>NW_027266264.1:29528272-30835571 GCF_022045235.1 Haliotis cracherodii
GCAGGGTTTTCAAAGCATGTGTATCGTCCACTTGGCGTCTACAGATGTTTTCCAAATATTTTCATGTTTTTAATCAATATGCTCTCGTGATTTGATGCACTTCGCGAGGTGAGACACGTTCTGTTACAATATAATATAGATCTTGATTATCGATCAGACTGGACGCCGCCTTTTTATTTGAATGAAATGCAAGTGATATGAGAGGTGGATTCTGATTGGTCAAATGCGGTTCATAGACGGGTCATGACTCGTAATAGCAACTTGTGGCGCTACGATCGAGCCTAGAAATTCTAATCTAGTTCGGCAAGGGTGGAAACTGGACTTTTACTGTCAGTCAACTTCCTTGCCTAGGGAGTTCAGGTTCATAACAGAGAGGAATCGGTGGGTGCTGTTTGTTCCCATGTGTTGATTGTCTGTTTGTTGCTCAAAGCCACGCTCAGCAATGTTCCATCGATACGACGGCGGCTTATAATTATTTGAGTCTGGGCCAGACAATCCAGTGATTATAGTATGAGCAATGATCCACGATGACACCGAATCTGACCACCCGATCCATTTTGTTGCCTCTTGCGGTCATTTTAGGATGCTGGTGACCTATTTTAATCCGGAAAGTTCACGGTTTTCTTTTCCATTGTGGCGTGGTTAAAATCACAGCAGCTTTGTCTGGCATGGGATAGGAGAGAGCCAGGAGAGAGTGAATCGGTGATAGTACCCCACTTAGCGATGTGATAGCCTGCCATTACATATGGAGAAAAGATTTACAACCGCCGACACCTCAGTGGGACACTCATCCTCCTGACGCAAGGACGTTATAGGCTATAAAAGTCCAGTTTCCACCCTTGCCGAACTAGATTACAATTTCTAGGCTCGATTGAAACACCACCAGTGGCTATTACGAGTTATGTCCCTTCTATGTCCTTCCTATTGACCAATCAGATTATATCTCTCATATCACTTGCGTTTGCTTCAAACAAAATGGCTGCGCCCGGTAAAGACGATCTGGTCGATAATCAAGATCTATATTGTAATAAAACGGGTCTTACCCCGCGAAATGCATCAAATCACTTGAGCTCAATGATTAAAAACATGAAAAGGTTTGCAAAATATCTGTCGACGCCCAGTTGGCGATACACATGCTTTGCAAATCCTGCAGTCGAACAAAAAATGCACGTTGAAATCTATGTTGATTACGCACCGGATGTTCGTTACGTGATTTGATTGGACAATGGATAGGCTCGTTAGTCAAACCAAAATGTATTTCCGGAATTCCACCCTAGTTTTGAAACTGGTCTTTTACAGATAGTTACCTCCCTTGCCTCGGGAGGATGTGAGACTCTGAACACACTGAAGAATGCGCAGGAGGCCCCTAAGTTCAGTGAATGTCAGTTATATTTCAAAGCCTTGTAATCATTTGGCTCTAAATCTGTTACTTTGGATATATACCGATGTTGCTAGCGATGAACATCATTATTGAGTTTTGATCACGTGGTTACAATCCGGGTAACTCAGGTGACAATATTAAGGCTATATTTAACAGCGTTTGCAGCGTACATTACCAACACGAACCTTAAGATAGAACGTCCAGATGTAGTATTTAAAGTGCTAAGTTCACTGCTACATTCATCTGACTGTAGATTCTTATCCAGGTAGTGCTCAAATCTCAATGATGATCTTTGTCGCCAGCAAAATAGATAATAATTACTTTTTGTTAATGCACCCCTTGTATTTTGTGTCATTAGTGTAAGTGATATTCATTATAGGCGGAATGGCTTGTTGTCACTTTATAAATGATAGCATACATGCATCTTTCTTCGTTAATTAACCATCAAATATTTCGTGATTCTATTTCAAGTGGAGAGGACTATAGGTTTGTCAGCAATATACCCCTAGTCGTGGTTTTGGAAATGTTGTAAACATCTGAGACCTGCATCACTTCAGGCTTGCCTTACACATCAAGTTGACACGCCGTGTGTTACGGCATAAATTGTAATAACGCTGTAAATTCAAATAAGCTGCGGTAAAATTTAATAACACTACGGTAAAATGTAATACTGCGGTAAATTTTATAACTGCACTGTGGTAAATTGTAATAAAAACTGCGGCAAATTGTTATAACTTCAACTGCGGTAAATTGTAATAATATCTGGAATAATGTGGCGTACAACAATCAACTCAACTATGTGGGATTTTAACAGACTCCATATCTATTACCTTACACTTAAATGTAAGTCTTACCCAAGGATATACTTGCACTGTAAAATGCGTTTACATTCCAAACACAAAATGATTACAGTGTGACAAGTTGTTCAATGAACTGCACTGTAAAGCTCCGAGTTATTACATTTTGAGATTAATGTCACGCCTGTCTATCAGCAGTGGGTGCACAATGATGACGCGTCCCCCGTTAGTGTTGAAGCTGGTGCCCCGTCCAGATGGTGATGAAATATTGCTTTTACTTACGATAAAACACGACTAGTTTGGACGATATAGTTGTAAGTATCTTCAATGAAAAGATAATTGTCACCTTCGCGAGGATATCAATACAATTAAAGGTGTGGTGTGTGGGCCTATCTCTTCATCACAGCCGTGTTAGATTTCAAACAACTTACCAGTTCCAGAGGGGAGTTGCAGGGATGCGCACTGCTTGCCCTCCTTTCATACAAAACATGCTGACGTATCAAAAAAACATACAACTATTAAGTCATTTGGTGATGTGTTTCAACAAAAATTCAAATAATTCACTATAACTTCTGGCTCCGCGTCCCGAAGCAAGAGTGCCGAGTAGTCTATATCAAAGCCTAGTAAAAGCTAGAAATTGATATACATGCAACCCATCGCCAAACCCACCAAGCAATCACCACCACCCCACCCCAAACAACAGTGTGGAATGTCACCTATCCCTATCGTCGTCATATAGTAACCACTAAGTAATATAGACCATGCGGGGTAGTAGTAAGAAACATTGACTGGTCCTGATAAAAACATTAGCTAACCTTTACCTCTGTTTACCGCCATGTTGCCGGTTGTGTTTCGTGGAAACTGGTAGCAATCAATGAATGCAATGCGTTTTTAATAACTGAAATACCCAACTCGAGTCACTGAGGAAGGAAAGGAGGAAATGAATGAGTATGAGCAATGGAGGGGGGGGGGGGGGGGGGGGGGGAGGGAAAGAAGGTGGGTATGAGAAGAGTTGGGGAAGGGGAAGGTGGGAGGAGCGGAGAAACATCGTTATCACTCTCCCCGTATACCTGCAAACAAACACGTCTGGGGGCCCGCCACGCGACAGTCCTGAATAGACTAACATGGGTGTTTCCACGTCGTTAGATGTTTAGCACCTCCTCACATGTTTCATGCTTTTATTTAAGTGTTTCTGATGTCTCGTGGAATGTACACTGTGCACGCGGTAACCACACGACCAGCGTTCCGAGACAGGTTTGAAGCGGCTGACTATATATAACTTCCAACACAATGTCATGACGGCCGTTTCAATGTTACATCGGCTGCTGCACCTGACTCGCTGGACAACTTAGAATTCAAAATATTTTCAAATGGAACATGTTGTTTTCGTAAGCATTAAAAGATCTTACCTATAATGATTAAATCAATAGAAACAATTAATCTCTTTTGACTTGTTATTGAGCGACGTATTTATACTGAGTGAGTGAGTATGGTTTTACGCCGCTTTTAGCAATATTCCAGCAATATCACGGCGGGGGACACCAGAAATGGGCTTCACACATTGTACCCATGTCGGGAATCGAACCCGGGTCCTTGGCGTGACGAGCGAACGCTTTAACCACTAGGCTACCCGACCGCCCCCGTATTTTTACTGTTTTAGGTGGGACAGATCATGTATCTGAACCTGAACCTGCAACTTCATGTCCATGTATTGAAGCATAACGATTATTCACATGGCATATCCCCTTACCAGGCACTTTGTGTGCGTTGTCATTATTAGACCGTGCACCCATGGCACATCTCTTGTTACAGCTTAAACCCACAACTATCATGATACAGTTTAGAAGACGGCTATGGATTTGAATACCAAGGTCACACGCGTTGACTGGGGGAGTTGACATCTACAAAGATATATAGAACACGCGGATCCCGGGGATGGGGACAGGGAGTGCAAGCGTGCAGCGTGCTCATCATCAAATGCGAATCGTTTTCCGAATTATCGAACTAAACACCTCGTCAAATGTATCAAATTCGCTAGTTCATTGTCAATGTAGAAAATTTCAAATGGTACACTGTGTGTTGACACATCATCTGCCTGTATAAGGGTAGCCACCTTAACTGCCAAACTTAAGTGCGTTTATGCGAGCCGTTTGCATACCTAAGGGTCGCTATAGGGAAATGCGTGTTTAATGTCTTTACTGCTATTACGTTTGAATGAAAATTCTACCAATTTGAAAGTCTGTCTTTGTAACTTAAAATGCCTTATCGTACCATCTCAGAAAATCAAAGATGACAAACCATTACCATGCATCAGACTGACATGCCAAACTGAACATAAATCATACTGCAAACGGTCGAAAACACATATTGACTGGACATGTGAGGGACTTGACGAGATGAGGACGTCCACGGAAGACCAGCGCCAGAGAGGACAGGCAAATCGGCTGCCAACTTCAACTAGCACTGTTCTTCGTCATCACAGACATGCCCAGAACAGTGTGTCTCTTTGCACCATCAGGCGTCGTTTGAATACATCTTGATTAAGGGCCAGACCAATAAGACGTCCACTCATCTCACCCCGAAACATAGAGGACCGTTTAGCTTTGTGTCAGTCTCGAGCACACTAGAACTTAAGGTCATGGAGGAGAATTCATTGGTCTGTCCAGGGGAACATCTTTTCATCAGCGCAACACCCAGGAGTCAGTGGCATGAGGTGGCGGTTAGGTGATGGTATGAGGATGTTGCTCCTTTGATTGTGAACTTAAACGGACAGGTACCAAGATAACATACAGGATGGTTTTCTTGTGCCTTATTGTGATGACCATGTACTTGTCACACTTCTTGTCTTCATGGACATAGGCAATGCCCGAGCACAAGCACAAGCTGTGACTGACCATCTCCAGAACATCGCCATCGAAGCCCAGACCTGCATCCAATCGAGCATCTGTGGGATCAGTTGGGACCTAGGGTTAACATGAGAGATAATCCAGTACAGAATGTCCAAGAAGTGACCAAGCATTGCATCAGGAATGGCAACACAGTCTTCCTTTCAGGATCAGGTCAGGTGACTGAGCGCGACTATATGAAGCAGCATGTGCTGCGCGTACGTACATTACCAGCAGGAACTGAAAGAAAAGTTCATGCTGATGTAGTATTTTCAAAAGCTATTGACCAAGGTCACTGTTAAATATAAACTCTCGCAGTCACCTAACTGTAGATCATTACACGGATTGTCATCTATACGTGCCCATAATACAACAATTCGTACATACAGTCAACTTCACTGCCCGAAACACAATACCTGGTACATACAGTCAACTTCACTGCCCTATACACAATACCTGGTACATACAGTCACCTTCACTGCCCTATACACAATACCTCGTACATACAGTCACCTTCACTGCCCTATACACAATACCTGGTACATACAGTCACCTTCACTGTCCTACACACAATACCTCGTACATAGTCAACTTCACTGTCCTATACACAATACCTGGTACATAGTCAACTTCACTGCCCTATACACAATACCTAGTACATACAGTCAACTTCACTGCCCTATACACAATACCTGGTACATACAGTCACCTTTACTGTCCTATACACAATACCTCGTACATACAGTCACCTTCACTGCCTTATACACAATACCTGGTACATACAGTCACCTTCACTACCCTATACACAATACCTGGTACATACAGTCACCTTCACTGTCCTACACACAATACCTCGTACATACAGTCAACTTCACTGCCCTATACACAATACCTCGTACATACAGTCAACTTCACTACCCTATACACAATACCTCGTACATACAGTCACCTTTACTGTCCTATACACAATACCTGGTACATACAGTCACCTTCACTGTCCTACACACAATACCTGGTACATACAGTCAACTTCACTGCCCTATACACAATACCTCGTACATACAGTCACCTTCACTGTCCTACACACAATACCTGGTACATACAGTCAACTTCACTGCCCTATACACAATACCTCGTACATACAGTCACCTTCCCTGCCCTATACACAATACCTGGTACATACAGTCACCTTCACTGCCCTATACACAATACCTGGTACATACAGTCACCTTCACTGCCCTATACACAATACCTCGTACATACAGTCACCTTCACTGTCCTACACACAATACCTGGTACATACAGTCACCTTCACTGCCCTATACACAATACCTCGTACATAGTCAACTTCACTGCCCTATACACAATACCTGGTACATACAGTCACCTTCACTGTCCTACACACAATACCTCGTACATAGTCAACTTCACTGTCCTATACACAATACCTCGTACATACAGTCAACTTCACTGCCCTATACACAATACCTCGTACATAGTCAACTTCACTGCCCTATACACAATACCTGGTACATACAGTCACCTTTACTGTCCTATACACAATACCTGGTACATACAGTCACCTTCACTGTCCTACACACAATACCTGGTACATACAGTCACCTTCACTGTCCTACACACAATACCTGGTACATACAGTCAACTTCACTGCCCTATACACAATACCTGGTACATACAGTCAACTTCACTGCCCTATACACAATACCTGGTACATACAGTCACCTTCACTGTCCTACACACAATACCTGGTACATACAGTCACCTTCACTGCCCTATACACAATACCTGGTACATACAGTCACCTTCACTGTCCTACACACAATACCTCGTACATAGTCAACTTCACTGTCCTATACACAACACCTCGTACAAATGTCAACTTCACAGCCCTATACACAATACATCGTACATACAGTCAACTTTACTTACCCTACATACAAAACATTTTATGTACAGTCACGTCTACCTGTCTGAGCCCCACAAAATTCCCCCGGTGTTCTTACCCGTCCTGAATACATATGACGTCCTCAAGATAAACAGACAGACACACATGCATTGTGGACTACTCAACCAGGGACAGGAGCATGTATATATATTTAAATAAGAAGCTGCTGTAATCATTTAAGTGAACGTGCCATACAAATAAAATATACAGAAATACATGGTTCGTGATGGCAAGCACCTTAATAATTAGTTGGTGATGACAAATACATTTTCAAGCTGCGTCTTGCTTTTGTAAGAAGTTTGTCCTTGCTCGAGCAGTCACTTTGTCCAAGTCGACCGAACCAGGAACATTCTCATCTTCTTCTGTTTACCAAGGTCCCTTTGGGCAGCCTTACACCATGAGCAAATAAAGGAACACGAGTCTTATACTCAATGTTATTGCAGTGTTTTGCTGAGCATTCATACGTACTGGTAAACTAGCGGCCTGTCTTAATGGCTAGCGTACTGTCTGGCGGGATATGAACACGCTAACGCACTGCCTGACGGGATATGAACAGGCTAAAGCACTGTCTGATGGGATATGAATAGGCTAACGTACTATTTGATGGGATATGAAAAGGCTAACGCACTGCCTGGCGGGATATAAACAGACTAACACACTATCTGACGGGGTATATGAACAGGCTAACGCACTGTCTGATGGGATATGAACACGCTAACGCACTGTCTGATGGGAAATGAACATGCTAACGCACTGTCTGGTGGGATATGAACATGCTAACGCACTATCTGATGGGGTATATGAACAGGCTAACGCACTGTTTGGCGGCCTATAAACAGGCTAACGTACTGTCTAATAGGATATGAACACGCTCACGCACTGTCTGATGGGAAATGAACATGCTAACGCACTATCTGACGGGGTATATGAACAGGCTAACGCACTGCCTGACGGGATATAAACAGGCTAACGCGCTGTTTGATGGGATATGAACATGCTAACGCACTATAACGGGGTATATAAACAGGCTAACAAACTGCCTGACGGGATATGAACAGGCATACGTATTGTCTAACGGGACATGAGCAGACTAACGCACTATGACGGGGTATATGAACAGGCTAACGCACTATCTGACGGCGTATATGAACATGCTAACGCACTATCTGACGGGGTATGTGAACATGCTAACGCACTATGACGGGGTATATGAACAGGCTAACGCACTATCTGACGGGGTATATGAACATGCTAACGCACTATCTGACGGGGCATGTGAACATGCTAACGCACTATCTGACGGGGTATATGAACATGCTAACGCACTATCTGACGGGGTATATGAACATGCTAACGCACTATCTGACGGGGTATGTGAACATGCTAACGCACTATCTGACGGGGTATATGAACTGGCTAACGCACTATCTGACGGGGTATATGAACAGGCTAACGCACTGTATGGCGGCCTTTAGCCAGGCCAACGCATTGTCTGATGGGATGTGAACAGGCTAACGCCCTGTCAGGGTATATACAGGGTATGTTCATGTTTGCGCCCTGTCCGAGCATTTTTTTAAATGAAAATGCGAAGCGCCAGTACAGCTAGCAGTAGCCGTCTTACACAACAGATAGAATTTGTACACATATTATGCAGGAACATTTTAATTTAATATTAAAAATGATAGTTCATATTGAAAATGTCTTTCGATAAATTATACGACGTTTTATACACCAACAGATAAATAAATGTCTAAAATAAATGGATTGTGGAAATGGCAATTCTATATATAATAGAATATGAAAAACGTAGTTAAAATTCAATTTTCAGAAATTGAGTTTATGTTGTTCCCGTTGGTGAAGTCTTGACCAGTGTGAACTGACCTGGGGCCTAATGGGCTGCGGTCGGTTACCTTCACGCCTGACCTGAAGGTCACCCGTCGCCTTCAGGGCATGATCTAGATGTGATCTGTTACTCAACTCTACCCATGCTCATAATTTTAGTTACCCCTGTACTAAGACGCATCCTTCTAGGAGATGACAATAGTTATTGGCATGGGTATATTACCTTCCAATTGCAGTAGGTCTCGCTGTATGGACGGCATAGTAGATATTAAGAAAGGCGACTAACAGGATTGTCTAGTCAGGCTCGCTGACTCGGTTGATGCGTGTCATCGTGTCCCAGTTGCGTAGATCGATGCGCATGATGTCAATCACTGGATTGTCTGGTCCAGACTCGATTATTTACAGACCGCTGTCATATAGCGGGAACAGTGCTACACGGGAACAGACTTGCACGGGCTGTATTGGGTTTATTAATTTCAGGGTCTGTATGACAGACTTACTCTAGGTGTCGCCTTTTTCATGATATTTCTGTAGCGTATACATTCAATGACATCAATCCTGAATACAATACACAGTCAGGTAGTTATTGCTATTCATGTTTCCTGTGAGTAGTCTCCCTTGCAGTGGATGACGCAAACCGTCATTCCCACACTTCTATTGTGTTGGCGTCGAGTCCGCCATCTTGGATTTACTGTATGGCTGTGGCCATTGTGCAATCCTCGACAGATTCCCGATTATGTGCGATTACCAGGGTTCCCAAATTCCCACGAAAGGGTGACCATGCGAATCTGTAACAATTCTAAGCATGAACGACATTTGACGTGAAAATCTTTTCTTAATCGTGCCTACAGATGTAAAAAGACGTAAAGACGGGGGCAATTTTCCTGGTTTGTCATAAGAGAGACGAAATGTATTTCAGCAAGCTATTTGTTGTACGCCAATGCACACAATTAATACAAGGAGATCGCAGAAGGCACTACACTACTAATTTAATGTTAAGACTGTGGGACTGATTTAAGTGTTCTGATTTGTGTTCTTGTGGTAAATACCACTCTAGTAATTGATATATCTTACCCTACACAACACACGCTGTTAAGTCCCCCTGCCGTCATATAGCTTGAATATTGCTGAATGCTGCATTAAACAACAAACAAACGTTACTTTGTTGTTTAACGCCGCACTCAGCAATAGTCCAGCTGTGTGACGGTGGTCTGCAAATAATATAACGTTGACCAGACAATTCATTTATTGATATCATCAGCATCTATCTAATGCAATTGGGATACGATGACATGCATCAACCAAGACAGCGAGCCTGACCACCCGATGTCATTAGTCGCCTGGGTTGCTTAAGATGAATACTAACCCGGATCTTCAATGGGGCTGTGTGCAGTCCGCAACTTTCATGACTCTGTGTATGTATATCATTCAATGTTAACTTTGTTGTTGTCGTTGCACTCAGCAATATTCCAGCTATATGACGGCGGCCTGTAAATAATCGAGTCTGGACCAGATAATCCGGTGATTGATACTTTGAGCAATGGCCGGAGTATGATGGCGTGTAATCAACCACGTCGCCGAACCTGATCACCCCATTCATGTGGTCGCCTCTTTCGACCAGTTTCGACACCCGGTTCTCCCCAATTATGTTTCTAGGTTTGTCAGCACCATACCCGTGGGTTTCACCGAGGTGATAAACGTCTTAGGCCTGCATCGTTTCGGGCTTTCCTCCCACATTAAGCTGACACGCCGTGATATAACTGGAATATTGTTAAAAGCAGCGTTAAACCCAACTCACTTACTCACTCACTCTTTCGACCAGCATAAGTCGCTGGGGACTATTCTAACGCCACGCGGGCATTCCGTGTCCACTTGGTCACAACCCATAAAGAAAGGCATTGTACGCGAAGGGCCGATGGCTTTTCATTGAAAGCAAATATATGAAAAATAACTGTGGATGGTTCTCAGGGGCAAACAGTGCCTGCTGTCTGACGCCCATCTGGAAAATATGTTAGCACAAGAAGTCGCATCCAGCGTTCTTTGGCCTGTCGCCCCTGTGTCATCGACCCATTGTTCTTCACGAACCTTGGCCAACAAGCCCAAGGCTGTTCCGCTCGGCTGGTTACACTTATTGACTGAACGGGATATTCTCAGGACGACGATCCCTAGAAATGCATGGAGACATTCAGATATGGACATGCACGACTGACGCTAGGAAATATTAAAAGCAGTTTCACAGCTTAAATGTTCAAAGTCTGCAGGGTTGGATCATATAATACCAGAGTTCTTTGTGGCTGCTCAGGATATTTTAGTCCCATATATTGAACTTGTCTTTAATATTATTTTTGACACAGGTAGCTTTCCACATTCTTGGTGTACTGGCATAATAATTCCATTACATAAGAAAGGTGATACCTCCTTACCCAATAATTATAGAGGAATAACTTTATTGAGTGTATTTAGTAAACTTTATACTTCAATTTTAAATAACAGGCTATCCTTTTGGTCCAGTGCATATGATAAAATTGTGGAATCCCAAGCTGGTTTTCGGAAAGAATATAGTACAATAGACAACATTTATATTTTACAAGCAGTCATTCAGCGTTATTTAGCAAAAAAGCATGGCAAAATTTATGCATTATTTGTAGATTTTAAAAAGGCTTTTGATCTTGTTGATCGGTCTAAATTGTGGTCTATATTAATGCAGCAGGGTGTATCCACCAAGTTTTTACTTTCTTTAAAGTCTATATATAAGTGTGTTAAGGCTAGTGTAAGGTCAAATAATATTTTCTCTGAAGAATTTCATTGTCCTCTTGGCTTAAGGCAGGGATGCGTCTTAAGTCCATTATTATTTTCTATGCTTATAAATGAGTTGGCAATGGATATAGAATTATCTTGTTCAACAGGCATACAGCTTCATCCTGAACTTATTCAACTATTTTTGTTATTATTTGCAGATGATGTTGTTTTGCTTTCTGACACTGTTTATGGTCTCCAGAAACGTATTGATACGTTAAAATATTTTTGTGATACCTACCATTTGTGTGTTAATCTGGAAAAAACTAAAGTCATTGTTTTTAAAAAAGGTGGTGTTTTATCAAAGTATGAGAAATGGAACTTTGATGGTTCCAGTCTTGAGTGTGTAACCTCGTACAAATATTTAGGTTTATCTTTTACAAGAACTTTATCATGGGGTAAACATGTTAAGGTTGCAGCACTACAAGCTAAGAAAGTACTATGTGGCATACTGAAATCTCTGTCCAACTTTAAGCCCATACCCTTTGATTTATTTTTTAAAATATTTGATACCAAAATTAGCCCAATTTTGCTATATGGAGCAGAAATATGGGGTCTGAGTCCTGAAATTTGTAATGATATTGAAAGTATCCACATGATGGCTTGTAAGCGCTTTTTAGGTGTTAAGGTCTCCACCTCAAATCACGTTATAAGAGGTGAATGTGGCCGATATCCTCTATACATTTATGCTTATAAAAGAGTTGTTAAATATTGGTGCAAAATTTTGAAAATGCCAGAATCTAGATACGTAAAGAAATGCTATAATATGCAACTGCAAGCTGTAAGTAATGGTAAAGTAAACTGGGTTTCCAAAATTAGACACATAATTGTGTCAGCAGGATTTGGTTTTATATGGGATCAACAGTGTGTTGCAAATATACCTTTGTTCATAAAGGATTTTTTTGTGAGGCTAAAATTATCGTACCAACAAGACTGGCATTCAGCTATACATGAAAGTTCGAAATCATATTATTATTCTTTGTATAAGCAAACATTTGGTGTTGAAATGTATATTACAAGGCTATCATGTGATAAATTTAGAAGTATTATGGCACGTTTCAGATGTAGTTCTCATCATCTAAGAATTGAATCAGGTAGACATAACAAGGAACCTAGAGAAGAAAAGAGTTTGTACTGTCTGTAAACATGGTTATATCGAAGATGAGTATCACTTTATTTTAATTTGTGATTGTTATCAAGCTTTGAGGTCAGAATATATATCCTTGCATTATTATGAGTTCCCGACAAGACATAAGTACAATATTTTAATGTCATCTACCAACCCATTTACTGTTAAGAAACTAGCCATGTATATTCTGAAAGCTATGAATCTAAGGCAAAGTCTGTTGGGATCTCCAACTCCCATTACCACACTGTAACCATTGTATCATGGGCCTATGGCCTACAATACATCTGAATAAAGTGAATATATATGGACATGCACGACTGACGCTAAGTGCGTGATATAGCGGGGTTACACCAATACAGGTAACTCCTTCCTCCACTCAGGTCCCACAGCAACTACATAGGCAATACTCATGTAATAGGTAGGAGCCCATTTATCCGAAAAGCCAAACACAATGAGCCTGTAAGACCGGATCCTTAACATTACTGGTATCACTGAGGAGGAGAGATGTCCTCTGAAAGAAACCGCTTGAACGATCCATTGAATTTCACTAAGGTTAATTGCTTACAGTTGGGGGGGGGGGGGGGGGGGGGGTCTTCAGAAAATGCCAACAATACATAAACGAGAGGAAAGCCCGAAGTGATGCAGGTCTCAGACGTTTACCACTTCGGTGAAACCCATGAGCACGGGTATGATGCTGACAAACCTAGAAACATAATTGGGGCGAACCGGGATTCGAACCCACAATCATAGGTTTCTGGCGTGCCTAAAGGACGCAATTCTGCATAGCAAATCGCGGCACCTTAGACGACTGGGCCAACCGTGCCCTCCTCGGCTCAAAGAACGAACGTCATTTGTGAAATATGTATGAGGCATGATTGATGACTTTGTAACATGGACATACTTTAAAAACATTCTACACAAAGCAGGAAACTTCTCACGCTAAGTTACTTTGATGTGCGTCTATCGTGGCGGGTGTATAATCAACTGCGAATTACGCATAATGAAAAATAGTGGACTTGCTCTGTACATTATACGTAAACTGGCTGTCTACGGATTTCATTAGTATGACATTGTGTAAAAATATTTTTCCACATGAACAAGCGCTTAACAAACGTGCAAACAACGTTCCCGTGAAGATCAGGGATGATCAGGTCTTCAGCAACCCACGCGGGATCGGGTGGCCAGGTGAGCTGTCTTGGCTGATGCATGTCATCGTATCCCAATTGCGTAGATCGATGCTGATGATGTCAATCACTGGATTGTCTAGTCCAGACTCGATTATTTACAGACCGCTGTCATATAACGGGAACAGTGCTGCACGGGAACAGACTTGCACGGGCTGTATTGGGTATATTAGTTTTAGGGTCTGTATGACAGACTTACTCTAGGTGTCGCCCTTTTCATGATATTTCTGTAGCGTATACATTCAATGACATCAATCCTGAATACAATATACCTGTTTCCTGTGAGTAGTCTCCCTTACAGTGGATGACGCAAACCGTCACTCCCACACTTCTGTTTGGCGTCGAGTCCGCCATCTTGGATTTACTGTATGGCTGTGGTCATTGTGCAATTCTCGACAGATTCCCGATTATGTGCGATTACCAGGGTTCCCAAATTCCCACAAAAGGGTGGCCATGCGAATCTGTAACAATTCTAAGCATGAACGACATTTCACGTGAAAATCTTTTCTTAATCGTGCTTACAAATGTAAAAAGACGTAAAGACGAGGGCAATTTTCCTGGTTTGTCATAAGAGAGACGAAATGTATTTCAGCAAGCTATTTGTTGTACGCCAATGCACAAAATTATTACAAAGAGATCGCAGAAGGCACTACTAATTTAATGTTAGGGACTGTGGGACTGATTTAAGTATCACGACTGACGCTTTGGGTTGTATGTATTTTGTCTGCTTCCAGTGTGTACTTGTGGTACATAAGGGGTAAATACCACTATAGTAATTTATATATCTTACCCTACACAACACACGCCGTTAAGTCCCCTTGGCTCCCTCGGGGCGGTCGGGTAGCCTAGTGGTTAAAGCGTTCACTCGTCACGCCGATGACCCGGGTTCGTTTCCCGACATGGGTACAATGTGTGAAGCCCATTTCTGGTGTCCCCCGCCGTGATATTGCTGGAATATTGCTGAAAGCGGCGTTAAATCATATTCACTCTCATACTCACTTGGATCCCTTGGGTGTAACACGATACACTCAGAGGTATCGTCTGTTTGCGACAAGCCTCATGGATGAAAGGTGCTGTGTTACATTGGGTTAGGTCGCCCAGATACGCGACATTCAATCTTTTGGTCGGCATTAAGACGACTCCGTATAACTACTTACATTTATATCTCATACCAACTTCAGATGTGCTCGATTTCAACCCTGTTTAATGAAAAGTATTTGAGATATTCATTTGGCATATGTCTACCAAGCAGTGACCTCGCCTCGGCGGGGCTACAGAAATATTTATCCCCCATATTTCACAAATTTGTTCACTTGCTTATTATTTACGACATGGAGAAACGTTTAAACTGGGTTTCTGTCTGGCACTAGTGTTTTGCACGTACTTTCATAAGAATTGATTTAAGGATTAACTTATGGATATCGACTTTTTTATTATGAGGAACACAAAGTTTAGGAGTATGTACTTAGTACCCATTCATAAGGTGAATGAAAGCAATTAGTTCTCTTCCTTATGTGTATCGCTTCTAAATGCCTTTCAAAGACAAGAATTAAAATTAAGTTAGTTAGTTAAGATTGTTTTACTTTTCGAGATGTTTTGAACAAGATTATGAGAATGCGTGTTAAACCGCGTATGGAGTGTAAGTTACAAATAGGTGCACCCGATTAATAGGGAGAAGGTCACGGTTTTGCTATAGGACAATAGTACAATTCTATAACTGTTAAAGAAATCTTGAAGATCTACATGTAACACTGTTGAGTTAGCTTTGACCTATTTTGGAATGAATATAACAGCATACAGATTAACAGCAGCGAAGGCGTTACCTGCTACAGCCATGAAACCGGTTTCCGATCACAAACATCACAGAAATTACCTGGCCTCTCGTCACACTGCCAACACCTGTATAATACCCCTCCGGTTCAGAAAACACAAGGCTTACTTTATCCTATATTTTATCCTATAAAATGTATATGTTGCCAGAGGGTTTATGTGTTGACACTGTACGGTACACTTCATTCATACCGGTCAGTGTGAAATAAACAGGTTCTCGGAGAGAGAGAGAGAGAGAGAGAGAGAGAGAGAGAGAGAGAGAGAGAGAGAGAGAGAGAGGAGGGGGGGGGGGGGAGGGGGAGGGAGCTGTGTCCTGTAGATGTTCAATGAAAAACAACAATAACCATTCGTGTTCACACCCAGTAAATCAAGTACATGAGTCATGACTCAAGTTTGTTATCACAACCAAACACATCCTTCCCTGAATCCCGAATACCATCAAATTGTTCATTCCGCAGCCTGTTCTTGCATGTCGGAATACCGTTTCTGACCCTGAAACGAGAACAGAGCGCCACAATACCGTACCCGTAGGTTACCCGGGGGTCTAGCGATCAATCCTTGTCGACAACAATCGGCGGAGTCCGTCCACGGCGCAACATCTTTAGATCTTGGAAAGTGAGGATTTCTTGGACGTGGATTGTTAAGTGCCAGCCATGTCTACAGATACGGCCTTACAGGTGCATTCCTTGAAACAATCAGTGGATGCGCTGTCGGAGAAAGTCGACAGGAACCACAGCGATTTACTTGCCGCCGTTGGTAAGAAGAAGAAGAATAAGGACGAGGTGAGTTTTGTGACCCTTACAACTGTGAAGCTATTAACAATTTAGGGAAAGAAGGCCAGTTTGTTTTGAGAAATATTAAATAAGTTGTTTTCCTATATGATAACGAACTCGGGTATTTGTCGGTAAATATATATTTTGGGGGGGAGCGCGTGATTGTGTTTGCCTTGCTAAATGGGTATTGGTCAATGACGAAGACGTTACTAACAAATCACAAATACACATTGAACATGCCTGATTCAACGTTTACGTCGGCAGCAGGGTATGGTGTGAAACTGTATAGAAATGTGGTTGCTTTCGATCTGTTATCATTATTCAAAGTTCTCATTTTCGACGACCAAAGTATTTGTGTTTTAAAAATTAATAGTGTAACTTGTAAACTCGCTCAAATCAACAACCCTGCGAGCAAAACACTGCATGCACTGCATGCACCCCACAACTAGTCCGTGCGCAGTTTAATCACGTAATGTCTGATCCTTGGCACGCTTGACTGTACACATAGGAGTGAGCGTCCGTCAGTCGAACAGTCATCGTGAAAGTTTGTATATCCCTGAGCGAAATTTATAGGATATCTCTTAAAGAAAACCTTATCCGACATGGCGATCAGGAAATCGGCTTATGGTCCTCTGGTGTTGCAATTCAAGAAAGACGTTTAAAGTAACTTAAAACATGTTTGTGCTGTAAATAAAAGTAAGTTCCATAAAAGGTGATAACTCAGACTAATATACTACTCAACATTTGTCAAGGACCACAAAACCACGTTCCATCTTTTTTTGTGTTTATTAAAAATTAAAGAAATTGAAAAAGCTTACGGTAAATCAAATGGAAAGGTGAAACATGGACAAAACTTTTCTCTGCAAGATCGGGAATGTAGGTCTGGCCCTGGTCGTTGTTATTCATACGGTGTTGGTTGATTGAAAAAATTGCACCATGCAAACAAGGCCGCTCTGGTTACAAAGTGCTTCAAAATTGCGTTGTTCATACGTGACCGGTTGCGCCCGGTATGCCAGTTGTGCTGGGATTAACAAACAATGGCGTAACATTCAGCTTGGGTGTGGGAGGTTGTGTGATGTAACATACAGGCCGGGTGTAGGAGGTTGTGTGGTGTAACACATCTCGGGTATTGGAGGTTGTGTGATGTAACATACAGCTCGGGTATTGGAGGTTGTGTGAGATGTAACATACAGCTCGGGTATTGAAGGTTGTGTGTGATGTAACATACAGCTCGGGTATTGGAGGTTGTGTGAAATGTAACATACAGCTCGGGTGTGGGAGGTTCTGTGTGGTGTAACACATCTCGGGTATTGGAGGTTGTGTGATGTAACATACAGCTCGGGTATTGGAGGTTGTGTGAGATGTAACATACAGCTCGGGTATTGGAGGTTGTGTGTCATGTAACATTCAGCTTGGGTGTAGGAGGTTGTGTGATGTAACATTCAGGTCGAGTGTAGGAGGTTGTGTGAGATGTCACATACACCTCGGGTGTAGGTTGTGAGATGTAACATACAGCTCGGGTATTGGAGGTTGTGTGATGTAACATACAGCTCGGGTATTGGAGGTTGTGAGATGTAGCATACAGCTTGGGTATTGGAGGTTGTGTGTCATGTAACATTCAGCTTGGGTGTAGGAGGTTGTGTGATGTAACATACAGCTCGCGTATTGGAGGTTGTGTCATGTAACATTCAGCTTGGGTGTAGGATGTTGTGTCATTTAACATACAGTTCGAGTGTAGGAGGTTGTGTGATGTAACATACAGGCCGGGTGTAGGAGGTTGTGTGATGTAACATACAGGCCGGGTATTGGAGGTTGTGTGATGTAACATACAGGCCGGGTATTGGAGGTTGTGTGATGTAACATATAGCTCGAGTGTAGGAGGTTGTGTGATGTAACATTCAGGTCGAGTGTAGGAGGTTGTGTGAGATGTCACATACACCTCGGGTGTAGGTTGTGAGATGTAACATACAGCTCGGGTATTGGAGGTTGTGTGTGATGTAACATACAGCTCGGGTGTAGGAGGTTGTGAGATGTAGCATACAGCTCGGGTATTGGAGGTTGTGTGTCATGTAACATACAGCTCGGGTGTAGGAGGTTGTGAGATGTAACATACAGCTCGGGTATTGGAGGTTGTGTGATGTAACATACAGCTCGGGTGTAGGAGGTTGTGAGATGTAACATACAGCTCCGGTATTGGAGGTTGTGTGATGTAACATACAGCTCGGGTGTAGGAGGTTGTGTGTCATGTAACATACAGCTCGGGTGTAGGAGGTTGTGAGATGTAACATACAGCTCGGGTATTGGAGGTTGTGTGTGATGTAACATACAGCTCGGGTATTGGAGGTTGTGTGTGATGTAACATACAGCTCGGGTATTGGAGGTTGTGTGTGATGTAACATACAGCTCGGGTATTGGAGGTTGTGTGATGTAACATACAGCTCTGGTGTAGGAGGTTGTGTGTCATGTAACATACAGCTTGGGTGTAGGAGGTGGGGAGATGTAACATACAGCTCGGGTGTGGGAGGTTGTGTGTCATGTAACATACAGGCCGGGTGTGGGAGGTGGGGAGATGTAACATACAGCTCGGGTGTAGGAGGTGGGGAGATGTAACATACAGCTCGGGTGTAGGAGGTTGTGAGATGTAACATACAGCTCGGGTGTAGGAGGTTGTGTGTCATGTAACATACAGCTCGGGTGTAGGAGGTTGTGTGAGGAGTAGATGTCCCAGTGTATTTTCTACAAAAGCGATCTTTGCGGACACGGGTGTGGAATCGGATTCTGGTTAAAAACGGATATGTGTAAATAGCCCAAAAGTCAACAAACTGTACAAGGGACAAACATTAAGGTATGAGTCAATAACTACAGGCATTGTTACATAGGAGAGTTACAGACATAGTAATACAGTATTTACAAGTGTACAAAAATAGGCATTCCTATGTTAAGTCTATGCCTGCTAACATGTCTGAAAACAGTATGTTTCTTCACAAGGTAATGTACTCGTATGTCTTTAGTTGGAAGAGACCTTTGACTCTTTTGCAAAGATCTCTGCAGTTTCTTGATTTGCTGGGATTGGGGGCCTACATGCTAGCAGACGCCAAACTACCCCTATTTCCTGCTTGTAATGGACGCACGCACGCACGCACACACGCACACACACACACACACACACACACACAGAGAGAGAGAGGTCTCCATCCTGCCACAAACAGAGAGAGGTCTCCATCCTGCCACACAACTAGATCACCAAGGCTGCAGCTTGCTTCAGAATCTGGATGTCTTTCAGCAATTCTCCACGCTTTGTGAGGCGAGATAACCGGATCAACTTGTTCAAAGTGTTTAAGATCTGGATCAGAATTTATGCGTTTTCTCCACGCTTCAAATTCATTAATATGTTCTATTCAACCAAGACGCTGAAGGATGAACGTTTTGTAAGGTTTATGTTTGTTTTACGCCGCACTCAGCAATATTCCAGCTATGTGACGGCGGTCTGTAAATAATCGAGTCTGGACCAAACAATCCAGTCATTGATATCATGAGTATCGATCCACGCAATTGGGATCGATAACATGCATTAACCAATTCATCAAGCCTGATAACCCGATTCCTTTAGTCGCCTATTACAAGCATAGTCGCCTTTTATGGCAAGCATGGGTTGCTGAAGCCCTATTCACCCCGGATCTTCACGGGCCTCGTCAATAACACGCTCTGTGCCCGAGGCAAGGTCAACGCAGTCAGCAGCGCAAGGCATTCAGCTGTATTCACATTTGCTCAGCATGTCTTATCTATGAGAATAAAGGAGATTCAATGTTGACGACCATAACAAAAGATCTATTCAACTGTTGCAGAAATTGAATTTTGTAGCAAGGTCTTTGCGTCTCGCTCGACTTGATGTTCTCTGAACGACGAAATTGACGCGTTATTTATTGGATATGATAGGTGTATATCACACGATTGAAACCTGATTGTGGGTTCGAATCTCGGTTCGCCCAGATTATGTTTCTAGGTTTGTCAACGCCATAGCCGTGCTCGTGGGTTTCACCGAAGTGGTAAACGTCTGAGACCTGCATCACTTCGGGCTTTCCTCCCATATTAAGCTGACACGCCGTGATATAACTGGAATAATGTTAAAAGCGGCGTTGAACCCAACTCACTCACTCACTCACTCACTCCTATAATTGTAACTTGGGGCTAGTAGTGTACTATATAAAGGAATGCAGTATCGACGACTGATTTAAGAATTTCTGGGTTAACACAACGTCCCGATGCAAACGTCTTTGGTGTAAGCCAAAGTGTGATCAGCAGGGCATGGAATCGATATGAAATGACCCGCGGAACACCCGAGCATTAACGTTTCTACTCATTTAGTGCGTAATCGTCTCCGTGAGGCTGGTATGCCTGTCACGGAGGGCATGCATTCACATCCCACTGATCCGCCATCACAGGCAGGTACTTTATGATCAGGCTGAAGATCACCTCAATTGTTCAGTCCAGGACTGGGCTCCACTAGCTTTCACTGATGAGTCGAGATACTATCTAGACTTCTCAGATCGTCTTGCCGGAGTGTGGCGTAGACAGGATTCCAACGTAGCCGAACATCAGCTCCTTGGAAGGGGCTCAGTGATGATTTGGGGGGGATCAGTAGAGCTGGGAGAACTGATCTCCATGTCCTATATCTAGGTACGATGGCTAGTGTGCGCTACAGAGATGACTTTCTGGATGTGTCCGTGAAACCGTATCGGACCATGGACGATAACGTACGACCTCATCGTGCCAGGGCCGCCGATGCCTACTTAGAGCAGGATAACATTGTTTGCACGGAGTGGCCAGCCCGTTCACAAGACCTTAAACCCCATGGAACACATATGGAACGAGCTGCATATAGCCCTCTCACGACGCCCTGTCCTCCCGGCAACTCGGCTATGTTCTTACTGAAGAGTGGAACAATCTTCCTTTCCGAACACTTAGTGGGGGCATGGGACAACGGTGCCAGGCTGCGACCTCATCACGTGAATCACATACGCTCTTCTGTGAGTTGTTTTTGGACAATGAATAAAAATTTTGTTTTCGTGATTTATTGACGTTTTGGTCAGAGAGTCTTATGTTGACGGCTGATCTGACTGGTTATTGGTCACATGTTGTCTGTTGACATTGTGTGGCACATGACAACAAAGTTTTGATCATCAAAAATGTCTTCTCGCAATATTATCTTTGGCTATTTAACAGATGCACACAATCCGTAGCAAACTGTGAGTAGTATATTACAACAATAGTGGAGAATAGCCATTGTGAACGGTGTATACCTATCTCCTAATATGGACATGGGACTGATCTGTTTGACAATATCCTAGATGCATTTTCTATGAAGTGTTAAACCCGTGTGCTTGTGTCTTTCTACTTCTTGAATAGGAATGTCGGTCTGTTACCGAGATCTGCTTTACGAGTGAATATGATGTTTTCAGTCATAATGGGCTTTGATATGCATTCTTACAGTTAGATACAGAGGCATACAATAAAATTAAGACGAAACATTTCAAGTCAAGTGAATTGAAAAGCCATTACTGTCACATGTTCAGCCATTTAAACCTCTACCTTTGAAACGCAAGAGGTAATCCAAACTGATTTGGTTTTCAGTCAATTAATATCTCACGCCCTGTGATGACGCACCAGCAATATGAGTTGAGCAAAATTGAGTTTTTCTGATATTTCACTCTTTGAAATGTAGTAGACAAACGTGAAACCCTTATGTGTATGTCTAGACACCTCCTGAAAGTAACATATATTTGCATGGGTTGCTAACACCTACATTATTTGGTTTATTGGGTTTATTTCTGTTTAATGGGCCTCATGTCCATTCATATTTTATAGAACAAATGTGAAATTTCTTCCAATTACAACATGCATGCACGCGTGGAACAACATGTCATACAATGATTTGTTTGTTCAGTTTCAGACTTTAAAGACATTAAATTTCTCTTAAGGAACAGAGCAATTCTTTTTTGTACATCATGTACATCATTGACAATTTAAACTTATCCTCTGAAGGAAATTTATGAAAATATGATGAAATAAATTGTTGGCGACTATTTCTGCATACCAATAAAAGATGATACTCTCCTTCTTTAACTGCCAAATAACATTTTTCACATAAACTTTCTAATACATTTGAGGAATTAAAATCATTTGAGGATCGTAATTTTTGAATATTCAAGTATTACACATAATTCTAATCAAATCCTTGTGTTCTAAATGTAGAATATAGGATTCGGGAGTGTCTTAAAACTAGAATAACTTTCTTAAAAAAGAGAATTTTCTACTTTAGCATGCCAATTTTGAATTCCAATATCCTTACACCGTTGTTTGAACTGCTGCAGAAATGCATCCACATCCCCATACGATTGCATAATCCAAACATATGAAAAACCTGTATTGAACAAAAGTTCCCGAACGTGACTGACCCAGTGTACTCTTCCTAACTCATCATGTGATTTCAACATGGCATAACAAGCCCTGGGATATCTACCACAATCTAAGGTTAAAAGTTTACACCAATATTTAATAACTTTTATGAAACACTCAACTAATATATAAGTTCTTCCAGTCTCCGAGAAACGCATTGCTGGAAGAATATTTGAATAAACCTATGAATGTTTTAAAATACCAACTTTGAACCTTTTCCATTTTATCGTTATATTTAAATCCCAAAATCTCGGAACGATGTGTCAAAATCGGTAATATTTTAGTATCGAAAATTCTACATGCAACAGAGAGAAATATTTGGAAACTTATAAAATACTCGAATGACAGAAAAAGCAGATTTTCTAGCCTGGATCTCCAATGTTTCACATGCCTTTGACCAAACTAAACGAGAAGAGAAAACAATTCCTAAATATTTATAATATGTAACAGCCGATAACTGAATTCCTATATAGAACCATTTTTCACAAGCTCTGAGAGTGCCTCCATTTCTAAACACAACAACATTTGACTTACCTAAATTAACTTCTAACCCCCATTTCTTAGTGAACTTTTCTAAACTATTTAGCCGCTTTTGAAGATTATTAACTGCATCCGCTACCAACACCACATCATCTGCAAATAAAGGCAGTAAAATGTTTTCAATATCCTGATTTACAAATATTCCCCTGTCTGAATCTTCCTTTATATCATCAGTCAACTGGTTTATAAAAAACATAAACAATATGGGACTTATCATGCACCCTTGTCGAACACCAGATGTAGTACAAAATGTTTCAGTACACTTACTACCGACTTTAACACATGCCTTTACACGGCTATACATACTTTGTAGAACATTATATAATTTACCATGAAATCCATTTAATAATAACCTATATAATAACTTTTCTCTATCAACTAAATCAAAATGCTTTTTTGAAATCAATGAAAACTGCATAAGATCTGTGATTTGGTTTCTAAGGTATTTTTGACATAGTGACTGAAGAACAAACATATTATCCACAGCTGCATGTCCCTTTCTAAAACCGACCTATGATTCATCAACTTTATCAAATAATTCTACCCATTTCCTAATTCTTGATTCGACAATATTAGTAAAAACTTTCCCCATAACACCTAACAACGAAATACCTCTAAAGTTGCTTGGGTCTCGACGGCTCCCCTTCTTATACAAGGGAATAATTGCACCAATATTCCAAGTTTCAGGGAAAACTCTACGATCTAAGACTACATTAAATAATAAAACAAAATGTGATAGCAATATTTGGGCATTCATACTAAACTCAGCTGGAATACCATCTATACCTGGAGCTTTATCAGCTTTTAACTTCTTAATTGAAGTAATTACCTCCTTCCGTAATCCTCCTTGATAAAAAAATCAATAGTTTCATCCCTACACAACTGACAATTTTCAACATTATGACCTACCACATAAGTCTTAACTAAATCATCAAATTCTGGATCACCCGACTCACTCTGTGGATTTGAAAAATATTGAAACCATATAGGGGCTGAAATACCACCGCTATTTGACGAAAGCAACTGTCTAATCTTTCTCCAAAAAAGTTTACAATCATGCGACTCCACAGCAGCCTTCACCTCAACTTCTATATTTCTTTTATATTCATTCATTTTCCTTGCGGTATGGTATCTCAGTGGGCTAGTAAATCGGCATCAGTCCGGACTATTACAAGCAGCCATACACAGACACATACACGTACATGCACGTCGCTATATAAGTGCAATAATCTTGGACGCGACGTTAAACCCCATTTAACCTCACCTCACACTGGTCAATTGTAGCGATGGTGTCCCTGTGCATTTCCCATTGTGCAATGATGTTGTCATTTGTGAACGTTTGTTTTATACCCTCTGGATTATCGAACAGTACTGACATATGTTCCACCTTGACTCGTGAATTGTAAAAACCTATCTATTAGTCAATTGTTCACTTATCTTGAAAAGAAATATATCTGCGGAGAAAACAGTCAATGTCTCTGACCACAGTTCACTCATTGTGGCCACTTACAGCCACTTTGGAACGGACTATACTCGACATTTGAGTCCATGGGTACGGACAAGCGGCTAAGTCTACTGGATCATAACATTCATCTGGCGGTATTATGTGAACCAACCGTTGTTCATTGTGGCCGACAAGTTGAAGGCCAAGTTTTTCGGCATATGTTTTATTGGAGCACGTATGTGTTCAAGGCGTGTATAAACACCGCACGCTTATACTTTACAGTACACAGAAGGCGGTTATGTTGTAAGGAATACCCACCATGCACGCATTTATAAGCGATACGAAGTGTAGAGTTTGCCGAACAATTCGAAGAACCGACTCCGTGGTCCAGTAGACTGCTTTGTTTCAGGGTGACATGGCGTATAGTGTACAAGCTTTACGAGCAGAAGATAACCCTGACATGTAGAATTTGGGACGAAATTAGCGATACAATTAATGTTTCCCGGACTGCACTAACTCATGCTCTCCAACAGGTGGGTTGGTTGGTTGTTTTTCGATGCACCAAACGAAACCATTGTCATGGATAACGCCAGTTAATATTACGTCCGGGAATCAGATACTGTCGCCCCTACCATGAGTAGTCTGAAGGCGACCATACAGGAATATAGGATACTGTCGACTTTAGACCATCTGAAACAAATGTTCAACACATGGGGAAAATTCGGCTGAATAAGAAACCAGTAAAATACAAGACACA
This sequence comes from Haliotis cracherodii, assembly GCF_022045235.1. NCBI lineage: Eukaryota > Metazoa > Mollusca > Gastropoda > Lepetellida > Haliotidae > Haliotis > Haliotis cracherodii. Next base: position 29,554,053 of record NW_027266264.1, read on the forward strand.
TGTGTTTGCGGCACAACATGGTTACGTTGTCTTACGTACGCCAGTCAGACATTGTGAGCTCAACCCTGCTGTACCTATCTTGGCTATGTGTAAAGGGTTCGTGGCAAGACATAACACAACATTCAAAAGTACAGATTCATATACGTCATCAGCGGAGATAAATGCTATCTCAAGGAACCATCTGTAGAACAAATTCTTCTTGATTCCCAAACCTCAACCTTCCAATACTCCTCCCGTTTCATAGCTTTTAACTTTTCCATCATGTTTCCAAGCAAATATAATGCAGTGCATATCCAAAATTGCTACCCCATCAACGCACATATCAATTAAGTACAATAACAGCAATATTTAGAGACCACCCCAACTCGGGTCACATTTGCATTCTGTGAGAATGCACGGGACGTTGTGAGGTCATCACCTCGGGAAAGGTGTTAGGTTATTACCCCAGGTTGTAGGCCGTTTCATACAGCATGACAACACACGAATATTTTCCAAGTTTATCATCATTTTACCTGTAAAAGTACATTTTAAGGGTAATCACAATGTCGGTTAGGGCAGGCTAGATTGGGTCAATTCGCGTTATTTTGATATATGCTCTTTTTATAGTCCTTTGACTCGTATTTATTAAATGAAGCCAGAAAAAACATTTTTCTAACATTTCCGACAGTACTTATGTGTAAGATAACCCTTATTGCTTTGCCATGCGTTGTGACGTCATGCATAGTCCCTTGTGCACGCCAGAAACCTATGATCTTGGGTTCAATTCCCGGTTCGCCCCGATTATTTTTCTTATTTTACATTAAGTTGATAGATCTTGTTTAATGTTCAAAGGGCGTTCAACCCAACTCACTCTCGCACAGGTAACGAAAGGTAATAGTTTGTTATATTTATAGTTCCTTATAGCCGTAGATGGATATATTTTTAGGACTGTATAAATATGCATCTACTTGTTGATCGCCTCTGTGTCGATTCCGGGTTAAATAGGTCCCCAGCAACCCATTCTGGTCGCACCACTCGACAACATGGATCGGGTTGTCAGGTTCGTTGACTGGGTTGAGTGTATAATAATCAATCACTCTTTTTCTGGCTTAGTTATTTGTATCACCGATTGCGACGTTAAGCGACAAAACAACAAAAACTGGTTGAGCGTTGTACATTTAGGTTTCTAAGACTCGATTACTTACATGCTAGATTAAGTGATCAGGCTCGCCGATTTTGTTGATGTATAACAGTGTATCCCAATTGCGTGGGTTGATGCTCATGATGTCCATCAACGGATTGTCTGGTCCAGACACAATTACTTAGTCAGTCGCTATACATATATCTGAGTGTCGCGTTAAACAAGAAATATAAAACTGATTGTGTATGTTTGCAGGGAGATGAGAACGAGGAACGCGGCAACTGGGGCAGCAAGATCGACTTCTTCCTCTCCTGCCTAGGTTACGCCGTCGGCCTCGGCAACGTGTGGAGGTTCCCCTACCTGTGCTACCGGAATGGGGGAGGTAAGTGGGGGTGTTTCATTACCATAGGGATGAAAGGAATTTGATGCAAGGAGATTTCTAGGCCTTGACCTTCTTCTCAGGACTCGAGAAATATTTAATCCCGAGGACATTCCAGTTACAATACTGCCCCAGCAACATGTATTGGTCGTGAGAAGCGATCAGCTGGATCACGTGGTCAGCCAGTGTGACTCGGTTGCTCGCTGTGGGACGGTGCTCGTATTTCACACTGTCAGGTCTAGATTCAATTGTGCAAATGTCGCCGTGATTAAGCCGTTGTTCAAATTACACACATGAAAACCATATTGTACAAATCGCCTTTTAACTAAAAAGTAGGTTGTTAAGAATTAGATATACCCTGATCTCGCCCTCTGGCAGATGAGTGAGTGAGTGAGTATGTGTTTACGCCGCTTTTAGCAATATTCCAGCAATATCACGGGTGGGGACACCAGAAGTGGGCTTCACACATTGTACCCATGTCGGGAATCGAAGCCGGGTCTTCTGCGTGACGAGCGAACGCTTTAACCACTAGGCTACCCGACCGCCTCCTCTGGCAGATGAACCTTGTCCGCGAACTACCGTTTTGTAAGAAAAGACGGCTACCAACGATCCAGCAGCTTCGCGCATCACTGCAGTTTGTGTCAGATTATCGGCGAAGTCGTCGAGGGGTCAACGTATCAAGTGGAAACATCCTTTGTCCTCTGCCTCTCTCACATTTCATCAATTTAAAGCCCATCATCTCCTTGTAAGATGTTTGCGTCCTTGAAACAAAGGGCCCCCATGGGGACTCCTGGTTGGATTTCAATCTTTCCAACCCATGCAGGGCCCCATTTCACTAAGCGATCGTACCCTTACGACTGTCGTAAGTCTGGGTTAATCTATGGTAGTTACGCTTTGTGAAACGGGGCCCTGGTCGTATTTTGTTTTGGTTGTTATTTGACGCCGCACTCGACAATATTCCAGCTATATGACGGCGGTCTGTAAATAATCGAGTCTGGACCAGACAATACAGTGATTGACAGCATTATCATCGATCTACGCAAATGCATACCATGACATGCATCAACCAAATCAGCGAGACTGATCACCCGATCCCGTTAGTCGCCTCTTACGACAAGCATAGTCTCCCCTTACAGCAAACAAGGTTTGCTGAAGACCTATTCTCTGCCCGGATCTGCCCGGATCTGCAGGGTCGCCCTGGTCGTAAGAGACGACGTAATGGTCAAGGTCGGCAACTTGGTTGATGCCGTGTCCGCGAACCCGAAGGCGTAGATCTCTGCTCATAAATAATAATTGGATTGTCTGGTCTAGATTATATACAGGCCGCCATCATGTAGCTGGAACCTTGTTGTCTTGAGTGGCTTTACGTAACGCACTGACAGAGGAATAAGCCTAGCGGGATTGAAATAGGCGTACTTCTACTACTACTGTTCCAAGCCCAAGAGGTCGCAAGCAAGATCGGCAGATGGCTACACAAAATTCGACCCAAGATCCACCAAAGGCCATACTGAATTAAAAGGAAAGTTGTAACTGCCATCTCACGCATAAGACTCGGTCACAAAAAGCACTATGAAAAGGTTTGTCCATCTTGCAATCAACCTGAATCCATTGCTCAATTGTTACTGGAATGTCAAGACCATGCCCCAGTCCGTGTTCGGCTAAAACAAGAATTGCTATTAGATCCGCTACCTGTCGTAGAGGAGATGCAATAGCGAAGGCCAAACTAACTCTATTTCTCAGAGATGGACAGCTACTCGAACGTGTATAAACAGAGCAGCCAAGGTTAAAAATGAAATTATATCAATAAACGAAAATAGAAATCATATCAATACAAAAACAGAAACTCTATGAATACCAAAACTCACAATAGATATGTGTTACGCACGCACATGAGTCCCAAAGAGGGACAGATCAGCCGAAATTGCTTGGGCAGAAGGCGACCTCTTAATCACTTAAACAACTACTACTACTGTTCTTCAACTTCTTGTGAACTGTTCTTCAACTTCTTGTGAGTAGTATGTATCGGTTACCTTACCCGTACAGAAACGGCTCATGCATACGAGACGAGTGAGTGAGTATGGTTTTACACCGCTTTTAGCAATATTCCAGCAATATCACGGCGGGGGACACCAGAAATGGGCTTCACACATTGTACCCATGTCGGGATTCGAACCCGGGTCTTCGGCGTGATGAGCGTACGCTTTAACCACTAGGCTACCCGACCGCCCCATACGAGAAGAACCCGGACGGGAGAAGTCTCCTGATTGACCCTGATAGTAAGACGTAAGATCTGACGCTGTAGTAATGAGAAAATGAGGGGTCTTTATGTATTTTGATATTGTGATTGCAATGTTACAGTGATCTGCTCACGGAAAGAGTATCGTCTGACAAACAACTTAGGTTTACCATTCTCATAGCGCTTTGTGTAACGGAACCGTGTCACTTTAGTCAAGGTGTGATAAATGCGCTCTTTAGCACACAGTCTTGAAATGAGCACGATGAAAAGAAATTGAAATGAATGAGAACTAGAGTAAATGTTTTCAGGAAGTGGTGGTGTGATATTTAAGCATGAGAAAATTGCTGATTTCTTTAGATGTAGATATGGACTACAAACATATGGGGTTAAAGCGTCTTGGATCAGGGACGGTTATATTATCGCTTGAAGTTTGACAAAATGTCCTTCATCACGCCCTTCCTCTAGTACTTGATCTCGCTATATATCCAAACCTTGCTAGTGTTATTATAGAAGCTCAAGATCACCCCATTCCTTCACAATTATACACTTATTCCATCATGCCATGGCAGATTAACTACAGTAAAATGAAAAATATTGTGTGTTCATGAACGTCTTTTGAGTAGTATACATGTATTTACAAAGATACTATGGAGACAAAAACAGCTTGTTTGTTCTGTTTGTTGTGTAACGCCGCACTCAGCAGTATTCCGGCTATATAACGGCGGTTAGTAAACAATCGAGTGTTGACCAGACAATCCAGTGCTTGACATCATGAGCATCGATCCAAGCAATTGGTATACGATGACATGCATCAACCAAGTCAGCGAGCCTGACCACCCGATCCCGCGTTAGTCGCCTCTAACGACAAGCATGGTCGCTTTTTACGGCAAGCTTGATGCTGAAGACCTATTGTACCACGGATCTCCATGCAAGTGTAAAAAGGAGCACAGACCAGTTGTCAGTCATTTGAACATGCCAAAAATTTATTCAAAATTGTGCGCACAGTTTAAATTTAATAACATTCAAATCAGATCTTAGTTCTCGCTATCGCTAAACAAAGATCTGAGGACATCCCATTACGGGTCACGTCAGAACGACCTTTCATCCGACCAATCAAAGGGTCGCTTACCAGATCATGACAGTGACAGTCGGAATGTGTTTTCTAAATATGCAGCCTCGAAAACGTTAAAACGGGGTATTCCGAACGACAGTTACGACCCGTTGTACCTCAGATCTTTGTTCAGCGGCAGCGAGAAATTAGATCTGATTTTAATGAAATTGAGTTTAAATTTTAATTTCCATGGGACCTTTTATTCCTCTTTATGTCTCTCAGATATCAGTTTGAGTCATGATTTCTAGACATTTCCTCGATCAATATTTATCTCTTTGAAATGTTGCTAAATCCTATCCAATGTTGTGTATTATTTTATGAAACGATAAAATTATTCTAGAATATATACTACTCAAAAGAGGTTGGGGAACATCCGATGTATTTTGGCGAGTAACGGGATCGGGTGGTCAGGCTGGCCGAGTTGTGGCCTATCCCAATTGTGCAGATCGATGCACATGTCAATCACTGGATTTTCAAGTCCAGACTTGATTATTTACAGACCCCAGTCATGTAGATGAAACAAACACGTCTATGCATAACCTTTAATGGAAAACATGTTATATTATATATCTGCCAACTGATACACATTTCAGGTGCGTTCTTCATCCCCTACACCATCATGCTGGGACTCGTGGGCATCCCCATCTTCTTCCTCGAGCTCTCCCTCGGCCAGTTCACCAGCAGTGGACCCGCCACCTGCTGGAAGTTTGCACAGCTTTTCAGGGGTAGGCAACTCCTCGAGTGAGGTGGTCTCGTAGTTTCTCCAGTTTACGTGACTATCTCATTACTTAGCACAATATTGTTACTCGATATCAAATCGTATACAGACATTTCTGTTAACCATAAACAAAACGTTTCTCAAAAACAGCTGACATGTCGAAGGAGTGATATTTCACCTCCACTCCATTTGAAATATTCACAATGATTTAGGTTATTTTGGAACTTATTTGCTATGGCGTGAAAACAATGAACATTAGCCGTTACAATTCTGTATATAGCATATACTTTACAAATATTTCTATTAATACTAAAAATGCTTTAAAACTGTGCAATGCAGTGTTTCGGTCTGTATCGTACCAAGGTGCGCAAAGCGTGAGTACGAATCCCATATTTGATTCCATTATAATCCATCGTCTGTCAGTATCATACCCGTTTATTTCATCAAATGGTGGCATCACTTCCGTCTTCGTCCCAAGCCGCCGTCGTAGAACTTCATATTCCGTACAAAGCAGTGTTACATCCAAATCACTGCCCATTATCCGAGGTACAACTTTTAAAAATATACATATATGAATGATGGGTGATATTTGCTTACATTCGATGTGTCTGCCCCTGCAGGTATTGGTCTGGGCATGGTGATCGTGTCTTCCCTCGTCGCCGTCTACTACAACATGATCATCGGCTGGGCCTTCTACTACCTGTTTGCCTCCTTCACGTCCAAGCTGCCGTGGTCCGAGTGTGGGGATTGGAGCTCAGCTTGTGAGACTTCACTTCGTTATTAAAGCCCCGTGAATAACACGACTCCCCACCGTCAACCCACGACCAATCACAACTCCCCACCGTCAACACACGACCCATCACAACTCCCCACCGTCAACCCACGACCCATCACAACTCCCCACCGTCAACACACGACCCATCACAACTCCCCACCGTCAACCCACGACCCATCACAACTCCCCACCGTCAACCCACGACCCATCACAACTCCCCACCGTCAATACACGACCCATCACAACTCCCCACCGTCAACACACGCCCCATCACAACTCCCCATCGTCAATACACGACCCATCACATCTCCCCACCGTCAATACACGCCCCATCACAACTCACCACCGTCAATACACGACCCATCACAACTCCCCACCGTCAACACACGCCCAACCACAACTCCACACCGTCAATACACGACCCATCACAACTCCCCACCGTCAACCCACGACCCATCACGACTCCCTACCGTCAATACTCGACCCATCACAACTCCCCACCGTCAATACACGACCCATCACAACTCCCCACCGTCAACCCGCCACGACCCATCACAACTCCCCACCGTCAATACACGACCCATCACAACTCCCCACCGTCAACACACGCCCCATCACAACTCCCCACTGTCAACCCACGCCCCACATATCACAACTCCCCACCGTCAATACACGACCCATCACGACTCCCTTCCGTCAATACACGACCCATCACGACTCCCCACCGTCAATACACGACCCATCACGACTCCCAACCGTCAACCCACGACCCATCATGACTCCCCACCGTCAACACACGCCCCATCACGACTCCCCACCATCAATACATGACCCATCACGACTCCCCACAGTCAATACACGATACATCACAACTCCCTACCATCAACCCACCACGACCCATCACAAATCCCCACCGTCAACCCACGACCCATCACAAATCCCCACCGTCAACCCACCACGACCCATCACAACTCCCCACCGTCAACCCAAGACCCATCACAACTCCCGATTGTCAACCCGTACTTCGAAGTTACCCGTGGAGATCCGGGTTAGAACTGATCTTTAGTAACCCATATTTGTCCCCGCCATGATGATCCGGGCTAGAATTGATCTTCAGCAACCCATGCTTGTCGCAAGAGGCGTCTAACGGGATCGGATGGTCAGGCTCGCTGACTGGGTTGATGCATGTCATCGTAACCCAACTGCGTCGATCGATTCTCATGTCGGGCACTGGATTGTCTGGTCCAGACGCGATTATTTACAGACCGCAGTCATATAGCTGGAATATTGCTGAGTGTGGCCTTAAACAAGGAAAAAGAAAACAAACATACATACTACCAAGACGCATCACATGTTGACTCCTATTGGTTTCCTTGTCCTAGCGAGTGTTCAGATGTTCCCAAGATGCGTTGTGATTCAACTGGACCACATCAGATTTCAAGTACCTCGCGTTGTGAGGTGCGACTCTGTCACCATCATTAACATAACCTGCTACTGTCGTGTGTCATTCAGACTGCTTGGACCGTCTGCCGCTCATGGAGAACTGTACCATGAGGAACTGGACTGCCACCGTAAATGGCACCTGTTTAAACGGGAACGGTACTCTCATGGCACTCTACAACGAGACCCTATCCAAAGAGACCATGGGTATTAAGAGGAAACTGCCAAGCGAAGAATACTTGAAGTAAGTCAGTCACAGTTGAATAGCAAATCACTAAGTTTAAAAAAGAGACATAGTTACTGAAAGTTCTCATCTATTATATGATTTGAATACGAAACAACTCGACTCGTGAAGATCCGGAGTAGAATAAATCTTCAACAACCCATGTTTGCCGTAAAAGGCGACTAGGCTTGTCGTAAGAGGCGACTATCGGGATCGGGTGGTCAGGCTCGCTGACTTGGTTGAAGCATGTCATCGATCCCAATTGCGTGGATCGATGCTCATGATATCAATCACTTGATTGTCGGGTCCTGACTCGATTATTTATACAAACCGCGGTCATATACAGTAGAATAGGGATATAACTAACTACAAGGGACCGGAGAAATCAGTTCGTTATATTCGTTGTTCGTTATATACGTTTTCACTCTGAAACGTCCGCCATCTTGGCTAAAACAAAATACAATACACATACACGTTTCCTCACGTTTCCTCCCGCATCTATCGGTGATTCAGTTAAAAAGTACCAACAGTTTAAGCAATGGTCGGACGAAATTGTATCTGAAGTTATTATTTGATCAGAATTAAGATTAACGTAATGCAAGTTTACCTAGGTTGAATCGTCACCAGTAATTGTGTTGATTCGCTTCTGATTGCGTACATCCAATTGTCATTAACACTTGACACTGAGTGAAATTTCTCAGTTCGCTATACACGTCACTAATTAGTGGTAGATGGGCTTGTCGGGGATCAGATATCAGTTGGCTATATCCGTTAGTTCGCTGTAGGGGGTTCGTTATGTACGTAAATTGTATATGATAATATATAGGAGATAAATCGGGGATGTTTTAACAGTTCTTTGTATCAGTTTGTTCGTTCTATCCGTGTTCGTTATATCCGTGTTCTACTGTAGCTGGAATATTGCTGAGTGCGGCGTTAAACAACAAATAAACAAACAAAATACGAAACAACTCACGGAATTTGTGTTTGGTTCAGCAAGAGCGTTACACGCTAGTTTTCAGTGGTCCTCGGAGCTACCAAGTCTCAGGTCCACGCTGGAATCGAGGGCGTTCACTCCCATTTTAAACCGACTCAACGTGATATAGCTGAAATAATGTGAAACAGGGTGTGAAAGACACTCACTCACTTACTTCTTCTTGCAGCAACGTGGTGCTGGGATCTGGCTTCAGCGACGGGATCGGTGACCTCGGTCCTGTAAGGTGGCAGCTCGTCTTGTGTCTCCTCCTGGCCTGGATATTCGTGGCAGCCACTCTCAGCAAGGGCGTCAAATCCTCCGGCAAGGTGGGTCATGGCAGGTGGAAAGGTTGGTCATGGCAGCCAGGTAGTTATGTCTTGGCAGCAGGCTAGGTGGGGCATGGCAGCCAGGTAGTTTGGGCATGGCAGCAGGCTAGGTGGGACATGGCAGGTGGGAAGGTGGGACATGGCAGGTGGGAAGGTTGGTCATGGCAGCCAGGTAGTTTGGGCATGGCAGCAGGCTAGGTGGGGCATGGCAGCCAGGTAGTTAAGGCATGGCAGCCGGCTAGGTGGGACATGGCAGGTGGGAAGGTTGGTCTTGGCAGCAGGCTAGGTGGGGCATGGCAGCCGGCTAGGTGGGGCATGGCAGCCAGGTAGTTGGGGCATGGCAGCCGACGAGGTGGGGCATGGCAGGTGGGAAGGTTGGCCATGGCAGCCAGGTAGTTGGGTCTTGGCAGCCAGGTAAGTTGGGTCTTGGCAGCCAGGTAGTTGGGTCATGGCAGCCAGGTAGTTGGGTCTTGGCAGCAGGCTAGGTGGGTCATGGCAGCCAGCGAGGTGGGGCATGGCAGCCAGGTAGTTAGGTAGTTGGGGCATGGCAGCCAGGTAGTTGGGGCATGGCAGCCAGGTAGTTTGGTCTTGGCAGCAGGCTAGGTGGGTCATGGCAGCCAGGTAGTTTGGTCTTGGCAGCAGGCTAGGTGGGTCATGGCAGCCAGGTAGTTGGGTCTTGGCAGCAGGCTAGGTGGGTCATGGCAGCCAGGTAGTTGGGCATGGCAGCCGGCTAGGTGGGGCGTGGCAGCCAGGTAGTTGGGTCATGGCAGCAGGCTAGGTGGGGCATGGCAGCCAGGTAGTTGGGCATGGCAGCCGGCGAGGTGGGGCATGGCAGGTGGGAAGGTTGGTCATGGCAGCCAGGTAGTTGGGTTTTGTGGCAGCCAACGACGTGGGGCATGGCAGGTGGGAAGGTTGGTCTTGGCAGCAGGCTAGGTGGGTCATGGCAGCCAGGTAGTTGGGTCTTGGCAGCAGGCTAGGTGGGGCATGGCAGGTGGGAAGGTTGGTCATGGCAGTCAGGTAGTTGGGTCTTGGCAGCAGGCTAGGTGCGGCATGGCAGGTGGGAAGGTTGGTCATGGCAGTCAGGTAGTTGGGGCATGGCAGGTGGGAAGGTTGGTCATGGCAGCAGGCTAGGTGGGGCATGGCAGCCAGGTAGTTAGGTCTTGGCAGCAGGCTAGGTGGGGCATGGCAGCCAGGTAGTTTGGGCATGGCAGCCGGCTAGGTAGGGCAACGCAGTGGGAAGGTTGGTCATGGCAGCCAGGTAGTTGGGTCTTGGCAGCAGGCTAGGTGGGGCATGGCAGGTGGGGAGGTTGGTCTTGGCAGCCGGCTAGGTGCGGCATGGCAGCCAGGTAGTTGGGGCATGGCAGCCGGCTAGGTAGGGCATCGCAGTGGGAAGGTTGGTCATGGCAGCCAGGTAGTTGGGTCATGGCAGCAGGCTAGATGGGTCATGACAGCCGTCTAGGTGGGCCACGAGAAGGTGGGAAGGTTGGTTATGACAGCCGGTTAGGGGGTTCATCATGGCAGCCGGCGAGGTGTGTCATGGCAGGTGGGAAGTTTGGTCATGGCAAGTTGGACGGTGGGTCATGGCAGGTTGAAGTATATCATTTTATCTTATGTTCCAGGTTGAAGTATGTCGTTTTTCCTATGTTCCAGGTTGAAGTATGTCGTTCCCATGTCCCAGGTTGAAGTATGTCGTTTTATCTTATGTTCCAGGTTGAAGTATGTCGTTTTATCCTATGTTTCAGGTTGAAGTATGTCGTTTTATCCTATGTTTCAGGTTGTTTACGTCACCGCAACCTTCCCCTACATCGTTCTGATCATTCTCCTCATCAGGGGGGTGTTGTTGGATGGCTACCAGAAAGGAATAGAATTCTATATCACACCTAACCTCGACAGGCTCTATGACGCCAGGGTACGAGATTACAACAGATTTCATCAAAATCCTTAAGAATAGATGTATTTGTTTAACCCTGTAGTATTTGCAATGTACTTTTATCCCGACGTCCCGGCATTTTGTGGGGATGGGAGCCAAAAGGGGAAATTGGTATCGGATGGCTACCCCTTGAAGCCCACAAACCCAGTATAGTCAAACCGTGAATCCTTATCAGGGTGAATCTGGGATTCGGAACCAATATCCTAGGATGTTTTCATGTCTAACGGCCACTCATATGATTACATGGCGTTGCGTGTTGGTGTCATCGTTCCTCAACCCTGTGGATCGTTCATGCTATAAATCGGTGCGGTGGGGTAGCCTAGTAGTTGAAGCGTTGGCTCGTCACGTCGAATACCCGGGTTCCATTCCCCACTGGTTCAATGTGTGAAACACATTTTCCAGAGTCCGCTGCCGCCGTGATATTGCTGGCATATTGCATAAAGCGGCGTAAAACCATACTCTCTCATGCTATCAATCACTTGTACGCCCCGGACATGCTTATCAATAGGCCTACGTTATGCAGCGGAAACATTGCTCACAGGTGTGTTTCTTGTACTCTCCACTAATCTCACAAACGAGCTAGGGATAATTTAAGGCGCCGCGATTCTCTGTGCAGAGTTGCGTCCCTTGGGCACGCCAGAAACCTATGGTTGTGGAATCGAATCCCGGTCCGCCCCAATTATGTTTCTAGGTTTGTCAGCACCATACCCCTCCTACATCAACTGACACACCGTGATATAACTGTAATACTGTCAACTCACTCACAAACCAGCTGACCCGTGAAGTATAAGTCTTCAACAATCCATGCTTGTCATTAGAGGCGACTAACATGACCAGGTGGTCAGGCTCGGGTGGATTGATGCTCATGATGTCAATCACTGGATTGTCTGGTTCAGACACCATTATTTACAGACCGCCCTCATATAGCTGGAATATTGCTGAGTTGAGGTTAAACAACAAACAAACAAAAAACACAAACCAGCTGTTTTTGTCTCCAGGTGTGGAAGGATGCAGCAGTACAGATCTTCTTCTCGCTTTCGGCCTCATGGGGAGGACTGATTGCCCTCTCCAGTTACAACAAGTTCCATAATGACGCTTTCAGGTGAGACTGTCGTGCAGAGTTACGTCCCTTTGGTAGGTCTACCAGGATCATGGTATGATCGTTTCTCGGCACAAAAACTGTGCTGCTTTGTTTCGCCAAAGTGGTTATGTGTACGACATTCATCACTTCTGGCTTTCCTCCCACATTAAAGGCGACACGGATGGCCAATCGTCAAAGGCGCCGCCGCTGTGTTGAGTTGCGTCCCTTTGGTGATCCAGCAACAAACATCTTGATTTCTGGATTTGACCACACCGCATCCGTGTTCGTGGGTTACACCCAAGTGGCAAATGCCGAACCCCTTATCAATTTGGACTTTCCTCTCACATTATCTGTCCCGCCGATGTATAACTGAAATCATGTTCAAAGCAGCGTTGACCCGTGAAAATCAGGGTTAGAATAGGTCTTCAGCAACCCATGCTTGCTGTAAAAGGTGACTATGCTAGTCGTAAGAGTCGACTAACGGGATCGGGTGGTCAGACTGGACCAGTCCTTTGAATGGAACACTGTACCTTCCAGGCTGTGATCCAAACGTTTATGCAATTATTATGATTTCAGGGATGCTCTGTTGGTTTCCCTTGGGAACTGCTTGACCAGTCTGTTTGCTGGTTTTGTCATTTTCTCGTACCTCGGCTTCCTGTCCACTGACCTCAACATGCCCATAGAGGATGTCGCGGAGAAAGGTATTTCCTTCATTGGAATTAACGAATGTTCATGACATCAAAACTGTGTACATCCAGAAGAACCAAATGTTACGACAGGTCCATCATAGTATCTTGGCCCATGACGATCCGGGTCAGAATAGGTCTTCAGGAACCCATGCTTGCCGTAAATGGCGACTATGCTTGTCGTAAGCGACTAACGGGATCGGGTGGTCAGGCTCGCTGACTTGGTTGATGCATGTCATCGTATCCCAATTGCGTGGATTGATGCTCATGATGTCAATCACTGGATTGTCTGGTCCAGACTCGATTATTTACAGACTGCCGTCATATAGCTGGAATATTGCTGAGTGCGGGGTTAAACAACAAACAAACACAAACAAGCTGTTTTTGTCTCCATAGTATCTTTGTAAATATACTACTCAAGAGAGGTTTATGAACCCCAATATTTTTCATTTTACTGTAGTTAACAGCCTTAGAAACTAACAGTTTTCGTCCACTAGTCCTTATAAGGATAACATATAGTACAAACCCTTAAAAATGGCAATTTTCCACTAGTCCTTGTGATACCTTTACCATTGGGCAGTTTGGCAAGGACTATAGGACTAGTGCCAATTTCTAACCCTGGTTAATCTGCCATGGCATGATGGGATAAGTGTATTATTGTGAAGGAATGGGATGATCTTGAGCTTCTATTCAGAACGTATGGGATCTCCATAGCAGCAAATGTTCGTAGATGTTGTCAAACTAATAGCACGTTCTATTCGATATAATGAAACAACCAACGCAGTTAGTTTAATTTCTATTGGCCATTAACTTGCTATGCATTGTTAGTTGTCGCTTGAGTTCCTTAACAGTTTGAACTATCTGGTACCACAAGTTGAGTTGTGTAATATATGTCTCTCTGTTCAGGGCCCACGCTGACATTTGTGGTGTATCCATTCGCTGTGACCAAGATGCCCATCTCGCCACTGTGGGCCATCCTGTTCTTCATCATGCTGGTCACTCTGGGCGTGGACAGCGAGGTGAGTGGGCGTGGCGCTAGCCTGCATGCGCACTTGACACATGTTACAACAGATAATGGTCTGACACTGCCAACTCTCTGTCACATTCATACTCAAAATAACAGTGAAACTAACTTGGAACGCGAAGCAGTGTTGTCAGGCAGTCTTATAAATTCAAACCATTCTATAGTGTAACGTTTTGGTTGAACTCTGTTTCTTTTGTACATTCAAAACAAAGTGAAAATTGCACAAAGAGGTGTTTTTTGCAATAAAGTAGTATATGTCGAATGTGTTGGTAAGATAGTAGTAAGGTGTTACAGATGTAACATGACGGAGTGGTGGGACATTGTTTGTGAGAACTTTCAAAACTTCCTGGGATTTCTGCCAGTAAAGAATAGGTTAGATTATTGTAAAACATATTGTCTAATATTTCTGATATAATGTAGTGACTTTGAGAACAAACGTCTGTCAAGGTATGAATATTGGGGAACGTTTCAATGCTTATTGAAACATTGTCTATGATCATCATCCATTTGAAATTTTGAGTATGTGTAACGATCAAAGTTTGCATATTAGATTTAAAATGTGGTTACCACATATTGTATTTATAACGGTACATGTTGGCGCTGGAGTTTTCACTTTGTTATACTTTCTTGTATAAAGTGAGTGTGGGGTCGGGGCGTTATGAGACACTTTGCCTACTTTCATCTCATGCTACAATTAACTGATTCTGTGTTGGCCAGACTGGTTTGTTCTACTTGGTAAACTCCACCTGTTTCCTCTTCAGTTTGTCCTGGTCGAGACCGTCACCACCTCCATCATGGACATGTTTCCCCAGACCAGAAAGTACAAGACCTTCACGGTGGTCACGTGCTGCGCCGTGTTCTTCCTGCTCGGCCTGACTCTCACCACTAATGTAAGCCCTGCGTTAATTACTCGTGTAATATATGTAGCGCACGAGAGGGAAGTGTCTAGAGTGAGTTGTTCCCCATAGATGTAGCTGGGCAAAGCAGATAAACGCAGCGGCCGAACAATCGCACCTAAAATGTCGGAGATATGACAAACCGTATTGGGAGGAAATATGTTTATTGTACGAAAAACAACTCCCACTCGTCGTATATTTCTTATATATGTATACTCACCGACAAAATAAACGCGAATACCATACGTGTTGGTTAGAGACATTAGATATTATAAAATAACACAAGCAAAGATGAAGTTTGACAGTCCAAGTTTGTAATGGCGTTTACAAACTGTATGTTTAATTTTGGTTTTAATGTCGACAATGTGGACATAAATTATTAACAATGAGATGAAAAATTATGCCAATAAATACCCCCAGTTTTTATCAACTACTATTAAGTCTATTTGATTTTATTAACAGGGCTCAGTCTTCAAAAAAGTAATAATATTAAGTTATATTAGCTTTCTTGTTTTGAAAAAATGTTATTATAGGTAATAAAATGTCAAGAGATTACTTCTTAATTTGGCCTTAAAATGTATCAAAATATGTACCTAGTGGTAGTGAATGATAAGTAGAAGTGTCCAAGACCTTGACCCGTGATCGTATTTATAGGCATCATTAAGAGGTCATGTGACCTTTCTTAGTCAATCAGAACACAAGTTGGATGGCTTTCATATCACAAGCATGGCATAGGTAATGTCATTTCTAACACAAGTAAGTGATTTCAAAATGCCCTTATTTTGTCCTGTTTGTCCGAATACAATTAGGACACAGTAGAAATAATCAGGACATCGAAACAATTTTTTATAATTAAATGGACAATATCTTTAGGTCAACGTAGCGTCAGTGGCCGCCATCTTGGTTGGTGGTCATCTCCATTAGGCCTACAAGTGAAATTTACAAAACAATCAGTTTCTTTCATCAATTGGTATTGTCATTATACTGTACAAAGTGTCGGAATAGATCGAACATGTTGAACAAATAGAATTTGTGCTAATATCTGATACAGTGACAAGGATAGGTTCATGCCAAGCGACTGGGAGGACAGTTTGACAGACGTCAAACGTACGCTAAGACCATTGGCAAAATAGGCTTATAGGAGAAAATATGCCCTCATTCCAAGTATTGATGTTGCCCTATATGTCCTTGAATAATTCGGACAGTTACACGATTAATTAAAATACTTGGCAAATATTAACAGAGAAACGGACAAACAGATTGTCAATATTGCCTTGAACTGTCGGCAATGAAATGTCATAACACAGAACGACTGTCATATTGCAGGTACAAATGCAAGAAACATGGGAATGTATATGTTGTCCTATGTGTCTGAATATTGCAAAACTAGATTAGACTGCAGGTAAATACTTTATCATGAATCTATGACTGTGATGTGAAAACTGACATCCAAGCTATAAACAGTCACTATGCCAAGCGTAATCATAATTGACAGGTCACCGTAACCTCAGGAATGTCAAACAGATCAAATTAGTTATTCAGTGCGATCAAGTGTAATTATCATTAATATCCAAAGTGAAATATACTTTGAAACATTTTAGAGCAAGAAAGTTATCAGAAAATCTCCAATAACCAGTGTATTAGGTCATTGTTTATCTGGATCAAATGTCAACTTACTCAGTTGCTGTCTAAAAATATCCACGATGCAACAGTGTATACAAAAAATAGTCCCTGACAAACACCGTTCTTATCACTCAAAATACATCATGAATCCAAACAGTGAACAAATATAATCACAAGGTAACATGGAATGCATCAGGGTATGTAAATGAACATGATTGCATATTCATTAATATTCGATTCTAGTGGCAACAAATAACGAATTCAATTCATGAATGTATACGGTTCGATTCACCGAATATGCGAGTGAATCGTAACGGCCCTAGTGTATACATGTAGGGTTATATGTATATATGTGGGGCAGTCTTGTGACCTTGTCTACTACAGGGCGGCCTGTACATGCTTGACCTGATGGACACCTACGCTGGTGGATGGAACGTGCTGGTCATTTCGGTGTGTGAATGTATCGCCATCAGTCTCGTTTATGGTAAGTCAAATTCTATATCCTTTGATTTCCCAAACCAAATAGGGGACCCGGGTGGCCCAGTCATCTAAGGCGCCGCGATTCACTGTGCAGAGTTGCGTCCCTTGGGCACACCAGAAACCTATGATTGTGGGTTCGAATTCCGGTTCGCCCCGATTATGTTTCTAGGTTTGTCGGCACCATACCCGTGCTCGTGGATTTAACCAAAGTGTAAACATCTGAGACCTGCATCACTTTGGGCTTTCCTCCCACATTAAGCTGACAAGCTGCGATATAACTGCAGTATTGTTCAAAGCGACGTTAAATACCCAACTCACTCACTCACTCTCAAACCAAATGGTCACGATATGGCTGAAATATTGCCGATGTGACTATAAATCTTAACTCACTCACTCACTCAAACCAAATGGGTAGCAGGTCATTTGTACATCCATCGGTCATTCTATATCATCAGAGGAAGGATGGTCAGGCGCAAAAACTCGGTGTGTAGGGCCGCAGAACTACAAGAAGTCGTGGAATCGATTCCATGGTATTTTCCGCCAGGAAATCCGGGTTAGAATAGGTCTTCAGCAACACATACTTGTCATGAAAAGCGACCATGCTTGTCGTAAGAGGCGACTAACAGGATCGGGTGGTCAGACTCGCTGACTTGGTTGATGCATGTCATCGTATCCCAAATTGTGTGGATCGATGCTCATGATGTCAAGCACTGGATTGTCTGGTCTAGACTCGATTATTTACAGACCACCATCATATAGCTGTAATATTGTTGAGTGCGTCATTCAACAAACAAACAATCTTTATTGTTTCGTTTGCAAATACTACATGGGGCATCCGAGGTGTGTACAATTGTATTGGATCATCGACGGGAGCCAAGTAGACATTTAGGATCATGGTGGGTGCGGCATTAAACAGCAAACAAACAAACTGGGAGCAAGACCTTCACGTATAAGGGTTGGTAGAGATCCAATCTTCACAAAGATCTTCACTGTAAACACTCCTGACCAATGCCTGTAATGTTTGTCTTTCTAGGTGTGAGGCGGTTCCTCAATGACATTGAATGCATGATTGGAAGGAAGGTGTGCGGCTTCATCCCGTGGGTGATCATCAAGTACTGGTGGGCCGCCTGCTGGGTCTTCATCACCCCCTTCGCTGTGACCGTGAGTAATTTCCCTATATATATGTTGCCCTGATCCTACTGTGTCAGATTTAAGAAACCAATGATCTTACTAGGTTTGTCGTCACTCCACCTTTGCTCTTGGAATTCCCCTGAGTGGGTACACTGGTACAGCTATTACACTGACGACTTGTTTTTGTATATTCAGCTGATCTCACGTGTGGACAAATTATATGCTTTATTACAACGTATTCTTTATGATAAAAAGGGGGCGGTCGGGTAGCTTAGTGGTTAGAGCATTTACTCGTCACGCCGAAGACCCAGGATCCCCGACATGGGTACAATATGTGAAGCCCATTCTGCTGCCTCCCACCGTAATATTGCTAAATGTTGCATAAAACCATACTCACTCACTCTTTATGATAAATGTTTTACATCGGTATTCTACCACTTCCCCGGTAATTATTACACTCAACATTGTTCCTTGATGTTGGGTAGGTTCCCAATAAGACTGGATGCGGTCTTGGCATGTGTTGTCTGGAATTGCCAATATATAAAAGAGCATTATCATCAATAGTAAGGGCGTTCGATCGTCACTCCGAAGACCGGGTTCGATTCCTGACATAGGTACAATGTGTGAATCCAATTTCTGGTGTCTGCCGCTGTGATATTGCTGGAATATTGCTAAAATCAGCGTAAAACCAAACTCACTCACTCACTCATCAATAGTAGCAGTATCAAATAGATGTTATGGCTTCTTGTTGCAGTGTGTCATGGTGTTCTCTTGGTATGATTACACCCGTTTGGATGGCTACCCGCTTTGGGCTGACGCTCTAGGATGGTTGATGACATTCGTGGTCATCCTTGGCATCTTTATTCCTGCTATCATCTACCTCTGCATCACACCAGGAACTTGTGGCCAGGTGAGTATATACACTGTGTGAAGCACTTTCCACGGCCCTTCGTGTGCGTGTGCTGATCAGCTCCAAGGATGAGACAGTCGTGGTTCAGAATCCTTGATTCTTGATGTTCGGCCTGTCAGGTGTCTCTCATTGGTTTCCTTTAGTGGGAAACGCCCTGATGTCCCACTTGAGCTGATGCATGACAGTAGGAAGCATTCCTTTAACAGGGGACCAGTGAAGATCCGGGGAAGAATAGGTCTTCAGCAACCCATACTTGCCGTAAATGGCAACTATGCTTGTCGTAAGAGGCGACTAACGGGATCGGGTGGTCAGGTTTGCTGACTTGGTTGATATATCATCGATCCCAATTGCGTGGATCGATGCTCATGATATTAATCACTGGATTGTCTGGTCCAGACTCGAGTATTTATACAGACCCTCGTCATATAGCTGGAATATTGCTGAGTGCGATGTTTAACAAAAAACAAACAAACGGCAACCTTAAATAGTGTTGAACTGCTTCACTGATTGAATCGGAAGACCCAATGCAGTCTGGGCTAAATATGGTTGATACAATAATGGCAACCGATGAAACTCGATCGTGGCTGTGAAATATCATATTCAGTTACGCAGTACCCGTAATATTCACTACAAATACACATTCCAAAGGTAAATGCAATGTTGCTGGTTTAGTTCTGTCAACGTAAAGCACCATCAATAAATCGGTCAAACCTTACTGTTGTTTATCTTGTTTGTCAAATTCAATCTTCAACAGAAATTACGGATACTGACGAATCCCCTGGTTGAATGGGGTCCCGCCCTCGTGAAGCACAGACGCCTTGTGGCTCGCTACGTCCCGAATTACGTGGTGGATCCCTGGGGAAAGGAGGACCAGAATGGCATCGCACCTTCTGATATAGCTGTGGAGGTAAAGATCTGAACAACCATCAAGGGTTTTTTCCCCAATACACCAGGCGTTTACCTATTCTTTAACCGTACCGCCTCCGTGGTCTAGTGGTAGAGCGTCCGCCCGGAGAGTGGAAGGTTCAGGGTTCGATCCCCGGCCGCGTCATACCAAAAGACGTCAAAAGATGGTATTTGTTGTTACCCGGTTTGGCGCTTGGCATAAGGGGCTAGAACAAGGACTGGTCGGCTCGGAGTCCCTGAGTGGGGTATTCATGTTAAACTGGGGTATGGTATCTCAGTGTGCTAGCACTATAAATCGGCATCAGTCCCGACCAGTACAAGCATACACACACACATGTATGTACGTCGCTATATAAGTGAAATAATCTTAGACTATATGTTTAACCTCACCTCACCTCACCTCACCTCACGCTTTAACCATTGTGATGACTTCACTCTATTGGTGCATTTGATTCAGAGACAAGAATTCGTTTGCCAACTCTGTACGTGCATTTTAACATGTAGAATCAACAAATTCGAGCGATAACTATTTTCCATTACGAACCATAGAGATACTCTTCAATATCAACACTCACTAAATCAACATTACAGTAATTTACACAGTAACTTGTTTTTTTTGGTTAATGTTTGTGTTTTTTTGTGTTTTGGGATGGGTTACTTTGGCGTTCTGTTTGTGTTTTGGGGGAGGTGGGTTCGATTTGTTGTTCCTTGACAGAATAGGCGACCAGTAAAATGTGATTGTCGTGGGAGTCGTCACAGATGTTCTGCCGCCAGTTAGCTAAATGCTTGTCATTGTAGTACATGGATCGTTACTCATGCTTTCAGTGGGGCGGTCGGGTAGCCTTGTGGTTTAAGCGTTCACTCGTCATCCCAAAGACCCGGGTTCCATTCCCGACATGGGTACAATGTGTGAAGCCCTTTTCTGGTGTCCCCCGCCGTGATATTACTGGAATATTGCTAAAAGCGGCGTAAAACCATACTCAATCATGCTTTCAGTCACTGGTTTCTATGGTAAAGACTTTAATGGCAGAAATATTGCTGACTGTGGAGTTTAACACTTCATAATCTAAGGGGCTATGGGTGGTCCAGTAGTCTAAGGCGTGGCAATTTGTTGACCAGAGTTGTCCCCTAGAGAAACCTATGAGCGTGGTCTCAGTCCTTGTTCGCTCTGATTATGCATTAAGTTTTGTCAGGTCAAGCTCATGGGTATCGCTAAAGAGGTAAATGTCAAAGACCTACCTCCCACATCAAGTTGACAAGCTGGCTATAGCTGAAATACTAGTTAAACCAACTCACCCACTTGCTCATTAGCACAACATATCTGAAAGCATCAATGATCACTGATCCCACCACCGTCTCTGTGGTCCTGAGAGCCGAAGGTCGGTGGTTCAATCCTCGACCGCGTTATACCAAAGTACAAAGACATTAATAAATGGTACTTATTGTTACCCTGCCTGGTACTCGGCATTAAGGGGATAAAACGGTTGGCTCGGAGTGACTTTACAATGTTGGAGTGGGGTATCCATATAACACTGCGGCATGGTACCTCGGTGGGCTAGCACTATAAAGCCGATACTGGTCCGGACTAGAACAAGCACTCACAAGCGTACACACGTCACTATATACACAACTACTAAAAGAAGTTAAAGGCAACCCGATTCTTTCATATCACTATGGTCAATCAGCCATAGCAGATGTTTGCCATAAGAGGCGACTAACGGGATCGGGTGGTCAGGCTCGCTGACTTGGTTGATGCATGTCATCGTATCCCCATTGCGTAGAACGATGCTCATATCAATTACTGGATTGTCCTGTCCAGACTCAATTATTGTACAGCCCGCCGTCATATAGTTGGAATATTGCTTAGTGTGGCGTTAAACAACAAACAAACATGGCAGATTGACTATAGTAATGTAAAATAGATCGGGTGGTCCTTGACTATTTTTGAGTAGTATAAGTGAAACCCATTTCACCGCACTCATTCCACCGCTTATTTGTTCAGATGCAGAAGCAAGATGCACCTGGCTACACACCAAGTCCGGAATACTACGCCCAGAAAATGTGAGAACTACTACAGCTACGTCTACAGCAGCTACTACAGCTATAACTACAACGCAGCGATCAACATTCTCACAATCACGTCTGTTAGTTTGGACATTAGGGGCAAATGCCATTGCGTGCAAGTTGCCTGTCCAAGGGAGATAACTATTCAAGACCCATAGAGCATCCAGCTTGTAGCATTTCCCCTTCTCACTGTGAGTTAACCTTGGAGAAGATTTACGCCATAACTGGTTTGGGATACCCGTAAATGTATTGTATAGTTACAAACATGTCGACGAAACCCCAATAATTGTAAATGCAGTGAGTGGATGATCACATGTAAATATGTACAAAGTTGTTAGTACATTCAAGTGCTTGAAGGTCTGAATCATTTGTCGGGTTGAGTTCGTTGCTACATTTTTACAGGACTGCATTTGTTTTCACGTGTTACTTACTTTACTGACGTCAGAGCCATTGATTCAGTCGCCCCATTAAGATAAAATCACAAAAGCAACCGGGTTTTTAAGTCATCAAATAGGTTCCATCGGGTGAAGCTGACGTGCAAGTGATACTTGTAAGCGGGAGAGTGTTCAAAGCAGTGTTAAACCAAACTCACTCGGTGGACTTAAGAGAAGATGTAAATCAAAGAAAACATGAAATTATAGTTTTTTTCTCTGAATGCAAAATATAAGAGTTCTGTCCCTTTCCATACTCTACTAGCTCCTTCCCAGCGCGTGACACCTTCGTTACACGTAACACGTAACAGAGAGCTCAGCACAAGGGCTATCGCTGTGAGGAGCTTGATCATTCTAATCGTAAATCTCGTAACTCATCGGCTTTGGAAATAAGGTGTCATTAAAACATTACATTTTTAACGGACGTATTTGCCTTATATACGTTATTGCACTTTAAGTTCTCAACATGATTGTGTCAGTAGGCAATGTTCTACGGGGTAAGTCATGTTGAATGGTATATTATATATATGAAATATTTGTACACACACATATATAATTGGAAAAATGTACTTTAGATAAAATTGTGAAAAAATATTTTCTTTCTATGAAGCAAAGATTTTAGAATACAGGACTTTACTGTTCTTCATATTTTTACAAGACAAGATAAGACTCTTTTTAACTTTTGTAATAAAAATGACATACTTGTGTCAAATGGACTTTGTCTTGTGGTATATTGTTTTAGTTAACATACTGATTGAAAGACGGTCAAATGGGCATTGCGACAGTTCTCCCGAGAAGGTAATGTCAACAGTTCTTAAGTGGCGGTTGAGTATACAGTATGACATTTATGTGACGGTTGCGTCATCTGTGCGACAGTTCCTCGCGTAGGCAGCGGTGTCTGTCACCCCAAAAGACGTTAATAGATGGTACTTAATGACTGGTCAGCTCGGAGTTAAACTTTAAACTCCCATTTCACCTTGCCTCCTCAGCAGTTTTTAGTGACGACAGCGTTAACAACAGTACGACTGTTGTAACTCAGCAGCATTCATAGTACTTCAGTTCCGACAGTAAGACAGATCTCACTAAAGCCAGCATGTGATGATATTTTAACAGTTCTGAGTGAAGGTAGCCGAGCATTCGTGACCAACTCGTGCCATCCAGGAACAAAGCTAATGTAGGTTACATAAAGATACGAAAGGTGAGAAATGGGTAGCCGGGTTGTACGACATAACCACGGTTCTTCGTGAAGTTAGTTGTCGAGGCAGTGATAACAGTACATTGGTTTGACTTCGTATCACGAGTTGCCTCGTGATGATTTCCCGAAACGACAAAGTTTGGTTCTTTGCACACAAAAAAAGATCACCTGGCCCATGTATAAGATATCTTGCATGATTTATTTGATAATGCAATTGGGATACCATGACATGCATCAACCAAGTCAGCGAGCCTAACCACCCGATCCCCATAGTCGCCGGCAAGCACGAGTTGCTGAAGGGTCGCTTATTTAGTGAAGTGAAATATGTTGACTCAGAAATATTTTATATAGATGCTAAAAATTCGAAATAAGGTTGTACATATGGTGTTGCTAGAAAAGAATCGTAACACTTGGGTTTACAAATGTGAACAATATTTTGAAAGCGGCTCATACATTAAAACAATTTAAAAAAATGTCTCTTCTGACCAGTTTGAAACAACTCCTGGATATGGGCATGCCATGCCATGACCGGCTACACAGAGTTGTCTTCCTTTGGCACTCCAGGATCCTATGAGGCGTTTCTCAGCACCCTACCAAAGAAAGTCGTCATTAGTCAGTAAATAAAAATATATACCCTCCATTACTCTACTCATATATAGAGGGTATATATTTTTATTTACTGACAAATAAGTTCCTTTGCACCCTACCCACACTTGTGAGTTTCACCATACTTGTAAGACCTATGGGGGCACGGGTGACCCAGTTGTCTAAGGAGCCGCGATTCGCTGTGCAGAGTTGCTTCCCTTGGGCACGCCAGAAACCTATGTGTGATTGTGGGTTCGAATCCCGGTTGGCCCCGATTATGTTGCTAGGTTTGTCGGCACCATACCCGTGCTCGTGGGTTTCACCGAAGTGGAAAACGTCCGAGACCTGCATCACATCGGGCTTTCCTCCCATATAAAGCTGACACGCCGTGATATAACTGGCATAATGTTAAAAGCGGTGTTGAATCCAACTCACTCTAAGACCTGTTCAGAGTGGCATTTAACTCAATTATAGTACACGCTACTTGAAATAGAATCAGGAAATATCGCTATTGATAATGAACCAAGATAGTTACGTGTTATAATACTGGTAAAGTGAAAACAAGCCATTCTGGTGGTACAGAATATTACTTATGGTTAGGACAAATTGCAAAGTGCGCTTTTAAAAGATGTTTCAACCATTTGGTTGAAGATAAACAGTTTTGATCACATAGTTACAATCCCGGTGAGGATTGGCAGTCATGTGTCTACGAGCATGTTCCATCAGTAGGCGCATCTTGAACTAGGTCAATAGCACTTTAAAT
The DNA here is from genome assembly GCF_022045235.1 of Haliotis cracherodii. Lineage (NCBI taxonomy): Eukaryota > Metazoa > Mollusca > Gastropoda > Lepetellida > Haliotidae > Haliotis > Haliotis cracherodii. The sequence goes on from NW_027266264.1 coordinate 29,579,059, forward strand.
GCTACATGTGGACGTTTTTCTGTCAGTTTGTACCAGTAATCTCGTGAGTGCAGTGCCAGCTTTAAATTAGTATGTTTGATTCCAGGTTAACTCTGAACATGCAACATATTCATTTACATGCTTGTCCAGTCTAATAATCGAGTCTAGACCAGACAATTGAGTGATTGACATCATAAGCATCGATCCACATTTGGAATAGGATGACATGCCACAGGATCTTCACCGGTCTCATTAACATGCAATACAATTACACCCAACTTTCATTGAAAGATTTGGCTAGATTTTCATTACCATTTCTATTTACATTTGGTTATGTATTGACTGCATTGTGGTCTTATTACTGCTTCCTCTTTGACAAGATCAAGTTATCTATAATTGTAATTCAAAGATGACCCAGACCCAGACTAGTTGGTTCTACACTGCTATTGACTTTGTTCAAGATGCATGCACTGCTGAATAAAACCACTTGGAGTCAGCTGATGATAACCCGTGATTCTATTTCTAGTGGGGAGGTTGGTTGGTTTGTTGTTTAACACCGCACTCAGCAATATTCCAGCAATATGACAGCGGTCTGTAAATAATCGATTCTGGACCAGACAATCCAGCAATTGAAATCATGAGGATCGATCCACGTAATTGGGATCGATGACATGTTTCAACCAAGTCAGCGAACCTGACCACCCGATCCCGTTGCCTCTTACGACAAGCATGGGTTGCTGTCACAACTTGCGGAAGACCAATTTGCCCCGAAATTGTTTCCCAGGCATACAGCAACCCAAGGTGTTACAATTTTGTAACCCAAAGTAAGTCAAATTGTGGACATTTTATTACATCTTATAACATCGATATGACAGAATAAATATACAGTGTCCAACCCAATCTGACCCTGTCCTGTTGTTGAGAGATGGGCTCTGCAAGTCTACAAGCCTCATCTTCCAGCAGGGGACTCCAGGCCACTGGTGAGTGCAGTTTGTTAACAACAGAAAAGAAATGAGTTCCATGACTGCATGAAATTCCCTCTATGAATGCTTTCCAGCAGAACTGTACAGTAGTGGCCCCTGCTGTATCTGGTGCAACATGCATGGGCTCAACTAAAACACTTCATCAACCTATACTTCCGTAAGTAGTCAGAGAGTTTTTGTTGTTATGTCCAATGCCTGCAGACACAGACAGCTGAGATGATGGATGGTATCAACAAACTTCTACCATACCTCATTCCCTGAAAAAAAAGAGAAAAAAATACCTGTAAAATCTTTCATGTCTCTTGATAAATCAAACTGATCAGTATCCTTAACAAAGTTGAGCAGTATGTACATAGAAAATTGTTTCATGCACAAACCGGAAGTTAAATTCAGTATTATTCTGAATAAACCATTGGATATGAGGTATCTGTTTAAGAAATGACTTATTTATATATGTTTGTGTTTATGGAGGTACATCCATACAGTGATCTCACTTGGAATGTATTTATTCTGTATTACACTGTTGGATAAACAATGGGATAATAAGTACAATCGACCAATCCTGAACGAACACAACATGTAGATGTCTGCATGGTAAGTCATTCTTACCTAATAAAAGATGTTTGCTCAAGCCATGACAGAGGGAGCATAGTTACGAGATATCCGGTCAAACTCACTCTCCTGAAACACATGAATATTGGTCAGGAAAGTCTAGGATATTGTTGATGACAAAATCTTGGAACATCAACATTGTGGAACAAATAGTAAAGGCTTAAAAAATAAAAGAATTGGTTCTCAGGCAATGACTTTTGGAAATAAGCGGGTTCGGTGGTATTTTTTTCTTTTGCCTTTTCAAACTGGTATGTAACCAAATAAACAGTTGTGTACTATCAACCTGGAAAGGGCAGCCCTACATAAACAAGCATACGCACTCATTGCTGCCATGACTAACACGCGATGTGCAGTAATGCAGTGTGCATGTAAAGGGAAGCAACTGTGTGCTTTTTTGGATCGCAATGTGTTTAAGTATAAGGATTTTTATATTTTTTGGAAAATGGAAATAAAAACAAAATGTGCGGCAGACTTTTTGATGATGTGGACGGTGCCTGAGAACCAACACTATTAATTTTCTTAGCCAAGAGGACATTCTTTTCATTACAATCCCTTAGAAATTGTTTGGGACATTTTGAAAACAGTCTGTCCGGAGATAAGGACAAAACCAAAGCATGTTACTCTATTTGTCAGTTGTAGAGGGCAACAAACCATTCCGTGAGTGAGTTTGGTTTTACGCCGCTTTTAGCAATATTCCAACAATATCACGGCGGGGAACACCAGAAATGGGCTTCACACATTGTACCCATGTTTGGAATCGAACCCGGGTTTTCGGTGTGATGAGCGAACGCTTTAACCACTTGGCTACCCGACCCCCCCCCCCCAACACACACACACACCCCACACCATGCATTGATGAACAGACTTTTAAGGAAGTAACATGCTTTTGTAGTTTCTGACAAACAGTCCTATTGAATCTGGAAGATATGATGAAAGCTGTCACAGGTGAGGATAATGGTTTTTTCACAAAATGGGGGATGAACTGGAAACTGCAAAATTGGTAACACATATTTCAGAAAACACTTTGCATTTACTAGCCAAAATTCAGTCGAGCATTTTGGCCAACAGATTAATTAGTTTTATGTGACATGATCGTTATGCTTCTGGACCTGTGTATGCATCAGGAGCTGTCCTACCTTGAGGAGATAATCTCGGACAAATGGGTGGCTTCGATGGGAGTCCTTCAGTTGTGACACGTAACGATTGCTCACCTGAAATAGTTACATATGCTGTTTTATTACAATCGCGTATTTCTATGTTCTTGAAAACTACTCAGTTGCTCAAAAGTTCTAAATGACAATAAACACTTGATAATAGAAAGTAACAACTCCCATAAAAAATTAAGTAGTTCACCCAAGGTATATAATGATTCAAACATTCCCTACCTTCCTAACAGTGGATAAGGAGAAGACATAAAACCCACATAAACTTTACACTTACTCGATGAACTAAAAAATGCTATCAGCAATTCCTTAAATGAAAAGCATACCTCATACCAATTGTATCACAGTGACCTGTGACGGATTGCATTCATATCAGTGTACCAAGAGAAGAGAGACGAATTAACAACAAGTACTGCCTCATTACCCATGGGTTAGGATAGGTCTTCAGCATCCCACACAAAAGGTGACTAGTGGGATTGGGTGGTCAGGCTCGCTTACTTGGTTGATGAATGTCATTGATCTCAATAGTGTGGATCAATGCTAATGATATTGATCACTGGATTGTCGGGTCCAGACTTAGTTATTTACAGACCGCTGTCATATAGCTGGAATATTGCCGAGTGCGGTGTTCAACAACAAACAAACAACACTGCCTCTCTTGCTGAATGGGAAACTTAAGGGGTAGCAATGTGAAGCAATCTCATTAAAATCAGATCTTAGTTTTCGCTACCGCTAAACAAAGATCTGAGGACATCCCATTACTGGTCACGTCAGAACGACCTTTCACGAATTTTGACCAACCAATGAAATGACTGACAAGAAATCGACATTAGCCAATCAGAAGGCAACTTTCTCAAGCTTTACGACACTAGTTTCAAACTGGCAACTACGCTTCGAAACATATTTTGACGTGTTCTCGATTACAAATTTTAAAACTGATAAGAAGGACATTCTGGAATGACTTATAGATGGCCTAGATTGTATGGATATAACCATAAAACCTGTAACTGTCGTTCGGAATACCCCGTGTTAAATATTTCGTGGTCACATGATTAGAAGACACATTCCGACTGTCACTTTTATGATCTGGTAAGCAACGCTTAGATTGGTCGGATGAAAGGTCGTTCTGACGTGACCCGTAATGGGATGTCCTCAGATCTTTGTTTAGCGATAGCGAGAACTAAGATCTGATTTTAATGAGATTGCAATGTGAAGAGTGTTAACATCTGTAACATGGTGTCCAACTGCTGAGCTTACCTCGGGGGCCTTCCCCATGTGTTGTGTGAGGAGGATCATGTTGACCAGGGTCTCCGGGTTGTTGCTGTCCTGAAACACAATCGGCTGGATGAGAAACACTCCTTGAATCATCGATTGAATTGTCCTTGAATTGAAAACCCTTTGGTTTGTCACTAACTTACCCACACCCCAGACATCAAGATCTGCATCACTTTTCGTCATCCTCGTACCTACAGCCATCCCGGAACCTAGGTAACTGAAATACCATCATCCACTCATTCACTGTCTTGACAGGTGGATGAGGCGTCAGTGAGTTTGGATTAACGCAACCTCAAACAGTATTTCAGTTACATCATGACGTGTCAGTTTCATGTGGGAGGAGTGATGCTTGTCTCAGACATTTACCCTCTTGGTGGAACCCACGGGTATGGTGCTGACAAATCTAGAATCATAATCAGGGTGAACTAGGATTCGAACCCACAATTACAGGTTTCTGGCAAGATGTCACAGAACTAAATATTTCCTTCAGTAATTCCTTTGATTTTTTCATAGCTTGGTAACCTACTATATTTGCCACAATAAGCGCCCTTAGACTAATCTGAAATTAATCGAAACATTCATAGTTTTCTCGCTAATCACATGAACAACTGTAAAACATCTCATTCACTTACAGGCTAAAAGACAACTTTATCTTAAAAACAAGCCATCAGCTGACTCTGAGTATTTACAATGTCTGTGTGACGCCACACCCCACGTTATAGTGCAAGTATTCCTGATAGAAAACGTATGATGTCCGAAAACCTATGCTGGTGAAAGCTCTGATCGAAAACAGGACAATCTGTGATGGTTGTCCGGTTCTCGATCATATTTTCGGAGTGGTTTTTTTTCAATTTTTTTTTATATAATTTTTACGCGGAAGATGCTTTTTTCCGAGGACTACTGTTTTAAAAAACGCGATTTTCCGCGGCGATTTCACATCCCTGATCTTTATAGGCCCCCCCACTAAGAGTCCCAAAACTAACATGACTGTCAGTATTTACTTTGAATACAGAAAACTGTAGCATAGAAGGGGTATATAATTGTTCAATTTAAATAATCTTGTTCACTACCGCTTGATTTCTGAAAACAAATTTAACTTCTTGTGTATGGTCTTAAAAACACCCCTCTTTGCCAGTTTTATCAAGTGACAAGGGCACTTATTACGGTGAATTTGATAACTTAATTTTGAAAAGGTTTCTGTCTTGATCAAGCCACCTAAGTCTTAGTGAGATATGATGCACCCGATGAGGGAGATTGTTTCTCCTAACCTTGTCCATTGCCTCCTGCAACACAGACTCAGCATCATCAAGCCTGCCCTGGGCCATGTAGCACACCGCCTGACCATTGAGGAGCAGCGGGGTGGATGCATGCTTGTCACTCATCTCCTGGAAGATGTAGTAGGCATCCTGGTACTTGTCTCCTCCCTGGAAACAAGCAAAACATTAGAGAGATGGGAAACATTAAACTATATAGAGCTGGGAAACATTAAACAATATAGAGCTGGGAAACATCAGAGAGCTAGGAAACATCAGAAAGATATGGGAAACATTAGTAACATGTGGGAAACATCAGAAAGATATGGGAAACATTAGTAACATGTGGGAAACATCAGAAAGATATGGGAAACATTAGTAACATGTGGGAAACATCAGAGAGGATAGGAAACATTATAGAGCTGGGAAACATTAGATTGATGTGGGAAACAGAGAGATGTGAAAAATTAACAAAATGGAAACAATAGAGATAAGGGAAACATCCAAGATAAGGAAACATCAGTTTGTTAGTTGTTTAATGCCAAAATGCATTATTCCAGCTACTGATGTCAGCTATCCCAATTGAGCAGAGTGAGTGAGTATGGTTTTACGCCGCTTTAAGCAATATTCAAGCAATATCACGGCGGGGGACACCAGAAATGGGTTTCACACATTGTACCCATGTCGGGAATCGAACCCGGGTCTATGGCGTGACGAGCGAACGCTTTAACCACTAGGCTACCCGACCGCCCCTCAATTGAGCAGAGAACACTAAACAAACTCTGTCCAGCATGGGTCACCTTTGCATTGAGCCTGACCACACCTAAGTCACTCCTTATAATGAGCAATAGAGTGGTGTGGGCCTAAGTCTGGGCCACTGAGTATCTATGTGCCAGGGTACTCACAACAGAGATGTTAAACCAGGCCTGTGCCAGCTGGGTAAGGATGCTGTCCTCATCCAGTTCCTGCATACGCTTCAGCTCCTTCCTGAAAAAATGGACATATCACTGTTATCGGTTCTGTGTAATCAGTAAGCATTTGGATGGTTAATGAGAAGTGCCCAGAGATTTCGTTTGGAATCAACAACACTCATGTCCATTTGTTTGACAATGTAACATTACTAGATTTGGGATTCCAGGGTAGAATAGGCCTTCAGCAACCCATGCTTGCCGTAAAAGGTGACTATGCTTGTCGTAAAAGGCAACTAACGGGATCGGGTGGTCAGGCTCACTGACTTGGTTGATGCATGTCATCGATCCCAATTGCAAGCATCGATGCTCATGATATTAATCACTGGATTGTCTGGTCCAGACTTGTTTATTTTCAGACTGCCGCCATAGAGCTGGAATATTGCTGAGTGCGGCGTTAAACAACAAACCAACCAACCAACCAACTACTAGATTTGGGGAGAAAACAAGTATTCCTACACAATTTTGTCCAACACTGATCTTGGATAAGTTGACGATTAGCTGTGTCTAACCCTGATAACAGTACTCTTAAGTCATACATCCATAATCTGCCCCACCAAATTTGACATTCGTTGTACGTTGGCTCCAGGACCCACTTTCACAAAGCCATCTTAGCACTAAGATTATCTTAAGTCTATATTAAAGTATGGGAGTTACGATCATCTCAGCGATAAGATCGCTTTGTGCAAGTGGGACCAGGTCTTACCATTTTGAACTCTCGTCATTCCAAAAAGGATGTAATTTTTCTTATAAATACATGCATTTGTCTTCTAATGTTTAGGCATTTAAGTTCAAATTCCAATTCAATATACCAAAGGTAACATTACAGTTGTCTCATATCTGTTTCAAAAGTATTGTTTCTGCCATCATCTGTGTTAACAGCAATGATGGAGAAGGGAGACAACTCTGGAGAAAATGTCTTACTTTGCCAGGTCAACTCGATCCAGTTTCAGCAGGATCTGCACAGTGAGAGCAATGCTGCAACAAAATGTCCAAAATTACAGTATGGAAACAGAGCTATATTCCTCATAATGTCTTATTCCAGTCTGTTATTATTATGTCTGATGTAAAAACTTGCATAATGAACTGTGCATATCCTAAATTACAGCCTTTTTCACATGCAGCATCTATTATTCAACTCACTTTGTTAAACTTCATACACAGTTACTTCACAATCTTACCATTCCAGGTTGTCTGACTGGTGCAGTGTTCTGAGTGCAGAATCAAAGTTCTGAAATAGATAAGTAAAGATAGAGACATAGAGAAAAGAGTTTATTTCTGAAATAAAATCAAGTATATAAAACAGACAAATCTCACCCATGCCTTGACGTTTACGACATATTGGCAAGTGTTGATGCAGTTGATATAACAATTTGTAACAAGTGCAAGTTGTGCATTTTTTTATTTTTCAAAATTTAAAGCCTTACTCCATTGTCTATATAAAGAAGCATCATATGAACGTCCTCTGAAGCGGGAAAACAAACTGTTCAAATCATTATGCTAATGGTTACTTGGGAGAAGAGCTGACAAGTAGGCAGTATTTCTCTGTCAAACGTTTGTTTGTTGTCAGCAATATTCCAGCTATATGACGGCGGTCTGTAAATAATCAACTCTGGACCAGACAATCCAGTGATTGACATGAGCATCTATCTACTCAATTGGGGTACAATCAGGGGTCGGGAAAATTTAAATCCCAATCGGACATTTGCATTTAGGCCACGCCCCCTTCAAAAGGCGTATTTTAGTATGACTTTTCACACACATTACAAGTTGTTACGTTTTCATAATATGATGAATTATTTCGATCTAAGTTGTTTAATTCACCGGACAATTATTAACAAATAATATCATTTTAGATATACATGGAAAACATACGTCTGTTTCTGTTATGATAACGATCTGTTAACGTAGTGAACGGTCTAATTAATATTCATGAGTTATATCTGCTCAAGTGTACGCGTTGTAACTTTTGGATCGAGACTATTATCCAATATTTGGATATCACGTGACCACACGGGAAAAAGGTTTTTTCAAAACTAAAGATTATTTAAAAACAAGACAGATAATATAATCACAAATACTAAAATATCGTTGATAGCAATAGTTATTTTAAACCGGACATTTGATATTCCCAATCGGACATGTGCGGCGCATATGACGGTTTTCGGACTCCTGGGTACAATGACATCATCATCTAAGTCAGTGAGCCTGACCACCCAATCCTGTTAGTCGCCTCCTATTACAAGCATAGTCGCCTCTTACAAGCATGGGTTGCTGAAGACCTATTCTAACCCGGATCTTCATGGGTTCTCTGACAAATGAATACTCTACCTTGTAGTAGCCATCACATGTTATGCAAGACTGATAATGTATAATCAGCAGAATCATAGACTCATAACAAAAGCTCATGTTGATGATGTCAACATGGTCAAGGTGGGCAGAAAGCAAAGTTGAAAAAGCTGCAATGTTTGTGGTAGTAATTTTCATCACCAGAGTGATATGTGTTAGAAGCCAGTAGGAGATATATATATACTGACAGTGTATTAATCCGACACTTGTTAATCCGACAATCGGCTTTATCCAACACAAAAGATGGGAACCGATGAAATCATTGCTATTTAGACATGTTAATCCGACAGTCTCCCTCTCCAACTCCAACACACCTAATTTGCAACGAATTGCTGAAATCACGCTCGTTAATACAACATAATCATATGCAACCAATCATTTGGGACTTGACTGTACCATGTTGGTAAGGGCCTACTACACTACTACATGTGAATCAGTGTTACCTGTTCTTGGTAGTAGATGGATGAAGCCATGAGAAGGAATGCACTGTTAGAGACATCAACACTCGCACTCATCTTGGAATCCAAGTCTCGCACAACAGCATCTCTGAAATAAACACATTTGACAAACTCAATCTCTAGATCAATACATAACAAATTAGCAACCAGTATTACAAAAATATGTGCCTAGTAACCGTCCACTGATTTTACATTTGTCCAAACAAAATTATCAGTTATGTTTCTGAATAATTGATACTGAACATGTTGAAAGACCGTAACACATCTAGTTACAAACGTGATCTTGACTGAAACTGCCATATATCCTAATGACATGTACAAAACATTCAAACACTTACTTACATGTTACTTTAATAGCAACATTACAATGGCCCCTCACTAACAGTACATTTGTTTATTACTTTTGGTAACTAGTTATTTCCTTTATAATGTAAATGCCAGCCACTTACAATAATTGTATCTATTTTCGGCAGAGCAAACCAAATGAGATTTTATTTTGTTCAACCAAGGTATGTGCAGTGATCACTCTTAATGTTATGTTTAGTGTGTATGTGTGCACTTAGCAACATTCCAGCTATATGACAGCGACCTGTAAATAATCAAGTCTGGACCAGACCATCCAGTGTTTGATATTTGTGAGCAGCGATCCACACAGGGGTACGCTGACACGCAGTCACCAAGTTGTGAAGCCTTACCACCTGATCCATCAACATGATTAAGCCTCTTATTATGATAAGGATAGGTTGCGGGGAACAACTTCTGATCCAGAAATCCCACTGGGATATCTGTTTAGGGGGTAAATTTACTTTAGCAGGTAAACAATCTGGTCTGCAGCAGATAAACCAATGGCAGATAGCAAGAGTAACCAGAGGTACAGAAGCTTTCTTTTTTGGGTTGACCTTGACATACGTGAGTAAGGGCATGCTAAAGTGGATTTTTGGTGCTTAACATTACATAATGTTATGTAACAGTTTTACATGTGAAAATCCCCAAAATGTTGTTGTACATTTATAGATAGTCTTGGGTGTGATATCCAACAATCAGACCTCCCCAACATTGCTGTATCATCACTGATCAGGCAATAAACAGAAACCAAACTGCCCAAAAGGTTATTTGAACATAAACAAAATCTTGTTTTTGAGAAAGAATAATATTTTCCTCGACTGCCTCTTTTAAAAAAAATCATCTCCACCTGAAATTATGCATAATCAGACTATGGTCATGCATCACATAACTGAACAATTTTCAAAAAACATAATCCTGAATACTAAACTTCATACCTGTAATATACTATTTAAAAGAAGTTTAAAAGAACAACTGATTCTTTCATATATCTATACAATTTAACCTCGTGTCAAACACATGGGGACCCGGAAAAACGTTTGAGTCATACAGGATTCGAGACTACCAACAAAATGAAGTTTCAACAACCTAACAGATTATTAGTAGGTCAGGATGCAACACTAGATTTCAAGGTGTACATAAATTTCTGTGCCAAGACTACCGGTAGTGAAGGGGTCGGTGTGTCATCGATCTCACAGTCCCAATCTGGATTGGCATCATTGTTTTAGTCATATCTCGAATAATAGATTCACTAACATAATCTTAATCTGATTCACTCATTTCTTAATTTTCAGGTGTCATCAGAAGTAAATGGCTACTGATGCGTATTCAGTAATCAACTTTACACCTTTTACGTAAGGTGTGCTTGTTAATTAGGCTTGATCATGTTGATTGGATATTGGCATGTTGTAAGAAGGTATCATGCCTTTGATGTAATTGTGCCACAGTGAGGTCAGTCAATTGTGTGATCAGTGGTAAGGTGAATTGGGGTTTTACGTTGCTTCCAAGATCATTGCACTTATATAACGACGTGCATGCACATGTGTGTGTGTGTTGCTGCTTGTACTAGTCCAGACTGATGCCGATTTATAGTGCTAGCACTATGAGATACCAGGCCGCAGTTTAACATGAATACCCCACTGACACAGTATACTGATTCTGAGCCGACCAGTCCTTGTTTTAGCCCCTTAATACCAAGCACCAGACAGGGCAACAACAAGTACCAGCTTTTAACGTCTTTTGGTATGACGCGGTCGGGGATCGAACCCTGGATCTTCCACTCTCCGTGCGGACACTCTAACACTAGACCACGGAGGCAGTCTTGTGTTAAGTGAGTTGAAAGTTTGGCGAGTGTGGGTGAGTGAAAGATATTTTTTTGAGCTATCATGTCATCAGGGGAATTTTAAACTTGATTCAGAGACTTGGGACTCCCAAATGAGTTTGAGACAACATGGAAAGTGATGCATCCAGTTCAACAGATCCAAGTATTAATGATGATAAATATGGAAGAAATTTGCAGGGACCAAAAGGCGAGTTTGAGACAACCGAGAATTTGACACATCCAAGTTCGACACAACAAGATTTGACTGTAGTCTACCTTTCATGGCATTAACTATATTTACTTACTTTGTCCGGACTAGATTATTAAAATTTTGTCACATATCTTAAATATTGCTGAGGTGGATGGAACAACATTTACCAACTCACTTTCAAAAGCTTTACAAAAATAACGGACTTGGTGAAACATTGTGTTGTTCGTCTGATTCAGCCACTGTATCTTCCTCTCCCAAGTGTCAGCCATGAAGTCATCCCACCCACTGCTATCTTCCTCTCACACACAATACAAGTACAAGTGTCATCTATTACCTCACCCTATCCACTCTCTGCTATCTTATTGCACATATGTGCAAAGCAATAAGTCTTCCCACCCATCCCTTGCTGTATGCCTCTCCCACAGAAGTGCCAATTTTGTTTTGTCTCACTCACCGCCTGCTATCACTGGACAGGTAGTCGGCATACATTCGCACTGCCTGGAGTTCTGATGAGTTTCCTGAGGTAATCGCATCCAGGACCACCCCATACTTCCTCTGTGCGATGTAGGAACGATATAGGATCACATCTCTCTGTGACTTCAGATCAGGGTTAGACAACTGGAAACCAAGTACAAAAACTTTATTAAGCTCAATAAGAAAGTGCAAAATGAAAATATGCACTGTTCAACGTTTAATTATAGATCTATGTGTCTTTTGAAATACTAGACTTCAATCATTCTTGATCATGTTGATATATTAAAATTTGCAAAAAAGCTGGGGTATCCAGAATGTCCAGAGGCAGAGAAATAAAACAGTTTCAATAAACAGTCCAGCTTTGTTTCCATTTCCTTGCTAAAACCCTTTTATCGAATTGTGTATGGGACATGATATAGGCTTAATTTTGTTAATAAACAATGTGGTACATTCACAAGACCTGAAGTCAGATTTTAATGGAAATAAACATTTTCATCATATTGAGGTGAAGTTTGCAGAGACATTCTTTGCCTGTTCAAATCTTAGGGTTAGTTAAGTCAGGGTAGGTTACCACAACTCTAGCCTTTCCGATAAACACTCATTTTCTATCACTGTGTTAGGTACCCCTCTCCAGACAAATACCTTTTCCGATCCTTAGTGTCATTTGTGAGTTAATCTATGAGTGAGCTACTATATAATTGTTAACGAATTAATTTAATCCGGTGTGAGAAATAATTACAGCTCAGCGCTGTGAACAAGCTGTACAGCATGTACAGTAGTCATGTTAGAAGATCAGTTTTACTTTGGGGTTCTTATTTTTAACTTCAAGAGAAATGTGACCGGTAAAGTTCAATACCCCGGGGGCCAATACACCCACAACAAAGTTAGATTTCCTTTAATCTATAATAGAACCGACAACCTATAATAACTTTTGACAGTGAAAGAATGTTGTCATATGTGACTGTGAGCGAAAACTGGGGGACAACACACTTCCTTGTTTTCATCACGATGACGAACGTTAATTTTATGATCAATTATTAAAAACATAATACCAACAACTGCCACAGACTAAGGCTTACCTTTAGCTTTTGAGCTTCATTGATACAGTGCTGATAATTGCCAATATACAAGGATGTTCTGATGTCAAATAATTCGTCTACGTCTTGGCCGGCCATCTTGACAATAATGACACGCATGCGTCGCCAACGTGGACAAGACTCAACTTCCGGGACAAGGGAAATAACTCTTTGCCTCGTTGGAATGAGAGTCGTGGCTCTATCTTTCAATCAGGGACAAGATCATAAAAAAACCGAAACAAAATAAGAAAATGTCCTTCCAAGAGGTACTTAATACCATTGAAAAAACACACTGTTATTCACACACACAGGTTTCATGCGCGGATACAGAAGGTGGGACTGCAAAAAAAACTAAGCTTTTTTGAAGCAGCAGATGAAGTTATATGCGATTTCGGATTCTAGTTCATGTTCAAATATCCATTTGTTTACGTTAAAAGATTTAAAGGATATTTTTAAAAGACGTCTTTTTTTCTTACTGTTGAATGATAATGCTCACTTTGCACAAAATTGATATAAGTAAATCGAACGTATTTTAGTTACCAACAGAGATAATACATTAAAACCCATCAGGTCACTCTTATATGGTCCCTGGTATTCCCGCACCATGACTGTGGAATATATTTATTTTATGAAAATAAACACAATCTAGAAACGTATACAAAAGCAAGGATAGCCAACTCTAGGTAGCTCTATTCCACATTATGATATCAGCATCGGGAAAATTATTATTTTTATTTTTAGAGTCAATTTATGAAGGGTATTGTGCAGTATAAGATTTCATAGACTAAATGTTAGTCTAGGTCTCTGGTATCAATCATTCAAATGACTAAAGCCTCATTCTAGTAGTATTTATATACTATTCAATCGAATATAAGCAACAAATATGTAATTGTGTAAAAAATACTATATCGTGAATATAATTTACGTTTGTCGATAAAGTTATCATAATTCAGAACAAATATGATGAGATACTCCTGTCTCATAGTCTTGAATGTTTGATATCATCTAAAATACTTAAATGTGGTACGTTGAACAGAATAAATGTAGAACTTAGAGCCAAAAGGTGCCAAAATGCACTTTGGCCCTTTCTGTATAATTATAATTGCATAAATAACTTCTATGAGTTCTTGTCTAATTGTAGAGAAATTATTGTATGTTTTCATTGATAATAAAAGGGCCAAAGTCAAGTTCCAAACGGGCAAAGTCACTTTGCTAGATTTTGCCCCTTTTAGCTCTCATTTCCGTGTGTGGTTGAGAATGGCTGTTCAAGAGATATTACAAGTTTGGAAACATTATTATTATGTTCCAACTATTTCAACAAAGTTGGCATGGGTTTTAATCATTTAAAAGAGCTTCAATAGTATGTGTTTATACTTCCAGTAGTAGTTTTATCAATCTTACGTGTTAAATCCTATGCAAATGCCTGAGGGTTAAAAAGGCCAAAATACAGGCCTTTCCACCCTTACACGAATTAAACACGTAAGTTTAGTTCCTTTTTTAATTTTTTTTTATAGCAACATTTATATGTCTGCTGTCAGAATGTGTTAAAGATTAGGAATTTATCGGTGAATAAAAAATGTTTATTAGCAGGCTTAAAGTTATTGTTTTCATTACTTTTCTCAAAACGGACTCCATACGACATTGGAAATGCGTAATATTTGCAATATATATCAGTTTTGTTTTGTAGTACTGGTCTTTATTGCGAAATGAGAAATCATTTTCTAATCAATATTTGTTAAACCCTGCAATTGCAAAACTAGGATGTCTGCTAACAACAGTCAGTCATATCTATCTGTCATTACTATATTGCCACTACTGTTGTTTAACGCCGCACTCAGCAATATCCCAGCTATAATATGACGACGGTCTGTAAATAATCTAGGATCTAGGATCAAAATCGATACCATATCCCCATTGAGTCCTATAGTATTCACTGTGCTGTGTTTCATAAATCCACCATCATACAGGCCGAGGTGCGTGTGCAGCATTCAGTGGGGAGATCAGTCTCTTTCCGTCTCAGGAAGGATAAGAATTCATGGATGAACAACTTCTTTATTACAATTAAGAGCGACGCTTCGGTGTAGATTCTAACACCGTCATCAAGCAAGTGATGCTAAATGCCTATCAAAGAAGAAACTCTTTCCGTCTGTGAGATAAGCGGGGGCACGGGTGGCCCTGTCGTCTAAGGATGCGCGATTCGCTGTGCAGAGTTGCGTCCTTTGGCCACGCCAGAAACCTATGATTGTGGGTTCAAATCCCGGTTCGCCTCGATTATGTTTCTGAGGTTGTCAGCACCATACCTGCGCTCGTGGGTTTCACCGAAGTGGTAATTTTTAAACGTCCGAGACCTGCATCACTTCCATCTTCCCGAGGCAAGAGAGTTAACTGACTTTAAAAGTACTTTTATAGTCAGTTAAATCACTTGCTTCGGGAAGATGCATCAACTTTGGGCTTTCCTCCCACATTAAGCTGACACGCCGTGATATAACTGGAATACTGATAAAAGCGGCGTTAAACACACTCACTGTCAGATAAACATTCTTGGCATTCGGGTTTGTACATGGGTTCAATAAATGATGTTTCACGAAGGATGATCTCTTGTTTTATCAGGGCTATACCGTAAAGAACATTTTAAACAGTAGAAAATTTGGCAACATGGCTATGAGATTTATGCCGTATTTGTATTGTATGTTTAACGCCAGACCGACTTCTTCTACGATTGAAAGTAGAAGAAAGTTGAGTGAAAATACTAGGAGTCTTTTTATCTGCAGCTACATTTGCCCGACAGACGGGCTTGGTTTAAATTGTAATGTTTCTAATGTACCTTTTGGACAAAGCCTTATAGAAACTGATAAAATTACTTTCATATTTGGTACACGGCAGTTTAAAAAAAACAACATTCCCAGTACTGGCTAGCGATCAATTATCGCCATTTTCTCGTGTTATTTCTGACAAATTCCACGTATAAAGCTGACTGTACCAATAACTTTGATTTTTGTGAACTGTGAGCAAATACGCTAATTTCTGTCCGTAGAAAAAGCTTAAGTAGATTTCTGTTATGACCGACAAGAGGGAATCAAAACAGTGGAAACAGAACTTCTCCGTTGACAATCTGTACCAGTTATCGCCATCGTTTACACATCATGGGCCACGTGATCACGACCATCGCTTTAGTTATACAAGTTACATTTTTTGCTATGTCTGGTATCGCATTCGATTATTTTACACTTTAAGATATTATTTTTATCTATTTGTCGTTTGCTAAATGACGTAAAACAATATTCCCCAAAATCGATCTACACGTGCTTAGCCGTACAGCTATATGTACTATGGATGTTGTGATACATACAGGTTTGGAAAATAAATTATCTAAATTAGAAGAAGTGACAGACAGATTGAAAGCAATGACAGAACTAAATGTGCATCATCGCGTTGTCATTTCTGTTACGCGAGGAAGTCACGTGACACCACCCACTTTATATCTTTTCTAAAGTTGTATTTGAACAGAGACCATATAATATATGGTCTCTGATTTGAACAGGGCGCTCATTTGGTGTGGGTTTTTAAAAAATATATTTACTTACACGTATCATTTTTGTTTATTATATTAGGATAAATATTTCTCATTTCTTATGAAAACGACCAAACGTAAAACGAGATATGTGACAACGTGCGCGCTATAACGGAGATAGGCGATAATTGGTCCAAGGCGATGACTGGTTAAATGATTATTGGTTTACAGGAACCAATGTGTACGCGACTATGATCAAAGAACGTTAAACATATCAACAGCCACGGTAGACAACGTGTTAGCAAATGCTCAGTTGAGCATTATACGGCGAGATTAATGTAGATTGATGAACACCTGTATGCATGGCTCTGATATTTTAGTGGTAAATCACACTAAAAAAGAACAGATTCACTCCCCTTGCAAGGGGAAATAACTGGGGAATCTCAAAATGGCGTGCGAAAAGTAAAAATATAAGGAACTCACATTTTACGAACAATGTTCAGTAATCTCAGAGCAATGCTGGGTGTGATTCAATGAAGTTTATGGTCGAAAACAAGTGTATCTGTGGAAAAAACAAATCGGGTTTAGGCTAAAGTAGGCATGTCTTCGCGGGCCTTAGAAATGGCAAACATTTCACGGAAAGTAAATTTTGCTCAAATTTCTGTTGATTCATCCAAAAAGGTTATTGACATATCGAGCAAATACACATATGGAATCAATACATTCAAAAAGATTGTAGGTGCTGTCACTATAATCTTCACTGACAACGAAAGCAGCTGTGAAGCGCCTGATCATGGTATGTCTCGAAACCTACTTTACTTTGTACTTACATTGTAATACTTGTCATCGATAGTTATGTTTTCCCCAGTGTAATAATAATACGTTGGAAAAAGTTTGTTACTGAATACTCTTAGCTGTGAATCGTAGCTATGAGCCTATAGTGTTTGTACTGTTCTGCATGTACTAGATCTAATAAACCTATTTAATATTTAAATATTGCAGAAAAGCTCCTCCTACAGTAACAATCTGCCCAAACTCATATTGAGTCTACTACTAGGGATACATATAGCCTGTTAACCCAAGTCAGTGTGTCTGATGTTAATGTTAAAGGATCCTGAGGGCAAGTAGCATTTCAATCTTTTTAGGGTTTCCTTTTATGTTTGCACTTTTGGGCTTGTAAATATTTACAGTTAATTTTACCACGGCAAGCATGAAATTTTCCCTCTGCATCTTATTCAGTACATTTGTTTCCTTTCGTATCATCTATCAGCAACTAAACATAATTGACAAAGAGAAATTCTACGAGACTCAGGCTTCAAAAGTTGCAGACTGTAGTCATGGTAGTAACACTGTTATAGTGTCTTATCATGCTTATACTGGCTTTCATCATGTTCAAGAGCCCTTTTCCAGTTTACTCAAGGATGTAATGGAAATTTGTATTAAACAGTTTCAGAATCTTCTTTGAGAGGCATGATTTAGAAGTTGGAGTACTAAGCAAGGATAAGATTTATGGAAGGACAACTTCTTTAATACTATTAGGAGCAACGTTTCAGTGAAGGTTCTAACACCGTTATCAAGCAAGTGATCACTTGCTTGATAACGGTGTTAGAACATACAACGAAACTCTTAATTCTATCATAGAAGTTGTTCATCCATAAATCTTGTCCTTACTTAGTTTCAGAATCATTAAAGTTTAAGTACATCAACAGTACTTTACTTTCAAATACAGTTGCAACATTTGATCTGTCAGTTAATGATTAATCTCATTACTCAGACCCTCGAAGTCTGAATACATAACAAATTTGAAAGAGCCAACTAAGCTGAGGGTTGAGTGGTGAAATCTGGTGACTTGTCTGATTGCATGTCACTGAAATGCAATGACATAGATTGGTAGACTGCATTCTCTCAG
Organism: Haliotis cracherodii; assembly: GCF_022045235.1. Taxonomy (NCBI): domain Eukaryota; kingdom Metazoa; phylum Mollusca; class Gastropoda; order Lepetellida; family Haliotidae; genus Haliotis; species Haliotis cracherodii. The sequence goes on from NW_027266264.1 coordinate 29,597,444, forward strand.
TCACTTATTTGTAAGCCGTCAGCTAGAATACTGCAGACGGCGACATTAAACAACATGCACTTACAAGGTTTTAGATGATTTCATTTACTGATTATGCTGACTGGCATATAACAAGTAAATTGTCCAAAAGATAGTCTTCCAGATAGTTTGGTAATGATGTAGACATGATATAAAAAATGTCCTACCTAAAGTTGAAAAATTATTTAATGCCGTTTGTCTCAGTAAAGTCAAAGCACTTACTAAATCATTCATTGCACAGATTGTCATTTGTTGCACTTACTATGAGCCAAGTACTATGTACATCAAACTTAGTAACTAGTGTACAGTTCACCAGTTCCATCATGTCCATCTTAGCAATACTTTGACGTGTCTCACATGGTCTAAATTGAAATTAATTGCCATGTGGTTGATCTTTCCCTAGCTAAACCGCATGTACTAGGCTTATGATGCAAATGAACGAATGTTACTACTTGCTTTTATGAAAATATTGAAGTACTAAAAAATAGGACTACATGAATAAATACTTTTCATAATTGTTTTCACTTGTTGTAGAATCTGACACACAAGACCTGGATAAGACAACATGGAAGAATATTCCTGCTTCGCTGTCTGTTTTACCAACTCCTGGATACAGACAAACCATGGACATGTCAAGACATGATGTAGGTCTCAGTTATCACAACAGCTTGCCTCATTGCTATGGAAACATTCAAGGAAGTGAACAAACACATACTGATAATATGGATGATTCTGTGGCAGGCAATATCAATGCAGAGAACAATCAAGAGACCTCAGCACTGTCATCACAAGAAAACATCACTTCAGTTTGTTCTGAAGGAGAAACAATATATATCAAGAAAGAGCCAACTTCACCATTTCCAGAAGAGTTTGATCAGAGAATGGAAACAAGTGTTGAACATTCAACCAGTGTTGAACAAATTGGTCTGAGCCAATCCCCAGTTTTAAATGGTAAACAATCAGATGGTTGTTTTGACAAGAAGCCTCTTCATGCTGGGCATAATCCCCAATCAACTTGTTCTGTTTGCTTTAGAGAAATTCAAAGCAAAAGAGAATTTATTTTTCATGCTAAGGCACATAAAAATGTTTTAGGTGGTGGAGAAAGCTGTCCAATTTGCCTAAAATCATTCACAAGAAATGTTGGTTTAATGAGACATTCATCCCTGCATATTACAAATGATCTGTACAACTGCCCTGTCTGTGGAATCAACATTGTTCAGTTGGACGGCTTTAAGAGGCATTTCCACAAACGACATCCAGGCTCTTTGTTCAAACTGAAGTGTTATCTTGCAAACTTCCGTCATCATTCAATAAACAGACTGGCATCACAAGACTCTGGAAGAAATGGCCAACCAATAAGCTCAGTATCAGAGGGTAGACACTATCAAGCTATGCAACAGATGGAAGGAGAACCGCATGTGGCGATGACAAGCAGTGATTCAGAACAGTTTGAAAACAGACAAGCTTCCTATCATCCCCAGTCGCAACGAGGTTCCAGCACACAGATGATGCAGCTGCAGGTGAATGCTGAGGGTGTACAGAGTGTGAATGTGCTCACTGAGCATCCACAATGTCAAGATACTTTTGATGACAGCACCATCACATTGGATGGATGTGATTCTGCTGCGACAAAAATTGGGTCAAAAGAGGATAATCAAAGCAATATTCATGTGCACAAAAACAAAACAGGTCCTCGATCATCGGGCAAATCTAATGGTAAAAAGTCTGCGAAATGCTCCTTCTGTTGGTCTGAAATGACGAACATGGAGGACTTCTTGAATCATATGGAGGCTCATAAGAGTATAATGAAGGTTCCGCACACCTGCCCAGTGTGTCTCCATGAGTTTAGTGATAAGATGAGAGTTAAAAGGCATGCATCAAAACATGTCCTAACAGCAATGTTTGCCTGCCCATTTTGTCCCGTACAGATCCCCAGAATAGATAGTTTCCGGAGACACCTCAGGAAGGTCCATCCAACATATGCAGATGACTTCAAAGTAGAAATGAACTATGCTACGCCACTTTCAGGTCCCATAACCGACCCAGACGATATCAATGTTTCAATTTCTTCTATGGATGCAAACTCTTCATTAACCAGATCAACAGAAATTGAAATTAAGAAGGAATGTACCACTTCATCGGGTGAAGATGGCGTCATGTCTGATTATTCATCTTGCCCTGTGTTTGATCTAAACAGTGAAAGGGTGCTGACCAATTTCCCCAAAAGACCAGGTGCATCATCCTCATCATCACCAAGTCCTGTATCTCAGAGTGAAGCAGGCTGCCAGAATGAGTCTGACCTGCCCGAAGCAGGAACAACAGCAGGGCAGACCTTCTTCAACACATCCACTGGGTCTAGTACTGGTGCAGACCTTCAGGATCAACACAGTAACCATGGTAACGGCTCAAAGAATGAACCTGAGTTGTCATGGAAGCTGAATTCAGATCAGCAGCACACACAGATTAATCCTTTTATCCCACTAAATGCTGACAGGTCTTCATCACCTGTTACACACTCATGGGGACATTCAGCTGGTGTGGCTTCTGGCTCAGGCAGATCACATCCACCCACAACCTTTAACTCTCCTAAGCGAGGGGGTTCTAAACCACACACAGACATACGTAACATCCACATGGATGTTAAAAATGAACCAACCCAGTTTCACAGTCCGAATTCAGCGAAGAAGAAAGGTAAAAACAACAAACAGTTGACCTCGACATGCTTCTTTTGCTCTTCAACCTTAACAAGCACTCAGGAATTTCTTGAACATGCACGATTGCATGCCAAAGATGACAAGATTACATGTCCTGTTTGTGTCACTGACTATGCCAGGAAGCTTGGACTTGTCAGACACTCGGTGAACCATGTTCCAAGTGATGCTCATGTTTGCAGCGTCTGTGGTACAGCATTTGCACGCCGAGATGTGATGTTGAGGCATTACAGGAAAGTGCACAAAATGTGCCTCACATACTTTCGGCAAGGAGCCAGGAACTCGGACAGCGGGGCCACAGCGAACACCCACGATCATGATGATTTGCAGATACTCAGTTTTGATGCGATCACTGCTCCTAATATTCCCCCTTTGCCCGGTGATGGGGACTGCAACATGTCCCCCGCAGTGATAGGTATCACTGACGATGATGACATGATGTACTCGTGTGGGCTGTGTGGGGCACAGTACCACGATGCTGTCAGTCTCCAGGAGCATGTGCAAAACCACCCTCATGATATATAATTTAGGGTATGAAATAGAGACCCTTGAACATACAGGGTAGAATAGGTCTTCAAGAACTCATGCTTGCCCTAAAAGGTGACTGTTTGTCGTAAGAGGCGACTAACGGGATCAAGTGGTCGGTGACTTGGTTGATACATGTCAACGTATCTCAGGGTTCACACTAGGAATTTTTCTGACATTGGCCCTTCTTGTGAAAATATTAAATATTCCAGAGCTACGCCTATACAGCACAATGTTAAAATGCCCCATTGTATTTGAAAATGTGGGCCTTTTTTTCAAACTTTTGGGCTAAAAGCACAAGGCCCCAACCTAGAATTATCCCTGGTATCCGAATTGCGATTGCATGATGTCAAGTCAACGGATTATCTGGTCCAGACTCTATTTACAGACTGCCTTCATATAGCTGGAATATTGCTGAGTGAGGCGTTAAACAACAAATAAACAAAACAAACAAAGTGAAATAGAACTGCCAAATTCCTTGTTTTATGCAAGTATTTTTCAGTTAAGATGTATTGTTATTATGGTTAAATGTTCTTTATTATCATAATAATTGTGTTGAAAATACAATGTAGTAAGAAATGTGAAGAAATTTCCTTGTACAAATATCACTAGTGACTATGCGTAAAATGTTCTATGGCAGGTTACCACAAAGTTATACATTTTAGTACGTCAGAACAACTGACCATTAGATTGTTGTAGTCTGTTAACATGAGATAATAATGTATTCCCTTATGGTGCACATGTAGTAATCATGTGATTGTCATCATGAAGAAATTGCTTCATCACAAAGAACCTGATGCTTGTATTGGGAGAACAGATACCTCTCTTGGACATTGTTTTGTCCCATTGTTGACACAATATACAATTTGTACTGGTTACATTTTTGTTGACACAATGTACCTGTGACATCGTGGTTGACACAATGTACCTGTGACATCGTGGTTGACACAATGTATCTGTGACATCGTGGTTGACACAATGTATCTGTGACATCGTGGTTGACACAATGTACCTGTGACATCGTGGTTGACACAATGTACCTGTGACATCGTGGTTGACACAATGTACCTGTGACATCGTGGTTGACACATTGTACCTGTGACATCGTGGTTGACACATTGTACCTGTGACATCGTGGTTGACACTCATTGTACATCGTGGTTGACACAATGTATCTGTGACATCGTGGTTGACACAATGTACCTGTGACATCGTGGATGACACAATGTACCTGTGACATCGTGGTTGACACAATGTACCTGGGACATCGTGGTTGACACAATGTACCTGTGGCATCGTGGTTGACACATTGTACTTGTGACAGCATTGTTGACACACTGTAATATTCTGTACCTGTATCATCGCTGTTGTACTTTTTGTTAGGTCAATTTTTGACACATTGTACCCGTGACATCATTACTGACGCATTATACCTGTGACATCATTACTGACACATTATACCTGTGACATCATTACTGACACATTGTACCAATGTGGACATTTTACCCATGACATAATTACTGTGATTTGCTCAGTGCATGGATCGCGATATGGCTGCAATATTGCCGATGCGATGTAACATTTTAACTCACTCGCTCAGTGCATGGGACATTCTTGAAGTGGTGTACAGCATCCATGATTTCTTCTGTAGATCTGTGTTCAAGCCTCTTGTGTGTGGAATGTTTAGTAACAACATATTTGTTTATGTATGACAGATACTCTACCATGAATTTGGAAATTACTCAGTGCCGATTGGTCAGTGAGAGGTATCAAATCACAATAACCACCTCTGATTGAAACAGATGATTGAAAGCCACATCACCCCAGAAGATAATATTTATAGAAAAGAACATTTTTCTTAGTCATTGTCGGTAGGTTTTTTAAAATAATTATATGTACATTTGTAGGTGACAGAGTCCCAAGTTGTGATTAATACAATATTCAAAGTATATGTGGCAATACATTTTGGGCTTGGCTAAGTTAATGTATTTCAAGTTTTAGGGATAACAGAGAGATTGAAATTAGACCTGTTTCTAATGCTGACTGTGAGTACGCGGTTTGACGTCAAATTAGTGACGTACAAGGCTTGCTTATTTATATTGAGCGGTGCTCACTTCAGGCTGGCTTATGAAGTTGCTATGCTACCTACCATCAATGCCTGTTTCATGTGCAAGTAAAGCACAATGAGTTGGAAATAAATGATATTGCACATATACAGCGCCAGAATTTGTTTAAAGGCCTTGACTCGTCTTTCCTTCATTCAAAAGGACAACCAACTGAAAACACTGGACTCAACTTTTAATTTAACTTTTGTAACCTTACGCTGCGCATTTGGTTTCAAATTCAGTTTAGCACAGCTGCATCCACAGCTAACGTAGCTCAACATTGAAAACACAGTATGTTTATTTCCTAATCAACTATACTTTTGTAACATTAATAAATGTTAAATGGATAACCTGGTAAACTTAACACGTTCTTTCTTTTATTTTTTTATATTTATGTTTAATATTAATAAGGATATATTTGTGTTGTTACATATATATCAGATATATCTTATGCTTTCATATTCCTGTATGGCATTTGTACAAATATACAATGACCAGTGATCAAAAGATAACAAACTGAAACTTCTGAGAAGAAAGTACTGACTGTGATTTCCCATGTTCAGCTGAGATATGCTTACAGATTGTAAGGAACGTTTATCCTACCATATATGTGCTGTATATAAATGGTTCAATTCAAATTGAAGTAAAATGTATTCCATTATCTGTATCTTACTAAAACTTTATACCTATGTAAGTCTATTTACATCTTCTGTAGGTGTACATGGTGAAAACAAAGGCTTGGAAAAATCAAAAGGAAGTCAGTAAGCATGTGAGCACTATGACCATGATGCTATTAAGTTTCTGAGGGCACGGGTGGCCCAGTCGTCTAAGGTGCCACGATTCGCTGTGCAGAGTTGCGTCCCTTGGGCATGCCAGAAACCTACGATTGTGGGTTCAAATCACGGTTAGACCCGATTATGTTGCTAGGTTTGTCAGCACCATACCGTGCTCGTTGGGTTCACCAAAGTGGTAAATGTCTGAGACCTGCATCACTTCGGGCTTTCCTGCCACATTAAGCTGACACGCCGCGATATAACTGGAATACTGTTAAAAGCGGCGTTAAACCCAACTCACTCACTATTAAGTTTCTGCTCCTGATATTGAAACCTTGATTGAGATGCTGCTGCTCAGCTGACAGTTCTTGTTCATGTCAGGGTCATTTTTATTGTGAACAAATGTCCTCTTTTCATAGATTTGTTTAGAATGTACCAAATATGACCATATGAACACAAGGTACTGGAGCCTGGTTGGGCCTGCCATTATGACACTGGTGACAGCTCATCTAAAACATGTTCACTTTAGGTGCGGCAGATCGCCAATACACTATTTTAAAATTGTTGATGATAAAATCTTCACAAAATGAATATGATGAATGAAGATAAATTTGAAAAAGAAATGTGCACCATAAAACAACAAAGTTTGGATCTCATTGTATCATAGCAGAGTGGATCGCTGCTAATGCTATCATCCATTAGTTTTTCTGGCTCAGATTGCCATGTTACTGTTATGTTGCCGTAATAGGTGTTTATTGGCACCAAAAGTGTCTTTGATTGTTTCTGATATTGAGAGTCCCAGACATACACTATATATAGGAAATGTTTCATCGTGTCTTCTACTAAACTTATCCAGAAATATATTCAGATAGCATATTGTTTGTCTGGTAGTAGACTCATGAAGGCGTAGAGAATGGCATAATGGACATTGGTGGATCTAATGTGTCACATTTAGCAAGTAGTTTCCCTGCTGCAAATGTCTTTACATTCTACATTGCCCTGTAGAGGTATTGTGTGGTTGGATATACAGTGCAACATTCTGAGGTTTCTGTATGCAACAGGTTTTGTCTGCATAGTAAGTGTTGTGTGTGTTCGGACAGCTGTATTTTACATGTATTAAAACTATACAATTGTTGGTAATTTGTGTTTTACATGGTATGTAATTACATGTATGTAGTTAAAAATAAAATGATATTTTTTATCTTCAAAACAATTTGTTGAACATTTTTATTTCAACACTAATAGTCCAGTGTTCCTCAGGGCTAAGACTGTTACAGTGGCGGTGGGGTAGCCTTTGTTTTGTTTGTTTGTTGTTTAGCCCCGCACTCAGCAATATTCCAGCTATATGACAGCGGTCTGTAAATTATCAAGTCTGGACCAGACAATCCAGTGATTGACATCATGAGCACTGATCCACGCAATTGGGATATGATGACATGCATCAACCAAGTCAGCGAGCCTTACCACCCGATCCCGTAAGTCGCCTTTTACAACGAGCACAGTCGCCTTTTACAGCAAGCATGGGTTGATGAAGACTGATTCTAACCCGGATCTTCACGGGTCCGGTAGCCTAGTAGTTACAGTGTTGGTTGGTCATGATTCTCCACATGGGTACAAGTGTGAAACCCATGCCAGTTTTAAAGTGCTAGCCTACTGAAATGTCATGCCACAGTTCAACATGGATACACCACTCAGACACAGTATACTGACTCAAAGCTGACAGTCCATGTTTCATCCCTGTCATGCCAAGTTCCAGGCAGGACAACATCAAGTACCATCTTTTAACATATTTTGGTTGGACACAGCCAGGGAATCGAACCCCTTAGCCTTCTCTTCTCTAGGCTCTCTGGTTTAGATGGGCACCTGAAACCAGCACTACACACACAAGAAAGCAATATAGGTGCACAACAATTGTTGGAAGTAAGTATGGAATTATTCCCCAGTAATACATGCTTGTGTAAGAGCGGGGGGAAATGTGTTTTGCAATGTTTGACCTGACTGATTGTGTGGAGTTGATCACAGCTTATGCCATAGACAACAGGTCGGTCGGTTGGTCTGGCTCTCACTTGCTTATTTACAGGCCCATTTGATATAGCTACTCATAAAACTACATTCACATGACCAGTAGGAATGCAGAACAACCACAATCATTGACCCTAGGAGCTTTGTATATTACTCATTATGAAAATGACTTTGTAGAAGCTGTAGTAGAATTAGGAATAGCATAAGTAGGTCATTCGGTCCCCACTAAACAAACATGGATTTGGGATTCTGTGATATTATTCGTTCCCTTTAGCCTATGTCTCCGCCTCCGAGGCCTAGTTGTAGAGCGTCTGCCCGAAGAGCGGAAGGTTGGGGGTTTGATCCCTGACTGCCTCGTACCAAAAGATGTTAAAAGCTGGCACACAGACACACATGTACGTGCATGCACATCACTATATAAGTGCAACAATCTTGAACGCCACGTTTTATACACTTTGGCTGGGAGTTGATGTGATAAACAATGCCTTGCACAAATACATTGAAGAAAAGAATCCACTCCAATCACCATTGACAAACTGGGGATTTAGTGGTTTTCGTAAGGTTATTAATACATAGATGTGCAGACATTTGATCCTTTTCAAATTTTTAACCAATATATATTTTAAGGTTTCAAACATGCCTTTGCAATGTGGTTTTTCAATCAGTTGGTGCAATTTGTTCAAACTGAAAAGATATTTTAATAGCAGCACATTTGAGTGCAAGTGTATCAAGGGGAATTTAACTAACTCCATATGCATTATTTATTCACAGTACATTTGGAGATATGACACTAATGTGTTGGAAAATTACTAATTTTGTTTGCGTTTTTGCAATTTATTTGGTCATGGGGCAATCAATATTGTTTTTATATCAATTCTTTTAACATGATGCTTATGTCCCTTTGGTACAGCAACTGCGTTTTATGTAGGCCCTATGTCCAAATGGCATCCTGTTTCTAATCAGTGGTTGTTATTGTGATTTGAAACCTCTGACTGACCAAGCATAAAGGAGCATTTTCCATATTGATAGGAGAATATCAACGAGCCTGTGTTATAGCCTATTTGTGATAATTGGTGTCGTCTTCGACATCATGTGCACATGATTCTTCTTCCTTAGTATGAAATTACATGGAATCTTACCATAAAAGCTATAAAATTAGTCATGCGTCGTAAACCAATATTCATTCACCTAATCACTGATGCGGATACAACTGGTTCTTCTTTAGAAGGGCGCTCGCCAAATCTTGACAAGCACCCAGTCGAAAGAAGCATATTAGAGTTATGTCCCTTGGTAAATCCTGAGATGCGGAAACGAATTTGAGAATTTTGACGACAAGTAGCAGTGGATGTGTCTGTCCTCCATTCGCAATGATCCAGTTTGATCACAAGATATAACCATATTGCAGGTACGAGGGGCATTTTATATGCGATGATTTATCTGTGCTGTACTGTATTAGTACCGACATCGTGAAATGCACCGACCTGACTGCAGATAGCAGACAAGGCCAGATGAAGCGTGTAGCTCTAACAGCAATACTTGAACCGATGTAGCCTAATATAGGGCCTAAGTGATGAAAGGCCGTCACAGGACTACGACCAGCGTTTGTGGGCCTTGCTACAGTAAAGACAATTTTATGATAGATCGACTCATTTCTTTTACTGATGTTCGTTTGTATATTTCATTCTGAAGATGATGAAACTGAAAAAAAACCACAACTATTTTGTGTGTTTCATCCTACAAGGTTTCAGATCGTTCTATTTCTTGGAAAGGGCCCGCGCTTGCCCACTTCACTGATTGGGCAATCCTGGTTGCATGTTCTCCGAAAACCTTGGAACCATAGAATCCCCAAGATGCCATTTTTTGCGATCTTATAATTAGGACAAGCAATGTCATCTAGAGAAAGAATTTCCCAAATTGGAAGTTTTTTTCTTGTTTGAGAAAGGTAGACAAGTAGATCTAGATCTAGTGCACTCATTTACATGTGTGTCTGTTTTCCCTTTCTAATTGGGTTATATTGAATGTTACATAGATTTCTATTCTTTATTCATTGTTTAAATGTCTTTAAATTATACAAAAAGAATTGGTTCCGTTGTATGACATGATAAGTATTGCAGATAAGGAAGGACTTGTCATTACTTAGTAAGCTGTTGCTGCCTCCCATGAGTTGTGGTAAGGCCTTCCTGATGTTACAGGATGCTGAATTGATTTAGATGGAGATGTAGTAGACAACATGTGAGTGTTTCAGACGCAAAACAAGATGCTCTTAAATTGGAAAATCAACTGTATCCCATGTACAAAAAACATCCCCAACCAGTTGATAGAGAGCCAGCGGGTTTTGTTTCTGATGGAGATGTAGTGTCAGAGCAGACGTCAGTGTTGTCCATGTCAACAATGTTGAGGCCAATGGTGCCATTATTGCTGAAAAGAGAACAGTTTACTTTACACTCATTCTGCTCTTTGACATGCCAAAATAATTTGCCCGCCTATCTGGTTTAGTAGAGGATCCGCCCAGAGAGCGGAAGGTCCGGGGTTCGATCCCTGGCCACGTCATACCAAAAGACGTTAAAAGCTGGTACTTGTTGTTACCCTGTCTGGTGCTCGGCATTAAGGGACTAAAACAAGGACTGGTCAGCTTGGAATCATTTTGAGTGGGGTATTCATGTTAAACTGCGGCATGGTATCTCAGCGAGCTAGCACTATGAAAACGGCGTCAGTCTCGACTAGTACAAGCAGCCACACACACTCACACATGAAACTATGCTTGTCGTAAGAGGCGACTAACGGGATCGGGTGGTCAGGCTCGCTGACTTGCTTGATGCATGTCATTGATCACAATTGCGTGGATCGATGCTCATGATGTCAGTCTCTGGATTGTCTGGTCCAGACTCGATTATTTACAGACCGCCGTCATATAGCTGGAATATTGCTGAGTGCGGCGTTAAACAACAAACAAACAAACATGCCTGCACATCACTATATAAGTGCAATAATCTTGAACATGATGTTAAACCCCATTTCCCATCACCTCACCTTGATTTAAATACTATAGCAGCAAACTTCAAAGACCTCAGGCTTTATAGCCTTGATGAAGGACAGAATATGTTAACAGTGCATATCTAGCCACTAGTGCTCCACGTCTTGTCATATTAACAACGCGTGTCGGTCTGACGTTGAACAATTTGCATACTCGTATATGCAAGGGACCGATGTATGGTTCTCAGTTGGAAGTGACAACTTGGAGACGATGGCTTGCGGTATATACAGTTTTACTTTATGCATGTAGATATATACATACAAAAGACACTTTGTGCCAGGTCAGCACATAGTGGTTGTGGTTGTTGTCTTGGTGCCCCAGAGCACCCAGCCTAACCCTAGCTAGGCTAAGGGTAAGACCTTTCTTTCTCTCCTCTCTGGACCAAGGCTTATATAGCCAAGGTCACCTGACATTTAGTAAGTAATAAATATAAATGTAAACAGTAAATCATCAGTGACATACTTGCACATCTTGTTCAGGATGGCAGACGGTCGATGTACACAAAAATGGGGATTAACAAATAGGATTAGCATCTTATAAATAACAGCAATTAAGTGTTTCAAGGCATAAAGATGTCATGGCTCCAGGATAATGAGCCTTTGCAATTAAATGTTCTTCAGACAATGGGTGTCGTAAATCAGTCGCTATGACAATATTATGCAAGTAGTGAAAATACAAAACAGTTGGACAGTTGAGAGCATAGGAGCTGTCATTAGTTGAAACATCTTTAGGTTAACATCATGGTGTTAATGCCCTTATGGATTACTAATACAATACTTGTATGCCTTATTATAGTATGTGGTGTAATTAACAGTCGTATAAACAATATGAATCCATTTTCATTTCAGGTACGAAGGAAAAAGCAGACCCTACTATAATGCTGGCCCAGTCAAGTAGTGCAGAGGTGTTTTTTGATAACATTCGACAGGAGCTTCGAGTGACCAGTGTTCATCACTGTAACAGCCTCAAGTCCCTGGGAAAGATCATAGGAGCAGTGACTGTGGCGTTTCTGGAGGAAGAAGCTAAATATGATACTGGTATGACATGGTCTGACTTTCTTAATGCATACTTCTATATTGTGTGGGTATTCTGAGGACAATATGGAACTATTTAGCTATTAAGATGATCATTTATCACAAAAAGATGGCATGTGTATAAAATATAAATAGTGTCAGCATTGATAGTACTTTCTTTTAGCGATCGCCTCCGTGGTCTAGTGGTAGAGCGTCCACCTGGAGAGTGTTCGATCCCCGGCCACGTCATACCAAAAGACGTTAAAAGCTGGTACTTGTTGTTACCCTGTCTTGCGCTCGGCATTAAGGGGCTAAAAGAAGGACTGGTCAGCTCGGAGTCAGTATACTGTGTCTGAGTGGGGTATTCATGTTAAACTGCATCATGGTATCTCAGTGAGCTAGCACTATAAATCGGCATCAGTCCGGACTATTACAAGCAGCCACACAAACAGACACACATACATGCATGTCGCAATAATCTTGGAGGCAACGTTAAATCCCATTTCACCTCACCTCAACTCACCTTTCTTTTAGCGTTTTTCCATTGATGTAAATTAGTATGAAACCTAGACTGCCCAGAGTACAGAAAATATACAGGTGGCGCACATATCAGTTTGTTCATCACTGGCGTCCCATTGTGCTGTGCATCCTGGAAAACATGCTAAATACAGTTAACTTACCATACTGTCACTGCCTAGATTCAAGAACACATAATAATATAACTCCTTTAAAAGTCATGCCTAGTTAACATGTTGTCTAATAATTCGTTATAGCCATATACTCACCACCAAACCTGAATACCATGTTAGTTAATATTTGAAGAATTACTCATATTCAAGAGATATTAGATTGGTCTGATGTACAAACGAACATACTGGTATGTTGTGTAAACTGATGTTCATAAATGCGTCACATGTGACATAGCCGATCCAGGACTCCAGATACACCATTTGTCTCATGCAGGATTAGCATGTGAAGTCTGAAAGTCATGCCTAGTTAATGTGTCTGGTAATGTCATTTGACGAACCAGGTAAGAGATGGTGTTTGTGTATTGCAGATGAGGCTGACGAGGTGCAGAGCTCCGACCAGGTGTCCCAGTTCCTGCTGGACCGAAGCAAGGTCTGGGGAGGTATCCCAGCCTCCCTCTCCTTCATCCCCATGCCAGGCTCCTCCAAATATGGAGATGCCATCCCGCAGCAGCTCAGTCCTGTGTCACGGTCAGATAGTGAGGTGGAGAGCGTTCCACAGGCTCCCTCCAGGGTGAAGTCGGAGACAGGCAGCTGTAAGAGATCCGTTCCTGAGATTGTGTCAAGTGCCAACGACCTGTGTGAGTTGTCTGTTCCAGAAAGGAAGAGCAATGGAGAAGGTGCACAGCCATCTACAACTGGAAACAAGAAACCTCCTTTTAGAGACTCATCTAGTTTTCCAAGAAAAGCAGTTGGTGGACCCTGCAGTGACTCATTGGACAGATACAGCGAAGACTGTAGGTCAGTTGAGGCATCTTCATCTCATGTCAGTAACCATGGTAACATTGAAAGGGATCACAAGAAATTGTCTAGTCCATCTGTGTCAAATAGTGGCTTCTCTCACAGAAAAGCTTTATGTGGTAAGGATGTCCGAACTTTGCAGTATTCTGCTGCAGCAAAAGAATCCAGTAGATGTCATTCAAGTGATAGTGAACACTCACAGAATGGCACCTCTAAACAATTTGGTCATATTTTGTCAACGCCTCAATCGCTTATGACTGATGATGAACATATTGAGCAACGACCCTTTCATAAGAATATCAGACAGTGTAAGTACCTCCCAGAGGAATCTCACGGCCAGGACAGACTTGACTGTCATGTAGAGGACGTTCTGATTAAGGCTGAAGTATATGATGATTTGTGCAACTCTAGTGTCAACATGGAGGACTCGACTGCAGGAGACAACAAAGATGATGACAGCGATGATCAAGATGAGGACATGCTCGAGGAGTGTGATGTCAGCAGCCAGGACCACAGTGCTCTGTTCCGACAGTCGGATCTATCGTTAAGTACCTATGCTCTTGGAGAGATGGATTCCCCCTTCATGCAGGCTTACCCCACCTCTGTCCACGGTGAAACAACATTCCCTGGGATTCCAGTCATGGATCCATTGAAGTCTGCTCCAGCTAGTTCCGTGTTTCCTCACGGAGCATCTCCCTCAGCAGGATCTGTGTTGAGATGGAAGAACTTTGTGGGTCATGGGGAGTCTATGCCACATATTGATTCCTCGTCCTTGCATGGGCAGACGTCATCTTTCCTGCCTCAGTATCAATCATCATTATCTCGCTTGCATTCAAAACCCCACAGGAAGAAAACCCCCAACTTTCCGACATGCGCGCTGTGTAATGCTGAGATCAGAGACAAGAACGACTTTGCAGCCCATGCATCCTTACACAGTGTAGACTACCAGCAAAACTGTCCAGTCTGCCTTAAGATCTTCTCCAACAGGGCCAACTTGTTGCGACACGCTTCCCTGCATATCCTGGGTGTGCTGTACCAGTGTCCGATCTGCTGCAGGATGATCAAAAGGGGAGATAATTTCCAAGTCCATATGAGGAAGCAGCACCCCGGCCAGAGTGTCAAGATGGGCAGAAGTCTGTCAGGGCAGGAGCCAGGCAGGGCCAAAATTGTATACTCTGGGACACCCAGCTCGGCAGCTTCTGAAGCCCCTAGCAGCATATGTATTGGAAGACCTGGCAGCAGCTCGGGAGTCCGACATAGGTATCTGTCAGAGGGTGATGTCAGCAGAAACAGAGTGCAAGCAGACTCCAGCTGCAGTGCCCAAACTGAAGCACCTGATTTCATTGATGAAACCACCTCGGATTATTTGTGTATTTTTTGTGCCAACAGGTTCATGTCTTCCCGTTCCCTTGCTATACACATGCAGGATGTGCATGGGAGGTTCTCCTCCGTGAAGAGTAGATCTCGACTCGGTGTGCTGTCAGTGTCCTCAGATTACCCTGTTGACCTGGAGCAGCCCTCTTGGTCAGCCGGCACCAAGGTCCTGGGCAAAGGTCCGGAAGTAGATCAGACTGACTAGCTCAACAGCCTTTGTTATTCTTGTGTTGTCAAGATGTAATGAAGTGAAATCTCTTGCTTCCATGGACAAACGATGGAGTGATACATGTGAAACCTAGTCTAATGTTTTCTGAGGGGTAGCAGTTTCAGTCTTGTAAATGTTTCTTATACAGTGATGGCATGCTACTCAAACACCTTATTTCCCGATGGCCATGACAGATTAACTATTATTCATATGAAAAGACTTAGGGTTCTTTAACTTCTTTTGAGTGGTGTATGTTGTTAAATAACTTAATTCCTAAGTCTTCCATGTATCATATGTAAGTTTGTATTCCTAACTATATCTCTTGAATTTGCCTTCGTTTGATGAGGTCGATATTAGTTGGGCTGCTATATTGGTGAAGGTTTTGATTCATGGACATATCAACTCTGCACAGTGGATGTATTAGGCTTTAAAAAAAATGGCCTTGGTTCTCAGGCTCCACCCGCATCATCATAAAGTCATCCACACGTTTTGTTTTAATTGCCATTTAAAAAAAAACATTAAAAAATCCTAATACCTGGTACTTAAAAATAATCCAATCCAAGATAGCACACAGTTACTTCCCTTTACATGCACACTATGTAGGGAGGCCCTTTCCCAGGTTGATGGTTCACAACTATATATTTGGTTACATAGTAGTTTGAACAAGCCACACCATATAAACCGCCCGTCTGTGCTATATTTTCAAAAATCCTTGCCTGAAGCCATCTTTTATTCGTTTAAGCCTAATACATTTACTGTGCAGAGTTGATGCGTCCATGATCTGACTGTTGCCTTGATGTCAGTCTTTATGTGAACATTCAGCAGGGTGAATCTAATATAAAGGTTATTTGATGATAAGGCAGAGTTCAAAATTACTTGAAGTGAGTGATTGAGTGAGTTAGGTTTAACGCCAATTTTAACAGTATTCCAGTTATATCATGGCGTGTCAGCTTAATGTGGGAGGAAAGCCGAAAGTGATGCAGGTCTGAGATGTTTACCACTTCGGTGAAACCCACAAGTGCAGGTATGGTGCTGACAAACCTAGAAACATAATCGGGGCGAACCGGGATTCACCATCATAGGTTTCTGGCGTGCCCAAAGGACTCAATTCTGCACAGCGAATCGCGGCGCCTTAGATGACTGGGCCAACCGTGCCCCAAAAATTACTTGTATGAAAGTGTCAATGGCCTGATTAAAAATCATAATGTCATGAATAAAATAAGTTTCTGGTGCTTAAAGCGCACACTTAGAAATCCCATTTTGTTTAATGAACATACCTTCTGAGTCTTTTATGCTTTGTATATTGTCAAGCTGGAGATAAACGTACATCAGCACATGTCAAACACATCGAAAATGATGAACATACTAGGCTAAATGAGCAAAATTTCAAATCACCTATTGCCTTTGTCAATGAAAATTATACTTCTGGTTATTCTTAAGAAAATAAAAGAATTGGCTCTTAGGCAATGGCTTTTGAAAATATAGTGTGGATGGGCAGGTGTCGTTTTTTGTTTTGTTTTTTAGTTGTTCAAGTATTAAAGTATGTAACTAAATTTTGTTTACAATAATTTCAGTGAAATCATGTTCTTCTTAAGTATTGTAGCATTTCACTGGCGGGCTCATGTGTTCGAGACACAGAATATTTAAAGATTTTTCTTCTTTTTTTAAAGAAAAATTAGAAAATATGTGGCAGATTTTATGATTTTGCGGCCGGTGCCTGAGAACCAAGTCTATTATTTTTTTAGCCTTATCACCTGTAAATCTCAAAGGGCACACCTCAACATCCTTACAGACTTCACTTGAGGTTCAGAAGCAAACCATGCTTGTGGTAAGAGGCGACTAATGAGGTCAGGTGATCAGGGTGGCTGACTTGGTTGATGCATATCATTGTATCCTATTTGCATGGATCGATGCTCATGATATTAATCACTGGATTGTCTGGTCCGGACACGATTATTTACAGACCGCCGTCATATAGCTGAAATATTGCTGAATGTGACGTTAAACAACAAACAAATGAAATGAAAATGAGGTTCAGAACATGACACACTGCTTGTAAGGACATCAGGAATATCTCTATTCGTGTGACCTTGTAATATGAAGTTTGGAGAGGATTTCTTTTAACCAGACCATTAAATGATGGCAGGTTATTATTACTGTATCTGACCAAACACTTGTCAGTCAGGGAGTTTGCTAGAGACAAAGGCTCTCTGTATTATAGCCTTATCAGTGTGGTAATATTAAACATTGTGATGATAGTCCTGTGACATATTTCCGATGTACGCCAAGAAACCAGTAATGGATACCAACTTAAGCATTGGAGGTGGCTGTCTTTCATTGGTTGTGTTGACAATACATTTCCTCCTGCTTTCAGTTGACTTGCTTGATGGCTTAGGTTTGTCCATGAGGACTCGATGTCAATTCATGGAAATGATTAGTTAGGTCTGTTATATAGTTTGATCTAACCATTTCACCAATTAGACATCTAGGTCCTAGTGATCTTACCTATTTAAGCCATGGCTCACAAGCTGTGTACCTAACTTGCTGAAATAACACTGTTTTGATAACCATATTTTGTACCTGTCCACTATTCCTGCTATTGGAGTGCTAGTAATTCCTACCTGTCTATCCACTATTGGAGTGCTAGTAGTTCCTACCTATGTATCCACTATTGGAGTGCTAGTAATTCCTACCTGTCTATCCACTATTGGAGTGCTAGTAATTCCTACCTGTCTATCCACCATTGGAGTGCTAGTAATTCCTACCTGTCTATCCACTATTGGAGTGCTAGTAATTTCTACCTGTCTATCCACTATTGGAGTGCTAGTAATTCCTACCTGTCTATCCACTATTGGAGTGCTAGTAATTCCCTCATCTCTATCCACTATTGGAGTGCTAGTAATTCCTATTTGTCTATCCACTATTGGAGTGCTGGTAATCCCCACCTGTCCGCTATTGGAATGCTAGTAATTTCTATCTGTCCACTACAAGATCCGGTTTAGAATACGAGGTGACTAACGGGGTCGGGTGGTCAGGCTCACTGACTTGGTTGATGCATGTCATCATATCCAAGTTTCATAGATCGATGCTCATGATGTCGATCACTAGATTGTCTGGCCCGACTCAATTATTTTCAGACCACCATAATAAAGCTGGAATATTGCAAATAAGGCAATGTTTCTAACAGATCACGATCTGAAAAATACTGTCTTGAAAGTGTATCCCGTGGATAAGCTGACCTCTTTCTACAAAATCTTTTTTTGGGTCCTCGAAATTGGGCTTTTCTGTGGACATATACGGTACAAGATGTAAGAAACAACAAAACACTCGAGCAACCACATATGCAAACTGTCGTTATGAAACAGCAGGCTGGTTTATTGGATGACCAGGCTGGAGTAAGGCAATGTAAAATGGAAACACCATTTGGAACTGCTGTTAACACTGATTATTGTTTAAAGGACTGACCACAGTCCTTTTATAGTTGGAGGATAAGTAGGATAATGTGAAAATAATAATAATAGCTTCTTATTTTTCAGGTATTTTTCTTTTGAATAATGTTTTCACCTGTAAATTCAAGCCCTTCAAACAAACATCATTACACACAGATCCATAAACCCTCATCCTACAAAACACTGATGTTATCAGTCTCTGAAGACACAACGTAATGAGCGTCTTACAACAAAAATTAAGACATCTTGAAAATTCAAAAAGGTATCACACATAACCATCCATAATAGGAACTAAGTTATGGAGCAAGTTCCATACTCTTCACTGACCCATGTGCATAACTCACCCCTTTCATGTCCAAGTGTAACGAGTAGTCAAGGAAATTAAGCAGAGTGCAGATTACCCACGTCCTAAGTAGCTCCTTGACATAATTCTATAGAACTATTCACACTGCATGGATACATAAATTAGCAGGTATTATCACTTCAGCATTATAACTTGAGCATTATGGAGAATTACCTACTGAGGCATTATGAAGCATTATAACTTGACCGTTGTAGGGCATTAACTATTTTGCCATTATGAAGCATTATAACTTGAGCGGTATGGAGAATTACCTATACTGAGGCATTATGAAGCATTATAATTTGACCGGTATGGAATATTACCTACTGAGGCATTATGAAGCATTATAACTTGAGTGGTATGTAGAAGTACCTTCTGAGGCATTATGAAGCATAAGAACTTTAGTGGTATGGAGAGTTACCTAATGAGGCATTATGACGCATTATAATTTGAGTGGTGTTCAGAATTACCTACTGAGGCATTATGAAGCATTATAACTATAGTGGTATGAAGAATTACCTACTGAGGCATTATAATTTGCGCGGTATGGAGAATTACCTACTGAGGCATTATGAAGCATTATAACTTGAGTGGTATGGAGAATTACCTACTGAGGCATTATGAAGCATTATAATTTGAGTGGTATGGAGAATTACCAACTGAGGATTATGAAGCATTAGAACTTGAGCGGCATGGAGAATTAACTACTGAGGCATTATGATGCATTAAAACTTGACCGTTGTGGGGCATTACCAACTGAGGCATTATGAAGCATTACACATGGGGCATTATGAAGCATTACAACTTGAGCATTGTGGAGCAATATCCACCAAGGCATTATGGCGCATTCCACCTGGGGCATTACATATCATTACAACTGGGGTGATGACACTTTATGGAACAGTATTAGTGGAATGTTAGTACCATAGTTATGGAATCTTAAATTGTTAGTTGATATAACTGGATTTTGCTTTTTGTATTGGTTATGGAACAGTGTTACCTTCGTGGGGTCATATGTATTGAATCTCGAATTGTTAGTTCATATAACTGGATTTTGCTCTTGTTTGATTGGTTGTTGCAGACAATTTGGTTTGTGATTAGTTATACAAGCATGATTGATATTTTTATGTACTGCCATGTATGCATAGTTACCTTTGGGCATTATGAAGGATTGATACTGGGGCATTATGAAGGATTAATACAGGAGCATTATAAAGGATTCATACAGGGGCATTATGAAGGATTGATACTAGGGCATTATGAAGGATTAATACATGAGCATTATGAAGGATTGATACAGGGGCATTATGAAGGATTGATACTGGGGCATTATGAAGGATTAATACTGGAGCATTATGAAGGATTGATACTGGGTCATTATGAAGGATTAATACAGGAGCATTATGAAAGATTGATACTGGGCATTATGAAGGATTAATACAGGAGCATTATGCAGGATTGATACAGGGGCATTATGAAGGATTGATACTGGGGCATTTTAAAGGATTAATACAGGAGCATTATGAAGGATTGATATAGGGGCATTATGGAGGATTGATACAGAGGTATTATGATGGATTGGTACAGGGGCATTATGATGGATTGATACTGGATTATATGTAGGATTAATACAGGAGCATTATGAAGGATTAATACAGGAGCATTATGCAGGATTGATACAGGGGCATTATGAAGGATTGATACGGGGCATTTTAAAGGATTAATACAGGAGCATTATGAAGGATTGATATAGGGGCATTATGGAGGATTGGTACAGGGGCATTATGATGGATTGGTACAGGGGCATTATGATGGATTGATACTGGATTATATGTAGGATTAATACAGGAGCATTATAAAGGATTGATACATGAGCATTATGGAGGATTGACGCTTGAGCATTGTTGAAGACTGATGCATGGAACAGGGAATTCGAATAGGGTACTGGAACTGGGAGCAGTAGGCAGCATAACAAACGGGGTATTTATGGAACATTACAACTGGGCATTATCGGGCATCTCAACTGGGCATTATTGAGCATCTCAACTGGGCATTATTGGGCATCACAACTTGGCATTATTGGGCATTACAACTGGGTTATACACGGGGTATTATGCCTGGGGTGTATTTAGAGCATTATAAATATTGAGAGACGTTGGAAATATATGACGTATTTCGAACAACTTGAAACATCTCTAGAAACAGTTGACTGCAAGGGTAAGTTCCCCACGGGAATAACAAGAAATAGAAAACACGATACACATCTTTGTAGAAAAATCACTTGAACACGGATAAAAACAGCAATGTCAAAATTTAACGGTAACAAACGAGTTCTGATACATAAAATAAATAAAGATCGTTCACGAAGTGTACATATATACATAGGACTGTCGACGCTCATCTAAAACACGACTTAAAATTCACTCAACAAAGGTAAGATATATGATTCTATTTGGTAACAACCATACACTACACATACTCTGACAAATGTCAATGTCTTTGTGTACCGATTCGGCAACAAGATGAAACGTACACGCTAAAGGTAACGGGTATATCACAATCCAGGTCTCCCTGCACAGAGGTAGAAGCAAGCACTCCTGAGGGCCTGTACACCTTGTAGCCACTCTCAAGCATCCACAACGCCATCACCCAGAACGCCGTCACGCTGAACGACATCCCACTGAACGTCATCACTCTGATAGACTTCTTCGGGACATACCCGGATGTAATTGGTCACCATTAGTGACTGGGTTACTGTTAGGGTACAAGAAACATGTTTAGCGGAGGGTTACTAGTTTACAAGTAGGGTACAAAAATATTTACGGTTTGTCAGGAGGTACAGGGTTTCTATATGGGTACAGTCGTACAAGCAGTAACAGAAACTTGTAGGCATTTAAAAGGAAGTTATACGGCTGCGTCGGGTTACTTCAGTGATGGTTATATCATCACGAGTTACTGGGCTGCTGAAACGACAGATTTAAGCAAAGAACTGCATTTGCTAGTTTTCAATGAACCGTATTTGCTAGTTTTCTGCACTGAAAGAGATAAGCATATGACCGGAGGTTCCTGGGTTCCTGGTAGAGTCCAAGCGGTTTACCGGAAGTTACAGGGATAACTTTTAGGGAACGAGTAATGTATCTGATAGATTCAAGCAGTGAAGCGGTGTTTGTATTGGATACTACAGAAATAAAAGGAATTCGTACGTGTGATTTTATAACATGACACGTGATTACTGCATGAACTGGGACAGACACTAGACCATGGGCAGTATTTCAGCTACACCATGTTGTTTCAGATTGAAGTGGGAGGAAATCCCAAAGTGAAGCAGAGGTTTACCACTTTGGTGAGAACGGGTATAGTGCTGAGGATCAACGGATCCCGACACGATAAGGGACATAACTCTGCGATTGCCACACCTGAAATCACTGGAGTTAGCAGGCTCAGGAAATCACTTCATATGAAAAGATAAAAAAATTCATGGTTACTGAAACTGTAACATGTACAAGGGTTTACTCTGTCACGGGTGATGGAAAGTACCACGATAATACGATGGCCCAGGCAAGAAAAGAGATAAATAGAATTGTGTTGCCTGATTCTGTTATTCCATCAAACAACATATCCTTCACGACCACTTGTAACAATGCCTTCCCGGAATGCTGCACCGGAACTGGCTGTAACACTGAGTGGTCCTTTGAGGGCATCTTCCCGAGGCAAGGGAGTTTACCGACTATAAAAGTCCAGTTTCCACCCTTGCCGAACTAGGCTGCAATTATGGAGTTACATTATGGCTGGGCTGACGAGTCTATGCATAGTCAAATCAAAATCGCATCGCGTAACGAACTAGACATCCGATTCGTAAACGACATGGATTTCAACGTGAAGATTTCGGCTGCAGTATTTACAAAGCATGTGTACCGCCAACTGAGCGTCGACAGATATTTTGCAAATTCTTTTATGTTTTTAATCAAGGTGTTCACGTAATTGTATGCACATCGCGGGGTAAGACCCGTTTTATTACAATATAGATCTTGATTATCGATCAGATCGTCTTTACAGGGCGCTGCCATTTTGTTTGAAGGAAATGCATGTGATATGAGAGATGGAATCTGATTGGTCACTAGGAGGAACATTGAAGGGACGTAACTCGTAATAGCCACTGGTGGCGCTACGCTCGAGCCCAGAAATTCCAGCCTCGTTTGGCAAGGGTGGAAAACTGGACTTTTATGGTCAGTTGACGCCCTTGCCGTGGGAAGATGCTTTGAGGGCTACAGTCACTTTGTATTCATACAAACGGCACATAAGATGCCTTTGATATGTCACTCCGTCCACTGTGGCGTATCCTGGTTGTAATCCTTCAAAACATCAATGGAACCAATTTCCATGGTAACACCCTTTCAATAACACGTAAGTTAAAGCGATGATATTGCACCATATTCTGCCAAGGCAGGCTGACCGGATGCATTGGCTGTTATGTTGTAAAGATGTGTTGTGTAGGGAAGCGGTTGCCCGGGAGAGCCAAGGGGAGTTCCAGGGAGTGCCAACGGGAGTTCCAGGGAGTGCCAACGGGAGTTCCAGGGAGCGTCAAGTTCTAGCGTGTTGGGTACTGATCCTCTAACCCCTGACTCGTGTATACACCCCGTATTTACCTTCACCCTGCAGACAGTAACGTACATTAGTATACTTTGCGAAGGTAGTACCATGTAGTAGAGTCCCCATGATGTAATTATATAATCACGTATAATGAATGATCAATTACTCCGGCATGTCGACGCTTCAGGAGCGCCTGCTGGTATCAAGCTTGTCTTACCACATCCGGAGTACACTTGCAAAGTCAGTTTGTGATGATGAGGATACCACGAAGTAGTATATGTATATTAAATAAGGCAACCTACGTTATACGGAATCGCCGCTATAGCACAAACAGTCCTCAATCTTTGCTCTACTCCTCGGAAAAGCAAATATCGCACCATTTCGTTCGTATACCACGACAAGGCCTCACTGTAACGTGTTACCGCGAGCAAGGCAAGAAGACTGGAATCGCCCGACGTGGAACATCAGCAGATGGCGCGTTATACCGAGGAGATACAGTCATTAGCTGCTCATGGATGTGTTCTTTCCTTGGTGTTCTTCATCCACCTTGACATTGGTGTCAGTGTGACAATACTTGAACATCTTCAGTTCTCATGCACGTGTCGCAGACTCCTGAGAATTTAACACACAGCCTCACACCAAGACGCATCTCTGTCCCATGCAGCGTTGACAAGAAGCGACATGCTTTGGTTATATGTCCAGTCTATACCTGGAGGAGCTGCTAAGATATTTCACAAAACGTTGGCGAACATTGTTTCTGAGCTTGTAAGTTGGCTTTCCTTCGTATGGACTCTGTGGAGCACAAGACAGAGGATAACTAGGTGTACAGGTACATGCTCATGGACATATAAGTCAGAGAGGTAGCCTAGCGTGGTGAAACATCTAACTTTAATGAGACTGTAACATGGGGATTGGTTGGTGTAAGGTATTAACATGGGTAATGGTTGGTGTAGACTTTGTGACATGAAGAAAAGACAGTGTCGACTTTTTAACATGGAGAATGGTTGAGGCCTCACCTGCTAATTGTCTCTTGTCTACGCTGACTAGAGCCTCGAACAGCAGTTTGAGAACATTCTCGTCCTTTCTCACTCCGTGCAGCCAGATCATCAGTAGCCTGTAGCCATGCTCCTTGTAACTGTTAGGACCTGCACAGAAAGCCATAAAATCATGCCATGCGCACATGTAATAGTTTCACGATGTTCTAGGGAGAGCTACTCGTGTACTGGTGTTCCAGAAAGACTGAACCATATACTGATGTTCTAAGACCCACCCGTGTATCGGTGCTCTAGTAAAACCCACCGGTGTCCCTCTGTTCCAGGAAGACTGAACTATATACTGATGGTCTAAGACCCACCCGTGTATCGGTGCTCTAGTAAAACCCACCGGTGTTCCTCTGTTCCAGGAAGACTGAACTATATACTGATGGTCTAAGACCCACCCGTGTATCGGTGCTCTAGTAAGACCCACCCGTGTTCCTCTGTTCCAAGAAGACCGAACCATATGCTGATGATCGAAGACCCACCCTTGAACCTACATTCCAGGAAGACTGAACTATATACTGATGGTCTAAGACCCACCCGTGCATTGGTGCTCTAGTAAAACCCACCCTCGTATCAGTGCTCTAGTAAAACCCACCGGTGTCCCTCTGTTCCAGAAAGACTGAACTATATACTGATGGTCTTAGACCCACCCGTGTATCGGTGCTCTAGTAAAACCCACCCGTGTTCCTCTGTTCCAGAAAGACTGAACTATATACTGATGGTCTTAGACCCACCCGTGTATCGGTGCTCCAGTAAAACCCACCCATGTTCCCCTGTTCCAGGAGGACGGAACCATATACTGATGTTCTAAGACCCACCCGTATATCGGTGCTCAAGTAAAACCCACCCGTGTACCTACGTTCCAGGAAGACTGAACCATATACTGATGTTCTAAGACCCACCCGTGTATCGGTGCTCTAGTAAAACCCACCCATGTTCCCCTGTTCCAGGAGGACGGAACCATATACTGATGTTCTAAGACCCACCCGTGTATCGGTGCTCCAGTAAAACCCACCCATGTTCCCCTGTTCCAGGAGGACGGAACCATATACTGATGTTCTAAGACCCACCCGTATATCGGTGCTCAAGTAAAACCCACCCGTGTACCTACGTTCCAGGAAGACTGAACCATATACTGATGTTCTAAGACCCACCCGTGTATCGGTGCTCTAGTAAAACCCACCCATGTTCCCCTGTTCCAGGAGGACGGAACCATATACTGATGTTCTAAGACCCACCCGTATATCGGTGCTCAAGTAAAACCCACCCGTGTACCTACGTTCCAGGAAGACTGAACCATATACTAATGTTCTAAGACCCACCCGTGTATCGGTGCTCTAGTAAAACCCACCCATGTTCCCCTGTTCCAGGAGGACGGAACCATATACTGATGTTCTAAGACCCACCCGTATATCGGTGCTCAAGTAAAACCCACCCGTGTACCTACGTTCCAGGAAGACTGAACCATATACTAATGTTCTAAGACCCACCCGTGTATCGGTGCTCTAGTAAGACCCACCCGTGTTCCTCTGTTCCAAGGAGACCGAACCATATACTGATGGTCGAAGACCCACCCGTGAACCTACATTCCAAGAAGACTGAACTATATACTGATGGTCTAAGACCCACCCGTGCATTGGTGCTCTAGTAAAACCCACCCTCGTATCAGTGCTCTAGTAAAACCCACCCGTGAACCTATGAAGACCAACCTGTATACTGGTGTTCTATAGATCTGATATGTTCTGGTGTGAACCTCCACTGAACTGCAAGCTTCTTCCAGTCGTACTGCTTGAGCTGTTTTGTGGCGAGTTTCCACATCACCTCCTTCATCTGCGAGGCTGCGGGGTGGGCAAGACGACGGAGGTACTGGTGCGGGTCCACATAGCCGAGGTCCATGTCGTGGTAGTCCTGATACAGACAGAGAGTGGATGGATGTTGTTTAATGCCAGCGATATTCGTTCTACATCAAGGCAACATGTATATAATCGAGTCTCCACCTGGGAAACCAATGTAGGGGTGATGCTGCTCTTACACTTGTACCACTTAAATGAAACCTACGAGCACGGGTATATTACTTACAAACTAATGATCATAATCAGGGCGAATCTCGAAGATCATATGATCATGGAACGCCTCCGGGACGCCACTCTGTACAGCAAATTGAGATGACTGGGCCAGCCAACTGGATAAAGTCTAAAGGCTTTAACAGTATTACTTAAAGGATTGAATCAAATCATGAGTCTTAGCAGCGTTGGTGAACATGGTTGATGGTTAGGAGTAAGCGCTACTTATAACACTCACCCTCGCTATGGCGTAGTACCTATCTGCTTTGATGATCATGTCTACTATGGCGACAAAGCTCCCCCTAGCGGCAAGTTGGAGAGCCGTCTTACCCGTCTGGAATTCAACAATATATTCAATCAGATCCGTCCTTGATCGGCCGTCAACATAGAACGTACATATGGCTGACTATGTCTTATGCGTGGTGTAACTGTTCCAATGCACAAATCTCGACTTTCATGCTAAACTGTCGATCTGCTTAGTGTATGACTACTGTATGATATTTGTCTGGCAACTAATGCATCTTCTTTAGTTTGTGCTACTACTTTCTACTTATCTGCCGTGTGTGTAACTATTGTCTGATCGTCTATTGTGTGCGTGACTTCTGTATAATTGTCTCCAGTGTTCATGGCTCCTGTCTGTCTCCAGTGAGCTTCTCTGGTGCGTGCAACTGCTGTCTGATCGCCCCACATTTTCTGACTATACTGTCTTATCACTTCCACTGTACTGACCGGCTCAATTGTTGCTGAACGTCCACAATGTGCGACATCTATCTGACCCCAACTGTGCCGGGCAAAAGAAAGTACACCCCCCATGTTTGATGGTGGCCAAAAAAATATGAAATAAACGAGAAATGGTTATTCGATAATGATGTATTTTATGCCGTTACCGGTATCCTAGTTGTGTTTTGAACCCAACAATAGCAGTGTTTCGACGACTGTCTTCAGCCTCGTAACATTTGGATAATGTTTCTGATTTATTAGTCAAATCCAATTTTCAAGTGTATACTTTCTTTTGCCCGGCAGTGTCTGTGACGTCCCGGAAGCCCCACCTTCTCTCTGGCCTCGAGACTGGCTCCACCGGCCAGCAACACTTCCACCACGTCCAGGTAGCCGTTTTCCACCCCCACGTGTAGCGCCGTCTGGAGACGCTGCCAAACAGATACACACAACGTAACTATGAACAAGTATCTATACGCTGAGCATCCCTTCAGGACAAGGAATCCGTATCCCTGTGCCTTTCTATTCAGATCAAGTCGGCGGTCCATTATCTTTACTTCATATGAATGTTCCAAAGTACAGGTTGTAGAGTTTGAGAAATGCCAATTAGATATCCCAAAGATGTTCCAAACGTGTTTTCAATGTTTTGATATCCCAAACGTGTTTCAGTGTTGACATATCCCAAACGTGTTTTAGTGTTGACATATCCCAAACGTGTTTCAGTGTTGGCATATCCCAAACGTGTTTCAGTGTTGACATAGCCCAAACGTGTTTCAGTGTTGGCATATCCCAAACGTGTTTCAGAGTTGACATATCCCAAACGTGTTTCAGTGTTGGCATATCCCAAACGTGTTTCATTGTTGAGATATTCCAAAGATGTTTCAGTGCTGAGATATTCCAAAGATGTTTCAGTGTTGAGATATTCCAAAGATGTTTCAGTGTTGAGATATTCCAAAGATGTTTCAGTGTTGAAATATACCAAACCGGTTTTAGTAATTCAGAAATGACCCCCACTTTCACTGCTTACCTAATATAATATTAACAGGTTTTAGAGATAAGACACACCAAACATGTTTACCATTTACAATATATTCAGTTGAATAACGTACGTGATTAGGAAGATCTAGTTCGCAGTTACTCTCAACAAGCACCAGAGCTACTTCTTTGTGGTTGGCTAAAGCTGCCGTGTGTAAGGCGGTATTCCCCTGCTGAAATGTAAAACATCCAAGCATTGATTTACACAGCAACATCGGTCCGTACAGTACAACACAGCACCCTGTGTTCAGGATTCATACCTCAGTGGAACTGGGTGAGAGCAAGGGAGTTATAAAAGTTTCCTTGCCGAACAAGGCTGGAATTTCCAGGCTCGATCGTAGCGCCAACAGTTGCATTTCCTTCAAACAAAATGGCGGCTCCCAGGCATGACGATCTGATCGATAATCTATATTGAAAAAACCACAGGTCGTACCCCGCGAAGTGCATCAAATCACCTGAACACCTTGATTAAAAACATGAAAGGAATTGGAAAATATCTGTCGACGCCTAGTTGACGGTACACGAGCTTTGCAAATCCTCCAGTCGACCGAAATCTGCACGTTGGAATTGCAGGCAAGTTCGGCAAAGGGTGGAAACTGAACTTTTATATTCAGTTAGTTACCTTGACTCGGGAAGACGGTGTGAGAGTGAGTGAGTGAGTATGGTTTTACGCCGCTTTTAGCAATATTCCAGCAATATTACGGCGTGGGACACCAGAAATGGGCTTCACACATTTTACCCATGTCGGGAATCGCACCCGGGTCTTCGGCGTGACGAGCGAACGCTTTAACCACTAGGCTATCCGACCGCCCCAGATGGTGTGAGAGAGACTGTCGAGGCTAGCCCAACTTTGAACAGTACTGGCACCACGCGTCAGTGTCAAGGTGATACACTTAGACCTTTATCACATTGGTGAAACCCACGAGCACGGGCATATTGCTGATAAACCCATCAACATAGCCGGGGCTGTGTTTTGTATCAGCGGATCCTGGCACGACTGAGTGTCGCAACAATGTCACCCACTGAGACATTCAGAGTGAGTGAGTATGGTTTTACGCCACTTTTAGCAATATTCCAGCAATATCACGGCGGGGGACACCAGGAATGGGCTTCACACATTGTACCCATGTCGGGAATCGAACCCGGGTCTTCGGCGTGACGAGCGAACGCTTTAACCACTAGGCCACCCGACATTCAGAACAAAAGGTGATGATGTTAGGCTGTTCAACTATTACTCATTATCGCATCTCCGCCAAGCTTTAATTACTAATCGGACAAGAGATAAATGCGAGACTAAAAACAGTCTAGATTTGAAGAAGTTAGAAATAAAAAACTTACAAAGTTTTGAGCATTAGCATTGCATCCGTATTTGAGGAGGCTCTGGCAGACATCCACGTGGGCATGCATTGCCGCCAGGTGGAGCGGAGTGACTTCACGCTGCAAGCAAACATGGCGGCCGTTACACATGCGACGTAACTTTCAACAGTGAGATATCCATATTTAACACACAAAATGACAGTATTTTACGATAACATACCAAAAGCATTAACTGAATAAAAATGAAATACTCTATTTGTTTGAAAATATGAACATGATTATCTCATGATACTATATGCGTATTTCACCCTCGCTCAATGACCCAAGGTTTCAGGCTAAAAATACCAAATTTGGCGTGTGTGGCAAATATCTTCTCATCTCGTAACCTAAGCATTTGACATGTTTATGCCATGACGTGACCGACATGTTATATGAAAGTAAAGTAAACTATTCTATTTATTCTGATGCCGAGTAGTACTCACGACAGTCTCGGCATTGGCACTGGCCGTGTAGTCGAGGAGGAGGTCAACGACCTCTCGATGGCCGTTCTCGGCGGCAGCATGCAGGGCTGTTCTACCCTCCTACAGCAGCAGAAACAAAGTGATTTCAATGCAAAAAATGAACTATCCATGCATTTGAAATAGTCTCTCTACCTTCTTCTATAGAGAGCGAATTGGGCTCAACGCCGCTTTGAACATTTCAGTTATATCACGGAGAGGGTCTGGATGAAAAGGTGAGGTGAGGTGAGATAGGTTTGAGGTGGTGAGGTGAAATGGGGTTTAACGTCGCGTCCAAGATTATTGCACTTATATAGCGACGTGCATGTACGTGTGTGTGTTTGTGTGGCTGCTTGTACTAGTCCGGACTGATGCCGATTTATAGTGCTAGCTCACTGAGATACCATGCCGCAGTTTAACATGAATATCCCACTCAGACACGCTAAACTGACTCCGAGCCGACCAGTCCTTGTTTAAGCCCCTTAATGCCGAGCGCCAGACAGGGTAACAACAAGTACCATATTTTAACGTCTTTTGGTATGACGCGGCCGGGGATCGAACCCCGGACCTTCCGCTCTCCGGGTGGACGCTCTACCACTAGACCACGGAGGCGGTCGACATAAGTTTGAGCGTCGCATTCAAGATTATTTCACTTATATAGCGACGTGCATGCAGGTTCTCAGTAACATGATAGTTATGATAATCTGAGGTAAACCAAGTGCCGCAATATTCTTGCACAACGTTCACTTTTCCGATCTTACGAATTTGCGCGTCAGAAATATAACTCGGCATGTCCGTTCGTGAGTGCACGAGGAATGACGTAATACATTTCAGCATGCATTTATCTTGTACACGGCGGGACAAGCAGTTAACTCGGAATGTTTTACAAATTGTAGCGCCATCTGGCGTTCTTTATTGTTAACGTTGTCCTTTAGCAGATCAGTGTCCTTTTTGTGTACTGACGTTCTTTAGTACACTTTATTCTTTCTTCACACATGACGAATTGTTCATTGGTATCGTTTTGTATTTTGAGTCATTATTCGAATGTCAATAATGACCCTTAATTGGAACATTCATTCTTTATTCGTAACATTTGATAATTATTGCGTACGTTTATCCTGTATTTCAACTTTGTATTTCTTGACCAAATGGCCGCCAATAGGCTGCACTACTCAAGTTCAATTTTTCATCAGAAACGGAATTTGAATTCCGCGCCAAGGCCGCTGTCACATAGAATCATTCAACATCAGAAACATTCAACACCAGAACTGTTAGTGGGGGAAGATCTAGGATTCAAACCCACATTCAGCGGTTTCAGCGGTTGATGTATGTATCTCTCCGCTGCGAATTGCGACGCAAGTGCTCCCTTGTCAGAAATGAGTCAGCTTTTTCCACCGTCATCAGTTTCAAATACATATTAACCATCGGACAACAAGGAGTCGCTAATCCCAAAACATGCTTTGTAGTGATCAGACACTACCAGGTTGCCGTTGTATGTCTGATGCCTGCCAACGTATACAATATTAATCCGTTGGTATTGACAGTTTTACAAATGACCAACTGAGAAGTGAACTCAGACACGCAAAAGTATTACACCAGTAGGCTAATTAGGATCCGGTCAGTTTGTAAGCTGATCCGGTCTGATTAAAAATTGATAAAAAGATCACAGAGCGCATGTCAGAACACGATGTGCATGACAATAGTGTAGTGTGTATAAGCATCTTTGGGACATGGGATTAAAGCCGGAAGTGTTAATGGTCAACAAACATTGTTTCAATTTACAAAAATGTCGTTCATCAAAATGCGTTTGAGAATTGTATCAGGCGAGTCTCCAGTGTGTATATAAAGCAAAACTACGTGTGTTTCAGTCTTTAAAATTTCAATAATGAGCTACCTCTATCTAATACCGATCATCTGAGAATTCGAGACATAAAGTATTACATCGCGGCATTGTGACATAGTAGGCATTTTGTATACATACTTTGATATAACCAGAGTGCACTGTAAGGTCAGGTCACTCAATGTATGTGACCTATAAATTCTGCACCACCATCCTCACCCCCACCCCACCCCACCCCACCCCACCCCCGCCCCACCCCCGGCTCCGCCCCCTGCCCCGCGGCCTTACCACGTCCCTGTCGTCAACCTCGACGCCGCACAGCAGTAGACGTTTCAGCACTTCTGCGTGGCCGTTTTTAGCCGCCAGGTGGACGGCGGTCTCGCCATTCTGCACAGAAAACATCAGTTACACTTTGCAGGGGTCAAGGCCACCAGGAACTCGCGTTTCGTGGTTGAGATGTAGAACGTTCGAAAGACAGCGCTGACTTTAACGTATAAATGAGTGAATGTAGTTTTACGCCGCTTTTACACTAATTTTCATATGACGAATCGATGCGAACAGCCAGGACAAACAATCACCCCTTGTGAAATTGAGTGAGTTTCAAATAGTAGCCTTAAGAAAATGTTTAATCATTAATATTTCTCAATAATCAATGTCAATACATTCACTCTCAAGTATACTGACGTAAATGCAACAAAACGTATCTGTGACACTAATACAAGGGTATGCACTTGGGAAATGACAATGGCATCCAGCTACTAACAACGCACATCAGCATAGAGGAGATCTGACGCTAACATAGAGGGAGATCTGTTGCCAGCATAGAGGAGATGTGACGCCAGCATAGAGGGAGATCTGTCACCAGCTTAGAGAGAGATCTGACGCCAGCATAGAGGGAGATCTGACGCCTGCAGAGGGAGATTTGACGCCAACATAGAGGGAGACTGAAGCCAACATAGAGGGAGATCTGACGCCAGCATAGAGGGGGATCTGACGCCAGCATAGAGGGAGGTCTGACGC
Source organism: Haliotis cracherodii (assembly GCF_022045235.1). Taxonomy (NCBI): domain Eukaryota; kingdom Metazoa; phylum Mollusca; class Gastropoda; order Lepetellida; family Haliotidae; genus Haliotis; species Haliotis cracherodii. The sequence goes on from NW_027266264.1 coordinate 29,630,625, forward strand.
CAGCATAGAGAGAAATCTGACGCAAGCATAGAGGAGATCTGACGCCAAAATAGAGGGAAATCTGACGCCAGCATAGAGGGAGACTGACGCCAACATAGAGGGAGACTGACGCCAGCATAGATGGAGATCTGATGCCAGCATAGAGGGAGACTGACGCCAACATAGAGAGAGATCTGACGCAAGCATAGAGGAGATCTGACGCCAAAATAGAGGGAAATCTGACGCCAGCATAGAGGGAGACTGACGCCAGCATAGAGGGGGTTCTGACGCCAGCATAGAGGGAGACTGACGCCAACATAGAGGCGGATCTGACACCAAAATAGAGGGAAATCTGACGCCAGCATAGAGGGAGACTGACGCCAACATAGATGGAGACTGACGCCAACATAGAGGGGGATCTGATGCCAGCATAGAGGGAGACTGACGCCAACATAGAGAGAGATCTGACGCAAGCATAGAGGAGATCGGACGCCAAAATAGAGGGAAAGCTGACGCCAGCATAGAGCGAGACTGACGCCAGCATAGAGGAGATATGACGCCAGCATAGAGGGAGATCTGACGCCAGCATAGAGGGAGATCTGACGCCAGCATAGAGGGAGATCTGACGCCAGCATAGAGGGAGATCTGACGCCAGCATAGAGGGAGATCTGACGCCAGCATAGAGGGAGATCTGACGCCAGCAAGGACGGGATCAGTCATCTGAGCTTTACCTTATCTTTACGCTGGATCTCTGCCCTCATCTCCAGGAGTTTAAAAATGACGTCAAGGTTTCCGTTTTCAGCCGCTAGGTGAAGCGCAGTTCTGTCATTCTGTGGACATATGAATCAACAATTTACCCGTCAACCAGAAGAATGTCAACAAGCACGTGCTTATAAATGTTGAACCTTGATTAGAAACATTATATGTGACATAATTGTTAATTGATATGTTTAGAGCGGAAGAGTTAGGTAATGGCTACATCTAATTAACTGGAGTATGACGCAAATTCACCTTATCAACTATTCAATCATGTAGTTATGCTATCATTAACATTACATGTCTCATGTTCTATATCACAGTTAAAGGTGGGTGATTAGAAGCGTTTGTTAATTAACACAATTAGTCAAGAATCGTTGTATCTGCATCCACCATAACTTCACAATCTCAAGGGGACCTAAGAGGAGAAAAGGACTTAAAAAACAGTTTTGCCTTTCCTCAAAAAAGTGTTCAATAAATGTCCTTAAACTGTGCGACTAGAAAGCAAACCGTATTTCTTCAAGCATTGACGGAAAATATATTTTCCCTCTATCAAGAATCCAGAATATTGAATGGACGGTCTAATAAAAGGAAAATAATCGGATAAATGGAGAATTAAAAACAACAATAGAGTTGCATTGTATTATGACTCTAAAAATTTTTGCTGTTAAAAACAAACAGCGTTTGCAGGATTAAAAGAAGTCCTGCATGGTTGCCACCTGTTATCGCGTCTCTAGAGTGGTCATATCTAGACAGGCTCACTGCCTGTGCAGGGGGTGGTATATATACTAGCAATACTGTAATATTCAGCACGATTTATTGTTAAAGAAGAAACATGCCATGCAGTCTTTTGGCCACACCATCTGTAGATATCACGTGGCAGGCAGTCGATGTAATAAGATAGAAAAAGTTGTAATTTAACGGAGACAAACGAACCAAAAAATATATATCATGAAAATGTATGTTTTTAAAAATTATAATAATATTTGATGCTGAATACAGATGTGTTAAAAGAATATATGTAAAGTATCTAATACCATAGTTCCTTACCAATGAACATTTGAGATGATAAAAGACTGGAATAAAAATTGATTCAAATTGATAACGAAAAGAACCCACACGATGAAAATAGTCTTGTCCAGTGTGTCAGTAGAAATATGATGCAATGTAAAGAGAAATTGAGAAAAAAGACCAGGCCGTTGCACACTGCAGGGGTTCAGAAACAGGTGAGCTACAGTACAAAGAACCAGTTACAATGTTACTGGAGGGTCAGCCTAGGCTGAAGGGAAACGTGATCTTGATCCGAAACTGCTACACTGACAGAAATAGTTAGTTAAGTTTTCGGACGTAGTCCTTGTCAACTCAGGCACATACATGTTAGTAGAATTTACTAAGCAAAAAGTAACTGTTTACTACTTAGATTAGTAATGGCCCAGCGTAGATTGTTAAAATCACTATCGATCTAACAAAGAGCTAATGGTTTAAGTAGTGAATTACTAGTATACTAATTTAATCAGTGCTATTTACTAATCTCATAATTTACAAACTGTAATAGTATGTTTACTAAACTTTTACGTTTTACAACACTTTATTTAAGGCTCGTTTCTAGGTCTTTCTGCTCTCCCTGTTGACATCTGCTAAATACAATTTGTAAAAAAATATAAAAATAACACTTGACATAAACAAAACAGGAGAAAGCTAACATATATTGATTTTCAGTGGCATTTTAAGTTTATTTACATAATATTACGAAAACCTCCTTTCATTGAGGACATGCTATGAAGTTCATAACTTTGTCAGTCACGAGAAAAATAACATTAACAACGTAACAAAGTCAATACCTAACACACTGACTCATAATCATCTTTCATGTTTCAAAATGGCGAACGTGACACTGACCAAGGCGAAAGTGAGCAATTATATCAGGTCTTGGCTCCGAAAGTGAACCTCCAATCAGGATAGTGATTGTTTACTAACCTTCTAGCCCCTGTTACTAATTAAGGTAGTAGGCTTTTTTCTCAGTTTATATGTTACACCCAGTCTGTGCAACTGCCCATTGCATGCATTGGGCAGGCCGTTTGCCTAAGACCTACCAAGTTTAAATGCGTGCTTTGGGCAGAACAATTCCTGCCCATGGCGTGAAATGAGCGAGCTGGTTGCCAATATTGTGAAACATTTGGAGACTTATTTTTCATTCGCATGCAATGAGCAGATACTTGTATGCACATTGCATGCATTGGGCAAGCTGTATGCAACGGGCAGTTGCACAGTCTGGGTGTAACATGTACATTGTGCCGGTGAAATATAACGTTGAAATGGTTGGAACACATGTAACCAGATCCGGATGTAGCATTTCCATAGTGCTTTTAGCAATATTAAAAAATATCCCGGCGGGACACAAGAATGAACTCATTGTATCGAAAAAGGGACCCGAACTCGGAGTTTGGCATGACGAATGGACGTTTCAACAACCAAACTATGCCACCAACGTGTGTTGTATTGAGAAGAACGATGGTGCCGGTGATTATACCCGACTGACCCCTTCCCCGGCTGATCTCCGTGTAACTTGACACTAGGGAGTGGTGCAACTCGGTAAAACGGGCGTTTTGCCTTTACCGAACCTTAACTACAGCTGTGAGACTAAAATACGAGATTCTAATTATTCCCAGGTGATATCGATTACAGCTTATTACTCTGGTGCAAGGGACTGACTACTGTTAAGCACGTGTAAAATACTAATCGAACAGAGCAGCTTGGCAATCAGCTAATATCTCGTAACTTACGGGTAAGCATTTGGGGAATCTAGAAAATGAACTCGCATCTCTTTAACCTATAAGCTTCTTGAACAACTAGGCAATGGCATGTCTAGAACCCACTGATATGCGGCTAGGACTAGGATAGGCAGACGAAATAACTGAAACCCATACTTATCCTCGGATATATCTTAATTTACGACAAAACTGGACGACCAGAACCAAAAAGTCGAAAAACATCAATCTGTAAAGTCCAGTCTGGATTTGAATACTGATTCACTTGATATTTTAACCGGAAGATGTTATAACCGGAAGTATGGGTCACTTCCGTCATGTGCAGGTGACTCTCGTTATTTGGAAATGGTAAGAAGGGCATTAGCGGATCTGGAGAGGGGTGCCACGTGACTAACCCGGTGCCAAGTGTTTGTTTAGCATGCATTCTGGGTAACCGAGTTTCACATAACGAGAGTCACCAGTTCGCGCCAGACTTTTTGGATTGGCGTCTAGACTGCATTGAACCAGTGATACCTGCACCAATTAAGCAGGGTGGGGTGGGGTGGGATGGACTCAGGTGCACAAATAGGTCAATCAACTTATCAGAGAAAAGTAAACGTGTACAGGATGGTTACTTATCCCCACCTTGATAGGTGTGTCCACAAACGGTATTTTTCGTCGCTTGAACGGAATGTGAGAAGTGTTAGTGAGACAAGAGTAATCTTAGCTTGACATGCATACATATTGCAACCTGGAAAATATACCAAGTCTCTTAAGATAAAGAAGTGAAACATATTTACGTCACGTCATTATATAATTAACGCATGCCGAAATTGAGCCAAATGAAACATAACGTCATGTTATTATATATAGTCTCGCACGTTGAGACGCCCAACGCTAATACCGTATTCGTGCGTGCGTGATTCCCGTGCAATCTTTCGAGTTGAGTTGATTGGTTAAACTGTGTCATATGGCCATGTGACACAGGGGTAGCATTATACAGATGGCTGTTTCAATGAATGCTCGTTCCACCCGTGACGAACAGGTCTGATTGTTGATGAAATATAGTGATAGCTAAATAGACAGATTTTTTATTCATGCCCCGATTGTCTTTAAATGTAATATCCAGTTATGTATGACTGTTTAATAATATCATACCAACTTTGACAGCAGTAGGTCCGATAGTTTTTCAGATATTGTAGTAAACGTCGGTACCTTAAATTACCTTCCAGACTATAACTCATGCATGCCAAAGTTTAGCCATAGGAAACATATTGTTATGTCATTATATAACTCACGCATGCCAATGTTGAGCCATAGGAAACATATTGTTATGTCATTATATAACTCGCGCATGCCAATGTTGAGCCATAGGAAACATATTGTTATGTCATTATATAACTCGCGCATACCAATGTTGAGCCATAGGAAACGTATTGTTAGGTCATTAAATAACTCGCGCATGGCAATGTTGAGCCATAGGAAACGTATTGTTATGTCATTATATAACTTGCGCATGCCAATGTTGAGCCATAGGAAACATATTGTTATGTCATTATATAACTCATGTATACAAAGCAATAAGAGCAGACATTTGGCCAATAGAGCATGGTATAAGTTGACGTAGTGCATTTCGCTGTACATGACACAGTGATGGAGACTATGGAGAATGTGACAGCGTAATGGCGGGATCGGCAAACAGATTCTCTATTAGAGGGGGTACGGGAGCGTGGTTAAGATGGACACAGTCACGGTGTCGTCATGCACAAGCAGCAGGCTAAATCACGAAACTCAAGGAAATGTAACTGGACAAAGGAGACACCTGGCGATGTACTAGGCCACACAGGTAACGTTGAAGAAGCTAAAGGAATCTGTGCCATCTATGCATAATTTGTTAAACATCTAGCAGTCGGTAGCATTAGAATTAATCTGCATTTACCCTACAATTGTTTTACAGCTATGTAACAATGTGCAGCTTGCCACATGTTAGCCACTTACAAAGACCTCAGTTATACAGGCAGTTTAGTGTAGCTACCTTCTCCGTGATGTTGACGTTCGGGTTCTCCAAGGCTTCGAACAGGAAGTGCATGACTTCCACTTGGTTATTTTCAGCAGCGCAGTGGATCAGTCCGAGACCTTGCTGGAATATTAACACATGGACATGTAGACCTTGCTGGAATATTAACACACGGACATGTAGACCTTGTTGGAATATTAACACATGGGCATGTAGACCTTGCTGGAATATTATCACATGGACATGTAGACCTTGTTGGAATATTAACACATGGACATGTAGACCTTGCTGGAATATTAACACACGGACATGTAGACCTTGCTGGAATATTCACACATGGACATGTAGACCTTGCTGGAATATTCACACATGGACATGTATACCTTGTTGGAATATTATCACATGGACATGTAGACCTTGTTGGAATATTAACACACGGACATGTAGACCTTGCTGGAATATTAACACATGGACATGTACACCTTGCTGGAATATTATCACATGGACATGTAGACGTTGAAGATGCTCATGTCATGGACCTACAGCACATGCTATACGGTCATGGGTGTATATGACATTATCAAGTAACAAATTGGGAACTTCTTAGTCCATACCATGCAATATGTATGTTGACTTTTTTGTGTTATACTACATTGTAACTTGACATTAACAAAGCCGCATTTCTGCATATTCGCATAAAACATATAATACTTATCCGTGAATTGTATTCTGTTTAAAGACGAACATCATCTTCCCGAGGCAAGCGTGTCCACTACCCTATATCAAAGCCTAGTTTCTACCCTTGCCACAACAAGGCTACTTTTCTTGGCTCGACCATGGCGCCACCTCGAGTTGTGCCCCTTGTATAGCTTCACAAAGATGGCGACGACCAAGTCGATCAGACAACGAAAACATTCGCGATTTCATCCCTGACACAAAACATAGGCAATCATTTGGGGGTTTAAAAGATGAAAAAGACACATTACAGCGGTAAATTACTTTCATACGAAGGTGTACCAGTCGTGGATGTTGAGTTTATGAAACGTTCTCTGATTGGACTAACGATATGTGCGGATGGCCCAATCATATTCAGCACAGGAACGACTTTGATAAAAAGGCTTGTGGACGCTCTTGCCTCGGGAAGATGAACGAACATATCAGGATATTATTTTCTGCAGTGTTCACAAAACTGACAAATTCTAGATACTATGCAGCTATAAGAACTCTGACCATTTATCAGATACCTGTTCACTTGAGAACCACCAGCAGTAATGCTCGATAACCGATTCCATATAAGATGCTGTGTGGGGTTGCCAAACGATCAGGCATACTTCGCTCACCTTGTTCTGACAGTGTGGGGTAGCACCAGCGTTAAGAAGGCATTTTAATACTGGCAGGTGTCCGAACCAAGCCGCCCACAGCACCGCTCTCATCCCGTACTGAAACAGACAAATATTGTCATACACGTGCTTCTATATTTACCATAGGCAACCAATCAGCGTGCATTACACATGATAGCCAAACTTCGGGCAACCACCACCACACATATATATGATACCCGTCACCAACACTCATATATATGAAGACCGTACTACGGGCCACAATCAACACACATACATATGATGATCCTACTTCGGGCAACCACCATCACACTCATATATATGAAGACCTACTACGGGCCACCATCAACACACATACATATGATGACCCTACTTCGGGCAACCACCATCACACTCATATATGTGAAGACCTACTACGGGCCACCATCAACACACATACATATGATGATCCTACTTCAGGCAACCACCATCATATATGTGAAGACCTACTACGGGCCACCACCAACACACATACATATGATGACCCTACTTCGGGCAACCACCATCAAACTCATATATGTGAAGACCTACTACGGGCCACCATCAACACACATACATATGATGACCCTACTTCGGGCAACCACCATCAAACTCATATATGTGAAGACCTACTACGGGCCACCATCAACACACATACATATGATGATCCTACTTCGGGCAACCACCATCAAACTCATATATATGAAGACCTACTACGGGCCACCATCAACACACATACATATGATGACCCTACTTCGGGCAACCACCATCACACTCATATATATGAAGCCCTACTACGGGCCATCATCAACACACATACATATGATGACCCTACTTCGGGCAACCACCATCAAACTCATATATATGAATACCTACTACGGGCCACCACCAACACACATACATATGATGATCCTACTTCGGGCAACCACCATCACACTCATTTATATGAATACCTACTACGGGCCACCATCAACACACATACATATGATGACCCTACTTCGGGCAACCACCATCACACTCATATATGTGAAGACCTTACTACGGGCCACCACCAACACACACATGCAGGCACATCATCAACGTGGATTAGCAATAACTACCCTACTACGGGCAAAAGCAACATGCATTATAAGTGATTGGCCGAATATAGGCAGCCAATCACATGCACAATCCATGATCTTCACAAATTGACCAAGTGGAATCACCGTAAATATGGTTCAGACCTTTCACCAACTATATCGTGCTTGAAAATAGGGACTATACCCTGTCTTAAATATACATAGATACTATGCCCTGTCTTTAACTAAACATGGAGACCACACCCTGTGTTAACTAAACATAGAGATCACATCCTGTCTTTAACTAGAGATATAGACCATACCTTGTCTTTAATAAACATAGAGACAATGCATTGTCTTCACTTAACATTAAGACTATACCCTTGCTATAACTTAACACAGAGACCATACCTCGTCTTTACTAAACATGAAGACTAAACATTGTCTTCACTGAACATAGGGACCATGTTTTGTGTTTACTAGAGAACATACCTCGTCTTTACTAAATATGTACCCCATACCTCGTCTTTACTGAACATAGAGACCAAACCATGTCTTAACTAGAGGCTATCGGTGTCTTTACTAGATACCATGCCTTGTCTTTACTGGATACCATACCTTGCCTTTACTTGAGACCATACTTTGTCTTTACTAGATACCATGCCTTGTCTTTACTAGAGACCATACCTTGCCTTTACTTGAGACTATACCTTGTCTTTACTACAGACCATACCTTGTCCTTACTAGAGACCATACCTTGTTTTTACTAGAGACCATACCTTGTCTTTACTAGATACCATACCTTGCCTTTACTAGAGACCATACCTTGTCTTTACTAGATATCATACCATGTCTTTACTAGAGACCATACCTTGTCTTTTCTAGAGACCATACCATGTCTTTACGAGACACCATATCTTGTCTTTACTAGAGACCATACCTTGTCTTTACTAGAGACCATACCTTGTCTTTACTAGAGACCATACCTTGTCTTTACTAGAAACCATACCTTGCCTTTACTTGAGACTATACCTTGTCTTTACTAGAGACCATGCCTTGTCTTTACTGGATACCATACCTGGTCTTAAATAGAGACTATACCTTGTCTTTACTACAGACCATACCTTGTCTTTACTAGAGACCATACCTTGTCTTTAGTAGAGACCATACTTTGTCTTTACTTGAGACCATACCTTGCCTTTACTAGAGACCATACCTTGTCTTTACTAGATACCATACCATGTCTTTACTAGATACCATACCTTCTTGTCTTTACTAGAGACCATACCTTGTCTTTACTAGAGACCATACCTTGTCTTTACTAGTGACCATACCATGCTTTTACTAGATACCATGCCTTGTCTTTACTGGATACCATACCTTGTCTTTACTAGAGACCATACCTTGTCTTTACTAGATACCATACCTTGCCTTTACTTGAGACCATACCTTGTCTTTACTAGAGACCATACCTTGTCTTTACTTGAGACCATACCTTGTCTTTACTAGATACCATGCCTTGTCTTTACTAGATACCATGCCTTGTCTTTACTGGATACCATACCTTGTCTTTACTAGAGACCATACCTTGTCTTTACTAGATACCATACCATGTCTTTACTAGATACCATACCTTCTTGTCTTTACTAGAGACCATAGCTTGTCTTTACTAGAGACCATACCTTGTCTTTACTAGTGACCATACCATGCTTTTACTAGATACCATGCCTTGTCTTTACTGGATACCATACCTTGTCTTTACTAGAGACCATACCTTGTCTTTACTAGATACCATACCTTGCCTTTACTTGAGACCATACCTTGTCTTTACTAGAGACCATACCTTGTCTTTACTTGAGACCATACCTTGTCTTTACTAGATACCATGCCTTGTCTTTACTAGATACCATGCCTTGTCTTTACTGGATACCATACCTTGTCTTTACTAGAGACCATACCTTGTCTTTACTAGATACCATACCTTGCCTTTACTTGAGACCATACCTTGTCTTTACTAGAGACCATACCTGGTCTTTACTAGAGACCATAACTTGTCTTTACTAGAGACCATACCTTGTCTTTACTTGAGACCATACCTTGTCCTTACTAGAGACCGTACCTTGTCTTTACTAGAGACCGTACCTTGTCTTTACTAGATACCATACCATGTCTTTACTAGATACCATACCTTCTTGTCTTTACTAGAGACCATAGCTTGTCTTTACTAGAGACCATACCTTGTCTTTACTAGTGACCATACCATGCTTTTACTAGATACCATGCCTTGTCTTTACTGGATACCATACCTTGTCTTTACTAGAGACCATACCTTGTCTTTACTAGATACCATACCTTGCCTTTACTTGAGACCATACCTTGTCTTTACTAGAGACCATACCTTGTCTTTACTTGAGACCATACCTTGTCTTTACTAGATACCATGCCTTGTCTTTACTAGATACCATGCCTTGTCTTTACTGGATACCATACCTTGTCTTTACTAGAGACCATACCTTGTCTTTACTAGATACCATACCTTGCCTTTACTTGAGACCATACCTTGTCTTTACTAGAGACCATACCTGGTCTTTACTAGAGACCATAACTTGTCTTTACTAGAGACCATACCTTGTCTTTACTTGAGACCATACCTTGTCCTTACTAGAGACCGTACCTTGTCTTTACTAGAGACCGTACCTTGTCTTTACTAGAGACCATACCTTGTCTTTACTAGATACCATGCCTTGTCTTTACTAGAGACCATACCTTGTCTTTACTTGAGACCATACCTTGTCCTTAGAGACCGTACCTTGTCTTTACTAGAGACCGTACCTTGTCTTTACTAGAGACCATACCATGTCTTTACTAGATACCATGCCTTGTCTTTACTGGATACCATACCTTGCCTTTACTTGAGACCATACCTTGTCTTTACTAGAGACCATACCATGTCTTTACTAGAGACCATACCTTGTCTTTACTTGAGACCATACCTTGTCCTTACTAGAGACCGTACCTTGTCTTTACTAGAGACCGTACCTTGTCTTTACTAGAGACCATACCATGTCTTTACTAGATACCATGCCTTGTCTTTACTGGATACCATACCTTGCCTTTACTTGAGACCATACCTTGTCTTTACTAGAGACCATACCTTGTCTTTACTAGAGACCATACCTTGTCTTTACTAGAGACCATACCTTGTCTTTACTAGAGACCATACCTTGTCTTTACTAGATACAATACCTTGTCTTTACTCTCCAGATCGGCCCCGCCCTCTATGATAGCTTCAGCGGATTCAACATTTCCGTTAGCCGCGGCCCAGTGAAGAGGAGTCCGGTCCAACTAAAACATGGCACCACGCATATACAAGGTCATATTCAGTTCTGTAGAACACGTTCCGTGGTTATTAATGATGGATACAAATATTCAAAGACCAGTCAGACTCCAGTATGAAGGACCCATTCTACATTCTACATTATATAGGTGCGTGCTCTAAAGCCGACAAAGTGAGTGAGTGAATTTGGTTTTACGTCGCTTTTAGCAATATTCCAGCAATATCACGGCGGGGACACCAGAAATGAGCTTCACACATTGTACCCATGTCGGCGTGAGGAGCTAACGCACCTATCCACTAGGCTACCCGACCGCTAAGCCGACATAGTCTCATTATTTTTAAGTAAAATGACCATAAGTGAGACTCATACTTCATTGTCGTGGTCCAACCGAGGCTCATCTTAGGCTCACGCTACACTGATCTTTACTTGTGTAAATATTTAACTACACCGCCAGAGAATAATGAGTCTCGAGTTTCTACCGCAACAGATTACATTGGGCTGGAAGGCAAAATAGTGGTGAAACAACTGAAATCGGGTAGTAGGATTTTTACTATACACTTTTCGGTCACTCTTTTGAGACAAGAGTTGTTGGCCTCTAGAAAGGTGTATCGAACCAGTCGTTCAAATAGTCGGTCCCTATAGGTAGATTCTACTGCATCTTCTATCCCTATCACCATGGCAACCTGACACAAAGACTTTGATGTAGATAACGGACATACGTTGTTCCTGCAGTTCAGGTCCACCCGTTCCTTGGTGAGCTTCCGAATGATCTCGACCTCGTTGTCCCTGGCCGCCTTATGCAGCCGGTGCTCCCGCTTCGACACTGCAACACGACGTGGACGACGACGATTACATCACCAGCCCCACACAATGTCCTACATATTGGCCTAAACCAGACAAACCTTGGACGAGAAGCGACCTCGCATTCGCGTCACGAGGTCTTCAACTACCGCTGGGAAATATCTTCAAGCTATATCAGGGCGTTATTATATCACAGGACACATCAGTGATCAGCAACGATTCACGCACTCGGGTAACGAAGTAGGGCTTGGTTTCACGCCGCTTTGAACAGTATTCCAGTTATATCACGGCGTGTCATCTAATGTGAGCGGAAAGCCCGAAGTAATGCAGGTCTCAGACGCTTATTGCTTTGATGAAACCCACGAGCTCGAGTATGGTGCTGTCAAACCATGAAACATAATCGGGTCGAACCGGGATCCGAAATCACGATCATAGGTTTCTAGCGTGCGAAACGAACGGTTACGAAGACACATAATGTGTGCAACATGTTTCAGCTTCCTGACGGCGGCCAAACCAATGAGGAACGATTATCAACGCCTTTGGGTTACCAAGATACGCATTTGACCACCTTCCTGTAATTATTCAGCTTGCGTAACTTTAAAGTACGGATACTGCTATGCGTTGCCCTGGAAACATCCCATACCTTACCATCTGCATCCCCGTCGGTCTTACTTGAAGTATATGTTTGTAGTAGCAAGAATTGTAGTTGTAAAATACAACAAAACAATATTTATAGCGAAAGTACGAACTAATTCTACATGGTAAACACTTCTAAATATTGTTTAACATATAACATCATCAACTTTGAAAATACATTGAGAACTGAAAATAAATACATTCGATGCACGATATTACAAAAGACAAGGGCATTCCTATTTTCTCTTCTTTGATGCTGATATGACATTGGATTGAAAAATAGGAATATCCAAATTCTAATAAAATGATAATTAAGCATTAATTTTTCACGCTTGAAAATTCCTGACGACACACATACCTTAAAACACACATAACACTGTGCAAATTGTGCATGAAATCCAGATCTATTAGAAACATGTTTATTTCGACGTGGACATTCGAGAGAAAATACATAGACAAACATTACACATGTATCCGATCTTTCCGGGATAAATGTTCACGAAATAAAAACAAACAAAAGCTAAAAATTCATTAAGATATATAAGAATATATAAGAGTAACACTACATTCAAGAAGATATGAAGATAAAAACGGAGATACGTAGGAAATGTACACCTTCATGTAGACAATGGTGGTGCTCTGACCGGAGACTCGCTTTATGGGCCCTTCAGAGCACCATACATTAGAAAGTTGTGCTATACTCAACAGTACAGTTAAAAGCTGAAAATGACACCGTGTACAAAGGAGAGATTTGAGAGAGAAACCGTCAAAATGCAGTTACTCCATGCGTTATGCTTACTGATGTCAAAATCGCCGCTCCGCACTGAAACACAAGCGAAATTATGCTTGACAGAGGAAAGAGGTTCCTTGCCCAGAGTGTGGGCTATAGTTCAGTTGCTATGGAAAGGTACAGTCAATACAATGCGTCCAGGCGGTACATTCTTGCACGGTTCCATGTTGTGAGATGTACAACACTCAGGACAGATTCTGAACCATGGATGCACATTGGTCACAGAGAGGCAAAGGCTTTCAGATTGGAATTCATACGTACAGAAACCATCGCATGCAATACAAAAGGGAGACGTCATCATATGCATACACATTATACCTCTGTGTTTGGTGGATGTGTCCTGTTTGAGACAGACTACATTTCGCCCGAGGTATAGTGTCCAAGTACCAGATATATAAAACGGCAACTCTGGAGAATAACCACTCTCGATTATTTGCCGAAACTGATTTCACTGAGCTTAGAAGGAAAAATACTGATGATGGTTATATAAATGGATTACTGAAAATCAGTGATGACACCAGGTGTTCGCCAAAAGAGTTAAGCATGTCTGGTATCCGTACTTGCCAGTAATACCGCCAGTAATATTCTTGCCTGACACCACACCCAGTAATATGCTTGCCTGACGCTACACCAAGTAATAATCTTGCCTGACACCGCACCCAGTAATATTTTTGCCTGAAGCCACACCCAATAATATATTCTTGCCTGACACCGCACCCAGTAATATGCTTGCCTGACACCACACCCAGTAATATGCTTGCCTGACGTCACTCCCAGTAATATGCTTGCCTGACGTCACTCCCAGTAATATTCTTGCCTGACGTCACTCCCAGTAATATGCTTGCCTGACGCCACACCCAGTAATATGCTTGCCTGACGCCACACCCAGTAATATTCTTGCCTGACACCGCACCCAGTAATATTCTTGCCTGACGTCACTCCCAGTAATATGCTTGCCTGACGCCACACCCAGTAATATTCTTGCCTAACGTCACTCCCAGTAATATGTTCGCCTGACGCCACTCCCAGTAATATTCTTGCCTGACGCCATACCCAGTATTATTCCGGAAGAGTGGCCACATGACGCACTCAATACAAATGGAATATCGGCACGCACATAATAATTTCTTCAAGAAATAACACTAGAATCCGAAATGTGACGATCACGGCATCAATGTACGAGTACCTACGATATGTATGGAATACTGTGTGTGACATTCTCCCGATCTCGCATTCTTGCACATTGGCATTTTTGCTTGTTTCCAAAGATCGAGACAGCAAGAACGCGAGAATGCTCCTTACTCTATTCCATAGATATGGACCCTGAGAAGATTAATTTTCGTAGACACGTATTGGTAAAACATCAAAGATACCAAGGGGCGCGGAGGCCGCGGTGTCCTGAAGCCCGATAACACTGAAATACAGATGAAGCAGTTCATTTTAACCCAGAAAACTAGTTAATACAATGTCAGCAATAACATCACACCTTCACCGCCACTTGGTGCTGGTGCCGTTCATGACGTCGTTGTAAAGACGAGGGGGATTTGTCTTTGTGTTTGGTACTCTGTCCATTGTTAAGCATCAGATTTAATTACGTCACATTCTAAAGCAGGCTGCTGTACAAGGCGAGCTATGTTTTCAGGACATTACGGAACGCTAACACCTAGATCATGGTTCCATGAATATAGATTAACAGTGGACAGAAACAAGTCATCAGGAGATGGCATACCCCCGGCTCCAACAAACATTAAACGGTTTTAAGACACGGCTTGAAATGGTCTTAACTTTCTACTTATTCCAAGAAAGGGAAAAAAAAGTGGAAAAATCCATTAGTAGCACATTGCAAAGTCTGACGTTTCCTGAAGATGAATACAGCCGTTCTTATTGTTCATTCCGAGTGAGGTAAACAAACTTATTTAACTTGATCTATTTATCCAACTTGACATATTTGTCCAACTTGGTTAAACCCAACTGCGAAATAGCAGTATTATACTCCTACGCTTGTATTATCCGACATCCACTGGTTGCTAACAAATAACTACGATTCACGCCTTCGTAACATAGTTTCAATTTAGGTCTACCTAAGGTACATTTTCTAAATCCGTGCTAATCAATCCATAACAAGTTCATCAAATGGTGACTTTGAAATATGTTCCTGTAACGGCGTGCAGGTATCTTGGTCACTATAGTTACCGCGTTATGAGCCGGTTGGATGAAACTGTAATGGCGAAAACGGGCTGTTCACATCGACAGATACTTGTAAGTACCAGAGGTACAATCACAAAGCATATTATACTCTCCCGGGTCGAGTAGTTTAGTTGTGGAAGAATTCTCTCGTCATGCAGTAGACCCAGGTTCGACTCCAACACATTCCTTTACCACTCAACCCCACACCACACCCTCAGCACATTCATCAACCCCTCACTACACACCTCAACACATTCCTCAACCCCACATCACACAACTCAACACCCTCACCACACCCCTCCACACATTCTTTAACCACTCAACCCCACACCACACACCTCGACACGTGAAGATCCGGGGTAGAATAGGTCTTCAGGAACCCCATGCTTGCCGTAAAAGGCGACTATGCTTGTCGTAAGAGGCGACTAACGGGATCGGGTGGTCAGGCTCGCTGACTTGGTTGATGCAATGCATCGATCCCAATTACGTGGATCGATGCTCATGATATTAATCACTGGATTGTCTGGTCCAGACTCGATTATTTACCGACCGCCATCCTGTAGCTGGAATATTGCTGACTGCAGCGTTAAATAACAAACAAACAAAGAAACAAACACCACACACCTCAGCCCCTAAACACACACCTCAACACATTCCTAAACCCCTCAACACACCTCCAACCCCTCAACACATTCCTCAACCTCTCACCACACCCCTCAACCCCAACCCATGTCACAGAAACATATCAGAGCAAATTAGATATTTGAAACTGCAATTAACGATGAAGTAACCATTTTTATAAGAAAACCGTTAATTTCCCAGGAGATAACCTTTAACACAATAATGCTAGTCAAGGTGTCAACTCTCCATGTGTTGTGTGATGTACAACAACATCTGCAGCTGGCTCCTTCCACCTGATACAACACACGGCCTGCAGTATCGACCCCGCACGTGTTCTTATGTAACAAACCAACACTTCGAGACCAACGCATGGGCGCCAGGGAAATTAAACCTTTATACAGGGTCATTATAAACATTCAGTGAAATAGAAGAAACGCCGTTCTTTGTATTCCTAAATGTCATGAGGATTACAATATACGGATTATAGATATTTAGTCCGACAATAGATATAGTATAAGTCATGGAGAATTCATGAGAACTATTGAAAGGCGAGTTGATTTTAATACAAAATCGAGTGGTTTTTTCTACATGTAATTTATATTGCAATTCTCTAAAATTCTGCACAGTGACCTACAATTGTTTCAGTTTTACTTGGCTGGAATGTTTACTCGTTTGTTTGTTTGTTTGTTGTTTAATGCTGTACACACTGTATTCCAGCTATTTGACGGCGGTCTTGAAATTTCAAGAAAAAAAACAAAAAAC
The DNA here is from genome assembly GCF_022045235.1 of Haliotis cracherodii. Lineage (NCBI taxonomy): Eukaryota > Metazoa > Mollusca > Gastropoda > Lepetellida > Haliotidae > Haliotis > Haliotis cracherodii. Next base: position 29,647,675 of record NW_027266264.1, read on the forward strand.
AAATGACCCTAAAAGGCTTCCGTACATGACGTCATCATAATGGTTTAATAATTGAAACTTCGATCTAAACCAGGTCGGAACAAAAATCTTCTACCAGATGCGTCAAATAACATTAGCTATCATTACCCATACAGCCTAAAAGCCATCTTCGCTCTGGGGCCTGGCATCAGTCAACATGGATGCACGTTTTTTTAATTTTTTATAACAAATCGCATACTCATTTGCTAGGGGAGTGGTTGACTAGCCTCGTGGCTCGACACGTTGCCGATTCGAGTTCGATTCTCAACATGCCTTTAATTAGTAGAACCATCCCTGCAGCCCCAGCAGTGATATTGCCGCCATATAACAAAACCGTCGTCTCGCTCCTGTACACCGATTTATCAGATGATTGCCTCTGTGTCGTCGGCCAAACCACGCGCACATGCTCATTCCGCACACAGCATTGTCGTCGCTGTATACACAGCACTACTTCTCCACAGTTAGACAGCACCAAAACTACCCCCGGGACATCACGAGGTGACCCAAAGGTCTGGTTCTGGATGAATGGCGGGAATCGTCCCGGAGTGGCGCGGCGTGTGGCTTCTAATGCTGATAATCATACAGGAAACACAGAGATACACCTACTATAGAGGTACTGGTTGTTTGTTTGTTGTTTAACGCCGCACCCAGCAAAGTCCAGCTATATGACGGCGGCCTGTAAATAATCGAGTCTGGACCAGACAATCTAGTGATTAATATCATGAGCATCGGTCCACGCAATTCTGATCAATGACATGCATCAAGCAAGTCAGCGAGCCTGACCACCCGATCCCGTTAGTCGCTTCTTACGACAAGCATAGTCGCCTTTTACGGCAAGCATGGGGTTCCTGAAGACCTATTCTACCCCGGATCTTCACGGGCCATACTGACCTATACAGGTAGGTATATAGTCTTTAAATGCCTGAACCCAGAAGGTTGTCTGTGGGAAGGGATCATATTGTTAACAGTTTAGCATTGTTTTGGATTCGACCAACAAATAGTTTTGACCTTGACAGAGGTGCTCTTCAAGATTTAGTATCAATGTATTTTTCTTTAATTTTTATGTTGTAATAATTACGATTAGCTTTCGGCACAATGTCACAAATGCGTGAACATGTTAGTACGTCTATTTTAAGGTAAGGGTGTTACGATAGCGGTGGCGTTAAGAGGTCTTTGGAGAACGTGGCCCTCCACAACCGTGATATCATAACTGATATCTCGCGAGAACCGTATGTCAGCTGTGCAGACAGGAGTAATATCGGTTTTCATGTTCGACAAGCCAAACAAACAGTACTGACAGTTTCTAGGGGAGGAGATATTGACGTCTGTGATGTTTTAAACGCTGCTAAATGTCAATCCTAAATATATAAAAACAAGGTGTCTGGGAAATGCGTGAGTACATGGTTGCTTTCATTACCAGGGCAACACTAGGGTGTCGGGCAGTCCAGCGTGTTAATGGCGTAATAAGATTGAAACTACACATTCTAGCAAGACACGATGCTTCTACGGTTTCTTCCCATTCCACCACTTCCCCCCGTTTGTTTTGTTTGTGTGTTGTTTAACGCTGCATTCAGCAATATTACAGCTATATGACGGAAGTCTGTAAATAAGTTTTGGCAAGACAATCCAGTGATTGACAACATGAGCATCGATATCTTATCGATTAACGGGATCGGGTGGTCTGGCTCGCTGACTTGGGGAAGCATGTCATTGACCACAATTGCGTGGATCGATGCTCATTATATCAATGACTGGATTGTCTGGTCCAGACTCGATTATTTACAGACCGCCGTCACATAGCTGGAATATTGCTGAGTGCGACGTAAAACAACAAACCAACACCACCAACAACAACTAAATGTGTCAAACCTCTCTCATCAAAGCATAATAACCTATACAATACAAGGCGTTTCAGTGTATCTGACCGATATTTCAAACATGTTACTGCTAACATTATCAGGACAGATATGTGGCATATGAGATTGAAACGAAAGCTTCTCTGCTCTCCTTATCATAGTTCATAGCTTATGTCTGATACATAACCTGGATTTTATATCTTAGTTCACGACTTAGTATTATACATAACCTCGTGTTTATATCTTAGTTTCTAGTTTGTCTCATACATAACTTGATTTTTATATCTTAGTTCCTAGTTTGTCTCATACATAACCTGGTGTTTATATCTTAGTTCCTAGTTTGTATCATACATAACCTGGTGTTTATATCTTAGTTCCTAGTTTGTCTCATACATAACCTTGTGTTTATATCTTAGTTCCTAGTTTGTCTCATACATAACCTGGTGTTTATATATTAGTTCCTAGTTTGTCTCATACATAACCTGGTGTTTCTATCTTAGTTCCTAGTTTGTCTCATACATAACCTGGTGTTTATATCTTAGTTCCTAGTTTGTCTCATACATAACCTGGTGTTTATATCTTAGTTCCTAGTTTGTCTCATACATAACCTCGTGTTTATATCTTAGTTCCTAGTTTGTCTCATACATAACCTCGTGTTTATATCTTAGTTCGTAGTTTGTCTCATACATAACCTGGTGTTTATATCTTAGTTCCTAGTTTGTATCATACATAACCTGATGTTTATATCTTAGTTCCTAGTTTGTATCATACATAACCTGGTGTTTATATCTTAGTTCCTAGTTTGTCTCATACATAACCTTTTTTTATCTTAGTTCCTCGTTTGTCTCATACATAACTTCGTGTTTATATCTTAGTTCCTAGTTTGTCTCATACATACCCTCGTGTTTATATCTTAGTTCCTAGTTTGTATCATACATAACCTGGTGTTTATATCTTAGTTCCTACTTTGTCTCATACATACCCTGGTGTTTATATCTTAGTTCATAGTTAATGTTTTATTCCTGACCTTGTGTTTATATGTTTGACTAATAATTGCAGCTTGTTCATTGCCCGGGCTTTTATACATTCTAATGTGACTAACTGTCCGCATGCCTTGTCTGTAATGAGTCTAGTTTGTATATTCGGATGTGTAGATCGGTTATTTCAGCCTTAGTCTTGCCCATATAACTGTACAAGATCTATATACGATGTTTAGATCCCATATGGAATGTTTATGACGTTAAAACCGCCTAATCTCGAGCTTAGTAAGATGATATAGACACATACAAAGCACGATTCCTGAACGTATGATATAGATTTATTGTAAAAGGGTTGGATCTGATGTCTGATTATAACAGGCATATCACCTCAGACACATTACGGGGATTTGCCCTTGCAGGAACTGGCCTGTTGCCGCATGCCACAAGTACCCCGCTCAGGGCAGACCTACCCGGGTACACTGGTGAATGTACACACTGTCCGTAGACGATAATCTCCTGGAGAATTACACATATTAGAGGCATATTTTACAGAATGTCACAGCGATCCACTGTAATGTTTTAGTGTAACTCCACATGCAAACACGAGGAAGAGGAATGAATCGATAACTGGAGCATGGGATGAGCACTGCCCCATCCAATCTATTATCATACACAGACGTAGTGGACATCATGCACTGCACCTACGACCTCCACAGCTGAACCACGACGGCACACCCAAACATGCGGGTGGATAATATGCCTGGACAGACGGACGGTTGGTCAATTGCCATTCCAGGACGGGCAGACTATACACTAGCGTGACCTCCATAGAAACTAAGGTAATACATACTGTCGGTTGGCTGCAGGATGGTTGTAATCTCACAGGCGAACTCATTCTCTTTCTTCTTCATGTCGTCCGCAGTCTGTAAAAGATACACACAGTTGTTATCATTCTATAAGGGAGGATGTGCAGTGGATGTGCTTCCCGCGCTTCAAGTGGAGCAGACGACAGTGACTGGTTGCCGCTTGGATCGATACACGCGCCACCATCGCGTCACAGTATCTCTCCACATTCAACTGTGGATAATTTACTGGGTCAGGGGGAGTGGGAGAATTAGACTGCACTACGGCCAAGGCCTTGAAATGATACGGTTGATGTCACGGGGGATACAGGGGGGTGTAATTCAAGTCCGCACTCCCGTGGATGTCGATAATCCCCAGGGGAGTACGATGAAGTCAGCGACTGTGAATAATAAATGACTACTGACAACCCTGAGCAAGGTATTCTTAATAGTTAACACTGGAAGGCATCTAAGGGCATCAATGACCTGCGTACAATATGCAGGTCAACATATTTGCCAACCATAATCTGGACGTGTATGTGTGAAGGCGAGAGACGAACGTTTCTGTTCATCAGGATGTCTACCATTCTCGCTTATATTCAGTGTTCCTATCGTTAACTGTTCATCCCCTATGATTAACAGTTGACAATCTATGTAAAACAGTTCAGTATCACTTTATGACGGTCAACTGTCGACGTATTCAGTACATTGCAAGTGTGTTCAGTAAAGAACAGTACAACATATCAAGTTTCCTTATTTCGTACATGTTTAGGCCAACGACCCATGGTACATATATTGATCCACAGTATTAATTATTGACTCACGGTAGATAAAGGCATATTACAACATTATACATTGCGGTATTTCGAATTGTAGTTTGGTTACAGTCAAACATTAACATATTAAATTTATCCAGGGTAGGACGGACATAAAACTTTTCTTGGCTATAGTGTTGTCTTAAATTATCATAGGCTTAGCAAATTAACAAAAAGTGGTATTCATTTCCCACATAATCAATATTACACGATTTACAAATCCTCAAGTTTCCAGGTACATTGTTACATCTTCCCGTTTCAATATATAAGGAATGCGAACTGCAACGAAAACGAGCTATTGCCAATCTAAATTTACCTACAGTTACAGCAGATATATATGGTACAACACAAAATGACATTTTAAATAATGAAAAATGATACATTTTAGTTTCCGAAAATTGCTGAATGTCAATCCTGTTCATAAATACAATTTAGACGTGATACAAATTCAGTAATAAACAAGTTTGGGGAATCAACACCCCGAGGGAATCAACACCCTAAACATATCATGTATGTACCATAAACCTAGCATGAGTTGCAGGGAACACCAGAGAGAACGTAAAGTACTGCATTCAGTGGAAGTTGTGTTACCGACAGTAGACATACAGTATTATATATAGTCGAGGTTGTCACCGACAGTAGACATATAGAGTTATATATAGTCGAGGTTGTCACCGACAGTAGACATACAGTATTATATATAGTCGAGGTGTCACCGACAGTAGACATACAATATTAAATATAGTCGAGGTTGTCACCGACAGTAGACATACAGTATTATATATAGTCGAGGTGTCACCGACAGTAGACATACAATATTATATATAGTCGAGGTTGTCACCGACAGTAGACATACAGTATTATATATAGTCGAGGTGTCACCCACAGTAGACATACAATATTATATATAGTCGAGGTTGTCACCGACAGTAGACATACAGTATTATACATAGTCGAGGTTGTCACCGACAGTAGACATACAGTATTATATATAGTCGAGGTTGTCACCGACAATAGACATACAGTATTATACATAGTCGAGGTTGTCACCGACAGTAGACATACAGTATTAAACATGGTCGAGGTTGTCACCGACAGTAGACATATAGAGTTATATATAGTCGAGGTTGTCACCCACAGTAGACATACAGTATTATATATAGTCGAGGTTGTCACCGACAGTAGACATACAGTATTATATATAGTCGAGGTTGTCACCGACAGTAGACATAAAGGATTCATTCAGTGGAGGTTGTGTCACCCACTGTTGACTTACAGTATTGTATATAAGGCGAGGTTGTCACCGACAATAGACATACAGTATTGTATTTAAAGTCGAGGTTGTGTCACCCACTGTTGACTTACAGTATTGTATATAAGTCGAGGTCGTCACCGACAATAGCCATACACTACTGTAATCCAAGTCGAGGTTGCAGTTGGACTAAAATGGTATTGACAAATGAGTCACCAGGCTGTTTGTGGATGGCAGATGTGTTCAGGAACAATGCCGTGTTACGCTCATGTTGCTGCACTGTCCTCGGGGGAAATATATTACATTGTCCATATTGCCTAATAAATTGATTAACGTATTGAAACTATGGCTCCTGTGAGCCAGTCATTCTTGGCATTGACGAAACTTCTAAAGTTGGTCATATGAGAAATTGCATTCTTGTCCCGGAACACGCATTTCATGGTCCGAGAGAGAGAGTTGCACGGGCGAAAGGTTGAGGGAACATATGTCACGTGCATCACCTAGGGTCGTCCCACAAAAAGTTCTTACACTTATAGAGCTCTGGAGTATCTCTTAAAATACGACACGTGAAGATCCGGGGTAGAGTAGGTCTTCAGCAACCCATGCTTGCCGTAAAAGGCGACTATGCTTGTCGTAAAAGGCGACTAACGGGATCGGGTGGTCAGACTCGCTGACTTGGTTGATGCATGTCATCGATCCCAATTGCGTGTATCGTTGTTCATGATGTAAATCATGTGTGCTCCCATTTGTGGTGTCCCCCGCCGTGATGGGGCTGGAATAGTGCCAAAAGCGGCGTAAACCTCACTCACTCAATACTTTCACATTCAGATATTAGTACAGCGTTGTCGTACTCGGGGGCCAAACAGGGATTTTATGTACGCCTCCTCCAACTTCCTACCCTACTGGTGATTTCTATCCTACGATAAGTTTACACATTCCTGTTCTGTGGAGTGTATTATCTGCTTTACATATTGAGCCTAACGAACTTTGTTGAAGACAAAAACCAATAAGTAAATGACATGTAGATGTGTTACACACAGAGACGCTGTCTATCCCACAAAGGGATCGGGGGCACGGGTGGCCCAGTCGTATAAGGCGCCGTGATTCGCTGTGCAGAGTTGCGTCCCTTGGTCACGCAAAAAACCTATGATTGTGGGTTCGAATCCCGGTTCGACCCGATTATGTTTCTAGGTTTGTCAGCACCATACCCGTGCTCGTGGGTTTCACTGAAGTGGTAAACGTCTGAGACCTGCATTACTTCGGGCTTTCCTCCCACATTAAGCTGACACGCCGCGATATAACTGGAATATTATTAAAATCAGCGTTAAACCCAACTCACTCACTCACAAGGGGATCTTTTTCTGACAGGGATATGTCGCATGTTCCTCGGCCAAGTTCGTTGGCCAGTCGGGCTGGGACAGCGTAACTTGTTTGCAACCGCTTTTCTGGACGTCAGATTCTTACAAAGCCAGCTATAACCGATGAGGTTTTTACATAACGATTTGCCTATTCTTCTTAAGGGTGGTTAAATCATGCCATAGATATCTTTGTTTAACAAAGTTGATAACAAATTGAGCTGTGTCCGGTGGATGCGGTCGTCTTTCTTTGTATGTTCATTATACGAAGCGCAGGGTATCTTATTGGACCAGAGTTTTACGTTTTCGTGACGAAACATGCATATTATTTAATATGTGTAGTCTAGACAATGTTTAGGTAAGTTCAGACATCATGGGTGAATTTGGAAAAAAAATATTCAAGGATTACTTTGGTTGTTGTTAGATTATTCAGGATGTAATATGCCTATTTTTTGTATTACAACTTTCTAAAAAGCTGAACGATTTTTGAACGTATACAAATGTTACAACACTATCCAAATTTTCCACGTATTAAATCCTGAAAAATAACTATTACAGAATGAAATAAATAATTGATATGGAACGCACTACATGGGTTTGGGTGTTCTGGACATAACGACAGAAAGATGGAGATTGTTAGGGAGGGCTGGATACTGTCCATTCTGTAAATTAGAAAACGTATCTGAAGATTGGCAACATTTTGTACTGATGTCCTACATTTAAAACTTCGAAACTCCTACATACATAATATCTAAATAATGCGCCTAATTATACTTCTTTTATCTACCTCATGATTTCTAACAATAAAACCATTTTAGACAAACTGTCAAAATATATCTTCTATGTTTGATTGCGTTGTAAAAGGCTAATTGATTAGGTAAACTATATATTCATGTCTTCATAGATACTGTATATATGCGTGTAGTTGTTGACACTGAGAAAAAACATATTTTCTCGCTTTCTCTCTACATCTACACGGTCGCCGGCAGTTTGGGGGTGCTCGGATGTGAATGTGTCAGTTCCTAGCGTGTTTACTGTGATGACCCTAAATGTAATGATGTTTATTTATTTGTTTGGTTGTTGTGTAACGACGCACTCAGCAATATTCCTGCTATATGATGACGGTCTGTAAATAATCGAGTCTGTACCAGACAATCCAGTGAGTGACCTCAGGAGCATGGATCTACACAGTTGGATACAATGACATGCATCAGCCAAGTCAGCGAGCCTGACCCCCGACCCCGTCAGTCTCCTCCTACGACAAGCATGGGTTGCCGAAGGCCGATCTTACTCGGATCTTCACGGTTTCCATGTAATGAAGTAGCGGTATGTGTTTAGTTAATAAAACTACAAGACAAACGAATATTTTAGATAAATCTTTAGTTGCCCTTGAGCAACGAGTCTGAACTTTAAAGTCATGGAGTTGTCCTTACAACCGCGTTTACCACTGTTGTTGCCCTAACGCACTGAATCGAAATTTTGGAGCCATCGACTTACAGCTGTGTCTATCCCTGATGTGACCCTAACGTAACGACTCTGTATTGGGAGCCATCGTGTTGCCGTTACAACCGCGTTTATCACTGTTGTGTCCCTTACGCACCGAATTTAGGGTTCAGAGCCATCGAGTTGGCATTATATCTGAGCATGTACATCGTATAGGACGACCACGCCTGTCGTTCCATGCAGTATGGACCATTGCACCTCAATTACCCTCATCCTAAAGGGAAACGGCCACTACGGAATGGACTGTGATGGCGTTTAAAGTAGGTTTGAACATCCATGCACAGCCAGAACACATGCTTGGGGTTCCTGAGAGAGAATCGGCTTCTGGTTATGGCGCGGTCTAATGCGGTCTAGACGCTATAATTACGGCCTTGTGTGCAAGTGGCGGCATTGTCACTATGTAATTAGGACACTCGTGTATTTCTATATTGATCTAGGTCTTTGAGAGGCATTTAGAAGTGATTCACATAAGGCAGAGAATATATGGATGTCAACTTCTTTATTATGAGGAACACAACGTTTCGGAGTATATAGTTACTCCTTCATTGGTCACCTGAGGAAGGAGTAAGCATCTACTCCGAAACGTTGTGTTCCTCATAATAAAGAAGTTGACATCCATAAATTCTCTTCTTTATATTGATCTAGATAATAAAATATGAGCTGGCAGACAAGTAAAGGTTGTTTGAGTGATCCTATTATTCCAACTTGCTAAGACCCAGACCAGCCAACTGACCAAAGCTGTATCTGGTGTATACAAGTGCCCGGCCAAGAGACAATACGGTGAATTTAAGAGGTAACAAATCCTAGACATAGGTTTACTCATAACTGTTTCAAGGGAACCATGCCTTTAGATGCACCTGATTGCCACCTCGATGGTATATCATTGCAAGTAAGGGACGGTAGTATCTAGCCAGGAGGTGGTGTCCTCTATGAATCTCTGCCCCTATGCGCAGCAGAGTAATTCAAAATTAACGTATCGCGTTTAAATTAATTGTTTGATAAGCATTACTTAGAAGTTGACGGATGATAAAGTAGACTATGGATGTATACCGAAACGTCGCCTTTACAGCATTAAAGACGTTGTTACCCATAAATTGTGTCTACTTAGATTCAACAATTTCAGTAAACGCGTTATCTAGTGTTTGGTCTGTCACGGGGTTGTCTGGTCAAAACTTGATTGTTTTCAGGCCGCCATGGTATGGCAGGAGTGCTGCTGTGGGGCGTCAGGTCACACATTGTATGAGTGGCGGGTGCTACTGGTAGAGCAGGCCATGCTTCCCCCTTTTCGCGAACTCCCGGTGTCATCACTGGTTTTCTGTCATCCATTCACAAAATTGGCACAACAGTTTTGCATTTTACGCCCAATGAAATCTGTTTCGGAAAATAATCAAGACTGGTTATTTTCTGGTGTTGACGGTTTAGTATAGGGGTATATACAACTCCATCAGAGTGAGTAAGTGAGTTGGGTTTAACGCCGCTTTTATCATTATTCCAGAAAGCCCGAAGTGATGCAGGGCTCAGACGTTTACCACTTCGGCGAAACCCACGAGCTGACAAACCTAGAAAAATTCGAACCCACAATCATAGGTTTCTGGCGTGCCCAAGGGACGCAACTCTGCACAGCGAATCGCGGCGCCTCAGACGCCAACAGGATATTAAACATTACTCATATATATCTATGAGGATATTATTTATTGTCTGTGCCTGACTCGGAATGTAATAATGAGTTTATTTAATAAGCGTACGCGACACGGAACCAATACATGGCGCATTGTGGATATACGGTAAAACCGGGCCTTGTATATTGAGTAGAACTTACTTCTGTGTGGTTCAATGTTGGGAGGCTGATCGGCTGTCATAGAGGATGGGATTGGACTGAAATAACCACGTTCTATTCTAACATTCACAGATTGCAATGATATTGGTCTGTAGTTACTGAATTAGATTACAATAGAAGGGTCTTCCACACTTGTCAACTCAAATCTGGCTAAGACCTGCCTTGTTGTAGAGTACTAAATATCAGCACGTATTTATGGTAAAGTTGACACGTATTTGTGACGCGTTTTCGTTGCAATGTCCGCGAATATTTGAGGCATATCAGCACGTATCTTTTACAATATCAGCACATATTCGAGTCATATCAGTGCATATTCGGGGGAAAAATCAATGCGTATTTGTGGCAATATCAGAACGAATTTGTGGCAGTATTACGTATTCGTGTCAGTATAAGGGCGTATTTCTATTTTTTGTAATCTGAAATAATTAACATCAACACTTATTTGTGGCAGTATCGCAGCTATTTTGGTTTATGACAAAATGTATTTGAAAAAGAACTCGAGTGGCATTTTCATTGCTGTTGCCACGGACGTGTTATGTAGGTCCGTGCTGTTACATATGTCAGCATCATACAACATAACTTGTCGCTTCAAAGATTCTTCGAACATTGCAAAGAGTATAAGAACCGTCTGTGGCCACTTTCACAGTACATCGAGGAGACGACGTGAACACCACCAGACACCCCCCCACAAAAACACACAAGCATCTCACACTCCTAGTCTCGTATCTCTCACGCAAAGCCTCGTATCTCTCACGCAGAGCCTCGTATCTCACACTCAAAGCCTCGTATCTCACACTCAAAGCCTCGTATCTCACACTCAAAGCCTCGTATCTCTCACTCAAAGCCTCGTATCTCACACTCAAAGCCTCGTATCTCACACTCAAAGCCTCGTATCTCTAACGCAGAGCCTCGTATCTCACACTCAAAGCCCCGTATCTCTCACGCAGAGCCTCGAATCTCTCACTCAAAACCTCGTATCTCACACTCAAGCCTCGTATTTCACACTCAAAGCCAGGTATCTCATAATCAAAGCCATGCATCTCACTTAAAGCCTTGGTTCTCATTCAATCCACCATGGAGTCTGAAATGATTAACAGCGATGACAAATGCTTCACGATATAAGCGCCACATTCCTTCCCGGTAAACGTAAGTACATGCATATGCAAATGGGGGAGTGAAGGGACACGTCCAGCGCTCTCAGTGGTAATAGTTGATGTGATTATAGATATTACCCATTTTCGTAAAATATACATATGCCCTACTTACGTTTGCTCCCATCTCTAGTGTAATTTGTGTACTCCGTAAGACAGTTGCGTGTGAATGTTGTGCTGCTGCTCCACAAGTCGTGATGGCGTCGCAAGTATGTAAATTGCCCAATTATCTGGGTGGGTAATTAGTGGAAATCGCAGAGTTAATTGTATTGAGCTGAGTGTCCATTAGAAGTCGGCCATCTGGCGACGATTTACGTTCGCAGTTGGCCACACCCCTTTAAACGTTGCAGACAGGGCGGAGTGGTGAATGATGTGAGATCGGGGGAGTAGTAGGGGGTGGGTGGGTGGTGGTCGTAGAGGGTAAAGGGTAGATGGTAGAGGCAAGGAGGTTTGGAAGAAGGGTGTAGAGGGGTAGAGGTTAGTGCGGTGGGTGGAGTTGGTGGTCTTGGAGGTATAGCCAGGGTAGGGTTGGGCAAGGTGGAAGTGGGTAGTTGAAATATGGTAGAGTGGTCGAGAGGAGGGGTTGTGATAGAGGGTAGGAGAGTTGGTTGTAGATTGTAGAGAGGAGGGGGTTGCGTTGGAGGGCATAGGAGTTGTGGTAGAGGGGAGGGGGTTATGTTGGAGGGCATAGGAGTTGTGGTAGGGAGGAGGGGGTTGTGTTGGAGGGCATAGGAGTTGTGGTAGAAAGGAGGGGGTTGTGTTGGAGGCCAAAGGAGTTGTGGTAGAGAGGAGAGGGTTGTGTCTGAGGCCATAGGAATTGTGGTAGAGAGGAGGGTGTTGTGGTAGAGTGGGTTGTGGTAGAGAGGAGGGAGTTGTGTTGGAGGCCATAGGAGTTGTGGTAGAGGGGAGGGGGTTGTGGTAGAGAGGGTTGTGGTAGTGAGGAGGGGGTTGTTTTGGAGAGCATAGGAGTTGTGGTAGAGAGGAGGGGGTTGTGTTGGAGGGCATAGGAGTTGTGGTAGAGAGGAGGGGGTTGTGTTGGAGGGCATAGAAGTTGTGGTAGAGGGGAAGGGGTTGTGTTGGAGGGCATAGGAGTTGTGGTAGAGGGGAGGGGGTTGTGTTGGAGGGCATAGGAGTTGTGGTAGAGGGGAGGGGTTGTGTTGGAGGGCATAGGAGTTGTGGTAGAGAGGAGGGGGTTGTGGTAAAGAAGGTGGTGGTAGAGAGGAGGAGGTTGTGTTGGAGGGCAAAGGAGTTGTGGTAGAGAGGAGGGGGTTGTGTTGGAGGGCATAGGAGTTGTGGTAGAGAGGAGGGGGTTGTGTTGGAGGGCATAGGAGTTGTGGTAGAGAGGAGGGGGTTGTGTTGGAGGGCATAGGAGTTGTGGTAGAGAGGAGGGGGTTGTGTTGGAGGGCAAAGGAGTTGTGGTAGAGAGGAGGGGGTTGTGTTGGAGGGCAAAGGAGTTGTGGTAGAGAGGAGGGGGTTGTGTTGGAGGGCATAGGAGTTGTGGTAGAGAGGAGGGGGTTGTGTTGGAGGGCATAGAAGTTGTGGTAGAGAGGAGGGGGTTGTGTTGGAGGGGATAGGAGTTGTGGTAGAGAGGAGGGGGTTGTGTTGGAGGACATAGGAGTTGTTGTAGAGGGGAGGGGGTTGTGTTGGAAGGCATAGGAGTTGTGGTAGAGAGGAGGAGGTTGTGGTAGAGGGGAGGGGGTTGTGTTGGAGGCCATAGGAGTTGTGGTAGAGGGTAGGTGTTGTGGTAGAGAGGGTTGTGGTAGAGAGGAGGGGGTTGTGTTGGAGGGGATAGGAGTTGTGGTAGAGGGGAGGGGGTTGTGTTGGAGGGGATAGGAGTTGTGGTAGAGAGGAGGGGGTTGTGTTGGAGGACATAGGAGTTGTTGTAGAGGGGAGGGGGTTGTGTTGGAAGGCATAGGAGTTGTGGTAGAGAGGAGGAGGTTGTGGTAGAGGGGAGGGGGTTGTGTTGGAGGCCATAGGAGTTGTGGTAGAGGGTAGGTGTTGTGGTAGAGAGGGTTGTGGTAGAGAGGAGGGGGTTGTGTTGGAGGGCATAGGAGTTGTGGTAGAGGGTAGGTGTTGTGGTAGAGAGGGTTGTGGTAGAGAGGAGGGGGTTGTGTTGGAAGGCATAGGAGTTGTGGTAGAGGGTAGGTGTTGTGGTAGAGAGGGTTGTGGTAGAGGGGAGGGGGTTGTGCTTGAAGGCATAGAAGTTGTGGTAGAGTGGAGGGGTTTGTGTTGGAGGGCATAGGAGTTGTGGTAGAGGGGAGGGGTTGTGTTGGAAGGCATAGGAGTTGTGGTAGAGAGGAGGGGGTTGTGTTGGAGGGCATAGGAGTTGTGGTAGAGGGGAGGGGTTGTGTTGGAAGGCATAGGAGTTGTGGTAGAGAGGAGGGGGTTGTGGTAGAGAGGGTGGTGGTAGAGAGGAGGGGGTTGTGTTGGAGGACATAGGAGTTGTTGTAGAGGGGAGGGGGTTGTGTTGGAGGGCATAGGAGTTAAGGTAGAGGGGGTTGTGGTAGAGGGGATGGTGATGTGGTAGAGTGGGTTGTGGTAGAGAGGGTTGTGGTAGAGGGGATGGTGATGTGGTAGAGTGGGTTGTGGTAGAGAGGAGGGGGTTGTGTTGGAGGGCATAGGAGTTGTGGTAGAGGGGGTTGTGGTAGAGGGGGGGGTTGTGGTAGAGGGGAGGGTTTGTGGTAGAGGGGAGGGGGTTGTGGTAGAGAGGTTGTGTTAGAGGGGGTTGTGGCAGAGGGGAGGGGTTGTGGTAGAGGGGAGGGGTTGTGTTGGAAGGCATAGGAGTTGTGGTAGAGAGGAGGGGGTTGTGTTGGAGGGCATAGGAGTTGTTGTAGAGGGTAGGTTTTGTGGTAGAGAGGGTTGTGGTAGAGAGGAGGGGGTTGTGTTGGAGGGCATAGGAGTTGTGGTAGAGGGGGTTGTGGTAGAGGGGAGGGTTGTGGTAGAGGGGAGGGTTTGTGTTAGAGGGGAGGGGGTTGTGGTAGAGAGGTTGTGTTAGAGGGGGTTGTGGCAGAGGGGAGGGGTTGTGGTAGAGGGGAGGGGGTTGAGGTAGAGAGAGTTGTGGTAGAGGGGAGGGGTTGTGTTAGAGGGGAGGGGGTTGTGTTAGAGGGGAGGGGTTGTGGCAGAGGGGAGGGGGTTGTGGAAGAGAGGTTGTGGTAGAGGGTAGAGGGTTATGGTAGTGGGTAGGTGTTGTGGTAGAGGGGGTTGTGGTAGAGGGTAGGTGTTGTGGTAGAGGGGAGGGGATTGTGGTAGAGGGTTGGTGTTGTGGTAGAGGGTAGGAGAATTGATGGTAGAGTGTAGGGGTAATGTTTACCTGCGCAGGATCGAGTATCATCAAGTGTCTGTAACATCAAGGTAACACCATGCAAAGGAAATAAGACGTACGTTTTGGCGGTCGACACTTCAGACAACGTGAATGGTGAACTTAGACCGGCTCAACATTCGGCATCCCGCGTTAGATTCTGTCGGCACAACGCATTAAGCACATGCATTCATCAGTCATTGTTGTAGGCCATGGCACTACGCCGTCATATTGTTGATGATGATGGCGATTGGACATATGGGACATGCGACCTCCACTTTGACACATGATCTCCTATGGGACATGTGACCTCCATCCTACCACGTGAGTAATGAAATTAATGCGAAAATGCGTGTGTCCATTGGTCTCATTACTAAAGACAATGTATCACTTCAATACACCTTGTTCTCTGTGATGGGACCATCGCTCCACTATGTCACGTGATCACCTCTGTCGCGTCAATAACTCTGGGACCAAAACTGTCACGAAATCAACCCTGGGACATGTGACTAAAACTATCATGAAATCAACTCTAGGACATGTGAATAAAACTGTCATGACATCGACTCTAGGACATGTGACTAAAACTGTCATGACATCGACTCTGGGACATGTGACTAAAACTGTCATGACATCAACTCTGGGACATGTGACTAAAACTGTCATGACATCAACTCTGGGACATGTGACTAAAACTGTCATGATATCAACTCTGGGACATGTGACTAAAACTATCATGAAATCAACTCTGGGATATGTGAATAAAACTGTCACGAAATCAACTCTGGGACATGTTACTAGTACTAAAACTGTCATGAAATCGACTCTGGGACATGTGACTAAAACTGTCATGACATCGACTCTGGGACAGGTGACTAAAACTGTCATGAAATCGACTCTGGGATATGTGACTAAAGCTGTCATGACATCGACTCTGGGACATGTGACTAAAACTGTCATGAAATCAAGTCTGGGACATGTGACTAAAACCATCACGAAATCGATTCTGGGAAATGTGACTAAAACTATCACGAAATCAACTCTGGGACATGTTACTAGTACTAAAACTGTCATGAAATCGACTCTGGGACATGTGACTAAAACTGTCATGAAATTGACTCTGGGAAATGTAACTATAACATCTAAAAAGATTCTTATGCTGTTGTTAAGCAGGTATTCAAACGTCGCTGCATAATAGAATAGTTTTTACGTTTTCATCCATAAAATATGTTGTTGTCTTTTCTGTCTCTCAAAGTTCTTGAAATAATGGCTGGTTATGGAATGTTAACGTTTTTACCGATATTTCGTCCATGTTTATTTTTATACAGTCAAAAAAACAGTAACAGATTTGCATCCGTTACTCGCTGTAATATGGCGCCCATATAATACTTTCAATGAACGTTAGACCAGGATATTTTCTCAGCTCCTTTTTTATCCGATTTTACCCCGTACTGATTCAACCCGCACTAATTGTGTACTGGGGACACAGTGATGACACACTGGTGACACACTGGTGACACGGTGATGACACATTGATTACACATTATCTGCCACCAATAAGTCATCAATGTCCTCACATCAAAGGTTACGGAGTAGTTCAAACGAGAAATGTGAGATAAAACATAACTTTATAGAAGAGACAAAGAGATTTTGTCAAGCGAATCCCACTTCGCAATGATCTGTAATGCTGGCGGTTGTAAAATCGTTCAAGCAATTACCTTCTAGCATACATAACTGTTTTTCATTAATATATGTATACCCACAAAGCGGATGCTGGTCACGTTTAGAGTGAACTATTGGAATTAGATCTGTTAGTTATTTGTTTGAAATAGAAACACCCTGAAAAGTTGATTTTTGTCGAATGAAAAAATGTAGTTTTTTAACTAAAGAGATTAGGATTTTTATCCAACATCGAACATTTGGACGACGGCTTTACAATTAGCTGTAGAGGAAATACTGGTCCATGAGCGAGATGTGAATTGTGATGCATGTCTTCCGACTATAACACATCTCTTGAACGTCGGCTGAAGGTCTCTGTTGGCAGGGTCGGAGTCAGCTATCTGGTGGGCCGTGTATTATTGATACTAACACTATTAAGAGCTGATTAGAGGGAGATGTTATGAGTGAGATAAATAGATTACCTCATATTATTTGTAATTGACTTAGTCTGATGACGAAGAAAGAACCGTCTATCACAGGTATAGCCCTCGTCGTGCCTGTCCGGAACTCACTCACTCACTCACTCACCACTTACTCATTCACCAACCAAAGCCCAAACAAACCACCCATTCACCAACTCACTCACTCACTCAAACACACTAACACCCACCTAAACACTCACTCACTCATTCCCACCCACCCATCCATTCACTCACTCACACGCTCAAACACACAAACACCCACCCAAACACTCACTCACTCAAACACACAAACACCCATCTAAACACTCTCACTCACTCACTCACTCACTCAGATCAATCTTATACCGCCTGGTTGTATGTGACTGAAGTTTATCACAGGTCATCATGTACAATATGTTTCATGTCACCAACATACTGACATACGAGACTGTGGCTAAACGACTCTTTTCTATATGTTAATGTGTTCTGTGAGCGCAGAAGATCGCCAGGGCAAACTTGGGCATTGGTAGTAAAGTTTGGATTTAAATAATGTAACGTGGATCTGTCATGGAACAGCGCCCCGTCCAGACAACACAGACACATTGTTACGATTTTGATCCGATACAGCAAAATATGTCAGAATAGTCACGATTGTAATCCGACTAGACAAAATCGGCTGAGTTTCTCCAATGTTACGGGACGCACCATACTGTCAGGAGTGCTTGGCCGACCTCTCTGGACCTTTCCCGATCCGTAGGACTCTGTAACGAACGTATACGACTGCGTTCAGACAATGCTGGACATTCCAGATCATTGAGGAAAGTAATCCGACTTTTTCACTTTTCGTGTCGTAGCGCTGTCGGATCTCAAACGGGAGCCATAATCGGCACTGTGTGAACCTGGCCTCACAGGGCGTCGTGATAACACTGGAGAACTGCTGAACGCGCGTAAAACAACAATAAATTGCTCGGTATATCACATTATCTGGGCAGATGAAACTTAATGTAAAACAGTCGTGTAGATCTAATTGAACCGATACGTTAATATTTCATACTTGCAGTTAAGTTTGGTTCAGCATGTCTATTGAGGGATATAACCATCAATTCAAAATCGGTTTGCACTAACAAAGCTCGTTGTGATATCTGTCGTCACGCAACACAGCTTTGAGACAGGAATATGATCATGTCGACCGGCGCACAATCAACACAAACGCTGTCGGCCACAATGACATGCACAATCAATACACATATACTCTTTTTTTATATGATGTCAGCAATGTCTGAACAATGGATAGATTTGCGTCATTTAAATAATTGTTTCATGCAGCCGAGTGAATAATTAAATCCTGCATTGTTCCTTCGTAAACTGGATGTTTTCCGCGGATTACCCGCATCTGCCGGATCGGTGATACCAGATCGATACCGGCTGAGACCACGGCGATGGGAGGCGTTTGTTTGGGCGCAAAATCCTTCTCGTGTGAGGTGTTTCCATCTCATGACCAGAATAGATAATCAGGTCGTATATTTGGCAGTGTAATTAAGTTGAGCAAAATGTATTCTTGTATTTGGAACTTGGGCGCGAGTGCAGTGAAGACTGTATCACGGACACATATCTGATTTGACCCAGAAACATAACTTTCTGACAATACCCTATGCGAGGAAAAGGCTGAGGGTAAGTGAGTGCGTTTTACGCCGCTCCTAGCAAACTCCATGCAATATCACGACATGGGACAGCAGAAATGGGTTTCACGCATTGTACCCATGTGAGGAACGAACCCAAACCTTAGGCGTGACAAGCTAACGCTTTAACCACTAGGTTATCTTACTGCCCCTCACGTGCACGAACGTGATATGACCAAAGGAGGGGGGTGTTCGCTTCTTACATCATTGATGATTCGATGCGCGGCAAGACTGGGTAATGGGACAGAAGTATTGTATTAAACATTCTTGTGGGCGGCTGCTGTCTTTGTAGACTGTCAGGAGCAGGTGATGTTCTCTGGGGCACATCCCATGATGGAGGAAGTAATTGCCACAACAAGAATACGACGGCTGATCATTCTGTTTGAGCGGAAACATCGGTCCTAGTAGAACACCCGTTTCCGAAAATCCCCTGTTCTTGTTGCGTCAGCAGATCTCTGGCGTTGCTATCTTCGGTTGATCAGCGGGTTCACTGTCATGAGTGGATCACATGGGTCATTAGCCCCGCTTTCCACTCTATCACAAGAATGTCGGGATCACTTGATTGATTAGCGTTATTGCAATATGATAATAACTAATCGGTTAATCAATGTTCGCAGTGGTGCGTACCATCGATCTTAGTCTGACATGTGAGTATTGCAGTGTGTGTATCAATTAAGTCGTGTTCGTGTCATATCTCTCGCGGTGTGTTGATGTTTCCTGTTTCGTTACATCATCACTATCGTCCCATTTAGAATCGTTCTAGTTTAACAAAAGACGACCAAGCTTTTGTGTCGTCTAGATTGTCTAGTCTTTGTCTCATTTTGATTGCTACGTCTGTATAATATCTTCTCTTGTCGTTCTCAAGCCTTTGTCTAGGTCTCATGTAGTCTGTATGTATGGATGATCGTTGTCTGGTCTATGTCTGCCCTGTGTCCAGGTTTGTTTCGTCTGTGTCCAGCCTTGTTTCGTCTGTGTCCAGCCTTGTTTCGTCTGTGTCCAGCCTTGTTTCGTCTGTGTCCAGCCTTGTTTCGTCTGTGTCCAGCCTTGTTTCGTCTGTGTCCAGCCTTGTTTCGTCTGTGTCCAGTCTTGTTTCGTCTGTGTCCAGCCTTGTTTTGTCTGTTTCCAGCCTTGTTTCGTCCGTGTCCAGCCTTGTTTCGTCTGTGTCCAGCCTTGTTTCGTCTGTGTCCAGCCTTGTTTTGTCTGTGTCCAGCCTTGTTTTGTCTGTGTCCAGCCTTGTTTCGTCGGTGTCGAATCCATGAATCCCACTGCACTTTTCTGCTTTCCGCCGCCTGGTGGAATCCCACGGTGTATACAGGGGTTTGTAAAGTGTAGGTGGGTTGCCCCGTCTAATCACGGTGACCCTGACCCCTCCAGCAGGCAAGTGTCTAGACGCTCTGGAATAAGAGTTCCATCGACTCGTCTGTCGGCTCTCCCTGTGGTGAAATTCGATCCACTTTAATTGTGTACAGACTAACTCTCTTTGACACAGCAAGCCTAGCCAACTTATCTCTGATAAATTAGGTGTTTTGTACGTCTTATTTTATTGAACTATGATGAGATTTCTTGTATACAAATGTTCACACTTATTAAGAAGTTTCGTTGCCAATTTGTGGTTTTCGCCCGGACAAAAGAGGACGGGTAACAGTGGACGTTAATTGCCCGGATTTTTGTGGGTTGTGTAATAAAAGAAGATGACGGTATGACCACGTTTTTTTCTGTCTTGCCGGGCCGGAGTGCTTTTGCCAGTCAAGTACTATTACTATTTATTTCCCTTATCGTCCGTGGCATAGTTATCTCCCTTTGTTTTGAGAACAACGGAACCCACAGCTATAGCGACCGAATCTACAGTAAAAGCGACCAAATCTATAGCAAAAGCGACCGAATCTGCAGCGAAAGCGACCGAAGCTACAGCGAAAACGACCGAAGCTACAGCGATAGCGACCTAATCTGCAGCGAATGCGACCGATTCTACAGCGAAAACGACCGAAGCTACAGCGAAAGCGACCGATTCTACAGTGAAAGCGACCGAATCTACAGCGAAAGCGACCAAAATTACAGTGAAACCAGTCAAATTTGCAGTGAAAACACCAGACGAAAACTACGGGATATAAGTTATAACTGAAAGTGTAATATCGTATGTTGAAAGTTGCGATGGAACATGCACTGAAAGCTCCACGCTGTTAGTTAACAGGTGTTGACAGTTGACTACGGCAGTAATTGTGAATACTCCGACGAAGGCATACTCTTGTCGCAAAGGTCTCACTTCGACTTGTTCCAAATAATGGAACGCTTGACAGTTAAATAAGCTTTAATGCGCCATTCAGACGCCAGGGTGTTAGGCTACGTAACGCGGCCTCAACGACGTCTACATGAGGTAAACGGCTCTACCCGAGCCTCGTAGTAGGCTTGCTCTTTGATCTCCTTCTATAACCTATGTGGTTGTTGTACGATGCAGGCCATATAGGCTCCCCGAACACACTGAGTATCTCTGACATAAACGTAATACGGGTTTCTCCGCCCGGACAGGAGCGTACTGGCCGCCGCTCACAGCACTATACACAGGGGCACAGGGCTTTATTTTCTGTCTTCGTGTATCCGGGATTCCACTGTGTGTCAAAAACAATTAATACTTAATTATTAATATGTCAGTATCGGTACAAGAATCGATCAACGGTATACAGACTGGCGACAGTGTTGCTCCCTGGCGAGGCATGTTTGGCATTTGGTCCCGGAAGCAGTGCGCCGTTAATCCGGCAGCTGTTACGAATCTAGATGTTGGGAACAGGCGCACAATTTAGGACATGCCATATTTCTTACTCTATCTTTGTCAAAAAACATTTCTGAAACGTCATTTGACATGTGGAAAGGTCCCCCTTTTGGGGTCATTTTTGATTGGACATCACTACCAACTGGTCACGTGGCTAGGACATCGCTACCAACTCGTCATGTGACTAGGACATCACTACCAACTGGTCATGTGTCTAGGGCATCACTACCAACTGGCCATGTGACTAGGACAACTTGCACTAGAATTCTACTTATATGAGACGCACGTGTACAATGTAAACCATGTGTGTGTTGAAACAGGTTTACACGTATCGCATATCATGTTTACCACAACCAGCGGGTCATGTGACTAGAACATCACTACCACCAGGTCATGTGACTGGAACGCAACTATCACCGGGTCATGTGACTGGAACACCACCACCACCACCACCACCGGGTCATGTGATTTAGACACCACAACCCCTAGGTCGTGTGACAGGAACACCACTACCACCAGGTCGTGTGACAGTCACACCACAACCACCAGGTCGTGTGACAGGAACACCACTACCACCAGGTCGTGTGACTGGAACACCACTACCACCAGGTCGTGTGACAGGAACACCACTACCACCAGGTCGTGTGACAGGAACACCACTACCACCAGGTCGTGTGACAGGAACACCACTACCACCAGGTCGTGTGACAGGAACACCACTACCACCAGGTCGTGTGACAGGAACACCACTACCACCAGGTCGTGTGACTGAAACACCACTACCACCAGGTCGTGTGACAGGAACACCACTACCACCAGGTCGTGTGACAGGAACATCACAACCACCAGGTCGTGTGACAGGAACACCACTACCACCAGGTCGTGTGACAGGAACACCACTACCCCGAGGTCGTGTGGCAGGAACACTACACTACATTTTACAAACACATTCGAACATTGCGCAGAAATTCTGCTTTTATGGGCCGGAAGCGTATCTTGAATATATGCATCTCGTGTATACAATAGTTGAACCAGGCCTTAGAGACGTATCGTGAATATATGCATCTAGTGTATACATTGGGGGTGATGAACCAGGCGTTAGACTATCTCGAATATATGCATCTCGTGTATACAATAGTTGAACCAGGCCTTAGAGACGTATCATGAATATATGCATCTCGTGTATACAATGGGGGTGATGAACCAGGCGTTAGACTATCTTGAATATATGCATCTCCTGTATACAATAGTTGAACCAGGCCTTAGACGTATCATGAATATACGCATTTCGTGTATACAATGGGGATGTTGAACCAGGCGTTAGACACCTGCAAATATTGAACTGCTAATTTCACCTATATAGAAAGCACTACACGCGTTCGTATTCAAACCTTAAAATTATCCTTCAGACAATTTCTTAGCCATCTCAAAACAATAAAACGCCGTCCCCAAACGAGTCGGTTACCCGGGGATTGTGGTATCCCATAATAACATTGATGGTTTACTTTTTGCGCATTGGATAGATGATGTAGAATTCATTGGGACGTGAAAACACAATCGATTGCCCTTGAGAAATCGTGTCCACGTGGCCCTTGTAGCACTATAAATCTATTCAATAATATTTGATATGATCCACCGTGTATTGGATAATGTTTAATATGAACCGCCATGGATTAGATAATGTTTAATATGAACCACCATGTCTTGCATAATGTTTGATAGGAACCACCATGGATTGGATGATGTTTGATAGGAACCGCCATGTATTGGATGGTGTTTGATAGGAACCGCCATGTATTGGATAATGTTTGATAGGAAGCGCCATGTATTGGATGATGTTTGATAGGAAGCACCATGTATTGGATGATGTTTGATAGGAAGCACCATGTATTGGATGATGTTTGATAGGAACCGCCATGGATTGGATGATGTTTGATAGGAACCGCCATGTATTGGATGATGTTTGATAGGAACCGCCATGTATTGGATGATGTGACACCATGTATTCGATATTGCTTAATATGACCCACTGTACTAGTATACAATAAAATTAAATGTGACCAACTATATGTTGTTTATTCTATAATATCACCACCTACCTTTGGTGTATAATCCTCAATACGACGTACCTAGTACTGAATAATGCTCAATATGACCTGTGTGTTCGATGTTTCGGGATTGACCTATTAGTATTGACTGATCCTGTAGAATGGCTTACCCTGTATTGGATAATACTCAATATGACCTGTGTGTTCGATGTTTCGGGATTGACCTATTAGTATTGACTGATCCTGTAGAATGGCTTACCCTGTATTGGATAATGCTCAATATGACCTGTGTGTTCGATGTTTCGGGATTGACCTATTAGTATTGACTGATCCTGTAGAATGGCTTACCCTGTATTGGATAATGCTCAATATGACCTGTGTGTTCGATGTTTCGGGATTGACCTATTAGTATTGACTGATCCTGTAGAATGGCTTACCCTGTAATGGATAATGCTCAATATGACCTACACTACACTTCAATTGATAAATAAATGCTTACTATGACCTATCATGTTTACCATAATGCTCCTTATGACCGACCGTGTTTTGGTTCATCGTCAATATATGACATACAGTCTACTACATAGTAATCTTTATTGCGCTATATATTATCTATGCATGAATATCAATGTTTTGATGTGAGTATTGTGTCCTATTCGCTGTGTAAACAGCCAAGGCACCAACGTCGAAACAATACATCAACAGACACGATAAAAAATGCCCCAAAGTTGTAGGATGGTAATATTGACTTGACATATCAATACATTTAAATATCGCCACCAGATCGTGTTGGCGGCGTTGGGATGATCTAGGACCCCAGCGCGTGACCGTGGAATGGAGACGGGGGATTCTTATAGCTGCCACACAGGCGTCCGACAATTCAACAGCCTGCTGCTTTTGTCTTCCCCGCACATCGGCTTGATTAATAGCCCCATCAGCTTTATGAATATTTATCACTGTTTCATAAGATGAGTGATTCCGGCAATTGGCCCACACAGAGGGAATAACGCCGCATTTCGCTCTATATCCCGCATAACCGCCGGACTAGAGATGCTGTGAGACAATCTCAAACCATAGGACCTTGCGCAGGCCTGACAGCAACACGGCACACACAGCAGGAATATGCGTTGTTTGCCTTGGTTTTATCTTGATTCAGCCCTCCAACGCTAACTGCGATGGAGATTAGATAAGCACCGATATTGATAACATTAGTGGCTACTTAAATAGCTTTTCCATCTCGCAAAGCAAGAACTACTGAGTTCTAAATCTTTCCAAACAGCACGACCATCGAGATCTCATCCAGTGTGTGCATTACAACACACCGAGGCATCGAGCTCTAACCACTAGTGTTGTTTCCCAACCCCAAAACCCTCAAGCTGTAAGCTTAAGCGTGTATTCACAATAATCGAGTTCTATTCCACGGGGTTTATTCACCATCTCCTGATCTCGGCAGAAACCATGTTTGAGAAGGATTCCAGTTATGCCAAGGCTTCTCGGTATTGCAGGGTATCATGGATAAGTGATGGGATATCAATACCATGTATCTTGGTTAAGTGATGGGATATCAATACCATATATCTTGGTTAAGTGATGGGATATCAATACCATGTAGCATGAATAGGTGATGGGGTCTCAATACCATGTATCATGTATAAGTGATGGGATATCAATACCTTGTATCTTGGATAAGTGATGGGATATCAAGACCATGTATCTTGGTTAAGTAATGGGATATCAATGCCATGTATCTTGGATAAGTGATAGGATATCAATACCATGTATCATGCATAAGTGATGGGATATCAATACGTACCATGTATCAGGTGATTGGGTATCAATACCATATCGTATCATGAATACGTGGTGGGATATCAATACCATGTATCCTGGAAAAGGTATGGGATATCAATACCATATCGTATCATGGATACGTGGTTGAATATCAATACCATATCGTATCATGGATACGTGGTTGGATATCAATACTATATCGTATCATGGATACGTGATTGGATATCAATACCAAATAGTATCATGGATACGTGATTGGATATCAATACCAAATAGTATTATAGATATAGGTGCCCGGGCCTTTCAATGGTAAAGGATATCCTTTACGTACCCCGATTATATATATAGTATAATAAACACCACAGGGTGTCATGGCTAATACTCAAGCTCATCAATGATAGTGCAGTTTTCTTAAAGTATCAAAATACGTCACGACCTACCAGTCACTTGGGGCAATACCCGTACTTAAAAGACACCCTGGATGGGAACCCGAGTAAAGCAATATATATATCGCGTAGGCACTCGGGGATATCAATGTTCCAGTTTGTCATCGACGGAGCGAAGATATAGAAAGGCTAGAGAACGAACGAGGCAGATTGCCAGACGCATCATCGACGGAGCGAAGGTATAGAAAGGCTAGAGAACGAACGAGTCAGATTGCCAGACGCATCATCGACGGAGCGAAGGTATAGAAAGGCTAGAGAACGAACGAGGCAGATTGCCAGTCGCATCATCGACGGAGCGAAGGTATAGAAAGGCTAGAGAACGAACAAGGCAGATTGCCAGTCGCGTCATCACCATTTGATGTACAACTTTACACTCCTCGAAAACGCGGCTGACAAAAATCGATGTTTAGAGCATTATTGTAAAAAAAGCTGTCATACATTTGGTCTCGGATGAACAGTGCTGACTAAGAGATAGTGCGTGTTGTGACACGCAGCGCTCACACAGTTGATGAAGGGGAAACACACTTGTTAATGAAAACAAATCAATTGGTGAAATATAAAAAAACTGTTAGGAGGCAGTGCGAGGCTGGTGATTGTTCACGCACCCGAGGGCAACAGTACACGCTGATTGCCCATGCTTTATGTGAGAGTAACTTACTACCGGCGTATTGTTCACATTGCGCAGAGGGAGATTTGTATCCGTTACGTTCCGCCTTTTGCAACAGATATAAATATGGGTAGATACCTGCTCATCTTCTTAGTATACCCTGAAGATCCGGGGTAGAATAGATCTTAGGCATTCCATGCTTGCCGTAAAAGGCGACTATGCATGTCGTAGGAAGCGGCTAACGGGATCGGGTGGTCAGGCTTGCTGACTTGGTTGATGCATATCTTCGTATCCCAATTGTGTGGATCGATGCTCGTGATATTAATTACTGGACTGTCCAGACTCGATTATTTACAGACCGCCGTCATATACCTGGAATATTGCTGAGTGCGGCAAACAAACCAACTATACCAGGAATCCGTTCCACAATGCGATCTTATTGCTAAGTTGGTCGTAACTCCCATACTTTATCATAGGCTTACGATCAGCGTAGAACTGAGATCGCTTTGTGGAACGGTGCCCTGGTCCTACGTCATGCTGTGTCTTGAAATTGTGTCTTAAGGTTACGTTGTGTCTTGAGGTTATGTCTTGACATTGTGTATTGAATTTATATGTTATGTATTGACACTGCGTTTGTCTTTTAACGTGACCCTCTGTCACCAGTGACAGGGTCGGGTGAGGACTGGTTATACAGAGTATGGTGAGATACCTGAGACAGGGTATGTCTCGGTAGGACGAGTCAGACAAAGGTGGGTGTCTGATCTGTCCATGTGTATTTCACCCAGAGACGGCCCTACAGCGTGACTGAATGGACAACTACAATACGACAATACTATCTATGTATGCAAACGGGACGTATTATTTTGTGGAAAACAGGTGAGTCAGAAGGCACAACCTGTCATCATCGGGACACATGAGACGTGACATCACCAGACTATAATGTCACCCGCAGTCACCCATAACGACGTTGTCACAGCGCGGTGACTAACAAACCACATTCCTCCAGCATGTGTCATGGGGTAGACTTACAGGATAAAATCAACACCACCACCCTAAACACAAAAATGTCAATACCATTACATAATGGTCCGCTCTGTCTTACTTATAGAAAAACAAGAATAATCAGTAAATCGTATGTTTACATTTCTACGATATGCGTCTGACAGTAAGTATGGAGGTAGACGTAGCCCCTGATCTCTGAAGACACACTGATGTGAATCTCGCATGCCAACTGAGCACGTTGCTGTGATGGTACTTTTCCCAGCTCTGCGGAACGAGGGTCCCTATGCATGGCATGGTGACAGAGACCATGTGATGTAGACTAACACCAGCTCATCACGTAATGAACGGATGCTCGGAGTGGAGATGCAGAGATGATAGACTCTCTCGTTATACAGTCATCAACAATGAACATTATCCAGCCATGCTAATACGTACAGGTGTGAAACACGCGAACCGCGCGGGTATTAGGTCTTTGGGGGCTTTGGGGGCCTTGGGAAGTGTAAACGTTATACCGCTGGTTATATAAAGTGATGTGATGCATAAATGTAGGCGATGCATATATACATCACAGTCACGTTCCATGTCGCTGTGCTGGTGTAATTAAGTATTGTCTAACAGACCTAAACATATCGTGTGCAGGTTGAAGAAATAAACACTATACATTTGATCCGCCTTGTGCTCGGCACGACATATAGGTTCCAGAAGCATTATCTGATCTGAGTTTATGCACCAGAACGAAAATAGTTTACTGAATAAATGTCAAAGGCTATATACATTATATGAATATATCTTGGTTGTATCAGCTTACACGCGAGCCGATCAGCATGCGATAGCTCGGAGGAAGATGTGGCTGAACGAAGGAGAATTGGGGGATGTTTGATAACACAAGATAGCACCCGGCCCGCCAGGACTTAAGATTATATATTGAAACGTAGACATGTTAATACATATGACACAGTTGAAATGTTGGAATGGTACTTGTAGTAGTCGTAGTAGTTGTATGTGTAGTGGTATAACACGTAGTAGTAGAGATGGTGGTGGTGATCGTGGTAGTAGTAGCAGCAGCAGAGATAGTGGTGGTGGTGGTACTAGTAGAAGTGATGGTAGTGGTGGTAGTAGTAGCAGCAGAGATGGTTGTGGTGGTGGTGGCGGTAGTAGTAGTAGTCGTAGTAGCAGAAAAAATGGTAGTGGTGGGGAGAGTAGTAGTAGCGGTAGTAGTAGTAGTAGTAGTAGTAGTAGTAGTAGTAGTAATAGTAGTAGTAGTAGTATCAGTCGTTCTAATGGTGCATTGTAAAGCACATGTTTAAATATTAATCAGCAATAATGGTGGCCCCGTAGTGCACGTTTAATGCATGATTTCAACAGCGAAGGAATGATGCTTCATCTTCAGACCCTGCAAGAAGATCAAAGAAGTGTCCCCCACCCCCACCCGGATCCCCCAGCATGATGGTAACAGTTGTAGGGGTTATAGTATGTTGTGCCTCACATGCACACACAACCCTCCCCCAGGGTGCGGATACTGTATACAGACCCACACCCTCGACACCCCATCGCCTACCACACCACAGATACTATCAACGACATGGTCGGCGTCTTACCTCTCCGTCTTTCTCCTCCTCCTCCTCGTCGTCATCCTCCTCATCCTGCACCGACATGTACGACGGGTGCCGGAAACCATGGCTACCCAGTGAAGACACACTCCCGGCGTACGGCATTATCCCAGTTCGGGTAGGTATCCACCCAGACAGGACCTACACGTACACCCCGAGGAGCTCCAGCAGAGACGCTCCATCCAAGGTCATAACCATAGGCGAATGAATCTGAGCTCCAGTGGCTTCTCTCCCCACATCCTTGTATTGATCCAAGAGCACCGCTAGGAGTCGCTTACTCTGCTCGCTGTTTGCTTCTAAGGAACCAGCTCATTCACTAGCACTGGCCGAGGCAGACGACACAAGATGTTGGTACTCACTAAGTTAGGAGAAAATGATGGCAGTTAAAGGATGCGAATATTGGAAGAAGCGAGCCTGGTTCTTTCTCGACAGCTGTCGCAATGGCGATCCCTGTTAGCTTGATCATATGGGTCCTCAATTCGGCTAGCAATGGCGTTGACTGGTCGTAATTACCCCAACCATCGATATGTACCCACGCTAGCTACAGTCGGGCTACCCAGCGCTACCTACAGCCTGACGACTGTGTGATGGCAGTCGACACCACGCGCCAATCTCGGTATCGATTGATTAGGCCGTGCGGTAGACTTCGCAGGGAAGACACGGCAGAAACAGACTCTCCAGAATTGATGTGTTTCTCCAATAACGACATAGTATTGTACACGTGTCATCTCATCCATGGCGCCAAACAGTAATGGTATTATGTATAAAGGTCTTTGTGATGAGCTAAATATCCCAGCGGGTCGACACTAACAGAGCTCTCGGTGGGAAACTGAGAATAAGGATCTAATAATATGTACCGTCAACATCGTGTTCCTCGCTGGGAACAAATACTATGGGATTATGAAGGCATCTCAAAAGTAGACCTGATTATACGACTGACTGGAATATGAAACCTTTTCTTCTAAATATGCATTCGTTTCATGACAACCCGGTGTGCTAGCTCGTTCACCCCGATTATGTTTCTAGGTTTGTCAGCACCATACCCGTGCTTGAGCGTTGACACTTTCATACAAGTAATTTTGGGGGCACGGTTGGCCCAGTCATCTAAGGCGCCGCGATTCGCTGTGCAGAATTGAGTCCTTTGGGCATGCCAGAAACCTATGATGGTGAATCCCGGTTCGCCCCGATTATGTTTCTAGGTTTGTCAGCACCATACCTGCGCTTGTGGGTTTAACCGAAGTGGTAAACATCTCAGACCTGCATCACTTCGGGCTTTCCTCCCACGTTAAGCTGACACGCCGCGATAGAACTGGAATACTGTTGAAAGCGGCGTTAAACCCAACTGACTCAACCCTAGCTCAAAATACTCCAGTGTGGGGCTTTAAAAAGTGTAGGGTTGTAGGAGCGCTGTAGACGTTGTGTCGCCACGGATTAACGAGTCCATTATGTAACTCCATATATCGGCTAACTTTGGAGAGTGGAGTTACACAGATACCCGACAGATACGGTGTAAAACTACCTTTAATTTCATTATTTTTTCTCAAAATGTGTTAAAACCAGTGAGTACGTTTCGAAAACAATAAGATGTACTTCATATGATACTAGTCAAGCACTGACAACCTGCTAAAGCCTCGACTGTTGTTACTATCAAGGTGTAACGAGCCAAGCACTAAAGGGGCGAATCCAGGAGAATCTGGCAACGTTGATCCAATTCAGAAAACTACTTTCGCAGTCTGACTGCCCTACTTGGCAGAGTTGTGTCCCCTGGGCACTCCAGAAACTTGATTATGTTTCTAGGTTTGTCAACACCACACCCTTGATCGTGGGTTTCGCCAAAGTGGTAAAAGTCAAAGACCTGCATAACTTTGGGCTTTCCGCTCACATCAAACTGACACACTGTGAGTGAAATACTGTTGAAAGCGGCGCTAAACCTCCGGCATTTCCTCGCTCACTGTCTCATTCACACATAGATCTTATTACGTCTTGACCTAGACTAGAAATTGTCGTCAGACCGGAAAGCATGATAAGTACATTTGGCTTTAAATAAGACCAATGAAGCATACGACTGTATTATTTGTTAGTGTACTGGACATTGAAGTGTTCTGTGTAAAACTAATCTACCTAAACAGCCTTTTGTGGATAACGGCTGTCTGTAAAACACATTCCACTAACAAGAAATATACATAGTCAATACACTGCACGTGGTCTCCATGGGAAAGGATACGCTTGCGATCACACCGGGCCAATCAAATATCAGCTGCTTTATTATTTGGATAACTGTTCACATATTTCATGATCAAGGATTAGGATAAACAAATAACATAGTGACGCTAACACAAGTTTACTCCAGTAATGTACCTACACAGAACAGATCACATTCAGCGTTACAAATCACAGAAGGTGAAACATACATAGAGAATACTACACTAATTCTCGTTAGAGTCCGTTATTAAGAAACGAGTGAACTTTCTATGGTATCTGACCGAACGAAAGCGAGGTCAAATATCATAGAAAGTTCACGAGTTTCGTAAAATTGGTATCAAATGAGTGGGGTATTTTATTTATCACCCACTTTAAATTTATATTTAAGTATAAATACATAATACATTTTTCGTTCGTTGACAAACAAAACTGAAACCGGATGCAAAATCTGGTTACGCATGAATATTGACATATGCCCAAATATGGGCATTGTTGACATTTCTATGCATACGCATTAAAAACATGCTCTTGCTGTTGTGTTTGCAACCATAACAGCACCCACGCTCGAGATCCTTTTTGAAAAAATTCTTCAACTTATGGTAATTCAAGCGCATTGTTGTTAGTACGCACTACGCAGGACACCTATAAGAAAATTTGAAAAGTCACATTAGCGCCGCACTTTGAATATCGGACCAACAGTCGGTCACTCGCACTATCAACTGATCTATCAGCTGAATTTATATTCTGTCCGCACCGTTTTGGAAGAGGGAAATCAGAGTGTTCGTCAAAGACATTCATGTTATCTGAACCATGGCCACCCTATACTGAAGACTAGAAAATCAAGGAACTCAAGCCTGCTTGCAAGTCAGGGACGGCTTCGAACGAAGGGCAAGGTCACCACCGGAATAAGAAAAGACAACCGGGATCTACTCAAAACGTTTTACACTGGAGATAGTGAATTTATGTTATTGTTCACATTTGGGATTTCAATTTGACTTCATTACCAAGGTTATCCTTCAACGTTAAATCAAATTGAAAGTTGCGAAAGTGGTCGCGTGCGTCACGCTCATAGGGACCCTCGATCTGTTGATCGGTAGTCGTGCATTGTAAATGAATATAGCTCGATTATATATAATGTCTGTAGAAGCCCTGTGCATAACTAGTATAGAATGCAAACCGAATTTGATGAGTGACTGTCTTGTTTGGTTTAATAAAGTATTTGGTAATATTACCCGTTGGGTTAGACGTGACCGACTTCATAAAAGTCTTATGTGCACTAGGGTAGCCTTAGCGTTAGCTCGTCACGCCGAAGACCCGGGTTCGATTCCCGACATGGGTACAATGTGTGAAGCCCATTTCTGGTGTCCCCAGGCGTGATATTGCTGGAATATTGCTAAAAGCGGCGTAAAACGATACTCACTCACTCATTTACGCACACCAGTGCATTGCTTCCTCATCCGGACGGCATTGTTGACATCATTCGAGTTGTGACTTTTGGTCGGAATGACGTCACACTAGAAGTGACGTCACAGCTGAAGACGTCATTCGACAATAATTGTGGTTTCCTGAGAGGGCGGTCGTGATCAGTGCATTTGAGTTCAAAATTAAGGAATAATGGGTAATAAAGTAATTATTAAACTCGCACATGTGCCATACTGACTTTACGAAACTCGTGTAAGAATTCCTGTTGTACCCTCGCTCTCGATCGGGAAAAACAAGAATTCTGACGCACGTTCCATAAAATCAGCATGACACACAAGCTCGTATTATAAGCTCTGTATCCATCTGTCTACTATACTTCGAAATCTACACATTTACAATATCCGGGTTTGTTTTTATTTTGTCGATTTGGTCATAAATTGCTTTCAAGAAAAGTACAAGTGAATTATTTTACCGAAATGTTTTCATCCCTTTAGGCTATTTGAGTTCTAAATTCAATCTGTTGTTATTTCTAGTGATAAGAGTGGGTGTATAGTTTACAAGGCATCATATCGATTTTCATGAAGACAATTATGATAAACTGTCGTTATTATTAAAAATATTCATTTTTATATGAATTTTATAATTCTGCAAATGGCCATCTTCCCGAGGCAAGAGAGTTAACTGACTATTAAAGTCCAGTTTCCACCCTTGCCGAACAAGGCTGGTATAATGGAGTTACATTTTGGCTGGACTAACGAGTCTAAGCATAGTCCAATCAAAATTGCGCAATTAATCGAAATCCGTTTCGTAAAGTGTCATGCAGATTTCGGTCGATTGCAGGATTTGCAAAGCATGTGCACCGCCAAATTGTTGTCAACAGATATTTTCCAAATTTGTTCATGTTTTAATCAAAGTGCTCGCGTGATTTGATGCACTTCGCGATGTAAGACCCGTCTTATCACAATATATATCTTGATTATCAATCAGATCGTCTTGGTTGGGCGCCGCCATTTTGTTTGAAAGAAATGCAACTGATACGAGAGGTGAAACATGATTGGTCCATAGGAGATGCTTAGAAGGGACATAACTCGTATTAGCCACTGGTGGCGCTACGATCGAGCCAAGGAATTCCAGCCTCGTTCGGCAAGGGTGGAAATTGGACTTTTAAAGTCAGTTAACTCTCTTGCCTCGGGAAGATGGCAAATGGCATGACCAAATTGACAAGAAAGCACACATAACACACTGACAAACAAAAACGATCTGCCAAATGAAATGAATAAAATAAGACCTTAAATACACGCCAAGTAGCACAGTGGGTACACTACCGAGTATATACAGATTACCCAGTGTAACCGATTTAAGATTTTTTAACAATATTTTGATTAATGGTGAAAATACGATTCACACATACATTACTTTTACATTACTAAAGAGAGATAAAATACTCAGTTCAATTAATCAACAGACTGGAGTGTGTGGTCGATCTCACGGTCTAGTCTCTGAAAGGTCAGATAACGGTAAACTAGACATAATGTGAATTCAAGTGCAAAATGACACTGGAATGGGCCATGGTCTTGTACATCCACTTGGTAAATTTAGATAAGAAATCGTGCACTGTGTGATTCAATCCACTATTACCAATTTCACTCAGCTGAGCAGAGAGGCGTTTATTATGCAATACAATGAAATAGAGGTGATGCTAAAGTTGAATTGTCTACCTAACACACGCAGTGAGGTTCCACAGAAGCTATAGGTGTTTGGATGTTCACGCCCAAATCATCCAAATTTGATATGAGAGATCAGTTCTGATCTCTGAATATATTAGCCGTGTAAGGTGTCGTTTGAACTTTTGTTTTAGCTTGGTTAAAAAATGCTCTCCATCAAGTAAATACTATATTTGTATGCACTTTCATTTCCGATGTTTGAAGTTGGGGATTTGCATTCGTGCGTTGACACATGTACCATATAGTTAGGAATATATTTAATTTAATGAACTTATGATTATATGTATAACTATAACACTTCGGGACCAATTATCTAACAGACGACAGATGAGGCCTAGAATGCATTGTTTCTCAAATAAATACCATTTTTTCCTCTCGGCCTCTTTCCACAAAGCGATTGTAGAGCTACGACTGTCGTAAGTCTATGTTAAAAGATGGGAGTTACGTTCATCTTAGCGTTACGATCGCTTTGTGGAACTGGGCCTTGGTATAATTGATAGTATAAGGCAATGGAATGTCACATAAAGTATTGTAAATAAATTATGTAGTGTGATGTTTAGTAGTATTGAAATCGATAATATCACCAAATACATAGAAACAAATAAATAAATAAATAATAACTGATCATCAGTTTGTTTATAATGAAAACACGGTACAGTATTGGAAAACCTATTGGGAATATAAGTCAACATGGATTAAATTGTTCTGCCAATAGTCTGACTTTACTAAAAAATGGCTCCACACCAAATATTGCTGCCGTAGTCGTGATTCTGCAGTAGACAGTCCAATGTTCAAATATCAAATGAAATCGTCAAATAAACTATTTCAATTAGTAGATATTTAATGAATGAATGAATGAATGAATGAATGAATGAATGAATGAATGAATGAATGAATATAATAACGACACAACGGAATTGACTCAAGGTTGAAGACAAAACTAATATGGCAATGTATTTGACATATGACACATATTTACCCGGATATCTCTAAAATATACGGGGGCGGTCGGATAGCCTAGTGGTTAAAGCGTTCGCTCGTCACGCCGAAGACCCGATTCCCGACATGGGTACGATGTGTGAAGCCCATTTCTGCCGCCCCCACCGTGATATTGTTGGAATATTGCAAACAGCGGCGTAAAACCACACTCATTCACTTACTCTAAAATATACGAGGAACACTAGTTAAGGGAACACCTACCATTTCAGCTACAAAAACGAAATGACCAGCTTTGTTGCACGCGACACAGTTACAGAACGCGGATAGCAAACTCTGCACATCGCACACGTTTTACATGCCGTCCACGGTGACACATCCTGGATACTTGCATGTGTCAATAAACGTCACAACCACATGGTTCATTGATCGGGTACAACGAAAGAAAATACCTCCAAAAGTGTACATGACAGAAAGTGAAAAAAAATGTGCGCAATATTGAATGTGGCAAATCACAGAATGCAGTTGTCAGACACTTTGGAAAATCTAAAGTGTGATATCCCGACTGACGGAACGATATCGCCTGAAGTTGGGGCTAGGATTAGGGTGGGTAGAGGAATGCCCAGAAAGACTTTTCACAAGCAGGCTCGATATGCACGCATCATTTCCTTGAGGAACAGATCCATTTCTGCATCAGGGCCCAACGTCAGGGCTGCCACAGGAATCCGACTTTCAACGTCAACTGTACGCTACAGGATAAAACTGTGGGTCTGACATCAAGACGTGCTTCCAGAGGAATGCATATGACCCTGTACACAGGTGCCTCAGACAACAGTGGACACTGCATATTGTTGGTGGTCAACAGCAGAAGTTGCAGGCAATCTTTGTTTAAATGTTCTTAACTTTACAGATTGTATAAAATTATATACCCGAGGTGGGAATAGAAGTTCATTGTCGTGAGCAGTAATATCTTACCATGTTAAAGATGTTATCACATGGCTTGATTAAACTTGACAGTTATTCCTACAAATCTTAATATGGATTTAAAAACTATGTAAAGAGTTGGGCGCAACAGACATTTTAATGGCCCATACAAGCCTAAATTCTGCCAACAGCACTACTGCAACTAACTGCTACCACTATTACATCTACCATCTCTACAACTACCAAACTACCATCTTCATTTAAGATTTTAAGACCACTTATACACTTTCATTATTACCGTACATTTGTGGTTAGGGGACCATGGGTTTGTATAAGACACGGGAATTCGCTGTGCAGAGGTGGGTTTGACACGGCGTCCATTAGGAGAAATACGGTATTTGAAATGACCAGGACTATTTCCTGACCAGGGGCACACATCACATTGTACGTGATTGTAGTTTCAATATGCTTAGTAGGATGACGCGCAGATGACATTGCTTGTTCTGTAACAACAGGTAGTGAGCTTAACGTGAATTCGTCAACATTTTACTTATAGTCTTGCGTGTCTGCTAGTTGTTTGAGAAAATCAAAAAACAAATCAAGAGGTCGAGTCAGAGGTCATGGTGCTGGCAAACAATGGATCATTGCCATGGTGAGTGTAAGATTCGAACCTAAATCCAGCAGATCTTTTTTAGCACGGCTAAGGGAGGCAACTACACACAGAGAATTGCAGCAGCACCTGACATCACCGGGTCAGCTTGGTCTCGACTACGACTTGAATGAAAATCGAATGCAGTCAATAGTTACTACTTAAACACCGTAAGAAGATTATTGAGAAGAGTAGTGATTATCAACATGAATGTCAGACAATGCCAAGTGTTGCTTGTGTAAACATACATGCGGATGGGATCGTTGAATCACCTCAAAAGACTGCACAGAAGTGTTCGACATTTTCTCACATGACACGAAGACCTTGCGGTGGATATGTCATCACCTAACGAGTCGGCCATCTTCAAAATACCTTTCGCATTTCGGACTTGGCCTGTTCAGCTACACTGTTGTGTTACTGCACTGTTGTGTTACTGCACTGTTGTGTTACTGCACTGTTGTGTTACTAAATTGTAACGAGGTGAAGGTGTTCAT
The DNA here is from genome assembly GCF_022045235.1 of Haliotis cracherodii. Classification (NCBI taxonomy): domain Eukaryota; kingdom Metazoa; phylum Mollusca; class Gastropoda; order Lepetellida; family Haliotidae; genus Haliotis; species Haliotis cracherodii. The sequence goes on from NW_027266264.1 coordinate 29,685,003, forward strand.
ATGTATCAAAATTGAAAATTGAAAAAAGAGGGTGCTTAAAGTATATACAGAATGTTGTCTATAACAAAGTATATACATATACATCATTGTATATACATAATGTCAATTACCTGAGTATATACATAATGTTGTCTCTAATATGAGTATATACATAATGTTGTCTATAAACTGAGTATATACATGATGCTGTCTATAATCTGAGTATATACATAATGTTGTCTATAATCTTGTATATACATAATGTTGTCTATAATCTAATATATACATACTGTTGTCTGTAACCTGAGTATATACATAATGTTGTCTATAACCTGAGTATATACATAATGTTGTCTATAAGCTGAGTGTATACATAATGTTTTCTTTAAGCTGAGTATATACATAATGTTGTCTATAAGCTGAGTATATATATACTGTTGTCTATAATCTTGTTTATACATAATGTTGTCTATAATCTAATATATACATAATGTTGTCTATAATCTGAGTATATACATAATGTTGTCTATAATCTAATATATACATAATGTTGTCTATAATCTTGTTTATACATAATGTTGTCTATAATCTAATATATACATAATGTTGTCTATAATCTTGTTTATACATAATGTTGTCTATAATCTAATATATACATAATGTTGTCTATAATCTTGTTTATACATAATGTTGTCTATAATCTAATATATACATAATGTTGTCTATAATCTTGTTTATAGATAATGTTGTCTGTAATCTAATATATACATAATGTTGTCTATAAGCTGAGTATATACATAATGTTGTCTATAAGCTGAGTATATACATAATGTTGTCTATATTCTCAGTATATACATAATGTTGTCTACAATCTACAGAAGGTTGTCTTTCTACCATCAGGATATACAGTCCCGTATGAAATAGCTCGAAATAAGACGGTTGTCTAAAGTCTGTGTCTGTAGTCACGAGCGGTATTGATGTGTTGGCGTTCGCAGACTACTTCACACTCGGGACACATTACGCGGCCGGCTTCCAGACCTTGCTCTCTCACCGGGATGTCCACGTCTTTGTCGACGTGGGCCGCGCTCTGACGACAAGGGATCTTCCGCCGGAATTAGATTCGTATATCCATTGTCTGTGACGTTAATTGAGCAGACTATTTTATATTCGTAATTGAATTTGCATCTGCTATATAAGTCTCGTGAAAGTGGCATGCATAAAGTATGAGACTAGCGATAGATTTGGTGCATAGCATCAATAGCACCACGACCATAAAATTAATTTCAAATCCGAAATGGAATTTCTTGAATAAACATTTCACCTGAATAATAACAAACAAGGTTCATTGTGAAAAAGACCTTGACAATATTCTTTTTGCAACATGTCTGCGAAGGAGATCCCTTGACAAACTAAATTGACCAAGGCTTTCTGTACTTTAATAGTGAATGAGTGAGTGAGTGAGTGACTGAGTTTGGTATAACGCCGCTTTTAATAGTTTTCCAATTATATCGCGGCGTGTCAGCTTAATGTATGAGGAAAGCCCGATGTGATGCAGGTCTCAGACTTTTACAACTTCGATAAAACCCACGAGCACGGGTATGGTGCTGACAAACCTAGAAACATAATCGAGACGAACCGGGATTCGAACCCACAATCATTTCTGTCGTGCACAAGGGACGCAACTCTGGACAGCAAATCGCGGCGCCTTAGACGACTGGGCCACCTGTGCCCCCTGTGCCCCCTGTACTTTAATAAGAGTAATGTGTGACCAAGGGTGCACAATTTGCCGTGTAGAGTTGCGTCCTTCATGCATCCAAGGAACGTGTGGTTCGATTCCAAAATTCGCCCTGATTATGCTTGTAGGTTTGTCAGCACCCTGCGGTGCTGGTGGTTAATATCTACAAACTGCATCACTTTGAGATGTCCTCCGACATAAAGCTTACATACTGTTCAAACTCACTCACTCACTCTCCCCGTAAAGAAAAGGTCTTCAGCAACCCATGCTTGCCGTAAAAGGCGTTTATGCTTGTTGTGAGAGTTGACAAACGGGATCGGGTGGTCAGGCTCGCTGACTTGGTTCATGAATTTCATCGATCCCAATTGCGTGGATCGATGCTCATGATATTAATCACTGGATCCTCTGGTCCAGACTCGATTATTTACAGACCGCCGTCATATAGCTGGAATATCGCTGAGTGCGGCGTTAAACAACAAACAAAGACTCGCTACATGTACTGCATCGTCTGGTCACAGTCAGTGAGCTAGTTTGTCTGCATAGTTGACAGTATATAGACCATATAATTGGGAGGTATCACTGTAGAGATATGCTTTTTTCTCACATCTAAGTTGAGTCTAGATGGAACCTTGTGCTGAGTTAACATTGAGACTGGGCATGCAGATGTGATGGGACACCATGTACGATATTAGACTCTCCTCCAGCTTGTTATTCCAAAACAGTCCTAACTGTCGCTTTTGATATCCCCCTTGACGGCTTCGGGTTAGAATAGGCTGGTGCCCGGTACTCCTGTATGGAATACTGTAAGGGACATTCTCACGATCTCGACCTGTGGAACGACAAAAAAGTACGAGAATGCGAGATCGCGAGAACGCGAGGTTTTGGCCAAATCGCGATCTCGCATTCTCTTCTTTGTGACATATTTAGCTCGTTTCAAATAGTCGAGATCGAGAGAATGGCCCTTACGATATCATAGACCTGGTCGCCGTTCCACAAAGCGATCGTAGCGCTAAGACGATCGTAACTCCCATACTTACATGGACTAACGACTGTCGTAGCCCTACGATCGCTTTGTGGAACAGGTCCCTGGTTGATTGCTGCCATCGTAAAACGGCTGTATGGTTGCTCGTACTATCAATCACTTGTTTATCTTATTCCAGACTCGATTAATACAGACCCGTCATTTTACTGGGATATTGATTAATTCGGCGCTAACCAAAAAAGAAAAAAAAAAGAAACATAAAAACCTATTGATGTAAATATTGCTTATATCGGTTTCACAGCATGTGCCTGTAGGCATGGTGCACGAGCGACTGGAGTGATGCTTTGTGTAACTCAAATAGGGCACTGTGCAATGTTTACTCAATCAATTGTTTGGTTATGCGAGACACGTCTTAACAGGAACGTGTCCTTCTGACGTGTGCAGAAAGAGAATTGACACACATTGGAAACGTGTTAATTCAGGTCTTTTAGTATGGCTCGGTGACAATCTTTAACTCGTTCATAGAGGGCCAACCATAAAACAAGCATCTGAAAACCATAAATTGGGCAACCGCCAAGAATGTAACTCTCAGAGATCTCGTTTCCAATAAAATTCTTTAAATGAAATTCATTTCGAATATCGGCACTTGAACCACGAGAGCCACTTCACCGCGCCGTCATCTTGGTGGCGGGGCCTTCCTGAGTCTGTCTTCATTAGTGAGGTCTGAGCTTCACGGTGCTACGTATGTGCCCTGCTTAACCTGAGATCTCGCTCTTCAACAAGGGGATGGAGTACATCCCACGGGGAATCAGAAAAGAAAGAAAGGGACGGCTGAACGCTGGTATAGACATCTCTTATTAACCAAAGAGAACTATTAACAGATCTACTTCAAGTTTTGTTGTTGTTTTGTTTTTTTGTTAAACGCCGCTCTCAGCAATGTTCCAGATATATGACGGCTCTTTGTAAATATTCGAGTCTGGACCAGACAGTCCAGTGATTGAAATCACGAGCATCGATTCACGCAATTGGGATATGATAACATGAATCAAACCAAGTCAGCAAGCCTAACCACCCGATCCTGTTAGTAGCCTCTTACGACAAGCATACTCGCCTTTTACGGCAAGCATGGGATGCTGAAGACATAGTCTACCCCGTATCTTCACGGGTCAGTAGCAGAAAACACATGGTATATTGCAAAGTACCAGTTCTTTCGTATATATTTTTTTCATCTCCTTCCTAGTGGCTAGCCGCAAATAGTTGCAATACTGCTGATCCTGTTTAAAGCATTACTCACTCACTCACTCACTCACTCACTCACAGCAGCAACCAAAGAATCAGAGCCCTAGACTTGTCCGTGCGCTTCCGTTGTGGTTCAGCTGACCAGCTCCTATCACCACTCGTCTCTACTTACTGTGCATGGAGCTCTCAGCCGAGCACTGTGTGGCGATCAATGCCAATCTGCAGATTCCTAGGGGAATTTCTTTCGTTTTATTAACTCATTTGTGCCAGCAGCTCCCTGGAGTAAAGTTCCTTTCACAAATTAGACGTGACCCGTAGCTGAAAGAGTTAAACTGTTTATTTCAAACCTCGCCAAAAAAAAGATCACAGATATGTCCTGGCAGCCAAGTGTCTCAGCAGAACTTTCCAATATGTTCAGTGCCATTGCAGCAATAACCAATAAATGACCAGTGTTTATCTTACATATTTCACCGACAGAATGCTCTTTGGATTAGCACAACTATACTTAGTTCATTTCTCTGTTTGTTTTTTAACGCCGCACTCCGAAATATTCCAGGACCCCATTAAGTATGGGAGTTACGATGACCCTAGTGCTAATATCGCTTTGTGCAACGGGGCTCAGCTGCATAAGGGGTGTATGTAAATGATCGAGTCTGGACCCGACAATCCAGTGATTGACATCATGTGCATTGATCTACGCAATTGGGATACGATGACCTGCATTCACCATGTCAGCGAGCCTGACCACCTGATCCGGTGAGTCGCCTCCTTACTACAAGCATGGGTGGCTGAAGATCCCATATCTTCAGTCATAAAGCACAACTGGCCGATATTCTCCGTCATTAAGGGCAACTGGCCGATATTCTCCGTCATTAAGCACAACTGGCCGATATTCTCCGTCATTAAGCAAAACTGGCCGATATTCTCAGTCATTAAGTACAGCTGGCCGATAAGCTCCGCCATTAAGGGCTACTGGTCGATATTCTCCGTCATTAAGTACAACTGGCCGATATTCTCAGTCATTAAGTACAGCTGGCCGATGTTCTCAGTCATTAAGCACAACTGGTCGATATTCTCAGTCATTAAGCACAACTGGCCGATATTCTCCGTCATAAAGCACAACTGGTCGATATTATCAGTCATTAAGTACAACTGGCCGATATTCTCAGGTATTAAGTACAACTGGCCGATATTCTCCGTCATTAAGTACAACTGGCCGATATTATCAGTCGTTAAGCACAACTGGGCGATATTCTCAGTCATTAAGTACCGCTGGCCGATATTCTCAGTCATTAAGCATAACTGGCCGATATTCTCAGTCATTAAGTACAACTGACCGATATTCTCCGTCATTAAGCACAACTGGCCGATATTCTCAGTCAATAAGCACAACTGGCCGATATTCTCAGTCAATAAGCATAACTGGCCGATATTCTCAGTCATTAAGTACAACTGACCGATATTCTCCGTCATTAAGTACAACTGGCCGATATTCTCAGTCAATAAGCACAACTGGCCGATATTCTCAGTCAATAAGCATAACTGGCCGATATTCTCAGTCATTAAGCACAACTGGCCGATATTCTCAGTCATTAAGTACCGCTGGCCGATATTCTCAGTCATAAAGCACAACAGGCCGATATTCTCCGTCATTAAGTACAACAGGCCGATATTCTCAGTCATTGAGTACAACTGGCCGATATTCTCAGTCATTAAGCATAACTGGCCGATATTTTCAGTCATTAAGTACAACTGACCGATATTCTCCGTCATTAAGCACAACTGGCCGATATTCTCAGTCAATAAGCACAACTGGCCGATATTATCAGTCGTTAAGCACAACTGGGCGATATTCTCAGTCATTAAGTACCGCTGGCCGATATTCTCAGTCATTAAGCATAACTGGCCGATATTCTCAGTCATTAAGTACAACTGACCGATATTCTCCGTCATTAAGCACAACTGGCCGATATTCTCAGTCAATAAGCACAACTGGCCGATATTCTCAGTCAATAAGCATAACTGGCCGATATTCTCAGTCATTAAGTACAACTGACCGATATTCTCCGTCATTAAGTACAACTGGCCGATATTCTCAGTCAATAAGCACAACTGGCCGATATTCTCAGTCAATAAGCATAACTGGCCGATATTCTCAGTCATTAAGCACAACTGGCCGATATTCTCAGTCATTAAGTACCGCTGGCCGATATTCTCAGTCATAAAGCACAACAGGCCGATATTCTCCGTCATTAAGTACAACAGGCCGATATTCTCAGTCATTGAGTACAACTGGCCGATATTCTCAGTCATTAAGCATAACTGGCCGATATTTTCAGTCATTAAGTACAACTGACCGATATTCTCCGTCATTAAGCACAACTGGCCGATATTCTCAGTCAATAAGCACAACTGGCCGATATTCTCAGTCAATAAGCATAACTGGCCGATATTCTCAGTCATTAAGTACAACTGACCGATATTCTCCGTCATTAAGTACAACTGGCCGATATTCTCAGTCAATAAGCACAACTGGCCGATATTCTCAGTCAATAAGCATAACTGGCCGATATTCTCAGTCATTAAGCACAACTGGCCGATATTCTCAGTCATTAAGTACCGCTGGCCGATATTCTCAGTCATAAAGCACAACAGGCCGATATTCTCCGTCATTAAGTACAACAGGCCGATATTCTCAGTCATTGAGTACAACTGGCCGATATTCTCAGTCATTAAGCATAACTGGCCGATATTTTCAGTCATTAAGTACAACTGACCGATATTCTCCGTCATTAAGCACAACTGGCCGATATTCTCAGTCAATAAGCACAACTGGCCGATATTCTCAGTCAATAAGCATAACTGGCCGATATTCTCAGTCATTAAGCACAACTTTCTGATCTTCTGTCATTAAGCACAATTCGTAGGTATGCTCAGTTATCAAACACAACTCGTTGATATGTTCAGGCATTGGGGACAACACTCTGCTAAGCTCAGTCATTGAACACAACTCGTTGATAATATGTTCAGTGTGTGTTGCAGTTAATAACGTGGATATAAACTCTAGATTACCTCTCGTCTATATATAGGCACGGTTTGTGTTTGTCCGTCATGATCTGTTCACCCAATTATTAATGAAAACGTTTCTGTCCGCAAATTATAAATGACTAATTATTTCACGCATGTTTTAGTGACCTAGACTGCATGTACTTAACAGCAAATATTTTTTCGGAGCTGGTAATAAATTTAAAAATCAGTAAACCGATGCCTAAAATGTTTTGACTACACGTTTTCAAGTAATTATAAAGTATTATACTCCGCCGTGCAGGGAAGCACATTTGACACACATGCAAAGGGTCTAAAGTAGGCCAGTTGTATTACTGCCATGGATTTCAGTTTAGGGACACTTAGCCCAAGGGAACATCTGAAAACGAGGTCAGAGTTTCAATGGATAATAGCAATTGGTTGCATTGTTGTGACGTCATAGCCAGATGGCGAGGGTCATTGCTCATTCAGCTGAATATTGATTCACTTGATCCAGAATCCTAATTTAACGTACACCAAGCAGCCCGCCGTTATGAAGCTAAAACATAGTCGCCCGATTGCTGACGGCGGAAAAATCAGCCCGCGCAAGCGACTACTGTTATGGCATTTCGAGTCGGTCAGTCACCTTTCACGACGATTCTAAATTCTGTGCATTGCGCCATATCAAAGATAAATTGATTGATGATAATCAATGTCTATGGAATAGAGCGTTTGCTAAACTGAACTAAGAGAAGCTATGTTATGGTCGATAATCTGTCCGGGTATCACTTCCTAACAATATTCGAATATTATGTTAAAATGTGTGTCTGTTCTTTACTTGTTCTTTTACGCCGTTCTCGGTAATATGCCGGTTTTATGTAAATAATCTAGTCTCCACTAGAGAAACAAATGTAGAATATTATAAGCAGCGGCCACGCCGGCGAGGTATTACACGCAATCAAACCATTCACTAAGCCTGACCACACAATCCATTTCGTCACTTCGTGAAGTTTCCGGGTTAGAAGGCAACCCATGCTTGTCGTAAGAGGCGACAAACGGGATTGGGTGGTCAGGCTCGCTTACTTAGTTAATGAATGTCATTGTATCCCAATTGCGCAGATCGATGCTTACGATATCAATCATTTAATTGTCTGGTCCAGACTCGATTATTTACAGACCGCCGCCATATAGCTTGAATATTGCTGGGTGCGGCGTTAAACAACAAACAAACAAAAACAAAACTTTGCACGACACCACAGGTCGACACCACATTGGTTACAGGGTACCTACTCTAAGTGGGCGTCTTTCGTAGAAAACAAATACATCCCTCTTTAAATGTAGAAACATATAGATATGGAGTATGCTTTAACACCATAGACCCATGAAGATTCGGGGTAAAATGATCTTCAGCAACCCATGCTTGCCGTGAAAGGCGACTATGCTTGTCGTAAGAGGCGACTAACGGGATCGGGTAGTCAGGCTCGCCGACTTGGTTGATGTCATCGTATCCCAATTGCATAGATCGATGATCGTAGACACATGAACCCTCTAAATATTTCAAAAGCAACAAAAATGTATCACTTCATCACTAGTATGATAGGTGTGTCAGACTCGTAACGCAAATATTGAACTGATGACGAGTTTGATTCCGGAAACTAAATAACAGAGATACTTGCTGACTTGGCATTAAACATGCCCAACACTTATTTCGCAACGATACATCTGATTTTCATTAGGTACTGAAGCTCGCCTTTCATCGAAGATGTACTAAACTTTTGCTTAAAACTCTATAGTTTCTTGATCTCTTTATCATGATAGTTCCTCTTCTTCTACTGTCACTATTCCAATGGCCAAGACAATCTGCATGCCGGGACAAGCATCTTTAGCTACACTTAGAAAAACATCCCCTATCACATTGTATCGTGTAATTGAATACCTTTGTACAGATACCAACCGAAAATGCATTCATCATTGACCACATATATGAGAGGATTAAATATTAACATTCTTCCCCTTTTACCTATATTACTGTAGATTCCGACTATGTAATGAACATGATTGTGTTTATGAATCATTATCAAATAGTGATGATACGAGGTGTTCGCGAATGATGAGCGTATCCTACGCGCCGGTACACCCGATACAAACACACGCATAGGCAAGTGAATTGTTCACCTAAAAAACGAAACATATCGTACAAGTCAAAATAGGGAATTACAATGGACATACGTTTTGTCAATGAAGCGTGAAATTTGGGAAAGGTTGCTCATATAACTACCATAAAACATTTTGAAAGCTCTACTGGGGCCATGCATGTAACCTTGATTAAACAACTAAACAGGAGTCACATGGAGCACTTTGAAATCTTGGTAGAAGCACCATGTTCGATTGTACCTCAAAAGTTGAAAAATTATGTAAACATTTAAGGCTGGAGCTGCAGGTATATTGTTCCACATGAATGGCAAGTCGAAGACATCCCTCTTGTCAAACAGTCTTGTGGAAAGTCTTTCGTCGCTCTGAATCCTCATGCATAGATCTAAATATAAAACAGATGAGGCGGAGATGGAGATGGGAGGGAGATCACCGATATACATGGAGCTTAAGTTAAAACGTCTTGGTTGAAGTACCTTGTTTTGACTTTGTCAATCCGAATAGGCAGTCTTATCATATGTATATAGAAACATATCAGCTAGAAGGGGAGCATAACTTATGCGCATGGGGGTGCATGCTTCTTGCCTATATCTCTTACCCCCGAGTTTCACAGTGATATAAAAAAGTCCAGCATTTCACGTTGTTTTATCAGTACGCTTTCATTATTAGCAGATTGCCCTGAATCTTTGTTCAAAGACAGTGATGTAACTGTATCCATGGTCACCACGTTTTGTAACGAAAGCCCCGTTGATCAAAGAATCCAGTTTAACCTTTAGTTTGCCATGGGGGATATGGCGTACAATTTGAAAAATCAAATGTTTGACAGAATTGAACTTTTCTGAGATTGCAAAAAGTCAAGCAAAATCCTTTGAGATTGTGAGAAACCAAATTGATTAATTCCACTTAGACCCGTGAAGATCCGGAGTAGAATATGTCTTCAGCAAACCATGCTTGCCATAAAAGGCGACTATGCTTGTGATCATAAGAGGCGACTAACGGGATCGGGTGGTCAGGCTTGCTGACTTGGCTGATGCATGTCATCGTATCTCACTTGCGTGAATCTGTGCTCATGATATCAATCAGTGGATTGCCTGGTCCAGACGCGATTAGTTACAGACCGCGGTCATAGAGTTGGAATATTGCTGAGCGCGGCGTTAAACAACAAACCAACCAACTAATTCCTCTTATCTCAAATACTATCTGTGAATATAACGGAAGTCCTTTCTTGGTTGTATTGAGGATTATGGTTAATCTTTGAGACAGTGATTTAGTGGTACGTTGCTGGACCCATCAATGTACGGATTTTTTATGAAGCTTTGGAATCCAGTACAAAAGAAGGAAGGACATGTCTTCAGGTTTTACAATCAAGTCAAAAGTTGATCGTACTGATGCATGGTTTTGGTAGATTTCTTCCTCAGATAACATATCGGCCTTATATTATATATTATTTGATATGTCATTTATACCAAGGTCGTTGATCAAACAATTAATGTAGTGATGCTTACATATAATGGTTATGTCATTTGATGCCTTGTCAGTGGGAACAACAGTTACCATAAACGTTTCATGTAGGGTAGCTAGTCTTTGGATGACAACTGGCTGGGACAGAATGGTTTTTTTCCAAATCTGTTTCCTCTGTTTCAGTATGTGCATTCTACCAATGAAATCACGCACTGACTTACTCCACTCTCAAAGTCATTCAACAAGTTACTTTTCTCTTTTGGGACATTTTTGGCATATGCGTCGACAGCATTCACAACGAAAGTGATCCCGATTGGTAGAAGGCGGCCCGGGATATTTTGGTCCATATTTGTAAAACTGACGAATGTTGTTATTGTCAACAATGGAGGTCACCCGTGATTATATGGCCTACAGGTTGGTAGCAGTTACTGTATGATGAGTCTTGGCAGCCACAAGCAGCGGAATTTACAGCATAAGCTGCCACGTCCACGTTGTGCAACAGGCTCCTATAACTGAACAACCTAAATGAAATTGTTGATGGTTCCTGAAATTTGAAATATTCTGGGAGATTTTAGGAAACGGATTTTTTGTCTGAGAATGTTACTTAAATTTAACACATGGATTCCCTTGTTTGCAAATCTCAAATTCAAGAACATGTCTTTGTCTTATTTAGTGCGGTATGTTTCTGGTTTGGTTATACGTCTCAAAACAAGTTCAAGGACTGTACTGTTGATACTGTTGCCTCTTACTGTATGTGGACCCACCCATCAGCAAAGGTTGCTGGTATCGTTTCATGTGTTTGAATGACGCAAATCATAATCTTGTTCTTACTTTGTGCAATCTCAATGGCAACAAATCTCCCAAATGAATGGTATTTTTTTGCCTTCGTCCTTTCTTGTGACCATGGCTGCGTCGACGTCTTTGGGATGCTGTAAACAGACACAATACATTGATGTTGGCAGTTTGGTGGTTATGAAGACTGCCAACACCTTTCCTCTCGCCATTACATCCATATGGTTTTGCCGTACACAACAGTCGAATCTAATGGTTTCCTCTGGACAGTCTATAAGGCCGACATAGCCTTTTAATATCATCTAATGTTGATGTTTGACTGGTTAAAAGTCACACGTTTCGTATGGAAATTCTGTGACGTTTTATAAGCACAGACACACACACACACACACTGTATTGTTCCACAGGTATCCTGATGCTGTCTCATTACTCCTGATTTTATATTTTCCACCGAAACCTCGGATGTGTGCGTGCGCGTCTGCGCGTGCGTGTGTTATCAGACAGTAATGTGACGTGTCAATCAGCCATGCAAGAGACATCACATAGTAGTGTATGACATATCAGGCAGCAATGTGTGAGATATCAGACAGTAATGTGACATGTCAATCAGCCATGCACGAGACATCACATAGTAGTGTATGAGATATCTGGCAGTAATGTACGAGATATCAGATAGCAAGGGCGGATGAAGCATTTTAAAAAAAGCAGGGGTGCAAAATATCAAATCTCTGTCAGATGAAGTTATGTGGGGGTATGGGGGGTATGGGGGGTTCCGGGCCACCTGGACTCCACCTCTGGATCCGCCTATGGATAGTCATGCCCGAGACATCACATAGTAATGTGTGTGATAACAGATGGTAATGTGTGAGACATCTGGCAGTAACGTGTCAGATACTGTGTCACCAAAACTAAAATGAAAACTCAAATATCACCACTTCAAAAACATAAAATTTATTTCTCTGTAAAGACATCACAGAGTCAGGATCTGAGCTCCATCCTCTGTGATCAGGACTGTGTGTTCAAACTGGGCTGACCGGCAGCTGTCCAGTGTCACGGCCGTCCACCCGTCCTCCAAGATACGGAAGTCGGGTTGCCCCGAACAAATAATTGGCTCTGTGGAGACAAGTGTACACTGTAACATCTAGAAGTAATTAATACACTGAAGAAATTTATACAAAATAAATCACAATATAAGCCTTGAACAATATGTCCAAAGGCAACAAGACTATTTCACACACTGTTTGAAATTGGAAACTTAGAATGAAAGTTTAGGGCCCTTTTCATATTTCTGATATCAAAGATCCAAGTTTTAGGGGATTCCTTGATTCAAAGGCTGTCACAGAAAACCTTAATGTCCCCAGTTGCCCCCCTTAATTTCTAACACAACAATCGACAAAATTATTCATCAAGCCGAAAGAAAATAGTTTTTGTTAATGGATTTGAATGCTGGAGAATTTACATTATTAGGGCCGACACCAAACCCTTACAGATGAGACTGGTAACTCAGGATAACAACACAGGAATGAGTGGGAAAGTCAGTTTTGTGGGAGGAAAGACTGAATAACTAAATAACCCATGATTATAGGTTTCTGGCATGTTAAAGGGAGGAAACTCTGCACAGCATATTGCAGCAACTCAGACATCTGGGCCACTTTTGCCTTAACACAGGAATAATGGCAGAGATATAGAACTGAGAGCCAGTCAGGGTCATAAGTAACATGTCAAAACAGTACTAACACATAGTGAAACTCACCTACAGTGAAGGTCATCCTAGGTGCCATGACAGCATTGTCATGATGCTCTGCAAATACATTAGACCAATTAAACATCCGGAGACAGTCATGATGTCTACACAGGGTTAGAAACTAACAGTTTTTGTCCACTAGTCCTTATAATGATAACATACAGCAAAACCCTTAAAAGTGGGCCAATTTCTACTAGTCCTTAGGATACCTTTACTATTGGGCAGTTTGGTAAGGACTATAGGACTAGTGCCAATTTCTAACGCTGCTACACAATAAACATGTCACCATGCAATGACAAGTCCAGTAAACTGGTGATTAAAGGGAGACAACCACTAACAGGAAAACACTTCACAATCAGACAAAAATCAGATGGGTCAGCTTGGTCCCAAGACTACCGGGGTCAGTTCAGTCCCTGGACCACCATGGTCAACTCGGTCACTGGACCACATGGTCAGTTCAGTCCCTGGACCACCATGGTCAACTCGGTCACTGCACCACATGGTCAGTTCAGTCCCTGGACCACCATGGTCAACTCGGTCACTGCACCACATGGTCAGTTCAGTTACGGCCTTACAAACTCACCCACCTTCTGCCCCTCTAATCATCTGCATGACAATTGTCTGGACAAGTGTAAATCTATGTCACCCAAATTCTCCCCCTCTAATCATCAGCATGACCATTGTCTGGACAAGTGTAAATCTATGTCACCCACCTTCTCCCCCTCTAATCATCAGCATGACAGTTGTCTGGACAAGTGTAAATCTATGTCACCCACCTTCTCCCCCTCTAATCATCAGCATGACAATTGTCTGGACAAGTGTAAATCTATGTTACCACCTTCTCCCCCTCTAATCATCAGCATGACAATATTGTCTGGACAAGTGTAAATCTATGTTACCACCTTCTCCCCCTCTAATCATCAGCATGACAATTGTCTGGACAAGTGTAAATCTATGTTACCACCTTCTCCCCCTCTAATCATCAGCATGACAATTGTCTGGACAAGTGTAAATCTATGTTCAAAAGCCTAATAATTCAGATAAAAGGATCCTACTCTATACCAGAGCTATAATATTTTACCAGATATTGCCAGATTTAGACCAAACATATTGTGCTGTACAAACCGAAGTGGAGGATATCCGGCTTTTCATGGAAGTTTTCTCCTATTCCATGTCCACAGAATTCAGGAATCACAGAGAATCCAGCGCTGTGAGCAGCAGAACTTAAGGAAAATAGGAAATCATTATCAGCATCTGAAGAATACTCACGACATACACTTGATGTAAAATACATAACAGTCAGTCAGTATGGTTCTTCTGGGCAGGGGTATCCAGAAACAAGCATCACACATTGTACCCATCTTGTAAATTGGGCCTGCTACCAGTGTTTGAATTGCCAGGCTGCCATCAGGACCCACAGATTTTAGAAGCTGCAGGCTCTGACTAAACTCTTCATGCCCTCATGTAGAGGAACTGCAGCTTATTGTGACAAATAAATCCACACATAAACTTTCTGCAGGCCTTAAGGACTCATACTAAATTGAAACTGCGGGCCAACACGAGATCTACCTGCCACGGAACTGCGTCGGGCAGCTTATTTCAAACACTGCCTTTGACTTCGATGGGATGACGAAAATCTGTAACTTCTACAACCACCACCTCATATCAGCCTTGGAAATCCGTTTTGGTCTATAGTAGAACCCACATTTCACTAGTCTTCAGAATTTGTAGCTAGTTCTGCTTGAACATGACAATAATGTTTTCTATGTTTACATTTTCTATCAGTCTTTTAAAGTTCCAATTTGAAGCAAAAAAAGCTTTGAGAACTGGGTGCTGTTGTACAAAGCGATCTCAGCACCAAGGTGATTGTACCTCCTATTCTCAAACATATCCATAGAATTACGATAAGCCTAACACTAAGGTTGTTTTGTACAACGGCACCCGGGGTCAGAATCATAGCCCTCATATGCCACTAGTCAATGAGTACTAGCATCACTGGATACTTTTTGTCCTCAGCACAACCTATTTGTTCTTGGGCTAGCGAACTAATGTGAATGTGAAAGGATTGATAACACATTAAAACTGTTAAGGTACCGAAGCCAAAATGCAATTCCCTCAACCTGTTAGGCAATAAACATCTCTGCATGGTATTAAATTTGTAACAAACCTGATTGCATTGCCGATTTCACAGAATCGGATACCAGGTTTACAAACAGCAACCCCAGCATCTCGGCAACGCCTTGCAACATCAACCAACAGCTGACCTCCCTTGTCAACGTTGCCAACTAGATATGTCTTGGAGCAGTCACCATGGTAACCATTCAAGTATACCTTGACAACAAAGAAGCACTATATCAGTACACCAATCACTTCCACAACATTCCATTTACATGTAGTTAAAGGTGTTTTAAGAGCAACATGCATTTTGAAATGCAGCATCGTAATATTTCCTTTTGTACAGTGTTGTATGCAGAGAGTACACTCTGCATCACTGTCGAACACTGTAGCTCACAATATATCGCTATACAGATACCTGAATCACAATTTATTGCAATAGAATCTATATGCCATTACACAGCCCTAATAATCAATGATTCATTTTGCTACCACCAGACGACGGAGGCAGTCCATGTGGACATAAATATTAGGTTGTATTTTTCAAAAACAGGTTGCACTGGTACATGTTTCGTATTGCTAAATCAAGCCCTGCAAGGCTATTACAATAACAAGCAAGTAGTACCGTATTCGACGTAATAAGCGCCCAGGGCGCTCTCAAAATTAGAAATAGGAGGCTCTTATTAGAGTATCATTTTAGTGAAAGAAACGAGTTAAAAAATATATTATGTGGTTTATGCTGACAGCCTGAAACGTTTATGTACGACAATTATATTTTTCCAGAATTTAATTGCCCATAATTAAGTGTGCATATAACACATGAGTGTGTATTATACGCGAATAAATAAGTCTTGTGTACATTGATCAATCAGAAAGGGTGCTTATTAGGATTGTTCACTGGCCAATATATTACCAAATATCGCTGTGGGCGCTTATTAGAGCGGGGCGCTTATTACGCCGAATACGGTATTCTTTTGGATAACCCAAATGACCCAACATCAAGAAGTTTACCATATCTGTAAGTTACTGTCTGATAATAATTTTCTGTTACCAATTCTGAAGTGAGACTGGGGACTTAATCTAACCCGAACTCCTCCCGGAGGTGTTAAAGAAAACATGGTTGTTATTGTGAAAAGGAATTGTTCCTACTGTCACATCAACGTTGATGATGTCTCCATCCATCAGGGGCCTGCTGTCGGGGATGCCATGACAAGCCACGTTGTTGACGGAGGTGCACACAGACTTGGGGAAGCCCTTGTACAACAGCGGAGATGGATATGCACTGTTCTCTATTGCCAGTCTGTGGACAAGCTGGTCGATTTCATCTGTTGTCACACCCACCTGAAGTGAGTGAGTGAGTGGGCGTGTGAGTGGGTGGGTGAGTGGATGTGTGAGTGGGTGGGTGGGTGGGTGGGTTGGTGAAGCAAGGTGGGACGTAAAGGCACAGATATTTCAAGACAGAATTCACTTCAATATATATTCGAAGTATCTGAATTACCTGCATCACTTGATCATTGTTGATGTATTAAACTACCAGATTACCTCAATTGAAAAAGATTGAACCCTTCTTACAACATATTAAATAAGATTTTATTGGTTTGAAAGTCATCTTTTTGTTACTTTTGGGGAAATTAAGAAGTTTGAATTCACAAATGTTGTTCTATATTTTAAACACACTTCATACACAGACTTACTTTGTTTTGAATGAGATTAACTCGTCTGTTTGAATAACAGCTATTATGACAAAATAGTCTGGTATGTTTGGCAGTGGTCCACTTTGACAGGTACTGTTCATCTTACCCGAATGGCTTCTCCAGCCTTAGCGAGGATGCTGCTAGCGAGGGAGCATGCTGCCTTCATCCCTTCTACCTGTGCCTGGGTCTTCAGAGGAATTGGCTTGCTGGCCGCAGGAACGCTCCCTGTCTGCACATACATAGGCCTCTTGATGTGCTCAGGAACATGGCTGACACTGCTTACTTTCTGGGGCTGCACTAGGCTGTACAGTGTGCGGACACAATTTCTGTGTAGTAATGGAGGACCCGTTTTAATTATATTGGAAGGGTTGTGTGATCTTTGCAAACTGAAATGTCTTCTTTGACAGCCTGTATGAATGTCAGAGTTGGTGAGACATGATTGTATCCCCTGTAACTGTAGAGCACCGGATGATATATGTCTCTTTACCTGACCTATCTTAAACTTCGAACACATTGTCACATCTGTATGTCTTATCATCGTCAACAGGCATCTCTTACTGGACATGGTGTGAAATGAAACACAGCTCCGTGTGACACATGTTATAATCAATACCAGATATGTATGTCTTATTTCAAATGGTATTTCGTTTACACTAAATGTATTCTTATAAATCGCTGCTCTGGTATCGATCTTGGCTCAACATTTCTCAACTTCTCTGCGCTGACTCTGCTGTCCTCAGATGACTTCTAAGTGGTTGTATTCGAGCGATGTATTCCGTGCGTTTCTGCCAAGTTCTTGTTCTAGACACATCCAAGATGTCACAATTTATTTGAACAAAGACTGTGTGGTGAACAGAAATGTCATCTTCAATATCCATAGTTCAAATAATGGCATAAATGGTGTTAACTTATTGATGAGGCATGTTTTTTTAAGCGAATGTTTGTTGATAGAACCATAAACAGTCGTTCAAATATAACCAAAAGCATGGTGACACTTACAACATGCACAATTGTAAACATTTCGCTCTTCTCTGATTTAATTGTCAACAAATCACGCTGTAGCTACGCAATGGATAATAACTTTTTTTTCAACGTACCAAATTAATGTTTTATCAAATGAGAATAGTTTTTTTAACGTTGTCGGTGTTCTAAGCAAAACGTGGAAAGTGCAGACGAAAACATTCCGGCGTGTCGCCTGCGTGTTGGACTCAGTAAACCGATCTCTTTGGACAAGTAAACAGGTGACGTATATTAAGAACAATAAAAAGAAAAGAATTCTACAAATGCGACATGTCTTTAACAAATCTTGTTTTAATTTGCATACAAACATTGCTCGATTTTGTGATCTGTTAACGAATCACTTCTCCGCCAATGAGCAATCACCACGACTCTCTGAACGGGCAGTAACGGTACACTCCACGCTGGCAACAGTGAGTCGTCACCGACTGGAATGTCGGCAGTTACTCAAACAATATTAAAACAAAAGTATATTTAAAGATTGAAAAAATATGCTCTTTTGTGCACACGTGCTTGTTCATATTTTGACAGGTGCGCGTTTGGGCTATAAGTAGTTACCTCCCTTTGATTTTGTGAGTTCCCTATTTGAAGCACACGAAATATTTGAGACAAACTGGTTATATCCTTGAGCAACCAATCGATAGAACCGTAGATCTCATTAATTTCAAGACTAAATAAACACTGATAATCTCAATCATGACCATCAAAAACCCAAAAAAAGAAGAAGTAAGGATTAAATACTGAACATCTTTCTTCACATTTTAATTGAATACAACATCAAATATTACTGTAAAACACATAAAATACATGACCACTATGATTTTTGTGTTTTGGCTAGTAGGTTATGCACTAATATTTATAGTTTTGGAAGCTGGTCGGATAAATGTGTTAAACCACTACAAGTATAACCTAAGAACTATATGTCTACACAGACAACAAGTTTACATATTTTGTGAACAACAACAATAATATTACTTCCAAAATGCATATTGCCTTAAGCATTATTTGCATTGGCATTCATGCTTGAATAAATACCTCATATATTAGCAAAGTGTTCAGTAATATGAAAATTTTAGAAGTAATATTGAAGAATTAGATTTTCTCTTTGACAGCCTTAGGATGGATGTGCTTGGTGTTGCCCTGTGCCTAGTGGTGTTGTTTACAGTTGGAGAAACACAGAGAGATAAACAACTGTATTGTGCTGGTGAGTTCAGGCACCATAAGTAATTATGATATGATATGGAATTCAAGTGTGAACAGACAGATGTGCCACTGATTTTTGTCCATTATCATGTAGGTACTGATCATAATTAAAGGTAAAGTATGGTTTTAAGTTAATATATCATCTTACATCATGTAAACTGTAGGGAATACACCAACAAGTATATGTCATGATCGTGTGTAAATAAATCAAGTCTGAGTATTTATAGTCATGATGGCCACAAACTTCTATCCATTATTATCACAAGGTTTAAATTTGAAAAGAACTTTTTGCAAAAAATGCAATCATTTTCAGTCAAGTTTATTATGGTCGCATTTATATTTCTGTGATAGCCAGGTTCCATAATGTTACTTGTAATTACAGTAGTCAGTCAATCAGACAGTAAGAAAAAAAAGAAAGAACAGCATAATTTCTCATTTGTGGCAATCCAGTGATTGACATCTTGAACATTGATCTATGCCATTGGGACATGATGACGTTTTGCAACTTAGTCGGCTAGCCTGTCCATGGCTCCTATGACAAGCATAGGGTTGCTGAAGACCAATTCTAACCCAGATCTTCATGGGGGCAGTATTAAAGAAGGAACAATGCTCCACTGTCTGGATCCCATTTCCAGCCTAAGTCTACACTTTGTTATTAGTGCTATGTGTAAAATTTAGGCATTGTCAATTATGGTAATCTTTAACAGCGGGATGCACATTGTTTGAACAACTTGAATAGAATAAGCTTGGACTGCCAATTTGCCAGTCTAGTTTCCCATTAGTGCTTGGTTATAAATAATGAAGCAACTGTCTTCTATTTACCTGCAGTGTGCCGAGTTGTGGTGGATGAGATGAACTGGAGCATAAGTCAAGTCGATCCAAAGAAAACCCTGCAAGCTGGGAGTTTCCGTGTTGATCCGAAAGGCAACCAGGCTATCAAAGAGGTAGGTGCTGAACACAAGGTGTCTTGGTATGTCAGAGCCTACCTTGACACATAGCTATGCCAGTTAACATAGCTTTCTTTCAATTTGCTACTTTCACTTTTTTCAATTTTATTACAAACTAAATTGAGTTACATGTTTGGAAGCACAGTAGGCGTTAATCCTCAGTCAGGTTTAATAATGCTATATTGTAAATCCCGTGAAGGGATTCCGGTTAGCAACCCATGCATGTCGGAAATGGCAACTAACATGAGTGGTCAGGCTCGTTGACTTGGTTTATGCATGTGATCATATCCCAATTGCGTGAATCGATGCGCATGATGTCAATCACTGGATTGTCCGTTCCAGAATTGATTATTTATAGACCACCGTCATATAGCTAGAATATTGCTGAGTGCGGCGTTAAACAACAAAGAAACAAACTATATTGTAAACAATGGCAGACATGGATGAACCAAATTTTGTGTTGTGTACCAACTGTTTTAGTGTTCAGGTGTGTCTCTCTTTCTGTTAGATTCCATATGCAAGATCAGAGACTCACTTGACGGAGCTAGTGGAAGAGGTGTGCGGTCGCATGAATGAATATGCACAGACAACAGATGATGATGGCAAGAAAAACATTGTCAGGACCAACTCCAGGAATGGCAAACCTCTGTCTCTCAAGAATATTGACATCAACAGAGAGATACAGAAACAACTAGGATTCTATGTAAGATGATATCACATGTCTGCTTTCACACAGCATTTCAGAGTATCCTTGATCATTTATTGGACTAAGGTTGCATTGTGAACACTCAATAACTTTAAGACAAGGTAAGATAAACTGTTATAAGATTTTGCCTTTCTACTGCATTTTGCATTTAGTTGAATGTGAGACAGTGTTCCTTTGAACAGTTTTCCTTCAAGTCGCTTGCCTTCTTTCTTTCATTAAGAACTGATTTCATCTCTTTGGTAACCCATGGCTTTTTATTATGTCAGTTTTAAATGGCTTTACAGGCATGAAAGTATCCACACAAAAATTGAAAATATTTCTTGAATTTCACTTCCATATTTGTCAAAAGTTGACCAAGTAGGGTGCTTATTAAAACCATTCACTAGCTGAAATTCATTAACTGCAACAATGCATTTTTGTGGCAAATGAAAAAAAATGTTTAACAGTCTGAAGCATAATAATTTTTTACAGCATTTTCTGGGACAATATTTTTTTCGATAAAATCCCACACCAGAAGATCAAATGCTTGGTCCCTTATCGGACCAGGGTGCTTATACAGTGCATATGGATGGTATACTGATAAAACTGTCAACAGTAAGTTTGAGAGCTTGTATTCCCTTTTATTTTTTCTCTATTGATGACAAATTCTGTTCTGTACATTAAGCTATGCACAGATGTGATGCCAGTGTGTCCTGTTTTAGTGTGACTCACTGATCGAGGAGCATGAGGAGGACATCATTGGGCTCTTCAAACGCAAGACTTTACCTAATGCAGACCGAATCATCTGTGGAGATGTTTCAGGTATGTCCCTCTGGAGAGTTGCTTGTTTGTCTATAGTTTACTGTATGTTTTATCAACATGAGGAGAAAATCATGAATATATTCAAACTCAATGGAAATTGTTACATGGAGATGATATGGTAAACATGAATTGACAATTCTTTAGAAATATACAGCATTCACCTACTCATGTACTCTATCATCATGTAATGAATAAAGTGTTATACATTTTTTACTTAATCTTGCTTCACATATTGCATTTCCTTCTGTTTCTCTCAAACACATGACTGGAAACGTCATCCCTTGAGAGAAAACCTGTTCTTGTTTAGTTGCCTTTCTACCATGTACAGTTTAACATTGTTTATGTTATTCTGACTTTTCTTTGTGCATGTTTTCTTTGCTATCTTTGTAGATGACATAACTCTCTATTGTGTGTGTCTGAAGCCTAAGTCGGCTACGGACCCACAAAGTTCTGCCCAGGTTGTAAGCTGCCCTGTATGCTGTTATCAAGGACGTTTGTCGACCCTTCAGTATTTCTACCTTCGTTGATCATCTACAAGTGTGTCCGAAGAGGAGGCTGCAACAACATCAATGACGTCATTCCACAATGGCAGATGCTTCTCCACCGCTGACCTCCCCTCCATCATCTTTGGGCAACAGCTGTTTCAGCCCCAAGTATCCTACCAACTCCAGCAAACTCTGGACCCACCCCCCAGAGATGTAACAGACAATCATTTCCCAGGTCACGGCACAGGTGACGTCTCAATTGGAGGAACGTGGCCATGCCTTTACCGAAAGGCTACTCCAGTTAGTCAGAGGTGCCTGGTGCCTGCCTCATCTGAGAGACGACCTGAGACTCCAGAAAAGAACCTCACACTTGATACTCCAGATGTACTGCGTTCGACATCTTGTCATCACGCCAGGCGCTCATGTCCAACGGCTAACCAGAGCAGGAAGGGCATTCGAAGCACAACAGGTGCTCGGAGCATGACAGGCGTTCAGTGATGGACAGGCGCTCCGTGTTGGACAGCTGATTAGAGGCCCTCTTTGTCTGATGGGAGGCACCCAGTGCATTTTGCTCCTTCTATGCCTGACCAGTCGTACAATGATTAGATCTTCTTACCCTCGTTTTTCTCCTTCCTCGGAACAGTACTGCTTCCCTGGTAACAAGGAAGGCCAGAATCACCTGGCCGACTATGACATCATTGAGAGGCTGGCTGATCAGTTATCCCTAACGGTTGATGGGTTTATACGGGATATGATGCTTGATGACGACTTCATGATGATTTCAAACCACTGAGCTTCAGCAAAGGATTCCCGCCCATCCATGACATGGATTATGCCAATTGTGCACCACTTATCAATGAGGACATTCATCACTTAACTAGAACGACAAAACCCAGCTCTTATAAGGGGCAGGATTCACAGAATTACGGCAGTTGATATGGATATATGCAGAGCTCTCTTTCTTTTTCAATGTTGACTTCATCTAATACAGCAATTTCCCATGACCTGGTACAACCTAATAGTCACCGGGTGGAACATTTGCAGTCTGTTGTTAGTTGGCAAGTGCCTAATTGGAGATTATTAGGAATTAATGTCCACTAGTTTACTGCAGAGGCAGAGAATGTCGTCCGCCTCATCTTGGGTTGCCGAATTTACAAGGCTACTAGTGAGACGGAAAGGATGTCACAGTCACAGACTACTTTACGAACAATACAAGCACTGGAGCATCAGACTAGACAACCTGCCTCTTATCAACTAACTTGGCCCTCTGTCCATCAGGGCAGACATTGTCCCCACTCAGAAGTTACTATTGCAACTGGATTGGCCGATCAACCAGACAAAGACTGAACCCTGACATTTTTAGAGGGCCTCTTTTGCCCAGACTAAGGTCTCCCCCAGGTAACCCCAGACAGGTGGATACAGTCACTGCCATACCAAGGCCTCTCAGCCTACACAACTGGCAAGTTCTAATGGGGCTCGTGACTTAGTCCCAAGAGATCGCCATCAGAGGGAGACCCCAGTTAATGCCACTGCAACATTTCCTACAGCTGTACCTGAAGCTAAACTACAGCCATACGTTTGTTCTCTGGGCGTTTCTCCAGTAGTTGACAATCCCATCAAATGTCTTCAGTGGAGCAACCCATTTATTCGACGATGTATCCCTTCCACTTCCTTTGTTACAGGCTAGGTAGGCCAAATATTGACCTGTTTGCAATGAGCGTCAGCTGTCAACCCCTGGTTTACGTCTCTCCAATTCCATATCTGTTGGGATCTGTTGGAAATAGATGCTCTAGCCATCTCATGGGAGGGGCTAAATGCCTGCCATTATTTTATTTCCTTGACATAGTTGTTGAAGACTTTGAAGGCGTCCATTCTTTTGGGCCACAGGTGGTAACACAGCAGATCACCAACCCCAAACAATCCTGGTAGTGGAACCCGGATACTACCACCTGAGCGTCCCCCACTTGGAGGTGTGTTGAGGGGACACAGGGGTTGTGACATTCATGATGTGTCTAGCCAATGTATGACTTTTTGTCCATCAAGCTTGGAAGTACGGTCATGTTAACCTCCCTTTACTTCTGTACAAGATGTTATTTGGCCGCAATACGACTTAAATTGTGACCGAAGGTAAGATCCTCGAGTATACCAAGCTCTTGTGGGCCTTGCTCCAGTCTCCACCTGCAGGTGGCAGTAGCTGTTGGTGTGCAGAGAATCTACACTGAAGGTACGCCCCCTCTTGCCGTTGGATAAAATGCAATATGTAATGCAGGATTAAGTAAAATTTTATCAGTGTCTGATATATTTTTTATTTAATACTTATCCTGCATTACATCAGAAAAAGGCCTGCCCAGGCTGGCGCTGCCTCCCTGCTTGTGTCTTCAGTTGATGTTGCTGCTTGCTCAAACAGAAGAGTGATGTGTATGTTGACTGGAGCGGTGAGGGCAGGATGTGGTCGGGCCAGCGGTTTCAACTGTGGTCATGAACAGGTTTTTTTCTCAAGGAAGATATTTCCAGTCATGTTTTGGAAGGAAATGCGATTTGTTATGCAGCCTAAGAATTAATTATAAAATATAAGAGATACTGGTAGTACCGTTGAATTGTGATCTGAAGTAGACGTCCTTTAACACTGTTGGTGGCAGATGAAGGTAAAATCATTAATGCCTCTATCTGAATATTCAACATTCTGTTAGACAGACAGACAGACACACACACACACACACACACACACACACACACACACACACACACACACACACACACAGAGTGTTTATAGCGGTCACTCTTAACTCTGATAACCTGGGCTTAATTCCCTACATGGGTACAATGTGTGAAGCCATCCCACTAAAGATGTTGCTGGATTTTCTCTGTAGCTTGTATTTTTCGTATGGTGGTTCAAATGTTGTCAGTAATCGTCATCATTCATCATTATGGGGAAACATCTATTGATCAATTGTGATTGTTACAGTTTTGAATCTTCATTCTCTTTCTTTTGAGATAATATTGACAATGTTCATAACATAGGAAGTCAAACAAATTCAAACTTTGGAGTGAGTTAGTATGGTTTTATGCCACTTTTAGCAATATTCCAGCAACACCAGAACACCAGAAATGGGCTTCACACGTTGCACCCGTGTGGGGAATTGAACCTGGGTCTTTGGCGTGATGAGTGAACGCTTTAACCACTGGACTACCCAACCGTCCCTCAAACTTTGGAGATTTTAATGGATTACAGTAAAAATGATTTCAGGTCTCATAACTCATCTCCAGTGAAACCATTCATCTCTTGTTTCAGCTGCATGTACTGAGGCTGAACTGAGTCAACCCCTAGCCACCTTGAAAGCTGAAGAAGAAGCAGAGGAGATGGAGGAAGATCCTGAGGAAGATGAACAGGAAGATGAACAGGAACCAGAGTCAATTAAGGAAGAATTATGATGGCCTTCATTTAGCATTCTTGTTTCACTGATGTATTTATTCATTTTCCCATCGTCTATGTGCAGTGTGCACAGGAGTCATCAACTCAGTTTCAGGGTTACGTTTTAGTGTATTTGTGGGAAAGTTTAGAAAAATGTTTTCAGAGAATTGTTGACAAAATGACTTATTGTGGCTAAAATTATCTTGGATATGTTTCAGTATTGTTTACTGTGTGCAGTGATAAATGTTTTGAAGTGCAACACATGAAGGATGTGACTTTACATGATGAAAAATAAGTAGCACATAAGCTCTGTTTAGATGTGTGAACTTCTCCATCTGTCCAACTCCATTTGAACACCATATTACCGGACCAGAATTTTGAAAAAGGCACCTGGCAAATCATTTGGTTTCGACCAAAAAAGCAATAGTATCAATACATAAAAACACAATATATACACCTTAAAAAAGGTTAAGCATCACTTAGGGACCAGTTCAAATGTTTGTTGTGGGATATTAAACTTTATTCATTAAGTATTGAGGCATACACCCTACCCCCCAAAAAAACATTATTCTGTATATACTGCATTTCCGAGTTTAGTGGCCTCTTTTGTCACACCTTCTCGTGTTTTGCTGTGTTTTTAATGTTTATTGAATGATCCTGCCATCAAAACACATGCATGCATCTCTGATCATCTGTGGAACACATGCATGCATCTCTGATTATCTGTGTAACACATGTGTGCATCTCTGATCATCTGTGTAACACATGCATGCATCTCTGATCATCTGTGTAACACATACATGCATCTCTGATCATCTGTGTAACACGTGTGCATCTCTGATCATCTGTGTAACACATGCATGCATCTCTGATCATCTGTGTAACACATACATGCATCTCTGATCATCTGTGTAACACATGCATGCATCTCTGATCATCTGTGGAACACATGCATGCATCTCTGATCATCTGTGTAACACGTGCATGCATCTCTGATCATCTGTGGAACACATGTGTGCATCTCTTATCATCTGTGTAACACATGCATGCATCTCTGATTATCTGTGTAACACATGTGTGCATCTCTGATCATCTGTGGAACACATGTGTGCATCTCTTATCATCTGTGTAACACATGCATGCATCTCTGATCATCTGTGTAACACATGCATGCATCTCTGATTATCTGTGTAACACATGTGTGCATCTCTGATCATCTGTGTAACACATGCATGCATCTCTGATCATCTGTGTAACACATGTGTGCATCTCTGATCATCTGTGTAACACATGCATGCATCTCTGATCATCTGTGTAACACGTGTGCATCTCTGATCATCTGTGTAACACATGCATGCATCTCTGATCATCTGTGTAACACATGTGTGCATCTCTGATCATCTGTGTAACACGTGTGCATCTCTGATCATCTGTGGAACACATGCATGCATCTCTGATCATCTGTGTAACACATGTGTGCATCTCTGATCATCAGTGTAACACATGCATGCATCTCTGATTATCTGTGTAACACATGCGTGCATCTCTGATCATCTGTGGAACACATGCATGCATCTCTGATCATCTGTGTAACACATGCATGCATCTCTGATCATCTGTGTAACACATGCATGCATCTCTGATCATCTATGTAACACATGCGTGCATCTCTGATCATCAGTGTAACACATGCATGCATCTCTGATCATTAGTGTAACACATGCATGCATCTCTGATCATCTGTGTAACACATACATGCATCTCTGATCATCTGTGTAACACATGCATGCATCTCTGATCATCAGTGTAACACATGCATGCATCTCTGATCATCTGTGTAACACATGCATGCATCTCTGATCATCAGTGTAACACATACATGCATCTCTGATCATCTGTGTAACACATGCATGCATCTCTGATCATCTGTGGAACACATGCATGCATCTCTGATCATCAGTGTAACACATGCATGCATCTCTGATCATCTGTGTAACACATGTGTGCATCTCTGATCATCAGTGTAACACATGTGTGCATCTCTGATCATTAGTGTAACACATACATGCATCTCTGATCATCTGTGTAACACATGCATGCATCTCTGATCATCAGTGTAACACATGCATGCATCTCTGATCATCTGTGGAACACGTGTGTGCATCTCTGATCATCAGTGTAACACGTGTGTGCATCTCTGATCATCAGTGTAACACATGCATGCATCTCTGATCATCTGTGTAACACATGCGTGCATCTCTGATCATCAGTGTAACACATGCATGCATCTCTGATCATTAGTGTAACACATGCATGCATCTCTGATCATCTGTGTAACACATACATGCATCTCTGATCATCTGTGTAACACATGCATGCATCTCTGATCATCAGTGTAACACATGCATGCATCTCTGATCATCTGTGTAACACATGCATGCATCTCTGATCATCAGTGTAACACATACATGCATCTCTGATCATCTGTGGAACACATGCATGCATCTCTGATCATCAGTGTAACACATGCATGCATCTCTGATCATCTGTGTAACACATGTGTGCATCTCTGATCATCAGTGTAACACATGTGTGCATCTCTGATCATTAGTGTAACACATACATGCATCTCTGATCATCTGTGTAACACATGCATGCATCTCTGATCATCAGTGTAACACATGCATGCATCTCTGATCATCTGTGGAACACATGCATGCATCTCTGATCATCTGTGTAACACATGCATGCATCTCTGATCATCAGTGTAACACATGCATGCATCTCTGATCATCTGTGTAACACATGTGTGCATCTCTGATCATCTGTGTAACACATGTGTGCATCTCTGATCATCTGTGTAACACATACATGCATCTCTGATCATCAGTGTAACACATGTGTGCATCTCTGATCATCTGTGTAACACATGTGTGCATCTCTGATCATCTGTGTAACACATACATGCATCTCTGATCATCAGTGTAACACATGTGTGCATCTCTGATCATCTGTGGAACACATGTGTGCATCTCTGATCATCTGTGTAACACATGTGTGCATCTCTGATCATCAGTGTAACACATGCATGCATCTCTGATCATCAGTGTAACACATGCATGCATCTCTGATCATCAGTGTAACACATGCATGCATCTCTGATCATCTGTGGAACACATGCATGCATCTCTGATCATCAGTGTAACACATGCATGCATCTCTGATCATTAGTGTAACACATACATGCATCTCTGATCATCTGTGTAACACATGCATGCATCTCTGATCATCAGTGTAACACATGCATGCATCTCTGATCATCTGTGTAACACATGCATGCATCTCTGATCATTAGTGTAACACATGCATGCATCTCTGATCATTAGTGTAACACATACATGCATCTCTGATCATCAGTGTAACACATGCATGCATCTCTGATCATCAGTGTAACACATGCATGCATCTCTGATCATCAGTGTAACACATACATGCATCTCTGATCATCAGTGTAACACATGCATGCATCTCTGATCATCTGTGTAACACATGCATGCATCTCTGATCATCTGTGTAACACATGCATGCATCTCTGATCATCTGTGTAACACATGCATGCATCTCTGATTATCTGTGTAACACATGCATGCATCTCTGATCATCTGTGGAACACATGCATGCATCTCTGATTATCTGTGTAACACATGCATGCATCTCTGATCATCTGTGTAACACATGCATGCATCTCTGATCATCTGTGGAACACATGCATGCATCTCTGATTATCTGTGGAACACATGCATGCATCTCTGATTATCTGTGTAACACATGCATGCATCTCTGATCATCTGTGGAACACATGCATGCATCTCTGATCATCTGTGTAACACATGCATGCATCTCTGATCATCTGTGTAACACATGCATGCATCTCTGATCATCTGTGGAACACATGCATGCATCTCTGATTATCTGTGTAACACATGCATGCATCTCTGATCATCTGTGGAACACATGCATGCATCTCTGATTATCTGTGTAACACATGTGTGCATCTCTGATCATCTGTGGAACACATGCATGCATCTCTGATTATCTGTGTAACACATGCATGCATCTCTGATCATCTGTGGAACACATGCATGCATCTCTGATTATCTGTGTAACACATGCATGCATCTCTGATCATCTGTGTAACACGTGTGCATCTCTGATCATCTGTGGAACACATGCATGCATCTCTGATTATCTGTGGAACACATGCATGCATCTCTGATCATCTGTGTAACACATGCATGCATCTCTGATCATCTGTGTAACACATGTGCATCTCTGATCATCTGTGGAACACATGCATGCATCTCTGATCATCAGTGTAACACGTGTGCATCTCTGATCATCTGTGTAACACGTGTGCATCTCTGATCATCTGTGGAACACATGCATGCATCTCTGATCATCTGTGGAACACATGCATGCATCTCTGATCATCTGTGTAACACATGCATGCATCTCTGATCATCTGTGGAACACATGCATGCATCTCTGATTATCTGTGTAACACATGCATGCATCTCTGATCATCTGTGTAACACGTGCATGCATCTCTGATCATCTGTGGAACACATGCATGCATCTCTGATTATCTGTGTAACACATGTGTGCATCTCTGATCATCTGTGTAACACATGCATGCATCTCTGATCATCTGTGTAACACATGCATGCATCTCTGATCATCTGTGTAACACATGCATGCATCTCTGATCATCTGTGTAACACATGCATGCATCTCTGATCATCTGTGTAACACGTGTGCATCTCTGATCATCTGTGTAACACGTGTGTGCATCTCTGATCATCTGTGTAACACATGCATGCATCTCTGATCATCTGTGTAACACGTGTGCATCTCTGATCATCTGTGGAACACATGTGTGCATCTCTGATCATTAGTGTAACACATGCATGCATCTCTGATCATCAGTGTAACACATGCATGCATCTCTGATCATCTGTGTAACACATGCATGCATCTCTGATCATCTGTGTAACACGTGTGCATCTCTGATCATCTGTGTAACACGTGTGTGCATCTCTGATCATCTGTGTAACACATGCATGCATCTCTGATCATCTGTGTAACACGTGTGCATCTCTGATCATCTGTGGAACACATGCATGCATCTCTGATCATCTGTGGAACACATGTGTGCATCTCTGATCATTAGTGTAACACATGCATGCATCTCTGATCATCAGTGTAACACATGCATGCATCTCTGATCATCTGTGTAACACGTGTGCATCTCTGATCATCTGTGGAACACATGCATGCATCTCTGATTATCTGTGTAACACATGTGTGCATCTCTGATCATTAGTGTAACACATGCATGCATCTCTGATCATCAGTGTAACACATGCATGCATCTCTGATCATCTGTGTAACACATGCATGCATCTCTGATCATCTGTGTAACACATGTGTGCATCTCTGATCATCTGTGTAACACATGTGTGCATCTCTGATCATCTGTGTAACACATGTGTGCATCTCTGATCATCAGTGTAACACATGTGTGCATCTCTGATCATCTGTGTAACACATGTGTGCATCTCTGATCATCTGTGTAACACATGCATGCATCTCTGATCATCAGTGTAACACATGCATGCATCTCTGATCATCTGTGTAACACATACATGCATCTCTGATCATCTGTGTAACACGTGCATGCATCTCTGATCATCTGTGTAACACATGTGTGCATCTCTGATCATCTGTGTAACACATACATGCATCTCTGATCATCTGTGGAACACATGTGTGCATCTCTTATCATCTGTGTAACACGTGTGCATCTCTGATCATCTGTGTAACACATGTGTGCATCTCTGATCATCAGTGTAACACATACATGCATCTCTGATCATCTGTGTAACACATACATGCATCTCTGATCATCTGTGTAACACATGCATGCATCTCTGATCATCTGTGTAACACATGCGTGCATCTCTGATCATCTGTGTAACACATGTGTGCATCTCTGATCATCAGTGTAACACATGTGTGCATCTCTGATCATCAGTGGAACACATACATGCATCTCTGATCATCTGTGTAACACATGCATGCATCTCTGATCATCAGTGTAACACATGCATGCATCTCTGATTATCTGTGTAACACATGCATGCATCTCTGATTATCTGTGTAACACATACATGCATCTCTGATCATCTGTGTAACACATGCATGCATCTCTGATCATCTGTGTAACACATGCGTGCATCTCTGATCATCTGTGTAACACGTGTGCATCTCTGATCATCTGTGTAACACGTGTGCATCTCTGATCATCTGTGTAACACGTGTGCATCTCTGATCATCTGTGTAACACGTGTGCATCTCTGATCATCTGTGTAACACGTGTGTGCATCTCTGATCATCTGTGTAACACGTGTGTGCATCTCTTATCATCAGTGGAACACATGCATGCATCTCTGATCATCTGTGTAACACGTGTGTGCATCTCTGATCATCAGTGTAACACATGCATGCATCTCTGATCATCAGTGTAACACATGCATGCATCTCTGATCATCAGTGTAACACATGCATGCATCTCTGATCATCAGTGTAACACATGCATGCATCTCTGATCATCAGTGTAACACATGCATGCATCTCTGATCATCAGTGTAACACATGCATGCATCTCTGATCATCAGTGTAACACATGCATGCATCTCTGATCATCAGTGTAACACATGTGTGCATCTCTGATCATCAGTGGAACACATGCATGCATCTCTGATCATCTGTGGAACACACATGTGCATCTCTGATCATCTGTGGAACACACATGTGCATCTCTCAGTTATGGCCGTCTACTTACAGGATGTACTCATGGGGATTCCAGGTTAGAATTGGTCCCTAGCTGGTCGTAAGAGGCGACTAAATGAATTTAGTTGGCAGGCTTGGTGACTCAGTTGAGGGCTTGTCAACGTGTTTCTACTGGGTGGATTGTTCATAATATCAATCACTGGATTGTCTGGTCCAGACTCGAATACTTACAGGTTGATGTCAAATATCTGGACTATTGCTGAGTTTAACAACAAACACACACATCTGTACGTTTCTTTGTAAGTCTATCATCATCCTTAAACCATTTTCAGAAAATTTAGTATATGACTTCACCATATATGTGAGCTTGGTATTATTTGTTGCTGTGGAAGGAATGAAAACAATTGAAGCCACATTTTATGATTGGTTTTAAAACTAAGGTTACAAAATTTAAATTTGCACTTACCCTGGATCACACTATGCATCCTGTAGCACAGAATAAGTATTAAATATTAAATGTAATGTAAAATTAACAATATCTCTGTGTTGAAAAGAAATGTGATGAAAAATGCATGCAGCTTGGCTGGTTTCAAGGTGTTACATCCTTTCCAACATAAATCTGCTCCTGACATTTTTTATTATTTACAATGTGTGAAGCCCATTTCTGGTGTCCCCCGCGGTGATATTGCTTGAATATTGCTAAAAGCGGCGTAAAACCAAACTCACTCACTCACTCATTATTATTTAAATTTAGAAAAATGTGAATAAAAGGAAAATATTCTTATCTTTTAATTTCACACAGCATTTGTAATACCAGTAATAAAAACATGCTGATTGGGTTGTTTTCAAGATGCGTTGAATAGATCTAGACCTCTACAGCATGAAAAAAATCTATTTTTGATACATGTAATACTTGAATATCATTCCTGTAGGCATCATGTTGATTTGTACCTTAGAGTTCTAGAATTTCTTGCCTTGTTAGCCGATGTAAGCTGTATATTCATGAATGTATGAAAATGACTGTTTGCTACTTCTTGTGATATATATTATATCAGATGACCAATTATTTTGATGTGTCATGATGTAGGTGTCATTTTGAGGGGGAGAGGATATAGGTGTCTTCTAAGGGTAAACGGGTGCAGGTGCCCTGTAGGGGATGACGGGGTAGATGCCCTTAATGGGATGAAGGGGTAGTTTCATGTATGGGGATGGGAGGAAGGTGTCCTGTTGGGGGATGAGTGATGGTAAGAGTTGGAAGTACAATAAAATAGTTTGAATGTGTGGGAGTCAATGCAGAATCATGTACTGGTGTATTGCTATCCTCTGTGACTTGTTATCTGGATGTGACTGGTGAATGCTGTTGTGTAAATAAATATTTTTTATATTCTGTTGTGTCATGGGAGTTGCTAGTTCCCCTAAAATCACAAGACTGACAAAGTGCCTTGGTAGCCGGCGTCACGGGTGGCCCAGTATAATTATATAAGGCGCAGCGATTGGCTGTGCAGAGTTGCGTCCCTTGGAACCCCACAAATCATCTCATCAGATACGGAGTGACTAATACATTCAAGAAAATCCAAGGTCAATTTACTTTTGAATGTTCACTGTCACTCACGCGATAAGTTGTGTCTACTGACAAAGCGATCGTGGTATTGTGGGTTCGAATCCCGGTTCGCCCCGATTATGTTTGTAGGTTTGTCAGCAACACAACCGTGCTGGTGGGTTTCACCGAAGTGGTAAACGTCTGAGACCTGCATCACTTTGGGCTTTCCTCCCACATTAAGCTGACACACCGTGATATAACTGGAATACTGTTAAAAGCGGTGTTAAACCCAACTCACTCACTTACTCCTTGGTAGTCACATTCATATCTGTGAGAATTTGATAAAGACGTGGCAATTTCAATCAACAAAATCACAGTTATATTACACATCCGGAATCTTTCAGCAGGAGGTTGAAACCACACACGTTATATTCCAGTACAACCAGCATGCTCAGCAAACAGTTGTTTTTTTCTGTTATCATTGTGGGCCCTTATTGTGTATTTAAACAGTAATGGCCACGTATTGTCTTCAGATAACACCCGTTTTTGTGCAGGTGAATCGATCTAAATCATGTGCACAGCACTATAGTGGCAAAAGTGGTTTTTCACGTGCAACTGGTCACGTGGCCTTGATACCGCACGTGTTTTCAGCCATACCTGTAAGCAGTCATTAACACAAAAAAAGGAAAATAAAAGTCTTTACGGCCATTTGCCTTTCAAATGTGCAACGTGAACGTGCCATCGGCATGCTGCAGACGGGAACGTCCGTAGATGAAGTCGCGAGGACGATTGGTTGTAGTCGACGGACTGTTTATGATTTACAGACGCGTCTACAGCAAACGGGTACCACCGCTGATCGCCCTCGGCCAGGTCGACCACGTGTGACGTCACATGCAGAGGATTGTCAGATTGTTTTACGTCACCTCCGTAACCGATTGTTGACGGCTACATCAACCAGAAATGAACTGTTTAGGGGTAGACTGAGTGCGCAAACTGTTCGAAACCGTCTGAGAACTGCTCACCTTCAAGCACGACGGCCATACTGCGGGCCGATTCTGATTCAATTACACAGACGTCAACGTCAATTGTGGGCACAGCGACACTTACGATGGACTCAGAGGAATTGGAATCAAGTCGTCTTCAGTGATGAATCCCGATTTAATCTTCGATTTGCTGGTGGTAGGGCGAGGGTGTGGAGGCGCCGTCATGAACGTTACGCCCAGTGTTGTGTACAGGAAGTTGACAGATTTCGAGGCGGAAGTGTCATGGTGTGGGGTGCTTTCTGTGGCAATGCACGTTCCAGGCTTCTTGTCATCCGTGGCAACCTCAACGCTGCTGCTTACCGCGACCAGGTACTGGCACCAGAACGTCTGCCTTTTATGGCAGCACATGGACCCGGTTTGATCTTCCAACACGACAATGCTCAAACCCCACACAGCAATTTTGACAAGGAATTTCCTTCAGAATGCGGGAGTAAACGTCATGGACAGGCCGTCAAGGTCTCCCGACCTCGATCCTATCGAACACGTCAGGGATGCTCTTGGCAGAAGTCTGCGCACTCTCCAGAACCAACCACAGAATTTGCGAGATCTTGGCACCATTTTGCAGCAACAATGGTGTCGTCTTCCCAATCATGTGTTCACAAGCATCACAAGGTCCATGCGGAGACGCTGTGTGGCAGTTGTCAACGCACATGGTGGCCATACACGCTACTAAACTTGTGTGCCATCAGATTCTCGTGCTGGGGACTTAGGTGCTTGGAACAAATTATGGTTACCCCTGTTAATTAAAATCCTTGTTTGGACATTAATGATTAAAAATTACTTTCTCTGATACATATGTCCGTTGTATATCATATATGGGATTATTTCTAATTTTTTTTTTTTAATTTGACTCAGTATAAATATGTTCACTATATAAATACTGTACCCCATCGAAAATAAAAATTGTCTACCATTACAATCTGAGGCGCACGTAAAATCTCTTACTGCGACCAAGTAACCTCCCACCAGCATAATTCTTATAAATGCCGGAACGGTAACGAGACACGTACACATAAATCACATACATTCTGTCGGTATAGTTTGTTTCGTATTGTTGTAAAGCATACCGTATTGTCAAAATGCAAATGGAACTGACACAAGTTGTGAAACTTACATGGTCGTTGAGAATATACACACGTTCCATTGCACAATCATTTTATAAGAAAATGGTGATACATAGCTCCCAAATCCAACCGCATCTAGGCATAAGTAGAATTATGATATTGAAAAAAAACTTTTGGATTGAAAGAATCTAACACCGTCTTCTTAATCGTTCTAACGAGGTTGAATTTGTAGGTAAAGTGAATTGTTTAATATTACGTAAGCAGTAATATGCATTTTACCAGTTATGGTAGACGGTATTACATTTAGATATTTATGCACATTCTCTTTGAGCAATGCAGAATGATTTGTGAGGAACAGTTTTGAATCAAAACGTACTCACGTTTAAGCTTGAGCCCAGTTCTCACAATGTGAATGTATACAATTTTGACCTTAATTGTTTCTTAGTGATGATGTGATGTCAAGGACAATTAAGCACCAAACATGTTTATTAATTACTGTGCAGATTTCATTAGATAGTTTAATTACTTGATAAACAGTGTTGTCATTGTTCGTCAAACAGACTGGCACACATATACTAGTATAACATTGAAAGTGACTACAAAAGCTAAGTGACTTAATACCTTCCCAGAACACGAAATCAAACAGATGGATATAAGGTGTGCTGGATCTCCCCTGGTTTGCTGCAGGAGGTTACGCTACGTGCATGGTGGGCACGAGCGTATCGGCTTGACGGAAAACGTGAAGGAGCATGGCGCCGGTATGTTTTCTCAGTGGTACTGTCCAGAAACACTTCCACGGGCTATGTGCAGTGCTGTTCTGGCAGTCACAGCGACCCCGTCCCATATCATAACAGACACGCACTCAAATCTGTCATGTTGCATTATGATGAAGTTCGTGAGGACGCAGCCGTGAAGATCCGGTTTAGAATTGGGTCCACAAACGGGATCGGGTGGTCAGGCTCGCTGACTTTTTTGATGCTTGTCATCGCATCTCAATTGCGTTTATCACTGGATTGTCTGGTTCGGACTCGGTTATTTACAGACCGCCGTCAAATTGCAGGAACGTTGCTGTGTGCGGCGTTAAACAACAAACAAACGCCCCCAGAAACGTCCAAGGTGATACAGAAAGTCCAGAGTGAACGTCCACGAGACCATCAGCTATTCCCCTAGTTTCTACGCCCTAAACACCATTGGCGTCTGGCTAGAATGCCTCCATTGGTTTACATTTCGTGAAGTCTGGTTTCTGATTAATCGATCTCGGACGGGGCCGATTATTAACATTTTGTGTCTGCATAAACCTGTTACCAATCTGCAAACCACAGACATACAGAAACATTGAACATTTTGTCTACATCTCGCTGTGTTCTTTGAAGCATGTCAATATCCCTTGTTAAATATGTTATCGATAAGGTTTGGAAGTCCATCATTTGACATATTGCTTTCTGAGTAAACTTCAGATGACATTTGCTTTCATTTTGCCCTTAATGTACTGAACCTCAGAAAATTCCACTTGTCTCACTTTCGTGAATATAAAGAATGAATGTCTTCCTTGTTTTGTGTTACTGATGATGCATAAACTTTGTGACATGTGCTGGACCAAGGAATATTTCTCTGTTTGTACTGCGGATTTTTATGGAGCTTTGGAATCCAGTACAAAAGGGGAATGGACATGTCATTCAGAGTAAATTGAGAGGCTGTTTTGCAACGCAGTGTTACCTTCCTCAGCAACCTCTTGGTGGTGGCCTCGAATCCAAGTACGCCCTAATAATGGTTTTAGGTTCGTCAGCACCCAACCCGTGATCGTGGCTTTCACCAAAGCGGTAAACGTCTGAGACCTGCATACACTTTGGGCTTTCCTCCCAAATGAAGCTGACACGCCGTGATATAACTAAAATACTTGATGTCAGAAGTGACTTTATTACTCCAAACATTTATGTAACTACGATCGCCTTGTGAAAGTGGTTGTAGGGCAGGTGAGCTACATGATGTTATCCATGTATTGATCAGTTACCACGAACGTATGTATCTGTTGATCTTAGCTCCAAAAGACCTTGTTAATGGCATCACAGATAACAGAGTCTGGTAAACGGTTTTGTTTTTTATTACAAAACATATCTCAGAAAACAAAATAGCATAATTTCCTGAGATATATGGAGACTGGAATGTTGTTTTCCTGTTATATATGGAATGTCTTATCAGAGTTGTAGAACATATTTAGAGCAGATGTCATGTTGGTGACCACATCAGAACCGTGGGAAAAGTGTTCAAATATATTTCCCATTCGTCAAAAGTGTAGTTCATTATTCATAACACCGTAGCCATGTCATCAGAATTATTAGGTGACTCTCTCATCCTGGAACTGCTCACATATAATTGGTCTCCATGTAAATACAGAAGGCCAACGTCGGACAATAACCAGTTTTGATTATCAGACGAAACATATTCCATGGGGCGTAAAAGGTAAAACAACGGTTAAAATCATATGAATGGATCACTGAAAATCAGTGATGACACCCTAACGGTAGCACCATCCCCTCAAAGTTCACAGGTGGCCTGTAACTGCACAGCACAACCACCAGCAATAATTGATATCCTTTACCCTGCAGTCGCACCGGGTAATCAAAACATCTGCCCCTAAAACCTTAATTTACGGAACTGAAAATAAGTTAAAGCCAGAGGGCAGTTCCTTCTACAAACCAGTAAAAGTGTGTGTCACAATGACATATGAATAAGATTTGTGCGGTAGAAATGCCTGATACAGTATCTCAGCTTGGTTTATAACAAGGGAAATTAACATTGAACCTGTCAGGATTATAAACAACTGGTTTTGGAAACACTGTCTGTAAAACAGGAGTTATATATACACGGTGAATGTGGTGCAAAGGATTGAAAGCGACCACATACTGAACTTCCATAAACGATGGCTGATTGTGGTGAGTATAAACTAGCTTGTGATCTCGTAACATCTATGCTAATGATAACAATCGAAAATAAATCCAGAATTCAGCCTGGCAACCCTTTTCAACGGAGTATCAGTCACGTCACAGTAGTAGAATAGGACAGAACCCTAGTGTCCGGAAGTGGTTCTGCGCATGCACCTGCTGGGTAATGCGTGCGCCTCCATATGGCAGTACTTCCGGTTCCGGGAGGCATGCGCCTCCAAGATGACGTCACGTCCGTTTCCGGGAGGGGTTCGCCTCCAAGATGACGTCACGTCCGGTTCCGGTGAGCCGTGCGCCTCCACGATTTCAGCCAGAATTCAGCCTGGCAACCCTTTGATGATTACTGCGAGCACCCGTATAGTGCTGACAAACCTGAGTTCATGATCCACTCGAATCTGGTTTTCATACGACGCTCGCACACCAAATGGGACACCTCCACAAGGCGCCCTATAGACTGGACCGCCACCCATCAGATCATATACCCACTGAGCTAAAACTCCTCAATTTAGCTCACAAGACATACAATTGACCTTTTGAAAAAACAATATTTGGGTTCCCATCGTGGGTCCCCCAATAACTGTTTTGCACCTCCATTGTACAACGTTTTATGTATTTATAAATATTTGTTTTCACACAGAACATTAAACGGTCGGTTCCGGTTGAGGTAAACACCGGCATTGTGGTTGCGTTAACCTGGGACATTTGAAATTAAGACATATTATTTACTACCGACCAAAATAAGGGAACTGATGAAATAATAGTGAAGGTATAATGACGATAAATATCGGTAAAATGAATTTGCGTGAAGATCACAATCTTGGGCGATACATGCACGACGCCTTGATGACATACTGTTGAGTAACTTGCGTCTGGTTGCCCTTGGTATTGCCCGTCATTCCGCCTGAAGCAAGCAGACCCACGTTGACGGGTGCTGGGTCATAGGGTACACTCCCCGCCCCAGGACATCCCACAGATGCTCTATGGGGGTCTGGAAACATGGTGTAACGCCAATGGCGCATGGTCCGCCCCCTGATGTTGGCTAGCCCACTCCAATATTTGCCGTCTATGGCAAGCTGCTAGGGTCACGTATTTCTCAGGACGCCTTGCTTTCAAGCGAGCTGCATGGATACGGTTTTTGACGGTAGATGTTGAAATTCGCCTTCCTGTTATTGTCAATTCTCTATTGATAATAGGGACAGATTTGAACCTTTTGCGTAGTGTAATTCATGAGACGATCTTATCAATCAGTCATCATTAATTTTATTTCTAAAAAAGAACCACCCACGGTGGTACAGGAGAAGAAGTTTGATAATCATCAAAATTTAACAAGATGCCGGTTATACTATACAAATATTTGGCGACATTTTAACATTTTGCTTGAAAATTTGTAGGAACATTTGAACAGAAACATATATCATAAACAAGCACACATATATACAATCACACTCAAAGGTACTTATCTATTCCACATAATTATAAATTTTGAAAGTTTTTTTTTTTTTATCTCAGTTACATTTCTGGTTCTCAATTTTTTTGTATTTTATTGTATAAGGAAACTGCGTACATTTATTCGAGATAAATTCAGATCAAGATTCACAGAAAGCTTCACATTTAAAGAGGTAGTGGAATTCATCGGCAATAGCTGGCGACATACATAGGCTCTATGTTTCAGAACAGGATAATAAATTTGTTTAGATAGGAGAAGAAAGTTGTTTCTAAATATAACACCTAAGTACGTATAATTGTCTACGATATCAATTTCCGTGTTTTCCAAATATAAAGATAACCTACTGTTATTTCGACGGCCCGCTTCCAAAGATAAAAACTTTGATTTTTTAGGTATACGCCTGATCTACATATTTTGCACTTTTAAAAGATTCTAATGTATTCTGGAGTCCAGTTACAGAATCAGCAAAGAGGACAGTGTCATCAGCATACAGAAGGGTTTAAGATAAATAGATGTACATGTAAATCGTTAACATCGCCAAGATCATTGATAAAGAGACAAAATAGACGAGGTGATAAACTTTCTCCTTGCCGCACGCCGAGTAATACGGGAAATAATCTGATACAACACCATTTACACACATGATCTTATATTTGCATGTATATTTTTATCTAACTGGAAGAATTTACCCTTGATACTGTCACCTTGTTTCGAATATACCCAGGGGGCACGGGTGGCCCAGTCGTCTAAGGCGCCGCGATTCGCTGTGCAGAGTTGCGTCCCTTGGACACGCCAGAAACCTATGCTTGTGGTTTCGAATCCCAGTTCGCCCCGGTTATGTTTCTAGGTTTGTCGACACCATACCCGTGATCGTGGGTTTCACCGAAGTGGTAAACGTCTGAGACCTGCATCACTTCGGGCTTTCCTCCGACATTAAGCTGACACGCCGAAATATAGCTGGAATGCTGTTAAAAGCGGCGTTAAACCCAACTCACTCACTCACTATTTATTTCTGATTCATGTTTAAAGTATCGACGTTTTGATTTATAAAATGTATTACGTTTATTTCGACATTCTGTCCCAAAGCAGGGTTTGTTATTTTTACCTTTTCTCAGGCCGTGGCGGACTAGACGCCTGGGTCAGTTTTAGGACAGCTTCTCTGTTGATATTATTCACAAATGCATTTGCTTTATCCTTTTCATGTTTTGGTTTTGCATCGTGATCTTTTAAGGGGGTGTTTGAAATATCTTGCTTACTTGCAGTACTGACTATGGTTGTATTATTATTTAAAGTGAGTGAATATCTGAGTACAGATGGGAAAATTCAGAAATATCAAATTCATTAAAACATGGAAGCACAAACATGAAGATAGGACATAATCAACTAAACTGGAAGTTACTTACCAACTCCTTTGTATTTCATTTTACCTTTTTAACATAATCTCCCTGCCTTTCAATATTCGTCTCATATCGAAAGTGAAGCTTTTCAATTCCAGTCAGGAAAAAGTTTTCTGAAGCCACCCTGGAAATCCATTCACGACAGCTTTGAGTTCATCGTTGACGTCAGAGCGCTTTCCACGAAGGTGTTCTTTCAGTTTAGGGAACAGGTAGGACATCCCTTGGTGCCAGGTCTGGCGAGTATGGAGGGTGAGGCAGCTCTTCGGACCCACATTGTCGCACAGCAGTCTTTGCAAGTTGAGAGGTGTGAGAAGAGGCATTGTCATGAAATAGGAGAACTCCAGCAGTCAGCATTCCTCCCCGCTTTTCTTTGACTGATGAAGGATTAATAACTTATAGAACGCACAGAGTGCCTCTTTCATCTACTGGGTGTTGAGAGGAAATATATAAACCGCAACATGTTTCAAAGCAACTCACAGGTTTTTCAACAGAGAGTAAAGTAATAATAACATACAAAATATACTGAACCAAATAAAAAACTTTACAATCCTAAAATTTTAACATTTTGACCAGTTATCATTGTGGGTCCTTATTGTGTAGTATTTAAACAGTAATGGCCACGTATTGTCTTCAGATAACACCCGTTTTTGTGCAGGTAAATCGATCTACATCATGTGCATAGAACTATAGTGGCAAAAGTGGTTTTTCACGTGCAACTGGTCACGTGGCCTTGATACCGCACGTGTTTTCAGCCATACTTGTTAGCAGTCATTAACAAAAAAAAGACAAACTCCAGAAAACAAAAGTCTTTACGGCCATTTGTCATGCCACGCCTTTCAAATGTGCAACGTGAACGTGCCATCGGCATGTTGCAGACGGGATCGTCCGTAGCTGAAGTCGCAAGGACGATGGGTTGTAGTCGACGGGCTGTTTATGTTTTACAGACGCGTCTACAGCAAACGGGTACCACCGCTGATCGCCCTCGGTCAGGTCGACCACATGTGACGTCACATGCAGAGGATCGTCAGATTGTTTTACGTCACCTCCATAACCGATTGTTGACGGCTACATCAACCAGAAATGAACTGTTTAGGGGTAGACTGAGTGCGCAAACTGTTCGAAACCGTCTGAGAACTGCTCACCTTCAAGTACGACGGCCATACTGCGGGCCGATTCTGACTCAATTACACAGACGTCAACGTCAATTGTGGGCACAGCGACACTTACGATGGACTCAGAGGAATTGGATCCAAGTCGTATTCAGTGATGAATCCCGATTTAATCTTCGATTTGCTGATGGTAGGGCGAGGGTGTGGAGGCGCCGTCATGAACGTTACGCCCAGTGTTGTGTACAGGAAGTAGACAGATTTCGAGGCGGAAGTGTCATGGTGTGGGGTGCTTTCTGTGGCAATGCACGTTCCAGGCTTCTTGTCATCCGTGGCAACCTCAACGCTGCTGCTAAACGCGACCAGGTACTGGCACCAGAACGTCTGCCTTTTATGGCAGCACATGGACTCGGTTTGATCTTCCAACACGACAATGCTCAGACCCCACACAACAATTCTGACAAGGAATTTCCTTCAGAATGCGAGAGTAAACGTCATGGACAGGCCGTCAAGGTCTCCCGACCTCAATCCCATCGAAAACGTCTGGGATGCTCTTGGCAGAAGTCTGCGCACTCTCCAGAACCAACCACAGAATTTGCAAGATCATGGCACCATTTTGCAGCAACAATGGCGTCTGAACTTGTGTGCAATCAGATTCTCGTACTTGGGACTTATGATTTAAACTATTGATGTTATTACCGAATACCGTAAGTACTTGGAACAAATTATGGTTACCACCGTAAATCCTTCT
This sequence comes from Haliotis cracherodii, assembly GCF_022045235.1. Lineage (NCBI taxonomy): Eukaryota > Metazoa > Mollusca > Gastropoda > Lepetellida > Haliotidae > Haliotis > Haliotis cracherodii. The sequence goes on from NW_027266264.1 coordinate 29,728,632, forward strand.
TTGGACATTAATGATTAAAAATTACCTTTTCTGATACATTTGTCCGTTGTATATCATATATGGGATTACTTTTAAAAATGGGAGGTTTTTAATTTGACTCAGTATATTTTGTAGTGCATTTTTCATAGTGTAGGCATAATGCACTAAAACAGCTTTGTTGCAGGCGATCGGCACTGTTCAAAGTCGAAATATACTATAGGCGAATAGAGATGGAACCCCTCATGGTGACCCCACCCAGTACGGTACTTGTTCCATAGTCGAGAAATTACACTTTTTTTACTTTTGACTTGCCAAAACATTCGGGCAACTTGGGATATTGACGTCCCTCCACCCGAGGCCTTATCGTACCCACAAAATGCCATTTGGTCTTTTCATTAAGATATTGCCTCGAGACATTTTTAGACGTGCCCTTAGCTCAACTGGATCAGTGATTGTAAGTTCCTCTGTAGGCGCACACATTTTTACATCTGTGTGCACGTGCATCACGTGTTCATGAACGATTAGAAAATTCATTGTGATCAGATGTTTCGTTATTGTATATGTACACCTCAACGATAGTTACCTTTAAATCATTAGATCCTTTATTTAGTGTCGGCAGTATACTTTGGTCTTTCAGCCTTCTCCGTTGGCGCAAACTCGGTTGGCAAGAAAAAGGAAATCAATAAAACGATGGGACCGATTGTGCATAGCCAATTCAGAGTTTCCAAGATAAGTATTCTCATCAGATGAACTGATAGGTTATCTTCTGACCACGTGACACCACTGGGCTGAGTTTGGGAGGTTTTGTTAAAATGCGTGGTGTTCAGGTAGGAGTAATCGATCTGCCGAAGCATGCTCGGGTCCATCGTGTTGATGTGCGTTGTCCACACAATACATGCCGGTGAGTAGTTTTGAGTTTATTGCGGGCTTTACATATACGCCCGGAAATGTTTCAATTACTAATTAATTAAGCGTTGTAAAAACATTGCCTAAAAATTAACTTTGATAAACGAACGTGATCTTTAAGAACATCCCTCTGCCAATAGGAAACAACCACCATTGTCAAATGAGGTTACATTTAATCACGATTTAGCACAACCACAACCACCGGTGATTTTTTAACCCCAAAACAAGACCGCCTCCGTGGTCTAGTGGTAGAGCGTCCGCCCGGAGAGTGGAAGGTCCGGGGTTCGATCCCCGACCGCGTCATACCAAAAGACGTTCAAAGATGGTACTTGTTGTGACCCTGTCGGGCGCTTGGCATTAAGGGGCTAAAATAAAACTGGTCGGCTCGGTATACTGTGTCTGAGTGGGGTATTCATGTTAAACTGCGGCATGGTATCTCAGTGAGCTAGCACTATGAATCGGCATCAGTCCGGACTAGTACAAGCAGTCACACACACACACACACGTGCATGCACGTAGCTATATAAGTGAAACAATCTTGGACGCGACATCACCTCACCCCAAAACAATATCCATTTTACGTGTGGTGCTGCAGATGTCATACGACTATTTCAGGTGACTATTTCAGGATAAATATGTCACTTTGAGCCCCTAGATGACCCCCATAGCTCGAACGGACAGCAGCGTATAAACCCGTATTCCTGTGCCTTCAAACACTCAGTCGTTCATCCGTTGTGCAGAGTTGCGCCCCTTGGGCGCGCCAGAAACCTATGATTTTGGGTTCGAATCCCGGTTCGCCCCGATTATGTTTCTAGGTTTGTCAGCACCATACCCGTGCTCGTGGGTTTCACCGAAGTGGTAAACGTCTGAGACCTGCATCACTTCGGGCTTTCCTCCCACATTAAGCTGGCACGCGGTGATATCACTGGACTACTGTTAAAAGCGGCGTTAAACCCAACTCACTCACTCATAGCCCAGATAATGCCGACAGCTTTGAAGGACAACCCAATGGAATACATTCCGATTATGTCCATCTTTGCGCCTCTGATATCCTCCTTCCTGCCACGGTCATTAGAAATGATTAAACCTTGCAAGACAGCGGATTTAAAACCAAAATTTGAATTATTGCATTTTGTAGAATGCACGAGTGTCGTGCTGCATGTGTATGCCACGGCGATTTGTGATGTCACCGTCAAACATGAACGGTCACATCCTTACGATTCTTGTCATACGCCATTCTTGTCATAATAATCACTGCCATTACAGTTGAAATTAATGGTGCCATGCTATTATTCTCATGGGGTGCTTAACAATTTTTTCAAAAGCAGATGTACATTAACAGCACCAAATCGAAAGAATATTATTACATGGAAAGATTAATATTCCCCTACATATTGTCAGAAGCCTAAGATGTAACACTAAATGTAGTCCCACACACTGCGATGTGGGTCCTTGAGATGAGCGGTACTTTGCAAACAGGAGTCCGTCTAAATGATAGTGACTCCACGAGGACTGCAAGGCAAAATAAACTGACAGTTAAATGAAACATTTCCATTTTAAAGATGAAACTGCAAAAAAATATAAACAAAAGTTAAAAATACTTCAATGCAAAACACATCGTCAAGACACAACACTGCTCTTTACAGAAATTAACACACGTCTACGGTACGTTTTATTCTGTTTAAAATGAGAAAAAGTGAAAAACATGTGCCGCTTGGGCAGCTCAAACTACACGTGCAATAAGGGTATAAAAATTATACGGACAACACTCACACTGATAAAATACCATCAAAGAAATGTCCCGATTGACACCCGAAAACGCGCGCGGGCCCTGGGTACGGTACACATGAGAGCCACCCATGCCCACATTGCTGGAACTTTTGGTTGCTCCCGTGTTGCTGCAACTAACCTGAAGCAATGCTACAAACAGACCGAGTAAACATCAGAATGGCCAAGAACAGGCCTACCCAGGGTAACTACGCCCAATGAAGACCGGTACTTGCGTACTTTCCATCTCAGTAATCGATTCCTGAGAGTGACGTCATCAGCGACAAATGCCTTGGGACATATGGTTAGTCGAAAGATAGTTACCACGCGACTCAGGGCTCAAGGAATTAGGGCTTACAGACCTTAGACGGGACAGTTATTGACAGCGCAACATCGTCGTCAGAGATTGAGATAGGTCCGGACTCTACGCCGTTGGCAGCGACATGACTTGCAGAGAGTCGTCTATACTGATAAAAGATGGTTCTATCTGTTCAGAACCGATGGAAGATAGTTTGTTTACCGCCGAAGAGATGAACGAATGGCGGCATGTTGCGTTCAGGTCGTGCCGTATGGTTATGGTCGGGCTGTTATGGTGTGGGGAGGAAGTCCAGATATTCGTGCTTGTCAAAACTCCTTTATCCACACAAGATCTTTCGCCGTTCAACGGCTCTTCAGGTGTAATGAAAAATTTAACTTACAATATTTTTTTAATTTGAAGTTTACGCGATATACGGCATTTCCATTGGACGAGAGGTCGGTCACATGACCGCGAAACTGACGTTCATAAGTGTATGAACGAAACAATTTGACGTTCATACGTTTTTCACGAAACCGTGTTCTTGAAATGGCGTTAACACTGACGGACTACGTCCACATTCCTGGGGAAACCCCTGGGAATTCCCTAGCACAAAAACATACATAAGCGTTCTTTCTGATCATTTAGAACCTTTGTTCTTGATCTCAGCGTTTCAGTATACATTGAGAAATGTGAGAGAGCGTGACTGCATGATTGTTCACGAATATCCTCGCTACGGCCTATCCTAATGAACAAACGAAGAAATGCACATCTAAACTATCGTAGTATCGACTCGATCCGTGCCTAGGCTGACACTGACCGCCTCCAGCCATCTATGAATTTACCTTAGTGTCTGTTTGACGCATCTTTATTCACCTTTCAATGATCGGCCAGATGATCAATGATGACTAACACATGTAACCGCCACAGGTTCATTAACAACTTCGGAAATCTCCCCCGTCACGTTTATCGTGTCGGCAATGTTGACGTCTTGTACTTGATGTAAATGTATTACGACGCGCTGTCATTGTGACTGACTTACTGAGGTAGTTCTTCACAGAACTTTCTTATCTAATGAGGATATGATTTGAACACGTGCTGCGTAAGATGTTTCTGAAGAGCAAGTTGTGCATCCATACCCTCATGTCACCTCTCTTTTTGAGGAACTATTTTACTCCGCGATATAGCTGGTTGTTGTATGGCTGTGGTGTAAACATGAAGTCACACGTACTAAATAATTTTGTGTTTAGATCCTGGTCTACATCCTTTGAGGTAAGAAATTGTGATAAAAAAATTCTAAGAATTGACTTTCACTTTGTGTGAGTTCATTGGAGTATGAACCTTCATAGAGTGAGGGCCAAACATTGTATAACAGTGACAATAGAGGGAGAAGTACAACGTAGTCCTAGGCGACAGCCAACGTTATGCTTTTGACGTCATAAAGCATATGACGTCATAGTTAGTGATAATAGCGGGAGGCATGAATACATTAAGGATTGACTGTGTATTTTTTTCGGTTCATAGCGGTCCGCGTAGCGGATTCTTACAAAAGTTTGCACATCGGTTTTTCGATTCATACCTCAATGAACCGAAAAAAATACACAGTCAATGCTTATAATTAAATTCGACAACGTAAAACATGTTTTATCTACAATAGTTTAACCCAAAACAGTTGCATATATCAAAACAGACAAAAATGACGGCATTGATGAACATTCCAGGTGTAGGAATACATACAGTGGCGTGACATGAATCAGGTGATCGTTTAATTTATGCACATAACTTGACACGCCTACACAGTCAGTAGCCAATCAACGGAGAGTGGGATTAAAACAATGTTCATTTGACCTGTCAATTAAGGCAAGAGGCGAAAAGACTTGCAACAGTCAGACTGTAACGAACCGGAAGAAATATGTCCGAGAGAAGGCGGCTGTTTCAAATAACATGGTCATTTACTGCGTGATTCAAACATTACTTCTCTGATTACGGTAAAACAGTTGGAGAAATGCTAGTTAGAAATGAAACGCGAAGACATGAAAGTTGAACCGAGGCGAGCGGGAAAAAAAACTGCCGAGCGAACCTGCACGTTTGCTGTTTCATTCATTCTCGGCCTTCGGTTTCAAAGGGTAGTTTGGACAATGAATATGCATGAAAGTCGCTAAATGTCCTGTGCATGACGATACACGTGAGCAGAAAGGGCATTCCCTCGACTGTAATATTGGGATTCCCCGACATTCCGCAGTAATAAAAGTAGTGCGCAGCGGTGGGCGTGGCTTAATTTTTTACATTCATTGGGAAATGAATGCAATAACACGTGACCATTTCAGCTAATCAGAATGCAGGAATTTCCATGAACACAGCGAAAATTTAATTATTATGGTGTGAGTGCACAAATACACAATGAGCTACATGGGGATGTTTTGAAAATTATACTTTTGAATTAAGTTTATAATTAGGCTTCAAAAATCTAATGAACATCTGTTCTTTTTCCATTCGTAAAAGTTTGTCATTGTTAAACAATTTATAAAACGGAAAGACGGATACGGACATATATATATAGATATATATCGTCTCGGATAACCATTGAAACAACGTTATCATTAAATGGCTGCAACAAAGTTCTTAATGGTAGATTTAGGAGCAGATACTGAGCTTTGTTTTGGCTAAAGTGCTTTCGCATTTTAACAGTTAAATATATCTCGCTCATTATCTGATCCGCCTATTGCTTTGACCTTTCGTCCCTTAAAAGTGTTCGCCGTCGGCCACGACTTAACGTCATGATGACGAACAGGAGTGACATGCTTGCTAGAGCAATCCATAATTAATACCCCTTGCTCATCTCGGATGAACGATGAAACTAGACCAGAAATAGCCGCCTGTGATCGCTAATAGTCTTGCCGAACTAGTGATTTTTAAAAACCATATCCCGTCTGTTTGTATTCCAAGTTGTCCATACTGTTCAGGCGTTAATGGCGTTATGGTAGATCTTCTATAACCAAGTGATTTACATATCATCTTAATCATAGATAGCTGCGGGTTATTTTCATACGGGATGATTAAAAAACTTGTTTCTTATTGTTGGTCTGGTGAGCTACTTATTTGGTTTACATACAGGTTATCACGGACGCGTGATTTGGGATGGTAATAATCCTCTGTTAGGGGTGACATTTATTTAGCTATCCTGAGCGTGCTAACACGTATTCTTCATATACATAAAAGCGACAAACCCCTTTACCATTCTCATAAGAAATCTATAAAAAAAAACAGTCGACTGTACGATTCCGACAACATTCCGAACATGTGTTTATGAATCACTATCAAACAGTGATGATACCAGCTGAAAATGTGAGCGTATCATGCCCCATCGGTGACACCGTCATAAATACATGCAAAGGCAAGTCAATTGTTCACCTGAAACAAACCACGAAAACATATGGTACAGGTCAATGTAAAGAATTGCATCAGGCATATTTTTGTCACTGATGCATCAAATTTGGAAATGTGCTCCATAAAACGTTTTGGCTTGACTGGCTTTGAGTGAGTGAGTGAGAGTGTGAGTTGGGTTTAGCGCCGCTTTTAACAGTATTACAGTTATATATCGCGGTGTGTCAGCTTAATGTGGGAGGAAAGCCCGAAGTGATGCAGGTCTCAGGCGTTTATCACTTTGGTGAAAACCACGAGCACGGGTATGTTGCTGACAAACCTAGAAACATGATAGGGGGCGAACCGGGATTCGAACCCACAATCATAGGTTTCTGGCGTGCCCAAGGGACGCAACTCTACACAGCGATTCGCGGCGCCTTAGACGACTGGGCCACCCGTGCCCCCTTTTACTGGCCTTGAAGGCCCTTGAATGTTGTAACTTTGATCAAACAACTTCTGATCAAGAGTTGCATGATGCTCTTTGGAATCTTGGTAGAAACAGCATGCTTGATTGTACCTCAAAAGTTGTGAAATGTAGACACCAAAGGCTTGAGCTACTGGAATATTGCTCGACATAAAGGTAAAGTTGACTACTGGAAAGTTGAAGCCATCCCTCTTGTCATGCAGTCTTTTGGTGAGTGTTTTGTCACTCTGAATCCTTATTCATAGATCAAAATATGAAACATATGGTCTCCTTTATTTCTAGTTCAGGCGGGTAAATCAGAGCAAGGGAATAGGTTATTTGTTATTGAATGATATCAGATCATCGATATACCTGAAGCTTAAGTTTAACGACTTGGCCAAATTACCATATTTCTTCTATGCCGAACCAAGCAAAAAATTGGATTCATTTGCATAAAGAAACAGATCAGGATGAAAGGGGCAATGGTGCCAATTGTTGCCCATGGGGATGCCTACATAGATGCTATCAATGAGGAAATTCAACATTTCTCATATTGTTTTCGCAGTAAACTTCAGATGGCAGATGAGCAAATTGATCTGAACCTCTGAGGATAGAATATGTAGTGAGTGAGCAAAGATGGACATAATCGGAATGTATTCCATTGGGTTGTCCTTCAAAGCTGTCGGCATTATCTGGGCTATGAGATGGATGAACGACTGAGTGAGTGAGTTGGGTTTAACGCCGCTTTTAACAGTATTCCAGTTATATCGCGGCGTGTCAGCTAAATGTGGGAGGAAAGCCCGAAGTGACGCATGTCTTCGACGTTTACCACTTCGGTGAAACCCACGAGCACGGGTATGATGCTGACAAACCTAGAAACATAATCGTGTCGAACCGGGATTCGAACCCACAATCATAGGTTTCTGGCGTGTCCAAGGGGCGCAACTCTGCACAGCGAATCGCGGCGCCTTAGACGACTGGGCCACCCGTGCCCCTGATAGAATATGTAACTATATGAAACTACACGTAGCTATCTATAGTTAGCTAATATAGGATATTTACCATCCCAAAACACATCGTCATGATAATTCATAGTCATTCTTAAATTTTATAGTAAAAAAAAATATTCTTATTTCTTGAAAACGAAACCTGAACAATTTTCCTGGAATTTTCGCATCATACTACCGAAACAGATTCCAAAGACAAAATAATGGAGAAAAGTTTATGGATGATCAATTGAACCTCAGTGAAAACAAGCAGCGATCCACCCCATTGGTTTTCTGTAAGACAAAACTGCAAAATATCATAATTCTGTAAGCTTACAATTTAATCATACACCTCGCCCTGAGAGTCACATAACAATATGGATAACGCTATTTCATTCTACATACTTTGAATCTCACTCTACATCTAGATGGTACTTATTACTATGCTTCACCATAATCATAAAGAGACTTAAATTCCTAAATTACCTTAATTAATATCATGAACTATCTAAAAGAACATGAATGCTTCATTTGCATCTGTACTTCATCAATAGAACAGCAATACTTCATCATTACGTCCCACTCAATAAAACCATGAGTATGTTTCATTCTTGCATTCTATCCGTGAAGATCCGGGGTAGAAAAGGTCTTTGGAAACCCATGCGTGCCGTAAAAGGTGACTATGCTTGTCGTAACGGCAGACTAGCGGGATCGGGTTGTTAGCCTCGCTGACTTGTTTGATGCATGCCATCGTATCCCAATTGTATAGATCGATGCTCTTGATGTTAATCACTGGATTGTCTGGTCCAGACTCGATTATTTACAGACCGGGCTCATATAGCTGGAATATTGCTGAGTGCGGCGTTAAACAACAAACACACGAAACAAACATTCTTGCATTATGTCAGCAAAACACTGGGGAGGTATTGCATTGGAATAACACAGTCAGTGTCCAGGCCTTGCACTTTCAGATCCTATAAACCTCGCCTTCATGAAACCAGCCGAGCAAAGTACAACCATATTCCCAGCCTCCAGGGCTGTTGATGGATCGGAGCGGAATGGTAAAGACAAAGGAAGCCTTTGTGCCTACACTGAGAAGAAGCAGACAAGTTGGTGGCAGGTTGACTTGCAGTCAGAATACCTCATAACAAGTCTCAAAATATTTCGTCGAGCAATAGGTGCGTATACTGGACTTCGCATGCACTGTGCAATTACATAATACATGCCACATACATGTGCATATTTCACATGCAATGTACACACACATCATATGCCACACACGTGTATATTTCACGTGCACTGTATATACACATATCACATGCCACACACACGTGTATATTTCACATGCAATGTACACACACACATCACATGCCACATACATGTGTATATTACACATGTACTGTATACACACACATCACATGCCACACACATGTGTATATTTCACATGCACTGTACACACACACATCACATGCCACACACATGTGTATATTTCACATGCAATGTACACACACACATCACATGCCACACACATGTGTATATTTCACATGCAATGTACACACACACACATCACATGCCACACACATGTGTATATTTCACATGCACTGTACACACACATCACATACCACACACATGTGTATATTTCACATGCAATGTACACACACAGCACATGCTACACACATGCGTATATTTCACATGCACTGAAAACACGCATCAACACATGTGTATATTTCACATGCACTGTACACACGCATCACATGCAACACACATGTGTATATTTCACATGCACTGTACACACACATCACATGTCACACACATCACATGTCACACACACACACACACACACACACACACACACACACACACACACACACACACACACACACACACACACACACACACACACACACACACACACACATACACAGGGCATATCATGTGACTTCATGCAGTTATCACCCTTCTTTGGATACGGACATCCTTAAAAACTTTATACCAGACCAGAACCTTCCTTTCTCATCGAGATCAACCCCATGGTCTAGTGATAGAGCGTCCGTCCTGACACCGCCTCCGTTTTCTAGTGGTAGAGTTCCGTCCAGACACCACCTCCGTGTGTTCTAGTGGTAGAGCGTCCGTCCTGACACCGCCTCAATGGTCTAGTGGTAGAGCGTCCGTCCTGACATCGCCTCCGTTTTCTAGTGGTAGAGCGTCCGTCATGACACCACCTCCATAGTCTAGTGGTAGAGTGTCTGCCCGGACACCACCTCCATAGACTAGTGGTAGAGTGTCTGTCCGGACACCACCTCCATGGTCTTGTGGTAGAGTGTCTGTCCGGACACCACCTCCGTGTGGTCTTGGGGTAGAGTGTCCGCACGGACACCACCTCCATAGTCTAGTGGTAGAGTGTCAGCCCGGACACCACCTCCATAGTCTAGTGGTAGAGTGTCCGCCCGGACACCACCTCCGTGGTCTTGTGGTAGAGTGTCTGCCTTCATCCCTCCTCCGTGGTCTAGTGGTAGAGTGTCTGTCCGGACACCACCTCCGTGTGGTCTGGGGGTAGAGCGTCCGCACGGACACCACCTCCATAGTCTAGTGGTAGAGTGTCAGCCCGGACACCACCTCCATAGTCTAGTGGTAGAGTGTCCGCCCGGACACCACCTCCGTGGTGTAGTGGTAGAGTGTCTGTCCGGACACCACCTCCAGAGTCTAGTGGTAGAGCGTCTGCCTGGACACCACCTCCATAGTCTAGTGGTAGACCGTCCGCCCGGACACCACCTCTGTGGTCTAGTGGTAGAGTGTCTGCCCGGACACCACCTCCATGGTCTGGTGGTAGAGTGTCCGACCAGACACCACCTCCGTGGTCTAGTGGTAGAGAATCTGCCCGGACACCACCTCCGTGGTCTTGTCTTAGAGAGTCTGTCCGGACACCACCTCCGTGGTGTAATGGTAGAGCGTCCGTCCTGACACCACCTCCGTGGTGTAGTGGTAGAGTGTCCGCCCGGACACCACCTCCGTGGTCTTGTGGTACAGTGTCTGTCCGGACACCACCTCCGTGGTGTAATGGTAGAGTGTCCGTCCTGACACCACCTCCGTGGTGCAGTGGTAGAGTGTCCTCCCGGACACCACCTCCATGGTCTTGTGGTAGAGTGTCTGTCCGGACACCACCTCCGTGGTCTAGTGGTAGAGTGTCTGTCCGGACACCACCTTCATGGTCTAGTGGTAGAGTGTCCGACCAGACACCACCTCCGTGGTCTAGTGGTAGAGAATCTGCCCGGACACCACCTCCATGGTGTAGTATTAGAGTGTCTGTCCAGACACCACCTCCATGGTCTTGTGGTAGAGAGTCTGCCTTCATCCCGCCTACGTGGTCTAGTGGTAGAGTGTCTGTCTGGACACCACCGCCGTGGTGTAGTGGTAGAGCGTCTGTCCAGACACCACCTCCATGGTCTAGTGGTAAAGCGTCTGCCTTCATCCCGCCTCCGTGGTCTAGTGGTAGAGGTCTGTCCAGGCACCACCTCCGTGGTCTTGTGGTAGAGTGTCTGCACGGACACCACCTCCATGGCCTAGTGGTAGAGTGTCCGACCAGACACCACCTCCATGGTCTAGTGGTAGAGAATCTGCCCGGACACCACCTCCGTGGTCTAGTGGTAGAGAATCTGCCCGGACACCACCTCCGTGGTGTAGTGATAGAGTGTCGTCCTGACACCACCTCCGTGGTGTAGTGGTAGAGTGTCCGCCCGGACACCATCTCCATGGTCTTGTGGTACAGTGTCTGTCCGGACACCACCTCCGTGGTGTAGTGGTAGAGCGTCCGCCAGGACACCATCTCCGTGGTCTTGTGGTATAGTGTCCGTCCTGACACCACCTCTGTGGTCTTGTGGTAGAGCGTCCGCCCGGACACCACCTCCATGGTCTAGTGGTAGAGCATCCGCCTGGACACCACCTCCATGGTCTAGTGGTAGAGCGTCCGCCAGGACACCACCTCCTAGGTCTAGTGCTAGAGAATCTGCCCGGATCCCGCCTCCGTGGTGTAGTGGTAGAGAGTCTGTCCGGACACCACCTCCGTGGTCTAGTGGTAGAGTGTCCGCCCGGACACCACCTCCATGGTCTAGTGGTAGAGCATCCGCCTGGACACCACCTCCGTGGTCTAGTGGTAGAGTGTCTGCACGGATCCCGCCTCCGTGGTCTAGTGGTAGAGTGTCTGTCCGGACACCACCTCCATGGTCTTGTGGTAGAGCGTCTGACCGGACACCACCTCCGTGGCCTAGTGGTAGAGAGTCTGTCCGAATCCTGCCTCCTTGGTCTAGTCGTAGAGCGTCTGTCTGGACACCACCTCCGTGGTCTAGTGGTAGAGAGTAATTAAAAACATGAAAGAATTTGCAAAATATCTGTCTTCTTGCAGTCAACCGAAATCCGTACGTTGAAATCCTTGTTGTTTACGAACCAGATGTCTAGTTCGTGAGGCGAATTTGATTGGACTATGCTTAGACTCGTCAGTCCTCCGTGGTCTTGCGGTACAGGGTCTGTCCGGACACCACCTACGTGGTGTAGTGGTAGAGTGTCTGTCCATGGTCTAGTGGAAGAGCATCCGCCTGGACACCACCTCCATAGTCTAGTGGTAGAGTGTGTGCCCGGACACCACCTTCATGGTCTAGTGCTAGAGAATCTGCCCGGACACCACCTCTGTGGTCTAGTGGTAGAGCGTCCGCCAGGACACCACCTCCTAGGTCTAGTGGAAGAGAATCTGCCCGGATCCCGCCTCCGTGGTGTAGTGGTAGAGAGTCTGTCCGGACACCACCTCCGTGGTCTAGTGGTAGAGCGTCTGCCCGGATCCCGCCTCCGTGGTCTAGTGGTAGAGTGTCTGCCCGGATCCCTCCTCCGTGGTCTAGTGGTAGAGTGTCTGTCCGGACACCACCTCCGTGGTCTAGTGGTAGAGTGTCCGTCCGGACACCACCTCCATGGTCTTGTGGTAGAGTGTCTGCCCGGACACCACCTCCGTGGTTTAGTGGTAGAGCGTCTGTCCGAATCCCGCCTCCGTGGTCTAGTCGTAGAGCGTCTGTCCGGACACCACCTCCGTGGTCTAGTCGTAGAGAGTAATTAAAAACATGAAAGAATTTGCAAAATATCTGTCTTCTTGCAGTCGACCGAAATCCGTACGTTGAAATCCTTGTTGTTTACGAACCAGATGTCTAGTTCGTGAGGCGAATTTGATTGGACTATGCTTAGACTCGTCAGTCCAGCCAAAATGTAACTCCATAATTGCAGCCTGGTTCGGCAAGCGTGGAAACTTCCTTTGCCTTGAGAAGATCACATTAATGGGCAAGATATGGAAGGATCCTACAGTCCATGAACAGAGCACTGAATAAAAGCGTTAGCCGTTGCCCATCTATCAAACCTTTTACACAAACCTGGACCAGATCAGTTCCGACCCCTGCTTGTGGTCAGAATATTAATTTTCGAAAACCGCGTTTCCTTGAGGTATGCATACACGGGACACACGTGAGAAATAAGAAGTTTCAGGTTGCTCGTCACGATGTTGTTTTTTATGCTTTGCTAATATATTGGGCTTTTTTCCATTAGGAATATCTGTGAGAGTTTACACAGTACAGGAGCCCTTGGACGTAAAGAGTAGCAAACACTTCCTTGATGGTAGTCAAAGATCACGTATCGGGTACTTTCTTTTTAAGGCCATGAAAATACCGATAATCCGGATAATGTCAAAATCTTTCTGTTTAGAAAGAGATATAGATAAGTTTATTGCTCGCCAAAAAGCAATGGTACAAATATACTTTGGAGTGGTTCCAATTAACAATTCATATCAAAAAAGCATAAAAAATGAACATTGACAGTTTTTAAAGAGTACAATTATCATTTGCTGACAATCGATATAAATTTGTGTTGAGTTTTTGAGTTTTGTTCTTCCTAGATAGTCGTATTTTGGACAAAGTAACAGAACTAATAGCAATTGATTTCACAACTCTCTAGGTATGTTTCTATCTTTGTCTACTACAATCATACGTCTTTGGGAGCTGCATCTAAATTGTGCTACGGTTATTCGTAATATTTTAAACTTCATATTAAACAAGTAGTAATCCTCTTGTGAAGCAAATCAAACCTCATGATGAAAACAAGGCATTCCACAATTTTCTTAATCGAGCCAAGGATGTGGGACATAATCTCAATTTCAATGTTGATTTTGTTGATGGTTCTGTCCTTCTGGACCGTCAATGTGTGATTTTGTGTCAAAATGTAAATATGAAATGTAGATTATGGAATGAATTTAATTAGACTCTCCAACATATTGGCAGTGGACAGCTTTGGCACAAACACAGTATCTTAAGGATATGATGAAGTGACTCGATTATTTTAGTACCGTTTTCGCCATGCTTGTGATTTTGACACAGAGGTCCATCTATGGGTACGACATCAGATTATGTAGAGGGCGTCATGGAAAATGATGAATACAAAGGTCTTTGGAATAGGCCCGTATATAACCTCAGACCTATCTAGGTTACAAAAATGATCTTTAGTGAATCTTTAATTCAGTGAAATCATTTATCTTATTGAATGTTCTGTCCCTATTGACGTTAATGTGATTGACAAGATTCAGGAAAAAACATAGCAAATATGAGGACCTCGCTTTCTAAATGTCACGCTTACGTCTCAAGTACCAAGTTGTCCGACTACCCATTGTTCTCGGTGCCTTAGGTTTGGTACCTCCCATTCTGTTGACTGACATTAGGAGAGTACCCGGGTTTGCTACCAGGAACACAACCCTTCTGACTGGGTAATGCAGAAGGCTGCAGTGTTGGGGAGTATTCACATTCTCCGAAAAGTTTTACGTGGCTTCGAGTAGGCAGCGCTTCCTGGGAGAAGTCCCATTCGCTGTAGAGGGGGAAAGAGCCCTGAGCTGACAATGAGCCTAACCAGCCTGACTGTGCCAGGATCAACCCCAAACCCTCCTTGCTGCATGTTTTATTTTAATCTGACAAATTCGTGTTTTTCTCTAAATAAAATCCAGGCCCCTCAAGGATATCATATTATCGGTCTCTTTACGTGAAATTCTGCCAGGTCATTTTATTATCTCCCATGTAACAAGTTAGATGATTATAGTTTAAATCATGATTTGGATATATTGAAGATAACATAAGCGCATTGTACAATGTCGTCGTTGATCTCTGAAAGTTGTTATTCTGTAAATAACATAGTCACTCACCACTTCCCCTGCTACGAAATTTTGCATTGGCATTGAGAAGATAAAGTAATGTGTTTTCAATTTAGGTTGAGCAGGAATTTTATAGACATCAAATCCATGTTCGAAACTCTCAATTGGAACACGGGTTTATATCGAAAATGTTTTAAATAATAATTGTTCTTAAGGTTTTACAATGATAAAGCAGCGGTACTTGTCGACCAGTTATCACAACTATTGTCGAAATTTACAGTTGAACGCTGGTATTATCTGGTGAAATGTATATTTTTAGACCGCAACTTCAAGAACATAACCATCGAGGTTCAGAAAGAAACCGACGCCCCGAGGGTATTCTGCTACCATCTGAAGTCACCGATTTCAGCCGACAACTTCCGAGTGAAGTGTGACGAGCCCGTCACAGGAAGATATGTCCGGATTACCAAAACAAATCGCAAAGCGACCAATCCTCTGATCCTGTGTGAAGTGCAGGTGTTCTCCGACCCCGTCCTCCGGGGCTTCCAGGGTCAGTACATCCACTATTCACTTGAACCAGTTTTCTATCCTTTAATTATGATCATTTTCGTAATTTAAAGTTTTGTTTATTTGTCACACTGCTTAAGGTTATTTTTCTTACCATAAAGAGGGAGATTGGGTGGCCCAGTCGTATTAGGCTGGAATTCGCTGTACAAAGGTTCCGCTGTGTTTCAAAGTTATTCTTGTCGTGGGGTCAGCCTACGATTTTTCCCTTTTTAAGATCTTTAGACTGTCAGCACCATTTTCCTGATCGATAGTTCTAGCAAAGCTATTCAAAGCACTCATTCCTACTCTTGTATTTTGATAGGTAGACTGGTTCAGTCAAACTCCACGTGTGACAAATTTACACAGCTTTGAACGATATTTCAGTTATATATGACGGCGTGTCAGCGTGATGTGGAGGAAAGCATGATGTGATGTAGATCTCAGACTCTCGCCACTTTGGTGAAACCCACGAGCAGGGGTATGGTGCTGACAAACCTGGAATCATTATAAGGGCGAACCGGGATTCGAATTCCACAATCATAAGTTGCTGACACGCCTAAGGCACGCAACTCTGCTGAGTGAATTATGGCGCCTCAGACGAATGAGCTGGTGTCAGTATTAAAGTTCACATGTATAATAGAATTAAAGTAAACGTAAACAAATAGGTCTTTGGAATACAGTAAATACAATCAATGTTAAATTGATACACCCAAGAGACACCAGCACCCCAACACACACGCACCACACGATTGTTATTTACTAATTTGCAGCAAGACGCCGGAATACAATCGTTTTCCAGTTACCACTTTGAGTTTGTTTGTCAACTCACCAACTGTTTCCTTGATAAACATTTCACTCTTGATTCTAGCAGGTACATGCATTACCAAGTAGTATAATATTGTTTATACTTTTACATCCTAGAGTCAACATTCAAGACGGTCGCATCTCGCCTGCTGACGTCCCCTAGCAACGTGACGTCTTCATGGACAAGACTGCATTGTGCAGTTGAATGTCTTCAATTGGAGGGGTGTCGGAACTTTCACTTTATCCGTACAAAGAACAAGAAACCCGTGTGTGAACTTGCTGGCACGTTGGAAACACTCCCAGGGGCTTCTGTCACCGGGGATGACGTGTTCACAGTGCCCTAATGACACGACTTACGTATAATAGTGGCCACTGACTCTTAGGACACGCCGCCTTACAGGTGATAGTTGCCACTGACTCTTAGGACACGCCGCCTTACAGGTGATAGTGGCCACTGACTCTTAGGACACGCCGCCTTACAGGTGATAGTGGCCACTGACTCTTAGGACACGCCGCCTTACAGATGATAGTTGCCACTGACTCTTAGGACACGCCGCCTTACAGGTGATAGTGGCCACTGACCCATAGGACACGCCACCTTACAGATGATAGTGGCCACTGACTCTTAGGACACGCCGCCTTACAGGTGATAGTTGCCACTGACTCATAGGACACGTCTTACAGGTGATAGTGGCCACTGACTCATAGGACACGTCTTACAGGTGATAGTGGCCACTGACTCATAGGACACGCCGCCTTACAGGTTATAGTGGCCACTGACCCATAGAACACACCTTACAGGTTATAGTGGCCACTGACTCCTAGGACACGCCGCCTTACAGATGATAGTTGCCACTGACTCATAGGACACGTCTTAGACATGATAGTTGCCACTGACTCATAGGACACGCCGCCTTACAGGTTATAGTGGCCACTGACTCTTAGGACACGCCTTACAGGTGATAGTGGCCACTGACTCTTAGGACACGCCGCCTTACAGATGATAGTTGCCACTGACTCTTAGGACACGCCGCCTTACAGGTGATAGTGGCCACTGACCCATAGGACACGCCGCCTTACAGGTAATAGTTGCCACTGACTCTTAGGACACGCCGCCTTACAGGTGATAGTTGCCACTGACTCTTAGGACACGCCGCCTTACAGGTTATAGTGGCCACTGACTCTTAGGACACGCCGCCTTACAGATGATAGTTGCCACTGACTCATAGGACACGTCTTAGAGATGATAGTTGCCACTGACTCATAGGACACGCCGCCTTACAGGTTATAGTGGCCACTGACTCTTAGGACACGCCTTACAGGTGATAGTGGCCACTGACTCTTAGGACACGCCGCCTTACAGATGATAGTTGCCACTGACTCTTAGGACACGCCGCCTTACAGGTGATAGTGGCCACTGACCCATAGGACACGCCGCCTTACAGGTAATAGTTGCCACTGACTCTTAGGACACGCCGCCTTACAGGTGATAGTTGCCACTGACTCTTAGGACACGCCGCCTTACAGGTGATAGTTGCCACTGACTCATAGGACACGTCTTACAGGTGATAGTGGCCACTGACTCATTGGACACGTCTTACAGGTGATAGTGGCCACTGACTCATAGGACACGCCGCCTTACAGGTTATAGTGGCCACTGACCCATAGAACACACCTTACAGGTTATAGTGACCACTGACTCTTAGGACACGCCGCCTTACAGATGATACTTGCCAGTGACTCATAGGACACACCTTACAGGTGATAGTGGCCACTGACCCATGGAACACGCCTTACAGGTGATAGTGGCCACTGACCCATAGAACACGCCTTACAGGTGATAGTGGCCACTGACCCATAGAACACGCCTTACAGGTAATAGTTGCCACTGACTCATAGGACACGCCTTACAGGTGATAGTGGCCACTGACCCATAGAACACGCCTTACAGGTAATAGTTGCCACTGACTCATAAGACACGTCTTACAGGTGATAGTGGCCACTGACCCATAGAACACGCCTTACAGGTAATAGTTGCCACTGACTCATAGGGCACGTCTTACAGATGATAGTGGCCACTGACCCATAGGACACGTCTTACAGGTAATAGTGGCCACTGACTCATAGGACACACCTTACAGGTGATAGTGGCCACTGACTCATAGGACACGTCTTACAGGTGATAGTGGCCAATGACCCATAGGACACGCCTTACAGGTAATAGTGGCCACTGACTCATAGGACACGCCTTACAGGTGATAGTGGCCACTGATTATAGGACATGCTTTACAGGTGATAGTGGCCACTGACCCTTAGAACACACCTTAAATTAATATTAGCCACTGACCCATAGAAAACGTCTTACAGGTGATAGTGGCCACTGACCCATAGAAAACGTCTTAAGGGTGATAGTGGCCACTGACTCATAGAACACGTCTTACAGGTAAAAGTTGCCACTGACTCTTAGGACACGCCTTACAGGTGATAGTGGCCACTGACCCATAGAAAACGTCTTAAGGGTGATAGTGGCCACTGACTCATAGAACACGTCTTACAGGTAAAAGTTGCCACTGACTCTTAGGACACGCCTTACAGGTGATAGTGGCCACTGACCCATAGAACACGCCTTACAAGTAATAGTGGCCACTGACTCATAGGGCACGTCTTACAGGTGATAGTGGCCACTGACCCATAGGACACGTCTTACAGGTAATAGTGGCCACTGACTCATAGAACACGTCTTACAGGTGATAGTGGCCACTGACTCATAGGGCACGCCTTACAGGTGATAGTGGCCACTGACTCATAGGACACGCCTTACAAGTAATAGTAGCCACTGACTCTTAGGACACGCCTTACAGGTGATAGTGGCCACTGACCCATAGAACACGCCTTACAGGTAATAGTGGCCACTGACTCATAGGGCACGTCTTACAGGTGATAGTGGCCACTGACCCATAGGACACGTCTTACAGGTAATAGTGGCCACTGACCCATAGAACACGCCTTAAATTAATATTAGCCACTGACCCATAGAAAACGTCTTACAGGTGATAGTGGCCACTGACCCATAGAACACGCCTTACAGGTAATAGTAGCCACTGACTCATAGGACACTCCTTACAGGTAATAGTAGCCACTGACTCATAGAACACGTCTTACAGGTAATAGTGGCCACTGACCCATAGAACACGTCTTACAGGTAATAGTGGCCACTGACCCATAGAACACGCCTTACAGGTAATAGTGGCCACTGACTCATAGGGCACGTATTACAGGTGATAGTGGCCACTGACCCATAGAACACGCCTTACAGGTAATAGTAGCCACTGACTTATAGGACACTCCTTGCAGGTAATAGTAGCCACTGACCCATAGGACACGCCTTACAAGTAATAGTAGCCACTGACTCATAGGACACGTCTTACAGGTGATAGTTGCCACTGACCCATGGGGCACGCCTTACAGGTAATAGTAGCCACTGACTCATAGAACACGTCTTACAGGTAATAGTAGCCACTGACTCATAGGACACGTCTTACAGGTGATAGTTGCCACTGACCCATGGGACACGCCTTACAGGTAATAGTAGCCACTGACTCATAGGACACGTCTTACAGGTGATAGTGGCCACTGACCCATAGGACACGTCTTACAGGTAATAGTGGCCACTGACCCATAGAACACGCCTTAAATTAATATTAGCCACCGACCCATAGAAAACGTCTTACAGGTGATAGTGGCCACTGACCCATAGAACACGCCTTACAGGTAATAGTAGCCACTGACTCATAGGACACTCCTTACAGGTAATAGTAGCCACTGACTCATAGAACACGTCTTACAGGTAATAGTGGCCACTGACCCATAGAACACGCCTTACAGGTAATAGTGGCCACTGACTCATAGGGCACGTATTACAGGTGATAGTGGCCACTGACCCGTAGAACACGCCTTACAGGTAATAGTAGCCACTGACTCATAGGACACACCTTACAGGTAATAGTAGCCACTGACTCATAGAACACGTCTTACAGGTAATAGTAGCCACTGACTCATAGGACACTCCTTACAGGTAATATTAGCCACTGACCCATAGGACACGTCTTACAAGTAATAGTAGCCACTGACTCATAGGACACGTCTTACAAGTAATAGTAGCCACTGACTCATAGGACACGCCTTACAGGTGATAGTGGCCACTGACCCATAGAACACGCCTTACAAGTAATAGTAGCCACTGACCCATAGGACACGTCTTACAGGTGATAGTGGCCACTGACCCATAGGACACGCCTTACAGGTAATACACATTGTCAGATAAAGTTTTATTTAAAATAAATATAGCATCACAAATATGACTTGTAGACCTTTCAGTTGCTGCCAGGACACTTTACTCCGTCGACCCATGTTAAATGTTTTCTTCTGGTAACGTAGACCACGCCCTTGTTTTTCACAGAAAAAATATAATAGTAATCTTTTAGCTTATTATGCCTCATAGTGAGGTTGACCAATCAGAGAGCAGAACTACTGACCCCACTAAACCGTCAATAAAAATCCAAGATGATTGTTACTGAATTAATTAGAGACAGTGTACCGTCAGTGACAGCCATCTTGGATTTTCCAACACCCACTTCACATATTTCACATGAAATTTCTGCTACAGTTATTCGTTATTCGACACTGTTTTGTGTTTTTATAGCATTAATTCTGATGTGCAAAGACATTCACCTTTTTTTAGAGCACGTTCGTGACTTTATTGATGAAGATTATAGGAAACGTGAACTAGTCCTGTCAATAATATCGGTTGTCATGTTTGAAGAGTAGTCTCCCTTTGACCCCTAACGTCAACGGTTGTAAGTTTTCATTTTGACATGGCGTGCGATATGGATAACAGAAAGTCTGAACTTTTCGGCATAATAAATTCGTTATGGTGCCTTTAAATGCCGCATACGGTGTCATATTAGGTTTGCACTATTTTCTGCTAACCTGATATGACATCGTATATGGCAACTAAAGACGCCATAACTAATAATATCGTGACGATGTGAGTTAACGGTGTGTAGAGAGATGTGTGGATATGTAAGAGCTTAGGGGACGTATAAATCACCACCGTGATCAATTGCGTTTTGTGTGTACTGTAAATTACCAATTATACCTTCTTTATTTAACATGTATTCAGTCTGAAATTTTTCGAAAAGTGAACTAGAGAATTTGATAGACACTGAAGAGATGGATAAAACAGACACGAGCTGTGATGAGGTACCTATAGAAGGGGATATCACCAAATAAAATACATAGAGATATAAACAGTACGTTTGGGCATGATTGGAACGAGGCAATGATAGCACAGAAGATTACCTTTGGTCTGGTCGTCCAAATTAAAGATGGCGTGTCTGACATCTGTCCGCCGTTAAGTTATGGCTGACATTTTACAATTCAGCACATCGCGGCCATTATTGGGTTCTGTACAGTCCATCTTCACTGACACACTCCACATGATCAATTATCTGCATGATGGGTACCCAAAATGCTGATCCCGGGTCGGACCTGATCCGACTGCACATTTCCATTGACCTTCCGACCAGTTCACATTTGGATAGATGTCTGACGGTTTGTCATCCAGGAAGAGACCTGGGTCCAGTACTTCGTGAACAAACTGTGGACACATCTGGCCGCACCACAATCCAAGAAGTTCCAGTGGATGGCGTCAGTTGGCAAGTTATGGCTTCGATTTTCTGGGTCTGTAAGGGGGTAATCACGATTGCCTAGTCATCTGCAACGAGGCCAGACTATCAATGGCTACTACTATGACTTAGGACTACGTCAGATGAGAGAAGCTTCTCTGATGTCCTTCTGCTTTATGGTTGGTTGGTTGGTTGGTTGGTTGGTTGTTTAACGCCGCACTCAGCAATATTCCAGCTATATGACGGCAAAATGACATGGCGCATGGGTACACGTCAAGAGTGGCAGTGGCTGCACCTGTATATCGTGCCTTGAATTACTCCCCCTGCCCCGTACTCCCCTGACCTTGCATCTTCTCCCTAAACACAAATCGCAACTGAAGGGAAGAGATTGCACCAGTAACGGAAAGGTTATCGCCCCGTCTCGCCAGGGGGAACTTAGATGGAGAGAGGTTTTGCGCGGGGATAATAAAATTTCAACATCTCTGAACCAAGTGTTCAAGTATGTTGAATAATTTGTACTCTGTACGAGTTTCTATGTAGGTCACAAACTTTTCCATTTCTTGTCGCAAATATATGGACTCTAAAAGACGCAATACATAATCAATGAATGGACTCTTTTACAATAACATGTGTGGTAACAACTTTATTGAACAACGAAGTCCTGTGTTAACAACAAGAAACAAACGTTAGAAACGATGACGTAATGACGTTTATTCCGTGATGCTTCCACCGTCGCTGCCTCACAACATCTTCGACAGGAGTTTGAGCTTCAGCTGAAGTAGAGACTCTGCCAAGGTGCTGTCAGACTTCGAATCATGGGCTTGGTCATCCTGAAATGTTAATGAACAAAATATGAGATCATGTTGAAACAGTTGGTCCAATAAGAGCACATAAGTGTCACTTTGAAGGTTAAATGTAGCTACAGCGCCATGTCCATTACCTTCACGGATCTAACTGTGGATAGTTCCTATACATAGGACATAAGTGGAAAGTTGTATACAGGTCCTACACACGTCACATAAGTGGAAAACTAAAACACGTCTTAACACAATTGTACAACTGTCGCAGGCCTTGCACGTACAAGCAAGAGCTTCGATTTGAAAGACGAGTGCGGCACACATTAGTCAAATCTGTGAGGGGTGTGTCGCATCTCGAGAGACCAAACTGCACATGCACACTATAATGTACGTTAATCATAATTATAATAACATTGAAGTATACATATGGCAAGCCGTTTTCACCTTTATTACGTAATTATTGATAGCTTCAATTGTTTTAAAGATATCTTGGACTGAATTGAAGATATCGTGAGCTGAATTGAAGATATCTTAAATCCAGATAATTGTACTTACATGTTACCTACATTATATTACAGATATCAACAACTGATATAAAGATAACTTCAAAATTATTAATGAGATATTTCATTTGATTTTCGATATCAGTAACGGTCAGAATTAATGATATCTTGAAATTGATAAAGATATCTCAAACTGAATTAGATATATCTAAAATGAATTAATGATATATGTAATGCATTTGTGCATATGTATAAGTTATTTCAAGATATCTTAAATTGAAATTAAGATATTTTGAATTTACTTCTATTATGATTACGCACAATAGGATGGTAATTGCTTAATGATATCTTACATACATTTAGAGATATCACGAAATATTTGGTTGATATCACTGTAACATTTAAAGATATCAGCAATTGTATTTTGGAGATCAGAAATGATATCAAAATATCATCAATTATTTTTTGATATCTTAAAAACATTATTGATATATTTAAATAGAATACCAATATCTTTAAAACAATTGAAGGTATCAGTAATTCCGTAATAAATGTGAAAACGGTTTGCCATATATGCATATAAAATCTGCTTGGCGGTACATAAGTAATAAAAGTTATGCATAAAAGGTTTGCGTGTAAAGGTACGAGGAAGCAATCGACCCTGTATCTATGACGTGACCAAAGAGAAGAGTGCGATGTTGAGGTCAGGCATGCGAGAAAAACAACTAAATGGACATTACATGTCCTTAGAGTTGAGCCCTCGTCCTCCTCCTGGCCCCTGGAGTACAGGGATCATCTGTGAGCAACGTCTCAGACGTGTCAGTCAGCACAGTACCTCTGACAGCTTTCGGGCGAAGGAGGTGGTGATCGAGTACAATAAGCACTCTGTCGATGGTTCAATTAGGCTAAACATCCGGTTTCAAACATGCTTGTATTCGGTACTTAAGGCCGCACTCAGCAATATTTCAGCTATAATCGATTCTGAACCAGACAATCCAGTGATCGACATTGTAAGCAACAACCACGCCGTCGGGGTACGATGACACGCAATCACGTCAGCGAGTCGACCACCCGATCCACTTGTCACCTCTGACGACTAGCATAGGTTGCAGGGGATCTGTTCTCGCCCGCGTAGCCTCTGATAGTCCAAGCATGACATGCATACGACCGTTTTCGACATGTGATGATTATGTGTTACGAAAAGACACGAGGGAAAGATTCTTTTTATCACCCAATATAAATATTATAACAACTACATGCCTGACCACTCGTATAAGGTATAGCTTGAACAGCTCATTAAAGAACGAAACTTTACGTTTCTGAACGGTCGAGATTTTGTTATATCGTTTTAGATGTGATGTGAGCCCTGCACTGCCAGTCAGTGTCATGGAGAGTGTCAACAAACTCAGTCTGAATATGGTGGTTCAAGCTACATCTCCACGAGTGGTCACTCCTAGGCAACTATAGCTGAAACATCCACCCTACACTACGGAGAAAATGATAAGTAGGACATGCCAACTCTAAGCAAACACCGACCTAAGAAATTGACAAAAACATTATATGTAAACCCTGTCTTAAATCCATATTGTGTGGTCCTTTTTCGCCTTGACTTATTAATTTATTTAGCCCCTGAATATAATATGTTGGGAGCGTCGTCTAAATAGGGCCTTTTATGGAATAATGTTTTCAGATACTATCAGCTTTAGCGCAGACCATCCACTTGTACACACGGTCGATGCAGGAGATCACTCTGGACGACGGTGTTAGTTCAGAAACTGTGCTAATTTGTCCATGAATTTAGTGACACCCAACCCCCCACCCCAAATGCAGACATTATCATAAAACATAGTTGCGGATGAACAACCGTCTTAACGCGTCTTGAGTACATAGTCACTTCCACTGCAGCAGTCGCCAGGATTGTCGGGACTCTGGATTAAAGAGGTCCATAAATAAATCAATAACGATTGCCTACATGACAAGGTCGGTGTTGAGCTTTGTACTGGCGTGTCCTAATTTCTATGATATACTTATGTTTAAGACTGTACCTTGAAAGATTCGTGCTAGGAGATGTACATCCTAAACAAGAATCAGGGACGGACCATGTAATATTCGGACTGTTTGTTAGCGACAGGATATTTTTTTCGGCCACGACTTTCAAACAAATTTTGTTTTCGACGAAAGAAGGAGTCGAACACTTGAATTATATTTCACAACACATATTTGTCCACGATATCCGAGATGTCACACGAACAATAAACGCATTTTCCTTATTTTGCATTATATATTTTTATTCTTCAGTCTTATTTTTCCAGTTTCATGGGGGGATTTTTTTCAACAAAATGGCCAGTCCCTAATTTTCTGATGAGTGTGTTTCAGGCTACCTGCAACCATGTGCGTGTCTCACATGAGCATATATGCTGTGCATCAGGACGTGTACGTGCATAAAGAAAACATACTCAAGCAACTAAGCCGACATCTTTACTAATTGTGCCTTTTAAATACAGCCTAAAATCAGATCCCGCATAATGACAACCAACTGTCAATCTCCTCCGATAATGACAACCAACTGTCAATCATCTCCCATAATGACAACCAACTGTCAATCATCTCCCATAATGACAACCAATTGTCAATCATCTCCCATAATGACAACCAACTGTCAATCATCTCCCATAATGACAACCAACTGTCACTCTTCTCCCATAATGACAACCGACTGACAATCTCCTCCCACAATGGCAACCAACTGACAATCTCCTCCCACAAGGACAACCGTACAACAACCACAACCCATCAAGGGCGAAATACAAACATTCACCGATAAGTAATTAGTTGGTTCCATCTTCTTAATGACTCTGAAAAAAGCATAATTCCAATGACAATCCATCAGTGATCCCACACCCACAACATATGGGGTCGTGAAAGGAGGTTACAGCACCTAAAGTTCGCGAGGTCGGGAGACAGCGTCCCCAACTCTTATTCGTTTGTTTGTTGTTTAACGTCGGACTCAGCAATATTACAGCTATATGACGGCGGTCTGTAAATAATCGAGTCTGGACCAGACAATCAAATGATTGACATTATGAGCATCGATCTACGCAATTGGGATACGATGACATGCATTAACCAATTCAGCGAGTCTGATCAACCCGATCCTGTTAGTCGCCTCCAACGAGAAGCATGAGTTCCTGAATACCACATCTAATCCAGATCTTCACCGGGTCCGTCTCTCGACACATCACAAGATAATGGGGGCGGTCGGGTAGCCTAGTGGTTCCGGGTTCGATTCCCTACACGGGTACAATGTGTGAAGCCCATTTCTGGTGTCCGCCGCCGTGATATTGCTGGAATATTGCTAAAAGCGGCGTAAAACCATACTCACTCACAAGATAATGTCTCCTGTACAAGGTCATGAGAGAGGGTCTCCCTACCCCAAATCGTGCTGGCGTGATAAAGTGCCACCTACGCCCTTATGTAAACCTGGCCAAAAAATAAATATTTAATATGAAAAAAAACCAGGATGCACATTCCATAGGTTTTGCTACAGAGATTAGTGTTCTAGGTACAGAGTAGGAATGTTATCGACTCATGCTGTGTTGCTGTGCTGGACACTTACGCTCATCCTCTCGTCCATTCTCTGGTGACGTTAACATGACGTTAATACATGACGTTAATACACAACGTTAATACTATGTACAAAAATAAACCCAAATGAAAGAATAATGGCGTGATTTCTTATCTGTCGTCTTCTTTCCCGACAGAGACATGCAAACACTAAACAACATATATCCCTGTATTTGTAATAACGTTTCCTATGGCAGATAACGTCATGTTGCTAAAGTGTATCATTAAGTATTGCTGTAATGAAAGTCATGTTTTAGAATAATCAACAGTTATCCATTTTGAACCCAACATCACTTCTTAAATGATAGGGTCCCGGTGGTCCAGTCGTTTCAGGCGCATCTATTCCCTGTGCGGAGTTGCGTCCCTTGGGCACGCTAGAAAACTAAGATTGCGGATTCGAATCCCGGTTCGACATAATTATGTTTCTAGGTTTCTCAGCACCACACATGCCCTCGTGGGGTTCACCAATGTGGTCAACGTCTGAGACAAACATCACTGTGGATTTCTCTTCCAGATTAAGCTGATATCTCGTGATATAACTGGAATACTGTTCAAAGCGGTGTCAAATCATACTCACTCACTCGCTCGCTTGCTCTAAAAGTATGCACATCCCATTAACATTATAATGACACGAAATGCGAGGTAAGACTTTATATGCAGCCAGGCGGAGCTCTTTTGAGTTTATCACAAAGTCGAATGGGGGCGATGGGGTAGCCTAGTGGTTAACGTGTTCGCTCGTCACGCCGAAGACCCGGGTTCGATTCCCCACATGGGTATAATGAGAGAATCCCATGTCTGGTGTCCCCCGCCGTGATATTGCTGTAATATTGCTAAAAGCGGCGTAAAACCATACTCACTACTCACTCACAAAGTCGAATAAGACGACATATGCGCCCCCTATGTCGCTGTCTATGATACAGAACCAATAGTTTCACGATGATTCAGCCACTACTGAGTCGAGACAAGTGTAATACAAAACACGTCTCTCACTTCACTCAAATCTTCTAATGTATTTTAACGTACCTTTTTCTCATTTTTCACCTGATTATAATCAGGATTGTATTTCCGATGTCCGTTGCGCATGTGCGCTGGCTGGACTTTCGTACCATACATGGTCAGAGAAATGTCATTCACTGAGCCGGAGTTGTCGTTCCCTGACTGTAACCATAGAAACGCATAGAAATTACATCAAGCATCTATAAAGACAAATAAAACACGACTAGCCCGGCCCTGTGAAGAGCTTGATCGGTACAGGTAATTAGCGTGTCCAAAACGTTGAAGCCGGTTAATAGTTGGTTAAATGGTTCTATTAACAGGGTACAGTATTTGAGATTTTATGAAAGTTTGCCCTTAGATAACTGAACACATCCTTGGCCCCATAATTTTATCGTTCTCTTTCAATTCGTTGGCATTCAGTTGCTCAAGTCAGAGGTCCAGATAAGCTGAGTATTTCCGTCAAACCAACTCACCATAGCCCAATTAAATTTGATTGGCTTGGGGATAACTACGCGTGATATAATAAGGAGCCCAACTGTATCACATTGTTATTGCACAAGGTAGCCTGTTCAGCTTGCATACCTGAATATCTTCACACACTTATATTTACTGATTGAATGCAGTCATCATCAATCTATAAACTCCACTGCAGTGAAGAATTCACTAAAGGGCTATAGCTCGCTTATTGTAACTGAGATGTGTATCGCTGTTGTGAACTAGGCATAGAACTAGGCATGGTGTTTGTGTGTTGTTTAACGCCGCACTCAGCAATATTCCAGCTATATGACGGCGGTCTGTAAAATAATCGAGTCTGGACCAGACAATCCAGTGATTGACATCATGAGCATCGATCTACGCAATTAGGATACGATGACATGCATCATCCAAGCCAGCGAGCATGACCACCCGATTCCGTGAAATACTAGCATCTAAGTCATGGAGATGGTACCGTATCCTCGAAGATGAGCCTCCACATGCCCCTGGGTGCCTCCCCCCACGTATGCACGGACATGAGGGGCCAGTGTTTGTAGCCGCTGGAGGAGGTGTCGTAAGTACGCCGGGACAGCAACATCGTCGTCGTACCTGGAAACAACGCACAGTTTTGTTCAAATCGGACAAATGTTCATACCGGATTATCCTCCATTAAATCTCTCGTTTACCATCCTTAAAACCAGCAACGCTAGCTTTCTCCTTGTTGCTCTCAACACCCATCAACACCTTCCTCCCCTCATTGCCCTTTTTCCTACTGTTTGTTTTCCAAGTGTTGCCTTCAACACGTGTCATCCCTTTATTGCCATCGTGATACCCCCTTCCTCCTTGCAACGCCCGTTTCCCCTTCCACTAGCCGTTAACCATAACTATACAATCCCCGTTTTTCAATTACTCCAATCAACGCCTGTTATTCAATTACTCCAATCAGTGCCTATTATTCAATTACTCCAATCAACGCCTGTTATTCAATTACTCCAATCAGTACCTGTTATTCAATTACTCCAATCAACGCCTGTTATTCAATTATTCCAATCAGTACCTGTTATTCAATTACTCCAAACAACGCCTGTTATGCAATAATTGCTCCAATCAACGCCCGTTATTCAGTTACTCCAAATCAACGCCTGTCAGTTTCTCCAATCAACGCCTGTTATTCAATTGCTCTAATCAACGCCCGTTATTCACTTGCTCCAATCAACGCCCGTTATTCAGTTACTCCAATCAATGCCAGTTATTCAATTGCTCCAATCAACGCATGTTATTCAATTACTCCAATCAACGCATGTTATTCAATTACTCCAATCAACGCCTGTTATTCATTAACTCCAATCAACGCCAGTTATTCACTTGCTCCAATCAACGCCTGTTATTCACTAACTCCAATCAACGCCAGTTATTCACTTGCTCAAGTCAACGCCCGATATTCAAATACCCAAATCAACGCCCGATATTCAATAACTCCAATCAACGCCCGTTATTCACTTGCTCCAATCAAAGCCAGTGATTCAGTTACTCCAATCAACGCCCGTTCCAACTTGCTCCTCCAACCCCCGTAATGCTCCCGACACGCACCTTTTGGAGAGACGAGGTAGAGGGAGAGGTCGCCCCTCTTGGTGTAGTCGGCACTGAGGGTGAGAATCACGTGCTCAAGGAAGTTGATTTCATTGTCTTCACCCTCACACCCGGAAGTGAAGATCTCGATCTCCAGCATCTTACCCCCGTCCACCGCCTCCAGGGTCCTGCAACAAAGAGGATCGTACAATTATACACCATCCACGTGAACGCTTGACCGACATACATAACACATTAAACACGTACGCGTGGGCATATAGAACACAACATACCCGTGGATATACAGAACATGTCATACACGTGGACAATAGAACTGACATGTGAAACAATACAGTGTGTCGCGGTGTAAAGGTGTGCGAGAGAAAGACCACGTGCAGCAGGCAACGAAGTCATGAGAAGTAAAATTGAACTACTTTTCATCACCTGCCCCGGTAGCTCATTGGGATAACTGCGGGTTACAAAACTAAACACGATATGTGAGGTTGCAGGTTCGGTTCCGGTCATCCATAATGCAAACTGTTATTTCTTTCTTCGATTTTAGAACATTGGATGTTTGAAACACAAAGTACAAATATCGCTTACTTCTCAACTCATCAGATCTCTCACGGAAAACGGAAAACCTCATACCCGGAATGAGGTCTTACTGGGAATAAGTAAAAACCCCCAAGAGGTTAATACGAGATAGGAAGATACCTACAATAATTAGGCAAAAGTGGCAGTAAGTTTATAAGCTGTATGGCATGCCAGATATTCCTTCCCACTTTAATGTGGCAACCATTCGTCACCACTCGCCCCTTTCCGTAATCTGCAAGAAGACTCGTCCCCTATCGATGAATGTCATGTGCGAAAATACGACAAACCAATCAGAATGCGCGTATGATTTCAAGTTCTTCGTCAAAGAATCCCTCAGAAACAATTTTTGATTTTACATATGCCTTGCATCTAAAAATATACCCAAGACACAGTATCCTGTGTTCAATCATACTGTATAATTCCGCATGTCCTTATGTGCTTTCAATCGCATCTGAAATATATATCATATATTGGGAAATATATGTGAACCATTACGCAACTAGTTGACAATTGTTTTAGGTATGCCCGTTTGCGCTAAGACGGATCCCGGTCGCAAAAATGGCACGAGTCGCTATTCGGCTTGTCCCGGAATAACACGAGTTGATCACGAATGTGTAGCACCTAGAGTGGCCATGAGTATCCTGTACCTTGGCAGGTTGGAGGATGTCGAAGCTTTCACTTTGCACTCGAAGCTCTCCGGGACAGTTATCCAGTCACTGGGGTCGGCAGCGTCCACGAGACCGGTTGCATCGAGCAGGCCGAAGCCGAACGCCGTGTTGACTTGGAACCCTGCGTCATTCGTCTGCCAGCCCTTGTTGTGGGCGAGGGGGGCACTCTGGGACGTCCAGGCCACCAGATGCTGTACGTCACGCCACGTCAGACTGGGGCTGCGAGTACACCAGCGATTACACAACTATCTTTACAGGGACGACCAAGCATATTACATATATTATTGCTTACTTCGAACACCTCCTTAATGATGTTTTAGGTATAAGACATATCGTTGCCAAAATTGTTACTATATGCTCTCAATTGAATGCCATTGGTGGATCTATCTAGGAGCATTAACAAAGTACAATTGAATACAGATTTTTCTTCCCCAAATTGATATTTCGTAAGATTCTTGTCATGCTTAATTCCTTTATCGAGTTGTACAACACCATAATTTCACACGAAGTGACATATGCAAAGTTATCACAAATTTTGTTACAGATTTGTTTGTATATTTGTTGTTTAACGCCACACTCAGCAGTATTCCAGCTATATGACGGCGGTATGTAAATAATCGAGTCTGGACCAGACAATCCAGTGATTGATAACATGAGCTTCCATCCTCGCTTTTGGGATACGATCACATGCATCAACCAAGTCACCGAGCCTGACTACCCGATCCCGTTAGTCGTCTCTTTCGACAAACATAATCGCCTTTTACGACAAGCATGGGTTGCTGAAGACCTATTCTGCCCGGGATATACTTCAGTGGTGTTAGTTTCCGACATTCAAAAGTTATGTGAATCGCTAGCATCTGCATGTTCCTTCAGATGTTATACACTACTCAACATTTGCTAAGGACACACGGCGGCCAACATGCAGTTGCAATAGGGAGTGGTAGGATAATAAATAATTGTACCATGAAAAGATTTATGTCATTACTAGCATATATGTTTTTCGTTGACAGACTACTGTCTAATAGTCAGCTTTACAAAAAGGTGTGGTGCTTGGCAAATGTTGAGTAATAAGGTTAATACTCACTTTGCCTCAAGCAACAGGGCAAATATCCCAGCAGCCAATGGAGCAGCGGCTGACGTCCCCGTATGCATGTTGGTACACTTATTCCTTAAGTCGGTTGACACCTGGACAGCCACAAATCGAGTCAGTGAGATGTTTAAAAACCAATCACAACGTGTCACTGGAACTCTAATGTGACTCATATCGTTAACGTTTAAAACAGTGTTCATTCTAGAGCGCGGCATTGCTGATCGGTGGCAATCTAGGAACGAAACCCACGGTAATCGGATACTGGTGGGGACAAGGGGAAGAACTCTGCACAGAGTGATGCGGCACATTAGACCACTGAGCCGCTAGCATCCCGAACAGTTACCGATATCAGCACATCCTACTTGGATATTGCAGCCCCAAAGATGTCATCAGTTAACACTAGAATAAACAAGAGTTATAGTTCTATGCATATAAAACCTTTGTATTAAACTTCTTATATTTATTTTAAATTTACATTCTTATATTAATATTACAATATCCATAGGTCTAATTCCCTTGTCCACATACCAAGCAGTCATTACAATAGAGGAGCTGTATATCCAAAGAACTATATTCATTGTTCATCACACCAATTTCTAGATGAGTGAGTGAGTTTGGTTTTACGCCGCTTTTAGCAATATTCCAGCAATATCACGGCGGGGAACACCAGAAATGGGCTTCACACATTGTACCCATGTCGGGATTCGAACCCGGGTCTTCGGCGTGACGAGCAAACGCTTTAACCACTAGGCTACCCGACCGCCCCATTTCTAGATGACACTTAAAGAAGTAAACACTAGCGTGACGTGCAGTACAAATGTGGACCTGTATAGGCTGCACTGATGCGCGCACCAACCTCCTCGTTTGCAGCGATTTTTTATTCGTACATTTGAAGTGAATGCTGTGCAACTGACGTCCTCCATGTCAGGTGAATATAGGTAGAAGCGTCAATCAACCTACCACTTTCTTGTCGTTCAGTCCGCCACTGGAGTAAGTGGTTGCCATGGTAGAGGCGCATCTCTCCCCATACCAGGGCCTCTCGAATGCCTGTGATGCGCTGCTGATGGAGATGGAGTAGATGCTGCCGGTGTAGCCGTCACAGTCACAGTTGTCCTTCATACGTCCGCCATTACCAGATGCCCACACGTAGATGACGCCCTTTCCGTTACGACCCTTTGAATAATAAACTCAAGGTTTGCAGCTAGTTGTCCATACCAGCTCTAGACCTTACCACCATTCTCACATTACATTAATAACTTGATACCTGGCGGGCCTAGTCATGACTATCACTTAAAGATATGGATGCCGGTGTCTTTGAATGTGTCAAGATTATGTCTGAAATAAATCCCGTGACCTCTAATTTACAACAACAAAAAATTCTCACTTCTTTTATTCCTGTCTCGAAGGCCTTCTTGGCGAGTTTGCCTGGACCTTCCACTGTATGTCCATCGTCGTTAGGTCCCCACGATGCGCTGTAGATGTCCACGTATTTGTGGTTGAACTGGATTGCCTCCCCTTCTAACACATCCGTGACCTTCCCATCCAACATTCGGACCCCTGCAACACGCGTAACCAATACGTGACTAACACGTGACCAACACGTCAGCAGCCTTCGTCCTTAACATTGATTCATTCAGAGCGATATGTTGTTCAAACGCCATAATCAAATTAATTTAGGAGCAAGCAAATGAATTAAAGTTATCTTCATTTGACAACAACAAAACACATATTACATCAGTTCCTAGTCGTCGCCTGAAGGTCAGTGCTCTATCTGTTCACCCATGTAATAACGCTGGGGTAACAACAGCCGATTTAACAGTGGTGGCCCTGTAGTCTTTCATGGATGTCCATTTCATTTATAAACTTAGCTTTAAAACTGGTATGGTCTAGTGGTAGAGCGTCTGCCTGGAGAGCGGAAGGTCCGGGGTTCGATCCCCTGCCGCGTCATACCAAAAGACGTTAAAAGATAGACTCAGTACTTATTGTTACACTGTCGCGCGGCAATAGGGGGCTTAAATAAGGACTGGTCGGCTCGGAGTCAATATAGGGGTATTAATGTTAAACTGCGGCATGGTATCTCAGTGGGCTTGCACTTTAAAATCGGCATCAGTCCGGACTAGTACAAGCAGCCACACACACACACACACACACACACACACACACACACACGTGTATACACGTCGCCAGATAAGTGTAATAATCTTGGACGCGACGTTAAACCCCATCCACCTCATCTTTAAATTTGTTGTTTCACCCACAATTATTTGCAATCATGTCTGGCGAACTTCAGAAGGGTTAAGAAGATGGTGTGACGGAATATAGTCTGCCGTTATCATGGCAGGTTCTAAAGCCAACCTGAATTTCTCCCGTATAAGCGTGGCGTTGTTGAGGCACTACTCTTGTACCACTAATCCCGGGCTGTACGTGCTCGGTATCAGAATCAAGTTGTCTAACTGCACTGTCACTTCAAATAGAAGTTCGTCCCGCATAAAGTATTGGATTTTAGGACGCTTCACTGGTAAATCATCGGCAGACTTAATAGCACGGAGAAGAAGAACCTGTAGCGATGCAACCAAGCACTAACCAAAATATGTGCACAAATATATATCTATATATATATATATATATATACCTCCTATATTGGCATTAAATGCGACCCCGACACCACACTTCCCATTGTTGGCCGTCATAGCTACCTCACCAGCGCAGCGAGTACCGTGTCTGAATGATAAATAAAAAGATATATTTAGAAAAATAATGATTACGATCTTTATGATGATGATGATGATGATGATGATGATGTGTACATAACGAGCTCATTCTTATGATCGGTTTTCCTCACGCATACAGAGTCTGTACATCATCACAATTCATACGGCTGTCGGTTGTAATATATATATTTCTGTGATATGTTAAACATTGCCAGAGAGTTTGATGAACGTCTCTTTCATTGTCTAATTTTAACAACGACCACATCTACCACCTCAGCTACCACCTGAATGCTTATATTATCAATCACTGGATTGTCTGGTCCAGATTCTATTATTTACATACGACCGTCATATAGCTGGAATATTGCTGAGTGCGGTGTTAAACAACAAATAAACAAACAACAACTACTACTACTACTGCTACTACTACTACTATGCCCTCCTTCCCCAATGTTCCCTCACTGAAGCATACCTTCCCCGTCAGAGCTTACCCCACGAAACCTGCACAGTCATAGTTGACATTATGCGGATACTGAATCTACTGACTTGTTTTCGTTGGTCGGGTCGTATCGGGGCATCGGGTCGCTGTCGTTGCCGTTCAGGTCGACGCTGGCTTTTGGATCCTTAAGTTAAGAGAAAAATCCATTGTCTTTCTTAATGGCAAACTGGATACGTATAAATGACAAACTGT
Organism: Haliotis cracherodii; assembly: GCF_022045235.1. Classification (NCBI taxonomy): domain Eukaryota; kingdom Metazoa; phylum Mollusca; class Gastropoda; order Lepetellida; family Haliotidae; genus Haliotis; species Haliotis cracherodii. The sequence goes on from NW_027266264.1 coordinate 29,764,307, forward strand.
GTTTCTCCACTAACAAAGCTGTATCTTTCTTAATGACAAACTGTGTTTCTCCACAAATAAAGCTGGATACTTCTAAACGACAAACTGTGTTTCTCCACAAATAAAGCTGGATACGTATAAATGACAAGCTGTGTTTCTCCACTAACAAAGCTGTATCTTTCTTAATGACAAACTGTGTTTCTCCACTTACAAAGCTGTTTCTTTCATAATGACAAACTGTGTTTCTCCACAAATAAAGCTGGATACTTCTAAACGACAAACTGTGTTTCTTCACTTACAAAGCTGGATACGTATAAATGACAAACTGTGTTTCTCCACTAACAAAGCTGTATCTTTCTTAATGACAAACTGTGTTTCTCCACTTACAAAGCTGTATCTTTCTTAATGACAAACTGTGTTTCTCCACTAACAAAGCTGTATCTTTCTTAATGACAAACTGTGTTTCTCCACTTACAAAGCTGTATCTTTCTTAATGACAAACTGTGTTTCTCCACTGACAAAGCTGTATCTTTCTTAATGACAAACTGTGTTTCTCCACTTACAAAGCTGTATCTTTCTTAATGACAAACTGTGTTTCTCCACTGACAAAGCTGTATCTTTCTTAATGACAAACTGTGTTTCTCCACTGACAAAGCTGTATCTTTCTTAATGACGAAATGTGTTTTTCCACTTACAAAGCTGGATACGTATAAATGACGAAATGTGTTTCTCCACTTACCAAGCTGGAGATATGAACTTACGTAGTTATCTATAAGGTCTGTATGGTTCCTCTCAATACCTGCAGAAGAAAATAAGTAATTTATACCTTTATGTTTAATCTGTGGCTCTAAGCTAAACACTTGGTACTCGTTTTCGTCTTTATGTCTTTGTCACATGATAGGCGTAATGTTACAGATACGTGAGACTACGCATGCGTGGAGCTCACCGTCATCAAGAATCGTGACGACCACGCCCCTTCCGGTGATGTTCTTGCTCCAGACAGGCATGACGTGAAGATCGACCTTGGGGCTGACGGTGCCCTCCCGATCGTCTCTCTGGGTAATATAACATAAACTTTTCCCGTCAAAAAAGCCCAAACTCTGCAGATTCACAAGACCATATACCATTATACCACTGATAACATGTAACACATAGTGATGTAACCCACTAGAACAGTGTAATTTTGTACTCCAAGCAAACCTGTTCTTATCAGCTGTGTCTTACAGAACACAACATGATGTAGTGGAATAACCGCTACTCTATGTGGTAGAACAACCGCTACTCCATATGGCTGAACAACCGCTACACTATGTGGTAGAACAACCGCTACACTACATAACTGCATGGCGCAAAACTACAACCAACCGCGGATTACGTCGCGTCCAAGATTATTGCAGTTATATAGCGACGTGTATGCACGTTTGTGTGTGAGTGTGTGCTTCTACTAGTCCGGACTGATGCTAGCCCACTGAGATACCATGCCGCAGTTTAACATGAATACCCCACACAGAGACAGTATGCTGACTCCGAGCCGACCAACCCTTGTCTGGGGCCGAGCGCCAGACAGTGTAACAACAAGTACCATCTTTAAGCGTCTTTTGGTATGACGCGGCCGGGGATCGAACCCCGGACCTTCCGCTCTCTCTTCCACCAGACCACGGAGGCGGTCCCCGATATAATGGAACAGCAATGGTTACACCATGGCTGTAAATGCAATATCAGAATAACTACATGTCGCAGTATCTCATTAGATACACACTATAGTAATTCTAGCAATATTCCAGCATTAATTCTACTACATTCTAGCAATATTTCAACAATAATTCTACTAAATTCTAGCAGTATTTCAGCAATAATTGTGCTTTCTTTCTAGCAATATGCCATCAATAATTTTACTAAATCCTAGCAATATTCCAGCAACAATTACTCTAAATTCTGGCAATATTCCTGCAACAATTCCACTAAATTCTAGCAATATTCCAGCAACAATTATACCTATTTCTAGCAATATTCCAGCAGTAATTCTATTTAATTCAAGCAATCTCAATTGTCCAATTCCGGAAATGCATGCCGTAAATATGTTGTAAAACGTACCAAATACCACTGGTCCTTAAACATTGGGTCCGAGAAGCTGTTTTGTATATTTCTGTATAGCCGGTCCTCCGTCTCACGCTTGTCCTCGAGATATGCGCGTTCCACCAGGTATGCCTTTTCCTCCAGGTATCCCCTCTTGCTTCTCACCTTGCTCTCCTGCTGCTCCGCCCATTCTACCTGCAATCATACGTGTCTACCTGTAATCACTCATATGTTTCTACCTGCAATGACAAACGTGTCGACCTGTAATCACTCACGTGTTTCTACCTGCAATCACAGGTGTGTCTACCTGTAATCACTCACATGTTTCTACCTGCAATTACTCGCGTGTCTACCTGTAATCGTTCACCTGTTTCTACCTGCAATGACACACGTGTGTCTACCTGTAATCACTCACATGTTTCTACCTGCAATTACACACGTGTCTACCTGTAATCACTCACCTGTTTCTACCCGCAATTACAAATATGTCTGTCTGTCCCGACTCACATGTTTCGACAATGCAATTACAGACATGTCTACCTGTATCCTCTTACATCTTTTTACCTACAACTACACGCGTATCTACCTGTTCTGACTCACGTGTTTCTACCTATAATCACACACACGTCTACCTATATCACACACACACGTCTACCTATATTCACACACACACACACACACACACACACACACACACACACACACACACACACACACACACACACACACACACACACACACACACACACCTATAATCTCACACACACACACACACACACACACACACACACACACACACACACACACACACACACACACACACACACACACCTATAATCTAACACACACACCTATAATCACACACATGAGAACCCCACTGATCCGTAACACACCAGCATTCAGAATGAACCAACTAGGTGTTTCGTTAATTTTGCGTCATTTTCTCGTCACTTTTAAACTGATTTTGTGGGTTTTTTGGAAATTTCATCAAACTTGTGAGACTGAACTGTTCCCAGTAACACGTGGAAGTTAACAGCAGGTTTTAGTTGTAAACCCTCTCTCCAATTTCAGGAAATTGAGAGATCTTTCTACTGGAATATTCCATTATCGTCTTTGTGGCAGCGGTAGCCGTCTCCTCCACGTTTCCCGACTGTCACGTCGTGCCGGAAGACGTAAGCGCAGCGTCATTGACTTGACCTGTTCCCCGGATAGCGGACGGCAAGGACGATTCACTCTCAATTAACACAGCTCGGAACCATAAGCAGTAGTGGCCAGCGAGTGCCTCCGACCCAATACAGGAATATTACGCGATTATCAGTCAATGCAGAAAATTGTATTTCCGTGTTGGAAGGAACTGTTAAGAGTATTGGATATTTGGTGGAGGTCATAGTTTTCTTATGTTGGTAAGGAAGGGGCTGGGTTGGGTTGAAGAGAAGGGCTGAGACACGAGGGGAGTGCGACGACCCAACGGGGCGGACCTGTGTAGGGTGGGGGGGGTGGGGGTGGGGGGTGGGGGGAGATGTTAAATCCCGGGAAGGAGAGGTGCATAGACCAGGTCAAGGACATTGCGGGGCGGTCGGATAGCCTTGTGGTTCAAGCGTTCGCACGTCACGCCGAAGACCCGGGTTCGATTCCCGACATGGGTACAATGTGTGAAGACCATTTCCGGTGTTCCCCGTCGTGATATTGCTGGAATATTGCTAAAGGCGGCGTAAAATCATACTCACTCGCCCACTCAAGGACATTGCGCGGGCGAGGACGAAGACTAAGAGGTGTAGACATTAAAACCAGTACTTCTTCATACAATGTGCGCAATAACTGATTTATTAGTGACAAACTTGAACGAGTGGAAAAGCAGGTAAATAACAAGTTTTGCATAACAATTTGCAATCTCTGGGAGTGACAGACCACAGAACAAAGATGGCAAGTAGGAAATCTGTAAACCTAGCATACACATCGTATAGCTGAGTGTTAATGTTTTAACAACCACACAACAACACCCCTCACGCCATGCATGTATCCAGAGGACTATTAAACGTCAATTGATATACATATCGATCTGCATAAATGAAAAAAAACATTTTCTACGCATAATAAACACATCATATGCAAAAAGTACTAACATTCGAAATATCAATAAATGCATTTGTCATGGTTGTAGGTACGCCTGTCGTTTTCGACACACGTGATACATACATGCATTATGAATGAGAGGAATTCCATCAATAAGTGTTGTGAAACGAGAACAGATGGATCATTGTTACTCTGTGCGGCTAAAGGTTAACAATAATGTTACGGTAATGATCATATTTTTTTGTCGTCGGTAAATCTTTCATAGTAGATAGTGTCATGTCTTCCCTAGCACGGAGGAAGTTTCCTACAGCGCATGTCAGTAGTCACCCGGGTGTGTCGTTACATTGTTGGACGCGGTGGACCATTCGTCACCGCTCGCCTCTTTTCGAAACCTGCAAGAAGACTCGTCCCCCATATCGTTGAGTGTTATGTGCGAATATACGACAAACCAATCAGAATGCGCGTTGACGGGCGCAGTCGTTCTGTATCATCCAGAGGATAACAATTTATATTTGTAGAGTGGAAGCAGCCGAATGCATACTTCACACTAGGCACACTGAGAACACCATCACGAAGAGTTGCTACGCGTACTCCCCATACGATGCTCTCTACGAACACTATACTAAAACCACAAACTACGAACACTACGCTTCCTCCTCATATTACGAGCGCTACTGTCGCTACGAACACTACTCTCAATCCGCGGACAACGAACCCTACTGTCGCTAAGAACACTATGCTCATACCGTACACTATGAACAGTGTGAACACTACGCCCACTCCGCACACTGCGAACTCAAGTGTCAATACGCACACTACGCTCACTCCTCATATTACGAACCCTACTGTCGCTTAAATACTACGCTCAATCCGGGCACTGCGAATCCTACTGTCGCTAAGAACACTACGCTCATACCGCACACTACGAACACTACGCCCACTCCGCATACTACGAAACTACGCTCACTCCGCACACTGCGAACCCAAGTGTCGATACGCACACTACGCTCACTCCTCATATTACGAACCCTACTGTCGCTACGAACACTACGCTCAATCCGAGCACTACGATCCCAACTGTCGCTAAGAACACTACGCCCACACCCCACACTACGGACACTACGCTCACTCCGCACACTACGAGCCCTACTGTCACATCAAACATTACGCTCACTCCGCACACTACGAACTCGGCAAGCGCTATAAACAAGACGCCAATTCTGCACACTACGAACCCTACTGTCGCTAAGAACACTACGCTCATACCGCACACTTTGAACAGTACAAACACTACGCCCACTCCGCACACTACGCTCACTCCACACACTACGAACTCTACAGTCGCTATGAAGACGAAGCCCATTCTGCAAACTGCGAACGCTACTGCCACTACGAGCACTCCGCTAACTTCGCACACTACGAACCCAAGTGTCGATACGAACACTACACACTCCGCATACAATGCGCACCTTCAACGCAACAGGCACACTGTATATGCTACGCAATCTGTCTTTAATGATGAGCATCTTCGTATAACAGCGTGGTTCATTAGCTAGATCATGATGCATCAACGGGAACTATAGATCAAGCAGTAATTTCAAAAGAAACAATTAAGTGGCATGAAGAAATAACTAGATTAAGTCAAATGTTTTCTGATTTATGGACGCCAGCAGCCGGAGGAGGCATGTAGGATCAGTTTACTAAGTCGGGCTGCAGCATCTGGACCAGGCTATTAATCCAGTTACATTCTAGTTTTGTTGCCATAGTTACCACAATATTATTGTTGAAGCAATGTGTGTAGTATTGAACCAGGATCTCCCTGATTGTGCGCGTTGAAAGCCATACCATACGCAGAAACCTTTCTTACTTCCGACAAGGTTGTGTTTACACAAACTCAAATGTTATTCACATAATTAATTGAATGGTTTTCATAGCGTGTGTGTTTCCCTTTGTGATTAAATCACATTTCTAAAGAATAAATATCAGTAGAATGTTTTAAGTTTATGGATCTTTTAAATACGCCCCTACACACTTTACGCCAAGGATGTCAAAACAAAAACCTTATTTCCCACACGTCTGAAAGAACCATTATCTTTAATAAATACGATGGAATAATTACGGATAATCATCAATTTAATGACCACGTTGTGTATTACACATAGATGTGCATGTCAGCGTGTAACCCAATAGTGCGTTATCATCTGCATTAAGTATATGCATCAGGCAGTCGCAGAGATCCACATATCCGCTTTCTTTCAACATGGAGTGTGCGGCAGATAGAGAGTATTACCGTATGTCTTGAGAGTGTTGGGAAGAGGAGATGAAATAATCAGGTATTCACTTCGTAATCTCGAGGTGGAAAAGCTTTTCTCCTATGTCAAAATTGCTAAGCTTTCAGTCACTCATTGACAGATAAATGTCGTAAGGTGATGAATGACCTTTGTATCGCGTCTTTTCATTGGATAAGACCGGTTGCTATGTCGCTGAAGGCCTCCATTACCGGAAATTGCAGTTGGTGGCCAGTTGATTAGGTGATGGCGAACCGCAGCGGGTATAGGACCATTTCCTCCCTCAACTCAATATAACTTCGATTGTTTTCTCAGTGAATAAAAAATAATTAAACATTTATTGGCAAGAAAGATTTTAGTTACAATAGGTTCTGTCTCAAACGGTCGTTACAAAATATTGACTTCCCAAACACTCGCAACAGCATAAGGATTAGGCCGTGCTTGTATGCCAATGCAGACAGATTAATGTCTTGATATTGGCACGGAACATAGAGCATAGACAACATCCACGCTATCACAGACAATGTATTCATTCATTCATTCACTCATTTATTCGTTTGTTTGTTTTTTTTTTTTATCCATCCATCCACCCATCATTCATTCATTTATTCATTCGTTTGTTTGTTTATACATCCAACCATCATTCATTCATTTATCTATTCATAACGATCAATAGAATGGATTAATAATATGTTGAGAACAGTATTTTCTTCCCTCTGCTAAATCAATATCTCTCCACTAATTTAGGTGTAAAAAACTTCAAATACGTCATTATATAGGAAGCGAAGCAACCATTCGACTTGCCATTCTATAAAAAAAGTATATTTATAATATCCCGACATTTCTTTTATAAATCCATTAAAATTAAAATAAATCACTTCGGCAAGCAACTCTACATTCAGTAAAAAATATCTAACGTTTATCTAAATATATTAAATAGAAACATAATACTTAAGAAAGTCCATTATAACCATATGTTTCATATTTTCCACAATGATTAGAACTTTCACACTAGATTACTGGATGCTTTGAACTAATCCTGTCGGTGCTGTTGCCACATGCGTCCTTTCCTTTCTCCTACTATACGTCCCTATCCCCACTAGTATATATGGAGCCTCGGTTCAAGGTCATATTTGCCTACTTTGGTTCCTACAGTGGCCATCAACCGCCTCCGTGGTCTAGTGGTAGAGCGTCCGCCCAGAGAGCGGAAGGTCCGGGGTTCGATCCCCGGCCGCGTCATACCAAAAGACGTTCAAAGATGGTACTTGTTGTTACCCTATCTGGCTCTCGGCATTAAGGGGCTAAAACAAGGACTGGTCGGCTCGGAGTCAGTATACTGTGTCTGAGTGGGGTTTTCATGTTAAATTGCGGCATGGTATCTCAGTGAGCTAGCACTATCAATCGGCATCAGTCCGGACTAGTACAAGCAGCCACACAAACACAAACACACACACGTGCATGCACGTCGCTATATAAGTGCAATGATCTTGGACGCGACGTTAAACCCAATTTCACCTCACCTCACCTACGGTGGCCATCATTGTATTGTTAACGACGAAAAAGTGACATACGACTGTCGGAATCTATTAACTCCCAAGGAAACAACCCTTTTACCCCCACCCCCACCACCATCCCCACACCCACCCCAGCGACACGCACGCCCCCTTACTGTCCCCAGAGCGTTCCTCGTTTTCCCAGCGATGGGCCCTGTCAGCAGATATGACAAATATCTCCTAATTGTTTCTGATTACAAGACTAAGCCCCTGGTACTAGAACTACAGGAGGAGCATTATCGTCACTGTTCCGCCTGCGTTGTCCGAGTACCAACAAGGGAAGGATGCTACTTTGTATTGTGACGTAATCCTTCTATAACTACTTTGTATTACTGATTCCCTTTTTCAATTACACTGGCCGAAATAAAAATAAAAGTTAATTTATCCTGAAAAGAAGTTTGGGCGGAATACATGTAAGGGAGAATTTAATGGTTATTCACATTTGCCCACTTATATATACTACTCAAAAGAAGTTAAGGATCACCCAATTATTTTCTATTACTATAGTTAATCTCTCATGCCATTACAGATTAACAATAGTAATTTGACTGAATCTGCTGACCCTTAACTTCTTTTGAGTAGTATATATACTTACCATTACGGAAAAAAATAACAGACCAAATTTTAATTTTATTCAGCACTAATGATACTTTGGATCCGCGGATTAAAGAAAAACACCTGTAGATAAATGTGACGAAGGATATATGTTAAATCGCAAAATGTTCAACCTGTTATTTTTTCTTCACTAAAACAGGCATAGCAAAAGACAACTGCACAGAAATCCAATTCTGTAGAAGCTGGTAAACAGTTCTTAGTAATTTATGCAGATGATTTCACATTACGCTACGTATAAATGTGTGACAATTAGACACACATAAATCTTTTGGACACACAAAATAAATTAAATATTCTACAAGAAAGTATTTAATTGTTTTTATTATGTTTAAAAGTCTCAATCTCTTGATTAACAGTAAAATTATCGTTACCTTTTCAGTTATACAGTGATGTCATAAATGAGAATAAAAAGTTTGACATGTCATTGTGTAGTATAGCTGGTCACTCATATCTCATTAAGACACCTAACAAACAAAGACAATCCCCTCAATCAGAAACTGCAATATCTTTGCAAATGGTAATATTGTATGTATGCTCACCGACCAAAGAAACGCGAATACCATGCATGTTGGTTAATATAACTTTATGAAAAATTACTCATATTCAAGAGATATTAGATTGGTCTGATGCACAAACGAACATACTTTGTCTCGTGCAGGATTAGCATGTAAAGATTCGAAATCACGTGCAGCATATTGTGATACGAATATAGACACACTATGGTAACACTTGACTGATTGTCAGTTTTGTCATTAATTAAATATATAAGTGGTACACATTGGAAACATCTCTCCTTAACGTACATACTTCTCTATATGTTTCATTTGGCGGTGAGTATATATGACTCGACGACTCGTGTTACCTACTAGCCATTCCCGGACGTTCCAAACATAAAATGTAAAAAAGAACGAAAATAAATAAATTTAGATACACCACCAGAGAACAAATTCAGGTTCGTTCTTCACTGTGACGTAATTACGAATGTACAGCAAACTACGTTTATAACGAACACGCTTATTACGAAGTGACGCATATAACGAACTGTTGTTTTTGGCATCGGCCTTTTGCGATAACCTTCAGTTGAAGACCTTATAACGAACTATGGATATAACGACCACAAATTATTGGTCCCTTTGAGTTCGTTATAACCGTAGTTTCTGTTGTATAGGGACAGTGTATGGAGCCTACCCTCTGGTCCCCTGTCAGCCGTCTGGTGTGATGGTCCGCACTGCGCCGGGACCGGTGAGGGACGTTGTTGTGGCGTAGCAAGTAATGGTCATCGAATCCACGCACCTGCAAGACAGAACATACCATCCTTACTCAGGTTTGTTTATTTTCTTTGCTTGTTTGTTGTTTAACGCCGTAATCAGCAATATTCCAGCTATATGACGACGGTCTGTAAATAATCGACTATGGACCAGAAAATCCAGTGACTGACATCATGCGCATCAATCTACGCAATTGGGATACGATGACATGCATCAACCAAGTCAGCGAGTCTGACACGCCGTGAAATAAAATTAATATTGTTCAAAGCGGCGTTAAACCTAACTCACTCACTCACTCACTCACTTACTTACACAAAATCGAGTAAAACAAGGCAAACCAGTGTTTGATAGCATGAGCAACGTCCCAAGCATTCGGGAAGAGATGGCACGCAACCAGCCAAGTCCCAGGGCCAAACCACCCGATGCCCAGCTTAATCGGGGCTTGCGACAATGCTGGTTAACACGAAATCTAGTCTATCCCTTGGGGTATGTCTGGGATTTTATCCAAAAAAATAAATTGTCCCTGAATTGTTTTAAATTTGTTATGGCTCGTACCTTTGATAAACAATGAAATTTCCTGCCACAATATTTACATTGTTGCCAGGCGTTTTTCCTTTAAAAATAAAATCAGGCTCAAAGTTTTAAGTAAATAATAATCTGGGTTTGAAGCTGAAGCTGAAAAAATATCTAATCTCGATAACAAATCCCAGTCACCCCAACCCTCCAGAATATCAAATAGTTGTCACTTAGTCCTTTTAAGCTCAACTTCAGAAATATGCACTCATCACGACATCGGTCTAAGAAAGCCACAATAGTCAACAATTTTCAGCTATTGCGTCGTTTCTAGTGTGACGTCATTCCGACCTTATGTCACAAGATTCGAATGACGTCTTCAGTGCCGTCCGGATGACGTAAACAATACACCGTTGCGCATGAAATGATATTTGCATTAGTGCACATACGATTTTTTATGAACAGGGTTATGTCTGACCCTGTGGGTAATAAATAGGGATTATTATACGAGCATGTGTGTCAAACTGATGTCAATCGAGTGTCAGAATTTTTGCATTTCCCGAGCGAGAGCGCGTGTATGACACGAATTACAGGAGTTTCGTAAGATCAGAGTAACACACATGCAAGTGTTATAATTTCTTAATTACGCATTATCTCAATTCTTTTGAGTGCACATTCGATTTTTTATGAACAGGGTTATGTCTGACCCTGTGGGTAATAAATAGGGATTATTATACGAGCATGTGTGTCAAACTGGTGTCAATCGAGTGTCAGAATGTTTGCATTTCCCGAGCGAGAGCGCGTGTATGACACGAATTACAGGAGTTTCGTAAGATCAGAGTAACACACATGCAAGTATTATAATTTCTTAATTACGCATTATCTCAATTCTTTTGAGCTCCCTTTTAGAAAAATGCACAGATTACGACTGCCGTCTCAGAAAACAACAATTGTCTAATGACGTCAGCAATCTTCAGCTATGACGTCGTTTCTAGTATGATATCATTCCGACCTTACGTCACAATAATATTCGAAGGACGTCAACAAATCTGCCCACATGACGTAAACAATACGCTGGTATGCGTGAAGTGATATTTGCACAAGTGCACATACGACTTTTATTAACTCGTTTATTTCTAACCATTTTGGTAATAAACAAATGTATTGCTTAACAACCGATAAGTTATTATGTATTACAACACCTATAGTCCAACGATGAATCAGGGACACGAATAGGATAGCATGGGGGCAAACCGGTGAAGACTTCAATCACATTATAACCACCTTAGTTCACCGCACAAGAAGTAAATTAGAACTCATAACATCGCTTATATTGCAGTGATCCTTCGAGAAATTTAATCAACGTTGCCGTTTTTCGTATTAACTGGACTGCCTTCCCCCATCCCATCGCATAGCTGACGTTTGAGAGGTGATTTAGGTGACACCTGGTCTATAGAAGGGATCCAGGTGCGTTGTAGTAGAGGGAAGCTTGCACGGGTTAGACATGGTGAAATGTGCAACTCGTATTTTTTATACCATATAAAGATGGAAATACGTTCGACCAAACTACAACACTTTTTGGTTATAAAAGGTAAAAGCTCTGTAGTGAATGGGTTGGTTAATATGTCTAAACTAAACTCTCCCTCGTCAATATGTTTGTAAATATGTCTAAACTAAAATCTTTCTCGTCAATATGTTTGTAAATATATCTAAACTAAGCTCTCCACCGTCAATATGTTTGTAAATATGTCTAAACTAAAATCTCCCTCGTCAATATGTTTGTAAATATATCTAACTAAACTCTCCCCCGTCAATATGTTTGTAAATATATCTAAACTAAACTCTCCCTCGTCAACATGTTTGTAAATATGTCTAAACTAAAATATCCCTCGTCAACATGTTTGTAAATTTATCTAAACTAAACTTCCCAGCCCCAACTCCCCCCCCCCCCCCCCCCCCCCCCACACCCCCCCCCCACCCCCCCCCCCCCCAACCGTGATTATGTTTGTAAATACATCTGCGATACTCTCGATCGATCTAAGTAGATCTAAGCTACATAAAATCCATAGTGAGTATATGAGGCGTACTCGCTCGACTAAACACTAATACTGTAGTGTGCCGTAAACACCAATGTCCCACCTCAGGGGCTAACGGGGCATTAAACACAGCAATGTGGAAAGGAAGACAAGCTAATGGGGTTTACATCTGTGTAAACCCCCGGTATTTATCAACCAGTTAGTTGCATTTTTACGACTCCTTCCAGCATATCTTTTTAGGGTACGGGTCTCCCAAGTCTTCCTGTAATAACTTGCTGAGAGTTGCTTAGGATGTTAACTATTATTTACTCCAAACTACAGATTGGCATTGGCAGTCACAGGTTCCTGCCAGTAGTCAGACACCCAGTTGTCCAGCATGTGAGCAGTCCGACACTCAGGAGTCAGACATGTGAGTAGTCAGACACCAGGTAGTCCAACATGTGCGTAGTCCGACACTCAGGAGTCAGACATGTGAGTAGTCAGACACCCAGTAGTCCAACATGTGCGTAGTCAGACACCCAGTAGACAAACACCCAGTTGTCCAACATGTGAGTAGTCAGACACCCAAGAGTCAGACATGTGAGTAGTCAGACACCCAGTAGTCCAACATGTGCGTGGTCCGACACCCACTAGACAGACACCCAGTTGTCCAACATGTGAGTAATCCGACACCCAGTAATCCGTCACCCAGTAGTCAGACACCCAGTAGTCCGTCACCAAGTAGTCCGACACCCAGTAGTCCGACACCCAGTTGTCAGACATGTGAGTAGTCAGACACCAAGTAGTCCGACACCCAGTAGTCCGACATGTGAGTAGTCCGACACCCAGTAGTCCAACATGAGAGTATTCAGACACCCAGCAGTCCGACATATGAGTAGTCAGACACCAAGGAGTCCGACATATGAATAGCCAGACACCCAGTAGTCCAGCATTAGAGTAGTCCGACACCCAGTAGTCCGACATGTGAGTAGTCAGACACCCAGTAGTCCGACATATGAGTAGTCAGACACCCAGTAGTCCGACATATGAGTAGTCAGACACCCAGTAGTCCGACATGTTACAGCCAGTAATCAATGTCAATAATCAGACATGTCAATAATCAGACATGCAATAGTCAAGAATGTCAATTGTCGGACACCCAGTAGTCAGACATGTCAATAGTAAGACATGTCAGTAGTCAAACAAGTTTCTGTTTCTGAATTACTACTGTTCATGGTCAGATGTTGTTTATTAGCGTAAAGATGACACCGGCCCATGATACAGTTTTCTTACAGAGCGCATAGATGGAGTTGCAGTCTCATATAATACAACATGGTGACAACCGCAATAATTTGACAATAATATTACAATAATATTAAGTATAATAAATACAGCACAGATCACACAGAATTAAAGATATTGCTACGAATACTTTATATAATTACTTCTCTATTTTTAACCAAGAATATATACTTTCCAAGATATTTTAGTAAAGTGGAGTTACAACATCTAACTGTCTGATTTTCTTATCGCTAGGTAATTCACAATAACATAAAGGAATAACATTGTGTCTAAGGTCATAATCAAAGTAACGTTCTAAACAAAAGTGGTATTCAGTTTCTACTTGTGGTACAACACAATATAGGCATAACCTTTGTATGCCATATTTACTTCCACTTTCTAACATAAGAGAATGGCCTAAGGAACAGAATCGTACAAGAGGGTTTTTTTTCTAAATAACATTACATCAATGCTCCAAAGCTAAACGAGAGGGTAGAGCGGAGAGCTTCAATGAAGAGTGTAGTATTCGAACAAACTTAGATGAGTTAAACAAAAAGAGCCTGACAAAGACAGTTGTACTCCCAGATTTGTATGACTATTTACAATCTCGAATGCAGAATCCCAAATCGTAAACTTTTCAAATTTCCTCAAATGGCCACCATTTCTAAACACAATAACCTTACTTTTATTCATATTGATTTTTAACTTCAATTTATTGCAATAAAGATAAAGTCAGCAAGACGCCTTTGTAAGACTACACCTTTGTCATCAATTAAAATAATGCCTCAAGGGCTTTTAGCGTGATAGCATTGTTATCTTTGTGGAAAGAAACTCATTGATGAAAAATGAAAATAAAAATGACGATATTTGACACCTCTGTCGACTTGGATAAAAACAACTCAGTATACCCATTTTCCCAAAACAGGCATGTTTCACAGATTCATACATATTTTTTATAAACTTATATGTTCTACCTTAATCATCCTTTAGGTCCATGGAGGCACAGTGCAGCCTACATCGCTTATGCGACAAATACTTATTTATTAATGTATTAATAACTAATATGTTGTCCACAGGTTGAACGCCTTTTTGCTGAAACTAGCCTGTTTATCAATAACACACCGCTCTACACGAGACCACTTAACTAATCTGTTACATATTATAAACAACAACTGACTCTTGTTAAGAAAATCTGGTCTTTTATCTACACATCGTACACAGACGTTCCACTACTGTAGTACAGGGGAAAAATGTATGTCATTCTCTACCTAATTTAAACATGGAAAACAGTTTTTGGCAGGTATATTTTCCTATCGAAGAGTTTCTGTTATAAACACCGCAACGCCACATATTGCTTCTGCAGATCGATAAAGCCGTATCAATTGATATAGTTAATATGATTCTATACACAACCAGGAACCATGTAAAATCTCATTGTGTTGGACAATTTGGACCCTGCCGGGTTTTTTCATTTCAAATTGCTGACGCCAGAGAACACCAAGTCACGAATATCTGCTGAAAAGGACGTCAGAGGAAATGAGTATGAGCATGCCCTGCTCTATATGTAGTACCCGCCATTTTCACAATTTTCAATTTAAAAGCCACAGAATCCCACTAGTAACAGCTCATTCGTACATTACCCCCTGTTTTAGAGCAAACGAAAACTTCCTTATTTGACCAGGTACATCTGATATGCACTCCATCCGTACCAACACATCGGATGTCACCTACAGACTACAAAAGGACAGGTACAGCATAAGTATTAGTGGCTTTGATTCTATTGCGGGCGTTCAGCTCTGAACTTTCAGATTGTCCTAGGTCAACATATTTTTAAAGAAGAAGATTTTCTCCCTGCTTCTCATGCCAGTTACTTCTCACTCGAAACCGTCAATGTGTGATTTTGCATCAAAATGTAAAAATGAAATGTAGATTATGTAATGAATTTCATGAGACTGTCCAAAACACTGTCAGTGGATGCACAGCTTTGGCACAAACACAGTATCTTAAGCGACATAATGGAGTTACCGTCTTCGCCATGATTGTGGTTAAACGCAGAGGTCCATCCATGGTATATACCGAGAATATGTATAAGGCGTCATGGAATGATAAATACAAAATTCTTTGGAATAGGCCCGTGAACGTATACAGCCTTAGACGTATCCAGGCCAACAAACCTGATCATGTCCTTTTTGATAAATCCAATTAAATCATTATAAAATATTGAATTTTCTGTCCCTGTTGATACTAATGTGATTAACAAGATTCAGGAAAAAAATGGCAAATATGCAGACCTCGCTTTCGAAATGTCACGCTTGCATCCCAAGTACCAAGTTGTCCGAGTCCCCATTGTTCTTGGTGCCTTAGGTTTGGTACCTCCCAATCTGTTGACTGACATCGGGAGAGTACCCGGGTTTGCTACGAGGAATTCAGCCCTTCTGACAATCTGGGTAATGCAGAAGGCTGCAGTGTTGGGGAGTCTTCACATTCTCCGAAAAGTTCTTGATGGGTTTTACTTGGCAGCGCTTCCTGGGAGAAATCCCATTCGCTGTCTGGGCTGCGTGTAGTTGGGGGCAAGGGCCCTGAGCTGATGATGAGCCTAACCAGCGTGACTGTGTCAGGTTCACCAAAACCCTCTTTGCTGCATTTTTCATTTTAATCTCACCATCATCATCACCATCATCATCATCATCATCATCATCATCATCATCATCATCATCATACCATATTTAAACTATTTACTTTATTAAAGAAGTAAATTGCATTGACGTAGTTAACGTACCTGTTCTTCACTTTGGAGTGAAACATCAGTCACGTGACTATCACCTTGCCCATCGTCATACAAAGAGTTAACCCGTGTACGCGTGATTTTCCTTTCAGAGTGGACACGTGTGGCTGCTAATGGCTGCGTCATACACTGGGGATAGCATTCTCAGCAGCAGAAAACAGCTAAGTCGTATGTTAACATTCTGGATCTACCATTTACCCCGACTACCTGAACTCACAATACTGGACAAGCGCAGCCATTGTCGTCACTGTGTTACCGAGTAGCTTATTACAGCAACGATCTTTCTCCTGAGGGCGGTAGGTGCGTTCGTATTTCATAGAATACGACATGCGATATGTCGGTGTTACGTTCATATTGCACATAAAGGCGCAAAATTAGTTATAAAATCTAAATATTTAATACTGCGAGGGCCTCCTGCCATTACTGTGATATCTTAACACTTGGCAGGCAGTGTGCATTAGCACTTCACGGTCAGTGCATGAGCGGTTGTCAGCACCAACTTGGGTTATCTCCCTTTAATTCTCGTTTCGTGTGTCCCCGCTGCTTTTCGTCTCCGACCTAAATCCGCCCTTCGTGCCTCGATTTTAGAAAGCCTTCCAACCACAGAGACATAAAGTCTTCCTCCTAATTTGTGTTCAGACTCGTCGTTAATGTTGCCCTTTATGTCGGCATCACCACAAGACCTTTTTGTCGTAAAAAGGACGGAACATGGGTTTCGTGTGACCATAGCAACGACGCTTCTGGCATTAACTGAAGTGGAAAATTGACCCGATTAGCCTTGAATTCACATTAGTCGTAAATGAAGTTATACCAACATTTTGTCAAGTAACTTTGAAGTGATTAATATGAAAAGGAAACACCGTTAGAAATTGGTTTTCCTGTAAGTGATGATTTCGTGTACAGATGTGCTTGCGTGCGAGCGAGCGTGCGTGCGTGCGTGAGTGCGTGCGTGCGTGAGTGCGTATGTACCTCGCACAGTGATACGGGAATATAAATGTATATATAGTGCCTGACACGGTGTTACAGGAACATGAATGTCTCGGTACAGTGTAGCAGGAATATACAAGAAAGCATGGTGCCTGACGCAGTGTTGCAGGGATATTGTATTGACGTGCCTGATACAGTGTTATCAGAATGAAATGAATTTATAGTGTCCCGTCCCCCTGTTACAGGAATATAAATGAATGAGTGAGTGAGTTTAACGACGCTTTTAACAGTATTCCAGTTATACCACGGCGTGTCAGCTTAATGTGGGAGGAAAGCCCGAAGTGATGCAGGTTTCAGACGTTTACCACTTCGGTGAAACCCACAAGCACGGGTATGGTGCTGACAAACCTAGAAACATAATCGGGGTGAACTGGGATTCGAACCCACAATCATAGGTTTCTGGAGTGCCCATGGGACGCAACTCTGCACAGCGAATCGCGGCGCCTTAGGCGACTGGCCACCCGTGCTCCCGGAATATAAATGAATATATAGTGTCATGGGACAGTGTTACAGAAATATAGATGTGTGTATGTTGTCGTGACAAGTGTATGGGGCATACATGTATGAATAGCGTCCTGCCACAGTGCTCCTGACGCCCAACCTCCACACAACGCGTCATTTCCCACCCCACGACCACAACCCCTTAGCCTCTACCCACACCACGACACAACGCCTCTGTCCATGTCTCTACCCCCACCACGACACAATCGCTCTGCCTCTACACCTCTACCACAACACAACCCCTCTGCCCCTGGCCCAACCAGAACACAACCCCTCTGCCCCTAGCGCCATACCAAGACACAACCCCTCTGCCCCTACCTCCGCTACAACACAACCCCTCTGCCCCTACCCCCACCACAACACAACCTATCTGTCCCTACACAAACCAAGACACAACCCCGAACACATATCAAGACACAACCCCGAACACATATCAAGACACAACCCCGAACACATATCAAGACACAACCCCGAACACATATCAACTCCGACAGCCATGACAATTCAGAAAATAATAAACATCTTTCCGACCGTGGATTGTTTTAACCATATCATGTTATGAAGAGACTTCTTTATTTTCATCAGGAATATCATGACTAACATCATTTCATCTCTTAAAGGATTAAACATCATGGCAAACAATAAATAAGAACATAGTTTCCATCATAAACAGAAGCAATTAGTCAGAACAATTAGGAGATCATGATACTCGACAAGCTAAATGTCGAGACGACACTCGCCTCTAGACACATACTCACTGATATGCGATCTGTTGTAACGAGAGATTTCTTTTTCATTAGGTTCGAGTATCCTGACTAGCCCATGGCTAAACTCTTTGAAACACAAACTTTCTCTTTCGAAATGGCGTAGATGCAAGACTTTAACTTCCCTTGCATAATATAACAAACGGAAAACGAAGCATAATCAAAAAATATATTTTTGTCTGAGGCAAGGTTGGAAATGTCAGACAGGTATATAACCTGACGGGCGAAAGAAAGAAAACCCACTCACTCTTCCCACATCCAACAGTCACTCGCCCCATAACCATCTCACTCGTCCCAGAACCAACTCAATGACTGCAGGGCCAACTCCTACATACCAACTCACTCCAGAACTGTCTCTAGAACCATCTAACTCACTCCAGAACTGTCTCTAAAACAATCACTCATCCCAGAACCAACTCAATGACTGCAGGGCCAACTCCTACATACCAACTAACTCCAGAACTGTCTCTAGAACCATCTCACTCACTCCAGAACTGTCTCTAGAACAATCACAATAATCCCAGAACCAACTCAATGACTGCAGAGCCAACTCCTACATATCAACTCACTCCAGAACTGTCTCTAGAACCATCAAACTCACTCCAGAACTGTCTCTAAAACAATCACAATAATCCCAGAACCAACTCAATGACTGCAGAGCCAACTCCTACATACTAACTTACTCCAGAACTTCTAAGTATCTCACTCCTCCCAGTACCATTAACTACTAATTATCTCACTCCTTCGGATCCAACTCTATCCAGTACCAACTAACTAACAGTAAAACCATCTCACTCCTGTACATGTCAATGTATTGGTTGTAGTGGCCGTCCATCCCTCAACCCTAGTAGTCAACGTTGTAATATTTGTCCCGCCCACTCTGTGAGTGCAGGTACTATTTACCTGAGCCTATCTGTATGGACTGTCACGCTGGCATCCCCGCGACATATGACGCTTCCGGTCACCCCCGAGTTCACATCGATATCTTCACTGCTCGTGGTATATAGCGAGTCCAAGTGATTCCAGGTAGCTGCTAGTTTAAGTAAGAAGTTGATAAGGCCATACCAATAACACCATGAGTGATTTACATCTAGTTGTGTCTATTTCCTGTGTAGGTACATGTAGTGAATTACGTATGAAATAGCAAGACTGGCACTGTCAACATTTTCATGCACAAACATCACCGCTTCTGTGCATTCTACGTGAAACAATATTATTTCGTTAGCGTCACTGTAATCGATACGACTGATGAAAAATGTTATTCTGGTAATAAAGATAAGTTAATATGATATAACCGTTCGTGTGTAGGTTGATATTATCAGGCGACCAACCATTGGGAGGCGATGTTAATGTTATTCTTATTTTTTGTATAAATAATATAATGTTACAGAATAAACTGGAGAAAAAGAATCTTCGGTTTTACCCCAAAATTCGTTGAATGCTTGACATGCACAGTATCCTGACAAAACTAAATGTTGTGAAAAAAATGAAATTACTTCTTTTCAAGCAGTGAGTGGGTGTGTGGATGGGGCTTTACGCCGCTTTTTGCAATTGGCAAGCAAAACCTAACGCAGGATATATTGTATCCATACAGAATTCGAACTAGTCCATTTGACGTGATGGTTGAGCGCTTCATCTACTGGGCTTCTCTACATGTGAAACCACGCTATTTTATGAATTAATTTAATGTAAGCGACATTCCTTTGATATATGATCGACCTGTTCTTATAGACAAGTACTCTTTGTTATGAAAATTAAGAGATGTGTTCTTATGGACAAAAATCACAAATGCTCCTCGTTATCAACATACGGAGATGTGATCTTATGGACATATATCACAAATACTCTTTGTTATCAACATGGGTGATGTGTTCTTATGGACATATATTACATATACTCTTTGTTATCAACATGAGTGATGTGTTCTGGACATATATCACAAATACTCTTTGTTATCAACATGGGTGATGTGTTCTTATGGACATATATTACATATACTCTTTGTTATCAACATGGGTGATGTGTTCTGGACATATATCACAAATACTCTTTGTTATCAACATGAGTGATGTGTTCTGGACATATATCACAAATACTCTTTGTTATCAACATGAGTGATGTGTTCTGGACATATATCACAAATACTCTTTGTTATCAACATGAATGATGTGTTCTTCTGAACATATATCACAAATACTCCTCGTTATCAACATGTGTGATGTGTTCTTATGGACATATATCACAAATACTCCTCGTTATCAACATGGGTGATGTGTTCTTATGGACATATATCACAAATACTCCTCGTTATCAACATGAGTGATGTGGTCTTATGGACATAAACAAGTTAAGGTGCAGTTTTGAACCGAAATAATAGTACGCGTTCTTGGGATACACATATTCAACGACGTATGGCTATGAACATATGCAATGATAATATGTTATTAGGAACATATGTGTATGTTGCTAGGTACCTATTATAGAGCGGAAGATACAAACTACTTGTAATATGAATAACGTTGCATGATGTTCCAAGCAGTCAAGCTACTCTGCTGGTCTATAAATGGCTGAAATTTTAATTCACGTTATGAAACAATGACACCATGTTGTATATTTTTGGCCGTACATAAATGTAGATCGCTCATCGGTGCCAATTTGTCCTCTCCCGTAGGACATCGTATTTTCTGTTATGTTTTGTGGTGGAGTCCTCTACTTCCGAAAGTTAATGTCTCGGGCATGTTTAGGCCAGATGTGTCCACTTATGTCAGCACTACGGAGGATCAATATCAACAATTAGACAATCCTATCAGAATAAAATACAGCCGCCCTCAGTCGAGACCTAACAACCCCGCCGTTCCGCGGGGACGGTATACACTGGGTACATCAAGACTGAAAGTAGTTTCAAACCAATTAAGGATTAAATAGAGTTACGGAAAATATATTTTCCATCTCCACAAATCGCTTTAATCTTAACCGTGATTTTGATTTGACATTTAACTTAATACTGATTATTGGAATGGATAAAAAAAGGTATTTCATTACTCTTTCCTTTGTCAATTTGAGCGCAGATAGAAAGGATTCTTCATCGGGAAGAATTTTCAAATATTACCGGGTATGAATAGACTAAGCAGAATGAAATTATTATTGATAGTCGTTGTAGACTGGACTCTACTGTTACAGCCGGGAGTAGCTTTCACGTTCAGTTAAATGTCGAGCATTTATTTGTAATGTTACAAGTATTGTATTTAATCCTCAAAAATGAGGTAAATGTTCACTCGGTGTACATGTAATATATAATAAAATAATAAAGTCCACGTCAGTCCATCATCTTATCTTATCTGATATAAAGAAGATGATGGACTAACGTGGACTTTATTATTGTATTATATATATATATATATATATATATATATATATATATATATATATATATATATATATATATATGTGTGTGTGTGTGTGTGTGTATGTGTGTGAGCGAGTGTGTGTGTGTTTGTGAACACATATGCAATGACTGTGTGACTGTGTATTGAGACGTACGTGATTGTGTATCATTTATTGAACTATGGCGGTTTATGGAAGCTGTTACATGTTTCCAACAGTCAGTGATGAACTCAGATTCAGATGACAAGTCAACCCCACCATCGCCGTGTCAGCTAATTATACACTTTTATGACACGCATATCGCTTTATTAGAGCAATAATAGTTAGTTCACTATGTTTGTTTTATGTATTTATTGTTTAAATCAATTTGCTGTGTAGTTTTGCATCCAAGCAGATCAGTGGATAATAGCCATGAGCTCTATCATATTCGCCTAAATCAATATTTTGTGGAAACTCAACGACTGGCTTTCGCACACCTGTTGACATGGCTGGTGTGGACAGGTGCGAAGCTCATTAGGCGACAGTTCTCGATCTGATCCTCCTACCGTGATGCAGAGAGAGATGCCTAGCTACAGTAATGTCTGAGACATGACATGGATTACTCATATTGAAACAACTTGTACACAGAAATTGCTATTGTGTACTTTCTGAAATCTCAGATGCTGTTTTTCAGATTTATGAATATTAGTAGTATGAAATGCAAAAGTAGTTTCCCTAGGCATGAAGAGAATACAATAGACAATACAGCATATGTTGGTGGCTGGCTGGCATTGCATTTATTTATAGCAAGACAACATAGTACCTCGAAACCTGGTCGTATTTCGGAGACGTGTTTGTAAATCAAGTGTTATGATTCATGTATGGATATATACTTGTTTGTACATCTGCAGCCGTGAATTCTGTTCTTCATTTTGTAATTTAATGTTGATTTTAGGGACAACAGTGTTTAAGCGATAGTGTAACATAATGCTAATACGTATAAACACATTTAAGGCATATCTACTTGAAAAAGTTGTTGTCCTGACGCTGTAATTCTAATCATGTTGCCATGCGTCATTTTAGATTTGTCCCCTGCAATGCAGAGACGATGTCAGTTAGATTGGAATTGACTAGTCGGACGGACACGGGTCATTAACAACCTAGAAGTACTACCTTCATTATAATCTCAGTCCACATTGACCTATAAATGTCAGAAAAGGACAACAAGGCTTCCACTGGCTGATTGCTCCATCGGGACTTCCGACAGTCGTTACATTGGACAATCGGCTCGCATTGTAAACAACGTGTTGGACGATTGCTTCCAGTTCAACAAACGTCGTGGAAATCAACTGACGCTGTTACATAAAAGATGGACAATCAGTCGACGCTGTAAAACACGTGATGGACATTCCGACCACCATCACACTGTAACACACCTGGTGGACAATCCCCTCACCGTGTAACACACGTGGTGGACAATCAGCTCACACTGTAACACACGTGGTGGACAATCACCTCACCGTGTAATACACGTGGTGGACAATCAGCTCACACTGTAACACACGTGGTGGACAATCAGCTCACACTGTAACACACGTGGTGGAAAATCACCTCACACTGTAACACACGTGGTGGACAATCACCTCACACTGTAATACATATGGTGGACAATCACCTCACCGTGTAACACACGTGGTGGACAATCAGCTCAAACTGTAACACACGTGGTGGACATTCACCTCACCGTGTAACACACGTGGTGCACAATCACCTCACACTGTAACACACGTGGTGGAAATTCAGCTCACACTGTAACACACGTGGTGCACAAACACCTCACACTGTAATACATATGGTGGACAATCAACTCACCGTGTAACACACGTGGTGGACAATCAGCTCACACTGTAACACACGTGGTGGAAAATCAGCTCACACTGTAACACACGTGGTGGACAATCACCTCACACTGTAATACATATGGTGGACAATCACCTCACCGTGTAACACACGTGGTGGACAATCAGCTCACACTGTAACACACGTGGTGCACAATAAGCTCAGACTGTAACACACGTGGTGGACAATCAGCTCAAACTGTAACACACGTGGTGGACATTAACCTCACCGTGTAACACACGTGGTGCACAATCACCTCACACTGTAACACACGTGGTGGAAAATCAGCTCACACTGTAACACACGTGGTGGACAATCACCTCACAGTGTAACACACGTGGTGCACAATCACCTCACACTGTAACAAACGTGGTGGACAATCCGACCACAATCACACTGTAACACACGTGGTGCACAATCACTTCACAGTGTAACACACATGGTGGACAATCACCTCACACTGTAATACATATGGTGGACAATCACCTCACACTGTAACATACATGGTGGACAATCAGCTTACACTGTAACACATGTGGTGGACAATCCGACTCTGAGTTACGTCCCTTTGGAGAATACACCAACATTCCTGTAGTCTCCGAGTATTTGCTTTAAATATCAAAATCAAGGCAACCTGGCAACATAAAAAGGACATTTGGTAATGTGTGAACACTCTGTGGATACGTTATGAACAAAACATGGAGGATTTAGCAACATACAGAGCTAGAATCGGAACCTTTTGTCATCCACCCGGGACCCGCCAAGTCAGCCACGTTGACAGGTACACGCCATACACATGTCATGATAACTCAGATATGCCGTATCGCATTATTATATGCACTTTGCTGCTGACTGCGCACCTTTCGTTGTCCGCATTACTGATCAGTAATCAATATGTATTTTTGAATCTGATATTTGATCACTTCACGGCGACAGAAACTACATTCTTTTGTGTCTCATGTGACGTCACCAACCCGAGTTGTGACCTAGTTTTGTCACCGAATCTTGCCTCACCTGCACGTGAAAAGTGTTTCCTTGGGGGTGACGCGATTCCCGTGGGAGTCATAACACAGCTCCTACTGTGCTCTAACGATATAGAGACAAATCCAGGCCCAATAACTCTCCAAGAAGTACAGGAGAAAATACTTGCAGAAATAGGGAGCATGAAATCGGAGTTACGAAACGTCAAAGCAGATTTAAGCACACAAATTTTAGAACTAAAGAATGACATCCACACTATCAGTTCTAAATGTGAAAAACTGGAGGAATCTGTTACAGAATTACATCGTGATCTAAACACTATGAAACAGAACCATGATATAATGTATGATGACATTGATGCACTTTCAGGCAAGGTGGATACAGTGTTTGATCAGATGTCAAAAATTGATCACGAACTAGATAGACTTGAGTCCTATAGCAGACGTGATAATATCCTCATCCACGGAATACCGGAAGCTGCAGGCGATGAGAAATCAATGGCATGTAAAGATACTGTGTTATCCGTCCTCAATGAACATGCTAAATTCAAAACGTGGCAACCATTGGACATAATACGTGCGCACAGACTTGGCGTTAAACGTGTAAATGCAAATCGCCCTCGCCCAATGATTGCTAAGCTACACTCGTCTGACGACAAAGTTCGTACATTGAAAGCGAGACCCACATTCAAGGAAGGGGGACTCGGAATTTCTAGTGACCTAACGTCACGTCAGCGTCAACAGCTTCAGGCACTTAAGGGAACAAACACTTTCGGGTATTTCAAAGATGGTCGTTTGGTAACAAAACCCCGCACCATGGAAACAACATCAACAACGTTTAGCACTTCAAACACGACACGAGGAAGCCGATCTTCTCATAGAAGAACGGATGGAACAACAGTGTCACATGCTTCTATCAGCTAGGATATCGGCCGAGGCCCGGATAGTTTTTCGCAAGATCCTAACACTATCAACACCGGTGTTACGTTAAACGCTGATTGTCCAAGCGAAACATTCACCTTTCTAAGTTGGAATATTAATGGACTTCGAAACAAAATTGATGATGCTGATTTTATATCATACTTACAACAATTTAAAATAGCATGTCTTGTGGAAACTTTTGTCGACTGTAGTTTTGATAATAGCTGGTTAGTTGGTTATGATATCTATTATAGTCCAGCAATAAAATTATCTGACTACGGAAGGCTGTCAGGTGGTATTTGTGTATGTGTCCATCAATCCGTCAGTAAATTTTGTAAGTTAATTAAATCAGATGTAGATAATCTCCTGTGCTTGAACATATCAAAAGTGTTACTTACAATTGACAAGAACGTAAACTTGCTATGTACATACATACCACCAGCTGGTTCGCCGTATTATAACCATGCGGTCTCAAATTGTTGTATTGATCATCTTGAAGAGTTTATGTTAGATAATCAGTCGCAGCTTAAAGATTCTATCAGTGTAGTCTGTGGAGATATGAATGCTCGTACTGGTCAACAAAACAATCCTCTAGTCGATATACAAAACGATTTTGTTCATAGTAACTGTTCATACCCAGAAGATGAAAACGTATGTGTTGGAGATCGGAAATCCCATGACACCGTTATAAATAAATTTGGTCAGATACTGCTAGATATGTTGTATACATTTCAGTTGTTCATTGTCAATGGGAGAGTGTATGGGGATACCCTTGGAGAATTTACCTATTGTGGAAACCAAGGTGCGAGCGTTAATGATTATTTTATATGTTCCCCCGATTTCTTCGATTATATTAAGATGTTGAATATTGGCGATCGTCTAGAATCTGATCATTTCCCTTTGGAATTGACCTGTAAGTTCCCTCATATGAATCAAACACATACCAAATTAATATATGAGGGTGTCACTAAGAAGAAACTAATATGGAATGAAGAACTTTCGAACAACTTTCTAAGCAAACTACAAGAAAGTATAACATATTCTAAACAGTTACTTCTAGATAAACTTGATAACAATATTGAGGGGGCAATTGATGACTTTGTTGAAATTATGCTAACTTCAGCAGCTTGTATGAGAAAAGAATTAAAACTGAACATGGATAAAACTAAAACTTTTAATACTGGATGTAGAATCGCAAGGCGTAACGCCCGCAAAGCGCTGCGAAGATTTAGAACAACCCGTACTAGTCTTGACAGAAAAAAATATTGCGAAAGCAGGAATAAATATAAAGGTTGTTGTCGGAAATACAAATTCGATATGCGTAGACATAGACAAGACAAACTGAAAAAGTCTATTAACGACCCTTCAGCGTTCTGGAAACAAGTACGATCTCTTAAGAATAGATCTTCTGCTACAGATGACATAACAAAGTCGCAGTGGCTTAGTCATTTTAAGAAGGTTTTTTCAAATGATGCAATATTCACTATGGCAACTGATGATATGCAAAATGATTTTAGTGTAAGCTACACGGATGTTGATGAAGTTCTGCTAGATTCACCCATTGTTGAAAACGAAATATTAGATGCGATAAATCACCTCAAGAAGGGAAAAGCAGCTGGTCCTGATGATGTAGTTATCGAAATGTTGAAGTGTTCTAAGTTTGAAGTTATGCCTTTTCTTTGCAAATGTTTTAATAAGCTATTTGAAAATGGTGTTTTCCCAAGCAATTGGTCATGTTCTATAATAATCCCCCTGCATAAAAAAGGAGACAGGAATGACCCAGATAACTATAGAGGCATTTCATTAATGAGCATTTTAGGAAAAGTATTTACTACAATATTAAACAATAGAATTTCAAAATGGGCGACCATGCGTGATAAGATTCCTGAATTTCAAGCTGGCTTCAGAAAAAGTTATTCCACCGTAGATCATGTATTTACACTATATGCACTTATTCAAAAAACCTTGTCACGGCGTAAGCATAAACTGTATGTAGCATTTGTAGATTTTAAAAAGGCTTTTGATTCTGTCAATCGCTTTAAGCTATGGACATGTCTACGAAAAACTGGTTTACGTGGGAAAATGTTTACTATTCTAAAATCAATGTATTCTAATGTGAGATCATGTGTTCGTTGTGGGGATAGTTTAACAGATTTCTTTGATTGTCCTTTGGGCCTAAGACAAGGCTGTATTTTGAGTCCGATCTTATTTTCATTTTTCATTAATGAATTATATTACGAAATAGCTGCCAGTGGTAAACATGGTATCCAAATGTTCCCAGATTGGATAGAAATACTAATGCTACTTTTCGCAGATGATGTCATTTTAGTGTCAGATACTGTTGTCGGCCTTCAAAGGCAATTAAATATTTTAAGTACGTACACCAAAGAATGGAAATTATCCGTAAACTTGGAAAAAACTAAAATTGTGATCTTCAGAAAAGGTGGTCCAATAGCGTCGAAAGAGAGATGGTCATTCGATGGTCAGTTAGTCAATATAGTAGATCACTACACTTATTTAGGAATCTGGTTCTCACACACAATGAATTGGAAAAAATGTGCCCTTGACTTGTCCTTGCGTGCAAAGAAAGCTTTAATAAGTGTAATGTCTATTTCTCATAAAGTGGGATCGATGTCACCTAATATCTTCTTTAAGCTTTTCGATACCCAGATACAACCAATTTTATTGTATGGTTCTGAAGTATGGGGATTTCAACGTTATGACTGTTTAGAGAAGGTTCATTTATTAGCATGTAAAAAGTTTCTTTGTGTCGGATCTTCTACACCAAATTGCATGGTTTATGGTGAATGTGGTAGATACCCATTATATATTAATTCTCAGATCAGATGTTTAAAATACTGGTTTAAAATTCTTCATATGCATGAACAACGTCTCCCCAAATTAGCCTATAACATGCTTCTACATTTAGATAACATGGGAAAGAATACTTGGACATCGCATATAAGAAATCTTTTATTTTCGCATGGTTTTGGTTTTATATGGCTATGTCAGTCAGTTGGAAATGTAAATATGTTTCTTAATGAATTTCGGAATCGGTCTATAAATATGTTCTACCAAGAATGGCACTCCACTTTAGAGGATAGTTCGCGTTATGAATATTACAAAACTTTCAAGACTTTACTTCAACCAGAAATATATTTATCAGTACTCACTACGGAAAACTTAAGAAAACAGTTAATTAAATATCGACTTGGTTTGCTAGACCTATTTGTAAATGAAGGAAGAAAACTGTCCATTGAAAAAGTGAAAAGAATTTGTCCATTGTGTAAGCTAGAGATAGAAAATGAAATTCATTTTGTGTTTGTCTGTCCATTTTACAATGATCTCCGAAAGAAATATATAAAAGATTATTTAATAGCAATGTCACCGATAAACGCCTTTGTAGTTATGCTGACGACAAAGAACGAATCAAATATATTAAATCTTTCTCTTTATATTAAGCATGCATTAGCCAAAAGAAATGAATTAATCAAACAACGTGTATATCCCAATGTGTAACAAATGTAATTGTATCTACATGCGTAACTCTTTCTTGTATATGGGCCGGTGGCCTTTTGTACAATAAACTTCTTTGACTTGACTTGACCACAATCACACTGTAACACACGTGGTGGACAATCCGACCACAATCACACAGTAACACACGTGGTGGACAATCAGCTCACACTGTAACACACTTGGTGAAAAATCAGGTGACGCTTTAAAAAACGCGATAGACAATTAGGAACATGAAAAAAAGAGAAGAAATGAACCGAGACACATATTCAACTTTACGTCCATATGTTGTACAAAGGTCAAATGTGTCCAAGAAGCCGCGGCGGTGACAGCAGTCTGCTTGGGTTCGCGCCGTGCCAATGTAGATAATGAAATGACAAACTGATAGACATACACTGTCTCGATTAAGCATGGGCCTAGAGACATTATGGAGACTTTATTACGGAACTTCCTTTATTTGAAGAGCTTCTTTTCATCTTACGATGAACAATATTCATGGCTTAGTAAATGACACACTTACGTTACAGCCTCCTCTTTACAACCTAAGCATGTCTCATTGCTTTCCTGTGCAAAATGATGTCATACTTACCAATTTATATAATTATACCAAAACAGATTCACAATAAAAGAACATTTCACCAACTTTGTTTGCAAGCTAACCTTCAAATCAATTCATTTTTACACAATATTTCAAACCGAATTCATATATACTAAGTATTTCCAAAACAAAGAATCGCCATCAACATCGTCGTCGTCGTCGACATCATCATCATCATCATCATCATCATCATCATCATCATCATCATCATCATCGCCATCATCATCGCCATCATCATCGTCGTCGTCATCATCATCGCCATCATCAACATCATCATCATCATCATCATCGCCATCATCATCATCATCGCCATCATCATCGTCGTCGTCGTCATCATCATCGCCATCATCAACATCATCATCATCATCATCATCGCCATCATCATCATCATCGCCATCATCATCGTCGTCGTCGTCATCATCATCGCCATCATCATCATCATCGACATCATCATCGTCGTCATCGTCATAATCATCGCCATCATCATCGTCGTCGTCGTCATCATCACCATCATCATCATCACCATCATCTTATATACGCTGCGTAAAACTTTGTCAATCGTTTGACACAGGATTTTCTCCACATGATGTCTCCATACTCATGATTCACCATGCTAGAACATTACTGTTCTCTCGTGAAGGTGACCTCGCTCCTCGCTGTAGTCGATGTTTTCGTCGACATATCAGCTTCCTATATGTTGTTTCAGGTGGCCTACAAACCTCTGAGAAAATAGCGTACATGTCTATACGGGCACCACATACAGCCTAAACGTTGTAATAATTATCAGGTGAGAAACGGAAAATTGTCAACTGACATATTCACGTACAATATATAATTAAAGTTAACAGCCAAACAACCTGCTTTTACAGTGACTTAAATCAAACATTCTTTGGCTGCCAGTTGTCCCAAGCCTAGCTTCTCTTTAAAGTTTATCAGATACTTATCCCGTCATGAAGATGAGGTATCCAAGGAAACACACCAATAGTCATGTTTACGTTTATGTTCAATAAAAAAGAACGGTTTTAAAACCAGTGTCACTGAGAGAAATCATAGTTTATGGTGTGTCCATTGCATTATCAAGCGTCTTCCCAGCCATTCACGGACTCCTTCTGTAAAAAGTGCGGAGATGGGGGTGCGGAGATGAATATGAATATATATTTGACAGAGGGTGGTGTGTGTGTGTGTGTGTGTGGGGGGGGGGGGGGGGGGGGTGAATATATATTTGACAGGGGTGGCTGAATATATATTTTACAGGGATGGACACCTGAGTGCATATTTTACAGTGGGGAAGGTGAATGCATATTTGTTTTTTTTGTTTTTTTGAATATGCATTTACAAGGGTGGGCATCTGCATATATTTGTTACAAGGGGGGGGGGGGGGTGTTAACTGTTCATGTGATTGCGAATTTCTATAAGTTAACTGTACATGTGATTGCAAGTTTCTATAAGTTAACTGTACATATGATTGTGAGTATCTATATGTTAACTGTACATGTGATTGTGAGTATCTATATGTTAACTGTACATGTGATTGTGAGTATCTATAAGTTAACTGTACATTTGATTGTGAGTATCTATAAGTTAACTGTACATGTGATTGTGAGTATCTATAAGTTAACTGTACATTTGATTGTGAGTATCTATAAGTTAACTGTACATGTGATTGTGAATATCTATAAGTTAACTGCACATGTGATTGTGAGTATTTATCTATCGATCTATATATATCGACATCTACGTCCCCATACTACGAGTACGTCTCCATGTACGTCCCCAGTCTACGCCCCCCATCTACATCCCCATCTGCGTACCCCATCTACATCCCCATCTGCGTACCCCATCTACATCCCCATCTGCGTTCCCCATCTACATCCCCATCTATGTACCCCATCTACATCCCCATCTGCGTTCCCCATCTACATCCCCATCTATGTACCCCATCTACATCCCCATCTGCGTTCCCCATCTACATCCCCATCTATGTACCCCATCTACATCCCCATCTGCGTTCCCCATCTACATCCCCATCTGCGTTCCCCATCTACATCCCCATCTGCGTTCCCCATCTACATCCCCATCTATGTACCCCATCTACATCCCCATCTGCGTACCCCATCTACATCCCCATCTATGTACCCCATCTACATCCCCATCTGCGTTCCCCATCTACATCCCCATCTGCGTTCCCCATCTACATCCCCATCTATGTACCCCATCTTCATCCCCATCTGCGTTCCCCATCTACATCCCCATCTATGTACCCCATCTACATCCCCATCTGCGTTCCCCATCTACATCCCCATCTATGTACCCCATCTACATCCCCATCTACGTTCCCAATCTACATCCCCATCTATGTACCCCATCTACATCCCCATCTGCGTTCCCCATCTACATCCCCATCTACGTTCCCAATCTACATCCCCATCTGCGTTCCCCATCAACGCACGTCTCCATCCCCTCCCTTATCAGTAATGCAGCGAGGAGAGTGGAGACACAGTCACGACACTGCGTCATCACAACGGCGACTAGGATTTACATCTGACCCGTACAGCACCACACAGATATATAACTGTTCTAAGGTTTCCTATAATGGGATCATGTCTCACCCTTAGGTAATAAGAAATTGCTCTGAATCAGATTCGCTCACAAAATATCGAGTCTTGCGATTATAGTTCACTGAAGTCGCATCTACGTGTTTTTATCTGGGTTGTTTGAAACACTAGTCTGTCTGGAAGCGTTGAGAACACATTTCATGGAGAAGCTGCATCGGGTGTGTTATATTCGATTAAAGATCTTTAGAATTGAATTTATGTTGGTAATATAACAATCCGGTATTTGACAGTTGGCGACTGGTTGTATTTTTATACTGATACAGACTTTTTAAACCGTATACAATATAGTGCGCAACGGTCAAACGTGCATATCCCAGTTAGTTCTTATTCCAAAGGTTAAATGGTCACTTCATAAACTATATGTTTCTTAGCAAACAAGTTGGCTGAAATAGTGTATTTAGAAATTACTTTTATAACATTTCATTCCATGAGAGCTGAACTCTTTTGTTATGAAGATACATCATTAAATATATTTTGATATTCTGTTCAGTATGACAAAGAACTTGATGACATCAACATTAATCATGCGCAACGAGAGTGGCATCCACTGGTGTCTACATATGCCCTTTTGAAGGCATGGGTTAAATACTGGATTGGTATAGTACCATTGTCAGTGCAATTCTAAAATCAAATATCACAATACAATATGTGTGTTTACCATGCTATTCATAGAACACCAGACACGTGAAGATCCCGTGTAAAATAGGTCTTCAGCAACCCATGCTTGCCGTAAATGGCGACTATGTTTGTCGTAAGAGGCGACTAACGGGATCGGTTGGTCAGGCTCCCTGACTTGGTTGATGCATGTCATCGTATCCCAATTGCGTGGATCCATGCTCATGATGTCAATCACTGGATTGTCTTGTCCACACACGATTATTTACAGACCGCCGTCATATAGCTGGAATATTGCTGAGTGTGTCGTTAAACAACAAACAAACAAAAACTGATATTGAACGGATGCATTGGGATCTATTTCCTAACTCTGGGTGATCTCATATGAATCCTATCACATTTAAGAGTACACCTACAGTTATCAGACCCAGTGAGCGCCCTGATGACATGGTCGTCTTCATGTTAGTCTGACTGGAATCATATTCGTCCAGATTCTTTTTGTATGTTGGCATGTTGGTCGCCGTTTAGTTTGCACAAAACGTTTTGATATAAAAATCGATTTAATTAGAACGAATACAATAATAACATAACAGTTTGTGTTGTTGACCTCCTTCCCCCGACCCCCCGACCCCCCGACCCCCGATCCCCGATCCCCCACCTGTCATAGTGGGCGAGCCACTCATGGCGATTACATCATTCCTATTAAGTTATGTTATAGGAATCCATAAAATGACAGAGGACTGAGACGTCGCGGTGTACCGCCTACTCTGCACACCAGGAATATGTCACATGATGACATCTAAACTGTTTTGATGATTTTTTTCTGAGATAATAAGCTGAGTTATGTAACTAGATGCCAAGCGTTGTATTGTCCACACACCGCTGTAATGACTCCCAAGTAATGCGCACACGGTTAACTTCACAGACAAACACAAAAATGCCTTTTGTCTTTTTATGTTGTCGAAACATAAAATGACAAGGCCGTTCAATATCTGGCAGAACTTCTGCAGTGTCCGTGGTAGTAAACGCCCCTCCTGTCACCATTAGCCCATGTCTGGCGCAAAGAAATATTCACTCGCGTTTTAGTTTTAGACCAGGGAAGTTGCTGGTGCGGCATAAAACACTACTCATTCGTACCTCTCTGTATGGTTTAAATGATCCTCTCATATAATTTTCACAGCTATTTGCCTTTTACGCCCAATGGAATCTCTTTCGGCTGATAACCGAGACTGGTTATTCTCTGGAGTTGACGTTTTGTATCTTGTACTTTGAAAAGATTCCTTCAGTTACCTTAAAGTGAGTGAGTGAGTGGGGTTTTACGCCGTTTTTAGCAATATTCCAGCCATATCAAGGCGGGGGACACCAGAAATGGGCTTAACACATTGTACCCATACCTAAAGATTACTATGAGATTGAATATTTACGTTCTGAACTTCCATTGCAGTCATTGGACTAAATGCGTATTAGTAAACAACGGTTATAACGAACTCAAAGTGGCCACTAATTTTAGTTCATTATAACCGTCGTTCGTTATAATCATATATACAGAATATATACAGGAAATGGCCGCGACCAAGATAATAAGTTCGTAATATCAGTCAGTTATAAACGTTCGTTATAAACGTATTTTACTGCACATATCAAAAAATTATTACTTCCACTGAAGTTTAAACTTGTCATATATTTTGAACAACCATGTTTAGCTGATCTGTCACACCGAGTTGACAAGGACACACAAGGACACACAAGGACACACAAGCACACACAAGGACACACAAGCACACACACCCTCTCTGTGGACAACAAAACGTGTGACGGTTATCTCTTTAGCTATACCAACGCATTATGTCTAAACGCATATCAACATGTGCGAGTCGACAACGTCATCACGGTGGAAATGCTGCCATGCTGCTCCTGCTCCCGGATACACACAGTGTGGTAGCAGTGGGGGTTGTGGCCGTCCTAGTCCACACACTGGTGATTGCGGCCGATCCTGATCAGCAATGTCAGAGAGGAGCGGTCTTATATATGTAACCATCTGCTAAAATCGCTTTATTCTCACCAACATAAACACCAAACAGGATTGGGTGAATACACGAGCGTCATGCTGGGAATTTGTCAGCAGCTCATTTTCCAACCATTCATTCGAATGTATCTTAAAGAACATCTTATAGATCAGAGCTGTTTTTTAGTTTAGATGATTTTCTCTAGGTGATAAGTATGCTGTTTTACGACACAGTTTGCAATACTCCATCAAAATCACGGCCGCCTTAAAACATCGAATCTGTCCCAGAAATAAACAGAGGCTGACAGTAGAGAAACGTTGCACAGCCAGTATGATGACCAATAAATCATATAGTCTGACCATTCCACGCTCTTTCGTCCGCTATTGCGACGAGAATTTCATTCTTTGGTCATTATTTCATCAATAGAAAATATATAAAATGGTTGCCGTGTTTGCAATGTGATATACATAAAGACGTGGAACGCGAGTACTGATCCTATTTCACTCATTACCTAATACACCGCATGCTGGCTGGATCTAGCAGCGTCAGAAAACAGCTCAAGGAATATGCTTATAAGAATATCAGTAAAGGTATTTTTTTAAATCAGGAAATATTCTGCTCGCCCCTCCATACACATGCTCAATCCGATAGGCCGTCTAGATTTATGAGTGAGTGAGTTGGGTTTAACGCCGCTTTTAACAGTATTCAGGTCATAACACGGCGTTATGGGAGGAAAGCCCGAAGTGATGCAGGTTTCAGACGTTTACCACTTCGGTGAAACCCACGAGCACGGATATGGTGCTGACAAACCTAGAAATATAATTGGGGAGAACCGGTATGCGAACCCATAATCATAGGTTTCTGGCGTGCCCAAGGGACGCAACTCTGCACAGCGAATCGCAGCGCCTTAGACGACTGGGCCACCCGTGCCCACTAGATTTATGGACGTAATATGATGACGTTAATGTCTGGTATGTTTTCGATAATATCAGATAACCAGACACAGCCATTGAACTTCTCGAACATTCAAATGTCCACCAAAGTCAGTTATAATTCAATCTTTCAGATTAATCTTTTTTCATCTCCCAATTTCAATATATTTTACACGTTAGTATCTAACATATGGAATGCTCTAGCATATCATGTTAGTGTATACCATATGATCGTTTCTTGCATATCATTTCAGTGTATAACATATGGCCGTTGCGTGCATATAAATTCATTATATAACATTGACGTGTCTTGCATATCATGTCAGTGTATAACATATGGACGTTTCTGGCATTTCATGTCAGTGTATAAAAAATGGACGCTTCTAACATTTCATGACAGTATCTAACATATGGACGTTTCAAACATATCATGTCAGTGTAAAACATATGGACGTTTCTAACATATCATGTCAGTGTATAACATATGGACGTTTCTAACATATCATGTCAGTGTATAACATATGGACGTTTCTAACATATCATGTCAGTGTATAACATATGGACGTTTCTAGCATATCATGTCAGTGTATAACTTATGGACGTTTCTAACATATCATGTCAGTGTATAACATATGGACGTTTCTAGCATATCATGTCAGTGTATAACATATGGACGTTTCTAGCATATCATGTCAGTGTATAACATATGGACGTTTCTAACATATCATGTCAGTGTATAACTTATGGACGTTTCTAGCATATCATGTCAGTGTATAACATATGGACGTTTCTAACATATCATGTAAGTGTTTAACTTATGGACGTTTCTAGCATATCATGTTAGTGTATAACTTATGGACGTTTCTAGCATATAATGTTAGTGTATAACTTATGGACGTTTCTAGCATATCATGTCAGTGTTTAACTTATGGACGTTTCTAACATATCATGTCAGTGTATAACATATGGACGTTTCTACCATATCATGTCATTGTATAACATCTGGACGTTTCTAACATATCATGTCAGTGTATAACAAATGGACGTTTCTAGCATATCATGTCATTGTATAAAAAATGGACGTTTCTAACATGTCATGTCAGTGTATAACATATGGACGTTTCTACCATATCATGTCAGTGTATAACATATGGACGTTTCTAGCATATCATGTCAGTGTATAACATATGGGCGTTTCTAACATGTCATTTCAGTGTATAACATATGGACGTTTCTAACATATCATGTCAGTGTATAACATATGGACGTTTCTAACATGTCATTTCAGTGTATAACATATGGACGTTTCTAGCATATCATGTCATTGTATAACATATGGACGTTTCTAGCATATCATGTTAGTGTATAACTTATGGACGTTTCTAGCATATCATGTCATTGTATAACATATGGACGTTTCTAACATATCATGTCAGTGTATAACATATGAACGTTTCTAAAATGTCATGTCAGTGTATAACATACCCACGTTTCTAAAACATCATTTCCGTGTATAAAATATATGCATGTTAGTGTCTCACATCCATAAGAGTCTGACATTTCTACATACACAAGCACTCCCACCTGTTGTCGTGTGTCCTCTACAGTTCGTGTGTTGTTGTTGTTGTTTTCTAAACGGTCATGACAGTATGACACTGCCTCAGCAGTTTAATTACCAACCATTTGAGCTCGGCATGTCACCTCACAAGTCTTTGATAGGCATTTACAAGTTGGAAGAACATGAATACATGACAATGTTTGTGGATACTAACTTTTTTTATTTTTTGTCACGACGTTTCAGAGGTACTTCTTGTGTCTAATACTACATATATTCTGCAACTGTGAAAACAAATACATTTGAGAGATTTCACGCCCAATAGCCACCAGAATAAAATGACATCTGCTCCTTCGGAACATCTCATCATAGATCCTGACCACCACATTCCCTGGCCACAAACCAAGATTCTCAGTACCAACATCGGGGATTGCAAAAAAGGCAACTTCAAGAAAGCATCAAAATCCAAAGAAAGAAGCCAGCCATAAACAGAGACCAAGTATCTAGCTACCCTGTGTGTATGCAAACTCTACTGTGCTATAATCACATCATCAACTACAATGGAAATGTTGATTTCCGTATTGGTTGTGTCACAACAGCCAGATCCTTGTCATCCTTACACCTTCAGTGTACCTAATTGAAACCTCTCCTGTTAATCTTATTAGCTTTGTCATTATAATGTTGTCTTAGTACATTAATTCTATCTCATTGGCTTTGTCATTATGTTGTTATCTTTCTACATTCATGCCACACACACACACACACACACACACACACACACATATATGCACTTACTCACTCACTCAGCATTCATCTGATGGGGGAGCAAGAGGTAGCTCTGAAACGTGAGTGAGTGAGTTAATATTTAACGTCACATCGGCAATATTTCAGTCAGATTGTGACGAGACCAATATATAATTCAAGAGTAAATGCATTCAGAGTTTATACAAATCTGTGGGCAATGGACAGTAAAACAACTAGAGTATCACAGATTTGTATATAAAACTAGCATGCAAGTTTAAAGTATGATTATTAATTACAATACATAATAAAAATGAGCTCTAGATCACCAGCAACCGAAGTTGAGCCAGCATACTACTGGGGACTTACGGTACTTCTACTTCAGCTCTGAAACGTCGTGACAAAGAATATTAGAAGTTACTATCCGTAAAAAGTGTCATGTATTCATGTTTCACACAAGACATGTACCTTCTGAAGACACGTCAGTGATGCCCGTTTCATCCTTGCAGAATCATGTTGCATATTTATTGCCTAATTTAAAGCTGCATGCAATCGGGAATCTACAATATCAAATGATAATGTCAGCTTTGAAGATTGTGTTTTGTGTCAGAAATCAGAGCAGCACGACCATCATTCCACTCACGGCCTGACATAAGCTTTTAAATCTGTCCCAATCTTTTGTAAGATCTGTCCGTCATTATCGTACACTGCTACAGTGCGAGGGAGGCGAGACCTCCATGT
The DNA here is from genome assembly GCF_022045235.1 of Haliotis cracherodii. Lineage (NCBI taxonomy): Eukaryota > Metazoa > Mollusca > Gastropoda > Lepetellida > Haliotidae > Haliotis > Haliotis cracherodii. Next base: position 29,803,487 of record NW_027266264.1, read on the forward strand.
TGCGGTAGCACATCCGGGTCTCGGTGACAGCCAGGCTAGACGTGTGTCATACATTAGGACATGATTAAATATTCTTTCATATAACTTTCATTCAATATGCCTTTCGAACTATCACCAAAATGTTTTTTCCGCTTGTGGTAATGTATTTTCATTAAGGACAATAGTATTTGTATACCTCGTGGCAAGGATGATTTGAATGTTTTAACATAAATTCCATTAAGCGTGTACATCGATACGTATCGATTTTGACCTGACATATTGTAAAGTGGGATGTAGTTTTACTATTTCTGATTTCATCCCGGTCATTTTTTGTGACAGTTGGTTTAGACAGGCAAAGGGACTTAAAAATTCCTAACCTGTCGGCGGCTGTACATTAATGCTTCATGCCATCTGTTCACAGCGTTCTCACGTCCTGGCACGAAGGATAATAATAATAACGTTTTTTTTATTCAAACATAATGTGAAATACTTTTCCATACGTTGATACTGTCTCACATGTCTAATCAAATTAAATCGAATATGAAATTGCAGCTTTATAGACGCAGTTCATGGTTTCACATGAAAGTCAGCGCCATGTTATGAATAAAATAAGCACCATACACACATGTGCATTTTTGCGGAGTGCGCACGTCACTGCACCGTTAGCCCAGTACACCATTAACACTTCATGGAGAAATAGCTCGTCCTGATGACATACATATATCATTACTGAGAGTATCTGTTGGGAGATCTACACCCAGGCGATAGATCCTGTTCAGAGGAGGAAGTATACCGAACGTGGGAGGGTGTATACCATATAGGGGCATACATAATACATATGGCGTATGTTGGTAATTGAAACATGGAGTGTATACTATGATAATGGCGTATGTCGACGTCATCATGAGAGAAGTACATATGCAGATTTGTTTTTATGGATTTAGCCGTAATGAATAAAGTTTGTTAGATATATATGTGTGTATGCAAATATATACGAAACATATGGCATCACTATCAACCAAAAATATATAATCTGATACTAAATATGTGTATCATATTCCTAGATAGAGTTATGGTTCCTTTTTGGTGCGTTGTACATTAATTAACGTACACACAGTATATGTTAGGGTTTACAACAATAAACGTGGACAACTCTTAACAGCAACGGATGCTGCTGAAGTTGCTGCTGTTTCTTAGTGACCATATATGTGTCATTTATCTTCATTGTTAATCAGCATCACTACTCTTCCTCATCTGAATACTTGATTTGTGTTGACAGTCATGACATTGAACAAGACATGCATTTATGTATGTGTGCTATATATTCCAATCCTCCTATACAGGATGTCATATACCTTTTATATCATTCAAAACTTTCCGATTTTATGAAAGGTAGCTTTGATCTTTTATATAACGATATAACTGACAGCTGTTGGAGTTTTGTTAATCGTGTTGTATACGTGCAACCACAATACGGAGAATATCATATAATGCCTCCATTGGCACCAGCCCACAGGCACTGTGTGCGTATTCTGTATACTGACATGTGTCGTTGACAGGACTGAATGATATGTTCGCGTGTCATTACTGAATGACATGTCAGTGTGTCATGACCGAATGATGTGTCCATTTTTTTTATTACTGAGTACGTCAATGTGTCATTAGTGAATGACATGCCACTGTGTCATTATTGAATGACATGTCAATGTGTCATTACTGAATTATATGTCAATGTGTCATTAGTGAATGACATGCCACTGTGTCATAACTAAATGACATGTCACTGTGTCATGACTGAATGGCATGTCAATCTGTCATTACTGAATGACATGTCAATGTGTCATTACTGAATGACATGCCAATGTATCATTACTGAACGATGTGTCAATGTGTCATTACTGAAAGACATGTCACTGTGTCATTACTGAATGCCATGTCAATGTGTCATTACTCAATGACATGTCAATGTGTCTTTACTCAATGACATGTCAATGTGTCATTACTGAATGACATGTCAATGTGTTATTACTGAATGACATGCCAATGTGTTATTACTGAATGACATGTCAATGTGTCATTACTCAATGACATGTCAATATGTCCATAATCAATGACATATCACTGTGTCGTAAGTGGATGTCATGTCAATATGCCATAAGTGAATGACATGCCAATGTGCCAGTACTGAATGTCATGTCAATGTATCATTACTGAACGATGTGTCCATGTGTCATTACTGAATGATACGTCCATGTGTCAGTACTCAATGATATGCCTATGTGCCATGACTGTATCACTGGATTGTCTAGCCCAGACTCGATTATTTACAGATCGCATCATATAACTGGAATAGTGCTAAGTGCGGCGTTAAAAAAATCAAACAAACAAAGAAACAATCAAAGAATACAATCCAGAGACTGTGTAGAATAGTATGTCCTTGAGGGAGTATTGGGTGACTGATATCACAAAAATACCGTGTTCAGCAATTTCTTCTCCAACAAAAAATGTCCTTCTATAGACCAAATCAGCATGGAAGTGTTTGAATAGCTGGAGTGCCATGTCGTATGTAGGTGGTAAACAGGAACATCGCTTTATCAAGTTCTGACCCGTTTTTTAAAAATATGAGGGTTCTCGTGTAGTTTTCCATGTGGGAGGAAAGAAGAATCCTGTATACAGAAGTAATCTGACTGTTATTGCTGAAAACAACGACAACATGCTAGTTCAATAGAATCAATTTTCTTGACTCTGTATTCTTTCGATTTATCTGCTTTTTATTCTTTTCCCTGCATGATATGTATGTTCAGCTAAATTACGTCTTGAGATTGAATGAAACATATAATCATTCCATTGACAAAAATAATTATGCAGTATACAGATGTCATTACAAAAGTGACCATATGTTGGATAATATTTGCTGTTATTTCCACAGAAAATGTATTTTATCAACAAACCTGTCTATATTGTATACAAGCTATGATATTTGCTGATATGACGGTAAGGTTACCCGATTAATCTTAAAGAAACAGATCAGTATATCCGTCCACATGTTCGGTTATTTGACCCAAACCTAGTCATATGCTTGTCCCATGTGGTCCAATTTTCATCTGTGATTGTTTATTGTGTGAAGGGTTGGACTGGAAAGGCTACACTAACATGTCGTATTTCTTGCCACCGGTAATAGGTCTCCGAATCGTTTCCGATATACAGGGAAAATGTCAGTTATAATTGAGGGCAAATTGCAGCAAATGGCTGACAATGAACCGAACTGATTCAGTGTCGCTCGTATATAGCATAAATGCACCATGGAGTTTAATAAAATAGTCATTGATAAGACCAGTAATATCAGCAACTGAAACATTGCTACCATGATGTTCATTTTCCGACCAATATATTTTGAAAACTATCCATATTCATGTGTATCTCCGCCGGAGCTGTTGAAAAGATTAACACGATAATGGTAACAGCTGTGGGGTGACATAGGTTTGTTGTGAAATACGGTAATATCCCTACATCATCAACAGAGTTTATAAGTGATAACTATTTCATGGAAAACAAAAATTTTACTCACTTCTCTCACAATTTCGTAACCATGTTGTTCGGCGACCCTCCTTGCCTGGTCGTAGCCTCCATTTATATGTGCTGCCCACTCGTTAACAAAGTGAGAATCACTATCTACATTATGTACAAAATATATACATAATAGTAGCGGGAGTAACACAACTCCTTTGGTCATAATACTCTCCACGGGCCAGCCACTCGAAAGACTCTTCCAAAACACTTTTCGGAAAGTAACTGGTCGACGTAGTGTTATCGGAGTTGAAGGCGCTGACTACTCCTAGGCACATTTGATACATTACATAGATAAAGCCCGTGTGAAATGCATTTACAGTAAGCAGCTGTTGAGATTCACCTATCTATATAGCACTGTTGGGCTGTCCTTGCAGCGAGTGGCTCGACGTCACCAATAAAACAACACGCGTTCAAAAGAGAGGCGCGTGTGTGACGTATAGCTTCTAAATACTCGGCCTGGGTTAGCGGATGCGGAATGGAGGGAGGGCTAAAGATATCCAACTTTCTGCGTGTGTAATTGTCACAGATTGTTTTAGATACCTTAGCAGAGATTTGTCGTCTCTGGGGCTGAAGGGGGTCTTTAAGAGTATTACTCAGCCAATCCATGGCGGAACACGCCATTGACAGTCAAATGAGGCAATATTAATTTGATAGCGCAATCGTGAGTAGAAATCGAAGTTTGACGGAAGCAGGGGAAAACGCCAGTGGAAGATTGGTTAGTTAATTGGCTTTATATTATATTCCACAGCCCGATGCTCCAGTAAGCCATACACGTGATTAGATTGAAGGTGAGAACATGACAGAGAAGGGGTTTTGTTTCGCCATGTTGGACGAGTGTAGTGATCGTTCGTTGTTAGGGCCCCATTGGTCAGCCGTAGGGACTGTCGTCAAGCAGGTGTGGTCAGCCACTGTCAGCCAGGTGTGGTCAGTTTCCTTAGGGGCATTGCAAGTGTTTCGCGATGACCTGTTGGATACATGTATATAATGCATATCTGTAAGGCCACAACTAAGTAGGAGTATCTCGCAACATCACTGACTGAATGTACAAATGAAAGATGTTGTGATACAACTAAAATAATAAATAAGTAAAGAAAGAAACAAATGAATGAATGATAATAAATAAATAAATAAATAAATAAATAAATAAATAAATAAATAAATAAATAAATAAATTCTCAGATAACTAATATGGCGGGCATTTGGAGTGCTATATATTGACTGATCCAGTGTAAATAGGTTGGGACGTTGACAAATGACGCCGCCCGCGTGGAGGCAGTCATCGAAAGTTCAGCCTGCAACGTGGATCCAATTAAATATAATTGTCTGTGTAAATGCATAATAAAAATAAAACTCTAAACATGGCTTAGATAAACTTTGTCTATTTATATAGGTAACAACTTTGATAAAACAAACGGAGCTGTTACATTCTCAAGTTTACACTAGTGTATGTAAACACACTGATTGTCTATAATAAAGATATCTCAAGTCATAAACTTGTATCAAGTTTACACACGACGTAACGGCAGATTGCGTGTCAATGGAAGAGGTAGTGCTAGTAACAACAGCAGCAGCAGTAGCAGTAGTAGTAGTAGTAGTAGTAGTAGTAGTAGTAGTAGTAGTAGTAGAAGTAGTAGTAGTGGTAGTATAAGAAGTAGTTAATTCTGAATATATAAGATTCCATATGTGTATACAGAAATAAGATATTCTGTATACTGCATAAAATACGTGTCAAATTCTAGATATGTCCACATAGGTAACAAAAATAAGCTATTCTGAATATATGCGATTCTATATATATGCATATATAAGATATGTGTTTTCAGAAATAGTATTTTGCATGTATCTGCAAGAACTGTTGTATGTGGATAAAGACACCAGGCACACGCGTTCAATCGATATATACCATACTGGCCATGGATATACGCGTTAAGTTGATACACACCATATGAATACCAATTATACGTGTTAAGTTGATATATACCATATTGATACCAATTATACGTGTTAAGCTGATATATACCATATTGATACCAATTATACGTGTTAAGTTGATATATACCATATTGATACCAATTATACGTGTTAAGTTGATACACACCATATTGATACCAATTATACGTGTTAAGTTGATATAAACCAGATTGATACCAATTATACGTGTTAAGTTGATACATACCAGATTGATACCAATTATACGTGTTAAGTTGGTATATACCAGACTGATACCAATTATACGTGTTAAATTGGTATATGCCATATTGATACCAATTATACGTGTTAGGTGGATACACACATATTGATATCAATTATACGTGTCAAGTTGGTATATACCACATTGATACCAATTATACGTGTTAAGTTGATACACACCATATTGATACCAATTATACGTGTTAAGTTGGTATATACCACATTGATACCAATTGTACGTGTTAAGTTGATACACACTATATTGATACCAATTATACGTGTTAAGTTGATACATACCATATTGATACCAATTATACTTGAACCAGTCGTACGTGTGAAGTAGGTATGCACCATATTGAACCAGTCATACGTGTGAAGTAGGTATACACCATATTGAACCAGTCATACGTGTGAAGTAGGTATACGCCATATTGAACCAGTCATACGTGTGAAGTTGGTAATACCACATTGAATAAGTCATACGTGTGAAGTAGGTTTACACCATATTGAACCAGTCATACGTGTGAAGTAGGTATATGCCATATTGAACCAGTTGTACGTGTGAAGTTGGCATATACCATATTGAACCAGTCATACGTGTGAAGTAGATATACACCATATTGAACCAGTTGTACGTGTGAAGTTGGCATATACCATATTGAACCAGTCATATGCGTGAAGTAGCTATATGCCATATTGAACCAGTCATACGCGTGAAGTAGCTATATGCCATATTGAACCAGTCATACGCGTGAAGTAGCTATATGCCATATTCCTACCAGACACACGAACGTATGTTCATGTATACCACCATTTTAAAACCGGAGACAAGTATTCAGTTAATATATACAAAATTGAAAGATAATAGTTTTTTATATATTATCTTCAAATATTATATTCAAACCCTGAATCTGATAGAATCAGCAACGGTCCACGAAAACCGACAGGTGGCACAGTGCAAATATGGCTTATCTCAATCAGATCTAGTAACAATAATGGTATGAAATGAAATACTATAGGGTTAGAATATAATAATCAGCATCGCCTCTATGGTATGTGATGGACAGGTCAAAGTACGGCCGTGTTGTACATAATTACACGTGTCGTATTGACATTGTAGCCCCAAGCAATGCGATGATGTCAGAGCTCCTGCAGCAATGGCTGCACAATGTAAAAATGAAAGTGTCAACGGATCTGTTCCGGAGTAACTAACTAAATATAATTATTATCGATATAGGAAATATGGTTATTGAGTAGAATATGTAATACAACTTGGTTACACAATACAAATAAATATTTGACACCTACCCTGTCCAAACTCACATCGGTAACGGGGCGACTGATTGCATGGTTTCGAAAATACTGACCACTTCACATCGTCCTACTCGTTAGACTGTTAAAAGCGGCGTTAAACACAACTCACTCACATCTCACTACTCGTTAGACGTTCTCCCGCAGTGAACTCGCCGCGCCGAAACTGAAGGTGTCTTTGGTTTTATCAAATGAAATTGAATCGAATTTCATACCAAAGCTTTTTTCAAACATATCAGAACATCTTCTTCAGAAAGCTTTAGCATAGACCATGATGTAATGGAATCTGAAAGTTGCCTTGTTTCCAAATTAAGCGTTTTCAAGCTGTGGTGAATAGTTCGAGTGGCCGCTTTAGCCAAACGCATATATTCTTTATATGAGAAGATTCGTTCTAAAGGCACCTAACGATAAGCGGTCATATTGGATTTTTGATACATGACACATTATTACACAGAATATGGACATGTCAAGGACCGCGGCTAGTACGAAAAGAAAGGAAGTATAAGCAAGGCGGAAAACTACCAGTCAATTACTGTTCTGTCATGTCTTGGAAGTTATTTACGGCAGTTTTAAATCTACGCCTCACTTATTTTGTGGAAAGTGTTACTATTTTAAGTGATGCCCAGGCAGGCTTCGAAAGGAATACGCAACGACAGATCATATTTTTGTCTTGCAGGGTTTAATTGACATTCTTTTGTAAAAAACCCAAATAAGTGTATTGCGTATTTATTGACTTCAAGAAGACGTTTGACAAAGTATGGCGGATGGGTTTATGGCATATGGTCATATGGTACATCTGGAAGAATTATGAAGGTAATATGTAATATATATGACAATATTAAGTCATGTCTTTCATCTGGGGATAGAAAATATCATACTTCTTCTGTTGTGAAAAAGGAGTTCGACAAGGAGAAAATTTATCCCCTCTGTTTTTCTCTATAGTCATAAATGACGCTGAGTAATATCTCGGTAGTTTGTCCTGTCAAGGGTTTAAATTTCAGGTTAGTTTAGGATTTTTAAAAATAGTTATAACATATGTATTGTTAGGTATGACATTTCAGAAAAATATTAAAAATAATCAGGCAGGGTTCAAGGTCTAATATTGTTTGTTTAAGGCATTTCATCACATGATTCTTCCAATAATGCTATATAGTGTGGGGAAATGTCAATATTACTCCTTTAGAAATGGTTCATAAAAAGTTTATGACTTAGTACTATTGTGAAGAGAAAGTACACTTTCTTATATGCTCTGTGAGGAAACAGGACGCTTTCCTTTAATCATATTGGTGTAAAATATTAACTTCCGAAAACCAAAATAAGCTATCCGTTATTGTATATCAATCTTTATTCCGAAAATATAAACAACCGGTATAAACAACCCTGGATTGCTTTTGTTAAAAACATTCTTGATGAATGTGGCTTACCATATATTTACACTAACCAAGTTGTACCTGATTAATGTTTTGGTTGTTCTCTGTCGTAGAACGGACATTAAAAGACCGCTTTTTACAAAGTTGTCACTATGATTTATCCTCATCTCTAAAAGGAAAGGTATATACTTGTATTAAACTGTTTTTTACTATGAAAAATATATAATATGTTTAAAAAGGTGTTAAACTCAACTCACTCACTCACTCGCCTTACTGACCGTTGGTGTGCCTTCATAAGTGCATATCTTATCTTCTGATAACACTTTCAGTTAATTCGTTGGCGCGGGTGGCCCAGCCGTCTAAGGTGCCGCGATTCGCTGTGCAGAGTTGCGTCCCTTGGGCACGCCAGAAACCTATGGTTCGCCCCGATTATGTTTCTAGGTTTGTCAGCACCATATCCGTGCTCGTGGGTTTCACCGAAGTGGTACACGTCTGAGACCTGCATCACCTCGGGCTTTCCTCCCACATTAAGCTGGCACGCCGTGATATACATGTAACTGGAATAATGTTAAAAACAGCGTTAAACCGAACTCACTCACTCACTCCTACCACTGTCCTGTTAAAATAGTGCTCACTAGCCAACGGTCATATCATGATACCTTGTATTATGATACTGCCTCATATAAATATACCAATCAACATTTCCTTAGGAACAGTTACATTTAGTTAAAGATGGGGCCCTTGGCAAATGTTGAGTGATATACAAGACGTACATACAATTACTGAATCGTACCGTGTGCCACTGTGAGTGGTTTTGTTGAGATAAAGGACGGAGAGTGACATTACACATTCTTGGCTGTCGAACTCTGATACTGCTGCGGTACATTTCCCATGGTAACTGTTCGGACATGGGTACAAAGAAATGTCGAAGCAATTTTGATTGTTTGTTCTTTGTGGGTGTTTTTTATTTAACGCAGTATTCCAGCTGTCTGACGGCGATATGTAAATAATCGAGGCTGGACCAGACCATCCAGCGACTGACATCAAGAGGATCGATCATCGCAATTGGGATACGATGACATGCATCAAACCAAGTCAGTGGGTCTGACCACCCGGTCCTGTTAGTCGCCTCTTACAAGTATGGCTTGCTGAAGATCAATTCTAACCCGATCTAAAGGGGTCGTAATAAAAGAAATTCCAAAAGTGGAAATTCACTTCCCTTCAGACGTTAATAAACGTTGTCCACAAGAGCAGACATCAGAGGAGATGGAACAATCTTCAGCGCAAAGAAAGCGGCACCAGTCAGCATATGGAGGATGGTGCTGCGGTCCGTCGCAGACGCCACCGTTAGAAACCGAGATGTCGCTGCGGATACACTAGTGTGACGTCACAGTTGGTGGTACTCATTGTTTTAGGATCCTTTTACTTAACCTTTGAGGTAGAAATCGAGCATGCTCTTTCTACGAAGGTTTCAAAGAGCGTCACACGACTCTTGCCCAAACGTTTGATCAGGGTTACAGCATTCAAGGCCTCGGAAAAGCTTTAAAAAAAACCATTTGACACGTAGAAGACATTTCCAAATTTGACGCATCATTGACAAATTCCATCTAATTTCGTTTTCCCGACTTGTACTTGTACCATGTGCTCCAGTGGGTGTTTTTCAGAACAATTGACTTGCCTTTGTATGTGTTTGTGACGGGTGCATACGGTGGGTCAGGATACTCTCACCGTTTCGCGAACACCTGGGATCATCACCATTTGATACTGACACGATTTCATAAGCACATTCTCGTGATATAGTCGGAATTGTTGAAACTGATTTAAGTCGAGATTTCTTATGAGTATGGAAATGGTTTTGTCGCTTTTATTTATATTTGAGCTAAATACACATCTCTGTCGTAGAAAGTCCAAACTATATCTATGGAGCATACATGGGTTGCTACTACTGGTGTGATCATTTTCACGGGTACAGTGATCGCTTCTATTGTCTCAAATTTTGCCACCACCAACTGAGGGCCTTGACGTACACTTTCTCATATTGTACGAGCGCTTCAGACAATGTCTTAAATCCTTCACTGCCACGAAATCCTTTGTACAGAGTGGCGTCCCTTGGGCATGCGATCTTACGGCCATTGCATATTATCCAGTTTCCCCCTGGTTACCACCTACACTTTCCCAGGACAAGAAGAACACCCGTACCCGATGTACACAAAGGTCTTGACAACGATCACCGGCTGTGTCATTCCCCCACAAAAAGATGGTACTTGTTGTTTCCCTGTTTGGCGCTCGGCATTAAGGGGCTAAAACAAGGACTGGTCGGCTCGGAGCCAGTATACTGTGTCTGAGTGGGGTATTCATGTTAAACTGCTGTGTCGTAACTCAGTGGGCTAGCACTATAAATCGGCATCAGTCCGGACTAGTACAAGCAACCACACACACACACACACACACACACACACACACACACACACACACACGCGCGCATGCACGTCGATATATAAGTGCAATAATCTTGGATGCGACGTTAAACCCCATTTCATACCCACATCACCACCTCTTTAATCAGCACGTTCGCATTTGACAGAATCCAAGATATCATAAAATTGACTGTATGAAAGTTATTTATTTGACAGACAGAGCTTTTTCCACACCTAGACCATAATTTTCGCTCACAATATTCAAATGTAAATTTCATCTGGATCCATATCTGCAGTCCCCAGGGACTCTGTAGAACGTCCAGTTCGGATGTTAGATAATATGAACGGCACCACTCGGTAGTCGGTAGATCCACGGTGGTGACAGAATTTATCGGGATTTAGTGTCATTCTTTTTCTGGTTGGGGAGATTGGCTCGGTACCACTCCTTGATTTCTTCCATGGTCTGCGGCAGCTCGTGACCACGTGTTTCCGGTAGGAACTGGATGAGGAAACCGGCAAGGAGGCACATGATCACAAATATGGCTCCCGGGCCCCAGGCCACCATCTTTTCCTGCAGGGAACAGAGGGACATGGCATGACAACAGGAGAACACAGGCGTGTCTTACGCGTTTGGAGATACAGTCGTGCCCCGCTTATACGGACTTCAAATATCCGGAAACCTCGGTTCCCGGACGATTTTCATTCAAAACGAAATAATTACTATATAAATTTACCCGTATATACGGAAATTCAGTTTCCGGAACCGGACGGTCATTTTCATACACAAAACACTGAAATGCACACAAAATTGTCTCACTTATCCGGACAATACACTTCCGCTGGTGGTAATCCTTCAGCTGGTGGTAATCCTTTGATTCGTGAGAAGTCAATTAACCAAGTGACACATTATTGTTTAAAATTCAAACCTCAAAATGTGGTAAAGTTCAAACTTCCATGACAGACTTTTTGAAACGTGTATGAATAAAGATTGAGTGGATGTATCTGTTTGTTCTGTCATCTGTCATGAGTTGCATAATTGAAGGGAAGTAACTCTTCCAGTAAGAAGCTGGTTTCAGTAATACGGAAATTCGTTTATACGGACGAATTGTGAAATGACGCAAGTGTCCGTATAAACTTGATTGCGTAAATGGTTATAGCTTAATCTAGATTCATGGGGCCTTACTTACAAGCATTGAGGCGAATGGTGACACTATGCCCCCCAGCCTGGATACAGAGGACGCCGCGCCTAGACCCACGTTCCTGGAAGGCAAACACACACGCTGTCAGGTTACAGAAGGTAGCTGGACTACCGCGGGTACGACAGGTAGAGACACCTGTGACGAGAGCAGCCTCGTGTTTGAGCATTTAGAGATCACTGTCCTAATGATTGAGAGGAGAGCACTCCCGTGTTTAACAGCGGGATCACTGAGGGATCACTGACCTGAGGTTTGTAGGGAAGAGTTCCGGAGTGTAGATAAAGAGAATGCCGAATGCTGTCGTGATGGTCAGCTTCCCGATCATGGACAATATGGTGGCGGCGATCTGGGCAGCCTGACTGTCAACTGAACACAAGGAGGTCACCCGAGACTTTTTTCACCACCCTCAGATATCTCTTACGCATTTAGAAGCGGTAGACTTGACATTTATACACATATTTTTCTACATTAAATGGTACACTATATTCTATTCTACCATGAATTTGGAATTTACTCGATTCTGGTTGGTCAATCAGAGGCTATTAAATCACAATGAACCCCCTCTGATTGAAACAGCTGGTGTGACGGCCGCATCACATCTTCCCGAGGCAAGTGAGTTAACTGACTGTAAAAGTCCAGTATCCACGCTTGCCGAACTAGACTGGTATTATGGAGTTACATTTTGGCTGGACTAACGAGTCTATGCATAGTCAAAATCGCGCACCGAAATCGAAATCCGGTTCGTAAACTGTAATGCATAGCTCGGTCGACTGCAGGATTTGCGAAGCTTGTGCACCGCTAACTCGTTGTCAACAAAATATTTTCTATATCTTTTCATGTTTTTAATCAAGGTGCTCACGTGATATGATGCACTTCGCACTCGTTTGATCACAATATAGATCTTGATTATCGATCAGATCGTCTTGACTGGGCGCCACCGTTTTGTTTGAAGCAAATGCTAGTGATACGAGAGGTTGAATCTGATTGGTCAGTAGGAGAGGCATAGAAAAGACATTATTCGTAATAGCCACTGGTGGCGCTACGATCGAGCCAAGGAATTCCAGCCCAGTTCGGCAAGTCAGTTAACTCTCTTGCCTCGGGAAGATGGCCGCATTACCACGGAAGCTAATATTCATAGAATAGTACTCTTTTCAGTCATTGTCGGTAGGCATATTTAAATAACTGTATTAACAATTACAGGTTACAAAATGCACAGATGCGGTTACTACAATATTCAAAGGATGTGTGGCAAAACATTTCGTGCAGAAAAAATGACAGAAATCAACAAAGGGAAGACATCTTGCCCACAGGAGATATCGCTTGGATGAGATGAAGCGATATCTACACTGTAGATATCGCTGCAATGAAATTACATCACAATGCTTTGCAGACCATTGTGACGTCACTGGTTACCATGACGTCACAATCAAATGACATCACTAATGGCTCTGCTACTGAAGCTGTTTGCAGTACTTTTTACACTGAAGACACTGCTAATTACTGTTTACAAATTGAAAAAGTTGAAAGAATGATGTTGGATGATAAATAAAATCTCACCCTCGTGTCTTTTGATATCAAATATATCAACACTCGTTGATAAAAGTGGCAAAAATCCTCGGCAAGCCTCGGATTTTTTTCCACTTTTATCAACTCGTGTTGATATATTTGATATCAAAAGACACTCGGGTGAGATTCTCTATGTATTTACGTTTTGGAGACAAGAGAGAGCTTGAAATTTGGGCGTTTTTCTATATACGACTGTGACGTCATATCTTTTGCGTCACAATGAGCGATATGACGTCATAATGGTGAATGAAAGCCTTGCAAAGCTTGCTTTGTTTTCTTTAGGAATGCTCACCTCATGTTAGCTTACCAAGTTGCCTTGCTTTTATGCTTTCGATGCCTGTCATATGTTCGAGTGAAGTATTACGGTGTAAACAAACTGCTTGAGTATATACAGCACCATATCTTGTTCGGTGATTCCGTAATTCAGATCGATAATTATCCCACTCAAAACACTGAACTCAACCCATGCCGCTTCATGATAGAATGGAGATAAACATACTGTGTTTTCAATGTAGAGCTAAGTGATCTGTAGATTTAACCCCGCTAAACTTAACATTTGAAACCTCACGCTGTGCGTTCGGTTCCAAATTCAATTTAGCGGTAAGCGGGGTTAAATCTACAGGTAACCTAGCTCTAAATTGAAAACACAATATTTTTATCTCCTAATTAACCATAAACAAATCTCAAATGTTCACGTCATGTTTTGCGTCACTTATCCGTCTTTTCCGAGGTATTATGTAGGTAACGGAAAACGCAGAGTGGGCCCGAGTTGACAGGGTCAGCTATGCACATGTTATTATGCACTGTCCGTATCGGCCTTAAGTACCTGCACATGTACAGATTTATGCTGGCTGGGCAGCATGGCCGCACTGACCCGTGCAGGGGCTTACCGATGAATGTCTTGAGCAGGACGGCCCCTAACAGACTCACTCCAGCTGTTGTGTGAAACATCAGCGACGGCTTCTTCCGGCCAAACCTTCAACAAGATAACAAACTGATGGACAATTACGATAAGGCGCTGTTGATTCCTGTTGCTTAAGTGACACCTTTTTTAAGATTCCCCCCACGTAACCAGATTAGTCCTCTTATACAATGAGGAAACTCCTCTCCTATTAAAACATGAAACCTCGTAAATTTGCGAACTGATTTTTCTATTCTCGGATGTTAACAGCTTTTGCAGCCAATTGAGACATATTCTCAATGTGAAAGATTGAGCCACCCATACCTTCAAACCTACCCATCATCACCCCCACCCTCACCCCTACCCACAACCCAGCTATCAGCTCCACCAACCACCCAGCCCCACCCCTACCCTCAGAGCCACCCATACCTTCAAACCCGCCCATCACCACCCCCACCCTCACCCCTAACCACCTCAGTCCTCAGCCCAACTCACCACCCAGTCCCACCCTACCCTCAGCCCCACCCACTGCAACCTCCACACACCCACAACCCCACCCACCACCCAGCCGCAACGCTACCTTGAGGGCCACCCTACCCTCAGCCCCACCTATAACCATTCCCAATCCCTACCCTGTGCCCCAGCCGCCACCACCCCCATCTTTCGCCCCCACCCCCATGCCCGCCCCCACCCCTACCCACCACCCAGCCCTCAGCACCGACCACCACCCACTCCACAGGTACCTCTCGAGTGTCAAAAAGATGAGGAGAGCTGCCGGGACTTCCACCACGGAGTTGAAGAAGTAGTTAAGGTAGCGGTTTCCTGCCAATGTTGATGATGTCATATACAGGCCGTAATACACCAGAGAGTCCACCACCCTGAAGCAGCGACAAGCGTGTCATTTCTAATCAAGAAAGCAGGGGCCCGTTTCACAAAGCGATCGTAGCGCTACGACTACCGTGACTCGTATACTTTAAAATACACTTACGACCGTCTTAGCGCTACGATCGGGCTGTGAAACGGGCCCCAGGTCCCTTAAAATGTCGAAAAGGTCTTGTTTTAAAGGTGGAATTTTTCAACCATTACTTACCAACAATACCACACAATAAGTGCGTTTTTAAAAATCATCCTGTTCTTCAGAATATCAAGCAGATTGTACTTTTTAGTAGACTTGTGAGTTACTCCAGTGTTATCCTCGTCGCCATTCGTCTCTCCAGCCTGAGCCACAACGCTGTTCTCATTCTGGGCATTCAGAAGTGCTGTCTTAGCCTCGTTCTCAACAGTTACGTCCATCCCATTCTCGTTGGCGTCAGTACAGTCGTGTACAGTAACCTCAACGACCGTATTCTGGGTGCCATTGGCAATCCCGTTTCCTAGTTGCTCTATGTCCAGAGTGGCCTTGTCTGAAGCGCTGAGTGCCACTTTCACCTCTGAGTACCTGTGCGACGCCATCACGTCATCTATTGGGACATTGTTTATCTTGGCGGCCTTCTTCAATATTCTTTCCACTTCTTTTGTTTTTCCATTGGCCATCAACCACCTGAGTGTCTCATCCAGTGTGCTAGTCAAAGAAACAGGCTGATCATTTGCAAGAAATAAGAGATATTGATAGGGAAAACATACTGGCGTTCAGTTAAAATGCAATCTCACTCTACGAAATGCTGATGGAAGGAATGCAGTAGAAATTACAAATAAAGCCCCCCAAGGTACAAATTGTTTGACGGTCACGTTGCCGGACCGATACTTACAAGGGTAAGATGAGGGAATATGCAGCGGTCAAGGCCACCGTGAGCTGCAGATATCGCCAGCTGACGTTACGGAGGAGGTATGCGAGGGGCGCGAGGGTAACGAGTGAAAGACCCCACAAACAACTCCCGACCGAGCCTGCTTTGAACCTCTTGTTTGTAGGTACCCACTCTATTATCATCGTCGCTATGGTCAGATCCGTCCCCTACATAGATATAAGGCAGCATGTTAACTGTCTCCATCGTGATGGTGCTGGAATGTTGCCTTTAAAGCCGTGTAATGTTTTACCAATAAAGTTTCAGATATTTTACTCTTCCAAAAAAAATCAAATTCACATGTGATAAAACAATACATGTAATCATCAAAATTTTATTGACACATTTTCAGGAAATTCAATGTAGCATTTAAATATGAGTATAATAGGTATCAGTTTTGAACCCAAGTGATAGGGTACATACATTCAGTTTGATGACGATTGTGTACATGTTTAAGGCCATTGTTTATTACGCTACACAATTCTCGTACTGCGTGCATTTGTAATTGGAGCTAATGTATGTACCTGCTGGAAGATCCCGCCAATGAATCGGAAAGTCGCGAACACGGCATAGTTTGGAGAGAAAGACAGAACGAGTCCTGAGACCATCAGCCCCATCAAAGAGAATGTGTATGTCCACTTCCGGCCGAACCTGTCCGAGAGAGACGAACACAAGATGGCGCCCGAGGCTTGCCCCAATACAAACAGCGTCTGGGTAAGTTCCGAAAGTGACGCCTGCCCACACACCAGATCCCACTGGATCAATTAGAAGTTCACCATTAATAATTGCATCAGTTTCGCCCGGGGAGGGGGGGGGGGGGGGGGGAGTGGTTGTAGCCTAGTGGTTGAACGTGCGCTCGTCACGCTGAAGGACTGGATTTTTATACCCGTCATGGACACAATGTACGGAACCCAGTGTCACCCGCCGTGATGTCAGGGAGTTGTGTAATATCCTGTAATATCCTGTAATATCAACTTCTGCTTCTTTGCAAGGGCTATTCATTTATTATGGATAAGAGGATAAGAAGGATATCCTTATATTCGAGTACCGTAATGGTCTTGTCAGACTTCATGGAAATACAACTGAAACATTCTGGCATTTCTTTCAGAAAATCATTGACACACACACATGTAACTATTTCTGCATTCTCTCACCTTGGCCCAAATTTTACAAAACCCCAAGTACTGCCTCACACAGGTTAACTGGTCCAGGGCTTAACGAGTTCGATCCTCACACATGCACTCACTCGCTTACTTGCAAACCTATACGCTCCTTCCTAGAGCGCCTGATAAGAAGTATCAATGTTGATGTATTAGACAATCATTCGATTCAATGAACGACGTAATAACACATTATTTATGGACATGTTCAACTGTTAAAGGAGTCTGTACCGAGTTTCAGGCATACACTTACATCCGACACAATGGAGACCTGCTTGTGTTCCAGGTAGGCGTTTCCGGCTACACAGTACGTACGGTCAGTCAGGATGCCCTGGCTTGAGTTGGTGTCAACGAAGATGTCACACTCGCTGTATCTGATGCTGCTGCCGTTCCGGACAGTCAGACCCAACTGAGATGTGTTGCTCACCTCACTGCACGTGTGTGGGCCATCATAACCTGGAGAAGCAAGTGGCATGAGTAGGGTTGTGGCAGCGGGCTTTGGGGTTGCACCCTTTAGGAGCTACCTTTTGGTAATGCCGTTCCGTGTTGCCATTGGCTGTCTGAGACATCAATCTGCAACTCGCATGGACGTGAGAGTCCGGGAGCGATGGATCCGAAGACCGTTACACCTAAATATCTGCATAAATATTCTTGTACTGTCGCACACCCTTAAAAGAATGAAAACAACAAAAAGGTTTGATACCATATTAACTTAAGTAAACTCCAGTCGATCTCTGAATACACAACTTACTGGACCGGACAGGCTTGTCACAACTGGAGCGACTGAACTCAATTTCAAGATCGCACTATGTCCTTTTTTAAGGTGTTCCAGCCCCGAGTCACCACCTTGACTCGTTAAGAAACATATCAATGAGCACATGTGTCGTGAGGTCGAATTACTGAATATTACTAACCAATCATTTATCCTCTATCGATTCCATTTATCCATTCCAAGACTTTTTTTTCCATCGTTTCTAGATTCTAGGAAACACAACATCGAAGATAAGCCACCAGCGGTAGCCACTATTTTCAATGTCTAACTTGTCAGAATTTGTTTGGCGGATGCATTTTTGCTTCATACCAATTTGAATCAGAAGAGAAGATTCGAACCAATGAACCGCTGAATTGAGATAGAAATGAGGAAATAACGCTTCACAGATATGTATTCTTGTGGCATATTTGCACTGCTTGGCCTCAATCGGGTCATTTCTTGGAACTCGGGGCAACTTCTTCCAGTGCAGGGGATATATTCGTTTTATAAAAAGTGACAAAGCGCTGAAGTAATTTTGTTCCCAAATAACTTTAAATCACAGTGATTTAGTTATTTTGAAGTTCTATGTTTGTACCAATTGGTAACATGTTTAACAGCACTGCATATTTAGAATGACTTCGACGGGGTTAACTTGACCAAAATAGTTATTCACAGTGACAGAGGGATTTACAAATTGATTTACTCGGGGAGTGCGCCTGCTGGCACAAGCTCATTGCCAACGGAACCACCCTGAATTATGGTTGAATACCGCCGTTTTTAGCTCCAGACTGCTCATCTTTGTGACCGATGACCGCACGACCCAGTCACAGTGGTTAGTGTGTGCTTTACGTAATTGTGTGTGTTCTGAGATAGAGTTTATCACGTTTCATAAGATGTTGTTCTGAAATGAATGTATATAAGTCTAACAGCTTATCCGCAACCATTGTTACGAGCCGTTTAAATGCATTCATGCGTAGTTTATCGATAGATCGATCTTTTCATATGCAAGGTTTTAGTGTGAAAAGGCATGTTAATTTTGAAGTTGGATACCTGATATTAATCTATTGTTGACCAATCAAGATCAAGCACTCTTTCGTGTCATTGTAGTATGTGTTGATATGTAGAAGTGACTTACCCACAAAGATGTATGCGAGGACGGAGAGTGACCCTGGGAGGACGGACGCGTAGATGAGACACATCTGGGTCACCTGGTACCGCCCATGCCACTTCAGTGTGTTCAGCACGCGGTCAAGGTTAGTGTGATCCATCATGTCTGTCAGAACTTGGAAAGAAAAAGCGACGATCGTAAATGTGAACATCAAATGTTGTTCGAAGCTAGAATTCAATGGGGGGAGGTGAAATGGGGTTGTTCTCATTATATAGTGCCGTGTATGTGTGGCTGCATGGCATGTGCTCGTCTGGGCTTATGTCGGTTGTATGGTGCTAGCCCACTGGGATACCCCGCCACTAAGACAAGTGCAATGAACACAACGATATTTTTCACCTCAATGAAACCACACACACACACACACACACACACCCCACACACCCCACACACACACCCCCAACCCCCAACCCCACCCCCCACCCCCCACCCCCCCCCCACACACACACACCCCATCCCCTACCCCATCCCGCAAGGTTCTCTGGAGAATATATAGTATACCTCCATACACTACAAGGTCGCGTCAGTTGAAACCTTAACGAACTTTGACCGCCGAATCTAAATGATTGATGCGTGTGCTTCTAAGCCAATCAGTTTCATCTTACAAAAACGATTCGGCTCCATTTCTTACAGAGCATATATATTCCACCGATACCATTGCCCTCAGAAACGACAGGGTTAATACAAAAATATAATGACGTGGCCTTTACGATTACAATTCACAAATCAACTTTGAAGCAGAAATCAGATATGAACGCTTCCCTCATTTGAACCGAGAATAAAGAAACCTCGATGATCATTGGCTGACTAGAAGAAAGCAACCTGCTATTGATGTGTCCTTATATCTTCATGTGGAGAGCTATTGTATCTGAGTAAAAGGGGTGGTCGGGTAGCCTAGTGGTTAAAGCGTTCGCTCGTCACGCTGAAGACCCGGGTTTGATTCCCGACATGGGTACAGTGTGTGAAGCCCATTCCTGGTGTCCCCTGCCGTGATATAACTGGAATATTGCTAAAAGCGGCGTAAAACCATACTCACTCACTCTGAGTAAATGATCTGATTTTTTGCTAAGAGTGCACTTGGGCCATAGCTTACAAAACATGCATTCACACTAGGATTAGTTCAGTGAACCCACACTGAGCAAAGACAAAAGTCCAGTGAATCCCATTAGCTTAACTAGTAACAGCGGAAGTAAACAACGAATTTACTCTCTTGTCTGGTAGATTGCACTCGGCAGCTGTGGAGAGAAGGAGTATCCTGTTTAAGTTTATTGTCACGTGATATTCCTGACTTCCGCTTAAGCCTGGTGTCACGCAATTCGTGACCAATTCGTGTTATTCCGAATAGCAACTCGCGGCCATTTCTGCGACTGGGTTCCGTCTAAGCGCAAATGGGCATAGCTAAAAAAATGTTAACTCTTTGCGTAACGATTCACGCTATATTTCCCCAATATATCATAATGTATATTCCAGATTCTATTTAAAATACAACGAGACTTACAGTATTATACATTACGACTGAACACATTTAACTGTATCCTGAGGGTTTCTTTGACCTAAGTACTTGAAATCGGGCGTAGGCTAATAATGACACCTCGGCAAAACGTCAACGATTTCATTTGGCGAAAACGGCTTCTGATTGTCGAACGAAAACGGCACCAGTATTTATGTTTGATATACTTATATTGCTTGGTTTATTCACTGCCCCCATTGCCACCACGTGTTACGGCTTCTCATTTTTCGATCCTCCAATAGGTGTCGCTTCGCGCAGCTCAGCTAGAATAGCACCGAACATAAGTCAGACCAGTCGAAATTATAGTCCCTAAAAAGCAACTTTTGAATCCGAGAAGAAAAAGCCGCGCCAAATTTAAATACTTTCAAACTTGAAGTGTTTTTTCCCTTTAAATACAGTTTCACCTTGACATTGAGTTAAGTTGAGTACCGCTTTCGCCAAACGGTACTGTTTCCGCCAATCGGTGCCGTTTTCGCCAAACGGTTCCGTTTCCACCAATCTGCGCCGTTTCCGCTCGGTGCCGATTTGATGAGGTGCCGTTTTAGCCATAATCCATAGCCAGTGAAAATAAGATTTGTTAGTTTTATTTACCTGTCAATTACTTTTTGTTGTATTGTGTGAATACACTTAAAATACCTCTGACAATTATAATGCAATATTTCACCTGTATTGTTTATGCAAATTATTATTAAATAGTTTTATTCGAAACGTTTTGGGGCGGTCGGGTAGCCTAGTGGTTAAGCGTTCGCTCGTCACGCTGAAGACCCGGGTTCGATTCCCGACATGGGTACAATGGGTGAAGCCCATTTCTGGTGTCCCCCGCCGTGATATTACTGGAATATTGCTAAGAGCGGCGTAAAACCATACTAACTCACTTTTTGTTCCATCTACACGTATAGGGTATAAACACATGAAACGAGCTATTGTCTCACAGACTAAACACCACCTGAATACAACACCCCCATACTAACCCAAACATGTTTAGGTATCATCAGGCTATAGGTTGAGGTGAGGTGAAATGGGGTTTAACGTCGCGTCCAAGATTATTGCATTTATATAGCGACGTGTGTGGCTGCTTGTACTAGTCCGGACTGATGCCGATTTATAGTGCTAGCTCACTGAGATACCATGCCGCAGTTTAACATGAATATCCCACCCAGACACAGTATACTGACTCCGAGCCGACCAGTCCTTGTTTTAGCCCCTTAATGCCGAGCGCCAGACAAGGTAACAACAAGTACCATCTTTTAACGTCTTTTGATATGACGCGGCCGGGGATGGAACCCCGGGCCATCCGCTCTCTGGGCGGACGCTCTACCACTAGACCACGGAGGCGGTCGGCTATAGGTTGAATGTGGGTAAGATGTATAATATACAATATTAACATTAGATGTGCAAATCAGATTCACAGGCACTTGAATAACACATATACCACCAGGACTTACAACTTGGTACAATATTAGCATAAACATGTACACATTCAGCAAGCTAATAAGGAAACCTGACACTTCTCACGTCAACTGACTATATGGCACAGGTAGCGTGAAGGTAGCTTCCCGAGGCAAGCATGTCCACTAGCCTATATCAAAGCCTAGCTTCTACCCTTGCCACATCAAGGTCGCTTTTCTTGGCTCGACCCCGGCGCCACCTCGCGAAGATCACGAGTTGTGCCCCTTTTAACGAAAACGCGATATCCAATCAGATCGCTGTTCTTATCTCGTATAGCACACAAACATGGCGACTACCATGGGCGACGACCTAGTCGATCAGATAACGAAAACATTCACGATTTCATCCTTGACACAAAAACATAGGCAATCAATGGGGGGTTTAAAAGATGAAATAGATATATTCGTGTCAACAAAGACAGGCAGCGGTAAATCACTTTCAAACGAAGGTGTTCCAGTCGTGGATGTTGATTTTGTGAAACGTTCTCTGATTGGACTATCGATAAGTGCGATTGTCCAATCATATTTAGCACAGGAAAGTGGGTTTGATGCGGCAAGGGTGGAAACAAGGCTTTGATAAAAAGGTAAGTGGACGCGCTTGCCTCGGGAAGATGCGTGAATGACGACGGATTAAGAGGTTGCAGGTTCGTATTCCGCCGAGGGTTAAAATTCTTTGTGTTCATAAATATGTTGCCTAATAGTACTTCTCTCATACCGGAAGCTGAAACAATGACAGTATATATGATTGCTACTTAACCCTTTTGAGTTAGTGACGATAGACCACCTACTAATCAAACGAGTAAAAAATATACAAAGTTACGAGTAAAGTCTAGTAGTACTAACATATTAGTGTCTGAATGGACAGTGAAATGTACTTTGTTAGTGAACGTTATTAACTATCTCTGTCTGTGCATGGGCTGATATCATGGATGCTTGCACTTGAAAAGTTAAACAACTACCATTATGCAGCAAATATGGTTCCCCAAGGATTATAAACTATTTTCACTGTATTAACCCTAAACTTCTAATTACCTACACAGCAACTTGGAAGTCAATGTATGTTTCTCTAAACTTAATCGTCTGTTTGTTTGTTTAACGCCGCACCGTTTAACAGCTATATGACGGCTGTCTGTAATTGGGATACGATGACATGCATCAACCAAGTCAGCGAGGCTGACCACCCGATCCCGTTAGTCGCCTCTTACGACAAGCATAGTCGCCTTTAACGGCAAGCATGGGTTGCTGAAGACCTATTCTACCCCGGATCTTCACGGGTCCTGTTGTTAATAGGGCGCATTGCATCTTTATATTGAGAATCTATTTTTCAAGTGACCATTATTTTTAAAGCGGGTCACCGCGCAATAAGATGGCTCTGATGCATAACCCAAGACCTACCTGCAACGTCACGTTACTGGACCACAGCAGAGAGGCTCCAAGACACGTCAAGCACCTTATACCATCTGTCGTCACACTGCTGGCACGAAGAGTCGCCAGTCACGTGGGCAGGATCGTGCCTAGGCATCTGTTAACTTCACATTTGAACAGTGATACTTCGCAATACAGTAATCTAATTATTCAATCATTTATATGCTGGAAAACGTTCATACTTCTATGTTATCTGTGTGACATAATCAGTTATGGTTTGATTATGTTGTAAAGCTGGGAGTTGGAATAGAACCTTTCAGTCAAATCCACAGTTCGAGGTATTGAGACAGTGGCCCATCCTCAGACATTTTGACTTGTGACTTGAGATAACCGTCTCCACAACACCAATCTCATTAAGCGAGCGCTAAACAAAGATCTGAGGACATCCAATTAGGGGTCACGCCAGAACGACCTTTCATCCGACCACTCAGAGCATCGCTTACCAGATCATGAAAGTGACAGTTGGAATGTGATTTCTAACCATGCAACCTCGAAAACTTTAACACGGGGTATTCCAAACGATAGTTAAAGGCTTAACGACTGAATCTATACAATCTAGACCATCTATTGGCCATTCCAGAATGTTCTTTTGTTTAGGTTTCAAATTTTTAATCGAGAATTTGTCAAAATATGGTTTGTATAGCGGCAGCGAGAACTAAAATATGATTTTAATGAGATTGCCACAACACCGACTACTGCCTTTAAAACACCGACTACTGCCTCTACATGACTGACTACTGCCTCTTCATCACCAACTACTGCCTTTAAAACACCGACTACTACCTCTACATGACTGACTACTGCCTCTACAACACCGACTACTGCCTCTACAAAACCGACTACTGCCTCTACAACACCGACTACTGCCTCTACAAAACCGACTACTGCCTCTACAACACCGACGACTGCCTCTACAAAACCGACCACCGCCTCTACAACACCGACGACTGCCTCTACAAAACCAACTACTGCCTCTACAACACCGACAACTGCCTCTACAAGACCGGCTACTGCCTTTAAAACACCGACTACTGCCTTTACATCACCGACTACTGCCTCTACATCACCGACTACTGCCTCTACAACACTAACTACCGCCTCTACAACACCGACTACTGCCTCTACATCACCGACTACTGCCTCTACATCACCGACTACTGCCTCTACATCACCGACTACTGCCTCTACATCACCGACTACTGCCTTTAAAACACCGATGACTGCCTCTACATCACCGACTACTGCCTCTACATCACCGACTACTGCCTCTACAACACTAACTACCGCCTCTACAACACCGACTACTGCCTCTACAAGACTGACTACTACCTCTACAACATCGACAACTGTCTCTACAAAACCGACTACTGCCTCTAAAAGACCGACAACTGCCTCTACAACACCGACAACTGTCTCTACAAAACCGACTACTGCCTCTACAAGACCGACTACTGCCTTTAAAACACCGACGACTGCCTCTCCAACACTGGCTACTACCCCTACAACACCAACTACTGCCACTATACCGACTGCTTCATCCCCGTTGAAGGCCAGTCTTTGTGTGTGAGATGGTTAATCCATTGAAGGCCAGTCTTTGTGTGTGAGATGGTTAATCCGTTGAAGGTCGGTCTTTGTGTGTGAGGGATGGTTTATCCGTTGAAGGCAAGTTTGTGCGTGTGAGATGGCTAATCCGTTGAAGGCCAGTCTTTGTGTGTGAGATGGTTAATTCGTTGAAGGCCGGTCTTTGTGTGTGAGGGATGGTTTATCCGTTGAAGGCAAGTTTGTGCGTGTGAGATGGCTAATCCGTTGAAGGCCAGTCTTTGTGTGTGAGATGGTTAATTCGTTGAAGGCCGGTCTTTGTGTGTGAGGGATGGTTTATTCGTTGAAGGCCAATCTTTGTGTGTGAGATGGTTAATCTGTTAATGGCCAGGTTTTGTGTGTGAGATAGTTAATCCATTCAAGGCCAGTCTTTGTGTGTGAGATGTTTAATCCATTCAAGGCCAGTCTTAGTGTGTGAGATGGTTAATCTCTTAAGGGCCAGTTTGTGTGTGTGAGATGACTAATCCGTTAAGGGCCAGTTTCTTTGTGTGTGAGATGGTTAATCCGTCGAGGGCCAGTCTATGTGTGTGAGATGTTTAATCCGTTGAAGGCCAGTCTTTGTGTGTGTGGGATGGTTAATCTCTTGAGGTCCAGTCTTTGTGTGTGAGATGGTTAATCTGTTAATGGCCAGGTTTTGTGCATGAGATAGTTAATCCATTCAAGGCCAGTCTTTGTGTGTGAGATGTTTAATCCATTCAAGGCCAGTCTTAGTGTGTGAGATGGTTAATCTCTTGAGGGCCAGTTTGTGTGTGTGAGATGACTAATCCGTTAAGGGCCAGTTTATTTGTGTGTGAGATGGTTAATCTGTCGAGGGCCAGTCTATGTGTGTGAGATGTTTAATCCGTTGAAGGCCAGTCTTTGTGTGTGAGGGATGGTTAATCTCTTGAGGGCCAGTTTTTGTGTGTAAGATGGCTAATCGGTTAACGGCCAGTTTTTTGTGTCCGCCGAAGGCCAGTCTATGTGTGTGAGATGTTTATTTTTCAGCAAAAAACAATGTAATGATTCTGCTTATCATACAGTTATGATTTACTTGATTTCATTCATTGCTTGTGTACGTGGCGTCTACAAAACGCGGCTTTTTGCGTGCTGGAAACTGGCAGAAGTCAGCGTGCACTGGCCATTAAGTTCAAGGTTTCACAGTCTGTGATTGTGCCGCGCCTTACAAATCGTCATGTTGCCAACAGAGGTCCATGCATGGTGTGAACAACGTCGAAACTGGGGTAATCGTCGCTGGTCACGTGTCATGTTTTCAGATGAGCCCCGATTCACTTTGCACTTCCTTGATAGGCGTGGTCGTGTCTGGCGACGTCGAAATGAACGTCAAGCCAACGTCAACCTGAGACATCTCGGTGGATTTGGCGGTGGGTCGATTATGGTGGGTGGCATCACTATGACTGAGCGAACCCCACTCCATATTGTGCAAGGAAAGGTCACAGGACAGTACCATCGGGACAATATTTTGACATCCTTTGCTGTCCCGTTTGCAAGGCGTGTAGGTGGACTTTTGGGTGCACAATTAAGATCTATTTATTGTCTCTGGTGGTAATTTATACAGAAAGAAAGATTTTTTTCGAAATAAAAAGGGGGTGGTGATTCTACCACGCTGATAGGAGTAACGTTAATACATACGTGAAAAACAATGTCCTGCATTCCTTACAAAAACGAAAAAAGCCTCGCATCAATTTTATTATATTTCTGATATTATTACATAGAGACGTAAATATATACCAGAATCGTTTTTCACCGAATGATCGAATGTAAAGGTCAACCGTCATCCTGCTTGCCATCTTTCATCTTTGGTTTCCGTTTCCTCGTGTACATCTCATTGATTTCCTCTATTGTCGTGGGGAGTTCTCTCCCCTTCGTCTCTGGGAGGTATCGTATGAGGAAGGTAGCGATGAGGCAGAGTGTCCCGAAGAGAGCCCCTGGCCCCCATATCACCTTGTCAGCCTGTTAAAAAACTGTGTGTCTATAATGCTGTGACACAAGTGTTATCTGTCTGCCTGTGGACACGGGGGCAATACACATAATGTGTCCGTTTTTCGAAATGATTGTAAGACGTGTCTGTGTGTGTTTAACAAACGCAATGAAGAGTATGTGTCTATCAGTCTATGCAACACGTGTATATCAGTATGTCTTATATACTCACTAAATAACACGTGTATGTCAGTTTGTCGAATACACTCACTACTAGTATATAACACGCATGCGTGGCAGTATGTCGAATACACTCACTAGATAACATGTGTATGTCACTTTGTCGAAAACACTCACTAAATAACACGTGTACGTCAGTTTGTAGAATACACTCACTAAATAACACGTTTATGTCAATTTGTCGAATACATTCATTCTATAACACGCATGCATGGTAGTATGTCGAATACACCCACTATATAACACGTGTGAATGGTAGCATGTCGAATACACTCACTATATAACACGCGTGGATGGTAGTATGTCGAACACACTCACTATATAACACGCCCGGATGGCAGTATGTCGAATACACTCACTATATAACACGCGTGGATGGTAGTATGTCGAATACACTCACTATATAACACGCGTGGATGGCAGTATGTCGAATACACTCACTATATAACACGCGTGGATGGCAGTATGTCGAATACACTCACTATATAACACTCGTGGATGGCAGTATGTCGAATACACTCACTATATAACACGTGTGAATGGTAGTATGTCGAATACACTCACTATATAACACGCGTGGATGACAGTATGTCGAATACACTCACTATATAACACGTTTGAATGGTAGCATGTCGAATACACTCACTATATAACACGCGTGGATGGCAGTATGTCCTATTAACGCAATAAATAACACGGGCCTGCCCGCTGTGCCCAACTCTAACACAAAGGCGCCCTGCACGTGAGGCCGTGCCGTTTTTCACCTACTCAGCGTTGTATCTGGGCGCGCCACGCGATCACTCATTTACTTACAGAGAACAGTGTGCTTTGGGGACTTGGGGGCGTCCACACTGGCTGTTAGATAGTTGTTTTTTAAGGGGACAAGCATTCAGAATGGTAGCTAAGCCTCACCAGTCGATCTGAGTACGGCGCCGTCATCCCACCTATTCGCGACATCGCCGACCCCATTCCCAGGCCGGCCGTCCTGAAACCATATCACACGTTCTACATATTTCAGTATGGTATACATGCAACTGCGATCATTAGTTTATTGCCCTGATTAAAACCAATTTCCAATGTATATCGCATACGCAAAGTGAGTGAGTGAGTATTGTTTAACGCCGCTTTTAGCAATATTCCAGCAATATCACGGCGGGGGACACCAGAATGGGCTTCACACATTGTACCCATGTCGGGAATCGAACCCGGGTCTTCGGCGTGACGAGCGAACGCTTTAACCACTGGGCTACCCGACCGCCCCCATACGCAAAGCCGTGATCTGACACATGACTGGTGAGAGAAAACGGCTTGTCTTAATACAGATGGGAATGACGTTCATTATCATCAACCCTAAGATTATCATTACCATGTTACATGTTCATTAAAACCTAAATCATCAACGTGTTAGAGCCAAAAGAGCCTTGAAGATGTGTACAGTTTCTTTCAATTGGAAGATCTCGACACGTAATTTGGGCTCATGTGTGATCCCTTCCTTCAGATCCACCATTGATGCAGTGAGTCCACCTGAGGTTCGTTGGGAACAGCTCGGGGCTGTAGATGAAGAGAGCGTTGAAGGAGCCAGTGATGGAGAACTTCCCGAACATGTTGAGTGCCGTGGCCAGTGAACTCCCAGCCCGGGTGTCACCTGGGATGCAAGTACAGGTGTGTATGGCTGGGACCAATCCAAATTTACTACCCGGGTACCCACCCCCTATTACCCGACCCTACCCGGGTACCCACTGTAGGTCTCAGGAGATGTCTTAAAATGTCCAATTGGGAACATGTTTAGCATAGCCCAGGCAAAACGTAGACAGATACATTTGTTAAACAATCTGGTCATTCATACACAGAAGTTGAATGAAGTTATATCTTTTTTCAACCATATGAAAAATCAGAAGGAATAGGTGCATAATCAGAAAGAAATGCGAACATTAGTGACTTGTAGTGTAACCATAGAGTTCTAGGTAACTTTTGTCACTAAACAATATATCACGTGACTTATCACGGGTCTTGGTAGTCCTGTGGGTACGCGGGTCCTACTCAGTAGTACCCTCCCGACCCGGGTAACCGAGTTACCCGTCCCAGCCCTACAAGTGTGGATGCTCCTTTTCATGGTTTGATAATAAATGTGCATTTGACCAATAATAAAAGTTTAATGTCTTTGATTTTAAAAGTAATCACAGATAGTGTACCTGCAGTGGTGAGGATGATCACAGAAAGGATGAGAGAGGCACCCGCCATGAAATGATAGATCATCGCAACCTGACGTCGCCCAAATCTGAACATGAACAGTTTACGGTAATACATCTTATGTTGTGCCTACATGGTTTGTCTAGTAATACATCTATGTTGTGCCTACCGGGTTTGTCTAGTAATACATCTATGTTGTGCATACAGGATTTGTCTAGTAATACATCAATGTTGTGTCTGCAGGGTTTGTCTAGTAATACATCTATGTTGTGCCTACAGGGTTGTCTAGTAATACATCTATGTTGTGCCTACAGGGTTTATCTAGTAATGCATCTATGTTGTGCCTACAGGGTTTATCTAGTAATACATCTATGTTGTGCCTACATGGTATGTCTAGTAATACATCTATGTTGTGCATACAGGGTTGTCTAGTAATACATCTATGTTGTGCCTACATGGTTTGTCTAGTAATACATCTATGTTGTGCCTACAGGGTTTATCTAGTAATACATCTATGTTGTGCCTACATGGTTTATCTAGTAATACATCTATGTTGTGCCTACATGGTATGTCTAGTAATACATCTATGTTGTGCATACAGGGTTGTCTAGTAATACATCTATGTTGTGCCTACAGGGTTTATCTAGTAATACATCTATGTTGTGCCTACCGGGTTTGTCTAGTAATACATCTATGTTGTGCATACAGGATTTGTCTAGTAATACATCTAGGTTGTGCCTACCGGGTTTGTCTAGTAATACATCAATGTTGTGTCTGCAGGGTTTGTCTAGTAATACATCTATGTTGTGCCTACAGGGTTGTCTATTAATACATCTATGTTGTGCCTACAGGGTTTGTCTAGTAATACATCAATGTTGTGTCTGCAGGGTTTGTCTAGTAATACATCTATGTTGTGCCTACAGGGTTGTCTATTCATACATCTATGTTGTGCCTACAGGGTTTGTCTAGTAATACATCTATGTTGTGCCTACCGGGTTTGTCTAGTAATACATCTATGTTGTGCCTACTGGGTTTATCTAGTAATACATCTATGTTGTGCCTACAGGGTTGTCTATTAATACATCTATGTTGTGCCTACAGGGTTTATCTAGTAATACATCTATGTTGTGCCTACATCGTTTGTCTGGTAATACATCTATGTTGTGCCTACATGGTTTGTCTGGTAATACATCTATGTTGTGCCTACATGGTATGTCTAGTAATACATCTATGTTGTGCCTACATGGTATGTCTAGTAATACATCTATGTTGTGCCTACAGGGTTTGTCTAGTAATACATCTATGTTGTGCCTACATGGTTGTCTATTAATACATCTATGTTGTGCCTACAGGGTTTATCTAGTAATACATCTATGTTGTGCCTACATCGTTTGTCTGGTAATACATCTATGTTGTGCCTACATGGTTTGTCTGGTAATACATCTATGTTGTGCCTACATGGTATGTCTAGTAATACATCTATGTTGTGCCTACATGGTATGTCTAGTAATACATCTATGTTGTGCCTACAGGGTTTGTCTAGTAATATCGTCACGATATGGCTGTAATACTGCCCATGTGACGTAAAGCATAAACTCGCTCACTTACTTGTCTAGTAATACATCTATGTTGTGCCTACAGGGTTTTCTAGTAATACATCTATGTTGTGCCTACACGGTATGTCTAGTAATACATCTATGTTGTGCCTACACGGTATGTCTAGTAATACATCTATGTTGTGCCTACACGGTATGTCTAGTAATACATCTATGCTGTGCCTACATGGTATGTCTAGTAATACATCTATGATGTGCCTACATGGTTTGTCTAGTAATACATCTATGTTGTGCCTACACGGTATGTCTAGTAATACATCTATGTTGTGCCTACAGGGTTTGTCTAGTAATATCGTCACGATATGGCTGTAATACTGCCGATGTGACGTAAAGCATAAACTCGCTCACTCACTTGTCTAGTAATACATCTATGTTGAGCCTACAGGGTTTTCTAGTAATACATCTATGTTGTGCCTACAGGGTTTTTCTGGTAACACATCAGTGTTGGGACTACCGTTTGAGCATGAAGTAGACGGAGACTGTGCCAGGAATCTCCACCACGCATGACAGGAAGAAGTTGAGGAACCGGTCTCCTGCCAGTGACGTGGCCGTCAGGAACAACCCGTAGTACGTCAGACTGTTTACTGTCCTACAACGTGAACGACAGAGGCGACAGTGACGACATAGTCGGATGTCATCCCAGTACATATTTTAATATTCAGCAGAAATATGATTTGAAACACCTACACAGCTAGTAAACACAGACTGTGTATAGCTGGTAAACACAGACTGTGTATAGCTGGTAAACACAGGCTAAGCATGTTCACTCAAAAGGTTTGGTTTGAAATTCTAAACTGAACAAAGGTTTGGCATGTTTATCGAAATAAAAGAAACATAACTATGTCTATAATCATAATAAACATCTTCTAAAAGCAGAGTTAATTGTACGATTCCGACTTTGTCAAGTGTTTATTAATCAATATGGCATAGTGATGATACCAGGAGTTCTCAAAAAGATGGCTCCAGTCACAAACACAGGCAAAGGCATGTTTAATCTTAACGATATCTTAATCTAACGTGTTTTAAACTTGTTTACAAAAAGATGGTGGGGGAATATTTAATGGTGGCAATACACAGTTACCTCCCTTTCGCGGGTCAACCGGAAGTACGTAACAATGTTTATCGCAGATCTACCGTTGTATCAAACGCTGTGCCAAATTATGAAAAGCCTTAATAATATTCCAGAAATATCACGGCGGGCGACACCAGAAAACATTGTAGCAACGGGGGAAATCGAACCCGGGACTTCGGCGGGATGAGCGAACACCTTAACCACTAGGCTACCCCACCACCCTGGTGAGAATACATACACATCTTAACGACCATGTTGATAGTTAACGTCAAACATCATAAAACCTATGTTGAGAATAGATACACATTATAGCAACAATGGGGATAGTTGTTATGATGTGTAATACTATCTAGTATCTATTCTCAACATATGTCACAATATGTGTGTCAACTATGTTGATAGTCGATACATATCATGTCACCTATGTTTACAGTCAATACACTTTGTAACACTGATGTTAACAATATATACAAATTATAGAGTCAATTAGAGTCCCTCAAGACTGACGTTTTCTACATAGATTATTGGACCCGTGGAGATCCGGGCTAGAATAGTTCTTCAACAATCCATGCATGCCGTAAAAAGCGACCATGATTGTCGTAAGAGGCGACTAACGGGATCGGGTGGTCAGGCTCGCTGACTTAGTTGATGCATGTCATCGATCCCAATTGCGTGGATCGATGCTCATGATGTCAATCACTGGATTGTCTGGTCCAGACTCAAATATTTACAGACAGCTGTCATATAGCTGGCATATTGCTGAGTGCGCCTATACACAACAAACAAACAAAAACAAAAAAAACATAGATTATTGAAATATATTATTCCGTCAAATCTTACCAAATGTACCAGGTGATAGCCGACGTATACAGGATGGCCTTGTGACGGAACAGGTCCAGAATTGTGTATTTTTGACTGCTGTCGACCCGACCCTCAGTCCCGCCATCAACCTTTACATCATTCACCAACAAGGAACTGTCCCCATCCGTCACTTTATCGACAGTGTTTGATGGTTCGACTACCACTGCCTTGCAGACAGTTCCGGAAGTTCTCTCAAACACATCGAGAGCCTTTCTTACGTTCGATGTGTTCATGGACGTAGCTTTCCGTATAATCCTCCTACACTCGTCTCTTTTGTTGTTTGCAAGTAACCACCTTAGTGATTCGTCTAGTGTGCTGCAAAAGACAGATGTTCTACCTCAGCGTCCAGACAAAGACAACAGAACTGTTTCATGGGCGGTCATTCGATCAAAACTACATAAATTGAAATAAACGGTCACCAATATGCAATAACAGTCAAATGTTACGAATACAGTATAGTATGATACTAATGAATAGAGGTCATCAGGCGAGTGTTTTGGGGATCAAAGTAACAGTTACTGTATTTGGAATAAATAGTAGTATTAAGTCATCTTATATTATCCTAATACACAGCGAGACAAATTCTGGGCTCATATAATGTCATCCGTAAATGTATTCTTATCTGTTACAAGCGATACCTAAACACTGCAAGTTTTCCAGGAACGTGTCTTGATATATTACGTCAGTAGGTTGTTGATTAGTCAGTCAATATAGTTCCAACTGAAATTCATTTTAGACAGATGAAGACAGAGAGAGGCGCGGTATGGGTGACGGATGTGTGCACCTTCCAGTAGAGAATGAAGACATAGAGAGAGGCACAGTGGAGACGACGGATGTTTGCACCTATCAGTTAATAATGGTCATATATACAGAGGCACAGTAGGGGGGGGGGGGGGGGGTGAATGTGTGCACTTACCAGAAGAGATATAGAAAGGCACAGTAGAGGTTATAAATGTTTGCACCTACCAGTAGACGATGGAGACATAGGGAGAGGCACAGTGGAGGTGATAAATGTTTGCACCTACAGGAGAAGATCGAGACATAGAGAGGGTCACGGTGGAGGTGACTGATGTTTGCACCTACCAGTAGAGGATGGAGACATAGGGAGAGGCACGGTGGAGGTGATAAATGTTGCACCCACTAGTAGAGGATGGAGACATAGAGGGACACGGTGGAGGTGATAAATGTTTGAACCCACTAGTAGAGGATGGAGATATAGAGGGGCACAGTTGAGGTGACGGATGTTTTCACCTACCATAAAGAGGATGGAGACATAGAGAAAGGCACAAAGGAGGTAATAAATGTTTGCACATACCAGTAGAGGATGGAGACATTGAGAGAGGCACAGTGGAGGTGATGTTTGCACCTACCAGTAGAGGATGGAGACATAGAGAGAGGCACGGTGGAGGTGATAAATGTTTGCACCCACTAGTAGAGGATGGAGACATAGAGAGGCACGGTGGAGGTGATAAATGTTTGCACCTACCAGTAGAGGGTGGAGACAGGGAGAGAGGCCCATTAGAGGTGATGTTTGCACCTATTTGTGGTAGAAGAATACAAAGAGAGAGGCACGGTGGAGATGATGAATGTTTGCACCTACCAGTAGAGGACGAAGACATAGAGAGTGACAACGCTGAGGGCAATCTGCAGATATCGCCAGCTGAAATCCTTCATCAAGTATGCAATTGGGGCCAACGTCATGACGGAGAGAGACCACACTACACCCCCAACTGTCCCCGCTAGAGGGCGGTGTTCAGTGGTCAACATCTCCACAAATATGGTATACGCTGTTAGGCCTGACCCCTGAAACAGAGATCATTGGTGAACCACGTGTCTCCTTGCCCTGTAATGTGAGACGTTCAACCTTGACTGAACCGCAAGTGTTAATAACACATACCCGAACAGACCCAGTGTATTGACATTAATTCCCAGTATGAATGAATGCTCCCGAATGGTAGAATATAACCCACCTGCTGAAAACCTCCAATGAGGAATCGTATGATGATGTATACGAGGATGCCATTGGAGAACGCCATTCCAAAGCAGAGTGCAGAGAGTCCGAACAGAGTGGCGATGTAGACGGGCTTCCTGCCATACTTGTCTGCCAGTATGCTGAAGATGAGTCCTCCAAAGCCTTGACCAAGCATCATAACTGTCTGAGACAGCTCGCCAAGCCCAGCCATTTCGCACACCAAGTCCCACTGCAACCAAACAGTCACTTTCACACTCTACCGTAACCATCTTCCCGAGGCATGGGAGTTAACTGACCTACTGATGTAATATGTTGGACACCTACTGGTTGAGTAGGATGGACATCTACGGATGGGATATGCTAAACACCGACTCGCTGAATGGGTTCGACACCGATCTCATTCAGCCCAACACATTCTGCACACAAGTATGACCATTTTCATCAAAAGAGTATGTTGAACCAGAACTGACAAATACTTCAATATCGCTGTGGCATATCATTGAACTAGTGGACTATATGGTATAAACAGCATCGTGATTAAAAACATGCTGGGACAAAAAGTGGTACATTTACCTCCGCAACGAATGACACATATGTGGGCTGACTGTAATTATGTCCCGCCACGCAATGGAGATAATCCTTTTTCACAACACCAGAAATGTTGTTTTCAACCTCTATTTGACATTCTCCATATTCAAGGCTCGTTGAATTGTTAATTACAACATGCTGCAGATGATCGCTTGTTATATTGCCGAGTTCTTTGCATCTGTGGGGAACTTCATAGCCTGAAAAGATAAACAAACTATGAATGGAATCGCAAGTTTGGTATTATGTATAAACAATGGAAAGTACAGCCTAGAAAATAGCTAGAAAAAAGAGGAGTAACCCTTTAACTAGATCACCATATAATTACAGTAAACTACGGTTATAACGAACCACTAATTTTAGTTCGTTATAACCGTAGTTCGTTATAAGCATCTATACAGCATATATACAACACATGGACGAGACTACAAAATAAGTTCGTTATATCGGCCAGTTCGTTATAAGCGTGTTCGTTATAACCGTAGTTTACTGTATTAAAATGTTTTTTATTGAGCTAATCAAGAGCAAGCTTGATCGATCATAAAGTATGCAAAATTACATCCACGTATCCATAGTGCGTTCAGAGGTAAGAAAACGGGGAGAGGGGCAGTGGAGGGTGGGTGCATCATGTCCAAAGAATAAACAAGGGTCATACCTCTGCCACAAATTACTCTTCGATGATGGTTGTCACAATCAACATACATATCCCTTGGTGGTGTATGCAGCATCGTCACATGGGCCCCGCTTGAGTTTAGAGTTGGGTTCCACTCGGGTCACGACAGATATAACCCATAATGTATTTAGGTTATCACGCGAATGTATCATGTATTATGAATGTTTATTTGATGTTATGTATAAGCGTATTGTAATTTGAATATGCATTGTCATAAGCAAGACTTGGTGAGCTGAATACATATACACCTGATACTTATCATCACAAGTTTCTTCCCACACTTTAAAGTGTTATTACCTCTTTATCATTGCATGGGGCATGGGTGGCCCAGACGTCTAAGGTGCCGCGATTCGCTGTGCAGAGTTGCGTCCCTTGGGCACGCCAGAAACCTATGATTGTGGGTTCGAATCCCGGTTCTCCCCAATTATGTTTCTAGGTTTGTCAGCACCATAGCCGTGCTCGTGGGTTTCACCGAAGTGGTAAACGTCTGAGACCTGCATCACCTCGGGCTTTCCTCCCACATTAAGCTGACACGCCGTGATATAACTGGAATATTGGTAAAAGCGGCGTTAAACCCAACTCACTCACTCACTTTATCATTGCACGGCGCCATACTCCGCGCCATGTTCCGTGCTTATTTGTTTTTGGGTGCATGGTTACATTGGTTACGTGGGGATGAGTAATAGTTGGACAGATGTAAACAAACTTTACATAGAAACTTTATCTTTATCTCGCACATGTATAGAGGTTTACACGCGAGTGTGTTTGGGGATGGTAAATATCCTGCATTTGGAATAAACATTGTATTTAGCGAGCCTTGGCGAGCTAAATACATAGTGTTTATTCCTAATACAGGATATTTACCATCCCCAAACACACAAGCGTGATAACCTCTTTATCATATAATGTCATTCTTTAATTCTGTGCTTCAAAATCGCTTTCCCTCACTCACAAACATTACCGAAACATTGCGAGTGTTCCTGGAATGCGCGCATTAATATTTATTACGCCAACGGGGATAGTGATGTGTCAGTCGGACAGTGACCGTAGCCAATATAGTTCCAACTAAAATCTGTTTTTTATACAGTGGCGAAGCAACATATACGCAAAGCAACAATGGTTTTTACTTGCATTTCGCGGCAATCCATCAGTCTGTCCGCTAGAGTAACTGCCCTTTGTCAAAGGGAAGCTACTCTAACCCTAGTTAGACTTCATGGCCACGTTCAGACGTTGTTGACAGTCGGCCTGTCCAGTCAAAACGTTAAGAAGTGCAATCAGATGTACACACAGCGACAAAAAGAAACAAGGTTACAATTCAAACATATTTCGACCAAATCCAACTATTTTAATTTGTGGAGGTTTCCAGCCGCAGAGGACTACAAGCACAGATATGGCTATTGATCCCGCTTGGCTAGGCTTCGTACAAAATTGTTTCCAAATATATATCTCCAAAGTTGCCTAAACTTATAAAATGCCTTAGCCACGTCACAGCTAGACGCTGATTTTAAGTATATCAGACTGTTCATTTGATAATGATAAAAGTTATCTCTGTAGTTTATCCAGATTCCCGATGGTTAATTCTGATTCGATTGCCGAATGACGAGGGCGACGCCATGTTTGTTTATAAACAGTGAAAGTAGTCCTACTTGACCTTTGATATTTGCATCTCTATCCGCATTTGACCCCAACGGATATCGTTTTTATCCGTTGGCTTTATCCTGCCGAGAAACCTACCCATTATATGATAAAGAATGATATGTGTACATACGAAATACATAAATCATTATGAAAATATTTTTAAACATTACTTACGGCAAATTATTACACTAAACATGCCTTAGTGATCTTAGGGAGACAAGCTCGGTCATGGGGACAGGCGGGAAACGTTGATCCAGTATACGTGTATCGTGATGTGTGCACTGTTGTACGGCGTGAATAACTGATGTGTCATGCTACGGGAGTACACATACAGTACGCTTACCATTAGGGAGGTAACTCATAAAGAAGTGTGGGGCCACGGCTGGCCCAGTCGTCTTAGGCGCCGCGATTCGCTGTGCAGAGTTGCGTCCCTTGAGCACGCCAGAAAACTATGATTGTGGGTTCGAATCCCTGTTCGCCCCGATTATGTTTCTAGGTTTGTCAGCACCATACCCGTGCTCGTGGGGTTTCACCGAAGTGGTAAACGTCTGAGACCTGCATCACACATTAAGCTGACACGCCGCGATAAAACTGGAATACTGTTAAAAGTGGCAAACTCACTCACTCAAAAGTACGATTCATGGTTATAAACAGTACGCAATCACAATGTTGTTGGTTTAAATTTTACACTATCTGCATGTCTCCACTGATCTAGTTCATTATTAAATAATATTACAATTAACTATTACCTTGAAAAGATTAATTATGAAAAGATATTAATAACTTTACCACTAGATATACAAGACAACTTTATGCCATTCTGTCCAGCCATTGGGTCACTGCCATAATTGTTCGTACAATTCTAGACAGTGCAGAATATGTTGGCAACAAATGAGTATTTATGCCATTCAATTCAGTTAAAACTATAAACATTTATCATGTATACGACTATGATTGTGTCAATTTAATACCCTTTGTTCCTTGAAAACAATAACAAATGTTTCAGGAATTCATTGTTGTAAAAACACATTACTAGGTTTGTTTTCATGATATGGTTGTTTCTATTTTCATATTTCATAAATATTAAAACTCAAATGTGTTTTGTTCTCATTCCTGATTCTGAAGGTGCCACATGCTAATTACAATTTGTTTCACCTTCTGGGTTACATATGTGCACTGTATGACTGTACAAGTACTTGCATCATTAAGGATGCTACAAAATCTCTTCACACCGGGAAGTTCCTCTGGATCAAAGTTATCTTCTATAATGGCATTTCTAAATTCTACGGTCGCAAACGGTCCATAAAAATTGCAAGTTTTCTCGGAATGTGTGATAAACATATTGCGTCAAAAGGTCCGTGCTGGGTCTGTCGGACAATAACGACAGACAATATGGTTCCATCTGAAACTTGTTTTGATCAGTGGCTTAACTAATAACTACCATGTAGAACAAAGAAAATTGCCTACACATAATGTCAGAGGTCATCTTTCACGATAATCAATTGGAGTTATTGCCCTTTATTATAGCTAAAATGGATAGAATTATCATTAAACCGCCCGCACGTTATCAGAAATGAGCGGGTCACTGTAACTTGATAATGCCCTCATATTGCTTGACGACGGGCCATTATCAAGCCCGTTGTTAGGTGACGTCATAGGGTAGAGAAAATGACGTCACGCATGATAGTGACGTCATCCAGTTTGTTCTATGACGTTTCCATATTTGTAAAATGTGGTCAGTGACATTCGTGTTGATTGCAGTAAATGTTTCAAAACCGATGTTGTTGTTTCTTTTTATTTGATAACAAATTCCATCCATTTTAGCTATAATAACGGTAACGCTCTTTTTCAGGGCATTATCATTTGCAGAAGCCCTCGGTCTTTTCAACTGCCCTCCTAATGGAAAACCTCGGGCTTCTACAAATGATAATACCCTGAAAAATAGCGTTACCCTTATATCAAAGGGAAGCTGCTCCAGTCTATGAGGCTTCTAAGCTGGACCCCAGGGTCACGTGTCGCGGTGTCTAATCGAGCCAGTGAATCAGGCATCACGTTTGTTTGGAGTCTGCGTGGCCATTACTTCGTTATTTCGTCACGAAATATAGTCAGATGCCCCACACACCGACACAGTGATCCAAAGCAAGGCGTGAATTCAGTTTACCGGACAACCTTCCGCCATTTTGGACTCATTTTGGTTAGGGATGTGCACAAACCTCCCCAGTAACGGTTTCTAGGTTTTCCAGCCGCCCACTAAATAAAGCAAAAAGTCTTTTGTTCAAGAAACGATACCGAGGCGCAGAGTCCTACAAGCACAGTTATGGGAACTAATACCCAGACCGTCCTCGTATAATGTCATTTTTTGCCTTAAAACACTACGCCATGACTTTCGGTATCTTGGACTATTATTTTGACAAAGATGACAAGTATCTGAGACAAAAGTTTATGTATCGTAAATAAATTTATTATTTTTATTTATTTACTTATTTGATCTCTACATCCAGAGATTAACTTAGGTAATCAAAGGTCTAACATTTACTTGCGACAATCGGGGCAGCGCATAATATCCTTGGTTTCATGAGCCCTTCTCCGTGGTCTTGTGGTAGACCATCTGCCCGGAGAGCGGAAGGTCGGGGATTCGATTCCCGGACGCGCAATACCAAAAGACGTTATAAGATGGCACTTGTTACCCTGTCTGGCGCTTGGCATTAAAGGGGCTAGACAAGGACTGGTCGGCTCGGAGTCAGTATACTGTGTAGGGTATTCATGTTAAGCTGCGGCATGGTATCTAAATGGACTAGCACTATAAAATCGGCATTAGTCCGGACTAGTAGAGGCAGGCAGGCAAACACACACACACACACACACACACACACACACACAAACACACGAAGAAAAATTGGTCGAAATGCGTGAAGAAACTAAAGCAGTTGTCTGTTCTTTTTGCTGACTGGAAATTGTTGTCGTGAATATTTATGTTATTAGCGTAAAGAACGGGATGTGTATT
This sequence comes from Haliotis cracherodii, assembly GCF_022045235.1. Taxonomy (NCBI): domain Eukaryota; kingdom Metazoa; phylum Mollusca; class Gastropoda; order Lepetellida; family Haliotidae; genus Haliotis; species Haliotis cracherodii. The sequence goes on from NW_027266264.1 coordinate 29,844,594, forward strand.
CAACATTATTTTGACCAAGATATATTGATAAATTCATAATAAATCATCTCATTTTTAAATACGGCGAAGTGTATTCATTTGGCTTGTTCATGATAAAGATGGTATGAATTAGGCCGTTTTGATATGATAAAATAAAATATTTCTCATTATTGTAATGTTGAATTTGAATCAAATATTTGCTCGAAAGAATAATTCAAAAAGTGACCCGCGCAGAAATAATAGAACTGGTTCAATCTTAATTTTTAAAAACGTATAAACAATAAAAAAAATATAATTTTATATTATGTATACTAGCCACATAAAGAAACTGTGCACGGAGAAAATATAGATATAAGGGCACACCGTCCATATATGAAATATATTTTTGAACACAGCAATTATTGGAGACATTCAAACGCTCATGCACGTGCCATGCAATATGACGTCATTGATGGGGACCGATGGACGTGCAATGTGTTACTGCACGTGCAATCTGTGCAGCTGTACACAGCATGTGCAACTCAAAATTCACTGTCACTTTGGAAAGCATGATCCATGGTCATTCAAAAATTCAAAACTTCTCAGGCGCAGACACAAGCATATCACAAGCAAATCATGCCAAGATTGACAGCTGCACAGCGCCATGAAGCCATGAGGCAACAACATGTGGCAACACATTTCCAATGCCATCGTAACACGATATCGGCATTGGTGAGGCGTTATCAGAACACAAATGACGTTGCCGACCACCCACGTTCAGGACGTCCCCGAGTAACGACGCCAAGACAGGACAGATGGATTCGAGTGACACATCTCCGACACAGGTTCCAAACGGCAGTAACGACGTCCCAGACAATTCCTGGACTGCGCCATATCCATCCCAACACTGTCAGGAATCGTTTACGTCAGTACGGGATTCGACCACGACGCCCTGCCATACGTCCCATCCTGACACACCGTCATCGAGTCAACCGACTAAGATGGTGTCGAAATCATGTTCGCCAACCTCGAATATGGTGGAGAAATGTTGTCTTTACAGATGAATCGAAGTTCAACATTTCCCACAGTGACGAGCGCCAACGTGTCTACCGGCGTTTGGGAGAACGTTATGCACGCAACTGTATTGTGGAGAGGAATCGTTTTGGAGGTGGCTCTGTGATGATTTGGGGTGGGATAACAGCACGGCACCGAACCCCTTTGGTGGTTGTTCAGGGCAATCTCACCGGTGTTCACCAGAGATCAGATTCTGAGGCCTGTGGTCATTCCTTTCCTGCAACGTCATGGCCCGGGATTGACATTTCAACAGGACAACGCTCGTCCTCACACGGCTAGGGTCGCAATGGATTTCCTTCACCATAACAATGTCATGTTAATTACTGCCATGGCCTGCAATTTCTCCAGATCTCTCCCCAATAGAGCATATGTGGGATGAAATGGAGCGCCGTCTGCGTCGTCTTCCACATCCTCCAGATAACGTCCGTGACTTGGCATAGGATTTGAGGAGGATATATGGCAGGCCATTCCCCAGGCCTTCCATGCCCATTTGGTGGACTCCATGCGTCGCCGATGCACTGCTGTCATTCACGCACAGGGTGGCCATACCCGTTATTGACTTTGTGACTTTGTCGTTTGACCCCTTACTCCATTTTGATCTTCTGACGTCATCGTAACAGATGTTGTTCAGGTCCCGTTGACATTTTCTAATGGTCCGATCATTCAGCTGCTACAGCGTCTGCATCATTATGTTCTTGCTGTGATGTATTTCAATCCAGAATATATTTTCTCCGTGCACAGTTTTTTTATGTGGCTAGTATATATGAATGTATAAGGTAGTGATGTCACCAGAGGGCCGCATATGATATGCATAAAGGAGAAAAACACCTTCACAGGTCCAATGTGGACTATAACATTATGCTCAGATGGGATCCTGTTGAAACCCTTGGACGAATCCGATTGGAACCCGATGGGCGACTTACATATGTAAGGCCAAAATCCCAGCCAATATTTTCCTCTTGTGGGGTTCATGTGTAAATAATTGCGGGATGTCTCTTTATAACCATATTTCTGAGAAATGTGTCCGATTTCACAGTACACACTATCCAAAACATGAAACAAGGGCCGTAACTCTCTCAAATATACATTTTGGTTTAATTAATACATTTAGCCCTCTGTGATGCATGCAAAATGTCATCTTTGTATCCAGAACGGTCTCTGTCTATCCATTGAAATGGAACGAATTGAGTCCAAGCGATTATTCCTCGCCCCACTTCTTGGCGAATCATTACCGATCACATCCTACTTAAGTCAAACACATAATAATTATATTCAAATTCTGACCGCCTGTTGTGAAACTGTTGAGAACGAAAAACAAGAATTAAGAGCTTCGACTGCTACTGAAACGCAAACATAAATGTGTTCATTTAGGGACAAAATACACAGTACGCTTGCATGGAGTTGTCCTCAAATCCTATCGCAGAGAAGTATCGAATCGGAGTATCTCGAATCTGATTTTATTGTATGCTTCAGTGTGAAAAACTGAAAGAGTTTTCCGAAGTTGAGGAAAGTGATATTTGAATTGCAGTGAACATAACACTTGATATTTCACTGCAGTGAACAAAACAGTTGATACGTCACTGCTATGAACATAACACTTTGACGGAACTATTGGCATACAGGAGTGACCTCCCTCAAATTGTCTCCCTTAATCGTAAGTGTCAAGCCTGAATACAAACTGGTGACGTCTTTTTTACGCTAGTTACACACTGACAAGGCAAATAATGACAGATGGTCATTTGTGGAGTTTCTGGCCGTTTGTTATTCTCTCGAAAATGTGGGGTGGGAATAATTTCACTAGTGGTATTTTACCCGTGAAGAGAACATACATTTTACGCCACACAATGTATTATATAGCCCGTGAAGACAATGGAATGTGTACAAAACATGGTACATAATATGGGGCATATTACCATTAAGACGATGGAGACAATTACAATAATTACAATACACGTGGTATATGACCCGTGTGGACGATGGAGATAAATTACAATAAAGGTTCACACGTGGTATTTGACACGTGAAGACGATGGAGATAAATAACAATAACGGTTCACACGTGGTATTTGACACGTGAAGACGATGGAGATAAATTACAATAACGGTTCACACGTGGTATATGACACGTGAAGACGATGGAGATAAATTACAATAACGGTTCACACGTGGTATATGACACGTGAAGACGATGGAGATAAATTACAATAACGGTTCACACGTGGTATTTGACACGTGAAGACGATGGAGATAAATAACAATAACGGTTCACACGTGGTATTTGACACGTGAAGACGATGGAGATAAATTACAATAACGGTTCACACGTGGTATTTGACACGTGAAGACGATGGAGATAAATAACAATAACGGTTCACACGTGGTATATGACACGTGAAGACGATGGAGATAAATAACAATAACGGTTCACACGTGGTATATGACACGTGAAGACGATGGAGATAAATTACAATAACGGTTCACACGTGGTATTTGACACGTGAAAACGATGGAGATGAATAACAATAACGGTTCACACGTGGTATTTGACACGTGAAGACGATGGAGATAAATAACAATAACGGTTCACACGTGGTATTTGACACGTGAAGACGATGGAGATAAATTACAATAACGGTTCACACGTGGTATATGACACGTGAAGACGATGGAGATAAATTACAATAACGGTTCACACGAGATATTTGACACGTGAAGACGATGGAGATAAATTACAATAACGGTTCACACGTGGTATATGACACGTGAAGACGATGGAGATAAATTACAATAACGGTTCACACGTGGTATATGACACGTGAAGACGATGGAGATAAATTACAATAACGGTACACATGTGATATATTACCCGTGAAGACGATGGAGATAAATTACAATATAAGATAGCTACGCGATAAATGGCAAAGAACAATGGAGAACGGAGCGTGGATTATTTCACGATAAAACATTGTTCTATCATGACGTCATTTCTGGAGATTCGAATATGTGCTCACTTGATGACGTCATATATTGGACGATGTTATTTTTTATTAGAGGGAAGTGTATAGTAAGTTGTTGGGCTACTCAGATAAACACAGTGGCCGAACGATCGCATCTAAAAGTAGGAGAGGTTTGACAATCGGTATCAGGAGAAAACGTTCAGATGATCGACGAGCGGATTGTGAGAATATGAGGGAAAAACCAAACCTCACCAACCTGTTCGTAAATTGGACTTGTCCAACATTGCCGAGGTCGGATTGAAGTCGTCATTATTAAAATTTGGCTAAATGTGTTTATAGCTTGTACATTTTATCAACATCTTTAGGATGTACATAATGTTGATGTCTCATATATTATAAGAAATAAACTACAAGGGGTGGTTGTTTATCGTACAATTAAACACTGTAGGTTGGATAAACCACTCGGGGCTGCGGCCCTCATGGTTTATTTTCCCTGTAGTCTTTTACTGAACGACAAACAACACCCACGCTTCGTTTATTTCTAAAATAGCGGTACACATGTGATACATTACCCGTGAAGACGATGGAGATAAATTTCAATAAGGGTACACATGTGATGTATAACCCGTAAAGACGATGGAAAGTAGTGGGAAGGCTGCTGAGATGCCACAACCCGCGAAGACGATGGAGATAAATTACAATATGGGTACACATGTCATATATTACCCGTGAAGACGATGGAGATAAATTTCAATAAGGGTACACATTTGATATATTACCTGTGAAGACGATGGAGATAAATTTCAATAAGGGTACACATTTGATTTTTTACCTGTGAAGACGATGGAGATAAATTACAATATGGGTACACATGTGATATATTACCTGTGAAGGCGATGGAGATAAATTACAATAACGGTACACATGTGGTATATTACCTGTGAAGACGATGGAGATAATTACAATAACGGTACACATGTGGTATATTACCCGTGAAGACGATGGAGATAATTACAATAACGGTACACATGTGGTATATTACCTGTGAAGACGATGGAGATAATTACAATAACGGTACACATGTGGTATATTACCCGTGAAGACGATGGAGATAATTACAATAAAGGTACACATGTGGTATATTACACGTGAAGACGATGGAGATAATTACAATAAAGGTACACATGTGGTATATTACCCGTGAAGACGATGGAGAGCAGTGGAAAGGCTACTGAGAAGCCAATCAACATCTGGAGCGTCCCCTGTAGAGCATGGTACCGACCAAAGTAACCCGTTGCATGAATTACTTCATCAAAGTCAGGCTCCATGTCAGCGGCATTTTCAACTTTACTCATCTTGTGGGAAGGATGGGTTTTTTTTAAAGTTCAGGTACCAGTGTTCGCCCTTGGGTCCTTGGAGACATGGGGGTTGTGAGACAGAGGGGTTGCGTCACATGACCTGCTGGAATTGGCGTGTGTGGACACGGATGCTTCAAGTCATGAGTAGTCATTCGGAGATGCTGTTATAAGATCTGACGGTGAATATACTACTCATGTTTATAGGAGTAATCACGTCAATTCATGTTCCCAAGTCCAGCGCGCAAGCAGAGTGGAGAGTTGTTTCCGTGCATAGAATGGGGTCTTCGTACTTGTCCAGCACATATTGTTATAGGCATAAAATTACCCAAGCGTGGTGATTGGTAAGACAGTGGGAAAGTATGGGATATAGAAATCTTGACCTTGACGAGAGAAGAGACAACTTCTTGCCAACCAGATATCTGTGATCCAATACCACATGTGTACACGTATGTTGTAAAATATATTGTATATTATATATTTAACAATGAAAAAAACAAACAAATAGTTTGTGTACAATAAGTTTGTGTTGTTTGTTTTTTGTTTAACGCCGCACTCTGCAATATTCCAGATATATGACGGCGGTCTGTAAATAATCGAGTCTGGACCAGACAATCAAGTGATTGGGATACGATGACATGCATCAAAAAGTCAGCGAGCCTGACCCCCCGATCCCGTTAGTCGCCCCTTACGACAAGCATAGTCGCCTTTTGCGGCAAGCTTGGGTTGCAGAAGACCGATTCTACCCCGAATCTTCACGGGACGTATATGTATGTAGTGAAATATTGTTTATTATATATTTAACAATGAAAAAATGAACAAATGGTTTGTTAAAGTAAAAGTACAAAATGTTTGGTGTATATAATATACTAAAATACTTTATGTGTGCAATGTGTATAACAAGGAAGTTCATGTCATAAATAAATAAACAAACAAACAAACAAACAAACAAAAACGTCGTATGCGTACAAGTTGGTGTTGTATTGATATGTATTTAAATGTATAATAAACTAATCAGTTGTCACAATTGATAACCTCGTGTATCTAATTTATCTAATTTCTGTTAAGATCCGGGGTAGAATAGGTCTTCAACAGCCAATGCTTTGCTGTAAAGAGGCGACTAACGGGATCGGGTGGTCAAACTCGCTGACTTGGTTGATTCATGTCATCGATCCCAATTGTGTGGATCGATGCTCATGATATTAATCACTGTATTGTCTGGTCCAGACTCGATTATTTACAGACCGCCGTCATAACGTTGGAATATTGCTGAGTGCGGCGTTAAAAAAACAACCAACCAACCAACTAATTTCTGTTACAAGCCCCCAAGGGACCGACCCATCTAATCCCAAACACTTTTTGAGATGGCCCCACAACTTAAACAAACACACAGTGGATTAGCTGTTAGCCAGCTGCTGGTCTAGTAAGAATGCACCCATAGACTACGTTACCGTTGGGGGAGTTGTAGATAAGTAGTATTCTCTCTATTCAGTTATTCTCTCTGTTTTGTTTTTGTTCATTCAGAAGATCACAATGCATTATTGGCCTTGAAATGATTTCTTTGTGTGAGTATTAATTGATCTTGATAATCTAAAACCGCAGAATATTCATTATTCATTATAAAGATAATTTTCTTCTATACGCGCATGTACGGATATGTGTATATTTTGCATATCGTAACAAAACGGCTGTGCATTTCTTCTTACATTAAACGCGTTAAATAATTCACTGAGAATATAGTCAACTTCTCCATTTTGTCAGTATTAAAATCTACATAATTTTGAGGATGAATATCGCCCATTCGTTTGTTGATTAACTGCTGGTCTCGTCATCCTCTTGTCTGTGTGGAAACTGTCCATGTCATTCATTAGGGTATGTGGACGAAATTAGGTTGTATTTCATAATCATTACCTTGGAAGGTGAGGGACATGTAATAAAACCATGGTACACTCAACCTACGCTAATCACAGTTTATCTGTCAGAATTATTATTCGCACGGATATCCCAGTTGTCTAAGCGCCGTAATTTGATGTACAGAGCTGCGTACCTTGGGCACGCCAGAAACTTATAATCGTGGGTTCGAATCCCGGTTCGACACGATTATGTTTCTAGGTTTGTCAGCACCATACCAGTGCGCGTGGGTTTCACTTTCTTCCCACATTAAGCTGACACGCTGTTCAAAGCGGCGTTGAACCATACTCACTCACACACTTACATGGGGAAAGGATGTGTCCAAGTATCAATATCTACAGGCTTGGCATAACTCTTCTGATTGTCAATACTATAAAGTTATAACATCTACTCCATAGTTTGAAAGTTAATTTCCCCTTAGCCAGGGAATATCAAAACCATTCACAACTAATGTCACGCACACACATGCGCATCAGACAGCTGTCAACTCAAATAGAAAACATAAGGCGGGAGGCATTCGCAGTTATTATGGATGTTTCAATGTCTGAACGCAAGGTCGTCTGCATTACTGTCACCAATTTAAGTCGTAAGTATAAGTTAAAGCATGTGAGTTACGGATCAGCGCTCGGGGTGCCGTTGTACAAAACAACCTTAGCTATTTGACTGTCGTAAGTCTATGTTAAGGTATGGGATTTATGATCATCTTAGTGCTAAGATCTTTTTGTGCGACGGCACCCTGGTGTCTACGCCAACAAAACCCATCATGGTACCCTTGACTACCGAGCACACATGGCCTACTGACACGAACGGCCTACTGGCACGCACGGCCTACTGACACATGCGGCCAACTGACACGCACGGCCGTCTGACACATACGGCCTTCTGGCACACACGGCCTACTGATACACTCGGCCAACTGACATACGGCCTGACACACGGCATATTGGCCCACACGGCCTACTGACACACCCGACCGACTGACACACGACCTACTGGTACATACGGCTTGACACACAGCCTATAGGCCCACACGACCTACTGACCCACGGCCTACTGACACGCACGGCCTACTGGCACACACGACCTATACTGACCCACGGCCTACTGACACGTACGGCCTACTGGCACGCACGACCTACTGACACACGGCCTACTGACACGCACGGCCTACTGACACACCCGACCAACTGACACACGGCCTATTGGCAAACACGGCCTACTTACACACCCGACCAACTGACACACGACCTACTAGTACATACGGCTTGACACGCGCCCATAGGCCCACACGGCCTACTGACACACGGTCTGCTGACACACGGCCTACTATAGTACATACGGCCTGACACACGGCCTATTGGCCCACACGACCCGCTGACACACGGCCTACTTACAAGCACGGCCTACTGACACACACGGCCTACAGACACATTCGGCCTATTGACACACGAACTACTGGCACACACGGCACTTTGAAAGCTTCGTAAACTGATCATGTCCGATTTTCCTTAACAGTTGTGAAATGTAGACACCAAAGGCTAAGGCTGCTGGAATATTGCTCGACAGAAATCGAAAGTTGACCATTGGGAACAACTCAGATCAATCCCTAGGACACAAATAGCAGTTTCTCAGACACAATAATGCTTTAGGAATCTTGCGCGTACGACTACTTTTTGTTGTTTTCTCTGTCTTATAAACCGACGAAAGAGTTAATTTTTAACGAAAAATGCAATTTACATTTGGCGCGTCATAACGAGACAATTGTAAAGTCTGTTGGCGAAAGAAGTCGCTGCACGAGAAACTGTTTAAATCATATAACCGAGAACTAAATGCGAGGAGGAGTGTTTTATCCAACTTATGATCTAAATGCAAGAAATACCAGAAAAAAATAAGAAATCATCGGGGTACCTTTTCGTGAAACACGTGCAGCATGCAGCACAAACTGAAGTCATGACAAGTAAAATTGGACAACTTTTCACCACCTTCCCCGGTGGCTCATTGGGAAAACAGTGGGTTATAAAACTAGAAAAGATATGTGAGGATGCAGGTTGAATTCCCGTTATCCACAATGAAAACTTCCATTATGGTATTCGATTTTAGAACAGTGGACGTTTAACACACCACGTACAAATTTAATCTACAACCCAACTCACATGGTCTTACTAGGAATAAGTAAAACCTCGCAAAAGGTCAAAAGTGGCAGTTGGTTTATAACGTAATTAGGATTTAATTATTTCATATTTTTATTATACTACTACTACTACTACTACTACTACATGTACTACTACTACTACTAATAATAATAATAAGAAGAAGAAGAAGAAGAAGAATGTCACCTGCACGTGAATTGTGTGGATCCACACCATGGTATTGTATGCAGTTGCCTACTATTATTAGGATTTGTAACTATATATCCAATTCAGAAATGAAGTAGAGTGAATAGTTCAAGTATAGTTCAGATTTAATCTATTACGACGATAAGCGCCCCTTCGACTGGTGCGCGACTCATTAACCGTTGCGACCCTTTCTGAGACGAAGCCCAGTTGTATGTAAACTGGACTCCTGTCTACATAAACTAAACAGCGCAACGCTTGGGGCGCGTACTAACAGTGGAACCAATTTAATCCGTAAATCTCGCGTTTCGTTATATCTCGTGAGATTTCTCGAGATGTTGGTGAACCAATATGGCCGCGCCCACGAAAAAGTGCAAAAGAAAGATCACATACAATCTCTCTCCTTGAGGTTTCGAGAATAATGTTTACACGGTTTATTTTGCGTTTGATCAAATGAATAAAGAGGATCTACGATATTCAATACCGTGAGTATTTGCCCTAGCTGATTTCTTGAAAATAAATTAGGGAGGGGGGGGCATGGCACCCATAAATCCTAGGATAAACCAACAGACCAATACAGTAACTGAAAGTGACACAGCTGTCATTGTCTTAACTGAACTGAACAGTTGAGTTGATAAGTAATGACTGTCTTTCTCTGGTAAAACCATTGACGACGAAAGATATTGTGTGTAAGATAGTGAGATATTCTACTTTTCTTCAACATAAGCCTTCCCCCGTGTTGGTGGTTCACAGTAATCTGTACCATGCTGTACTGAGGAGTAGTGCACTTTACCGGGCGCACTTTTTCAGTTCCAATTAGCACTGTTGGGGCTATAACTCGCTTTGCCAGCTCACCGGATTGGCTAATTAATGCGTTACTTAGCTGACACACTAGCACTGGACCACGAGCACTATCCCATGTAATCAGTGCTCGTTTAACGGGTCATTAGCACCCCATTAACAAGCATGCATAATTCAGAAAACAATGAATTGCGCATGCGTGTGACATCACTGTCCGCTCTCACATTAATGTTTTCTTGAAACAACACCCGCTATTGTTTATGACCAATCGGATTAACTGGATTAACGCTTGAAAAGGTAAGAAATTATGGCTAACCCTTGCCCAAAGCAAGCTAACCCTAAGGGCCGAGAAGGGGTGTTGGATCGTAAAGACGTGTAAGTTTCCCTAAGACCGACAAGGGGCCGGTGTTCAATCGTAAAGACGTGTAAGTTTCCCTAAGACTGAAAAGGGGTGTTGGTTTGTAAAGACGTGTAAGTTTCCCTAAGACCAAAAACAGATGTTAAATCGTGAAGCGAGAGTCATCAGAGCGTGAGGCACGGTAATGGTATAGCGAGACAGCGGTAGCTTTATAGCGCGGTAACCTGACTGGATGGTAAACTGCATTAGTGCCCTGTACTGGTCTACGATAAGAGGCGACAAAATGGATCAGGTGGTCAGTCTCTTTGACTTGGTTGACTGAATGGATCTATCACAAGATTGTCTACTCGATTCTTTACTGTTACTGCCGCTGTGACATAAGTGGAATGACACATTTCACAATTGAACACAATCTACATAAAACACTTTACATTGCTAACGAAAGAGCCATTATATCAACCATTATGAAGCATTGTTTGCAAACAATAGATGATTACTCCCAGTCTAATGCGGGAGTAACTATTCTGCAAGATAAAGTTTTGCTCCAGTGACCACTCTGCGGGAGTAGGCACATTAGCAGGTCAAGGAGCGCTTCTTTCCAGGGAATACCCTTTCGACGAGGTTGGCTTCATGTTTATCAAAGCCTAGATTACGCCCAATATACAAGCCTCGGTTACATGAGTGAGTGAGTGAGTGAGTATGGTTTTACGCCGCTTTTAGCAATATTCCAGCAATATTTCTGGTGTCCCCCGCCTTGATATTGCTGGAATATTGCTAAAAGCGGCGTAAAACCATACTCACTCACTCACTCACTCATGTAACCGAGGCTTGTATATTGGGCGTAATCTAGGCTTTGATAAACACCGACTTCGAACCCAATCAAGGTCACAATTAGCATTATTATTATTATTTTGCAACTCATCGGTTAAAAAATAAACAGAGTTTCAATTTTGAAAACTTTCAACATCCCTTGGCTTATTCAACGACATTGTGTGTAGAGATCATAGGTCACTGAGAGGAGCTTATGCACACTCGATGACCCCAGCAACCCTTTTGTTAGGCTATCACATTATACTGTCTTGTTTGCTCGTCAGATACCAGAACTATTCACTCGTTTCATAAAGTTGGTATTACACGGGATCCAGTTTTGTATATATCTTATTAGATGTTTTTGATATAATATATAAAATCGATGTACATATAGTAAACTATATTTATAGTTTATAATCATGATAATGAACATACTGAAAATTAACTGATATAACAAACAGATATAACAAACTGACGGATATAACAAACTGTTTTTTTGCCCCGGCCATTAACCATATATTTTATCATATAAAGTTGATGGATATAACGAACACGCTCATAACAAAACAACGGATATAGCAAACTCACCTTGTGGTCTCATGTGTACTCTGTCAATGATAATGATAAGAAACTGTAGTTAACTGTATATAGATATAATCATAAAGTTTTATCATCATGATCATCTCTTTGTTGAGTTTGTTTTCACTTATTGAGAGCGGGTCCTGTTTTGCCAGTTTGGATTTCTATGTCTGTCCAACCATAGGACTCTTTTGTAACCGTAACTTGGTTAGAACCTTTATAATTAGTTATAATTGAATAATCTATATCATAACTGAACTGTATTATCTGTCCTGGACAACTGACAAGACCTACAGTAGTCCAGTATTTGCCCTCATTGAACATACTGAAATGGTTGAACAACTGCTTGCTTTTTGGAGCTATTGTCATTGTTTATTCTAGTCCATATTTACTACAGTTATGCTTATATAAGGAGGAATGATATTAATGACAGTGGAATATCAATTTTTTCCATAATTATTCAGACCCGTGAAGATACAGGATCGAATAGGTCTTTAGCAACCCATGCTTGTCGTAAGAGGCGGCTTACAGGATCGGGTGGTCAGGCTTGCTGACTTGGTTCATGTTATTGTATCCCAATTGCATGGATCGATGCTTCTGATGTCAATCACTGGATTGTCTGGTTCAAACTTGATTATTTACAGACCGCCGTCATATACCTGGAATATTGCAGAGTGTGGTGTTAAACAAATGAACGAACGAATGAACAAACAAACAAACAAACAAACAAAGTTATTTATTTTCTGTCTTGTCTGTTTTAGATTCCTGCTGACATGTGACCAAGATCAGTGAAGTGCAGACCACCAACATGAATGTTCCGCCGCTGACCATCCGCATCCGGAACGACCAGGACCAGGACATGGACTGGATGGTCCAGCCAGACGAAGTCACCTTCCGACAGACTCTGGTAGGCTTTCATTGTGCTCATGCATCAGAAGGTCATTATGGCAATGTTAGTTTTTGTGATAATCGAATTAAATTCTATCTGCTGCAAAGTTGCCATCTACTTAATGGTAAAAGTAGCAGTCCACAAGGAAACGTCACAAATCCTTACAGAATTTCACTGACCACATCTGAGGTCTAGTGGTAGAGCGTCTGCCCGGAGAACGGAAGGCCGGGGTTTCGATCCCAGGGCGTGTCATACTAAAAAACATGTTATGCCCTAATGTTTATTATAGATCGGATGTCCTTGTTTGAATAGGAACTTAGTGACTAATTTAAGAAAAGCTGAACTGGGCTGTCTGACTAGTGGTTCTATTTCAGAACAGAAATAGTTAGTTGTGCACCTGGTGAACCCAGCTCCAGGTGGTACATGCAGGGTTTCCCCTGACGCAGAATTCTTGCGTATATGACTCTCAATTAAGGAAAAATACATCCAGAAATTAATGACTTCATCATGACTGACGCAATTTCAAAATATCTGTGTTGATGTTTACCAGCTTTGGAATGAAAATAATACAACTACTCACCTGAACTTAATTTATAAACATTTTCTGAAGACAATATATGCAAACATCTTAAAATTTACGTCTAGTTTTAAATTAATCGTCGTTTCAAAATATATTTATGCATCAAAATGAACGTAACTCTCACACTCCATGTGGCTTCGATGACAGCACGTGATGTAAACAAAGGAAAATTCCGCAAATGGACAAGGTTTTTCATGTTTCGGCATATTTTCTCACTCAAAGTTAACCATGACATGTTTATCTAGATGTGTAGACTCGTAAAAAATGAAACGGAAGAAAATATTATCATTGTTGCGGTGAATAATGTGATTTGGCACGGTTACAGTATGTGGTTAAGCAGAACCTATGGAACGGGGTAAACAGAAGTTGTAAGTATCGGAGGGACACATGTTTTTGCTGAAATTTAGGTAAACATTATGGAATGAAATTTTAAATAAAATTAATAAAATAGATGACAAACATAAGGTCAGATATACAGAGAACACATTTTTATTACCAGATAGTGTAACAACAGGATTAACTTGCGTAATTCAATTTTGATTTGTTATGTTATTTCCGATGACGGATCATGACAGCCTGAAATAAGACTGAAGAAAAGTCTGTGCGTATTATACACGAGAGATATTTTTTCAGGATTTAATAGCCCATAATTAGGGGTGTGTATTATACACGAGTGTGTATTATACGTGAATAAATATAGTATATACGAAACGTAAAGCTTTGGTCGTGTTTGTTGTTGCTAATAAACTGTATTCAACCAGAAAATATTACGAGTGTTCACAAGTCTTCAGTTCAACTTCACTGTTGATAGATAATACAAGATAACTAAATAAAAGATGTAAATGAGCTAGTGGTATTAGATTATAATCTGACATGAAATGTATTTGAATATCCATCCATGATTAAAAATGATATCTCACAGTTGAGACTGATGTTATTTATTCATCCTGTATAAGTGTCACTGTAAATTGTTTCATGAGCTGTGAAGTAATTAAAGATTGTGAAAAGATAAAACCAACAAACTTTGTTTTTCATTCATATATCCTTTATTTCTCTGTAGTACAATCAGCTGAGAACATTAATTAGCATTTGTTAACTTAAACTAAAGACATATAATATTTAAAAGATACTTAACTTTAAGTGTAACATTAACAGTGAACACTTTAAATTTCATTAATCATACAATAAAACATTTGACTCTCAAAAATATTTTTGACTCCCAAAAATTCATATGCTGAGTCAAGGTGACTCTCAGATATTGGATTCTAGGGGGAACCCTGTTAACATGATGTTGATTCTGTTTTCCAGGAAGTGATCTGCCAGGTGGTACATGATGTTGATTCTGTTTTCCAGGAAGTGATCTGCCAGGTGGTACATGATGTTGATTCTGTTTTCCAGGAAGTGATCTGCCAGGTGGTACATGATGTTGATTCTGTTTTCCAGGAAGTGATCTGCCAGGTGGTACATGATGTTGATTCTGTTTTCCAGGAAGTGATCTGCCAGGTGGTACATGATGTTGATTCTGTTTTCCAGGAAGTGATCTGCCAGGTGGTACACAGTGGAACAATAACAGCATTTGAGTGTAAGTCATGTCCAGGTGGCGGTCGGGTAGCCTAGTGGTTAAAGCGTTCGCTCGTCACGCCGAAGACCCGGGTTCGATTCCCGACATGGGTACAATGTGTGAAGCCCATTTCTGGTGTCCCCCGCCGTGATATTGCTGGAATATTGCTAAAAGCGGCGTAAAACCATACTCACTCACTCACTCATGTCCAGGTTGCGTTCACGTTTGGTTAATTCAAATCTGCTTACGATTGACATGTCAATAATATCTTTTACATGTCTAAGAGGCATTTAAGAAGCTGTAGCATTAAGGAATTGACAGTTGATTGATGTATTTCATCCTCTTTATTCTTCAATGTGACATTTGGTACATGTGCAATAACCTTTCTCCAGGAGGCGTTGGGATAGCCTTGTGGTTACAGTGTTCGCCAGTCACACCGAAGACCTGGGTTCGATTCCCCACACCCACCCACTCACTCACTCACTCACCCAGAAGGAACGAGATGCGAACATTAGAGACTTAAAATCGTTGTTTAACCATGTAGCTATATAGTGCATTTTTCTCATGAAACGATTATATCACATGACTAACCATGGGTCCGGGTAGTCAGGTGAGTACCCAGGTCCTACTCAGTTCCTACTCAGTACCCACCCGACCCAAGTTACCCGGCCCAGCCCTACACACGGATTCTTTATTAACTGATTGTAACAGTTCATTAGTGGAAATCACAACTAGTTGCCAACACTAACATGACTATAGTCCTTGCCACTTGAAATTGAATCTCAAAATATCGCGATGATTAATTAACGAAGATAGCTGCATGTGTGCTAATACTTATGAAGTGAAAACAAGCCATTCCGCCGGTAAGGAATATTACTTTCAGTAATGACAAAAAAGTGCAGCCATATGCATTAATTAATCATTGTGACATTCCGTGATACTACTGCATGTGGCGAGGACTATAAGGTAGATATAGTTCCAAACTGAAGAAGGGGCGGTCTGGTAGCCTCGTGGTTAAAGCGTTAGCTCGTCACGCCGAAGACCCGGGTTCGATTCCCGACATGGGTACATTGTGTTAAGCCCATTTCTGGTGTCCCCTGCCATGATATTGCTGGAATATTGCTAAAAACGGCGTAAAACCATACTCACTCAAAACTGAAAATGAAGCCGACATTTAAGATAGGGAAGAGTTTGTTATTTGGTGGCAGTTGGCTACATACTAGAATGTGTATACTTTATTGGGTTTTCTGTTTCACACATCACGGAATGTGAGGTTTGAGTTTTCCTTTCTCAGATGAAGACGAGGATGGAGATCACATCACGGTTCGCAGCGAGGATGAAATGAAGGGGATGATTGACAATGTAAGACACTTGCAGGAGTTTGCTTTGTTGCTTCTTTCTTCCTCCTGGGGACATGGTTTGCCCAGTTGTCTAAGCTTCTGCAATTCGCTGTGTAGAGTTGCATCCCTTTGACTTGCCAGAATCCTATCATCACTGATTTGTTAGCACCATGGCCATACTTGTAGGTTAAACAAACAGTTACACATTTAAAGGGCAAGTGAAGTGAAAACAAATATTGCATTCGTAGAAAGTATTTAAATGTCCAAGTGAAAGGTGAAAGTGCTGAAGTCACACGCTTGGTAATCGGGTTCCAAAACAAAACTATTTGGTGGCATGGCCAAAAGCTACCAGTGTTGCAGTTCCTGCATGTTGCCATGTTGTGTAAATTACGTACAGTGAAGCCATATGTTGTTCCAGTATTTCCGTGAGATGAGCGAGGAGGACAGAGACAGGGGGCTGTTCCCACCTCTCATCATCTTCCCGAAACGTGAGGATAATTACTTACATAACCATTATCCTACTACAGCTATATATACATCAACATTATCCTACTACAGGTGTTCTCACATCAACATTATTCAACTAAAGCTGTTCTCATCCATATTATCCTACTACAGCTGTACTTACATAACCATTATCCTACTACAGCTACATGTACATCAACATTATCCTACTACAGCTGTACTTACATAACCATTATCCTACTACAGCTACATGTACATCAACTTTATCCTACTACAGGTGTTCTCCCATCAACATTATTCAACTACAAGCTGCATTAACAACATTATCCTACTACTGTTGTACAAACATCAACATTATCCTAATACATCTCTACTAACATCAGCATTATCCTACTACAGCTCTACTAACATCAGTATTATCCTACTACCGTTGTACAAACATCAACATTATCCTACTACAGCTCTACTAACATCAGCATTATCCTACTACAGTTATGCTAACATCAATATTACCCTACTACTGTTATACTTACAATAAAATCCCACTACAGCTAATCCTACATCACCATCACAGCAATACTTAAAGTTCTCACTGATTGTTGTAGTTGGGAAGACTGCTCAGAAGAGGAATCTGTTGGGCCTGAAGGTGAGTGTCTTGTAACTGATCTGTTTGTGAGGAGGAAGGAATTAGCCATGACGTCGATTCATAATATGATCTGAGACATAGCACAGCAGAAAGCAACAAAAATGGCAGGATATCAGTTTTAAAGAAAACAAAAAATAAATGATTTCAAAATATTGATTTGTAAATGTCTGTTGATTACCACCATTCTTGTTTGATTTTATTCCAACTGTTCCTGAATGAAAAACTTGGGAGAGATTAAATGAACTGAATATGATTGGGTATGAGAAGAGTATGATATATTTGAGGAAGGCACATGTCTAAAACTAATTACAAACACATCATCAGGATAGCGTTTCAGTAATGTCAGCTCTGTTTATGGTGCTTTTGCTCTTCTAGGAATGCACAGCTCTTATTTCTTTAAACCTGCAGAGGATTTTGTTTGTTTGTTTGTTTGTTTGTTGTTTAATGCCGCACTCAGCAATATTCCAGCTAGATGACGGTGGTCTGTAAATAATCGAGTTTGGACCAGACAATCCAGTGATTGACATCATGAGCATCAATCCACGCAATTGGGATACAATGACATGCATCAGCCAAGTCAGCGAGCCTGACCACCCAATCCTGTTAGTCGCCTCTTGCAACAAGCAAAGGTGCCTTTTACGACAAGCATGGGTTGCTGAAGACCTATTCTACCCCGGATCTTCACGGGTCTGCAGTAGATTGATTAAGCCATCACATTGACGTATTCTCTGAAACCCAGTGTTTACTGCTGCAGATACAACTCAACAAGTCGCCAGGCAGCCCCAGTCCAGTCAACCCAGAAGCTCCACCCATCCCTGACATTCAGAGCAACACACCTGTACAGGTGGTTACCACCCCACCCCAGGGGCCGATTAGTGTCACCCCACACACCTCAACACCCATTCAACCAGTGCCACACGTGTCTCCGATGGCTGTCAGGTATATCTTTTGCACACCGTCACAAATGTCTCTGATGACTGCCTGATAAATCTTACACACACACACCTATGGAACACCTGACTCATGGTCATTTGCAATTCTGTGCTTGTAACATGAGGGCATTGATTTAGATGGAACATTGTGGCATTTAAACCCAAGAATTTGTGACCATTTGAAACCTACATCTCATTAAACATCCTCATACGCAGGAATAATAATGGAATGTTCACTCTAATGACCACAGTTTGCCTACTCCAGATTCGAACATGTTGAACACACTTTACACTCATATGCCTCTTCCCAAGTCCAGGGAGTTAACTGACTATAAAAGTCGAGTTTCCAACCTTTCTGAAATAGGCTGGTATTATGGAGTTACATTTTGTCTGGACTAACAAGTCTATGCATAGTCCAATCAAAATCGTGCAATGAAATCAAAATCCGGTTTGTAAACTGCCATGCAGATTCCAGTCAATTGCAGGATTTGCAAAGCATGTGCACCGCCAACTCGTCAACAAATATTTTCTGAATCTTTTCATGATTTTAATCAAGGTGCTCAAGTGATATTTGATGCACCTCGCAATGTAAGACTCGTTTTAACACAATATAGATCTTGATCATCGAATAGATCATATTGACTGGGTGCCGTCATTTTGTTTGAAGCAAATGCAAGTCATACGAGAGATGGAATCTGTTTGGTCCATTGGAAAGGCATTAAAGGAACATAACTCGTAATACCCACAGGGGGCTCTACGATCGAGCCCAGGAATTCCAGCCTAGTTCGGCAAGGGTGGAAACTGGACTTTTAAAGTCAGTTAACTCTCTTGCCTCCAGAAGATGACTCATATGTGACTGCAATGTTTATGACAGAAAAATCAAAACTCGGTTCATTAAAACATAAATTCATGTAGTTGTATGTCATTAATATGTGTCATGCTTTGACTCCAGCACGTCCACTGAGATATCTCCGCCAGGCCTCCAACATGTCCTCTCCAATGGCCACATGACTGAAGACCAAATACAGACTATTGAGTGTCTTGGTTCTGGTGCTGGAGGGAGGGTTTACAGGTGAGAGTCACGTTAAACAGACCACCCAGTGTCATGGTGATGGCAATGGTCACATTGTACAGACCACCCAGTGTCTTGGTGCTGGCAATGGTCACATTGTACAGACCACCCAGTGTCATGGTGCTGGCAATGGTCACATTGTACAGACCACCTAGTGTCTTGGTGCTGGTAATGGTCACATTGTAAAGACAACCCAGTGTCATGGTGCTGGCAATAGTCACATTGTACAGACCACCCAGTGTCTTGGTGCTGGCAATGGTCACATTGTACAGACCACCCAGTGTCTTGGTGCTGGCAATGGTCATTCTACAGACCACCCAGTGTCATGGTGCTGGCAGTGGTCACATTGTACAGACCACCCAGTGTCATGGTGCTGGCAGTGGTCACATTGTACAGACCGACTAGTGTCATGGTGCTGGCAGTGGTCACATTGTACAGACCACCCAGTGTCATGGTGCTGGCAATGGTCATTGTACAGACCACCCAGTGTCTTGGTGCTGGCAATGGTCACATTGTACAGACCACCCAGTGTCATGGTGCTGGCAATGGTCACATTGTACAGACCACCCAGTGTATTGGTGCTGGCAATGGTCACATTGTACAGATAACCTAGTGCCTTGGTGCTGGCAATGGTCACATTGTACAGACCACCCAGTGTCTTGGTGCTGGCAATGGTCACATTGTACAGACCACCCAGTGTCATGGTGCTGGCAATGGTCACATTGTACAGACAACCAAGTGCCTTGGTGCTGGCAATGGTCACATTGTACAGACCACCCAGTGTCATGGTGCTGGCAGTGGTCACATTGTACAGACCACCCAGTGTCATGGTGCTGGCAGTGGTCACATTGTACAGACCACCCAGTGTCTTGGTGCTGGCAATGGTCACATTGTACAGACCACCCAGTGTATTGATGCCGGCTATCTTCACATTGTAAAGACCACCTAGTGTTTTGGTGCCAAACATAGATTGATGGTTTACATTGATATGTTATTTGTTATCTTTTGCTGACTTGTCTTGTGAATTCACTTGGTGTCTTCATCACATTTACTTGACAAGTAAAGATTGCTTCTCTCCATTCAGGTCGGTACATGTGCCCTCAGGGAAACAGATTGCTGTCAAGGTAGGTGCTGCTGGTAGTTGCTTTACATCTTGCACATGCTTCAACTATTTAGAAAATAATGTAATAGTGCTAGTTATTGTTATGATAAGAACAGTTTGTTAATGTAGCACCCATATCCAGTAAATCCGATTCAACAAGTTACTTTTGATTGGTACACTTGTCACAGTACACGTGTTTCAGATTTGTCAGAATCTTTCCTTCAGAGCACCTGTTCCCTCAGGTATTCATTCACCAAAGATGATAAAAAATGCTAATGTGTGTTTGATTTTCAGGTGATACAGGTTGACATCTCTCCTGAAGTCCAAAAGCAGATCCTATGTGAGCTGGATATCCTCTACAAGGTGGGGACCACAGGGGTGACAGGGGTGACTGGGGTTGCTGTCTGTAAATGGCTGGGACCCTAGGGGTGGCTAGGGTGACTGCCCTGTACAACTCTGGGATGGTTGCCCTACACATGTTGGGAATATGTGAGATGGCTGACCTATACAAGGTGGGGGACACTATTGTTGGCTGGGCTGCCTGCCCTTAATGGGATGGGAACATACAAGGTGGGGACCCTAGGAATTACTGGGGTGGCTGCGCTATACAAGGTGGGGAACCAAGGGGTAACTGGGGTGGCTGCCCTATTCAAGGTGGGGAACCAAGTGGTGGCTGGGGTGGCTGCCCTATACAAGGTGGGAGACCCTAGGAATTACTGGGGTGGCTGCGCTATACCAGGTGGGGACTCTAGGGGTAACTGGGGTGGCTGCCCTATTCAAGGTGGGGAACCAAGGCGTGCCTGGGGTGGCTGCCCTATTCAAGGTGGGGGACCCTTTTGTTGGCTGGGGTGACTGCCCTATATGGGATGGGGACATAAAGGTAGGGACCCTAGGAATAACTGGGTTGGCTGCCTTATTCAAGGTGGGGAACCAAGGGGTAACTGGGGTGGCTGAGGTGTTGACCTATACAAGGTGGGGGACCCAAAGAATTACTGCGGTGGCTGCGCTATACAAGGTGGGGACACTAGGGGTAACTGGGGTGGCTGCCCTATTCAAGGTGGGGAACCAAGGCGTGGCTGGGGTGGCTGCCCTATTCAAGGTGGGGCCCCTTGGTATGGCTGGATGTTGCCCTATACAAGGTTGGGACCGCATGTTTTATTCATGACTGTTGTTAGAGATCAGTCAGTATGGGATGGATGGATATAGTGGCTGGTTTGTGTGGGACCAGAGTTAGACAATTACATGATTAATGTTTATTTAAAAGTTGTAGTCCGCAATGAAATGTCACTATTGTTTTTCCAGAATGTTCCTAGTCACAGATGTGTTTCATAGTCTTTATCTTCTAAATGTCCAGGAATGTCATACATTTCAGGAGGTTAAAGGAAATCTATCAGTTCACCATGTACACTTCACTTTCTTCTTTCCACAGTGCAATTCCCCAGCCATCATCGGCTTCTATGGGGCCTTCTTTGTTGAGAACCGGATCTCCATGTGCACCCAGTACATGGATGGTAAGCAATGTAATATTCCTCAAGATGGGCATGGACTTTCAATGACAGCCTGCGAGCTCTAAATGATGTATTTCCCATGCAATAAACAGAGTGCCTGAGAGTTACAGGACATTCTGATTGAAAGGTTTAAGTGAAACACTGTCTGACCTTCCTCAGTATAGAAAGGCAAGGTATTATTTCATGTTATATAGGTTGACCTTCTGGGTCAACTGGAGCACCAGAACTTAGATTTGTAGTGAGTTGGGCTGGTCGGGTAGCCTAGTGGTTAAAGCGTTCGCTCGTCACGCCGAAGACCCAGGTTCGATTCCCAACATGGGTACAATGTGTGAAGCCCATTACTGGTGTCCCCCGCCATGATATTGTTGGAATATTGCTAAAAGCAGCATAAAACCTTACACACTCACTCACACTCACTCTTTAGTGAGTGATTGAAACAGTTCAATATTTTTAAATTTCTAGGGCAGTTTTGAGTTTTTGAAATTATAACTAAATCAAATCCAGAGATTTGAATTAAATCTTTGAATTGTATTATTTTGGGAGAGAATGGTATCAATAAATGCTGTGAGTATTTTTCAGTGAAAATATGCTGAAAGTATTAGGTCATAGATTTGTTCATTAATTTCTTTCCGACATCTTTAAGTCTTTTGAAAATGTTAATAACAAAATATAATACATTTGTAGGACAGTGATGTGTGTGTCAATGTTTCAGGTGGGGCCTCTATAGTAGGTAACATGTTGCTACACGATATCAGTTTATGTGTCTGTGTTTCAGTTGGGGCCTCTATAGTAGGTAACATGTTGCTACACGATATCAGTGTATGTGTCTGTGTTTCAGGTGGGTCATTGGACCGTTACATGCCGGTGCCGGAGCTGGTGCTGGGCAGGATGGCGGTGTGTATCCTCGAGGGCCTCATATACATGTGGAACCTGAAGATCCTTCACAGAGGTACGCCGTCATCTCCTCCAGGTATCGGGGCAGGATGGTGGGGAAGAGTAGCATGCCTATAATTTATTAACATTCTTGGCTGTGTTTCCTTTTTCTCAAATGAGACACTACTGATTTTCCGTTTCCTAGAAAAAGTCACTAGTCCGTGTAGAGAGGAATGTATGTTTTATGAATAAGAACATCAACAATGCTTGGAGCAATGCACATTTCCCCAAGTCAGGAGCCCTTTCTGCTGCAGCGGGGAAAGATAAGAAAAATTAGATTGTGTTCTTCTATATGTTAACAAACCAACATGCTGCCCTGTTTCAGACATCAAGCCAAACAATGTTCTAGTCAACACCCAGGGGGAGGTCAAGCTGTGTGACTTTGGGGTCAGCACACAGGTCAGTTGCTGCATCACACACACTTGTACACCAGTGCCGCAGCAATACTGTGTTGTTACATAATTAGGAGATAAACATACTGTGTTTTCAATGTAGAGCTAGGTTACCTGTAGATTTAACCCCGCTAAATTGAATTTGGAACCGAACGCGCAGCGTGAGGTTTCAAATGTTAAATTTAGCTCGGTTAAATCTACAGGTAACCTAGCTCTACATTGAAAACACAGTATGTTTATCTCCATTCTACCATGACTAAATAAAACGCGAACTCTTTGGTGTTAGCAAATATACTCAGTGAAGCGGCATGGGTTGAGTTCAGTGTTTTGAGTGGGTTATCGATCTGAATTACGGAATCACCGAACAAAATATGGTGCTGTGTATACTCAAGCAGTTTGTTTACACCGTAATACTTCGCTCGAACATATGACAGGCATTGAAAGTATATAATCACGGCAACTTGGTAAGCTAACATGAGGTGGGCATCCCTAAAGAAAACAAAGCAAGCTTCGCAAGGCTTTCGCTCTACATCGCAAGTCACCATTATGACGTCACATCGCTCATTGTGACGCAAAAGATATGACGTCACAGTCGTATATAGAAAAGCGCCAAAATTCCAAGCTCTCTGTTGTCTCCAAAACGTAAATACATTCCCTTTGTTGATTTCTGTCGTATTTTTCTGCACGAAATGTATTGCCACACATCCTTTGAATATTGTAGTCTGTGTAACCGCATCTGTGCATTTTGTAACCTGTAATTGTAGATATAATTATTTAAATGTGCCTACCGACAATGACTGAAAATAGTACTATTCTATCAATTTTAGCTTCCGCGGTGATGCGGCCGTCAAACCAGCTGTTTCAATCAGAGGGGGTTTATTGTGATTTAATAGCCTCTGATTGACCAATCAGAATCGAGTAAATTCCAAATTCATGGTAGAATTTACCATAGTGATGCAGTGTTGCTGTTAATGAATCTGTAATGATGTTGAGTTGCTAATTAGTAACCCTAGCAATAAGGTGTTGCTCCATAATATAACCATAGTGACACACTGTCGGCTGATCTTAACTTTATTGTCAAATATATATGTCATGTAAAGCACATCCTGATAATTGTTCAGATGAACTTTTTTGTCACTGACTGGTATGTTGTAAATGTTAATGTTTCAGCTCGTCAAGTCGATAGCCACGACATTTGTGGGGACCAACGTGTACATGGCTGTAAGTACTACACATAGGGACCTGATAGGGGTAGTTGGTGGGCTGTACATGGCTGTAAGTACTACACATAGGGACCTGATAGGGGTAGTCGGTGGGCTGTATGTGGCTGTAAGTACCTACACATAGGGTACTGATAGGGGTAGTCGGTGGGCTGTATGTGGCTGTAAGTACCTACACATAGGGTACTGATAGGGGTAGTCGGTGGGCTGTATGTGGCTGTAAGTACCTACACATAGGGTACTGATAGGGGTAGTCGGTGGGCTGTATGTGGCTGTAAGTACCTACACATAGGGTACTGATAGGGGTAGTTGGTGGGCTGTATGTGGCTGTAAGTACCTATACATAGGGTACTGATAGGGGTAGTCGGTGGGCTGTACATGGCTGTAAGTACCTACACATAGGGTACTGATAGGGGTAGTCGGTGGGCTGTACATGGCTGTAAGTACTACACATAGGGTACTGGTAGGGGTAGTCGGTGGGCTGTACATGGCTGTAAGTACCTACACATATGGTACTGATAGGGGTAGTCGGTGGGCTGTACATGGCTGTAAGTACCTACACATAGGGTGCTGATAGGGGTAGTCGGTGGGCTGTACAAGGCTGTAAGTACTACACATGGGGTACTGGTAGGGGTAGTCGGTGGGCTGTACATGGCTGTAAGTACCTACACATAGGGTGCTGATAGGGGTAATCGGTGGGCTGTACATTTAGGGCCTTAAATTTTGTCACTTTGGCAGTAAATAATTTAACATAGTAAAGTTTACGTTTCAAGATCAGTGGATGGTTGAACATTTATTATTATTCTACTTTCTTCTCTTTTCATGGAATTTGTGTTGTACGAGAAATCTCCGGGGACCATCGTATTTGAAAACAATGTACTGTAAAACCTAGTGCCGCTACGGATAATTCTGTATTCTGTTGCGAGTTCTAACTCACAATAAGAAGTTCATATTTTATGCTTAGCAGTATTTCCTTTTTAGCATTCAACTTTCATGGTTTCAGTTAGACCAATATTGCACTGACAATGATTTTGAGTTTTACATTTGTCAGGTAAACACATGAGGACTGTGTGAGCATTTAGATATTTTGATATGTGAAAATTGAATTGCACTGATATGCTTGAACAAAGAAACTTAATGTCTTATAAAATCTGATAATAGCAAGCAGTTGTATTACCTATAAAAATACAAAGATGAAATTTCCTGTGTTTACAGCATCTTTGCAAGGTTGCACAAGGACACACATACACCACTTGATTAAAACTATTGCAGTGGAGGTTGTAGATGTGTCCAGGACAGTTTAACACTGTACTTGTGTGTATACTGGTGTATGTAGTTGCCATGGTTACCCTCCTGTTTCAGCCGGAGAGGCTCCAAGGGAGCCACTACGGGATCCCAGCAGAGGTGTGGAGTCTGGGCATCACCCTGTTTGAGGTGGGTGAGATGCACAAGACTAACGATCATTTAGAAAAGCATTTAGGAAATCTGTCATTACATAACTGGTTGCTGTTTGCTATTGTGCTGTTACGGCCAGCAACATCCTCACTTTCACCTGGACCGCCTCCGTGGTCTAGTGGTAGAGCAGAATATATTTGGGGTTCGATCACCAGCCGCATCATACCAAAAGACATTAAAAGATGGTACTTGTTGTTACCCTGTCTGGCGCTCAGCACTAAGGGTCTAAAACAAGGACTGGTTGGCTCGGAGTCGGTATACTGTGTCTGAGTGGGGTATTCATGTCAAACTGCAGCATAAAATATCTCAGTGGGCTAGCACTATAAATCGGCATCACTTCGGACTCACATTGGCATCACAGACACACACACACACACACACACACACACACACACACACACACACTAACACTAACACACACCCACACACACACACACTAACACTAACACTAACACTAACACAAACACACACTAATACACGTGCATGCACATCACTATGTATAAGTTAAACCCCATTTCACCTCACTTCACTTTCACCCAAGGTATTAGTTTTGGCAGTTTTACTTCTTTTTTTTTAAATGTTTACTCTTTCAGAGTTCCTGGATATATTTTGTCAGTTTTTAGTTTTGTTGTTTACCGGTTCCCTCATAGATATATGTTTGTCCGGGAACCTAATGTGGTTCTGAGGAATGTTTGGTTTGTGTGATCCAGTCTGAGTCACAGTCAATCAGAGACACGTACACTGATTCCATCTGATTCCATTTCAGCTGGCCACAAGAAAAATACCCTTTCAGTCGGTAAGTGTTGTGATGCTTGTGGATGAATAGTACAGCTATGCTTGGCATTGACAAACATAACTTGTGAAAGCGATGCATTGTCTGTTATCAAGGAAATGTAGAGATCTAACTCAGCAAGTCACTGCAATATACATACCTGCCTTATACCTTTACAGTTCAAACAATTCTCTTAAGATTCCATAGTGAGTGTTGTCAAAGATGTTCACTTGTGTAGTATATCTGTGTATAGTTATCGTATATAGTTTACCTACTACGTTGTCTCCATAGTGTATCAGTCATGTATTTCTAAAATGGGTGGTCAGGTAGCCTAGTGGTTAAAGCATTCGCCCGTCACGCCGAAGATCCGGATTCGATTCGCGACAGGGGTACAATGTTTGAAGTTTCTTGTGTCCCCTGCCGTGATATTGCTGCAATGTTGTTAAAAGCGGCGTAAAACCATACTCACTCACTATGTATTGCTAAGCAGTGTTTGCCTGTACTGTTTAGCCATTATGTTTGTGTACTAGTTTTGCTAATGATTTATCTACACAGTATGACAGTATGATTTATTTGCCTCTGTAGTTTTGTCATCTTTATGGTTTTACTGTATAATTTGTATGTTTTGTTTTCAGTTTAATCCAGATATGAAGGTTAGTAACATCGTGGTTTCCAGCTCAGCCGCCAATCTGCATAATACTGACTACTAGTCTGGCCTTTTGGGGTTCAGATTACTCCCTAGCAACCTATGCTTGTCCTATGATGCAAAGGAATAAATCGGGGAGTCAGACTCAGTGACTTACCTGATTGCATGTGGGTGATTGCTCATAATATCAATCACTTGATTATGTGGTCCAGACTGGTTTCATATAGCTGAAATATTGAAGCACAGCACTAAATAAGAAACTAACAAACTTTAGCATACAAGGCTGTATAAATACACGAAGGCAGTATTGTCAGTTGTCTGTATGATGGCTAGCTCTAAGCCTTCTCATATGTATGGTGTCTAGACCCGTGAAGATCCGGGGTAGAATAGGTCTTCAATAGCGCATGCTTGCCGTAAAAGGTCGCAACTAACGGGATAGGGTGGTCAGGCTCACTGACTTGGTTGATACATGTCATTGTATCCCAGTTGCGTGGATCGATGCTCATGATGTCAGTCACTGGATTGTCAGGTCCAGACTTGATTATTTGCAGACCGCCATCATATAGCTGGAATATTGCTGAGTGCGGCGTTAAACAACAAACATAAAAATGTATGGTGTCTATGTTTGGTTTAAAGGTGTTTACATACAGGCTGTTATCCATCTGATTTTTCTGTGTGCAGTGTCAGGGAGACCAAAACTTATGGTTGACAACTTCAACAGGGAGAACATAAAGTCATCATTAGGAAAGATAACCTTACAGCCAACTTCTGAATTCCACTGACCCGTGAAGATCCAGGGTAGAATAGGTCTTCAGCAACCCAGGCTTGCTGTAAAAGGCAACTATGCTTGTCGTAATAGGCGACTAACAGGATCAGTGGTCAGACTCGCTGACTTGGTTGATACATGTGATCGTATCCCAATTGCGTGGATCGATGCTCATGATGTCAATCACTGGATTGTCTGGTCCAGACTCGATTATTTACAGACCGCAATTCATATAGCTGGAATATTGCTGAGTGCGGTGTTAAACAACAAACCAACCAACTGAATTCCACTAACGATGTTCTCTTTTCTTATACCACTGCACTGTGTTTTTCAGCCCTTTGAACTGATGCAGTGTATTATTGAGGAGGTGAGTCTTAGTCCATGTGCCTCATGGTGTTTATTAATGATAAGAGACAGGTTCTGTTGCTGACATAATATATCTGCATCTGCTATCTGACTGTAACTGAGACTGTATCGTTAGTTGCTGGATATTTGTATTACCTGGCTGAGAGAGATGCTAATTGAGACAGTGTCTAGGTAGAGTAGAGTATTTGTGGTTGCTCGACGCCTGATCACTAAGACCCTCGGGCCAATCTCATTAAAATCAGATCTTAGTTCTCACAACTGCTAAACAAATGTCTGAGGACATACCATTACAGGTCATGTCAGACCGACGTTTCACAAATTTTGACCGACCAATGGAATGACTAACACGAAGACGGCAATAGCCAATCAGAAGGCAGCTTAATCGAGCTTTACGGCACAAGTTTCAAACTGGCGACTAGGCTTCGAAACATATTTTGACATACACTCGATAAAAAAATTAAAAACTGAACAAAAGTACATTTTGGAATGGCTAATAGCTGGTCTTCATTGTATGAATACAGACATAAAGCCCATAACTGTTGTTTGGAATACCCTGTATGTTTTTGTCGAGGTTAAACGATCAAAAATCACTTTCTAACCGT
Organism: Haliotis cracherodii; assembly: GCF_022045235.1. Classification (NCBI taxonomy): domain Eukaryota; kingdom Metazoa; phylum Mollusca; class Gastropoda; order Lepetellida; family Haliotidae; genus Haliotis; species Haliotis cracherodii. The sequence goes on from NW_027266264.1 coordinate 29,873,977, forward strand.
CACTTTCATGATTTGATAAGCGATGCTCTGATTGGTCAGATGAAAGGTCGTTCTGACATGACCCACAATTGGATGTCCTCAGATCTTTGATAAGCGGTAGCAAGAACTGACTGTGATGAGATTGTCCCCGGTGTGACTTACATTTTAACTTGTCACTGTCATGCAGGGAGGAGTAGTCTGGTAAACAAACAGTCTCATCAAAGACATAAGTAATCCTCAGAAGTCACTGTATGTTTTAAATTTGTAGACACCACTGATGTTGTCTCAAGAGTTCTTCAGTCCAGAGTTTGTTGGCTTTGTGGCAAGCTGGTGAGTTTCTTAACATTCCCTCCACCTCATATTTAAGTTGCCTTAGTAACGCTGAGGGGGTCGTTGTCGGCAGAGGTACTACAGATATGTACCTCAGTTACGTTTATGTATACAGATTTTTGTTGGGGTTTATTCTGTATACAAAAACGTACCTGGGGCACATATCTGTAGTACCTCTGCCAAAAACAGCCTCTGCAGCCATAGTAACCTATAAGCTCACTTGGGAGTATATGAATCAGCGCTCACACCATCCCTCAAGTCCCTGCTGACATTAAAGATTGTGTGTCAGTGTAGCCACATGATGACCATACAATTCCGACCCGTGAAGATTCCGGGGTAGAATAGGTCTTCAGCAACCCATGCTTGCCGTAAAAGGTGACTATGCTTGTCGTAAAAGGCGACTAATGGGATCGGGTGGTCATGCTCGCTGACTTGGTTGATGCATGTCATCGATCCCAATTGCGTGGATCGATGCTCATGATATCAATCACTGGATTGTCTGGTCCAGACTCTTATTTACAGACAGCCGTCATATTGCTGGAATATTGCTGAGGGCGGCGTTAAACAACAAACCAACCAACCATACAATTCCTGTTCATGTTCAGAGAGATGGTCGTAAAATATGCTATATTATGAAGGTAAATAGGAAAAGGGGGGATGCTATTGTGGAAATCATGATATTAACAGACTTAGCATCAAGTGAGAGTCCCGTACATAAAGTGACCATTTCTGAAGCTCACTGCCCCAACACTCCCCACCATGCATATCTCCCCCAGCTACCCTTCTACTAATGACTGGCCCTCGGATTGCTTTGTGTAATCACACAGCATTGATATGTCAGTTGTAAATGGTATTTATTCTTCAGCATGTTGAGGGATCCAGCTCGCAGACTGACTCCATCAGAACTTGCAGTGAGTATTTTCCTATTCTAAGAACATGGTGTTGATAAGCCAAGAGCTCAGTCTGTGATTTTAACCCATGATCACATGATCCTGGCACACTGAAGGGAAGCAACTCTTCCCACCAAATTGCAGGACCATTTATCCCTTAAAGTTTTAGTCCATGTAATGTACAGGATATTTATGTCATGCTCTGCTTATTATATACATGGAGACGAGGTACAAGCGAAGTCCTACATGCCTTGAATTTGCAGAAATAATGTCAGACAAATACCAATTGTTTCTAGCACATGTAAAGGTTGTCTTCAAGCCATCATGTGGCAGTGGCAGTGGCAGTATACCAGTTGCTTTGAATTTGTTGCGACCCCATCCGTGGTCTAGTGGTAGAGCATCCCCACAGAGAGTGGAAGGTCTGGGGTTCGATCCCCTGCTGCGTCATACCAAAAGAAGTTAAATATGGTACTTGTTATTACCCTGTCTGGCGCTACCTGTCTGGCGCTCGGCATTAAGGGGCTCAAACAGGGACTGGTCGCCTCCAAGTCAGTATACTGTGTTTGAGTGGGGTATTCATGTTAAACTGCTGCATGGTATCTCTGTGGGCTAACGGATGCACGGTGCTATATAAGTGCAATAATTTTGGACGCAACGTTAAACCCAATTTCACCTCGCCTTGTATTTGTTGCAGATTGTCACCTTGCCCTGATAGTATGGGTTTTTACTCACACAACTGGTTTTCGGTTTATTCTCACGACTACTTCTGCCATATTTTTTATTAATAATGGAGTAAAGTTTGGGTCGGAATCCTGAGTAGTTTATATCTGATCCATGGACTAAATGTTATCGATATCTCATATTTCTGGGGCGGTCGGGTAGCCTAGTGGTTAAAGCGTTCGCTCGTCACGCCGAAGACCCGGGTTCAATTCCTGACATGGGTACAATGTGTGAAGCCCATTTCTGGTGTCCCCCGCCGTGATATTGCTGGAATATTGCTAAAAGCGGCATAAAATCAAACTCACTCACTCACTCTCATATTTCTGAAAATAACATGGAGCAAAATGTTTGTTTGCAGAACCATCAGTTTGTGCAGCGCCATGCTAACAGTAATACCGTGATGATTGCGGAGTGGGTGCAGGGTTGTTTGCAGCAGCGGCAACAACAGCAAGCAGTCTCATAACATACCGTCTGCTGAAGGGGTAATGTCATGCCTTGGACTCAATCAGGTATACAGTTCGAACCAGTACTTGTTATCTGTCAGCTAACCATCTCCAGAATGCCAGACAATCATTCAGCCACTTCCATTGTGTCATCTTGTACCTAGAAAAAAGATGTCTGTGATATGCTTGCTTGTGTTGTTGATGCCGGATCTGAGTCACCTGGATGGGTTTACTATGATGACAGAGTGCGTCGGTTGTTGTCTGTGTCAAAGAAGACCTGTCCTGTGTGAGCGCTCTCTGTAGCACTAGCTCACAACCTCAAGATGACCGTGACAATCGAAGATGTCCAAGACAGCGGCCATGTCGGTAACATTGCTGGATGGCAGGCATGGCTGGCAAAATAATTAACTTCATTTGTACTTTGTGTATGCTTATTACATTTTAGTTTTTATAGTCAAGAAGGTTTATCAGAAGGGACTGGAGTGTGATTGCCCCAGTGACAAGTGATGGTGAGTGCTGGCAAGGCAACTCTAGCACAAGGTCGACGTGTGTGTAGAGCCTCATCACCAGTATACTCCCATCCACTTGGGCTGTGTATCTGTGATGTGGGACGTGTGAGTTATGATCTCTTGGAGTGTTAGACAGTTCTGCACCTGCACTGGTTCTGACACGACTCTAGGACAAGGTCGACGTGTGTGTAGAGCCTCATCACCAGTATACTCCCATCCACTTGGGCTTTGTATCTGTGATGTGGGACGTGTGTGTTATGATCTCTTGGAGTGTTAGACAGTTCTGCTCCTGCACTCTCACAAGGAAAAGTTGGCATCTGCACAACATGTGCAGGGTAGTAAGACATATATTCAATGCTGTGGTATATGTGCAACAGTTGGAGTATCTACAACAAGGGGTTGTTACCTTTCCTAGGTTGATTGTACACAACTGTTTATTTGGTTACACATCTGTTTATTTGGTTACACATCTGTTTATTTGGTTACATACTAGTGTGAACAACAACAACAAAAGACGCCGCCCGCCCGCACTATATTTTCAAAAGCCATTGCCCGAGAACCCATTCTTTTTAAGCCTTACCATATTTGACGTAATAAGCACCCCGCTCCAATAAGCACTCACGCTAGTAAACAATCTCAATTAGCACCCCTTCCGATTGATTAATGTACACAAGACTTATTAATTCATGTATGATACGCACTCGTGTGTTATATGCACCCTTAATTATGGGCAATTAAATCCTGGAAAAATATATTTTTCGTAAATAAACATTTCAGGCTGTCAGCCTAAACCACGAAATTTACAATCTTTCAACTCTGTTTGTTTTTTCACCAAAATAATATTCTAATAAGAGCCCCCTATTTCTAATTTTGAGAGCGCCCTGGCCGCCTATTACTTATTTTGGTAATTAGAAATCATAGTACAACACAATAGTTCTTTACTTGAGTTTCTGTTTTTGCAATGAGGTATAATTAAATTGAGTAAAGACAATTTGTTTCTTGTATCCGTACCAAAGAGGTTGGAAGATTTAGTTGTGGAGGGTGCAGCAGTTTGTACATTTCCCCACATAATGGATTTTGTCAGAGTTTCAAATCTGACCCAGGCGACTGTATTGGAAATTAAAAAAACACCAAAAGGTCTGCAGGACTGAAATATATGAATGGGATTATTTTCAGGTTTAGAATGTTTCAAGTATTCAAGTCACCTTTACCAAAATGCACGTAGAATATGGCTGCTGGCAGCTTTCCACACTATAGATGTATTAATTTACATCCTATGTCAATCAACTGTATTATAAATCTTTGTAATAAGCCAATGCCCTCATATCCAATTAGCAGATGCAGATCAATATTTAGATGATGGCTTACCTTATTATATGTATGGCTTGCTCTATCAAGCCTATTTCTACACATTTGGATTGATTGAATCTCAAATGTCAATGATTTTTCTCAACTGAAGCCAATTTGCAGCATAAAGGTAGTAAAGATATCCTAAGGACTAGTAGAAATTGGCCCATTTTAAGGGTTTTGCTATATGTTATCATTATAAGGACTAGTGGACAAAAATTATTAGTTTCTAACCCCGATTTGGGTGAATCAACCAATTAGATAGGAACCTGTTCCTTAGACTATTAATGTTGTATATGAATGTTTCTGAAATAGGTGTTATTTCGTTGGGCTGCGGCTTCATTTGCTATTGTTTAAGAGGCAGTCACATTGTTTATATGTTGGCAGTGCAAATCTAAAATGATGCCCTCAAATGATAAAGGTCATTTTAGAGTGATCTCCCTTGGAAGTGAGATTTCATTTATTTGAAGGCATGGACTGTTTGTTATCTGAGGATTTGAGAAGTGAGAACCTGATTGTGATGATTCTGTGAATGTTTGCACTGCAGACACAACATGATGCAGGGTTTATACACCAGTGAGCATCCCCTGTAAACTGTAGCCACTGTTTCTGTGAGTGTTAGCACAGCAGGTACTGTGCTACCATGTTATGCAGGCTTTTAATACACTGATTTCAACTGAATGAAATATTTTTATGTGTGAAAGATTCTATTATTTATCTTGCACAAATACCCGTTTTACATGAACTTCTATAATTATGTCATGTTTTAATCATAATTTGCTTAGTGCCAGTTTTATCTTCAGTGTTAGAGTATTGTTTTCAAAGCTTGGAGAGTTTGATGTCTGGAAGAGACAGTCTTTGGTGTTTCATGGTACCCCCTGATTGTACAGCTGTTAATTTTGCTTAAATATTAGAGAGCTTTTCCTATTATTGACATGTATCTGCATGAGATTATTTACACCAAATTAGTGTTATCTGTATTTTCAACCCAGGTACATTGGACAAGACAGTCAGACTGTCTGCCAACCCATGTGACTTCATTCCACTGTTTTGTGATCATGTTCCTTTAACTGTATTGTTACTGACATGTATTCAGACTGTATGAACAGAGTGTGGTAATAATATTAAGTTGCCCCTGTGAAAGGTAGCTGCTTACTGACCAAAAGTCACAATTCGAATGATGTCAACAATGCTGTTCGGATGACAAAAGCAATACACTGGTGTGCGTGAAGTGATATTTGCACTATTGTAACCAAGTTTTGTCTTGAACCACCTTAGGCCGTTATTTTATATTTGATGGATCACGGATCAGCTGACTCAATTTTCGTCCAAATTGGAAGAAAGATATAATCCAAATTTACCCCCCTCACACATCTTTCACACAGTTTTCTTTTGACATTACTCAGTGTTTTAAAAGAATCATCTATTAGGCTGCTCAATTTGACATACAATTTTCCCCAATTCGTTATTTTGACGAGTCATAGCTAAATTCCTAGCATGATGAATCCAAAGTTATGTCCCTTTATCCTTCAAACTTTGCTGAAATTAACTCCCTTTGTTTTCTGAGAAAAAAAATAGAAAAAAGCAAAGCTTCCTGTAGACAGTGGCACTAAAGATGCCAATGGCAAATTCATTTTTCTTCTTTTTTTTCTCCTTCTTAAAGGTATTATTTGTAAAAACTTTCTGTGATCCAGTTTATAAAAATAAGGCTGATGTCAGCTTTTTTAATAATAAAATATTTACTCCTCGGACTTCTGACTTTGACAAAGAGAATTTGTGATCCAGCTCATAAAAACAAATAATGACCTTATCTCTATGTATGCATGCTGTATGTGTTTGAGACTTCATTCTGTGTACTTCCACATCATTGTAACTAAACCTAGGGAATGTTTCTGGAATATTAACTGACATCGAAGGTCAAGGTCACTGATTATGAAATTTATTGTGTATGATCAAAGGCACATGTTTTAGGGGATGGGGCTCCATTACATGGGATTCTACCTACCTCATCCTCAGTGTCAGGGTCACTAGAGGTCACATTACAAAAAAATGCAAAAAAAAGTCGGGAACAGTCTTCTTAATAAAGGAGAAAGAGCTCTTGTGGATGGGGGGCAGTCGGGTTGCCCAGTGGTTAGAGTGGTTCGCTCGTAACACCGAAGACCTGGGTTCGAGTCCTGACATGGGTTACAATGTGTGAAGTGATATTGCTGGAATATTGCTAAAATCGGCATAAAACCATACTCACTCACTCACTTGTCGATGATGATGAATTATGCATACCTTCATCAGTGCTATCATATATCAAGATCATTTATAAATTACAACATATGTCAACAGGGATTTAGAATTGTTCGTCAATTGTATTGACTGTGGTATAGCACAGGTATCTGTAGTTAAAGGGGCACTGATCTAACGCCATTTCCCGGATTGGTTGTTGCCTTTGTTATTGTTTTTTCCCCTGTGAGTACCCGGATGATACGCAACGCAACTGAGCGTGACTAGAGACTGGGCTACCGTCTGCAAGGACAGCTAAATAAACTTGGAGGCTGGAGGCAATATTTGTTTTACGCATTTTTGAATAAACACTCTTTTTTTTAAATGTGATCTATAAAGATTCGACAAAGGGCGCATGTTAATTAATTTCTTCAGCCTAAACAAACAGACAAAAAGAACGGCGGAGCTCATCGGAAGTCGTCATTTGGAAATACCCCAGATGGTTATAGTTTAATACTAAAAAAAAGGTATCCATGCAGTGAAAGCATTTTCGGATTTCGGATTGCGTCGATAATACGATTACTACTCCCTTGTTGTCATCAACGTTTTCTCGTATAACCCTACACTTGTGTATTTGTCGTCATTCACTTGATGCTCAGTTAATGAATTTATTACAGGTACAATTAGTGGTAGCACCACTTAGATTACCTGACAAAGGTTCTCATTTGGCATTTATTGTGTCTGGGGTAATTATTCAATCTATATCCAGGTTTGAAGTGAGGTGAAATGTGCGTTATGTAATATGCACGTGGCAGCCCAGCAAGAGATGAATGATCAGTTGATTTACTTTTTTAGGTAAATCAACGGATCGTTCCTAGTCATCAAAGGATTAACAGAAAATACGTTGATTGATTAATCACTGTTATCTTGCACAGTGGATATGTCAAAAGTGAGTGTTTACATGTCTAGGTTTACTAAAACAAAGGGAATACACTCATATCATGGCGTGAAGTGCCGATGTAAAAACAACATACTTTGTTCAAAGGGTTAACTGATAATACGTTGATTGGTTGCTCATTGTTATCAAACTCATTGGATTTTTTAGGAACCGTGGACGTTATGAAAATAGTTGTCACGTGGCCTTTCTCAGCCAACCCTTGAGACTTGACACCTATGTGAAACACCTGAAACAATCCAAGTGATCAGTTGAGAAACGAACACTGGTTATAATATCCCGAAACGATATATATCTTTTAGAATATTTGATAGTTACAGAGACACGTGACATCGAATAAGTTATTTTGTATAGCTGCAGATGAGTGGGACATTATTCCTTTGTGTGGATATTCACGGATACATTCCTCGAACAAGGAAGCTGCCTATTTATACACATAAATTTGGTAAGTTGTAATTATGGTATTTGCATTTTGTTTTCCTTCATTTGAACCGATTCGTTCTTGTTTCTCTACGTCTTGGTTGGGAAATTCTTCAATGCGCGATAGACGTTGTTTTCACAGGTCATTTCCTTTGTAAGCGTGTATAGATTACCGTCAATTTGTAAAATGTGATTCTCTCAGGCAATTTATAAAATGTGTAAATATTTCAGTCATTTTGACTAAAAGATCTGTCCAGATTGATTAAGACGATCAAAAGGGCCTACAAACATCACAACAGATTATTATGTAGGATTAGAAGCCAAACAACATAGAAATGTACTTTTCCTCAACGTAACATTTTCAGTCTCTTGGTGATGACATTAAACATCAAAATGTTTGGAATTCGTTATCGTAATAATACAGATGGAAATGTTTTTCAGTCACTTTGTGAAATAACTGAATATTTATACGTTTAATAAATATGTTACACATTTTGACAGTAAAAAAATATACACACTATAAAAAAAGCAATGCTCAGATGAAATATTTACTTTGTGTTGCAAGTCAAAATAGTGTAAACGAAAATCGCAAAATTACCAAGCAAGTGACTTATCAAAACTTCGTCACCATTACCGATGCTACCCACAAAAATACCTACATTTCCTTATTATCTCGAAAACTGTATTTCATTTTGTTGATCAATGTGACCATACGCTCTTATTACTACCGGTATCCATAAAAGTGACTAATGCGCTTACGAATGGCGCAACAGAGGTCGCGAGCTAGTCTAGATTTCTGCTCTACATCCGGTTACTCACTGGGAAAAAACAATAACAAAGGCAACAACCAGTCCCGGGGAATTGCGTTAGATCAGTGCCCCTTTAATAACACACAATGACATATTATAATAAACATTCTTCATTTGCACTGGTAGTTACACTGATTAATGAATTGAATTGATTGTCTCTGAATAGTTTTTGTGTACTCCAACCCTGCATTGAAGCCTGCAGCAAAGTCATACATGATGTATTGACGTGGTCCCAGCTGGCATAATTTCATCTATTCATCTGAGGCAACAGCTTCTTTTTGGAAACAACTGGGTCATCACTGATCCATGAATATATTCTTACCGCTATTGTCAACGTTGTCAGGAATTTGTTTTGTTGGCAAATCGAAATTGGTTATTCACTAGCATTCTCAAGCATTGATGTTTCATATTTCTATACAGGAGTATTGGTTGATAACAACATCTGGTGTCACACGACACCAAAAGATAAGAGGTATATCTGAAGTCAATAATATTTTATTCAGGAAACAATAGTCAGAGTTAAAAACCCCACCAGATTTTGCATCATGTCCAAATGTCGCATTCTCGCGTTGTCGACCTTTGACAAAAAGTGCTATGTACAAAAAACACGAGAATGCGAGAACGCGAGAACGCGATATTTTGTCCAAATCTCGCGTACTCGCGATTTCGCATTCTCGTGCTTTTGGCATATTTAGTTCGTTTCCAATGGTCGATATCGCGAGACTGCGAGATCGCAAGAATGTCTCTTACAGTATTCCATAGGTAATAATATATGTCATACTTTTGACAAAATGTATTGACTCAGAGCATTATTGTTAATCACAGCGTATAGACTCGGCATGCAGATGAACTCATCAGCGCATTTTTACACTTTATCTATTAATTGGCATGTTAGACTTCTATTTCATAACTCAGTTATATTTGCACGGATCACTATGGAATTTTGGAAGGGACATTGTCGCGTTGTCGTATTGTCGCATTGACGCCCTTGCAAAAACAAGCAAAACGTGTCAAAATTAACCAAAGCGCGACAATTCGACAACACAACATTTTGGCCATTAGTCGCATTGTCGCGTTGTCGCATTGTCGCATTGTCGCTCTTTGAATAATCTTTTTCTATATTTTACAAAAGGGCGACAATGCCTGAACGCGAGATTTTCAAAGTCAAAATATGTCTCTTCGCATTTTTTAGGAACCGTGGACGTTATGAAAATAGTTGTCACGTGGCCTTTCTCAGCCAACCCTTGAGACTTGACACCTATGTGAAACACCTGAAGCAATCCAAGTGATCAGTTGAGAAACGAACACTGGTTATAATATCCCGAAACGATATATATCTTTTAGAATATTTGATAGTTACAGAGACACGTGACATCGAATAAGTTATTTTGTATAGCTGCAGATGAGTGGGACATTATTCCTTTGTGTGGATATTCACGGATACATTCCTCGAACAAGGAAGCTGCCTATTTATACACATAAATTTGGTAAGTTGTAATTATGGTATTTGCATTTTGTTTTCCTTCATTTGAACCGATTCGTTCTTGTTTCTCTACGTCTTGGTTGGGAAATTCTTCAATGCGCGATAGACGTTGTTTTCACAGGTCATTTCCTTTGTAAGCGTGTATAGATTACCGTCAATTTGTAAAATGTGATTCTCTCAGGCAATTTATAAAATGTGTAAATATTTCAGTCATTTTGACTAAAAGATCTGTCCAGATTGATTAAGACGATCAAAAGGGCCTACAAACATCACAACAGATTATTATGTAGGATTAGAAGCCAAACAACATAGAAATGTACTTTTCCTCAACGTAACATTTTCAGTCTCTTGGTGATGACATTAAACATCAAAATGTTTGGAATTCGTTATCGTAATAATACAGATGGAAATGTTTTTCAGTCACTTTGTAAAATAACTGAATATTTATACGTTTAATAAATATGTTACACATTTTGACAGTAAAAAAATATACACACTATAAAAAAAGCAATGCTCAGATGAAATATTTACTTTGTGTTGCAAGTCAAAATAGTGTAAACGAAAATCGCAAAATTACCAAGCAAGTGACTTATCAAAACTTCGTCACCATTACCGATGCTACCCACAAAAATACCTACATTTCCTTATTATCTCGAAAACTGTATTTCATTTTGTTGATCAATGTGACCATACGCTCTTATTACTACCGGTATCCATAAAAGTGACTAATGCGCTTACGAATGGCGCAACAGAGGTCGCGAGCTAGTCTAGATTTCTGCTCTACATCCGGGTACTCACTGGGAAAAAACAATAACAAAGGCAACAACCAGTCCCGGGGAATTGCGTTAGATCAGTGCCCCTTTAATAACACACAATGACATATTATAATAAACATTCTTCATTTGCACTGGTAGTTACACTGATTAATGAATTGAATTGATTGTCTCTGAATAGTTTTTGTGTACTCCAACCCTGCATTGAAGCCTGCAGCAAAGTCATACATGATGTATTGACGTGGTCCCAGCTGGCATAATTTCATCTATTCATCTGAGGCAACAGCTTCTTTTTGGAAACAACTGGGTCATCACTGATCCATGAATATATTCTTACCGCTATTTTCAACGTTGTCAGGAATTTGTTTTGTTGGCAAATCGAAATTGGTTATTCACTAGCATTCTCAAGCATTGATGTTTCATATTTCTATACAGGAGTATTGGTTGATAACAACATCTGGTGTCACACGACACCAAAAGATAAGAGGTATATCTGAAGTCAATAATATTTTATTCAGGAAACAATAGTCAGAGTTAAAAACCCCACCAGATTTTGCATCATGTCCAAATGTCGCATTCTCGCGTTGTCGACCTTTGACAAAAAGTGCTATGTATAAAAAACACGAGAATGCGAGAACGCGAGAACGCGATATTTTGTCCAAATCTCGCGTACTCGCGATTTCGCATTCTCGTGCTTTTGGCATATTTAGTTCGTTTCCAATGGTCGATATCGCGAGACTGCGAGATCGCGAGAATGTCTCTTACAGTATTCCATAGGTAATAATATATGTCATACTTTTGACAAAATGTATTGACTCAGAGCATTATTGTTAATCACAGCGTATAGACTCGGCATGCAGATGAACTCATCAGCGCATTTTTACACTTTATCTATTAATTGGCATGTTAGACTTCTATTTCATAACTCAGTTATATTTGCACGGATCACTATGGAATTTTGGAAGGGACATTGTCGCGTTGTCGTATTGTCGCATTGACGCCCTTGCAAAAACAAGCAAAACGTGTCAAAATTAACCAAAGCGCGACAATTCGACAACACAACATTTTGGCCATTAGTCGCATTGTCGCGTTGTCGCATTGTCGCATTGTCGCTCTTTGAATAATCTTTTTCTATATTTTACAAAAGGGCGACAATGCCTGAACGCGAGATTTTCAAAGTCAAAATATGTCTCTTCGCATTTTTTAGGAACCGTGGACGTTATGAAAATAGTTGTCACGTGGCCTTTCTCAGCCAACCCTTGAGACTTGACACCTATGTGAAACACCTGAAGCAATCCAAGTGATCAGTTGAGAAACGAACACTGGTTATAATATCCCGAAACGATATATATCTTTTAGAATATTTGATAGTTACAGAGACACGTGACATCGAATAAGTTATTTTGTATAGCTGCAGATGAGTGGGACATTATTCCTTTGTGTGGATATTCACGGATACATTCCTCGAACAAGGAAGCTGCCTATTTATACACATAAATTTGGTAAGTTGTAATTATGGTATTTGCATTTTGTTTTCCTTCATTTGAACCGATTCGTTCTTGTTTCTCTACGTCTTGGTTGGGAAATTCTTCAATGCGCGATAGACGTTGTTTTCACAGGTCATTTCCTTTGTAAGCGTGTATAGATTACCATCAATTTGTAAAATGTGATTCTCTCAGGCAATTTATAAAATGTGTAAATATTTCAGTCATTTTGACTAAAAGATCTGTCCAGATTGATTAAGACGATCAAAAGGGCCTACAAACATCACAACAGATTATTATGTAGGATTAGAAGCCAAACAACATAGAAATGTACTTTTCCTCAACGTAACATTTTCAGTCTCTTGGTGATGACATTAAACATCAAAATGTTTGGAATTCGTTATCGTAATAATACAGATGGAAATGTTTTTCAGTCACTTTGTAAAATAACTGAATATTTATACGTTTAATAAATATGTTACACATTTTGACAGTAAAAAAATATACACACTATAAAAAAAGCAATGCTCAGATGAAATATTTACTTTGTGTTGCAAGTCAAAATAGTGTAAACGAAAATCGCAAAATTACCAAGCAAGTGACTTATCAAAACTTCGTCACCATTACCGATGCTACCCACAAAAATACCTACATTTCCTTATTATCTCGAAAACTGTATTTCATTTTGTTGATCAATGTGACCATACGCTCTTATTACTACCGGTATCCATAAAAGTGACTAATGCGCTTACGAATGGCGCAACAGAGGTCGCGAGCTAGTCTAGATTTCTGCTCTACATCCGGGTACTCACTGGGAAAAAACAATAACAAAGGCAACAACCAGTCCCGGGGAATTGCGTTAGATCAGTGCCCCTTTAATAACACACAATGACATATTATAATAAACATTCTTCATTTGCACTGGTAGTTACACTGATTAATGAATTGAATTGATTGTCTCTGAATAGTTTTTGTGTACTCCAACCCTGCATTGAAGCCTGCAGCAAAGTCATACATGATGTATTGACGTGGTCCCAGCTGGCATAATTTCATCTATTCATCTGAGGCAACAGCTTCTTTTTGGAAACAACTGGGTCATCACTGATCCATGAATATATTCTTACCGCTATTGTCAACGTTGTCAGGAATTTGTTTTGTTGGCAAATCGAAATTGGTTATTCACTAGCATTCTCAAGCATTGATGTTTCATATTTCTATACAGGAGTATTGGTTGATAACAACATCTGGTGTCACATGACACCAAAAGATAAGAGGTATATCTGAAGTCAATAATATTTTATTCAGGAAACAATAGTCAGAGTTAAAAACCCCACCAGATTTTGCATCATGTCCAAATGTCGCATTCTCGCGTTGTCGACCTTTGACAAAAAGTGCTATGTACAAAAAACACGAGAATGCGAGAACGCGAGAACGCGATATTTTGTCCAAATCTCGCGTACTCGCGATTTCGCATTCTCGTGCTTTTGGCATATTTAGTTCGTTTCCAATGGTCGATATCGCGAGACTGCGAGATCGCAAGAATGTCTCTTACAGTATTCCATAGGTAATAATATATGTCATACTTTTGACAAAATGTATTGACTCAGAGCATTATTGTTAATCACAGCGTATAGACTCGGCATGCAGATGAACTCATCAGCGCATTTTTACACTTTATCTATTAATTGGCATGTTAGACTTCTATTTCATAACTCAGTTATATTTGCACGGATCACTATGGAATTTTGGAAGGGACATTGTCGCGTTGTCGTATTGTCGCATTGACGCCCTTGCAAAAACAAGCAAAACGTGTCAAAATTAACCAAAGCGCGACAATTCGACAACACAACATTTTGGCCATTAGTCGCATTGTCGCGTTGTCGCATTGTCGCATTGTCGCTCTTTGAATAATCTTTTTCTATATTTTACAAAAGGGCGACAATGCCTGAACGCGAGATTTTCAAAGTCAAAATATGTCTCTTCGCATTTTTTAGGAACCGTGGACGTTATGAAAATAGTTGTCACGTGGCCTTTCTCAGCCAACCCTTGAGACTTGACACCTATGTGAAACACCTGAAGCAATCCAAGTGATCAGTTGAGAAACGAACACTGGTTATAATATCCCGAAACGATATATATCTTTTAGAATATTTGATAGTTACAGAGACACGTGACATCGAATAAGTTATTTTGTATAGCTGCAGATGAGTGGGACATTATTCCTTTGTGTGGATATTCACGGATACATTCCTCGAACAAGGAAGCTGCCTATTTATACACATAAATTTGGTAAGTTGTAATTATGGTATTTGCATTTTGTTTTCCTTCATTTGAACCGATTCGTTCTTGTTTCTCTACGTCTTGGTTGGGAAATTCTTCAATGCGCGATAGACGTTGTTTTCACAGGTCATTTCCTTTGTAAGCGTGTATAGATTACCGTCAATTTGTAAAATGTGATTCTCTCAGGCAATTTATAAAATGTGTAAATATTTCAGTCATTTTGACTAAAAGATCTGTCCAGATTGATTAAGACGATCAAAAGGGCCTACAAACATCACAACAGATTATTATGTAGGATTAGAAGCCAAACAACATAGAAATGTACTTTTCCTCAACGTAACATTTTCAGTCTCTTGGTGATGACATTAAACATCAAAATGTTTGGAATTCGTTATCGTAATAATACAGATGGAAATGTTTTTCAGTCACTTTGTAAAATAACTGAATATTTATACGTTTAATAAATATGTTACACATTTTGACAGTAAAAAAATATACACACTATAAAAAAAGCAATGCTCAGATGAAATATTTACTTTGTGTTGCAAGTCAAAATAGTGTAAACGAAAATCGCAAAATTACCAAGCAAGTGACTTATCAAAACTTCGTCACCATTACCGATGCTACCCACAAAAATACCTACATTTCCTTATTATCTCGAAAACTGTATTTCATTTTGTTGATCAATGTGACCATACGCTCTTATTACTACCGGTATCCATAAAAGTGACTAATGCGCTTACGAATGGCGCAACAGAGGTCGCGAGCTAGTCTAGATTTCTGCTCTACATCCGGGTACTCACTGGGAAAAAACAATAACAAAGGCAACAACCAGTCCCGGGGAATTGCGTTAGATCAGTGCCCCTTTAATAACACACAATGACATATTATAATAAACATTCTTCATTTGCACTGGTAGTTACACTGATTAATGAATTGAATTGATTGTCTCTGAATAGTTTTTGTGTACTCCAACCCTGCATTGAAGCCTGCAGCAAAGTCATACATGATGTATTGACGTGGTCCCAGCTGGCATAATTTCATCTATTCATCTGAGGCAACAGCTTCTTTTTGGAAACAACTGGGTCATCACTGATCCATGAATATATTCTTACCGCTATTGTCAACGTTGTCAGGAATTTGTTTTGTTGGCAAATCGAAATTGGTTATTCACTAGCATTCTCAAGCATTGATGTTTCATATTTCTATACAGGAGTATTGGTTGATAACAACATCTGGTGTCACATGACACCAAAAGATAAGAGGTATATCTGAAGTCAATAATATTTTATTCAGGAAACAATAGTCAGAGTTAAAAACCCCACCAGATTTTGCATCATGTCCAAATGTCGCATTCTCGCGTTGTCGACCTTTGACAAAAAGTGCTATGTATAAAAAACACGAGAATGCGAGAACGCGAGAACGCGATATTTTGTCCAAATCTCGCGTACTCGCGATTTCGCATTCTCGTGCTTTTGGCATATTTAGTTCGTTTCCAATGGTCGATATCGCGAGACTGCGAGATCGCAAGAATGTCTCTTACAGTATTCCATAGGTAATAATATATGTCATACTTTTGACAAAATGTATTGACTCAGAGCATTATTGTTAATCACAGCGTATAGACTCGGCATGCAGATGAACTCATCAGCGCATTTTTACACTTTATCTATTAATTGGCATGTTAGACTTCTATTTCATAACTCAGTTATATTTGCACGGATCACTATGGAATTTTGGAAGGGACATTGTCGCGTTGTCGTATTGTCGCATTGACGCCCTTGCAAAAACAAGCAAAACGTGTCAAAATTAACCAAAGCGCGACAATTCGACAACACAACATTTTGGCCATTAGTCGCATTGTCGCGTTGTCGCATTGTCGCATTGTCGCTCTTTGAATAATCTTTTTCTATATTTTACAAAAGGGCGACAATGCCTGAACGCGAGATTTTCAAAGTCAAAATATGTCTCTTCGCATTTTTTAGGAACCGTGGACGTTATGAAAATAGTTGTCACGTGGCCTTTCTCAGCCAACCCTTGAGACTTGACACCTATGTGAAACACCTGAAGCAATCCAAGTGATCAGTTGAGAAACGAACACTGGTTATAATATCCCGAAACGATATATATCTTTTAGAATATTTGATAGTTACAGAGACACGTGACATCGAATAAGTTATTTTGTATAGCTGCAGATGAGTGGGACATTATTCCTTTGTGTGGATATTCACGGATACATTCCTCGAACAAGGAAGCTGCCTATTTATACACATAAATTTGGTAAGTTGTAATTATGGTATTTGCATGTTGTTTTCCTTCATTTGAACCGATTCGTTCTTGTTTCTCTACGTCTTGGTTGGGAAATTCTTCAATGCGCGATAGACGTTGTTTTCACAGGTCATTTCCTTTGTAAGCGTGTATAGATTACCGTCAATTTGTAAAATGTGATTCTCTCAGGCAATTTATAAAATGTGTAAATATTTCAGTCATTTTGACTAAAAGATCTGTCCAGATTGATTAAGACGATCAAAAGGGCCTACAAACATCACAACAGATTATTATGTAGGATTAGAAGCCAAACAACATAGAAATGTACTTTTCCTCAACGTAACATTTTCAGTCTCTTGGTGATGACATTAAACATCAAAATGTTTGGAATTCGTTATCGTAATAATACAGATGGAAATGTTTTTCAGTCACTTTGTAAAATAACTGAATATTTATACGTTTAATAAATATGTTACACATTTTGACAGTAAAAAAATATACACACTATAAAAAAAGCAATGCTCAGATGAAATATTTACTTTGTGTTGCAAGTCAAAATAGTGTAAACGAAAATCGCAAAATTACCAAGCAAGTGACTTATCAAAACTTCGTCACCATTACCGATGCTACCCACAAAAATACCTACATTTCCTTATTATCTCGAAAACTGTATTTCATTTTGTTGATCAATGTGACCATACGCTCTTATTACTACCGGTATCCATAAAAGTGACTAATGCGCTTACGAATGGCGCAACAGAGGTCGCGAGCTAGTCTAGATTTCTGCTCTACATCCGGGTACTCACTGGGAAAAAACAATAACAAAGGCAACAACCAGTCCCGGGGAATTGCGTTAGATCAGTGCCCCTTTAAATATCACATGTATGTATATAGAGGCTCACAAAAACTTGACCCAAAATTCAATGTAGGTGGTAAGAGGAAAACGAATTCAACTTCGAAATGGCTTTATATTTGTCACCTAAACAGCTATAAATTAAATATTTTGCTTATATTGTTATGGAACCACATCTAATTGTGAAACAGAGTTGACATATTTGTCAAAAGTCTTCTTATTTATGTTCTTATTTCATTTTTATGTCGGTCAGTTTTGTAAAGCCACTCATAAAAGATAAAAGGCCTTACTATCTGATATTACTAGTGAATGGCTCTTTCAAACCTGACCTTGCATGACTGGGTAATCTAGCCTCACACTGCACTGTGTAAGGGGCGTGGCCCTACATGATGCAGTATACCTTCTTGTGGATCTTAGTCATCGATCTGGTGCTTCATCTTACCTTCATGTATGCAGGGAGTCTATCATCTTCCTGAGGCAAGGGAGTTAACTGACTTTAAAAGTCCAGTTTCCAACCTTGTCGAACAAGGCTGGAATTTCTGGGCTAGATCGTACCACCACCAATGGCTGTTATGAGTTGTGTCCCTTCTATGTCCCTCCTATTGACCAATCAGAGTCTACTGCCCATATATCACTTGCATTTGCTTCAAACAAAATGGCGGTACCATGTGAAGACGAACTGATCGCTATGTCTGTATATTGTGATAAAACGGGTCTTACTTTTGCGTAAAGCATCAAATCACGTGAGCACCTTGATTAAAAACATGAAAAGATTTGGAAAGTATCTACGGACACCGAATTGGCAGTACAATGCTTTGCAAATCCTGCAATCGACCAAAACCTGCACAGCGGTTTACGGTTTACGAACCGGATGTTGATTTCGTTTAAGCGATTTTGATTGGACTATGCATAGACTCGTTAGTCAAGCCAAAATATAACTAAATGATTCCAGTCTAGTTCGGCAAGGGTGGAAACTGAACTTTCGTAGTCGGTTAACTCCCTTTCCTGGAAGTTTCGACTCTATACATGTTATATACACTCCCTGATGTTTGCAACTGTGTTTTGTCTTTATCTACCGATATATACAATGCATGTAGAGGGATGTGCTTAACACTGTTTTTGTAAAGGGAGTACAAGAGTTATATTGTTCCATACAACACTATATGTCCTTCTGCATAGTGCTGTGAGGTTAACCCACCAACAAAGACATGACAATGATACGAAAACCAGTGTACATGTATGTGAGGGAAATAAAGCCAATCGGACATTGTTATGTATTTCTTAAGTGTTTCTCTTTATTTGTGAGCAGCAGCAATATGTGCAATTGTACAATGCAGAAGTAGTTCAAAGTTAACCTATTATTTCCTCGTTTGAAGCAAACTGATCATCAACAACACACATGATTAAGTTATTGAGTGACGTATTTTCAACAGGATTTGAATTGAATAATTTTTGGCAAACAAATGTAAAGTAAACTACGGTTATAACGAACTCAATGGGACTACTAATGTTAGTTCGTAATAACCGTAGTTCGCTATAAGCATATATACAACAAATGACCGGTACTAAAAACAAAGGTTCGTTATATCGGTACGTTCGTTATATTATAAGCGTGTTCGTTATAAACGTAGTTTACTGTAAATAGATTCCTGAATTATGTGCTGGTATTTGTGTATGTTAAGATCATCCAACTTTTCCAGACGGCCGTATCCTCGCTATGACATTACAATGTAGACTAACATTTGGTTCCAGAAATAATATGGTGTTATTTTAAAATATATATCTACATGATTAATAATAAAATCCAATAGAGACCAGAACAATGCTTAATTTCAGACTTGCCAAATCATTTTAAACTTGAGTTGGATTCCGTTCTTAATGTATTCATCAGGTTTGGAAGCCGATTATTTCCTATGGTATGTTTACCATAGTATGTGTCCTTCAGTGTTGTCTGTTGTCTGTTGACCTTTGTCAAGCCAGTGTCAGGAATGTCCATATGCATCAGTCATCCAACAAAACTGGATTTTGAATGTGATTTGTCATATGTTTATCAAAATCGTTGGCTGCATGTAATAATTTACCTACATTATCTGAGGTAGTAACTTACACGTGATTACTGTACACGAAACACACGAAGATTGACTATCACTGTTGTGGGTCACTTTATGTGTTTAAATATGTCGACAGAATCCAGATAACATTAGCTGACTGCACATCGTACTTCCTCTATTAGGCGCTCAGAAGTATATTAATTTGGCGCAAGCTGTTGACCCATGTACTGGAGGCACGGCGTCTCGTGTTTAATGCTAGAACAGTGGCAACCCATTACCTTATCGATTTCCAAATTCTAGTCATTCAAAGGGTACACTTTAAGTAAAGGGTCATCATTAATCACCAACAAAATTAATCACAGTATTAGAGGCCCGGCTTCTAGATTTTGGCCATTTACAGACCAGCGTGTAAAGCAGAAATAGCGTCTAATAGAGGAAATAGGGTAGTTGCCGTTTATTGTAAGTCGATAAAAGCACCCGGCCACTGTACCCGAGCGCTACTATGTATCTTGGGTAAGGGAGCAAGTATTTGGCTTTCGGGAGGGGATTTTGGTTGAGAACACCATTCGTTTAAAATGAGCTCAAATATCTTTTTTAATGAATGAAAATAAGGAAGTCATAAGAAGCAACTAACGGGATCGTGTGGCTTGGTTGATGCATGTCATCGTATCCCAAGTATGGGTAGATTGATGCTTATGATGTCAATCACTGGATTGTCTGGTCCTCGATTATTTACAGCCCGTCGTCTTATAACTGGAATATTGTTGAGTGCGGCGTTAAACAACAAAGAAAGAAAGTGAGTTACATGAACTGTTTCGGGATATGCCGTGTTAGCCTTGTTCACCTGACAATCTATGCTCGTCGAACAAGTCGACTTACTGGATCAGATGGCCAGGCTCTGTAACTTGGTTGACAGTGTGTGAACGTACCCCCCGAAGGCGTGGATAGTTACTCGTGATATCAATCAATGGTGTGTTTTTTTCTGGTTCAGATTCGATTACTAGTTATCTACAAACCGCCGTCAGCCGAAATATTGTTGAGTGTGGCGTTAAACAACAAACAGAACATTGAATATAATCAGAGAAACAACATATGAACCGATATTTTATCCACGTTTTTCGTCTTGGGGTATCAAGTGTTATACCTTCGCACGATCTTGCAACCAGCCCGAACAGATGCAGAGCTAACGCTTTTATTTAACGTCTCCATTTCTTGACTTTGGTGCCGAACTTCTCGCTGACGGTGACGATAGCGCCATTTGGAGATTCCTCACGCAGCAGCTCCAAGAACGCTTCTCCCACTTTACTCGGGCTTTCAACAAACACGAAAAAAGGTTCAGCCATCAAGACTATTAAATCAGACTGCGCCTTCAAATCTCGTGATTCATTCCGATTGAATGTAACGCCCAAACATAAGGCGGGTTTACGAGAAGCAGAGAGGAGACTACCATGATGTAAATGGATCGAGTAGAACAGAAACGTGGAAACACCATGTCCGATTCTTAGCCTAGAAGTGGTGACATTTTGAACCAACCACAGGATCTATAATAAGTATGCAGATAACATAACATCAATTCATGGTATGACTTAACAGCATCATTTCACAGTATGTCCACTTTCAGATAACATTGCATCAATTCATGGTATGACTGCTTGAATATATAACAGCATCATTTCATAGTGTATCCACTTTCAGATAGCACATCAATTCATGGTATGACTTCTTGTACATATAACAGTATCATTTCACAGTATGCACACTTTCAGATAGCACAACATCAATTCATGGTTTGTTTGTTGTTTAACCCCGCACTCAGCATTTATTCCAGCCACATGACGGCGGTCTGTACATAATCGAGTCTGGACCAGACAATGCAGTGATTGATATCATGAGCATCGATCCACGCAATTGGGATACGATGACATGCCTCAACCAAGTCAACGAGCCTGACCACCGATCCCGTTAGTCGCCTCTTTCGACAAGAATAGTCGCCTTTTACGGCAAGCATGGGTTGCTGAGGACGAAGTCTACCCCGGATCTTCACGGGTCAAATTCATAATACGTCAAATTGTATAACACAGCACCATTTCATAGTATGCTGACTTTTAGATACTACAATGTCGATTCATGATATGTCGTCTTGTATATCAAAGCATGAATTCATAGTATACCCACTTTCAGATACCTCAACATCGATTCATGGTATGTCATCTTATATATCACAGCATCAATTCATAGTATACCCACTTTCACTAAAGCATATATTTGCTGTATGATAGCACTTGACAGATATAACATAACTAATGTATAATAGTATAATGAAGACATCAGTAGAATGATAACGGGTGTCAGTTAATCACCAAATAAACCTGGTCACGTGACGTTTGATTTCTCCGATATGAACTATAAGTCGCGAATATTATATTAATTATCGTCTACAGACATTTGATGTCTTTCTATTTGTTTTAAAAGGTTGTATACTTACTTCATGATCCCAAACATGTCAAATTGGTCCTGCGCTTCCTGTTTTGGGTAGGGGAAGCGTGGGTCAAGGTCACTTTGAGGCAAGATGGCGGTCTCTGAGAAGGCGGGACACACACAAGCAAAACTTAGGTTAGCTCGTTTATAGTGCGGGTTGTCCTGTCAACGGAGAAATGAGAAACCATAAGATAACGCCCTCTTAAATACCTCTACTTATATGATACATATGAACAACAGGAAACTGGGGATGGAAATACACTCACAGCACAACTCTGGGTGAAGGAAATGACAGCCTGCTTAGAAGCCCCGTATACCGGCAGATGGTATGTGGCCATCAGTCCTGAAAGTGACACACAAGCGTAAGAGTTTGAACAATTCAAATATTACTTGAATAAATGCGATTAATGAAAGACCAGCAGGTTACAGAAATGAATACTAGTACGTTTAATACCTGACAGACCCGTGAAGATACGGGGTAGACTAGGTCTTCCACAACCCATGCTTGCCGCAAAAGGTGACTATGCTTGTCGTGAGAGGCGACTAACGGGATCGGGTGGTCAGGCTCACTGACTTGGTTGATGCATGTCATCGTTTCCCAATTGCGTGGATCGATGCTCATGATGTCAATCACTGGATTGTCTGGTCCAGACTCGATTATTTACAGACCGCCGTCATATGGCTGGAATATTGCTGAGTGCGGGGTTAAACAACAAACAAATGATACCTGACATAGACGCCATGTTGACCACGAGTCCACCTCTCCCTCCGGCACTCATGGCGTCGACAGCCAGAAGGGTACCACGGACCACTGACTTCTGGGAAGAAACCACAATTTATAAAGTATACATGCATAGTGTTATCGGTGCAATGAACAGGGTAAATATGACAATAAGGTCAACTCGTTGGTCTTACTGTTTAAAAAAAATATATACATCGGTGCAAAGTATGCGGGTTCAAAATACTAATGCCTCACGTCCCCAAAAGGTTTAGACTAGTGCTGAGACGAGTCCAAATTTACTACCCGGGTACCTACACCCCTATTACCCGACCCTACCCGGGTACCCACTGTTGGTTTCAAAATATAGGTACAAAATGTCCGATTGGGAATAGTTTGACAGTAGTGTATTTAGATACACGTATAAAACGATATGGTGTGTGCGTGCGTGCGTGCGTGCGTGCGTTTGTGTGTGTGAAGTATTTGTCTGAGGGAAGACTTAGCAGACCAGGAAAACCCCGATAATCTGGAACCGCTTCTTTCACTGCTGAGAACGTCATCACATATAGAACGGGACGTTTCGCCTTACCATGATTCGTTCATCCGAAAATGTGTTGTTTCGTACAATTGCAATGTGAATTGTTCTATCTGGGTTAACGGGTTTCCCATGCCACTATGGTAACCTACCAGGTTGATGTCGATCATCTTTGTCCAGTTCTTCTCGTCAGCTATCCCAGCATTATTCACCACGATGTCCAAGCCGCCATATTTCTCTCTCACTGCGTCGAACACACCTGCTCAGGAAGGTAGATGTCAGTGGCATTATTTCCTTGGCTAAGAGTAACCCAGCTTTGATTTGTTTGTCGTTTTACGCCTCAGTCGAGGGAATTTCAGATATAATCACGACAGCCTGTAAATACTAGTAATCGAACCTGGATCAGTGATACGATGAATTGTTTGTTTGGCTGTTTTAATCGTTTGATGTGTGACCCCCAACTCCGTAGTATTTCAACTATATGACCGACGGGAGGGGAAGGACACGCTCACCTTTCCGCGAACACCTGGCATCATCACTATTTGTTAGTAATTCCTAAACACATTCTCACGATATAGTCGGAATCGTACAATTGACTCTGCTTATGAATATGGACAGTGTTTTGTCGTCGCTTTTATTTAGACGGCGCCATGAATGTTTCGAAGATGCTTCTGTAGTGGCTCATGATGGAGATGGTGGTGGTTCCATAATTGTCCGGGATGTTCTACCTACTGCAGAGGGCACGGGTGGCCCAGTCGTCTAAGGCGCCGCGATTCGCTGTGCAGAGTTGCGTCCCTTGGGCACGCCAGAAACCTATGATTGTGGGTTCGAATCCCGGTTCGCCCCGATTAAGTTTCTAGGTTTGTCAGCACCATACCCGTGCTCGTTGGTTTCACCGAAGTGGTAAACGTCTTAGACCTGCATCACTTCGGGCTTTCCTCCCACATTAAGCTGTCAACTGGAATATTGTTAAAAGCGGCGTTAAACAACTCACTCACTCACTCACTCACTCACTCACTCACTCACTACCTACCTACCTACCTACCTACCTACCTACCTACCTACCTACCTACCTACCTACCTACTGCAAGGACACAGTTACACATCGAATCCCAAAACACATCAACTAGATGAGATATTGGCCCCAGGTGGTGTACCCTCCAAGAGGACCATGCGTCGCTATACAGTTGCCCCGATCTTTCAGAAATATAATGCTCATCCCATCAGTAATTCGACATAAGGCAGGCGTAGGATGGATTGATCTGCTTGCCCGTGAATTTAGCCCCATTGCATAACTCTGAGATGAGCTTGGGCTTCGTGTTTGCAAGAGTCACGCAATGCCACGTGATCTATCAGAGTTTATTCAAGGCCCCTCTCATTATGACACTAGTGAGGAGTATGAGATCAAGGTTCAGAAACATGGATGGGTACAATCACCAGCAGCTTCTTATTGACCTTTTATTTGTAAAATAAATGCATTTGGTAAAGGTGAAATGGTTCCAAACGCCGCGTCCAAGATTATTGCACTTATATAGCGACATGCATGCACGTGTGTGTGTCTACTTGTACTAGTCCGGACTAATACCGATTTATAGTGCTTGCCCACTGAGCTACCATGCCGCAGTTTAACATGAATACCCCACTCAGACACAGAATATTGAGTCCGAGCCGACCAGTCCTTAATGCCGAGCGCCAGAAAGGGTAACAACACATACCATCTTTTAACGTCTTTTGGTATGACGCGGTCGGGGATCGAACCCCAGACCTTATGATCTCAGGGCAGACCGCTATAGGTGGCGGTCTCGAATCCTTTGGGAACTGGAACACAATTTGTTATTTAGAGCCAATATGTCTTTACTAAAATTTGTGAATTTATTTCAAATCCCTTATCATGTAGGCGACGACCATTTAATAGTTATGCTGAATATGTAGAGGGAGTTGCAGGTTACATAGCTATTGAAGGACTCCCGTTACCCGAGACTCAATGAACTACCTTCCAAATCAGCTTCTACCATTACGTCACACTTCATGAAGAACACTCTGTCTTGGCCATGTTGTTCCTGCAATCTGGCTGCAGTCGCTCCCCCCACGTCCACGTTGATGTCGCACACACACACCTGTCAAAATAATGACACAGTAAACTGACAGGCAGATTTTACTTTAGTATCGGGCTTCCGGCCCATAGTACATTCATTTGCATGAAAAAGATATACCCGTACAAGAAGATATGTCAACCCACTTTTGAGGGAATAGAACAGAATGTTTCCTTCCTGGTGTAAAATGAGAATAGTAATTGCATTTTACATTTTACTGTGAAGAACGTAGCGTGGTGTATTTCACGATAAAACATTGTTCTATTATGACGTCATTTCTGGAAATTCGAACATGCGCTCGCAGCTTGATAACGTCGTATATATATATGACGACGTTATTTTGAAGGGGAGTGTCTCGTGAGTTGTTTCCCGTAAATGTAGCTGGGCAACGCAGATAAACGCGATGGCCGAACGACTGCATCCCAAAGCGTGAGAGATATGACAATCGGTTTGGGGAGAAAAGGTACAGGTAATCGAGGATTGTGAAAATATGCGGGAAATACCCACCTGTGCATAAACAGGACTCGCCGACATTTCCAAGATCGGATTCTATTGATTCATCATTACTTAAATACGGGTAAATATTTTTAAAGCTTGTACATTTTATCATCATTTTTAAACACCCCCCACTCGTCGTTCATTTCTTAAATATATTATGCAATGACTTCGTGTATTCCAGGTGAAAAGGTTCAGCTGCTGCGTTTTCGATTCGAGAGATTCTCATCTAAGTATCAATGACTGAGCTGGCGTCTGGTGTTCGTGTTGAGGTGTTACACCTGGCGGCAGGCCATATGAGTTTCCATCGAGCAACAGAATCGGCACGCTCTGGCATCGAGCGTTCATGTTTAAGTCGTAAATGTTTGAGTGACTGAGTGAGTGATGTTTTACGCTGCATTTGACGGTAATACAGCTATAAGTCTATACACGATGGCATGTACATGAACGAGTCTTCACCAGATGAACCAGTGGTTGATATTATGAGAAACGCCCCAAGCCGACGGAGTACAACACGAAATCAATGAAGTCACCAAGTCTGACCACCACACGCATGGTCTATAAAAATGTATATTCGCACATGACCATCGCTGCAAGGTGAATATCTATGTATAAGTATAGATCTGCTGCCCTGCACAGGACCATATATATGCATCAGTAAAGCCTACTGTTCTGCACAGGACAAGATACATGTATCAGTAAAGCCTACTGTTCTGCACAGGACAAGATACATGTATTAGTGAAGCCTACTGTTCTGCATAGGACAAGATACAGGAATCAGTGAAGCCTACTGTTCTGCACGGAACAAGGTAATGTATCAGTAAAGCCTACTGCCCTGCACAGGACAAGATACATGTATCAGTAAAGCCTACTGCCCTGCACAGGACAAGATACTTGTATCAGTAAAGCCTACTGTTCTGCACGGAACAAGGTAATGTATCAGTAAAGCCTACTGTTCTGCACAGGACGAGATACATGTATCAGTAAAGCCTACTGTTCTGCACAGGACAAGATACATGTATCAGTAAAGCCTACTGTTCTGCACAGGACGAGATACATGTATCAGTAAAGCCTACTGTTCTGCACAGGACAAGATACATGTATCAGTAAAGCCTACTGTTCTGCACAGGACAAGGGACATATATCAGTGAAGCCTACTGTTCTGCGCGGGATCTGGGTAACAGCACAGAGTCTTACCTTTGCGCCTTGTGTTAGAAGGGACTCGGCGATAGATTTCCCCAGTCCTTGTGCTGCACCTGTTATTAGAGCTACTTTACCCTCGCACAACATTTCGTCAGTGAAGCTAACAACTGCCTTAATGGATGATGGTAACACAGTGTCCAGTGCACTAACTGCTCGATACACGGATGTCTCGCTAACAGGTTCGTATTTAAGCACTCTTGACTAATAAAAGTTGATTACTGTAAAAACGCAGGGGGTTCATTAAACGTTTGGGGGTGAATGTATATTGACCGGACACGCTGGTCGTACTAATCATTGTATGTCTCCGCTGATTGAAACTGGTTCATAGACATATCACCAGGGTTTCATTCTCATGTTGATTATGTACTCATTAACATGGATGTAACACGAGCGGTTATTTGCATTGCTGTAATATAGCTTGCTGACTAACCAATTGTAATTAACTTGCTGACTGACCAATGTTAATTTTACTTGCTGGGAAACCAATGGTAATTTAGCTTGCTGGGAAACCAATGGTAATTTAGCTTACTGGGAAACCAATGGTAATTTAGCTTGCTGCTAAATTGGCGTCAAGCTATTGTTCCTACGGTTGATTCTGAGCCAGGAATTCACTGGCCATTCTGAACGTGCATTTTATTCAAGTAAAACAATAGGTCATTAGGCAATATTATAAAGAAATTATACATTAACCATATCATGGTTTATTTTATAAATAAGAAGATGTACATGAAGTAAGGTACAATGACGATACAACAAGCATAATAACATGAATACCGGCGTTCAGAAATGTGAATATATACAATCTGTGAATGCATTGCAATTTTTGGAATTAAGCAGTACAACATTTACAACCAATGAGAGGCAATTTTAATTAAACCATCACATATCTGCTCTCGGCAACACAAACATCACATCTTTATTCTCACACCTTATGAGTACCTTCATGAATTTACTTTTGATGCGTTATTTTAA
Organism: Haliotis cracherodii; assembly: GCF_022045235.1. Taxonomy (NCBI): domain Eukaryota; kingdom Metazoa; phylum Mollusca; class Gastropoda; order Lepetellida; family Haliotidae; genus Haliotis; species Haliotis cracherodii. Next base: position 29,902,279 of record NW_027266264.1, read on the forward strand.
TTGGCATGAACGATACGGGAACATTAATATACATTGTCGGATGCCAAGCACCACGTGATATATGTCATGGTGCACTTGACATGCCGGTATCACGTGACAAGCATTTAACCAATAGAATTGCAAAACCAATTCTGTTACCTGATAGAAAATGACCACATCCACAACAATGCGCGGGTGCGAAGAAAGAAACAATTTAAAAACACTCTCTTATTTATTACCTTTCGGCATATTTTTTATTTGTCTTTTTTGTTACCTTATTCATGATTTATCATGTTATCTAACTCCCATATTACAAATGCCAACTTAATATAAAGGTTTGGTAAAATTTAACATAGAATAAATATGTTTATCATAAAGAGTTGTTTCCATTATAATACGATGTAATGATATCTAAGCTTTTCATCTTTCGATTACTCTGTATTAAATTTGAAATGAGAAGAAATCAAGCTCCAAACACAGCATTGTGACAGTCATGAGGTGGTGAGGTTAAATGGAGTTTAATGTCGCGTCCAAGATTATTCCACTTATATAGCGACTTGCATGTACGTGTGTGTGTTTGTGTAGCTGCTTGTACTAGTCCGGACTGATGCCGATTTATAGTGCTCGCTCACTGAGATACCATGCCGCAGTTTAACATGAATACCCCACTCAGACACAGTATACTGACGCCGCTCTCCGGGCGGGCGCTCTACCACTAGACCACAGAGGCGGTCTACAACTTTTAGATCAAGTGGAGACAGATTGGAAGCGTTCATTACTGAACTGTTTAACAGTGAAAACATTTATTCAATGCTGGCAGCGTTCTGTATATTTTTTTTATAATCCTGGCAATTAGTGCTAATTTAAAAGATATAAAATATGTATATGATACTGACATGTCTTCGATATATCTATCACATGATATTTGATAGACGTTTTAAGCTCAGGGGCGGTGGTGTAGCCTACTAGTTAAAGAGTTCGCTCATCACATCAAAATTCCGGGTTCGATCCCCCACATGGGTACAAGGCCCATTGTTGGTGTCCCATGCGGGGATATTGTGGAAAAGTTGAGTTATTTGTTGTAACACAATATGATCACATGATTCCATTCCCATTCACCATGGTCAGCAATCAGGAAACGGGCGCCAGCACCTTCAAAAAACCCAGTCACCGTGGATTGCCGCTCTCTTTGTCGAGAGCTTTGGCCTGATCTTCTGACCATCGGGATACACTGTAGATCTCACATGAAGACGTCGGGCAGGAGGGGATGACTTCCACACTGTTCATAGCCCATCGTCATAGCTTCGTTCTTGCTAGGTCTATGATCTGGGCCTTAATGAAGATGCCCAGGGTGCCGTTATAAAAAGTGATCTCAGCGCTAAGGGGAACTCCGTTACCTACTTACGATAGTCGTAGCGCTAAGGGTGTTTTGTACAAAGGCACCCAGGTCATATGGATGTGGGGATGACGGATGGCAAAGATCAGCCAGCTATCCAATCTTCAAGATCTTATCACAAGTGGTAAAAGTTGTACCCTTTACGTCCTGATGATATAGATGTGGTTATGGCAGAAGGCAAAGATCAGCTATCCAATCTTCAAGATCCTATCACCAGTGGTCCCGAGGGTACCCTTTACGTCCTGATGATATAGATGTGGTTATGGCAGAAGGCAAAGACCAGCTATCCAATCTTCAAGAGCCTATCACAAGTGGTCCAAAAGGGCACCCTTTACGTCCTGATGATATAGATGTGGTGATGGCAGAAGGCAAAGATCAGCTATCCAATCTTCAAGATCCTATCACCAGTGGTCCAAAGGGTACCCTTTACGTCCTGATGATATAGATGTGGTTATGGCAGAAGGCAAAGACCAGCTATCCAATCTTCAAGATCCTATCACCAGTGGTCTAAGTGGTACCCTTTACGTCCTGATGATATAGATGTGGTGATGGCAGAAGGCAAAAATCAGCTATCCAATCTTCAAGAGCCTATCACCAGTCAACCAAGTGGTACGCTTTACGTTCTGATGATATAGATGTGGTGATGGTGGAAGGCAAAAATCAGCACTCCAAGCATATCACCAGTGGTCTGGAGTGGACTATTTTCATGCCTTTCCCAGTAATCCCCAATACAGATCGCATTCATCTCTCTGTTGACTTTACATCTATAGCCTCCATGATAAGTAGGTCAACCGCCGTTTGCTGAAGGGATGTTTGACACTACTGCAGAACATTCGTCATTGTTGTGTCAATAATGCTTAAAAAGTATTCATCAACCGAAGAATTAGATCACGTGGGTGCGGTCTACAGTAAAGTGTTCATACAATGAGGGTAGATTTTAGATGAAATGAACTGGAACCGAAGCGTCATACCCAACCTCACCTGGCGAGACGCTATTCACCAATGCCGTACAACGACACAGGACTGTATCCACATTGGAGACACGCGGAACGCCCTCTCATTTCCACAGCGAAGCAACAGTATCGTGACATATATGTCGTCAGACTTTTCATGGGTAAACAAGAGTGACTGAGTATGGTTTTAGACAGCTTTTAGCAATATCATGGCGGAGAACACCAGAAATGGGCTTCAAACTTTGTACCACTGCGGGGAATTGAACCCAGGTCTTTGGCGTGACGAACGAACGCTTTGACCACTGGGCTACCACACCGCCCCTCTCGGTAAGGAAGATGTCTTATGCTGTAGTATAATCCCGTCATAGATGCTTTGTCTATCTAATTCATTTAATTGTATATGTTTTAGCAACTAGACTTTTCACCCGGGTGCAGCAAACGGTATTTAAAACTATTATACTACTCAAAACAAGTTAAGGATCAAATGATTCTTCCATATTACAATAGTTACTCTCTCTCTCATGCCATGACAGATTAACATTACCAATATGAAGGAATCGGGTGATCCTTAACTTCTTTTGAGTAGTATATATTTAAAATCATATGCGTCGTCAGGTTTTCAAAGGCCATTTTCAAACGATGGCCATCTTTCATCATATTATTCACCATCAAAACCGATAAATGATATCTGATTAATGACGACATTGGTTCAATACAATACGGTTACAGCCCAAATAGACCCGTGAAGATCCGGGGTAGACTAGGTCTTCAGCAACCCATGCTTGCTTTAAAAGGCGACCATGCTTGTCGTTAATGGCGACTAAAGGGATACGGTGGTCAGGCTCGCTGACTTGGTTCATACATATCATCGTATCCCAATGCTCATGATGTCAGTCACCGGGTTGTCTGGTCCAGACTCGATTATTTACAGACCGTCGTCATATAACTGGAATATTGCTGAGTGGGACGTTAAACAACAAACAAACAAGAAACAACAACCCAGATACGTAATTCTGTGAGAGGACGGGTTGTTTACTATTAATACGCTATTTTACGAAGGTTTTTTTTAAGTTGCTGACACCTGCAATAGTCTTGCCTTGTTGTAGAGAGTGAGTGAGTTGGGTTTAACGCCGCTTTTAACAGTATTCCAGTTATATCACGGCGTGTCAGCTTAATGTGGGAGTAAAGCTTACCTTGTTGTAGTCAACCATGAACAATGTTTAGGAACGTGTCTGCATATGTATGTTTTCTAATGTCAACATACAGGTTCATGAGAAAAAGAATAATACTTTATTACTTTATATTTTATAATCATTTTGTTAAGAATGATATAAATGTTTGAAACCACTTTAACTTCTTTTCTAATATCGTTTTGTTGTTAACCTATCTTCCAGTTCTGCACAAGACGGCTTTTTCACGTGCAGAGATGATGTGGAGCTCAAAACCGAACAGCTGCTAGAATGACTACTACTCCGACGACCACCACCACTACTACTACTTCCACTATTAGTGAAATAATAGTGAACTAAAATAGACATATCATATGTCATTAAAGACAAGCAGTGACGAACACAACAGCTGCGTGTTATGATGTTCTGACTCGGTGTTCTCTCTACTGAAGACTCGGTGTGTGAAATACTCTAGGTTGGGTGAGTATGACTTTACGCCGCTTTTAGCAATATTCCAGCAATATCACGGCAGGGGACACCAGAAATGGGCTTCACGCATTGTACCCATGTCGGGAATCGAACCCGAGTCTTCTGCGTGACGAGCGAACGCTTTATCCACCAGGCTACGCGACCGTCCCTACTCAGGTGTGAGCTACTGCAAGAATGACTTTATGATTATACATCATGTTGTTTAGATATGACATGACCACATTTAGAATAGTAATCTTCGACCTATTTGTTACCTACAGACACCCACGTGTTACGTGCAGTGTTGTGGGATCCGACACCTGTCCGGGCGGCGTTATCGGGGAAGGGAGAGAAGCCATGCGGGTCTCCCGGAGTAGGCTTTGAACTATTCTAGCAGGTTCAACAGTACGTATATGAAAATGATTCTGAAGCAAACTTTGATCTTAGGTCCGAAGTTATATATGATTGATAAATACTGATCAACAAACACTACGGACTATTTTATTGAAACAGTGGACTTAAATGCACTGCGATCCATTTATAAAACAACGGTAGACTCCCAAACTCTCTTATTAGTTTACCTGGAGAGAACAGACACCCTGCAGCCTCTCTGCAGCCACTCTGCTGCCACTCTGCTCACTGACACAGAACCGATTCTCAAACATCCCGATCTGTTAACTGCCACAGAAGAGGTGAGGTGAGTTGCAATGGGGTTTAGTGTCGCGTTCAAGATTATTGCACTTATATAGCAACGTGTGTGTGTGTGTGTGTGTGTGTGTGTGTGTGTGTGTGTGTGTGTGTGTGTGTGTGTGTGTGTATTAAAGCCGATTTTATTGTGCCAACCCGCTGAGATATCATGCCGCAGTTTATCATGCATATCCTAGGGATTGCCTAAAAGTCGGGCCGGGCCGGGCCAGCGGGTAATACTAAAAACGGATTGCAGAATAATAAAACGAAACGCGCATATCTAGGCAGATCTCAAATGTCCACAAACGTATAGTTTTGCTCATTTAATTGAGTTTGAATAAAAATGCACCTTCAACAATGTAATAAACTGATGATTATGACTACATACCGTGAGTCTCGTAGAAAAGTCAGTGTCTGACTGACTGACTGATATAGAAGATTTAACGTGCGCTTTCCGACTGTAGCGTATTTCGCACACGGGCCTGGCCAGACCATTTAGTGTATTCCGAAAAGGGTGAAAGTGGTGTGTGCAACCCAAGAGGGGACTTTTAGGGGTTGCTTAATTATATTGAATTTTTGGAATTTTTAAATTTGGAATAAATGCCGAGGTGGGTGGAGGAGGGAACTAAGGGAGCCGGGTGAGGTGGGTGTTTGTATGTTTATTGGATTTTGGATTGGTAGATTAATTAGTTTTTAGATGCGCTTAATTAGGTCTGTTTTGATTAGGAATACGCCTAGGGCCTTGAAGTTTTCTAGTTTATTTTGAGTGTTTAGTATTTCATCTAGAGTAGGACCCTTATTTAGATTGAGGGTGGTTTGTAGTGTGGTTCTGTGTGTTTTGTAGTGGGAGCAGTGGATGAGTGCGTGTTCTGTGGTTTCGGGTTGTTTGCAGTGGGGGCAGTTGACTGTGGTGTGCCTTTTAAGTTTTTTTAGGTGGTTATTTAGGTTAGTGTGTCCTGTTTGAAGTTTTGTAATTGATCTGTCAATTTTGTTTGAGGGGTGTAGGATTTTTGGTTAGGCTAGTGGTTTTCTGAGCACTTTTTTGATTTGGCTAATTGTGTTTTGATATTGATTATGCCATTTTTTGGTTATTTTTTGTTTGTTAACACTTTTAATTTCTGATTTTGAGATGGGTAGGTTTAGGCTTATTTCTGGTATTTTGAGAGATAATTTAGCTGCTTTATCGGGGCTTTCGTTGCCGTAAATTCCTACGTGGGCGGGGATCCACAAGAAGGTTATTTGTTTGCCTGCTTTTGTTAGGTCGTTGGAGCTTTGAAGTATTTGGTTTATAAATTTAGGTCGTTTTTTGGTATTTTTGTTTTGTAGTCCACTAAGGGAGTCGGTGAGAATTAGGATTTTATTGTTGTTTTTAGATTGTTGGTTATGCAGGGCTGAGGCCATGCCCATAAGTTCGGCCGTGAATATAGATTGGTTGTTAGGGAGTCGGTAAGATTGTGTGGATATAACTGGTTGTGTGGTATGGACTCCGAAGCCTGTGTGGTTGGAGATCGGGTCTGAAGATCCGTCAGTGTATATGTGACACCAATTTGGCCAATTTTCGTGTATGTAGCTATGTTTGGGTCGGTTTTTCTTTGAAAGACAATGATAATTCGAACTTTAGAAACGATGTCTTATTGTCAAGAAATTATGATATTATAGGTTTGTGTGAGACGTTTTTACGTGATGATGAGAAAATCACAGTAGATGGCTACAGGTGGATAGGGCATAACAGAATGAAATTCGATAAACATGCTAAAAGGGGATCAGGTGGGGTTGGGTTTTTAGTTAAGGAAACACTTCTTGATTTTTATGACTGTTCTGTACTTAATAATGAATATGAAGGGATTCTGTGGATAAAGCTGAGCAATAAGAGTGCAACCTACATATACTGTGTGTGTTACCTACCCCCTGCAGGCTCGTCTCGCTATGGGACTGACCCCTCAGCGTTCTTCTGTACACTGCGTCAGCATGTTTATACTTACCAGAACAATGGAGTGTTCTGTATATTTGGGGATTTCAATGATCGGAGTGATGACAGTGATTATATTGAAGGGGTAGACAAAGTACCAGCACGTTCTGTCATAGACCAAACATGTAATGTACACGGACAGGAGATGATAGACTTTCTTGTAGACTGCAATATGTCCATGTTAAATGGTCGCATCGGCAAGAACGATTTTACGTACGTATCGACGCGTGGTAAGTCTGTAATTGACTATGTGTTTGTGCCCCACGAACAATTACCCCTGTATACTGATTTCTCTGTGGTGTGTATGAGTGATTTAATCTGTGAAAGGCAATTGGTAGTACCAAATGCTATACCTGATCACTCCATCATTGAGTGGGTCACTGATGTACCTGTGTTCGCTGACAGTGGAGACAAGGACACTCAACCTACAGGGGGAGAGCATATACGGCGCTTCAACGTGAAAGATATCCCAGGTGTTTTTCTACAGGATGGGAACTCCGAGGCTGTTGTGGCTGCCATACAGCGTATAGAAGATAGTCTGTCTACACAGAGAGATATCAACTCAGCATACGATGAATTTGTGTCTCTTATTACCAAGAGTCTTGATGTTTTCTGCTCCACGAACTCGAAATCACCTAATCCTACTACACGACACAAACGCACCGGTAAACCGTATTGGAATCTGGAGTTACAACTCCAGTGGAATAAAGTGTGTCAATTGGAACGCCAGTGGCGACGAGCTAACAACCAGGGACAGAAACGGAACCTACGTAGACTATACTCTAGTCAGAGAGCCCACTTTGACAAGTTACATAGAAAGGTTAAAAAATCATACCAGCTAAAAGAACAGAGTGTTTTACTGGAGCAACTACAGCATTGTAATTCCTCAGTATTTTGGAAATCCTTTGGTAAACTTGGAATTGGAAACGATCGCAAAGTCCGTATTCCCATGGAAGTTGCGAACGATGATGGTACCGTCATAACCGACCCTGAACTCGTCATGAAAAGATGGAGAGATGACTACGAAGTGCTCTACCACGACAATACCAACACAATGTCCTTTGATAATACACACCTGTCGTTTGTACGTAACTCTTTGACAACGGATGACGTCACAACGGTCCGTGATGACATAACAGCCATCAACCGTGCGATCACTCGGGAGGAAGTCAAGGCTGCTGTTTTCCGTTGTAAACTCAAAAAAGCTGCAGGCATTGACTCTATACCAGCTGAAGCAATTAAGAACGATGTTTGTATTGACATTCTCCATAGGTTGATCGATTACTGTTTTGAGAGCGGATGTGTTCCTGAGTCTTGGAAATCTGGAATTATCAACCCTATCGTTAAACCCGGCACCACTGATGTTCGGCAACCACTAACATACAGAGGTATTTGCTTGATTTCAGTCCCGTGCAAGGTATATTGTGACATTTTAAACCACAGATTATCAGCCTTCATCGAAGATCATCACTTATTAGCTGAGGAGCAAAATGGCTTCAGGAAACAACGTAGCTGCATGGACCATATATACAGCCTGTATGAGATTCTCAACAACAGGAGATGCTCTTACCAATCTACTTTCGCCTGTTTCATCGACATGAAAAAAGCGTTTGACAACGTAAACAGAGACTGCTTATGGTATAAATTGAAAATGTCAGGTATCGGAGGACCAATGTTGAAAGCAATTCAATCTCTATACGAAGGGGTCAGTTGTGCTGTGCGGGTAAATGACTCTTTAACTCCATGGTTTAAAGTACCCAATGGTGTTAAGCAAGGATGCCTTCTCTCACCAACCCTTTTTGCCATTTATATTGATGACCTTGCTCGCAGCATTAAGAATTTGAACTGTGGTGTTGATGTCAAGGATGGGAATATAAGTATTCTTCTCTATGCAGACGACACAGTGTTACTTGCACCGACAGAAGAATATTTACAAATGATGCTCGACAAAGTTCATGAATGGTGTTTTAAGTGGAGATTGGAGCTTAATGGTGAGAAGTCTCAAATCGTTCACTTCAGACCAGGCAAGCGAGAATGCTCCAAAGTAACGTTTAAATGTGGTGATATTACATTGAAGTACACGCAGTCCTACAAATACCTCGGCCTCAGGTTCCATGAACATTTGGACTTCAAGACAGCGGTCAACCAGTTGGCAAAATCAGCAGGCAGAGCTCTGAGTGCACTTTTCACCAAGTTTTGTGATGCAGGTGGAATGGCCTATGAAGTATTTACTGCCCTCTATAATTCTTTGATCCAGCCTATTCTAACGTATGGGGCAGGTATTTGGGGACTCTATGAACACAAATGCCTTAACACAATCCAAAACAGAGCGTGTCGCTTCTTCCTTGGAGCCAGTCGTAAAACTTCGAACATCGCTACGAGAGGAGATATGGGTTGGACCTCTTGTGTAACCAAACAACATCTTGAGGTCTTCAGATTGTGGATGAGAGTGGGACTTATGCACGAATCCAGACTACCACACAAGATACATATGTGGTCACTCAACCGGAGGAGATCCTGGGAACACCGAGTGCAGAAGCTGAGTAAAGCCTTGGGACTTGAGCAATACTTAACCGCAGTTACTTTTAAATCCACTGTACTACTTATTCGCAAGCAGCTGAACATTCAGGATGAACAGAAGGGGTTTACTGACATATGGGACGATAAAGGAAATTTAACAAACGGAAATAATCTTAAGACTTATCGCATGTTTAAGAAAGACCTGTACCCAGAAGCTTATGTAACCAATACAATGTCTAGACACCACCGCAAGTCCTTCATACGACTGAGAGCCTGCAGTCTGCCTCTGTGTGTAGAGACAGGCAGATATTCTAAGCCGCCAATTCCACTTCATGACAGAATCTGTCCTCTCTGCCCCTTAGATATCGAGGATGAAGCCCATTTCACCATCACCTGCCCACTGTACTCAGATATAATGTACGACGTCTTCAAGTATGCCCTGAATGTAGACGATGAATTTACGCATAAAAACCCAACAGAAAAATATGTGTTTTTAATGCAAAATCCTAATTGCCAACTCCTACTTGCTTCTAAGATTCATCTCATGGTCAGAAGAAGGAATGCTCTTTTATGATTTACGTAGTTAACGTAATTTCTGTAATGTTTGTAAGTAAGTGTGTGTTTGTGTGTGTGTGTTTGTGTGTGTGTGTGTGTGTGTGTGTGTGTGTGTGTGTGTGTGTGTGTGTGTGTGTGTGTGTGTGTCTGTCTGTCTGTCTGTCTCTGTGTGTGTGTGTGTGTGTGTGGCTGTGTGTAGGTGTAGGTGTGTGTTTGTGTATGTGTGTGTGTGTGTATGTAGGTATGTGTGTATGTATGGGCTGTGGGTCTAGGTGTATGATATGTGTGTATGCGTGTATGTATGTGTGTGTATGCGTGTGTGTATGTACATGTGTGTATGCGTTCGGCGGAATGCATGTCTGTGCGAGAATCTATGTTGTTGATAGACCTGTGTGATTGTTCTCATGCAGGTTTGGGTATAATTCATGTTTTAATTATATATTGAATGTAGGGACTGTTTGTCATTTGTGCTTTCTTAACTTATTGTTGTTCTGTGATATTTTAGATTATAGTGTCTCATAGGCCATATGGCCGGGTGCTTTTTATCATTCTATGAATGTACATTTTGTATTTTATCATATAATGTGCACGTGACACTGAAATAAACACATTCTCTCTCTCTTTATTTATTTGGTTTGCTAGCGTTGTGTCTATTTGGGGTATTTTGAGTTTAGGGGTGAAGATATTTGATTTTTTGCAGTTTTGTTTAAGATTTTGAGTTTGGTGTTCATTGAGGTAGTTAGTTATTCTTTGGGATATTGGGGTGAGTAAGGGGTGTTTGCGAGCTAGAGCTTGGTTTCTTGGGCTAATGTTTTGGTTAATTAAGTTTTGGATGAGAGGGTTTGTTTGGGACGCGGCCCAGAAATTAAGGCTTAGATGTTCCCTGCGTAGATTTAGTGGCATTTCCCCTGTAAGTGCCTGAAGTGAGGTGTAGGAGGTGCCATGTTGGGTGTGTGTAATTAGTTTAAGGGCTTGGTATTGTATTGAGTCAAGTTTTTTAGATAGAGAGTTGTTTAGGGTATTGTATATGGCGCAGCCGTAGTCTAGTTTTGATCTAATTAGTGCTGTATAGAGTGAGAGGAGGGTATCTTTGGAGGCTCCCCAGTTAGAGCCGGTGAGACATCTTAGTGTGTTAAAGGGGCATTGATCTAACGCCATTCCCCGGACTGGTTTTTGCCTTTGTTATTGTTTTTTCCCCCGTGAGTACCCGGATGATACGCAACGCAACTGAGCGTGACCAGAGACTGGGCTACCGTCTGCAAGGACAGCTAAATAAACTTGGAGGCTGGAGGCAATATTTGTTTTTCGCATTTTTGCATAAACACTGATTGGTTAACTGTGATCTATAAAGATTCGACAAAGGGCGCATGTTAAATAATTTCTTCAGCCTAAACAAACAGACAAAAAGAACGGCGGAGCTCATCGGAAGTCGTCATTTGGAAATACCCCAGATGGTTATAGTTTAATACTAAAAAAAAGTATCCATGCAGTGAAAGCATTTTCGGATTTCGGATTGCGTAATACGATTACTACTCCCTTGTTGTCATCCACGTTTTCTCGTATAACCCTACACTTGTGTATTTGTCGTCATTCACTTGATGCTCAGTTAATGAATTTATTACAGGTACAATTAGTGGTGGCACCACTTACATTACCTGACAAAGGTTCTCATTTGGCATTTATTGTGTCTGGGGTAATTATTCAATCTAAATCCTGGTTTGAAGTGAGGTTATGTAATATGCACGTGGCAGACCAGCAAGAGATGAATGATCAGTTGATTTACTTTTTTTTGTAAATCAACGGATCGTTCCTTGTCATCAAAGGATTAACATAAAATACGTTGATTGATTAATCACTGTTATCCTGCACAGTGGATATGTCAAAAGTGAGTGTTTACATGTCTAGGTTTACTAAAACAAGGGGAATACACTCATATCATGGCGTGAAGTGCCGATGTAAAAACAACATGCAATTTGTTCAAAGGGTTAACTGATAATACGTTGATTGGTTGCTCATTGTTGTCAAACTCAATGGATTTTTAAGGAACCGTCGACGTAATGAAAATAGTTGTCACGTGGCCTTTCTCAGCCGATCCTTGAGACTTGACACCCGAAACGATATATATCTTTTAGAATATTTGATAGTTACAGAGAAACGTGACATCGAATAAGTTATTTTGTATAGCTGCAGACGAGTGGGATATTATTCCTTTGTGTGGATATTCACGGATACATTCCTGGAATAAGGAAGCTGCCTATTTATACACATAAATTTGGTAAGTTGTAATTATGGTATTTGCATTTTGTTTTCCTTCATTTGAACCGATTCGTTCTTCTTTTTCTACGTCTTGGTTGGGAAATTCTTCAATGCGCGATAGACGTTGTTTTCACAGGTCATTTCCTTTGTAAGCGTGTATAGATTACCGTCAATTTGTAACATGTGATTCTCTCAGGCAATTTATAAAATGTGTAAATATTTCAGTCATTTTGACTAAAAAATCTGTCCAGATTGATTAAGACGATCAAAAGGGCCTACAAACATCACAACAGATTATTATGTAGGATTAGAAGCCAAACAACATAGAAATGTACTTTTCAATGTTACATTTTCAGTCTCTTGGTGATGACATTCAACATCAAAATGTTTGGAATTCGTTATCATAATAATACAGATGGAAATGTTTTTCAGTCACTTTGTAAAATAACTGAATATTTAGACGTTTAATAAATATGTTACACATTTTGACAGTAAAAAAATATACCCACTATAAAAAAAGCAATGCTCAGGTGAAATATTTACTTTGTGTTGCAAGTCAAAATAGTGTAAACGAAAATCGCAAAATTACCAAGCAAGTGACTTATCAAAACTTCGTCACCATTTCCGATGCTACCCACAAAGATGCCTACATTTCCTTATTATCTCGAAAACTGTATTTCATTTTGTTGATCAATGTGACCATACGCTCTTATTACTACCGGTATCCATAAAAGTGACTAATGCGCTTACGAATGGCGCAACAGAGGTCGCGAGCTAGTCTAGATTTCTGCTCTACATCCGGGTACTCACTGGGAAAAAACAATAACAAAGGCAACAACCAGCCCGGGGAATTGCGTTAGATCAGTGCCCCTTTAAGGTCTTTGCTGCATTTAGTTTTTAGGTTTTGGACATGGGCCTCCCAGGTGAGGTGTTGATCGAAAATGAGTCCTAAGAATTTGGTTTGTTTTTGGAATTTGAATGTTTGGTTGTTTAGCTGGAGGATTGGGAAGGCAGGTTTCATGTTTTTATGTTTGAATACTACTCCTGTTGTTTTATCTGAGTTAAGGGAGAAGCCCCATTTGTCTGCCCATTGTTGTATTTTATTTAGAGATTTTTGGATTAAGTTTTCTGCCATTTTAATGCTTTTAGTGCGGATCCATAGGGCTCCGTCATCCGCGAATTTTGAAGTGTTTAGTTTAGGGGATAAGCCCTCGAATAGATCGTTTATCATTATATTGAAGAGGGTTGGGCTGAGGATGCTGCTCTGGGGAGTGCCATTTTCTAGGGGACACTGGTCCGATAGCGTGTGGTCTATACCCACGGTTATTTTGCGATTGTTTAGGAAATCTTGGATGAAGTTTATTATTTGGCCTTTTAGTCCTATTTTTTTAAGTTTCTGTATTAGCCCGTGGTGCCATACCATATCGAAAGCTTTAGAGAAGTCGAGGAATATGCCTATGGTGTATTGCTTGTTTAGCTGTCCTGTTTTTATATCCTGTTCTAGTCGGGCGAGGTTATCGAGAGTTGATCGGCCAGGAGTGAAGCCGCTTTGGTCGGGGTTTATGATGTTGTTTTGGTCTAGGTAGTGCTGTAGCCTAATTTTAGTCATAAGTTCCATTAATTTGCAGAGATTTGTGGTTAGGGAGATAGGCCTATAGGAGTTAGCCTGATCTGCTGGTTTATTTGGTTTAGGTATTGAGATTACTAGAGCTGCCTTCCATGAGGATGGGACCTGTCCGTTTAGGTAGACTAGGTTGTATAGTTTAAGTAAAGTTTGGAGTAGTTTGGTAGGTAAGTGTTTGATTATTTGGTAAGAGGTGAGGTCTAGGCCAGGGGCTGTTCCTTTTTTTCTGTTGTTTAGTACAATTCTCCTCGATACAGGTTGAGGAATCCGTAATGAAGTCAAAGAAAGTGATCATTTGCAACATTGTCAAACTTAGTTTCACCCACAGACACGGACCTTTTTCGCAAAACTAAAATTCAACTCAATCCTTCACTTGTTTTTCTGTCACAATGTTTATTGATTATTACCTACGAAATACATTTCAATTACTCATTGAGATACATTTCAATTAGCCACACTTTACACCTGTTGTATTCTGAATTGACCGTCTATCCAATCGTATTTCTATGGATCTATAATACACAGTCTGTTACTCAGTTTTATTTCGCTTATTGACTTTCTACATAGGTGAACAGGGACATTTATTTTACATGCAAACAACATGTTATTCAGGAAAATATAATTACATGATAGGGGTTTGTGAACACACAAATAATTATTTATTCAAACACCTCTTCCTTTAAAAAACATATATATTAACACACACAAATGGTTTTTACAAACAATAGTTGATTTTATGCTTCCAAACAAACAAACCACACGCAATTGTTGAATTTTAAAATATAGCCAAGGTAAATGTATCCACAATCATATTTAATTACAAATATCGTTCTGTTCTATATAAATGTAACAAGTGAACTAACCATTTCAGTGGATCTCAACATGGACAAAACTGTTGGAGATGTTCAATGAGTGAATGTTTATTTAATGAAGTAAAAACGTAGATTCTTTCTTTTGGTAAATACATGTAGCTGTACATCTTGTAGATGTTCCAAGAGAAAATGATATTATATCTGCCTATATACCACTTTATAGTGTCTCAGATCGCGGTATGTAAAGAAAACTTGGTGCTCAAAGTGAAGCCCTTTTCCCTCTACATTGATGATACATCTGTGTGTTTAAAGTTGATTTTGACGGCCCGGGCCAAGTCGGACCCACCACAAGCCAAACACTTTGGTAGAGACTATGTTGAGAATGTAGAGGGGAAAGGGCTTCACTTTGAGCACCAAGTTTTCTTTAAATACGATGTACTGTGACATTATAAAGTGTTTTATAGGTAGATACAACACTAAGCTACATATATTAACACATTTGATGATACATCTGTGTGTATAATTGATTTTGACAGCCCGGGACAAGTCGGACCGATCACAAGCCAAACACTTCTGATAGAGACTATGTTGAGAATGTAGAGGGAAAAGGGCTTCACTTTGAGCCCCTTGTTTTCTTTAAAAACCGCGATCTGAGACACTATAAAGAGATATTTAGGTAGATATAATACTAATCTATAGGTGTGAATCCATTTCATGTTACATCTGTGAGGTTTAAGTTGATTTTGACAGCCCGGGCCAAGTCGGACCGAACACTTGTGAGACTGTTGAGAGTATGGGGAGAAGAGGTCTACTTTAAGCAACGTGTCTGCTTTATACACGATGAACAGTGACATTATTAAGTGGTATTTACATAGATATAGTACTACCCTATAAATATAAACGCTATGCCGACAGATGGAAATATGTATCGCGATAGCTAGAAGTATTTGATACGTTTCAAATCTTATTTCGTTTAACGATTGCTCTTTTACATGTTACCTAGATCAGCGACGCTTACACACAGCTCCACTTTCGGGATTTCAAACGATTTACTCCGAAATACCTAATTATGTTTCACGTTTTTTGTTGTTGATTGTTTATTAATGTCATGTGTATATGTTGCATCAATAATATGTAGGTATGATCGCCGATAATGAAGTAATTAGCCAATAACACTTGGCCCGGCCCGGCCCGACTTTTAGGCAATGCCTATTTTCCCATTATCCGACTCAGACACAGTATCCTGACCCCGAGCTGACCAGTCATTGTTTTTGCCCGTTAATGCCGATCACCAGACAGGGTTACATCTTTTAACGTCTATTAGTATGACGCGGCAGGGGATCGAACCACCGATTTTCCGCTCTCCGGACAGACTCTATCTTCTTGACCACGAGTCGGTCTCAGTGGAAAGGAATTGGCTTGGCCTATTTGATGGTTATTGGACGATATCAAATCATCGATATACCTAGACTACCCCCTTCCTGGTTGGACGGACCAGTTCCAGAGATACAAGTATGACAATACCAAATGCATTGATGATTGTTCATTTCATTGTACCATATGTTAAAGGTAGGTGTTGTATAGGGTAGGACCATTTATAGGTCTTATTACCTCGAATGTTTTCATACTTTTAGTCTTTGCTATCTATTTTTTAAACCAAGGGGTAAAACAAAGCACAGCGATTTTGTTATGTAGTTGCAAATTAAAAGAGCTGTTGTTAAATTTGATGTCTATTTTACCACTCATTCCTGCAGCAGTTTGTAAAAGTAATCTGTGGTTGCGTAATTTTGTGTAAAAAAAACATTGTTTCAATGAAAGACTGGGGAAAGAAATGAATTAGCAACCACGTGCCCGCAAGCTTGTAATATTGTAAATTTGTGCCGAAAAAATCAAATCTATGGATTTTCAAAATTGAGATGTCTAAGATATCCATAAGCAGTTTTATATTACAGTAAACTACGGTTATAACGAACACGCTTATAACGAACTGACCGATATAACGAACTTATTTGTAGTCCCGCCCATTGGTTGTATATATGCTGTATATATGCTTATTACGAACTACGGTTACAACGAACTAAAATTAGTGGCCCATTTGAGTTCGTTATAACCGTAGTTAACTGTATGCGAGTTCTTTTTCAATTTCAAAAAGTTTTTAATTCAAATTTTATATAACGAATTAAAACCGTGTAGGAGTATTCTTTGAGTGCCGTCTAGGCGTCGGTTCTGTTAAATTCTTTTGGAAATGATAACGAAAGGAACATGGATTTGTGTAAATTCGGCGACAAGATTATATGTAAATTTGAAACGTTTGACGTATGGACTTCATGGTATACATTACCTAGCATTGCTGATTGGAGAAATACTGTTTCTTCGTGTCGTGTAAATTGCACTGTAGCCATGTCCTAAAAAATGTTTACTGCTGCAAGAAAGAGAGTCTCACAACTGGAGCTGAGTGAAAAAATGATCTAGTTTGAAAGGCGTTGGTGTCGTGTTTGATACCGCAGTTGAATGGCGCGCAGGCAAGTATTTAACAGGCTCTATATCAACTCCAACCTCCATGGATCGTAAACAATCAATACACCATGATCTGTCGTATTGATACGCATATTTAAATCAGTACATTTTACAACTTCAGATGTGTCTCCGCAGTTGGGATTCTTTCACTGCTATGGCGCATTTTAACCCAATTGTTTATCTGTTTTGACCCAATTGTGGATCTGTTTTAACCTAATTGTTGATCTAATTTGACACAGTTGTTGATCTGTTTTGGCAAAATTGTTTATCTGTTTTGACCCAATTGTTGATCAGTTTTCACCCAATTGTGGATCATTTTTCACACAATTGCGGATCAGTTTCACGCAATTGTTGATCTGTTTTGACCCAATTGCGGATCTGTTTTGACCCAATTGTTGATCTGCTTTGACCCAATTGTGGCTCTGTTTTGACCCAATTGTTGATCTGTTTTGACCCAATTGTTGATCTGTTTTGACCCAATTGTTGATCTGTTTTGACCCAAGTGATGATCTGTTTTGACCCAATTGTTGATCTGATTTGACCTAATTGTGGCTCTGTTTTGACCCAATTGTTGATCTGTTTTGATTCAATTGCCGATCTGTTTTCAAACAATTGTTGATCTGTTTTGACCCAATTGTTGATCTGTTTTGACCCAATTGTTGATCTGTTTTGACCCAATTGTTGATCTGTTTTGACGCAAGTGTTGATCTATTTTCACTCAATTGTGGATCAGTTTTCACTCAATTGTTGATCTGTTTTCACCCAAGTGTTGATCTGTTTTGACCCAATTGTTGATTTGTTTTGACCCAAGTGTTGATTGTTTTGACCCAATTGTTGATGTGTCTTGGTTTAGTTTTATGTACTTAGGGAATCCGATTCATAAAATAGACTCGGCTTTTAGCAGTGATTTCTTATGAGTATGGAATGGGTCTTCTCACTTGTATTTATCTGCGCTTTGACATCACAATGAGACCATACAGTCCATGGTATGCATCTGCTATTAAATATACAAACGTCCCATGCTACAAATGGTTTGTCGCGCGACGTATAGTTAGAGCTAAGAAAATATATTGTGGTCACTAATTTGATTGATTGATTGATTGACATGTAAGTGGTACTACATTTTGTAGAGTACAAATACTATCAATGTTTCGGTTTTAACATGTTTAGGATTGCGTTTAACAGCTAAATGTGTATACCCCCTTGAAATTCATTATAGGTAATTTAAATATAGGGGGGTTTCTAGATTTGTGCCAAAATACATTTATACGAGGAACTGTACTAAGTTGGTTTTGAGCCAAAATGTTGTGTAGTGAACACTTGTTTCCGGTGTCACGTTCTCCACGACGTCTTTAGACCTGTGCTCTTCCATTCCCTCGACGGAGGAGAAATCTTGATTTGTCGCTGAACCAGACATCTCTCCATCGCAGTTGAGGCCAGACCCTGTGTTGAAGACACCAATGCAGTCGTTGTTGACGATGTTGTCGACTCAAAATGACGTCTTGCTCGTAGACCTGTTGGTCGGAGATTCTGCGCAATCCGGGTATTTGGGATGCGGTTGAGGTGGCTGTGGTCGCCCTTTCACGTAGGTGGCACAATCGGATGTAGCGATCTTGGGCGGGGGTGGTTACTCTAGATCGTCCCGACCTTGGCCGATCACGTGTTGACCCATGCTGTTGAAACCGATCCCATAGCTCTGTGATGGTGCTGGGCGCTCCATTGAAAACCCTGACTACAGCTGATCGGGATTCCCCTGTTTGCAGTCGACCTATAGCGTTGTTTCTTTGCACTTCTGTTAATCTTGGCATGTTGTTGAACTGTCACTGTTCGATTGACGCAGATGCCAGGAAATCAAAACCATGCACTTTAATACCGTTCATAGCGCTGCTGCAGTTGCGGTACGTGCAGCTCAATGGCCCTTTTGTTAATGCATTGGGTGCGTTTTTCCGAATCGTACGTGTTTCCCGACTTATGGTTTGCATGTCCTTGTTCTGATCATTCTGATCTGGGAAATTTGTCACTGACACTACAACACATTTAACCTCTGAATCTTCATTTTGCACCTCTTGGTCCGCTAAATTTGCTTTAATGGCCGACACTATCCGTCTTGCGTTCCTTTTTTTGTTAAGAGTGTATTTAAACCTCGACGGAATACGAACCTGCAACATATTGATTTGTAGTCAAAGACTATTGTCGTCACAAGTTTCCTAGTAACCATTAACCGAGACCTTTAAAGTTTTACATTATTAATGACATGTCAAAATTGTACCAAGTTCGTTGTACGTCCTGTTAGCATATGTGTTATGCAGGTGGATGCGAATCTATTTTGCACATCTAATTTCAATATATATCATACATTTCATCAGTATTTGTCTTATTGCCTGATGATATGCACTTATTAAAACATGTTTAAATTCTGAATATGTTTAAACTTTAAACATGCTTAAAATCTAAACATGTTGAAACATGTTTAAAATCTAAACATGTTTTAACGTGTTTCAATTCTGAACATGTTTAGAGTGTGGGGATGTGTTCGGGTGGTGTTCAGGCTGAGAGACGATAGAGACCGCATCCGTGGTCTAATGGTAGAGCGTCCGCCCGGAGAGCGGAAGGTCCGGGGTTCGATCCCCGGCCGCGTCATACCAAAAGACGTTAAAAGATAGTACTTGTTGTTACCCTGGCGCTCGGCATTAAGGGGCTTATACATGGACTGGTCGGCTCGGAGTCAGTATACTGTGTCTGAGTGGGGGATTCATGTTATACTGCTGCATGGTATCTCAGTGGGCTAGCACTATAAATCGGCATGAGTCCGGACTAGTACAAGCAGCCACACACACACACGTGCATGCACGTCGCTATATAAGTGCAATAATCTTGGAAGTGACGTTAAACCCAATCTCACCTCACCTCACCTCACCTCACCTCACCTCACCTGAGAGACGATAGCTCCTTTAATGTGTTAAGACCTAAATGTGGTTAGATAGAGCATACCAAATGTGTAATCCGTTAAGGATTTGACCATATTCCTAATCAAGTTTTAAATCTAAACATGGCTTGTCTGTGTTTAGTATTTACGCTGTGTAGTATAAAGAACACTGAACGACATTGAGTCACCATTTCATCATCGTACATAACACATCACAGCATAACACACCAAGAGGCAGCTTCGATCTTTGGTTATCTCATCAACAGGGTGTCGCAAAACCTTCCAGACGCAGATAAGGTTTGTGTTAGACATTCGCAATAACTTCATGGCACAAACATTTCCCGATTTACAGTACATACATCCCCATCGAATAACCATTTCTTTTCTGGTTAATTTTTAGCCACCACCAAACATGGGTGTGTATTTTCTTTTGCCCGGTAGTGTAGTTTGGCATACTGTACGTGTGTTGTCATGGTGATAGTGTACTGCTATGTGCATTTCAGATGCTGTGTCTCAGAGCCAGAAGTTGTCCATTACGATTGGAATATTGGCCCGAGCGTGTGTACTAGACTCCACGTGACTTAGTGTGGAAGCCAATGCATGATGCGTCTGTCTGAGCGCTACATTGTGACGTGCGTGTTTGTGGTGCTGGTGTTTCTGACAGTGTATGTCATGCGAGGACGTCTACAGGCGGAACTGGTTAACATTTCTAACATTCATGTTGTGAAAGGTTTGTTAAAAAGGCGCATGGTAAGCGCTGAAGAATATCGAAAGAATGCCGATTTGAAAATTGGAAATCCATTAATTGATAATTATGGAAAGAACGACCCCTCAGCAATGGGGGAAAATGGACGGGGGATCGCGTTCGAGTCTGACGACATGGAGAAGGTTCGAACTGTTCTCGAAAAACATCGAGTGAATACTCTTGCAAGTGACAGAATTCCTCTCAACAGAATAGTGCCGGACTCACGGTTTAAAGAGTAAGTGTTTTCTTTAATAACCATACCCGATGCCATGGACATTAATGGTAATAAATTAGTGTTTGTATGTTTGTTTGTTGTTTGACGCCCTACTCAGCAATATTCCAGTTATATGAAGGTGCTCTGTAAATAATCGGGTCTGGACCAGACAATCCAGTGATTGACATCACCACGCAATTGGGATACGATGACATGCATGAACCAAGTCAGCGAGCCTGACCACCCGATCCCGTTAGTCGCCTCTTACGACAAGAATGGGTTCCTAACGACCTATTCTACCCCGGATTTTCTCGGGCCTGTAGTAAGTGAATCCCAGCAATCCTTATTTATTATAGTTATCCTTTCGACCTATTTCGTTTACCTTGTATTACAATCATGAATGCCAAAACTACAAATTGGAATAACAGTCGGATGTCGGAAATTTCCCAAACCTTATATTTATATGACCTCTGCACACAACCTCGCCTTGGTTCGTGTATACCTGCTTCTACACGGGAACCCATGTATTATTATGTATTATTTGTGTGTAGATGTCAGGGCGTCTCCTACGACCACGATCTCCCCACCGCCTCCATCATCGTCCCCTTCCACAACGAGTGGCCCTCCATCCTTCTGAGGACCGTCTACAGCATCATCAACAGGACACCCAGACACCTGCTGCAGGAGATCCTGCTGCTGGACGACGACAGTGACATGTGTGAGTTGACAGTGACGTGTGTGAGTTGACAGTGACATGGGTGAGTTGACGGTTGACATGTGTGAGTTGACAGTGACATGTGTGAGTTGACGGTTGACATGTGTGAGTTGACAGTTGACATGTGTGAGTTGACAGTGACATGTGTGAGTTGACAGTGACATGTGTTAGTTGACAGTGACGTGTGTGAGTTGACAGTGACATGTGTGAGTTGACGGTTGACATGTGTGAGTTGACAGTGACATGTGTGAGTTGACAGTGACATGTGTGAGTTGACAGTGACATGTGTGAGTTGACGGTTGACATGTGTGAGTTGACGGTTGACATGTGTGAGTTGACAGTGATATGTGTGAGTTGACAGTGGCATGTGTAAGTTGACGGTGACATGTGTGAGTTGACAGTGACATGTGTGAGTTGACGGTTGACATGTGTGAGTTGACAGTTGACATGTGTGAGTTGACAGTGACATGTGTGAGTTGACAGTGATATGTGTGAGTTGACAGTGGCATGTGTAAGTTGACGGTGACATGTGTGAGTTGACAGTGACATGTGTGAGTTGACGGTTGACATGTGTGAGTTGACATTGACATGTGTGAGTTGACAGTGACATGTGTGTGTTGACAGTGACATGTGTCAGTTGACAGTGACATGTGTGAGTTGACAGTGACATCTGTGAGTTGACAGTGACACCTGTGAGTTGACGGTGACATGTGTGAGTTGACGGTTGATATGTGTGACTCACAGTGACATGTGTGGGTTGACAGTGACATGTGTGGGTTGACAGTGACATGTGTCAGTTGACAGTGACATGTGTGAGTTGACGGTTGACATGTGTGATTCACAGTGACATGTGTAAGTTGACAGTGATATGTGTGAGTTGACAGTGACATGTGTGAGTTGACAGTGACATGTGTGAGTTGACAGTGACATGTGTGGGTTGACGGTTGACATGTGTTAGTTGACGGTGACATCTGTGAGTTGACAGTGACATGTGTTAGTTGACAGTGACATGTGTGAGTTGACGGTTGACATGTGTGACTCACAGTGACATGTGTGGGTTGACAGTGACATGTGGCAGTTGACAGTGACATGGGGCAGTTGACAGTGACATGGGGCAGTTGACAGTGACATTAGTGAGTTGACGGTTGACATGTGTGAGTTGACAGTGACATGTGTGAGTTGACAGTGACATATGTGAGTTGAATGTGACACGTGCGTTGACGGTTGACGTGTGAGTTGACAGTGACATTTGATAGTGTGAGTGAGTTGGGTTGAACGCCGCTTTTAACAGTATTCCAGTTATATCGCGAAGGGTCAACTTCAGTTACATGTGTGACTTTACAGTGACATGTGTAAGTTGACAGTGGCATGTGTGAGTTGACAGTGACATGTGGCAGTTGACATTGACATGTGTGAGTTGACAAGTGACGTGTGAGTTGACGGGTGATATGTGTAAGTTGACGGGTGACATGTGTGAGTTGACGGGTGACATGTGTGAGTTGACGGGTGACATGTGTCTGTGACGGGTGACATGTGTGAGTTGACAGGTGACGTGTGAGTTGACGGGTGATATGTGTAAGTTGACAGTGACATGTGTGAATTGAAGGTGACATGTGTGAGTTGACAGTGACATATGTGAGTTGAATGTGACATGTGTGCGTTGTGACATGTGTGAGTTAATAGTGACATGTGTGAGTTGACAGTGAAATGTGTGAGTTGACGGGTGACATGTGTGAGTTGACGGGTGACATGTGTTAGTTGACAGTGACATGTGTGAGGTGACGGTTGACATGTATTAGTTTACATTGACTTTTGAGTTAACGGTGACGTGTGGCAGGTGACAGTGACATATGTGAGTTGACTGACGTGTAAGTTAACAGTGACATGTGTGAGTTGACAGTGACGTGTATGAATATGGAAAGGGTTTTGCCGCTTTTAATAAAGAATTAACTTTTTGCGCTTTAACCAACGTGTGCCCACTGTGTAATTCTGTGAACACAGAAAACATACTGAAGTCAATTCTTATCAATAAGTATGGGCGAGTTTATCTAACTGCGTCTGAAAATAAAATAAAACTAGACGTTGTTGTTTATTGTTTTCAGCAGAACTTAAAGGCAATTTAAGTACATATGTTTCCAAAAAGTTCCCGGAAGGCCTGGTGCGAGTCGTGCGCATGCCAGGGAGAATGGGCCTGATCAAGGCGAGACAGATGGGATGCAAGATGGCCGAGGGGGATGTAATTGTCATCTTTGACAGTCACATGGAGGTCAATATCGACTGGTTAGTAATATCCCTGACAGGTTGGATGTTGTTAGACCACATCGTCCCTGTTTTTCATATGTACGGAAACCCTTGTCCTTCTGTCATCCCATTGCACGGGCATTCGCAATGTTTTATGCCTGCAGTCCAGCTAATCCCCAGCTATATGTTCGTCTTTAGAACATGCAAAGCGGTACTTAAACATCATGTGCCTCCACGTTTGGGACGATGGCACACAGACAGCAGGGTCACACACTATAACCTCCGATCCCCACTGTTGTCGACTCTTACCTCTACCACAGAGAATTTGGGACGTAAACTGCCTCAGGTCTCTGATGTCCTCCATGGCTTCCTTTTGTCCTCTTCGTTCTGTCATTTCCTCCTTGGACACCTGTTGCTCATTGTGATATTTTTATAGCCCGCGCTCTATCTCTCGACTCCTGTTGTCCCCTCCGTTCCCCAAGTAATTCAACTCCTGTTATCCACTCCGTTCTCTCATGACCTCCATTGACTCCTGTTGTGCACTCCCTTCTCTCATGTCCTCCTTTGACTCCTGTTGTCCTCTCCCTTCTCTCATGTCCTCCTTTGACTCCTGTTGTCCTCTCCGTTCTCTCATGACCTCCATTGACTCCTGCTGTGCTCTCCCTTTTCTCATGTCCTCCTTTGACTCCTGTTATCCACTCCGTTCTCTCATGTCCTCCTTTGACTCCTGTTGTGCTCTCATGTCCTCCTTTGACTCCTGTTGTGCTCTCAGTTCTCTCATGTCCTACTTTGATTCCTGTTGTCCTATCCGTTGTCCTATGTATATGGACTCCTGTTGTCCTCTTCGTTCTCTCATGTCCTCCCTTGACTCCTGATGTCCTCTCCGTTCTCCCATGTATCTGGACTCCTGTTGTCCTCTCTGTTCTCTCATGCATCTGGACTCCTGTTGTCCTCTCCGTTCTCCCATGTATCTGGACTCCTGATGTCCTCTCTGTTCTCCCATGTCTCTGGACTCCTGTTGTCCTCTCCGTTCTCCCATGTATCTGGACTCCTGATGTCCTCTCTGTTCTCCCATGTCTCTGGACTCCTGTTGTCCTCTCTGTTCTCTCATGTATCTGGACTCCTGTTGTCCTCTTCGTTCTCTCATGTATCTGGACTCCTGTTGTCCTCTCCGTTCTCCCATGTATCTGGACTCCTGATGTCCTCTCTGTTCTCCCATGTCTCTGGACTCCTGTTGTCCTCTCTGTTCTCTCCTGTCCTCCATGGAGTCCTAATGTCCTCTCCGTTCTCCCATGTCTCTGGACTCCTGTTGTCCTCTCTGTTCTCTCATGTATCTGGACTCCTGATGTCCTCTCCGTTCTCTCCTGTCCTCCATGGAGTCCTAATGTCCTCTCCGTTCTCCCATGTCTCTGGACTCCTGTTGTCCTCTCTGTTCTCTCATGTATCTGGACTCCTGATGTCCTCTCCGTTCTCTCCTGTCCTCCATGGAGTCCTAATGTCCTCTCTGTTCTCCCATGTCTCTGGACTCCTGTTGTCCTCTCTGTTCTCTCCTGTCCTCCATGGAGTCCTAATGTCCTCTCCGTTCTCCCATGTCTCTGGACTCCTGTTGTCCTCTCTGTTCTCTCATGTATCTGGACTCCTGATGTCCTCTCCGTTCTCTCCTGTCCTCCATGGAGTCCTAATGTCCTCTCCGTTCTCCCATGTATCTGGACTCCTGTTGTCCTCTCTGTTCTCTCATGTATCTGGACTCCTGTTGTCCTCTTCGTTCTCTCATGTATCTGGACTCCTGATGTCCTCTCCGTTCTCCCATGTCTCTGGACTCCTGTTGTCCTCTCTGTTCTCTCCTGTCCTCCATGGAGTCCTAATGTCCTCTCCGTTCTCCCATGTATCTGGACTCCTGATGTCCTCTCCGTTCTCCCATGTCTCTGGACTCCTGTTGTCCTCTCTGTTCTCTCCTGTCCTCCATTGAGTCCTAATGTCCTCTCCGTTCTCCCATGTATCTGGACTCCTGTTGTCCTCTCCGTTCTCCCATGTCTCTGGACTCCTGTTGTCCTCTCTGTTCTCTCCTGTCCTCCCTTGACTCCTGATGTCCTCTCCGTTCTCCCATGTCTCTGGACTCCTGTTGTGCTCTCAGTTCTCTCATGTCCTCCCTTGACTTCTGTTGTCCTCTCCGTTCTCCCATGTCTCTGTGCTCCTGTTGTCCTCTCCGTTCTCTCCTGTCCTCCATGGAGTCTTAATGTCCTCTCTGTTCACCCATGTCTCTGGACTCCTGTTGTCCTCTCCGTTCTCTCCTGTCCTCCTCGACTCACGTTGCTTTTTCCGTTCTCCCATGTCTCTGGACTCCTATTATCCTCTCCGTTCTCCCATGTCTTCCCTTTGCCCATGTCCTCCCATATTCTTTCTGTTCCAATATGTCCTATCCGCCGCTGTTCGTCGGTATCCTTTCCCCAATGCCCTCTCTGGTCTCCCCATTACGTAGCTGCTGCTCATTCCGCCAGGTTGCAGCCCCTGTTGACCGAGATAAAGAAGGACCGGAAGACCGTGGCGCTAGGAACGCTGGACTACATACAGGCGGAGACCATGCAGTACACGTGGCATGAAAACTACGTCACGCGCTACGGCTTTGACTGGAGGCTCATCTTCTTTGAGACTTTCTTCAGGCCTGACCAGTATGGAGAAGGAAACGACAGTCCCAAGCCGTACGTTTACATTCAAGGATTGAAGTTATATTTGTTGCCGTTCATTATCTGATGAAGACGGTGTTTAAAAGTAGCTCTGTATCTCTCCGTTCAATTGATAAGGTACTCGACCGTGAAGATCCGGGGTAGAATAGGTCTACAGCAACCCATGCTTGCCGTAAAAGGCGACTATGCTTGTCGTAAGAGGCGACTAACGGAATCGGGTTGTAAGGCTCACTGACTTGCTTGATGCATGTCATCGTATCCCAGTTGCGTGGATCGCTGCTCATGGTGGCAACCACTGGATTATCTGGTCCAGACTCGATCATTTGCAGAGCGCCGTCGTATAGCTGGAATAGTGCTGAGTGCGGCGTTAAACAACTAACAAACAAACCAACAAACTTTAACAGTGATATTATGACTTCAACTGTGCCATTGGCACTTAAGTAGTGGTGTAAAACCATGTACACATATAGATCCTGACAGGAGGCCAGTAACATCTTATATACACAACACTGTATGTGGTATGAACATGTATCCTTGTAGAGGTTCGGTGATGGTTGGTACGGCCTATGCGGTGGACAAACAATACTTCGCGGAAATCGGCGGCTTCGATGACAAAATGAAGGTTTGGGGAGGCGAGAACCTGGAGATTGCCTGGCGGGTACGCATGCTCAATTGTGAGGGACTTCCGGCGTGATACAGACCCACATTTCTAATGATAACATACGTTAAACAGCAGTTTATCGGAAAGTCTTAAAACATATGTTTATCTTAGATTACTGATAACCCATGCGTTGGCGGGGTTTAGGCGAAAAGAAAATGTCATTTGCTATATCTCTTATATAATGTACATAGTTCCTTGCGTAGACGAAATAATTCACATCAAATACCTACATATCAAAGAGTGCCTGCATATGGTATGGAGGGGGGTTTCTAAAATGCCTGCATAGCAAAGAGGGCCTGCATATGGTATGGAGGAGGGTTTCTAAAATGCCTGCATAGCAAAGAGCGCCTGCATATGGTATGGAGGGGGGTTTCTAAAATGCCTGCATAGCAAAGAGGGCCTGCATATGGTATGGAGGGGGGTTTCTAAAATGCCTGCATAGCAAAGAGGGCCTGCATATGGTATGGAGGGGGGTTTCTAAAATGCCTGCATAGCAAAGAGGGCCTGCATATGGTATGGAGGGGGGTTTGTAAAATGCCTGCATAGCAAAGAGCGCCTGCATATGGTATGGAGAGGGGTTTCTAAAATGCCTGCATAGCAAAGAGGGCCTGCATATGGTATGGAGAGGGGTTTCTAAAATGCCTGCATAGCAAAGAGGGCCTGCATATGGTATGGAGAGGGGTTTCTAAAATGCCTGCATAGCAAAGAGGGCCTGTATATGGTATGGAGAGGGGTTTCTAAAATGCCTGCATAGCAAAGAGGGCCTGCATATGGTATGGAGAGGGGTTTCTAAAATGCCTGCATAGCAAAGAGGGCCTGCATATGGTATGGAGAGGGGTTTCTAAAATGCCTGCATAGCAAAGAGGGCCTGTATAGTATAAAGAGCAGTGTTTAAAATGCCTGCATAGCAAAGAGGGCCTGTATAGTATAAAGAGCAGTGTGTAAAATGCCTGCATAGCAAAGAGGGCCTGTATAGTACGAAGAGCCGTTTGTAAAACTAGAGTGAATTGTTAAGGGTTTTATATGAGCCTGCTGCACCGTGGATTCAGTTGGGCATCCTACCGGCATATCATTCTGCGATTATCGTAAGAGTGTGAGCATGTAGATATTTACAGGTGTGGATGTGCGGTGGGCGACTCGTGCACCTCCCCTGCAGCAAGGTGGGGCACATCGCCCGGGTCCAGCCCTACAAGTTCCCGGGGGGACGCAGGGAGACGGAGGTGTTCAACTACAAGCGGGCGGTGGATGTGTGGATCGACCCACCCTACAAGAAGTTCATCTACGACTACTTCCCTGAGATGGAGGTGAGCTTACAACCTTGAGGTTCACCTGTACGGTAGGGCCTCTAGACATCAGGGACACCTAGTGCCACAGGCAAGTGGAAACCCAAGGCAATTCGGCTCTGAGATTACCATTTGCAAATTCCGTTCAAAAACACGGACCCAAACTCAGCCGCCATGACCATGACCGACTATTTTCATTTAAACGAGTGCGTGAATCTCGTTTAACGCCGCCTGTAAAGTATATCATCTGTCAAACGTATAAGCTGTGACGTCATTACTACGTGACGTCAATAGACATTACGTCAGTAATTATCCTGCAGAGTTGACTCAGTAGTGTTGGCGTGTTCCGTATGGATTCACAGTCATTCACTCGCATACATCGAGAAATATCCCATACATTAACCAAGTCAGCCAGGTACGACAAGCATAGTTGCCGTAAAAGGCGACTATGCCTGTCGTAAGAGGCGACTAACGGGATTAGGTGGTCAGGCTCGCTGACTTGGTTAATGTATGTCATCGATCCCAAACGCATGGATCGAGGCTCGATTATTTACAGACCGCCGTCATATTGCCGTAATATTGCTGAGTGCGGCGTAAAACAACAAGCCAAACCAAACCAAATGGGATATCCTAATGACATCTCGGAATTGAGGATTATTTATACTTTCTGAAGGAATGTTGAAGCCCCTTGCCAAGGCTCTTATTATGAAATTAACTTACAGGGAACAGATGATCCGTATTTCCCCTCAGCATTCATGTTATTCCGTCAGTATGTACGAATATCAATATTGTTGTACGTCTGTTCTGCAGAGAATGGATGTCGGAGATCTGAGTGAGCGTCTGGCCATAAAGGCGAGGCTTGGGTGCAAGAACTTCACGTGGTTCCTGGAGAACCATTGGCCAGAACTAAACGTCTATGACAAGAATGCCGCAGCGTGGGGGTCGGTACGTATGTGGAGATAGCAGAGATATCGTTGACAAGTTTAATCTACAAATATGTAAAACATACAAATAAGGCAATGAAAAATGTTGCCAATTTCATTTAATTCCTGTGGTGGCTGATTGTAGTCTTGTTCTTCACTTCAAGGCCAGGAATCCTGCTACAAACCGCTGCCTGGACAACCACCAGTATTTGTTTCAAGCAGCACAGCCGCTGTTTGCAGAACCGTGCCACTATCACTATGCTACACAAGTACGTTCACTTAACTATACATGCCTCACAAGTAGGTTCACCCTTAACTATACATGCTACACAAGTAGGTTGACTTAACTATAGATGACACACAAGTAGGTTCACTTAACTATACATGCCACAGATAGGTTCACTTATCTATACATGCTACACAAGTAGGTGTACTTAAGTATACATGCCACAGATAGGTTCACTTAACTATACATGCCACAAATAGGTTCACTTAACTATACATGCCGCAGATAGGTTCACTTAACTATACATGCCACAGATAGGTTCACTTAACTACACATGCCACAGATAGGTTCACTTAACTATACATGCCACAGATAGGTTCACTTAACTATACATGCCATACAAGTAGGTTCACATGTTTGATGTATAGATAAGTGTGAGTTTTCATGTTTGATGTATGGATAAGTGTGAGTTTTCATGTTTGATATTTGGATAAGTGTGCGTTTTCATGTTTGATATAGGGTTAAGCTTGGGTTCATGTGTTGGACATGGTTTCTGTAGGGTTTCACGTGGACGACGGATGGGTTGCTGCGGACGTCTCTGCAGTGCGTGGTGGTGAAGGAGATCCAGGTGGGAGGGCGACCCATGTTGGAGGACTGTCTGATTGGAACAAAGGACAAGTGGTCACACGTCAAGGTATGTACTTCAGGAAAAGCACTTCAATTTTCTTGACTTGAAAATTGAAACATTAAGTTGGCACTGGTATCACAGCAAACTGCAACTTTGCTATTTTGCCTCACACGACTCTTCCTGCTTTCCATTCACTAGATTGTAAAATACACACAAAGCAATAGCTTTCACATCTTCCTAAGGTATGGTACATCAAATCACTTAAGCACCTTGACCAAAAACATGAAAAGATTTGCTGTCGACGCTTTGCAAATCCTGCAGTCAACTGAAATCTGCACGTTGAAATCCATGTTGTTTACAAACCGAGTGTCTAGTTCGTCACATGATTTTGATTGGACTATGCATAGACTGCTTAGTCCCGCCAAAACTGCAGAATTCCAGCCCAGTTCGGCAAGGATGCAAACTGGACTTTTAGTCAGTTAATACCCTTGCCTCGGGAAGATGTAGCTTTAAAAAAATGTGTTAATAAGAAACTTGTACTCTGCAAATCTTTCTATATATAACTGACCAAATCGCTGAACTGCATGGGGATGTGATTGAAGGTGGGAGGTCACCCTTACATCAATGACCATAGGTATGACTCTCCACTGTTTCCTCTCCCTCAGGGCGGCAAGCTGGAGCACGTGCGTAGTGGACTGTGTCTTGGGATGGATAGTCTCGGGCTCATTGTCAATGCCTGCTTCCCAGATGATGAATCTCAGAAGTGGATCTTTAATCACTACCTGTACGACTCAGAATAAAGACATTAAGTTTCTGGCCATAGTCGTACTAATGGTCCCAATCTAGAACAGTCTTCTTGCATCAATCTCTCCCCTGAGTGGGATCTTGGGTGGCCCAGTCCTCTAGGCCACTGTGCAGAGTTCCATCCCTTCAGGATGCCACAAACCTATGATTATGGGTTCAAATTCTGGTATGGCCCTGATTTTATTTCCAGGTTTTTCAGCACCATACCCATGCTGGTAGGTAAACATCTTAAGACCTACATCCCTTTGTGCCTTCCTCCCAGATAAAGCTGACACTTCGTGATACAAGTGAAAAACTGTTCAAAGCTGGGTCATTTTTTATGTTAATATGCTGTGTAAATCTGCATGCTCAGCAATAGCAATATGATGGCAGCCTGTAAATAATCGTGTCAGTGATAAGCACCAATCCTTGCCGTGGGAGTACGTTGACATGCATCAACCAAGTCACTCGTTCCATTGCCATCTCTTACGACAAGCAGGGTTGCCGAAGAGTGAGTGAGTGAGTATGGTTTTACGCTGCTTTTAGCAATATTCCAGCAATATCACGACGGGGAACACCAGAAATGGGCTTCACACATTGTACCTATGTCGGGAATCGAACCCGGGTCTTCAGCGTGACGAGCGAACGTTTTAACCCCTTGGCTACCCGACCGCCCCAGTTGCCAAAGAGCAATTCTAACCAGGAATGACAACAGAGGCTTGTATCTAAGTACTGTTCACATATTTATTGTGTAAGGTCGTGTCATGAACATAAAATATGAGTGATAACAATATGCGTGGTAAGAATAAAACATTCCAACAAAAAAACAAAGAACAAGTACATGTAAAATAGCTTGTGGACAGGGGTTGGACGGCAAACAATAACAGTGAAGCTACACAGAGGGATACATGTACACTTCTTGCATGATGAACACAGCATCAACTATAGACCATCACATGTGTACAAACTATATTACTGTATTAGACGTAATAAACGCCCAGGGAGCTCTCAAAATTAGAGGTGAGGTGAAATGGGGTTTAACGTCGCATCCAAGATTATTGCACTTATATAGCGACCTCAAAATTAGAAATAGGGGGCTCTTATTAGAATATTATTTTAGTGAGTTGAAAGATAAATTTAGTGGTTTATGCCGACAGCCTGAAATGTTTATATACCACAGATATATTTTTCCAGAATTTATTGGCCCATAATTAAGGGTGCATATAACACATGAGAGCATATTATATACGAATAAAAAAGTCTTGTGTACATTGATCAATATAAAGAGGTGCTAATTCGGATTGTTCACTAGCCAGTATATTAGCAAATAATGCCGTGGGCTCTTATTAGAGCGGGGTGCTTATTACATCGAATACGGTATGTCATATTGTGTATATGGTGTAAACTTGTAGTTATATCACAGTTTCTTGATACTAAAATGACTTAGATTTGTGCTCTACCAGATCTTGACGTGTTAGATATATTTGGCCTTTCGGAAAGTTCATAGAACCTCTAATTACAAGATGAATAGAAAATAGATATTTTACCTTGGAAAAATGAGTGTTTTGATCATATAATTGCTTACAATCAAATGGGCAAGTTATCAGTTCAAGGTTGAGGGATTAATCTGTTCATTTGGTTATCTATAAATTTCATCAGGGGCTGTGAATATTTACCTATGGGATAATATAGGAGATAATGAACAACAGAGACTGACAAGCGACACTCACTGGCCATCTACCAGATAGCCAATGAGACGGGGTTAGCTGACAGCAAAACCTCAAAATCTACTCACAAAAAAGGATCACATTTACGCTTTGATGAAATAAATACTGTCATGATAATGCACTGACAACATACTGATGTAAAGGGGATAGGAAGGTGCGTGTTCAGACTGGGTAATCTCCACAACAATATCAACATGGTTGTTTGTATGTCTGTAGGCTGGAACTTGGGGACAACACAGGCATGTAGGAGAACAACATCGGAACTTGGGTGACAATTCTGTAAAGCATCTTGCATTTGGGGATCTATCCAGTTTTGCTTTAGTGTGTTTCTGTTTCCGATCATTGTATCGATCTTAATCAATATTGGCAGGTGCCCCAGCACACACAAGGAAACTGGTGGAGGGGGGGTCAGAAAGAACAAGATACTTGTGATGGGTGGTTGGGTTATCCGGAAACTACCAGGATAAAGAATGTGAGTAGGTGGTCCAGACATTAAACAGGATAATGGTGGTGGGTGGGCAGGGAAATAACAGGATGGTGAGGATGGGCTAGGAAATAACACAATGATGGTGGTGGGTGGGCAAGGAAATAACAGGATGGTGAGGATGGGCTAGGAAATAAAACAATGATGGTGGTGGGTGGGCAAGGAAATAACAGTATGGTGAGGATGGGCTAGGTAATAACACAATGATGGTGGTGGGTGGGCAAGGAAATAACAGGATGGTGAGGATGGTCTAGGTAATAACACAATGATGGTGGTGGGTGGGCAAGGAAATAACAGGATGGTGAGGATGGGCTAGGAAATCAGGATGATGGTGGTGGGTGGGCAAGGAAATAACACAATGATGGTGGTGGGTGGACAAGGTGGGTGGAACTGAACACTTACAGAGCTGAGGAAGCTGATATTTCATCTGATTGTCTCACATCGATTCAGTGCTAGTGTGTACTTACAAACTGAAACATAAACTTGTACACTACTAAATCAGATCACCACCTTCACTGGGTGTCATACAGTGACATTTTCAGATCTCAAACACAAAACATCACTGGTGATTACATTGTCTCGGAGTCAAACTTGGCTTTAAGGACTTCCACCGGCTTCTTCTCCACATCCTCAAGGAAAGCTCCATCCTGCATCTCGTGGCGGTGGAAGAGGAGAGAGCGGAAACCGTGCTCACTCAACCCCAAGTCACTCTGCAGCATCTCGGACCACTTGAAGGGGAAGTGGAGGATGTAGTCCTGGAAAGTACAGACCTGAGTGAGTGAGAGTGAGTGAGTGAGTGAGTGAGTGAGTGAGTGTCAGACCACTTGAAGGGGAAGTGGAGGATGTAGTCCTGGAAAGTACAGACCTGAGTGAGTGAGTGAGTGAGTGAGTGAGTGAGTGTCAGACCACTTGAAGGGGAAGTGGAGGATGTAGTCCTGGAAAGTGAGTGAGTGAGTGAGTGTGAGTGAGTGGGTGAGAGGGCATGGTTTTACTCTGCTTTAGCAATATTCCAGCAATATCGCGGCGGGGGACACCAAAATAGGCTTCACACATTATACCCATGTGGGGAATCGAACCAGAGTCTTCTGCATGATGAGCAAACACTTAGCAATATATATAACAGCATGGGAAACATTGTACAAAATGGGGAATGGAACTCGGACCAATGGCATGACAAGCACATGCCTTAACCACAAGACTTTGTAAGTAAGTGAGTGAGTGAGTGAGTATGGTTTTACTCTGCTTTTAGCAATATTCCAGCAACATCACGGCAGGGGACACCAGAAATAGGCTTCACACATTGTACCCATGTGGGGAATCGAACCAGAGTCTTCTGCATGACGAGCAAACACTTAGCAATATATATAACAGCATGGGAAACATTGTACAAAATGGGGAATGGAACTCGGACCAATGGCATGACAAGCACATGCCTTAACCACAAGACTTTGTAAGTAAGTGAGTGAGTGAGTGAGTATGGTTTTACTCTGCTTTTAGCAATATTCCAGCAACATCACGGCAGGGGACACCAGAAATAGGCTTCACACATTGTACCCATGTGGGGAATCGAACCAGAGTCTTCTGCATGACGAGCAAACACTTAGCAATATATATAACAGCATGGGAAACATTGTACAAAATGGGGAATGGAACTCGGACCAATGGCATGACAAGCACATGCCTTAACCACAAGACTTTGTAAGTAAGTGAGTGAGTGAGTGAGTGAGTATGGTTTTACTCTGCTTTTAGCAATATTCCAGCAACATCACGGCAGGGGACACCAGAAATAGGCTTCACACATTGTATCCATGTGGGCAATCGAACCCAGGTCTTCAGCGTGACGAGTGAATGATTAACCACTAGGCTACCCGACCGCCCCCAATATTTGTGAAGGTACTAAGTGAGTGAATGTTCTTATATAATCACATCATAGAGGCTTGTTAAAAAAAAAGTCGATAGCATGAGTGACGATCAACGCTGCATGTCACACATAGTAACCCCTCATGGTTCTTGTTACTGGAACAACCAAAAGTGGAAAGATAAACTAGACATCCATACGTGCCACCATCAATACTGGATCAAAGACATGGAGCCTTTCATACCTGATCAAAATCACAGTCCCCTAGCCGGCAGAACTCCTTGACTGGGATGAAGGGTTTAGGTTTAGGCTTTGCGATGTTGAATGTGAAGTGTTGGACTCTGTCCACTCCTTCCTTGCTGACCACTGGCTTCACGTCCATCTGCTGCAGCAGCCACACTCCGTTGTTGTGGACCGTGTTGTGAACTGTCTGCAGGTCGTGCAGTCCTGCAAAAACCAACAGTGTTAGCACAACTACAGACAAAAACAGTGGGGGAGGTGAAATGGGGTTTAACATCACGTCCAAGATTATTGCACTTATATAGTGACGTGCATGCGTGTCTGTGTGTGTGGCTGCTTGTACTAGTTCGGACTGATGCCGATTTATAGTGCTAGCCCACTGAGATACCATCCCGCAGTTTAACATGAATACCCCACTCAGACACAGTATACTGACTCCGAGCCAACCAGTCCTTGTTTTAGCCCCTTAATGCCGAGCTCGCGCCAGACAGGGTAACAACAAGTACCATCTTTTAACATCTTTTGGTACTTCTTTGATAGGCATTTAGAAGTTGGAGTACTAAGTAAGGATAAGAATTTATGGATGAACAACTTCTTTATTACAATTAAGAGCGACGTTTCGGTGTAGGTTCTAACACCATTATGATAACGGTGTTAGAACATACACTGAAACGTCGCTCTTAATTGTAATAAGGAAGTTGTTCATCCATAAATTCTTATCCTTACTTATCTTTTAGTACGACACGGCCGGGGATCGAACTCCAGACCTTCCGCTCTTTGGGCGGATTCTCGACCACTAGACCATAGAGGTGGTCTCACAATAACAGTGTCTTTTTGCAGCTGGTACTGCTTGAACAAGACAAAAATTATTACTATCTATACAATTTTGGCCAGTTTCATTCCATTCCAATTTGTAGCGTAATTGAACCATTGGGAACTGGTTCTGTATCTTAGCCCTTAAATGATACTAGTCAAAGAGGACAACCATCATTCAAGTTTTACTTGTCCTCAGCACAATACGTAGTCTTGGATTGTGTCTCCTGAATCATATGACTAGCAACAGATATCATAGAACAGAATAGGGTCTATTCACCTGTGGCGGCATCGATAGTGCTGCTGGCCATGGCTGTGAACACTTGGTCACTGTACGCTGTGGTGGCGCCCTCTAGGATATCACTGTCCGGCATACAGAAGATGCTGAAATGTAATCAACACCGTTATGGAAGCAGTGACGTTCACGTTGACTGCTACTGACACTGAGGTAATCAATGTACCAACGACATACAAGTGTAATGTATGAAACACCATTGCCATCTGTAACAGAAAGATAAGTTTTTAATTGGGTTTAAAGCAGCGGCCTAGTCACTATAGGGAAGGAGTTAGCAGTCTGAAAGAAACTCTGTCCTGTCAATGTGTTTTAACCTCCTAGAAATATTATCATTATTTTCTCATTGCTATTTAATGAAGAGGGGAAGGTTATGCTAACAATATGCAGGGATAATTCTAGGAAGGGCCCTTGGGCTTTTGGCCCATAAATCTGAAAAAAGGCCCACTTTGTCAAAAACAGTGGGGCTTTTTAACATTATCTTATATATAGGCATCACACAGAAATTGTTCCAAATTTCCTTTAACAGTGCTAAATGAGCCCACATCAGAAAAATTCCAGGAATGATCCCTGAACATGTGTAGTATACTCCATTTATCTACAACTGTTTTCCTGAGATAAAGGAAATTTTTATCACAATTGCATGTTTCTCTCTGTAAAAAAATCATCAGAGAAAATCAACAACTAGTTTACCTGAAACTATCTATGTACTTCTATTCTATTCTTACCATTCACTGTTCATCCTAGCTAGCAATACATTTTATGGTAAGTGAATTATTTGGTACATATATTTAGGAGCAGTATTCAAAGTTATTATAATTTGTACCCAATCTTTTTTCGGAATATTTTAAAAAAAAGCTTGGATCACAAACAAAAACCAGTGACAAACTCCTGTTGATGATCTAAGGTGACGTAAATACTGATCTGCTTTTCAAAAGTGCCTGAGAGGCAACAGGTTAGCTTTACACAGACAGTAGTAGCAGAAACTCACTCATTCATGAAGTGACTCGAGATAATGTGGAACTTTTGTGCCATCCATTCCTTGTGGGACTTGCAGAACTTGGAAGCTAACTTTGGGGTGTTCTGGTTTTTAGCTGAAAAATATACATATGTTCTCAAAGCAGGCACTTTACATCAAATCCCAAAAGACCTGTCTTATTGTTACTGAATGAGACAGCATAAAGAAAGGTTGGTTTATACATGGTCAACAAATACATTACAATGGCTCAGGCTCTGTACCAGCTAATGTGTAAACAGAACTGATGCTAGGTACCCGAATATTGTAGTAAGTGGCATACTTCACGGCACACTAGTTGGCATCGTCAGTGTGCTTTGGGTAAACAACTTATTGTCTGCATGTGTAATATAGATTCCTTCTACACACCTGGAACAAAAGGTTGGCATTATACACAAGATGGTATTGACTACCTATGTGCTTTACTGTAGTGCATCTTCCAACTGGACTGAATGTGTACATCTGTTCTGAAAACAGCACATGGTAGACATTGAACTTACATCTGCCTACAGATGGCACATGATAGACAAGGTACTTAAATCTTCCTACAGACAGCACATGATTGACAATGTACTTACATCTGCCTACAGACAGCACATGGTAGTCAAGATACTTACATCTGCCTACAGACAGCACATGATAGTCAAGGTACTTACATCTGCCTACAGACAGCACATGGCAGACAAGGTACTTACATCTGCCTACAGCCAAGACATGGTAGACACACTCGGCTAGAGAGGCAATGTGCTTTAGCATGTCCTACAGACAGCACATGGTAGACACGGAACTTACATCTGCCTACAGACAGCATATGATAGACAATGTACTTACATCTGCCTACAGACAGCACATGGCAGACAAGGTACTTACATCTGCCTACAGACAGCACATGGTAGACATGGAACTTACATCTGCCTACAGACACCACATGGCAGACAAGGTATTTACATCTGCCTACAGACAGCACATGGCAGACAAGGTACTTACATCTGCCTACAGACAGCACATGGCAGACAAGGTATTTACATCTGCCTACAGCCAGCACATGGCAGACAAGGCACTTACATCTGCCTACAGACAGCACATGGCAGACAAGGTACTTACATCTGCCTACAGACAGCACATGGTAGTCAAGGTACTTACATCTGCCTACAGACAGCACATGGTAGTCAAGGTACTTACATCTGCCTACGGACAGCACATGGTAGTCAAGGTACTTACATCTGCCTACAGACAGCACATGGTAGTCAAGGTACTTACATCTGCCTACAGACAGCACATGGTAGTCAAGGTACTTACATCTACCTACAGACAGCACATGGTAGTCAAGGTACTTACATCTGCCTACAGACAGCACATGGTAGACACACTCGGCTAGAGAGGCAATGTGCTTTAGCATGTCCTACAGACAGCACATGGTAGTCAAGGTACTTACATCTGCCTACAGACAGCACATGGCAGACAAGGTACTTACATCTGCCTACAGACAGCACATGGTAGTCAAGGTACTTACATCTACCTACAGACAGCACATGGTAGTCAAGGTACTTACATCTGCCTACAGACAGCACATGGTAGTCAAGGTACTTACATCTACCTACAGACAGCACATGGTAGTCAAGGTACTTACATCTGCCTACAGACAGCACATGGTAGACACACTTGGCTAGAGAGGCAATGTGCTTTAGCATGTTCTACAGACAGCACATGGTAGTCAAGGTACTTACATCTACCTACAGACAGCACATGGTAGTCAAGGTACTTACATCTGCCTACAGACAGCACATGGCAGACAAGGTACTTACATCTGCCTACAGACAGCACATGGTAGACAATGTACTTACATCTACCTACAGACAGCACATGGTAGTCAAGGTACTTACATCTGCCTACAGACAGCACATGGTAGACAAGGTACTTACATCTGCCTACAGCCAAGACATGGTAGACACACT
Source organism: Haliotis cracherodii (assembly GCF_022045235.1). Lineage (NCBI taxonomy): Eukaryota > Metazoa > Mollusca > Gastropoda > Lepetellida > Haliotidae > Haliotis > Haliotis cracherodii. The sequence goes on from NW_027266264.1 coordinate 29,941,597, forward strand.
CGGCTAGAGAGGCAATCTGCTTTAGCATGTCTGGGTGGAAGCTGAGCCCGACAGCCTTCTCCAGGTACTCTGTGTCCTGAAGCTTACACTTCAGACTGGCTGCAATCAGCTGGACAGAGATAGACAATAATTAAAAATAAAAATACTAGGAAAATAAATACTGTAAAAAACAGACTTCAGATTAGGCCCGCTTCTAAGCAGCTGAACACATAACTTTATCTCACTACCACATATATGAACCAAAGATGTTTGCAGGTGCTTGCAAAAACACAAGCAGCCCCATTACACCCATTTACTCTGAGTATCTGAGGTCCTAAAATAACACTATTTATGTACAGTCCAAAAACAGTACTTCCAGACCCTGACCTTATTCAAGATCCAAGATTTACCAAGACTCAGGATGGTATAAGTAAAAGCACTAGATTAACTGGTAATTAATGATACAACCATGGTCAGAGCTACAGATAAGCTGCGTATTTGGGTAAAATACAACCCCATAATATTCAAATCCCAATCACTTTAAATGACATAACTCAAATGTATAAAAACAGCATGCATAAATACCCAATGAAGTTTTCAGCAGGCATACAACGGAGCTAATTTCCGAAACACAATAACAAGGTTTTTCTGAGTCAAGCCTATAGTTAGAACTGTTATATACATCTAAAACATAATATATATATTTTTATCATCTCAAAATGTTAACTCATTTAGGGAAAAACACAATAGAGTGATGAATAGATGAGTGAAAAAATATTGGCTACCCAATGAAAAATGTAATAACCCAATTAAAATAGAAACCTTCGAGTAAAAACTCAATTGCTTAGAAGGTTATCTGGAGCTCTGCATGGTTCACAATAACCTCAAAGATGACCTTGACCTTTAATAGATATGGCAACAACATTATATTTGGTAGGATTTGTGAGGCTCCATGCAACTATAAACTTGATAAAGTTTCATGCATGCTGACGCACTTTTATCTCAGCAACAACGTCATAACTATGTTTCGCAAAAATCCAAATGCTGACCTTTGACTGTTTTTTCCCATCTTGGGACCTTGACCTGTGGCCTTTTCACGACATGTGTTAAAAGAACTTTCCACAACAACATGGAATGTCCATTGGAGGATATCGTCGATTATCATACCTCCAAAACAGAACATCAAGATTTGATTGGTTCATGTGATCTTGATCAAATATTATGTATCCCACCAGCGAAGGGAATAAATTTCTAAATCCCTTATACATCTCCACACGAAGAAAATAATAGATCAACCGATCAGATCATGACATTCTGACGAGATATCCTACAATAGACATTGTCCAAATTGGAAACAAGACCTCCGGCTCGTGGTATAAAACCTAATGTGGGACAACCCCCATGAACTCCTTGTGATCCTGCTACAACTTATAATGTCAACCTTCTTTAAACTAAATGCAAGAGAAACAATGATACAACTACATGACTACTTTGACAATTACTTCAAAGTGACCTTAACCTTTGACGTGAGTGCAGTTGGCACTGGATGTGGTAGGATTTGTTATGAAACATGGAAGTATGAAGTTCCATCATGTAGGATTAATCTTGCCTCAGAAACTGGCAATGACACAACCATGTTTCACAAAAAACAAATGGTGACCTTGACCTTTGACTTATCATGAGCAAAACTGTATAAAAGCAGGGCCCGATGCTGATGAAGGTATAAACCAAAATACTGTCTAATGCATTTAGACCCATGTTTTTTCTCATGACATTTGACCTTTGACCTTTGGATGACATGTGCCAATAGAACTTCCCCAATTGGGAAGAATAATCCCTGTCTAAAATCTTTGTATATTAGATAAATTCCAACAAAACCATAAAGTAGTCCAGTGGCCAAGCCAGTTTTCTCAATAGTGTTACTATGGTCACCAGTGGATTAGCAAACTCAAGGGGGGCATACAAAGAATCATCTATTTTAGTTATATTAGCCGTTTGGTTCCCAAGATGGGGCTTTCTCAAAACTGAAACAAACTTGATCCCCTTTTAATTTACATATAATTTAACGAAAGTATGAGAGGTCCTCTGCTACATGCTGCGTACCTGCAGGCCCACACAGCTGTGTCCGGTCTTGATCTTGCGTTCTGTGCAGGCCTCCTGCAGGACGTTAAACATGAGGCACACTGGAGTCCTCAGGCACAGGACACTCTCGCTCAGCTCGGAGATGAGGATCTTCAGCGCCCCGTCCATCACAGCTTTCAGGGCTGGTGACAAAAACATTCAAACCTTATATCATGTATCCTAAAGCAGGCAGACTCTTAACAAGAGAATGTAAGACAAACAGTCTTCAAATGTATGAACCTAGAATAGATAGGTTGTAAAACATGTGACCCTCAGAGAGACAGGCTCCATAATCATGTGATCATAGAATAGGCAGACTTTTTATACACCTGAACCTAAAAAGGTAAAGTTGAGTTACACACATAAGCCAGACAGACCTTATACACACATACACCCATCTTCCCAAGGCAAGGGTTAGGGAGTTAACTAACCCTAAAGATCCAGTTTCCACCCTTGACGAATTTCTGGGCTCGATCATAGTGCCACCAGTGGCTATTACGAGTTATGTCCCTTCTATGCCATTCTTATTGACCAATTAGGTTCCACCTATCATATCACTTGCATTTGCTTCAAACAAAATGGCAGTGCCCAGTCAAGACGATCTGATCAAGATATATATTTCAGTAAAACGAGTTTTACCTAGCTTAGTGCATCAAATCACATGAGCACCTTGATAAAAAACATGAGGAGATTTGGAAAATATATATGTCATCGCCCAGTTGACGGTACACATCAGTTGCAAATTCTGCAGTCGACTAAAATCTGCACGTTGAAATCCATGTTTTTTACAAACCGGATGTCGATTTTGTTATGCAATTTCAATTGGACTATGCTTAGACTCAGCAGTCCGGCCAAAACATAACTCCATAGTTCCAGCTTAGTTCGGCAAAGGAGGAAACTGGGGTTTTACAGTCAGTTAACTCCCTTACCTCGGGAAGATGATATACAACCTTTAACAGACAATCTTCCTTCCTAACTTCCTACAATGACTTAGTACAACAGCACATGGGTGCGGCAGGTGCTTGTTGACCTACCTGGGGGCTTCCTGTTGTTGTTGGGCTCCAGCTGGCAGGGCGGGCACCCACACGGCAGCTCACTGATCTTCATGATGAGGGGGTCGAGGGAGGCCGTGCTGGTCGGCAGCATCATCAGGTAGTCCAACACAGGGCCCAGCACTCTGGGGACATGACACACAACTCAATGTCTGGCAACACTGCACCCAGAAATAACAACTCTTTGCAATAAACCTTTTAACTACTTGTGCAATCTCACTTCCATTTCAAACTATGCTTGAAAAATATGTTGACACAGTTCTCGATAAACATTTTGAAAACTGAACAAACGAACATTCCGGAATGTCTAATATATGGTTAAGATTGTATATCAGTGCTTCCCATGTACTGTGCAACACCTTTTCCGTTCAAATGTTTCTCCCATGGAAGCGAGAGATAGACGATGATTTTGACAGAATCAGTCGTACGGGCCATAACTGTCGTTCTGAATACCCCGTGTTACCGTTTTCGAGGTTGCATGATTAGAAAACACATTCTGACTGTCACTATAATTATCTGGTAAGCAATGCTTTGATTGGTTGGATGAAAGGTCGTTCTGATGTGACCCGGGATGTCCTCAGATCTTTGTTTAGCGATAGCGAGAACTAAGGTCTGATTTTAATGATATTGCTACTTGTGTGTAGTACTTCTGCCTTACCTCTGAATGAGGGGCTCTATCACAGAAAATATGGCTTCCATCCAAAATGGAGGCTGAAAAAACAGAAATAGTGTGATATATTCATGTGAGAAACATTGAAAAGCACTTGGTTTGGGAATCTGAGTTTCAACAGATTCTGCTAAATTCTGTCCACCCTTACAAAAGGTAATTTACTTGTCCAAATTATTCAGTATGTAACAAAATATACATGGTGAAACAAGAAAGTCACAAATTCTGACCTTAAACTCAGGGGAAGCTGCCAAGCCTTTTATGTTGAGACTGTCCCAGTCATTGCACCTGGCGAGCAAAACAAAGAAAAAAGTTACACCATCTTGAAAATAAGTCAATAATTGTACGATATGTTAATCTGTCAGAAATCAAAGCGGAGAAATTGTGGTTACTTCTACAAACAATTCTTGGGCCCTCCCCTGTCCTAGAATCCCCACACTGCAACCCACAGAGGAGTCACCTTGGGCCCTCCCCTGTCCTAGCCTAGAATCCCCAAACGGCAGCCCACAGAGGAGTCACCTTGGACCCTGTCCTAGAATCCCCAAAGACAACAGAGGAGTCACCTTGGGCCCTCCAATGTCCTAGAATCCCAACACGGCAACCCACAGAGGAGTCACCTTGGGCCCTCCCCTGTCCTAGAATCCCAACACGGCAACCCACAGAGGAGACACCTTGGGCCCTACCATGTCCCAGAATCCCCACACGACAACCCACAGAGGAGTCACCTTGGGCCCTACCCTGTCCTAGAATCCCCACACGACAACCCACAGAGCAGTCACCTTGGGCCCTACCCTGTCCTAGAATCCCCACACGACAACCCACAGAGGAGACACCTTGGGCCCTGTCCCAGCCCAGAATCCCCACACGGCAACCCACAGAGGAGTCACATTGGGCCCTACCCTGTCCCAGAATCCCCACACGGCAACCCACAGAGTAATCACCTTGGGCTCTCCCCTGTCCCAGCCCAGAATCCCCACACGGCAACCCACAGAGGAGTCACCTTGGGCTCTACCCTGTCCCAGAATCCCCACACTGCAACCCACAGAGGAGTCACCTTGGGCCCTACCCCGTCTCAGAATCCCCACACGGCAACCCACAGATGAGTCACCTTGGGCCCTACCCTGTCCCAGAATCCCCACACGGCAACCCAAAGAGGAGTCACCTTGGGCCCTACCCTGTCCTAGCCTAGAATCCCAACACGGCAACCCACAGAGGAGTCACCTTGGGCCCTACCCTGTCCTAGCCTAGAATCCCCACACGACAACCCACAGAGGAGTCACCTTGGGCCCTACCCTGTCCTAGAATCCCAACACGGCAACCCACAGAGGAGTCACCTTGAGCCTTGTCCTAGCCTAAAATCCCCACACGGCAACCCACAGAGGAGTCACCTTGGGCCCTACCCTGTCCCGAATCCCAACACGGCAACCCACAGAGGAGTCACATTGGGCCCTACCCTGTCCCAGAATCCCCACACTGCAACCCACAGAGGAGTCACCTTGGGCCCTACCCTGTCTCAGAATCCCCACACGGCAACCCAAAGAGGAGTCACCTTGGGCCCTACCCTGTCCTAGCCTAGAATCCCAACACGGCAACCCACAGAGGAGTCACCTTGGGCCCTACCCTGTCCCAGAATCCCCACACGGCAACCCAAAGAGGAGTCACCTTGGGCCCTACCCTGTCCTAGCCTAGAATCCCAACACGGCAACCCACAGAGGAGTCACCTTGGGCCCTACCCTGTCCTAGAATCCCAACACGGCAACCCACAGAGGAATCACCTTGGGCCTTGTCATAGCCTAGAATCCCCACACTGCAACCCACAGAGGAGTCACCTTGGGCCCTACCCTGTCCCAGAATTTCCCCATGGCAACCCACAGAGGAATCACCTTGGGCCCTACAATGTCCTAGAATCCCCACACGGCAACCCACAGAGGAGTCACCTTGGGCCCTACAATGTCCTAGCCTAGAATCCCCACACCGCAACCCACAGAGGAGTCACCTTGGGCCCTACCCTGTCCTAGAATCCCAACACGGCAACCCACAGAGGAGTCACCTTGGGCCTTGTCCTAGCCTAGAATCCCCACACAGCAACCCACAGAGGAGTCACCTTGGGCCCTACCCTGTCCTAGCCTAGAATCCCAACACGGCAACCCACAGAGGAGTCACCTTGGGCCCTACCCTGTACTAGCCTAGAATCCCCACACGGCAACCCACAGAGGAGTCACCTTGGGCCCTACCCTGTCCTAGAATCCCAACACGGCAACCCACAGAGGAGTCACCTTGGGTCTTGTCCTAGCCTAGAATCCCCACACGGCAACCCACAGAGGAGTCACCTTGGGCCCTACCCTGTCCCGAATCCCAACACGGCAACCCACAGAGGAGTCACATTGGGCCCTACCCTGTCCTAGAATCCCCACACTGCAACCCACAGAGGAGTCACCTTGGGCCCTACCCTGTCCTAGCCTAGAATCCCAACACGGCAACCCACAGAGGAGTCACCTTGGGCCCTACCCTGTCCTAGCCTAGAATCCCAACACGACAACCCACAGAGGAGTCACCTTGGGCCCTACCCTGTCCTAGAATCCCAACACGGCAACCCACAGAGGAGTCACCTTGGGCCTTGTCCTAGCCTAGAATCCCCACACGGCAACCCACAGAGGAGTCACCTTGGGCCCTACCCTGTCCCGAATCCCAACACGGCAACCCACAGAGGAGTCACATTGGGCCCTACCCTGTCCCAGAACCCCCACACTGCAACCCACAGAGAAGTCACCTTGGGCCCTACCCTGTCCTAGCCTAGAATCCCAACACGGCAACCCACAGAGGAGTCACCTTGGGCCCTACCCTGTCCTAGCCTAGAATACCCACACGGCAACCCACAGAGGAGTCACCTTGGGCCCTACCCTGTCCTAGCCTAGAATCCCCACACGGCAACCCACAGAGGAATCACCTTGGGCCCTACAATGTCCCAGAGGAGTCCACTAACCTGTCAATGACTGGGAGGAGAGACTTGACGAGTGCATCAGGGAAACTCTGACTGAGAGCCAGGATGTTGACTACAGACTGGAAGAGTGTCTTGGCCACCGTCAGCTGGTTGGTGTCGATGGTGGGCACTGTTGCCAGCTTGTTCGTGGCTGTCTCGATCTGAATGACAAGTTCCTCTGTGGCCCGTATTGTCTCCATGCTCCGAGTGAGCAGAAGGATTGACACAGTGAACTCCTTCATTATCAGCAGCTGAAAGTAAAACAGCACCTTCACAGAACTCATCTGAATCTGTTAAATAAATCATCACATATACACGTAGGAAACGACAGTTCCATACGAAAAAATACATCACTGAAGCTTAAACAACTGCTAGTATTTCTGAAATACATCTTTGATTCATAATCTTATTAGCTTTTTAAATTGTCAGAACTTCAATATGGATTCCCTTCTTCATAACTTCTATATAGAGTCCATCAGGCAAGTTACCAAAATCTTTCCATTTCTCAATGAGTACCAAAAAAATGAACCATATTTCTATCAAAGACACAATAGAGATATCAACATAGCTGGTATAGACATAAGTATATGTTTACATGGGGGTGGTCGGGTAGTCTAGTGGTTAAATCATTCATTAGTCACGCCGAAGACCCGGATTTGATATCCGACATGGGTACAATGTGTGGACCCCATTTCTGGTGTCCCCCAGGTTGAATATTGTAAAAGCGGCATAAAACCATTCTCACTCACTCACTGTTAACATAATTACACTGACTGAGGAAGGACAATGAAGCACTATCGGACTACTGTACAAAGAAAGACATGATTGTGTGGACAGACCTGCAGGAGTTTCCCCCAGTGAGGATCGGGCTGGTGCAACAACATCTGCAACTGTACATACACCGCCATCGTTGTCTGCATGTCGTCGAAGCTGTAATATATACAAGTCATGTCAGATCCCATCTAGCCATCGTTGTCTGCATGTTGTCATAGCTCCAATATACACGTCATGTCAGATCCCATCTAGCCATCGTTGTCTGCATGTTGTCATAGCTCCAATGTACAAGTCATGTCAGATCCCATCTAGCCATCGTTGTCTGCATGTTGTCATAGCTCCAATATACAAGTCATGTCAGATACCATCTAGCCATCATTGTCTGCATGTTGTCATAGCTCCAATATTCATGTCATGTCAGATACCATCTAGCCATCATTGTCTGCATGTTGTCATAGCTCCAATATACAAGTCATGTCAGATCCCATCTAGCCATCGTTGTCTGTATGCGGCCAAAGCTGGAAGAGCTATTCAACAGATACACAACTCTGATGGAGGATTCCTAACTACCTCCACAAAGAAGATACTCACTGTTTCTGGTTGGTGTGGTAGAGTTCAGGCCGGATCCAATGGAGCCAGTGTGTGTTGGAGCCAGTGTAGGATGTTGCGAGATGGAGTGAAAACTCTTCATGGCTGTCACGCCGCCGACCATATCCCTTCTTGTATACCCTGAATTATTATAGAGAGAAGACTATGCTTACAGAATTTACAAATCACTTGTTATGCAGAAAATGTCTAAGGAACACCTTTGTGCCTCCAAATATGTTGCAATATAACTGCCATAGTATCAGTGTGCAGAGCCTCATAGGTTGACTTCAATATAACACTGAAATCCCCATGTATAACAAGCTAAAGGCTGCAGAGCATATAAACTGATACAACATCACTGTATCAGTATGATCCTTGTAAATCACGTGAAGTTTGCCACATGATGCAACCTTGAGGCCCCATGGTTCATGCATTGGACCCCAAAATTATTACTAAGGGTTACTGGACCCGAAATCAGATCGACCAGGTAAAGCCCTGAAACAAGCATTCTACCGTTTGTTGTTGACACTGACCTGTAGAGAATTTCAAGAGGTGAGCTGACAATGGCTAAAGCTGAGAAGATGGTAGAGCAGAGATTGTGAATGGTGTAGGTTGGCTGGTCTGTGTGTCCTGGGTCCAGGATGTGAGAAACCGAGCTGCTGGTGTGAAGTAGGAACTCCTCAGTGCACAGCAACACAGCGGTCAGGTCATACCTGTAACACAACATAGAGGTCAGGTCATACCTGTAACACAACACAACGATCAGGTCATACCTGTAACACAACATAGAGGTCAGGTGAAACCTGTAACACAACATAGAGGTCAGGTCATACCTGTAACACAACATAGAGGTCAGGTCAAACCTGTAACACAACATAGTGGTCAGGTCATACCTGTAACACAACATAGTGGTCAGGTCATACCTGTAACACAACATAGTGGTCAGGTCATACCTGTAACACAACATAGTGGTCAGGTCATACCTGTAACACAACATAGAGGTCAGGTCAAACCTGTAACACAACATAGTGGTCAGGTCATACCTGTAACACAACATAGTGGTCAGGTCATACCTGTAACACAACATAGTGGTCAGGTCATACCTGTAACACAACATAGTGGTCAGGTCATACCTGTAACACAACATAGTGGTCAGGTCATACCTGTTATACAACATAGTGGTCACGTCAAACCTGTAACACAACATAGTGGTCAGGTCATACCTGTAACACAACATAGAGGTCAGGTCATACCTGTAACACAACATAGTGGTCAGGTCATACCTATAACACAACATAGAAGTCAGGTCATACCTGTAACACAACATAGAGGTCAGGTCATACCTGTAACACAACACAGTGGTCAGGTCATACCTGTAACACAACATAGCAGTCAGGTCATACCTGTAACACAACATAGTGGTCAGGTCATACCTATAACACAACATAGAAGTCAGGTCATACCTGTAACACAACATAGAGGTCAGGTCATACCTGTAACACAACACAGTGGTCAGGTCATACCTGTAACACAACATAGCAGTCAGGTCATACCTGTAACACAACATAGTGGTCAGGTCATACCTATAACACAACATAGAAGTCAGGTCATACCTGTAACACAACATAGAGGTCAGGTCATACCTGTAACACAACATAGAAGTCAGGTCATACCTATAACACAACATAGAAGTCAGGTCATACCTGTAACACAACATAGAGGTCAGGTCATACCTGTAACACAACACAGTGGTCAGGTCATACCTGTAACACAACATAGTGATCAGGTCATACCTGTAACACAACATAGTGGTCAGGTCATACCTATAACACAACATAGAAGTCAGGTCATACCTGTAACACAACATAGAGGTCAGGTCATACCTGTAACACAACACAGTGGTCAGGTCATACCTGTAACACAACATAGCAGTCAGGTCATACCTGTAATACAACATAGTGGTCACGTCATACCTGTAATACAACATAGCAGTCAGGTCATACCTGTTATACAACATAGTGGTCAGGTCATACCTGTAATACAACATAGTGGTCACGTCATACCTGTAATACAACATAGCAGTCAGGTCATACCTGTAATACAACATAGTGGTCAGGTCATACCTATAACACAACATAGAAGTCAGGTCATACCTGTAACACAACATAGAAGTCAGGTCATACCTGTAATACAACATAGTGGTCAGGTCATACCTGTAATACAATATAGCAATCAGGTCATACCTGTAACACAATAGTGCCATCAGGTCATACTGCATCTTCCCGAGGCAAGAGAGTTAACTGACTATAAAAGTCCAGTTTCCACCCATGCCGAACTAGGCTGGTATTATGGAGAAACATTTTGGCTAACGAGTCTATGCATAGTCCAATCAAAATCGCGCAATGAAATCGAAATCCAGTTCGTAAACTGTCACTCAGATTTCAGTCGATTGCAGGATTTGCAAAGCATGTGCACTGCTAACTCGTCAACAGTTATTTTCAAACCTTTTTGTGTTTTTAATAAAGGTGCTCGCGTGATTTGATGCACTTCGCGATTTAAGACCGTTTTATCACAATATAGATCTTGATGATCAACCATATCGTCTTGACTGGCGCCACCGTTTTGTTTAAAAAATTGCTAGTGATGGATTCTGATTGGTCCATAGGAGAGGCTTAGAAGGGACATAACTCGTAATAGCCACTGGTGGAGCTACGATCAAGCCCAGGAATTCCAGCCAAGTTCGGCAAGGGTGAAAACTGGACTTTTAAAGTCAGTTAACTCTCTTGCCTAGGGAAGATCGTCATACTATTACATAACACTGGCGTTATAGACAGAATCAGCGACTAAGTAATATCATTGTATAGCCATAGTGAAGAGCAAGGCTATGTCAGTCTCACCTGAACTGTTTGACTCTCTTAAAGCTGGGTTTGACTCTGACATATCTGTGAGCGATGACAGTCAAAGACTCCTTCAAGACCAGACTGAAGATGTGCTGGGCCATCTGTGGAGGCGCCACTGACCACAGGTCACTCTGCAAGGCCCGCAGATGGTAGTTCCACATTTGTATGGTGAAGGAGCACCGCTCGTCCTGTGGCAGAAATCACATATCCCCATCCTGTTCATCTCAAAGCACCTTTTGAGTTATAAACAACTGCAAGTGATTCAATGGCATTTGATTGGTAAACCAAGCAAATCATTAGGCATTCATGTTCCCATGGCTGCCAACTTTACCAAATTCTAATTACCGTATTCGACGTAATAAGCGCCCACGGCTATATTTTCTAATATATTGGCTAGTGAACAATCCCAATTAGCACCCCTTCCGATTGATCAATGTACACATGACTTATTTATTCGTGTATAATACGTATGTTATACGCATTCTTAATTATGGGAAATTAAATTCTGGAAAAAATATATCTGTCGTATATAAACATTTCAGGCTGTCAGCATAAACCACGAAATTTACGATCTTTCAACTCTGCTGTTTTTCACCAAAATAATATTCTAATAAGAGCCCCCTATTTCTAATTTTGAGAGCGCCCTGGGTGCTTATTATGTCGAATACGGTAGTATTTTCTTCTGGTCAGGACACAAAACCAAGGAAGGTAGAGGAGGGCATGGGACGGTGTGTAGTTTGTACAGTATTGAATAAACCCATGAGTAGTCTCCTGTTTCCTGATTGGCAGATAATAATTTGTTGTTGTATAATACCACCATCAGCAATATTCCAGCTATAGTTTGGGCAGGACTTGGCTGCATTATTGAATGATGTCACAAATTTCAAACTATTGTCTACAGTACAATACAGTAGCCTGTTATTATATACTACTTAAAATTTGATAGAGATAGTCCGAGTGTCAAGGTGGGGGATAAATCTGAGTGGACGTTTGGAGATATTGTCGTATGAATAGGATGCAATTTGGGCTGGACCTAACACATGTTTTGTAGAATTTTCCTATTCGGAATATTCTATAAGTAATACGTTACCACTGTTATACCGAGGCTGTTGTCTCCCACAACTGCTGCTATAGCGAAATCTACCACAGAGATCTCAATTACCTCATGCAGCACGTGCGTAGCCACCTAGCTGCCATATGACACCCTTCACTCTTGTCTCCTGCGAGAGCAAGTGCTCGGGGGACGGACGGGCGGGCAGCAGCCCAGTGGTAACGTATTACTTATAGAATATTCCGAATAGGAAAATTCTACAAATTACATTAAGTAATACGTTACCACTGTTATACCGAGGCTGACTACCACAGTAGGCGGTGGGGAGCACCTACAACCCGAATCCTGACTGCTAGCGTTCCTTCCGACCAGCGGAAGTAAACACCAAGGCGGAAGCACTCGATGCGCATGCACCTAGCTAGGCGTTACCCTATAGGAATACCAAAGCACTGTCAAGCGCATACCGTAAGGCTCAATCGTCATTGCCAAAACGATTGGTGACTCCAAACGGCCCCACTGGATAGGTATTTCATCGCCGCAGCGGATGAGAACACTGTATCCGCGTGAGCTTAATCTTAGATCAGGTTAAACAGTCGAAAAGAGGGAAATTAATTTCCTTCAGACCGTATATCCCAGAGCAAGCCTACTTAAAGTATGCATTAGGCGCGTGACCTAATTCCAGTATTCGTAAGCATGTATCACAAGGTTGGAATACACGACAGACAATTAAATGAATAATTGTCAAAATACAAATAAGGATAAAACACACAAAAAGCCGCCTCACCTGTGGTGTGAGTGCGCTGGTTTGCAGGACCCCCACTCCTGTACCCACGGCGTGGGAACATTGGAGACGACCCAGATTGACCACCGTGCAAGGACTGACGACTGCGGAGTTTGGAATTGCGCTGGACACACCCCCTAGATGACCGCTTGTGCCGCGATCAGCGGCCCAAGACGGTGCACCCCCTCCACGTCTTCATCAGAAACCTTTCTGAGGTAATGATTGGCAAAAACCGAGTCAGAACGCCAGTAACAACCTCGTAATATTCTGTGAACAGAGATATTCGAGTGTAGGGCAAATGTTGCCGCTAGCGCCCTGATCTCGTGCGGGTTTGACCCCGCTACCGGTAACCCCCGAGACCGGTACGCCAGATTGATGACAGAACGAAGCCACAACGCAATCGAGTTGCGAGTTATGTCAACCGTGCGATTAGGGTTACACGATATGAACAGACGGTCACGCCCTTGTCTACGTTCATTCGAAGCCTTAAGATAATACTTAAGGGCCCTAACCGGACACAGCGCTCTGTCCTCAGTATCAGCAGGATGTAAGATTTCTTTGAGGGATCTTACAGTGAATTCTCTCTCCGTTTGCCCGACTCTCTGATTCTTGGCGACGAAGCCCATGAGCAGGCCCAGGCGGACCGCTCCTTCGTCACCCCTATCGAATCGTACCTTGGCGACATCGAGTGCATGAATTTCGGATACACGTGCCGCCGTGGCAAAGGAGAGGAGAAATGCTGTTTTCCAAGTCACATGCCGGAACGAAGCACTATGCAAGGGTTCATACGGAGCTTCCGTAAGTGATTGCAACACTAGGGAAAGATCCCAGGCCGGTGCCCGAAGGCGGCCCTTCTTAAGATCGTGCTGTTTGAAACCCTAGATAATACCCCGTATCACCGGCTCTTTGGAGAGACTGGTACCCATAGCAACGTCCCGTACCGTAGCAACGGACGAAACATAGTTGGCAATGGAACCCCCGGAGAGTTTCCGGGTCTCTCGCAAGTGAGACATGAAACGAGCAATATCCTGCACAGATACCTTATCTGGCGAATGAATGTGATGTTTACAACACCACTTCGTGAAAATAACCCAACGTGCATTATACACCTTCTGGGTAGAATCACGATGCATACTAACGTATGCCCGAGACGCCCGGCGAGAAAAACCTTTACTCCTCAGACGCTCGGTGACAACATCCACGCGTGCAGATTGAACTGCCCTGCGTTTGGATGAAGCTGACGGGTGTGAGGGTGGATCAAGAGATCCGGTCTCACAGGCAGTGGAAGTGGCGACTGCGTGACCTGGGTCAGCAAGTCGGGGTACCACGATCTGTTCGGCCACATGGGCGCGATCAGTAACATTCGACAGCGAACTCCTCGAAGCCGGCTTAGAATGTGTGGTATCAACGCTGTCGGCGGGTAAGCATAAGCGTCCAAGCCCGTCCAGTCTAACGCGAGAGCATCGTGATCGATGGCCCTCGGGTCCGGGACTGGTGATACAAACAACGGGAGTTGATTGTTGAACCGTGTTGCGAACAGGTCGACCATCGGACGACCCAAACGTTCGCACAGCCACTGAAACACTACTGGGTTCAGCATCCACTCTGTGGGGCTCGGATCCTGAGGCCTCGATAGAGCATCGGCCAGTACGTTCCGCACACCTGGGATGTGACGGGCGCGTATCTGGCACGGGACACTGTCCACCAGAGCGTAAAACTCGAACGTGAGATCGAGTAGCGAGTGACTGTGGGTTCCCCCCAGTTTGTTCACATAGGACACTACCGTCGTGTTGTCGGTCGCCAGCATGAGCCGGGCGTCGACGAGACGATGCTTCCAGTGATTGACTTCGTTGATCACTGCCTTGAACTCGAGACAATTGATGTGAAGACCTAGTTCGTCTACGCACCACAGCCCCGAGCTCACCTCCCCCTCTAGATGGGCGCCCCAGCCCACTAGAGAGGCGTCTGTATACAGGTTCAACGTGGCCCGGTAGGGCCGCATAGAGACTCCTGATAAGACATTGTAAGGGAGCGTCCACCACTCCAGATGCGGTCGGAGCCGATCCGGGAGGGCGACGGTCGCACTGTTCACCTCCGTTGCTAACAACTGGATTAAAAACCGTTGCAGCGGGCGGAGTTGGAGACGACCCCGTTCGGTGCAGTCCTGGGCTGATACAAGTAGCCCTAACAGCTGTTCCCAAAAGTGAACAGTCTGTTGCACCGCTAAGACTTTGGCAATCATCGCCTGAATTTTGTGCCACCGGTCTGGGGGGACAAATAGGCGATGGGACACCGTGTTGAACCGACCTCCGATGAACTGCAAGTTCTGAGAAGGGGTTAACTCGCTCTTGGGGAGATTGACAATCCACCCCAATTGCTCCAAGAGCCGACGTGCGAAAACGAGATGGCGTGACAGGGCGTCCGTCATTCGATTTGCTACTAGCGAGTCGTCCAGGTACGCGAAGTACCGGACACCCCTCCGGTGGAGGAACCCCACTATAGGGGTGGTTAACCGGGTGAACAGCCAGGGAGCGGATGAAAGACCGAATGGGAGTACAACCCACTCGTAGTGCCTGCCTTGAAAGACAAACCTGAGATACTTGTGATGATCCGAGTGAATCGGAACATGCAGATAAGCATCCTTCAGGTCGATCGAAGCTAGCCAGTCGGCCGGCATGATCAGTGCTTTCAGGTCCGTCAAGCTCAACATTCTGAACTTGGGCGGCTTGCGCAGGTAGAACTCGTTGAACGATTTCAAGTTGTGAATCATTCTGAGTTCGGCACTGTCCTTCTTGGGAACGAGAAATATCCTGGAGTAAAACCCCGGTGTTATTTCTGGTAGAGCTAACTCCCGAACTGCCCTCTTCTCCACCAACCTGCCGATGGCATCGGCGAGGAAGGGAAGATCGGTTTCCGAATAGAAACCTGCCGACGGGGCAACGGTGAGCGGCGGATTCGCTTTGAGATCGAGCCGATAGCCGTACCGAATCGTGTTGACCACCCACGGGTCGTCGAACACTTGTTCCCAATTCTCCCAATAAGTCTGGAGTCTGGCTCCCACTGGGGACAGAGAGGGGGGCCGGACGGGCTGCGGCAGGCGCAACTGTCCAGGGCCAAGTGACTCGGGTTCGCCTACGGGCCAACCGAAGTTGGCGCTGTCGGCATACGAACCCCTCCAATGAGAGTCACCTGGAGGGGCCCTTGCCGTCCTTAGACGACTTGGGCTTCCCCCAGTTCCCCTTCTTCCCGCGAAAGGGCTGCTGAGAACCCTTACCGGAGCCCTCAGAGCGGGGCTTCTTCCCGGAGGAAGAAGGACCCGACCCCTTAGGCCTGCCGGACGCAGCATCCTGGGGCGCGCTCCGCTTCGGAGCGGCACCCAGGCGCCTATGCAAGGACCCCACAAGATCCAGTGTGTGCCGAGAGGCATCGGCAGACACAGCGGCCTGTTGTTCCTTCAGAACCCCAGGGATCTTGTTATTAAACAGGGTCCGAGCAGACCAAGGCTGCGAAAGGAGCACCTCCTGATTGGCAGCGTCCAACCCTGAAGCAGCCAGATACGACTGGCGCCGAAGAAAATGGCACGTGCCGGAAACAAAGGCCGAAGCCCCGGCAACGTACTCCAGGGAAGCATTCAAACCGAGCAAGCAGTTGTAAATGCGCTGGTCTCGGTCCGTAGGAGAACCTTCGACCAGACTGGCCGCTGCAGCCAGGTATGTGTCTCCGTGAGACAATGCCAGCATGGAGTGTCGAGCGAGGGTGTCCAGCTGTTGCAAGGTACCTTGTGGTACCGTGGCAACCGGTGGGGCACGGACCCCCAAACGCTCCACATGGGCTTCCGCAGAAGGACCAGCCTCGGGAAAGGCAAGGTCATGTACTGGGAAAGACCCTTTTCTCCACGACGGGGGAGGTAACGGGAGACCCCGACCGGAGGCAGCCGTGAAGGCCTTCTCCAAAGAAGGCTTAATCCCGCGCAGCAAGGTTGATGCCGGGAAAGCCTTGTCGGACGTCTCGTCGTATACCTCGGAGGAACCCACGGAACCGTGGATTCCCCGCGGTATCGGCAGGGGCTTTGGCATGTCCTCGAAGAGGTCATACACCATGGCCACGCGGTCCTTAACCGATAGCGGAAGCAACGGTTCGGGGGAAGGACCGGTAACCACGGCAGCCGCCGCCGTACCGGTGGACCCCGCGGCCGAACCCGCGGCCACCGAAGAGGCCGGGGACGGAACAGCCAGCGGCCTATCTTGCGATAAGGCCGCCAGCTTGGAGTCCACAAGTTTCGACAACAATGCGGCGACGGAATCCCCAGACAGCCCGAGGGCCGCAAGGGGATCCGCCGCAGCCGAGGAGGTGGTACCCGCACGGGGACCCCGACCGGACGAACCAGCCACCACAGGGGTGGAGACGGACTGTACGTACAGCCGGTACCGCTCAAACTCCGCAGGCCCCAGACCTTCGCACAGGGTGCACCGGGTGTCCCCGCAAGGAACCCTGCACCGCGGGCAACGATCGTGGGGATCACGGGACGACAAAAACTTTCTGCACACCCCACAACTCCGAGGAGCAGGGGTAGAGGGGGTGGATACTGGGGACATATCCATGTCAGACATTGATTGTTTGCTATAAACAAAGAACAAAACATGGTTACAACGCACGCACCACAATGATTCACAAACGAGCATTTTCACAAGAAAATAAACGAGCAATGTGAACATATAACATACACATATAACTTTTATTAAAGAAATAAGTTATGTTAACCCCCAAAACATACAAGAACAGGGGAAACGTAAAACACAACGTGCATACGCGAACCCCGCAAGTATATAGAAAAAAAGGGCGGGAAAAATTTTCCGTTTGGCGGGAAAATTATAACCAAGCGTAGCTACCGCAACGCCCCATAAAAGCACAGTTTATTAGAGAATAAACTATAATAAATATCACCAAATCTTCAGGAACGCTTCAGCAGGAGAAAAAACACGTCTTGCTTAGCAGACGAAAGAGACAAGAGTGAAGGGTGTCATATGGCAGCTAGGTGGCTACGCACGTGCTGCATGAGGTAATTGAGATCTCTGTGGTAGATTTCGCTATAGCAGCAGTTGTGGGAGACAACAGCCTCGGTATAACAGTGGTAACGTATTACTTAATGTAATAAACATGTTAAAGGGAAACAATACTTTAACTTTGAAAATACTTAAATATGGAAGGTCTTTTTCTTCGTGGATTCAGAATTTGTTTATTATGGACCATAATCTTGACTGGTGTGACTGGTTCGATACTATTCTCGCTGTGCTGAACATTCAACTGTAACTGTCAAATAAGAGGTGGGTGTGAGCAAAATACTAATGCCTGACTGACCAATAAAGATTCCGCATCTTTGGTTACAACAAAGGCAACCTAAGAGTTGTGTCATCTAAAGCAACAGGTCCTCCCAATTGGCCTCTCGCTGGTCTGAAGCAGGATGGTGGTTATGTAGACTAAATAAAGCGACGCCAGTGGGATGACTGTGAGTTGAAGTATCGTTGCCCTTTTTGCTTCATTTCATGATACAGAAATAGAGAATATTTTTATACCCGTTTAAACACAAATAATACTGAAGTAAACTCGTGCTTATCTTAGTATGGTTTACACTCACCTCGTAGAAATCTTTCATATTGGCCCAGTCGCCCCCGTCAGCATCATGTAAAATACTAGTGGAGATCAACTGAGTGTGCAGTTCTATAACCTGCTGAGTCAGCGAATCTGTTAGCTCCACAAACTGTTTGTAAAGACCACAAAATGGCTTCTTCCTGAAAACACAGAAATTACATGGACATGACTTCATCAACTTTCTTCCATAAAGTTTGCACTCTTGTCTGACCTTCACCCAAACCACACATTGTCACAATCACCCTACCCACCACACCCCCTACACAAGGCACCCCCTCCCTCTTATCCTACATAACAACCATTTGAATACTACTTACACACCCCATGAATCACGTTCATGGCGCCTTACCCATCTCATACCCCAACACACACCCTGCTGCCTACCCTATGCACACACCATGAATCATGCTAATGGCACCCTACCCATCACATACCCCAACACACATCCTGATACCTACCCTATACACACACCATGAATCATACCCATGGCGACCTTCCCATCACATACCCCAACACACACCCTGACGCCTACCCAATACACACCCCATGAATCATACCCATGGCACCCTACCCATCGCAGACCCCAACACTCTGTCCACCCTAAACACACCCCATGGCACCCTACTCATGATGCTCTCCCTACCCACAACACCCCCCACCCCCCCCCCCAAAAGACAGACACCCATCTCTCACTCTACGTACACTCCCTCTGAATTCTACACAACACACCCGTAACAATGGAAGCATGACAAAGGGTTTATGAAGGGAAGAAACATAAAGTCTGGACATTAAAAGAAAATATATCTGATCATTTCAGCTGTTTCTATACAACTAAAGCAGCTGTCCTTTTATAATAATGTATTGATAATTAATAATGTTAACAATCAGATGTACCAGATTTTACAAGCTGAAATGACTAAAAAATACTGTACAACGCTGCAGCTGACACATGGAACACATGTGACAAATCAGGTGTATCTGTACCTGCAAGCAGACACTCAGAATGGCAACAGTAAAACTAACAGTCAACAGAGAGTGAGTGAGTGAGTTAGTATGGTTTTACGCCGCTTTTAGTAATATTCCTGCAATATCATGGCGGGGGACACCACAAATGGGCTTCAAACATTGTACCCATGTCGGGAATCGAACCCGAGTCTTCGGCGTGACAAGCGAATGATTTAGCCACTGTTAACAGAGAGGCAATCGGGACAATCACATTTAACATCATGACATCATGGATGTCTGTACAAGCTGGACAGTGGACTTGTATGGGTTTCACAAGATACTGCCTGTCCGAACAGATGGCTAGACTCTATGACAAGTAATAGAAAACTTTCTTCCATCCCATCCACTCACCCTGCCTCGTCAAACACCAGGACCTTTTCATAGTGGACCAGCTGGTTCCTGATGTACGCAGCACTGGACATGATGACATACATGCTGAACAGCGGCGCCTGGCTCGGGACATCCTTGCACAGCTGAATACAGACATGCTATTGACTCATTTCTGAACTCTTTAATGCATTTAGAAACAGGACACATTTTAGTTATTGTTACAAACCCTGATTGGAGAAATGTCTCTCAAGAGTGTTGAAGTTTACATCAAAGACGTGGCATTCCCATATTGTATCCAATCCAAATAACATAGCAAAAAAACAACAACTCAAGGCTATCCTATAAGAAGTTATGTCAAATTTGATTCTCAGTGCGACAACTGCCCACAGAAAACTGTGTCATGAATACAGCTGTTAGCATCGTTAGCCACTAAGTACCAATTTCGTACCATTCATCAAGCACAGATATGCATTTTTGAAAGTAAAAATATCATTTATACTTATCCTGACTCATACTTATCACTTATTCCATCTCATTTCCGAAAGGTAGTGAAAAGGAACAGAAAAAATAGCTCACCCGAATGCACCCTGAGCAGTGAATGCACACCGGACCAATCCGGCTGACGACATTGTGACTCGTATGAGAGCGGTGCGGATGTGGAATTGTCTGTCCGGTTGCCATGGCAGTTGGTTCTTGGTGGTAGACCATCTTAGACCAAGTTGAGCCGATGCGTGATCGCTGTTGTCAAATCTGGTTCGGCTGAAGTTGATAGCATGAATGTCTGTCAATCTGACCACTGTGGGTAGTGCCAGAAGGAACAGAAGGTTTTCTGCATCATAACTTTGAAGTCAGCTTGTTCCAGAGGTTCACAGGCATTGCTGGTGAGAAGCTTGAGCACTGTGTTCAGGTCTCAAGCTGGGGCCCTGAATTTCTTTTGTTGATCTTCAAGTCTGTAAAATCTAGTGCTATCGATTCTGTAACATTGGTAAGCTTGATTCCATTGTACAGAGAGGGCAGAGCTGCCAGCCGCCAGATATGTGCCCAGTGTCAAGCTTTCTTGGGCTTGTGGTGAAGAGGCTTCAGCTGCTTTTAAAACCCCTAGACCTTGCAAACTGGTCAAAACTCTTCTATTTACCATTATATAAAATCTTCATAGATCTACTAAGGGCCAAGGAGATGTTCTCCGGTTGAATATCCTCATCTAGTGAGGCTGATTGTATTCTAGTTCCATGCGTGAAGCTCGTGGAGATCTGGTCTTGAATGAACATGCTTTGTGTGAGGATGCAGAAGAAGATTTGGCCAGTTTGGGAGCTTTAGGGTTGGCTTCTTAGCCATTGTGATGAGGCCTGGAAACCAAGTTCTAGATGGCCAAAATGGTTATTCCAAAAGCAGTATCAGGTCCTTCGTGTGCCTGATATCTGGGGTATCAGTGGTGGGAACGAATAAGAGTCCCTCCAACAATATCGCCAGTGCGTCGTTGACCCAAGCTTGAGGGTCCGTAACTGCTGAGACGAAGGTTGCTATTTGTCTGTTAAATCTTTTTGCAAACATATCAACAGATGGGCAAACTCCTTGCTTTATCACAAGCTGGAATGCAACTGGATGGTACATCCGTTCTGTTGGTGATGGTTTGGATGGCCTGGATAGGGCATCCGCTAATACATCTGATACTCCTGGGACATGTCTTGCCTTTAATCTAAGATTCAGGCTGTCTGCGAGACTGTACAGTTGGAATATTAACCTCAGCAAGGTTGCCAATCTTGTCATTCCTTGGGGATTTATGTAGAATGCCATGGTTGAGTTGTCTGTTCTTGAAGTTTCCACTACTTTTTGGAAATGAGATGCCACAAGCAATAAGTATGAGTCAGGATAAGGTAAATAATACATATTCTCTACATATTCTCACCTTTGTAAAATGAACATTGAAGTTCTTGAGCCCAAGGTTGATGGCCTCAATGAAGGCAGACCTAACAGTCTGGAAGGTTCCGTCCCGGCCGGCTCGCGCAAGGGGCAGCAAGTTGTCAGCGGCGGAGAAGAAGTCAAACACAGCCTGGACACAGAGCAACAAACAGGTTAGGTGAGTTGTATCCCTGTTCTGTCCGTAGAGTAGGGCTGTGCATTGGTAAAATAATGGTATTGCAATACAGTAAACTACAGTAATAATGAACTCAAAGGGACCACTAATTTTAGTTTGTTCTGTAGTTCATTATAAGCATATATAAATGGCAAATGGACGGGATCAAAAAAAAGCTCACTATATCCATCAGTTCATTATAAACATGTGAATTATAACTGTAGTTTACTGTACAATTATTGCAATACAAGTATATGTATTGTAACATTAATTGCGTTATACTGGGAACTAAAGTGTTTGACAGTGATTGACAATTTTGTGCACACTGATCCTATATTCTACATACTAAAGTTAATATTACTCCGCATTGTCAGTCGATCACTGACATTTTGTAGTCATGGATACAGGGGAGATAATTATGTGAGAGCAAAATTAATTCCACATTGTGGCCATTTTGTCAATTACGAAGGTTAACATCATTTGTGAATGAATTTCTGTGTAGATTTGTAGTAAACCAGAATACCTGTATTACTGTGTAGTTTTACTGAGTATACTTCTAAACAGCGAGACACTGACTGAAAAGAGCATTCTAACACTACTGGCATATACACATGATATAATCTGACGACGGATCTTATTTCATTCACTACCTTGGAAACAACTTTGGGATAATCAAGCTTTCCTCCATGAAGAATTTCTGGAACATTGCATGTCTCTAGCTTCCTGCTTGTCTCCCACTGTCTGAGGTCAAGGTCAAGGCCATTTGACATGACTTCATGAAGGTCAGCCTCTACTGCGTGTGTTAGGTCAGATGACACTTTCTTGAAGATGATCTTCCAATCCCAGTGAAGTCTGTCCTCTGTCTTTGTTCTCTCTATCACTGCAGATGGAGGAGTAATACATAATAAACATGAGTGTTGGAAAATTAGGACAGTATTATGAGACTAGTATTATACAGTACACTGCTACAAGTGTTCTCATAATACTGAGCACTTCAGGGCTAAACCACTATATAGCAAGGACGGTGTCTACAGATAACTGTCCCTTAGGCGCTGCTGTACTGTGAAGTCAGGAACAGAGTCAACAGATAATGGAACTGTAGGGCTGACGTACTGAGGTGTCAGGAAGAGAGAGTCCTGGGACAACTCACCTTTAGGAGCTGCTGTACTGTGATATCAGGAACAGAGTCAACAGATAATGGAACTGTAGGGCTGACGTACTGAGGTGTCAGGAAGAGAGAGTCCTGGGACAACTGACCTTTAGGAGCTGCTGTACTGGGATGTCAGGAACAGAGACAACAGATAATGGAACTGTAGGGTTGACGTACTGAGGTGTCGGGAAGAGAGAGTCCTGGGACAACTGACCTTTAGGAGCTGCTGTACTGTGAAGTCAGGAACAGAGTCAACAGATAATGGAACTGTAGGGTTGACGTACTGAGGTGTCAGGAAGAGAGAGTCCTGGGACAACTCACCTTTAGGAGCTGCTGTACTGGGATGTCAGGAACAGAGTCAACAGATAATGGAACTGTAGGGCTGACGTACTGAGGTGTCGGGAAGAGAGAGTCCTGGGACAACTCACCTTTAGGAGCTGCTGTACTGTGAAGTCAGGAACAGAGTCAACAGATAATGGAACTGTAGGGCTGACGTACTGAGGTGTCAGGAAGAGAGAGTCCTGGGACAACTCACCTTTAGGAGCTGCTGTACTGGGATGTCAGGAACAGAGTCAACAGATAATGGAACTGTAGGGCTGACGTACTGAGGTGTCGGGAAGAGAGAGTCCTGGGACAACTGACCTTTAGGAGCTGCTGTACTGGGATGTCAGGAACAGAGTCAACAGATAATGGAACTGTAGGGCTGACGTACTGAGGTGTCGGGAAGAGAGAGTCCTGGGACAACTGACCTTTAGGAGCTGCTGTACTGGGATGTCAGGAACAGAGTCAACAGATAATGGAACTGTAGGGCTGACATACTGAGGTGTCAGGAAGAGAGAGTCCTGGGACAACTGACCTTTAGGAGCTGCTGTACTGGGATGTCAGGAACAGAGACAACAGATAATGGAACTGTAGGGTTGACGTACTGAGGTGTCAGGAAGAGAGAGTCCTGGGACAACTCACCTTTAGGAGCTGCTGTACTGTGATATCAGGAACAGAGTCAACAGATAACGGAACTATAGGGCTGACGTACTGAGGTGTCGGGAAGAGAGAGTCTTGGGACAACTCACCTTTAGGAGCTGCTGTACTGGGATGTCAGGAACAGAGTCAACAGATAATGGACAAGTAGGGCTGACGTACTGAGGTGTCAGGAAGAGAGAGTCCTGGGACAACTCACCTTTAGGAGCTGCTGTACTGTGATATCAGGAACAGAGTCAACAGATAACGGAACTATAGGGCTGATGTACTGAGGTGTCGGGAAGAGAGAGTCCTGGGACAACTCACCTTTAGGAGCTGCTGTAGTGTGATGTCAGGAACAGAGTCAACAGATAACGGAACTATAGGGCTGACGTACTGAGGTGTCAGGAAGAGAGAGTCCTGGGACAACTCACCTTTAGGAGCTGCTGTACTGTGATATCAGGAACAGAGTCAACAGATAACAGGACTGTAGGGGTGACGTACTGAGGTGTCGGGAAGAGAGAGTCCTGGGACAACTGACCTTTAGGAGCTGCTGTACTGGGATGTCAGGAACAGAGTCAACAGATAACGGAACTATAGGGCTGACGTACTGAGGTGTCAGGAAGAGAGAGTCCTGGGACAACTCACCTTTAGGAGCTGCTGTACTGTGATATCAGGAACAGAGTCAACAGATAACAGGACTGTAGGGTTGACGTACTGAGGGGTCGGGAAGTCCTGGGACAACTCACCTTTAGGAGCTGCTGTACTGCTGTGTAGTGAGGACACGGAGGAGGATACAGAGCCATCAAGGTTTGTTTCACTGTTACTCAGGCCGCTCAGATTCATTGAATGGCGACTCATCTCTGGGCTGGAACTTGGCTTCAACACTCCTGTAATACAAATACAATGGATACACAAAACTATACAGATCTTAAAGAGACATTTACTGTTGTCATGTTAACTTATTACTCAGAAATCATATGATAGCAGCAGAACAAAGCACATCAGCAGGTTTGATTGCATCACACCCCTGCTCGTTGTTTTGTTTGTATTTTGTTTAATGCCACCCTTGTTAATATGCTCTATGATGGCTGTCCGTAAATAATCAAATCTGGACCAGACAATACTGACATCATGAGCATGGATCTATACACTTGATACAATGACATGCATAAAAGTCAGCAAGCCTGACCATCTGATCCTGTTAGTAGCCTCTTACAAGAAGCATGGGTTGCTGAAGTCCAATTCTAACCCAGATCTTCCCAAAAGTGACAAACATCAACACCTGCATCACTGATGATCAAAGTGATGTTAAATCACACTCACTATTATCTGCATCATCTACAGTGACTCCACCCCTACCATTTAGTGCGGACAAATATGGGTGATGATGTTACCTCGGAGACTGCCTTTCCTCTTGCTCTTCTTGCCTGCTAGGCCACACACATCCCACGATGTGTTCCTCAGCAGCTGATCCACGTGCTCCTCGATCTTCAGGATGGAGCAGAGAATCTGCAGCAGGGACTTCATGCATGTCTGTGGGATGTAGGACTTGGGTTCCGCTGGTGCAGCCTGTGCCGCTGTGGATGTTGTCACCATGCTGTCCAGACTCTGAGCCAGGCCTCCTTTAGCCATAGTGCCATGGTGGTTACTCTGGAAGCCGAACTCACTGTGGGACTGAGCCAGACCCTTGCTCCTTACCTCGCTGATCTCATCACACACCTCCTCCACAAGCAGCGACATCTCGTCGCTGTACTTCTCCAGGTACAGGTCATGCAGGGCCTTGAACACCCCGGTGACCTTAGTGAACATGCCGGTGTTGAGGACAATGAAGTCCTCGTCAAGCATGCTGATGATGATGTCTGCCATGGCATTACAGTGACGGCTGAAGGCCTTGTAGTCTGTGTTCTCAGACGGTTGCTCCGGCAACATATCACTGAAACATTTCTCCAGCTGTTGTGTCCGCAGTGACCGATACCTGGGAACACAAACATTTAGTTAGCAAGCAGAAGCCATCTTCAACATTTCTTTCTGTCCAGTAAGCTCAGCTAATAGCTGTCTATTAAGACAAAGTGTACGAAAACAGGTCTATGTAAGACAAGTTGAGGCAAGTGGAACCTGCCATATTTGCTGTAATAAGTGCCCTGGGCAATTAGAAAATTGTTGAAGAGGGGCACTTATTAAAACCATACACAAGTTAAATAAGTTGTCAGAGATCAGGCAGCAATGAACAAACTCAGTTCAAACCTAGATGACACTAAACAATTTTTGATAATAGTTACTAGGCAATCATGTTCCCCCTTTACACTGCTGGTTTCTGTAAAAATCATCTGTCATACATAAGAAAATATGGACTGTCACGTAAATGTTCAGTCTTAGTTGGGAGTGCTTACTGATTATACTTACAAATTGGTATGAAAGTTGGTCAGTGGGCACTTATCAGTACAGGGCGCCTAATGAGGCAAATGGGGTATTTTAAAATGTACACAAAAACACTTTTAGTCAGAATCCGTTTTTTCCAGAAACTCTCATTCCATCCTTGGGAGGCGTGAAACACTTGCAGCTTATTCAGTTATCCTTCTGCCTACCTATTCCACACATCCTCGTCCGGGGCTATGGCTCGCAGGCTTTGCAGCAGGTTGAGCCTCATGTTGACCAGGACGTTGAGGTTGCTGTCCATCATACTGACTGGCAGCTGCAGCAGCCGGTCCACGAAATGTTTCTTGAGTAGCTGTGTGACTTTCTTCCACTTCTGCTCAATGAGCTGGTCCCCGCTGTCCACCACCATGTTGAGAGACACCATGGACATGGACATAGAGTCTGTGTCCGAGGCCTTGAGAGGAAGAGAGAGACCTTCTATCGAGGAAAGTGTCAGGATCTCCTGGAGAACAGCCTCCTCACATCCAGGACACTGCTCTAAAGTCTTATGCTGCAAGAACAAACATCCAGGACCTCAACCCCAGAGCCATGTTCCACAAAGCATTTTAGAGCTAAGGTGATCATAACTCCCAGACATTGACATTGGCTTACGGAAGTCTAGCAGTAAGATCACTTTGTGGAATGGGGCCAATGGCTTTAACCATCCTTTCACCAAGGATACCATACTTGCCATAATAAATGCCCTAGGAACTTTGAAAATTGACAAAGGGGATGCTTACTATAAACATACACAACAAGTTAAATTTGTTGTCAGAGATTCAGTAGTAGAAAACAAACTTGTTTCAAATGTTGATGAAACACAAATGTCTTTTTGGAATAGTTACTAGGCAATTATATACCCCTTGCTGTGTTTTCTGTTAAATAATTCTGCAATACATACAAGAAAATACCGACTGTCATGTAAATGTTGCAGCTTTGTATAGGCCTCTTATATGGATAACTTAACAGATTGCAGAAGCAGTTGGTCAGGGGGCAATTACTGGAGTAGGGCTATGACTGTATGATCAAGTCATGTTCCCATAACTATGACTACGTATATTGTTATATATATGCAAAAACAACCTTCAGTTCCATGCATATATAACAAAAAGAAACAGTGTTCAAAATAAATATCGGCCAGTAGGCCCGAGGATGACAGATTTGTTTTCAGGCTGATAGTTTTATATTTCAGCAGGCCCTTACAGCCTACAGTTTTTTTTAAACACAGTAAATGAATCATAACACTGAGTTTGCACTGTGAAACAGGGTCAAGCTTTAAAGTACTCCGCTTGTTAACACTTTCAACACCGCTGGTTGGAATACCTGCCACACTGTAGCATCGTCAAAATAATATACAGCTACATGAATCTACCTGTCATATCATTAATTTATTAAATCTATCACTTTTCACAATGTCTGAAAAAATGCATTTCATTTTAATTTATATTTTATCAACAGATTTAAAATTATTAACTATTTCCCGAATGTTATTGAAAAATAAAATCTGGGACACATGCTTCGACAATGGGTCCATATCGAAAATGTCAAAGAGCAGTATAAAAATGTTTTAAGCAATCATAAATTAAATAAAGTCATAAATAAAATCAACAAACATATTTCTAAAAATTGTTAAACTTACTCTCAACAACAGAATACCAAGAACTACATCCAGGAATCTGCTACTGCATGTCACCCTGTGTGATTAAAGTGGCAGTAGTAACAAAGGCAAGAACCCATTAACTAAGATCTATCCATATCTAACTGACTTACGAGATAAGTTAGCATAGCCATGACATCTTCCATCTCAGGGTCATAGCAGGAGTCCTTCTCCAACACATGGCTGTTGTGCATGTGTGTGAGGCCCTCCTTGGGAGACGTGAAACACTTGCTTCCTGGGAGGTCATTCGTGAAGTCCAGCACAGACTGGAGACACACATCCAACCTGTAGAACATACCAATAAGATCTCTTTAAGTTTTAGCAAAATTTAGAAACACACTGAAAACATTTATACTGATGTAAATATGTCTTTCAAATCTTTCCATTAGTCATAATATTTCTGTCTTGAACAGCATCAGAGATAGGTACATGTAAGTTGGGAATAACATATTAATAGAGATCAATAACAAAATCAAATGATTATGATGATTGCTATGTCGCCTCACATAAATGGCTTCATTTTGGTGTGTGTGTCAGTGTCTGTTTATCTAAATACAAACTTGATCAGGCAGAGCCATTTTCAAGGTTTAAGTAGGTTATCCCAAAACAAAGATTATTAAATTGTAGCTCAGGAACTGACATTAACATGACACATTAACTGACACTTGACAAGCTTTGAAAGATATTCCTTGAACTCATGTAAAGACATGGCATGTGCTTTTTATTTAGAAGAACGGAACAAAATACAAAATATATGATCCAGATGATTGGTAGTACAGTGATCCCTCCCTATTGTGCTCTTCGATAAAGCGCAATAAAAGAGAACCACAAGCTAAGTTCATATTCTAAATTAGTGGGCAATCCAATTTGAGGCGACACTGTCAACTCACATGTAGTTGCTGTCACAACACGACAGTCATTCCTTTTGATTCGGATCAAGTAACCGTATCAAACCAATTAATCTGGCTTGAATGTGTATCTATATTTGTATGAATGTGTATGAATGCGCACATGTAATAAATTCTAGTGCTGGTCAAAACTCTTGTTTTCTGTATTTTAAGCAACATGACCAATCAATACCACTGAAACACTCTGTACTTGCATAATGAATTGTGATTGGCTCTTCACTCATAGCGTCTGTTACTGCCATTATCGATCAATATTTTCATGTAAGTAGAGTACTTTCACATGGAATGTGACAGTTAAGGCTTGTAAATAATAACAAACGGCGAAAACATAATGGATATATTTTTTACACTATGAACCGTAAACAACTTGTATCATTGCAATGTGCAAGACAAGGCGAAGATCGTGAGACTGGCTGAGCGCGCTCCCCCGCCTCCGCCTCGGTTAAACGGCTCATCGTCTATAACACCCACCAATTATTTGGACCCCATCGGTAGCGTTGTAGCGTGGGACCACTGTATCAAGTTAAATGAAGAAACAGTTTGCTTACTCTTTTGAGTTTTGGTCCAGCCTTATATCCAGATCAGTGATGAAGACATCAAGTGCAGCAGTAGAGGGCACTGGACCACCACGAAGAAGAGCTTTGAATGATGGCAGCTGGGCAGGATCCCCGATGTGATTCAGTCCAGTCACATCCATGATGAGGGGAGGTCTCTGTTCTAGTTGCTGAAAGCTTGGAAATACATTGGATTTTTAACACATTTCAAAACATCATTATTTCTGCACAATGTTGACTAGTTTGGAAGCTACCATGTCTTCCTGTTTAGAGCAAACATGATGTAAAAGTGTACTGATAATATAAATTATTATCATTCCATTCCAATATAAAAATGTTCTTACAAATTCACTGTAAATTGTGTCTACGAGTTGGCAGTGTCTTTGAATTCACCACATCTGAAAACTAAGCACCCTTGGCAGTCAATATGAGAGAAAAATCATTATTTTGTTCGAAAGGGGAACAAAGGGTACACAAAATTTTATATGATGTAATTTGCACTTTGGCTAAGATTATGAATGACGGTGCAAAATCAGCATCTGATTTTAGCAGAACATTATAAATGTGTCAATCGTAGCTACACTACATATTAGGACTAGTGACCAGTGCCCCGTTCCACAAAGCGCTCTTAGTGCTAGGTTGGTCGTACCTCCCATACTTTATCAGAGTCTTACAATCAACGTAGCACAAAGATTGCTTTGTGGAACGGAGCCCAGTGCATAGAAAAGGTGAAGCAGTAGGTCTGTGCAAAATTCCACAACAATTCGACTTAGCAGCTAATTCCATTTATGAAAATATTTTATTAGTAAAACATTGAGAATGAATGTGAACTTAAAATTCATTTAAAGTAACTGCAACGCCTAGTAAAGTAGCATGACTAGTCTGCACCCTCTCCCGAACACACACCGGCACAGGTTATTACACCATGTTGACTCACGCTGTCAAAACATTCAACCACAGATGGTCTTGGATTCAACTAAAAGAACAAATTATTCACATTCTACTGCCTTTGGGTGACTGTAACAATCCACATGTTTATAACGTAAGTGTATCAGCGCAGAGAAGTGAGAATCGATTCCCAAACAGCTCTATTAGCAGACATGATAAACAGATAA
Source organism: Haliotis cracherodii (assembly GCF_022045235.1). Taxonomy (NCBI): domain Eukaryota; kingdom Metazoa; phylum Mollusca; class Gastropoda; order Lepetellida; family Haliotidae; genus Haliotis; species Haliotis cracherodii. The sequence continues at coordinate 29,972,307 of NW_027266264.1, forward strand.
ACAGTCTCTATCATCATGAACATATCAAATTACATGTTCTCTGTCTGGCTTACCACTTTGAGGTGGTGTTTTCTTCGGAATCACATCGTTGAAAGAATATAGTTAATTTTCATGTCAAAATTCAGTGGTGACGACATATTAACTTATGTGAAATTTCTCTTAAAAATCTCTATGGAACAACCCATTTGGGCATTGGCATTTTCGTAATGAGGGATTACTTGCCCTTTTCAAAGGGAGGTAATACATTTAATCTCGGTAATACATACCACGACCCAATAGTTTCCAGAAGAATTGCTTTATAAATAAACATACTTTGCTAAAGTAATAATAGCAACATATGTATATGTAAAATGACAAGCGTTGAAAGATGAAAAAAACATATGCATGCGCATATGTGTTTTTGTACGCTCTCGATCAATGAAAAAAATATTTAAATGGTATACGAATTTTAATCATGTTACCGCCTACAGATCGGGTGCGGCTGTATATTGCTCTGTCACCATACAACGAAGGCACGGACCCCTTCACTCCACCCCACCCACCCAACCCCACCAAACTACATCAGTGTACAGTCAGTATTCATCATCAAATGACTTTTGCTAATGTGTGTATGTAAATATGTGAGTATTTAATCTAGAAAAAATGCCGATCAAATTAGAAATTTAATCTCCGGCTTTAACTGTGAAATTTTGTTCAGCTTATATATGAGCCGTGACTCTCGAAGTGACACGTAACTAATGTGTTAGAGAAATCACGTGACACATGCTACATAACAAAAACACGCGACGATGGTAGGACAGACGTATGACGTCATAAAATAGATACGTATTAATGCAAGACGGCATCATGAGGTAGGGCGTTTATGAATTATTGTTTTTGTTTTAACAGAGAAATTCCAGCCACCGTATTTCCTCTAATAAGCGCTCCGAACAACCTCCCAAACCCGGCGGGTGATGAAGCCCCGGTGGTAATTAGAGTCTCGGGACTTACTATTTCAACTGCCGTGTTACATACGCTAGTCACTAATAATCTGACCACAAAGCGATCGTAGCGCAAGACGATCGCAACTCCCATACTTTAACGTAGACTTACGGGAGTCTTAGCTCTAAGATCGCTTTGTGGAACGGGACCCAAGGAGTTATCTAGGATTCCAAACGAAGTGTCCTTGGCAGGAAAACTGTGAAGAATCTTCTTATTTTCTCCAATTAGGGGGCATTCTAACATTGCCTTTTCGCCATTCTTTATTCGTCCTGTTATCAGTGAAATACAAGTCCCCCATACAAAGCCATAACATTGGTTATAACTATAACTACATGTACGTGGATTTGTAATGCCAGTTTGGGAATTTGTAATGACATTTGCTGCAGACTTGGGCCCGAACATCGGCCTCTGAGCAGACCTAAGTAAATCCCTGTTGAAATATAATAGAAGTCGATGTTCTTGATACAGAACTTATTATTTTAAGATAGAGAGCAAAAGTGAACTTATTTTTCAAACACAACCCGCTTATTAGCTTTTTTGTGTCTGACAGATCCAGCATTTTGAGTGAGCAGTTATGGTTTTACGCCGCTTTTAGCAATATTCCAGCAATATCACGGCGGGGGACACCAGACATGGGCTTCACACATTACACCCATGCATTAATGGGGAATCGAAACGGGGTGTTTGTAGTGACGAGCTACCCAACCGCCAGGTAATTTGAGGAAAAGCTAGAAAATGGTTACTTTTCAGTAACTGTTGCAATATCTGTTAAAAACGCATTTGCATTTCACTGGTCACAGGTTTGAATAAAGTGTTTGTGAATTTTGTATTGTATATTGAATTACATTGACGAGCGAACGCTTTAAATGACCACAAGGCTACCCCAACGCCCCCAGCATTTTGAGAAAATATTGTGTTCATTACAGACAACAGAACCCTAACTTCAAAATCAGAATTTTAAGAAGCTGTACGCATTTAATCATGTACACATCCGTACACCAACACGACTTCAGACAGAGTAACATGACAGAGAACAACGGAACGACTAAAAGCTATGATAGCATTAGAACTGCGGTAACGAGATAGTGGATGTCTTTTGCAGATAAACAAAGATGTCTGGTCGACAACGTCAGAAAAGGTCAAGGTCGACCTCCAGCGTCGGAGCCAAGGTGACCTCATTTGTAAGTTGTGAGTTCTCTCGGTATTGAGTACAATTCGGGTTATTAAAACATAATACTTTCATTTCGACAGCAAGTTATTGAGTGTGTAACTGAAAATGGTTTATTGCCGCTTATAGCAATAATCCAGCGATGTCATGGCGGAAGACGCCAAGAATGGGAGAGAGTAAAGTGGATATAATCTTTAACAAAACATTAATAATAAACAACATGTGCCGCACCATAAAACCAGGCATGCCTCCAAGGAGTTTATGAAGTATATTAGTTTCAAGAATAATATATTTGAAATGCCAATTTTACGTTTTAATAACAGTTTCGGAGTCTGGTGAAGACTCACAACGATGAGGACGGCGCCTATGCATTAACCGAACTAGGGGACAGAGCCATCGATCTCTACAGACAACTACACAGAGATAGCGGTAACAGTGGTAGGTATCGGGTACAACTCACGTCATAGCATCAACGTTTCCCTTCCTTTCCATGTGAGTACATATGATTTTTACGCCGCTTTAAGCAATATTCTAGCAATATCACGGCGAGGACGCCAGACATGCGCTTCACACGAATGTTTCATGTCAATATAAGGCTAATATAACAGGTATACTAATGGACGCAATGCGCGTTTTAACAACACGACCTGACTTGTATAGCTCGAGATGCTCGTTACACTGGTATTGTGTATCATGTTGTGTATCATGTTGTGTATCATGTTTTGTAGAGCCAGAGAGGCGTTCGCCCAGACACAAAGGTCAGCATGGTCGGAAGGGGCCAAGAAGGAAGTGTGGGAAGCTACGTGGCCAAAGGAAGACTGACGTGCAAGGGTTCTCAAAAGATGAGTCGGAGATCCCTGGAAGTGACACATTTCCAACTAGAACAACTTCACGTAAGAAAAAGAGAAGCGATATGGTGCCATCGGAGGTTACAGTAGTGGGCGACGATACCACCCTACAGTATCCCGTCTGCGTCAACCTCAAGAAGCTTTCGAAATCCACCAGATCCGGTTCCTCGTCACCTAACACACAGGAGAACCATGCGATAGGCCCAGATTCAATGGCGCGGCGCAGTAAGAAACGCGATCGCAATTCAAAGATGCATTGTTCACCGGGGAATGTAGCTCAGCTGAACAAAGATTGTATTAGAAACGAAATAAACAACAGGCAGCGAAACATTCTGGCATCAGACCCCCTCTGCAGGTTGACAAGTGGAAGCGAGACTGAGACTGAAGAGGGCTCTTCTGGCCCTGGATGTATGGGGACACAAGGGAAGGCCAGGTCGCAGACTTGTATCGCAAGGATCCCGGATGCGAAAGATTCAAAGGGGAACCTACCAACAACCCCCTGCAGGATAGCCGACAGGAGGAATGCTACCATGCACATCGGTCATGGTATGTTGACCATTCTGGCCATGGTTACCATAGTAACAAGTTGATATTCAACGTACTACATATGCTAAGTAAACGAATGTATACATCATAAAAGTCAAACACCCATGTCGGGACCGGTACCCGTAGATAGGTCAATGTAGCATTTGGACCAAAGGCATACCATATTGCCCATTTTGGAATTCATAAACAAAAATGACGACCAAATTCCAGCTCGTCCATATCAAATTATGACTCAACACAGTATCAATAGGTTCTTATGTTGGGTCTAGATGGCCACGGGAGTCGTGGGGAGATCCTTTCCATCCCGTCTCTTCCATACCCATACCCTCTGGCTGGTCTGGAGGATCTGCTGCAGGACCTGGACGTCACGGAAGAGGCCTGGAGAAAGAGGAGGGTCCATAGGAGGCGGAGAGAGGGTACAAACTCGACTAAGAAGGACCACGAGATGGGACTTCAACAAGGGACATGTGAGTAGATCTCTCAGCAGACGATATCAAAATGTCAGCTAGACGCAAGTATAAATATGTATTGAAAATGCCGGGCAAAATACAGTATATATACACTAGAAAATTGGATTTGACTAAACAATTACAAAAGTTATCAAAACGTTACTTGGCTGAAATATTTCAAACGTAAGGATAAAACACAACACAAGAACCCGGGTCTTCCGCGTGACAAGCGAACGCTTTAACCACTAGGCTACCCGACCGCCCCGCCTGTAAAAGGAATACTTGCTGGGTACATTTGTTCAAGGAAGACACCCTCCCTGCAAGAGACTACGTGCAGATATTGGTATATGGTTTGTTTGTTTGTTTGTTGTTTAAGCCGCACTCAGCAATATTCCAGCTACATGATGGCGGTCTGTAAAATAATCGAGTCTGAACCAGACAATCCAGTGATTGACATCATGAGCATCGATCCGCGCAATTGGGATCGATTACATGTATCAACCAAGTCAGCGAGCCTGACCACCCGATCCCGTTAGTCGCCTTTCACGACAAGCATAGTCGCCTTTTACGGCAAGTATGGGTTGCTGAAGACCTACTCTACCCCGGAACCAAAACACAACTATGAATACTGTATCAAATACATCAGCTTCGAATAAAAGATTCTTGTTTAAGGAAGAGTATTTATGGATGTCATAATAATGAAGTTGATATCCATAAATTCTCTTACTTGTGTGTATCACTTGTAAATGCCATTCAAAGACTTTATTTCTTGTTTGTTTCATATTTAGCCACAATCACACTTGGGTGTCTTTTTAATCACTCTGGGCTATGTAGAATCGTAGATTCTTTAGTTTCGGGAAAATACTATGTCTGGCTGGCTGCTTGCAGCTTGAGATCATATCATACAATGTATATCTGCGTCTGTTTCGGAACAGGACATTTAAATACATTTGATAATAAACTGTAGGACTTGATGTAGGGCTTGTTGGGGAACTTGATGGGGATGTATCTATATGCTTCTGGTACCATAGGCGATATTACATGCATCATGTCAATAGGTATCGCACAACAGGTGACTTGCACATGACGTCTCACGGGGGTCGCAACTTCACAGAACACAATAAGGAGCACACCATGTCAGAATGATGAGATCTGATTGGTCCACGTGATCTTGATAAAACAATATGCATCCCGCCTTGGAGGGAAATAAGTTTCTCAGCGGGAGAATATATCCCATATACCCCGCTACGAGCAAGACAGGCTTCTAGTTGATTTCTGAGAGGCAGAATAAATCACTTGTACTCTGCTTCTAAGCAAAACGCCGGTACTTGGCCTCCGGCTCGTAGTATAAAACCTAACGCAGGACGCATTACACCCCATGTACAACCTATATTGCCCTGCAGTAAATATAAAATTCAATATACATTCTGGTTGAAGATTGAAGCTTGTGCTTCAGACGGAACGGCCCAACCAGATGGAGACACGCCCGCATCAGCACTGGAAAAAATGAAAATCACAGAATCGGTGAGCGTTATAAAATAGAGTTCAATATTGACTAGCTTTTGCTGCGTTTGCTGAGCGAATGTTGTTTAATGCCAAGACGATGTGTCTAAAAGATTGAACTGTGTACATTAATCGTCGAATTTGCACACCAAATTACAATTATCTAACACATAGGTAGTGTTGGCACACACGCTACTTGCTGTGTCCGTTCTCAGACGCCCAAGCACTCATTTATATATTTCTGGACACATCGTAGATATAGTTGGCTTATCGCTGAATTTTTAATTTAATTAATACTGATATGTTTTAAGTGGTTAGATTGGCTTTGTTGACATATTATAAACTGTTGACATATCCAGTGAGCTAGAGTGCCTTCGCGGCAAGTTTTTTTCCAAATTTGCCGGAGGTCTCCCATTAACTGCCCGACGAAGGAGGGTAGTTGAAAAAACCGAGGGCTTCTACAAATAATAATGCCCTGAAAAATAGCGTTACCGTTAATAAAGCTAAAATGGATGATTTGTTAAATAAAAAGAAACAACAACATCGGTTTTCAAACATTTACTGCAATCAACACGAATGTCACCGACCCACTTTTACAAGTATGGAAACGTCATAGAACAACCCAGATGACGTCACTATTGAACGTGACGTCACCTATCCTATGACGTCACCTAACAACAGAAATTGTCAAGAAATATTAGGCCATTTTTAGTTTCAGTGGCCCGCTGATTTTTGATAACATGCGGGCGGTTAATGATAATTCTATCCATTTTATCTATAATGTTAGATAAGCTGTTTTTTATTCTTAAAAAAGTGGCAATTACTATTTGTTGCGAATGATTTGCATAGGCCCAGAGCTTGAGTATTATGACCACCACGTCTTTTCCAGAATCAGGGCGTGTCCGCACAGGTTGACATGGACACACGCGCTGGGACAGTTATGGACCGGGCAGCACGGCGTGCAGAACAGGAAGAGCTATCGCGCGTGATGGACGCCTTACTGGCTTTTATTGACAGCACGTAGAAAACCCAGGCCTTTTAATGGATATGGCACTTTTTTACACAAAACCATGTACACACGCGCCAGCTTGTAACGGATGCTACCTCCGAGGACTATTACCCACATATGCCTCTTCATTACATAAAGCATGTATATTACCAAGAACTGGTGTTGGTATCGTCATTTTAGATAAAGGTTCTGTTGCTCATACCACATAGGTATTACAGATACTGTATATGGGTCATTCTCAAAAAATGTCAGAATTTCAACTAAGCAAAAACATCAAAATTGTCTTTTGTAAAATTCCTTTTTTATTGACTCAGTACACAAAGTAACTTCTGAATAATAATGTTAAGCAAAATGACACCTTAATAATCAATGATGTCCTAATTATGATAATTAATTAACACTGAATAGAAAAAATATGTCTGTCCTGTTACCATTTTAACAATTATATTTTCTGTAACAATATTTTTCAAAGTTCAACACAAATCATGTCAGTTCTTGTTTTTAAATGTATTGTTTAATATTTCAATGAGTACAATTAAAAAGAGATTGGATACATTATTTTATGGACAGATTTGTCCAGCATTTGAGTCAAATGAAAACATTTGAATTCATTCAAATCCAATATGACAAACATACCCTGATTATTGCATCTTATATTTGACACATATACTTCATTAGATGATATATGTTTGAATTCAAATATGTTCTTCTGAAAAATAAAAATAAATAATCAGTATATTTCTATTTTAAGTGCTGGTAACAGGACAGACAACGTAGTAACAGGACGGACAATTGAAAGTAACAGGACGGACAATCGGCTTTGATTGCAGATAACTATAATATTCAGGAGTTTCAAGATTTTGAAATATCTGACAAATACGAAAAAAGTATGTGCAATTGATTACACCTGAACATATAAGGTGTAATTAACTGAATATTCTTGTATGTAATCTGAACTATAGAAACCGGTCGGTAACAGGACGGACAACTGAAAGTAACAGGACGGACAAACTTATGTTTGCAGTCAACTATCCTGTTCAGAAGTTCAAAGTTTTGAACTCTGACAAATAAGAAAATGTTTTGCTTAATTAACAGTATCTGATCATATGGATGTTATTAACTGAATGTTCTTCTATGTAATCTGAATGTAGGATACTGGTAGGTAACAGCACAGATGGAAGTAACGCCAAAGACAATAACTTTTGCATTTTGGGTTAATCCCTAGAATTACAAAGAATTTAAATTGATTTAAATTTACACTGAATAGTCATGTGACAGTTTTTGTCATGAAGCAACAACACAATAACCAACTTTATCCATGTCAAACATCAACATAATCTGGAGAAAAAAAACTTGTCAGAAGATTTCCTGTTGAAGCTGTATTCTTTTGCAATTGTATTCGCAAATACTCAAATAAACGGTCTGAAAAGGTGAATTATAGTTTCCTTAAAAGTACAATTCACTTGTATCTATGATTATTTGATTAGTGCCAGAATTAAATGGTGCCTTTCATTCACCCAGAAACCACAGGTTGTTTATTGTTTCTGTTTTATCATATCTGTAATAGCTTCCCAGTAAATGTTTTCAACACTGAAGTGGGAAGCAGTGCCTTCAATCTCCTTTCGTTCAGGAATGATGGTAATAATGTCCTCGTGCTTGTACCAGCATTTGTCCAGCAGGAGTCTTGGCCAAAAGAATCATTTTTGATCCCATTTTTTTGCCAGGATATGGAAAACCATCATATAACACAACCACACATTTTCCAAGACACTCTTCTGTATCATCTGGAACGGATAGTAAAATGTCACTCTCACTTTTCTCAACCTCACCCTTCTCCACCACACCACCTGTCCTCTCCACACTTTTCTCAACCTCACCCTTCTCCACCACACCACCTGTCCTCTCCACCTTTTTCTCACCCTCACCCTTCTCCACCACACCACCTGTCCTCTCCACCTTTTTCTCACCCTCACCCTTCTCCACCACACCATCTGTCCTCTCCACACTTTTCACAACCTCACCCTTTTCCACCACACCATCTGTCCTCTCCACACTTTTCTCAACCTCACCCTTCTCCACCACACCACCTGTCCTCTCCACACTTTTCTCAACCTCACCCTTCTCCACCACACCACCTGTCCTCTCCACCTTTTTCTCACCCTCACCCTTCTCCACCACACCACCTGTCCTCTCCACCTTTTTCTCACCCTCACCCTTCTCCACCACACCATCTGTCCTCTCCACACTTTTCACAACCTCACCCTTTCCACCACACCACCTGTCCTCTCCACCTTTTTCTCACCCTCACCCTTCTCCACCACACCACCTGTCCTCTCCACCTTTTTCTCACCCTCACCCTTCTCCACCACACCATCTGTCCTCTCCACACTTTTCACAACCTCACCCTTTTCCACCACACCACCTGTTTTCTCCACCCTTCTGTTGTTTTTCCATCAGATAACTATCTTCAACAAAGTAGTCTATTTTTTTATGTATATATGTTTTCTTCTAAACTGTGATAAATTTGAAAACATATCTCTTAATGTTTCATAAAATTAGAATATTTAGTGATTGGATAAGAAACATTAGATAAAGATGACCAAATGTCTGTGCTGTTACATGTACTTTTAAGTCTTAACCATTTTTTTTTATTTAGCTTGGAAGATTTGTTCAGCCATAGCCTCTTGAATGCCTGTGTTATTTCAAAAGAATTATTTGTGTTAATATGGTAATTATATTATTGATTGGTTATACTAGGAAAGACAGTTTAAGGTGATGATAAGTCTGTGCTGTTACCACGGAATGTCTGTGCTGTTACTTTTTCATCAGATAACTATCTTCAACAAAGTAGTCTATTTTTTATGTATATGTTTTCTTCTAAACTGTGATAAATTTCAAAACATATGTCTTAATGTTTCATAAAATTTGAATATTGAGTGATTGGACAAGAATAGTTAGAAAAAGCTGACCAAATGTCTGTGCTGTTACCAATATTTGTCTCTGCTGTTACTTTTAAGTCTTGAGCAACTTGTTTTTATTCAGCTTGGAAGATTTGTACAACTATAGCCTTTTGAATGTCTGTGTTATTTCAAAAGGAATTATTTGAGTTATTATGGTAATTATATTATTGATTGGTTAAACAAGGAAAGACAGTTTAAGATGATGATAAGTCTGTGCTGTTACCACGGAATGTCTGTCCTGTTACATGTTTGAAGGTAACAGCACAGACAGTAACAGCATAGACAAATTGACATTAATTACAGTTTTTTTTAATGAGACCTCCCTTGAAATGTTGAGACCACATGGCATTGTGAACAGTTCATATTTTCTAATATTCTGAAAAAATGGTTTTAGAAAAAAATATTTGTTTGGGCAAAAATGAGCAGTAACAGCACAGACATAAGAAAAGGGTATTCATGATAGGAATAAACTTCCCTGTCAAGCAGAATTATCCAAGGTCTTCTCTCACTTGAAGGACACTGCTGCCATGATAGTACAGGAAGTAAGCTGTATTTCTGTTATTTTGAATTATGGGAATCTTGAAGGATTATTTATTTTTCAGTTTTGATCCATCTTGGTAACAGGACAGACACTTTTTTATGTACAAGTGTTTCTTACCAAAAACCAATATAAATAAAAGAGTGTATCTTCAAAAGATAATTTTATATCATGAGTTAGAAAGGTAATGTACAATATATAAACATTATTTACATAATATTTTTTATTTTTAGCAACATTAAACAATGTTGATGTGCAAACATAGGGTTACGGACACACCCTTCAGCTCAATTTAACCGCGATTAAGCAGTTTTAATTAAAATAAAATACGTAATAAGAAATACTGAAACTTAACTTTCAGACACCATGGTATGTTCTACAAAAAACACTTGTGTTTAAACATATCTAAAATAAATATTTTAATTGTTATTCAACTCGGACTAAAAAACTCACTTTTTTTGAGAATGACCCATATACGTCTTTGCTCATACCAAGCGTGTTTAACATACACATCCTGATTAATTTACTTTCGTTGTTTATTTGTTGTTTACGCCGAACTCATCAATATTCAAGCTGTATGACGGGTGCCTGTAAACAATCGAGTCAGGACCAGTCAAACCAGTGATACATATTATGTTGAATGTGATAAATATAGTAAAATAGTGAAGACTTTTAGCGGTGACGTTATTGCAATGGCACGATGAGGCTTGTCTTGCCTGAATTTATCTCGCTCGCCTGTAAAGGAGTGAGTGAGTATGGTTTTACGCCGCTTTTAGCAATACTCCAGCAATATCACGGCAGGGGACACCAGAAATGGGCTTCACACATTGTAGCCATGTCGGGAATCGAACCCGGGTCTTCGGCGTGACGACCGAACGCTTTAACCACTAGGCTACCCTACCACCCCGCCTGTAAAAGGAATACTTGCTGGGTACATTTGTTCAAGGAAGACACACTCCCTGCAAGAGACCACGTGCAGATATTTGTATATGGTTTGTTGGTTTGCTGTTTAACACCGCACTCAGCAATATTCCAGCTATATGACGGCGGTCTGTAAATAATCGTGTCTGGACCAGACAATCCAGTGATTGATATCAAGAGCATCGATCCACGCAATTGGGATCGATGACATACATCAACCAAGTCAGCGAGCCTGACCACCCAATCCTCTTGGGTGGCTGGAGACCTATTCTACCCCGGAATCTTCACGGGTCTCTGCCACATGGGTTCGTTTGTTATATGACGACATACTATATGGTCTCATGGCGTAATAGTGACGTTGTTGGACAATTGTAAAAATGTTATTTGCAAGAGTTATTTCAATGGGTGAACATCATATTTGTTTCACTCAATAATCTCAGTATTTTTGCTGTCAAGCATGGAGGACCGGAAGTACCTGAGAGAAAGTACGCACGTCGTCTGTGCGACTGTGTGGATAATACCTCAACATGCAGTATCTATACTAACGTGACGTAAGTGTATATTTTGTTTTGTTTATTTGTTTGTTGTTTAACGCCAAACTCAGCAATATTCCAGCTATATATGACAATTCAGTGTTTGACATCATAAGCTTCGATCTACGCAATTGTTTTGTTGTTTGTTAATGTTAAACGCCGCACTCAGCAATATTCCAGTTATATGACTGCGGTCTGTAAATAATCCATCCTGGACCAGACAATCCAGTGATTGACATCATGAGTATCGATCTACGCAACTTGGATACAATGACATGCATCAGCCAAGTCAGCGAGCCTGACCACCCGACCCTCTTAGTCGCCTCTTACGGCAAGCATTGGTAGCTGAAGACCTATATTCTCTTCCCGTATCTTCACGGGTCGTGTACATTTTGTTCATGGTCTGTACGTGATCATTCCCTCAAGCAGAACAGAACCTCCATGGTAGATGCATACTGCTTATAATCATTAAATGGATTTTCCCCTGCATTTACACCCACGCGCATTCTTTACACAGGGCGTTTTAGCGAAATTCATGCATATTCGTACAAGGAGTATAATGTCTAGTAATGAAGACACAATGTCATGGCCGTCACTTATAAGACTCGACCCGTGAAGATTCCGGGGTAGAATAGGTCTTCAGCAACCCATGCTTGCCGTAAAAGGTGACTATGCTTGTCGTAAAAGGCGACTAACGGGATTGGGTGGTCAGGCAGGCTGACTTGGTTGATGCATGTCATCAGTCCCAATTGCGTGGACCGATGCTCATGATATTAATCACTGGATTGTCTGGTCCAGACTCGATTACTTACAGACCGACGTCATATAGCTGGAATATTGCTGAGTGCGGCGTTAAACAACAAACCAAACCAATTGTAAGACTCGTTTGTTTGGAGTGGTCTCCCCTAACATTTATGCGCGTGGTAATAATGGGGCTAACATGGATATTTTAGGAGTGCTTCACAACATATATTACAGTGAGTACGCATGAGTTTTGTTGTCAAGTATTGTGCATTAACTGTAGGAGTATTTATTCTCATGCATCTTCCCGAAGAAAGAGCGTCCCCTTTTTATTTAAAGGTTTATTGCCATGTAGAACTAGGCTTTGATACAGGCTAGTGGACACGCTTGCCCCGGGAAGATGATTAATTCTGAAATGAATTTTGGCCGAAACGGGTTTCCATTCCACTGTATTGCCTCGACGAAACTGTGTCACATAATCAAGCGTGAGAACGTCCCAGACACGGATCTGTGTGCAGCATGGCTGGGGGTGAGGTGTTTGACGTCATCTTGATTGGGGGTGGGGTCGTGGGCTGTGCTACCGCATTTCACCTCACGAATATGGGGTACAGCTGCGCCTTGTTGGAGAAGAATGAGCACCTTCTGAGCGAAGCCAGCTCTGGCAACAGGTACAGTAGTCTTTAGAAACGTCATTATCAATACAAGACGTTATCTATAGATCGATATATTACATTAGCAAACATAGCTATCGAATCCATTTGAAGACTCATTGAGGCTTGTAAACATATTTATCTATTATATGGAAGCCAATATATATTTGCTATATATTTTTTTTCATTGTCAGTCTCCATATTTTCTATTGATCTATTATGTCTGTATTGTGTTCTTGATATGATCAATACGTTTTTGCCACTATATAGCTTTGTTTGGGAAGTGACACTTTTCCCATGCTTTTTTGTCCTATCAGTAACTTTCCTCTGAATTGCTCTTCCGCTTGTGGGCGATGAATAATTGGATGCTTATTGAGAATGGAGATATATGCTACACGTAATACTTGAGGGTGGAGATATGCAACACTGTATAATTGAGGGCGGAGATATGCTACTCAGGATATTTGAGGCTGGAGATATGCTACACTTGATAATTTAGAATGGAGATAAGCAACACTGGATAATCAAGGGTGGGGATATGCAACACTGGATTATTGAGAGTGGAGATATATGCTTCTCTGGATACTTGAGGGTGGAGATATGCCACACTGGATAATTTAGAATGGTGATATATTACACTAGATAAATGAGGGTGAAGATCGATATGCTACACTGGATAACTGAGGGTGGGGATATGCTACACTTGATAATTTAGAATGGAGATAAGCAACACTGGATACTTGAGGGTGGAGATATGCCACACTGGATAATTGAGGGTGGGGATATGCTACACTGGATACTTGATGGTGGAGATATGCCACACTGGATAATTGAGGGTGGGGATATGCTACACTGGATAATTGAGGGTGGAGATATGCTACTCTGGATATTTGATATTATACAATCAGTGGCTTTTACTTTGTTTTAAAAATAACAACTCTGATGCTGCCAGCGGCATGCTCCACACAGGGTTTGATGCACCACTGGGGAGCCTGGAGCTGACGTGCATCAAACTGTGTCAGCAGAGGATCTACCATGCCCTGGACAAGCTGGGGGTGCCATATACCAGGCTAGGGGCAACCATGGTGGCATGGGACAATATACAGGTACTACCAAGTGAGGTGGTGAGGTAAAATGGGGTTTAATGTGGTGTCCAAGATTATTGCACTTATATAGCGATGTGCATGCATGTGTGTGTGTGTGTGTGTGTGTGTGTGTGTGTGTGTGTGTGTGTGTGGCTGCTTGTAGTAGACCGGACTGATGTCGATTTATAGTGCTAGCCCACTGAGATACCATGCCCACAGTTTAACATGAATACCCCACTCTGTCACTCCGAGCCAACCAGTCCTTGTTTTAGCCCCTTAATGCCAAGTGCCAGACAGAGTAACAACAAGTACCATCTTTTAATGGGTACTACAAGGGGGTGCATGACACAATATACAGGTACTACCAGGGATGGCATGACACAATATACAGGTACGACCAAGGGGTGCATGGGACAATATACAGGTACTACCAGGGGTGCATGACACAATATACAGGTACTACCAGGGGTGGCATGACACAATATACAGGTACTACCAGGGATGGCATGGGACAATATACAGGTACTTCCAGGGGTGGCATGACACAATATACAGGTACTACCAGGTATGGCATGACACAAAATACCGGTACTTCCAGGGGTGGCATGACACAATATACAGGTACTACCAGGGGTGGCATGACACAATATACAGGTACTACCAGGGGTGGCATGACACAATATAGGTACTGCCAGGGGGTGGCATGACACAATATACAGGTACTACCAGGGGATGGCATGACACAATATACAGGTACTACCAGGGGGTGCATGGGACAATATACAGGTACTACCAGGGATGGCATGACAAAATATACAGGTACGACCAGGGGTGGCATGACACAATATACAGGTACTACCAGGCGTGCATGGGACAATATACAGGTACTACCAGGGATGGGACAATATACAGGTACGACCAGGGGTGGGACAATATACAGGTACTACCAGGGAGTGGCATGACACAATATACAGGTACTACCAGGGATGGGACAATATACAGGTACTACCAGGGAGTGGCATGACACAATATACAGGTACTACCAGGGATGGCATGACACAATATACAGGTACGACCAGGGGTGGCATGACACAATATACCGGTACTACCAGGGATGGCATGACAAAATATACAGATACGACCAGGGGGGACATGACACAATATACAGGTTCTACCAGGGGTGCATGACACAATATAGGTACTACCAGGGGGTGCATGGGACAATATACAGGTACTACCAGGGATGGGACAATATACAGGTACTACCAGGGGGTGGCATGACACAATATACAGGTACTACCAGGGATGGCATGACACAATATACAGGTACGACCAGGGGTGGCATGACAAAATATACAGGTACTACCAGGGGTGGCATGACACAATATACAGGTACGACCAGGGGTGGCATGACACAATATACAGGTACTAACAGGGATGGCATGGGACAGTATACAGGTACTACCAGGGGTGGCATGACACAATATACAGGTACTACCAGGGATGGCATGACACAATATAGGTACTACGAGGGGTGGCATGACACAATATACAGGTACTACCAGGGATGGCATGACACAATATAGGTACTACCAGGGGTGGTATGACACAATATACAGGTACTACCAGGGGGTGCATGGGACAATATACAGGTACTACCAGGGATGGGACAATATACAGGTTCTACCAGGGGTGGCATGACACAATATACAGGTACGACTAGGGGTGCATGACACAAAATACCGTTACTACCAGGGATGGCATGACACAATATACAGGTACGACCAGGGGTGCATGACACAAAATACCGGTACGACCAGGGATGGCATGACACAATATACAGGTACCAGCAGGGGTGGCATGACACAATATACAGGTACGACCAGGGGTGCATGACACAAAATACCGGTAGTACCTGGGATGGCATGACAAAATATAAAGATACGACCAGGGGGGACATGACACAATATACAGGTTCTACCAGGGGTGCATGACACAATATACAGGTACTACCAGGGGTGCATGACACAATATACAGGTACTACCAGGGATGGCATGACACAATATACAGGTACGACCAGGGATGGTATGACACAATATACAGGTACGACCAGGGGTGCATGACACAAAATACCGGTACGACCAGGGATGGCATGACACAAAATACCGGTACGACCAGGGATGGCATGACAAAATATACAGGTACGACCAGGGATGGCATGACACAATATACAGGTACGACCAGGGGTGCATGACACAAAATACCGGTACTACCAGGGATGGCATGACAAAATATACAGGTACTACCAGGGATGGCATGACAAAATATACAGGTAGGACCAGGGGGGACATGACACAATATACAGGTTCTACCAGGGGTGCATGACACAATATACAGGTACTACCAGGGGTGCATGACACAATATACAGGTACTACCAGGGATGGCATGACACAATATACAGGTACTACCAGGGGGTGCATGGGACAATATACAGGTACTACCAAGGGGTGCATGACACAATATACAGGTACTACCAGGGATGGCATGACACAATATAGGTACTACCAGGGGTGGCATGACACAATATACAGGTACTACCAGGGGTGGCATGACACAATATAGGTACTACCAGGGATGGCATGACACAATATACAGGTACTACCAGGGGTGCATGACACAATATACAGGTACTACCAGGGATGGCATGACACAATATAGGTACTACCAGGGATGGCATGACACTATATACAGGTACTACCAGGGATGGCATGACAAAATATACAGGTACGACCAGGGATGGCATGACACAATATAGGTACTACCAGGGATGGCATGACACTATATACAGGTACTACCAGGGGTGCATGGGACAATATACAGGTACTACCAGGGGTGCATGGGACAATATACAGGTACTACAAGGGATGGCTTAGGACAATAAACAGGTACTTCAGAGGGCAGCCATTGTGGCATGGAAAGAAATACCAGACTGGGGCAACCATGTCGTCATTGAGCAATATACAAATTTATGTTGTTGTGAAAGGGACAGAAACTCCTTGAGATACAGAGAAAGTCTGAAGACAAACATATTCCTGACATTTACAACATCACAACCTCTGAGCTGTGCCAGATGGAACCCAACCTCCGGAGACACGCCCACTCAGCTCTGTGGATTCCGGGGGAGACCGTCGTTGATCCCTGGCATGTACCTGTAGCTCTGCTCCATCACGCCCGCAGGAAGGGGGCTCAGGTGAGATGGACCACACTCCTCAAAAGAGTTCAGAACAGTGCATAACAGTTATGTTGAAACAGGTTAACATTGAAGTCTTCTACTTGAACCGTTTAGTAAAATATCTATATTTCACATAATTAATGATTATCTGTGATTCGGGATGCAAAGAACACATCAGTTGTGTTTACATCTTTGTCGACAGAAGTGCAAACCATTCATGTCCATACGTTTCCTAATCAATTGCAAAGAAGATCTGGGTTAGAATAAGTCTTCACCAACCCATGCCTGCCATTAAAGGTGACTATGCTTGTAGTAAGAGGCGACAAACAGGATTGGATGGTCAGGTTCCCTGACTTGGATGATGTATGTCATCGTATCCCGTATGGATCGATGTTCATGTTGTATCAATCACTGGATTATCTGGTCCATGCTCGTTTTATTTACAGACCGCCTTCATATAGCTAGGATGTTGCTGAGCGCTTGTGTTGACCAAATCAGCAAGCCTGACCACCAAGATCTTCACAGGTCTTTTCCAAAATTAAATTTTTACTGTGTACATATTTTTCTTTGGATAACAACTTCTTTAGTATACATACACAGTGTTTCAGGGCAAATTCTTGCCTTCTTGTGAAATGAGTTAGTGCAAAACTGAACTCTGTTCGGACAGATAGAATACTGGATAAAGATGGTCTCCACTGTGGAGAGATGGACATGTTTTAGTTTGTTGTGATTCATTTCTGCAGGTATGGACAAATTGCAAGGTTCTTTCATGCAACAGACAAAGCTATGGCTTCTGGACTGTCACAACTAACCAAAGCACCTTAAAGTGCAAGGCTGTCATCAACTGTGCTGGTCTCCATGGTGATGAAGTTGATGAGTTGGCAGGGAAACACAACTTCCAGTGAGTCCAAGTATTAATATCTAATTAATAATCTAATATCTAATAAGCACCCACGGCGATATTTGCTAATATATTGGCTAGTGATCAATCCCAATTAACACCCCTTCCGATTGATCAATGTACACAAGACTTATATATTCATGTATAATACACACTCATGTGTTATATGCATCCTTAATTATGGGAAATTAAAGTCTGGAAAATAATCTGTCGTGTATATTACGCTCAGACTTTTCTTTTGTATCATTTCAGGCTCTCAGCATAAACCACGAAATTTATTAACTTTCAACTCTGTTTTTTTCCCAACCAAAAGTATATCTAATAAGAGCCCCCTGTTTCTAATTTTAAGAACGCCTTGGGTGCTTATTACGTTGAATACGTTAAAAATATACATTATGAAGTGAACTATGGTTAACAGATTAACTGTAGTACTATGAAAGAATCGGGAGGGACCTAACTGTTCATTAGTATAGTAGCTATGAGATGTGTGAATAGTGAATTTGGATGTCACTATTAACATGCAGTGAATAATTCCCCAATGTTCCAGCATCAGGCCCAGGAAGGGGCAGTACATTGTGTACAACTCACACAAAGGAAGCCTCATCAACTCCAGCATCCTCCCGGTTCCAACTGACAAAACAAAGGGTGTCATTGCTTTCAAATCTGGTTAGTTCAGTGTATTTGATTCAATATCCCTGAGCAGCCTGTACTCCTGTTATCCATCTCCACCTGCACTCTGTATCTCCCCTGCAGCCAGAATTCACTCTTTCCCAGGCCTTGTAGTTCGCCTATCCCCTCCAACGCCCTGTACCCCCAATACCCCTCTCCCCCAGCAGCTTCTACTACCATTAACCCCTTCTCCCCCAGCACCCTTTACTCCCATTAACCCCCTTCTCCCCCAGTACACTTTACTCCCATCAACCCCCTTCTCCCCCAGCAGCCTCTACCCCCTCCCAACACCCAGTGCCCCCAATCCCCCAGAAGCCTCTACTCCCATTAACCCCTTTCCACCCCAGCAGCCTGTACTGTTATCAGTCTTCCTTAGCATCCTGTACTCCTACTATACTATCTGTCTTCTCTAGCAGACTCTTCTCCCATTAGTCCGTACTCCCCGCCAGTAAGCATAAGCAGAGGTACGCCCCCTAACCACCCCCACCCCCCCAACTAACCAATGTTATTTTTAGTAGTATAATTATTATCAGAGTTTTTTTCCAGTGTACAACAATCTAATAATCGGACCCACAGCAGAGGATGTGGAGGAGCGCTCCATCCCAGTGCCTGACCCACTCATAAAGGACAGTCTCCTACACCATGCCCACAACACACTTCCCAAACTTGTCGGCTGTGATGTCATTGGAGAATATACCGGTGTGAGGCCTGCCACTCAGTTTAAGGATTATCAGATCATCAGTGACCCAACTAGGTAGTCACAAGTGTCAGCATTTTGTCATTGATAAGTATTGTCTGTTGTATGTTGCTCTCAGCAGTATTCCAGTTACACAACTCAACATCTGATATTGTGGCAACTAAATTGGATCAGGTCTCTAGTTTGCCTGGTTCCGAGTTATTTAGAAGCTGCTGTGATATAACTGTACTATTTCTGCTAGGGCTGGGATGAGTCCAAATTTACTACGCGGGTACCCACACCCCTATTACCTGACCCTACCCAGGTACCTGCTGTTGGTTTCAAGAGTGGGTACAAAATGTCCGATTGGGAATAGTTTGACAGTAGCCCTGGCAGAATGTATTTATATACATGAATAAAACTATGTGGTCATGCATACACTGAAGTTGACTGAAGTTTTAGCTTTGTTCAAAAATATATACGTCAGAAGGAATGTGTTCATAGTCATGAAGAAATGTGAACATTAGAGACTTAAAATTGTCGTGTAGCCATGTAGTTATATACATGATATAGTGAATTTTTGTCATGAAACAATATATCACATGACTACCACAGGTCCGGGTAGTTCTGTGGGTACCCGGGTCCTACTCAGTACCCACCCGACCTGAGGCCTACCATGAAAGGGATGATCAGATACCAGAACCACAAATCAATAGACAATAAATACGACTCTTGTTGCTGTATTTCAGACACTGGATCACAGTTGGTGGTATTCGTTCCACTGGCCTGTCTGGATGTCTGGGTATTGCCGACCATGTTGGCCATCTTGTCCAGGAAGATCTGCAACAGGAGCCAACCCAGGGACGGAGTCACCGCATCAACAGAGTGGAGCTGACCTTCCTCCCAGAGCAGCAGACAGCCACAGCAGATGGTTGTACTTACTACATGACCCATCCCATCACACAACTTGGAACACATGCAACATCCATGCTGTGAATGGTTCATCTTCAATGTGTATACATGGATGTCTGCTATGGAACTAGCTGTTAGAGACTTGGGTACATTCAAGGATGGGTCTAATGTTATTTTGTAATTTAATTAACCTGGGAGATAACTGTTGAGTTTACAACAGAAGTTGGGTTGTGTTGCTTTATCATTCTCAAAATGAGATATCTTGGTTCTAATCGTGTTTGTATTGTATCATTACATATGCTATTAAAAACAAGAGTGAGTATGGTTTTACACCTTTTTTAGCAATATTCCAGCAATATCACAGTGGGAGACACCAGTAATGGGCTTCACACATATTACGCATGTCTGGAATTGAAACCGGGTCTTCGGCATGACTAGCGAACGCTTTAACCACTAGGCTACATGACTGCCCTTATTACAAACAGGAGTCAGATACTTAATATCTAAAAGCTGTGTGATAGCAGGACATAACAACACTTAATTAAGTACCAGTACATTAATGTCCACAAACAGTGTTAAATGCAAAAATTGTCATTATCGTGAATCAACAATTAATCCAGTAACCAAGATTTTTATAAATAGAAAACATCACTTTATTCCCTTGTGTTATCCTATATTTTGAAACATATTTTTGTACACAGCAAAGATCCATTATTCTCCTTTGTGTTTCTTCGCCATACATCCCTGTAAGAATGAGCATCTCCTGCGCTGCTGGGCTGAGCCGTGCACATCATGTCCGTAACACACTGCCAGTATAGATACATTATCCCGGTGACATGCATCACGTATGCATCCATAGGGTAATACATTGTGCTGAGGGATGAAATCGTGCCTGAAAACCTCATTTCCACAAGTTAGAATTATTGTCACTAAGAATGTCGTCAGTGATTCCTCAAGATGAAATCACGTCCATCACAGATGATATCAATGTTTGTTCCTGGAATGGCAACACCATGGCAGGCTTCCGTTGATGTTAGTCTGTTTAGTTCCTAAGTATCAAGGCAGCAGAGTTACTGTGAGCTTCATGCGATCTTGTTGATGACGGCTTGGTGCAGGTTGTGGAGCTGGCTGGTCCACTTCTCCAGCGCGGAGTAGCGTGCTGCCAGACTACTGGCCTCCTGGGACAACTCCAGAACCTGGTTCACTTGGTCGATACGTCCCTTGATGGTGCTGAAAATACAAAAAACACAGGCTACAGTGTGGCCAAAGGCATTCAATTCTCAAACCAAGTGCAACTTCTATCTCAACTGTTTGTGACCTGTTCCACGTGAAAGGTTATATGAAGATGTTTCAAAGACTTCCGTTGCCTCCTACTTTCTAATACAATATAACCTTGCTTTTTCTGTATGTGCTGTAATTGTCAGTCTCGGTCATAAACGATCAAGTCCTCCAGTTTTCGCACACGTTCTCAAAATTGTATTGAATTTTGGAACTATTTGAGCTGATCACTGGAACTATCTATGACTGTTAAATATTACCATGATACAGTTAATGTTTTGACAACTACAATATAAAAGGTTTTCCACACAAGATGTGTGTATGTAATAATAAATAATGATATCTCAAAACAGTTACAAAATTCAATACAATTTTTGAATGCGGGTGAAAACTGAAGGACTCGATCGTTTACAACAGAGGCAGACTATTACAAGTACCGACGTGAAAGCTTTGATGAGTATGAAACTAGACTTTAGACTTTGATGTTGTGATTTGATAAAAATGACTTGCTGGACAATCGACCTGCCTGTCTGAGTGAGACAGTTATACAACCCACCTGTCTAGGATGCAGGAGACAAGGAGGTTCTCCACCTCTGTAGCATCTATATTCAGTTCCTGCAAAGACAGTGAGCGAGAGAGTGAGTGAGCGACTTGGGTTAATGAATGGAGAGGTGCACATAAATACCATTGCAGTCTACATGTTACAAGCAGGAAAAACCAGCAGCCATTTTGTCAGCACTAACTCACTGATATTCTATTCACAATTCATTCACCTGATGAAGGAGTAAGCACATACTCCGAAATGTTGTGTTCCTCATAATAAGGAAGTTGACATCAATAAATTCTCTTCATTACAATTCCGTAGCTTTATCACAGCTGGGACTTAATCCACTGAGGTGGTCACCAAGCCATGTGCTGAATACAGTTGGCAGCTATTGTGTCCTTCCAATAACCATTCATACAAACACATGACTGTATGCTTCTGTAATGTCAGATCAAATCATTAGAACCATATTAATATCATATCATTTCAGACATCCATTATGTCACAACTAGCTCTGATTTGCCCCTACTGCAACTGATAACTAGACAGTTATCTTGTATATACACATTTTCATGTTACTTCCTAAACAAATACTTGTAAAACCTAATTCTCACCTTCGATACAAATGGTATGTGAATTCGGGTGTACGGTTTGATAAGCTTGATTAAAACCTGTGTTCTGATATTCCGTAGAAGATCTGAAAACAAAATGACATGAGGCCATAACAAATAAATTCTGGTTCTCAGGCACCACCCGCTTATCATCATATAGTCTGCCACATGTTTTGTTTTTATTTCCTTTTTCAAAAATATATAAAAATCCTAATACTTGAACACAATGCGATCCAAAATAGCACACAGTTACTTCCCTTTACTGCGCATCTCGTGTTAAGTTAATGGCGGCAATAGCAGTTTGTATGCATGTTCATATAAGGAGTCCCTTTCCAAGGTTGATGGTACACCACTGTTTATTTGGTTAGATACTAGTTTGAACAAGCAAAAAAACCAAAAAGAACCACTGCCCGCCCACACTATACAGTAAACTATGTTTATAACGAACAGGCTTATAACAAACTTACCGATATAACACAGTTTCTTGGTCCCGTCCATTTTGTGTAAATATGTTGTACATATGCTTATAACTACGGTTATAACGAATTAAAATCAACAGTCCCTTTGAGTTCGTTATGACCGTAGTTTACTGCATTTTCTAAAGTCATTCCCTGAGAACTATCGAATTCAACATAATAATCGCCCAGGGTGCTCTCAAAATTAGAAATAGGGAGCTCTTATTTGAATATTATTTTGGTGAAAAACAACAGAGTTGAAAGATCATAAATTTTGTGGTTTTAGCTGACGGCCTGAAATATTTATATACGAAAGATATAGTTTTCCAGAATTTAATTTCCAATAATTAAGGAGGCATATAACACACATATTATACACAAATAAATAAGTACATTGATCAATCGGAAGGGGTGCCAATTGGGATTGTTCACTAGCCAATGTATTAGTAAATATTGCCATGGGCGCTTATTAGAGCGGGGCGCTTATTACGTCGAACACGGTAATTCTTTTTCTTTTTTTAAGCCTAATGCATGCACTAGTTGATGGCCTTCTCCTAGTGATCCTGTTACTTGTATGTCTGTATAGTGTACTCCACATATAGGTGCTAGCTTGGCACAGTATACTGGTTTCATACCAACTCATATTATGATAATGTGATAATAATAAATGACAATATTAAACCTTTTATCAAAATACAACAGTACAAACCTTCAATGTGTTCTCTGATGAAAGGATCTTCCATTATATTTTTTCTGTTTGTTTTCAATATTTTTTCAAATTCATTGATGTCATTATTTTGGTAAGCGCTGAAAAAATGAAAACACAAATAATGAACAGAAGTATTTCACTGATCTTTCAGCTGACGATAAACAAGAGGGATTTTATTTGACAAAGATTGAATACTCCCTGGGGAGCTAAGAATGTTAGTTATTTAATGCCACACTCGGCAATATCCCAGCTACATTATGGCTGTCTGTAAATAATCGAGTTGGGACATATAATTCAGTGATTGGCATGATGAGCATGTCCCATACAATGACAATAAATCAAGCAACTCAAAGAGTTCGAATTGAAAAATATGATAGTCGTAAGATCAAATCCCTCACTACCTCACCCACCCCCACCCTACGACAATCTCAGGTTGTTGGGGACCTCTATAGTCATGCCCAGAGTCCCCAACTGAATGCAACCACTGATCTGAAAACAGCATCACATGCTTCAAGCATGCCCCACTGTTGTGTGGCTGGGTAGAATTGGTCTTCAGCAACCCATGCTTGCCACAAAAAGCGACTAAACTTGTTGTAAGAGGCAACTAACGAGATCGGGTGGTCAGGCTCGGTGACTTGGTTGATGCATGTCATCATATCCCAATTACATGGATCGATGCTCATGATGTCAATCACTCGATTGTCTGGTTCAGACTTGATTATTTACAGACCGCTGTTGTATAGCTAGAATATTGCTGAGTGCAGCGTTAAACAACAAACAAACAAACACTGTTCTGTGGAGTTGTGCCCTTTATGTAAGTGGTCTACTCGTATTATGGGTAAGAGATTGTCTGTACGTTCTTCTGATGCCATGTCGGTACCATCAGTTATATTAGAAACAAACCATTCCTTCCCTTTTAAATATAGGCTGGGTATAAAGAGCCAGCAAAAACAAATTCCATTTAAACATATCTCGGGCTGTTATACCACATACAGCAACAATCCAAGTAGTCTCACCTAACTAGATTTGTCATAGCTAAGATTTCTGGATCATTCTTGTAGGGTTTGGTTTCCTGGGAGTCAAATGGATTGATTCCGGACTTCATCAACATGTTTGCTAGCACCAGATACTTCAAGCAAGTCGTTCTCCTGAAACGAAAAAAATCACTTACAAAGTAAATCCTGCAGACTTGTTAAACATGAATAGAAAACTAGATGAGTGTTATTAAAAACTGCAACAGTGAGTCCACCATCAACATGATAAATTACACATTCCTACCCAGTCTGTGGGGTAAGAATACCCTGTAGCTGACCAGAATGATGGTTGGGAAAACAAGAACAGTTTACTTTTGAAATAATGAGATAGAAGTGATAACATGTTGAAAGGATATTGTTACCTTGGACTTCCAGACTCGTCATAGTTTTTGAAAGCTTCGAAAAAGTCGGTATGTGCTTTTTCATACTCCCCTTCTCTCAAGTGCATCTTGCCCCCACACTCTGGAATCAACAGGATCATATTGCAGAGATAGAAACTAACTGTTTTAGTCCACTAGTTCTTTTAATGATAACATATAGCTGAATGCTCAAAACTGGCAAATTTCTACTAGTCCTTATGATACCTTAACTATTAGGCAGTTTGGCAAGGAGTTTAGGGCTAGTGCCAATTTCTAACACTGTAGAAACTCTGGCATAAATAGAGTCGGATCTGAACACTACTGGCAGCAGTTCTTATGTTAAGATATGAACAGGAGGAATAATACTTTATTTACAATGACTCAAGATCATGATGTAAAAATAAAAACATGATTACAAGGACTCAAGATGAATGTACGGCTCACGTGATGATAAGGATTCAAGATGGATCTAGGGAGACACATTGTTTTAAAAATTCAAGATGGATCTGTGGTGCACATGGTCATATGGATTCAATATCCAACAGTGATGTGCATGCACATGTATGTGGCTGATTGTACTAGTCTGGACTAGTGCTAGTCCACTGAGATATCATGCCACAGTTCAACATGGATACCCCCTCACACACATTATACTGGCTCCAAGTAAACTAGTCTTTGTTTCATCCCTTAATGCATTTTTTTGGTATGATGCGTCCAGGGTATGGACCTTCTACCCTCAAGGCATGTGCTAAATCCTCTAGACATCAGAGACGGTCTATTCAGTATGGATCTACGGAGCACAAAAGGTAAGTAGAAGGATTCAAGGACAAAATGTATGGGGTGACTGCACTTTGAAGAACAAGTTCAGCTGAAGGCAATTTCAGCAAGTGAATGGCTGTTACTAAATAATTGTGTAAAGAAAGGTCTCACCTCTGATAACACCCATGATGAGGGGATGGGGAATGGCGGACTTGATGTGCAGCGACTGCTCGTACAAAGCCTGAAACAAAAGCACCTCTCAGTAACAAATGCATGACGTTGGCCGTTGGTTTGATGTGTTATGGAACACTCAGCATTATTCCAGCTATATCTGTAAGTAATCGAGTCTGGACCAGACCATCCAGTGATTGATATCGTGAGCATCGATCCACGCAATTGGGATCGATGACATGCATCAACCAAGTCGGCGAGTCTGACTACCTGATCCCGTTAGTCGCCTCTTATGACAAGCCTAGTCACCTTTTAAAGCAAGCATTGGTTGCTGAAGACCTATTCTACCGCGGATCTTCACGGGTCTCTTGTCATATCAGCTGACGAAAGATCATAGAGTGGTCGAGCTTGGTAGATTTTGTCATCATACTTCTTTGGTGTGGAATGATGTTCATAATATTAACCACTTGTCCGTCTGGCCCAGACTCAATTATTTACAGGCTGCGATGATATAGTGAGTGAGTGAGAGTATGCTTTACGTCACATCAGCAATATTTCAGCCATATCTTGACGACCATGATATAACTGGACTAGAGGCACGTTAGCAGAGGTGGCCATATTACAGCTGAACGTGTTGATCTGCGATACCTTATCAGTTCAGCACACAACGGTTTATAGGTTCCGGGACTAAATTCCCACCTTCAGCTTCTTGTTGTTCTTCTGTGCTGTATACATCTGAATCTCCAGGGCATAAATCTCCAGGAGTTGTGTCCCTTTCTTGAGATCATCTTCCCCTTCATCCGTCTAATGAAAAAAAAGTCACATAGTGTTCCTTCATCGGTCAACAAGATATTGTCACACAGTCAATACTTTCATACGTGATCCATTTCTAATAAAGGTTTCTTGTAGTGATTCAGTCGGCTTATCGTTCATCATTTTTAACTTTTCATATTTTTTCAGTGGAAGGACTGAATACTACAGATAACTTGAATGATTGAAGTTCCTCAAAACCTTCCAAATTGCTGTCAAAATGACCACTGTTTAGTGGCTTGAATCACATTCAAAACCATATCTAATATGGCTGGGACGATACACCAACCGTGCGATCTGATACGCATCATGATATCTTGCTCACGATCCTATACGTATAATGATACTTGCATGTGCTTTTATCTGTGTTCCCTAAGCCATTTTTTCATAGACAGGATGGCCAAATACCTGGCACACTGATGATTTACAGTTGGCAGTGTCAAGTATGCCACATTGGATGAAAATACGTTTTTACAACAAATTGTTTAGTGTAACAGTCATAGAAGGAAACATTGGAGGTAAGAATCAATATTTAGTTCTTAGTGTGCGACTGTGATCAATACTTGTATCGAGAAGTATAGAACTGCGAACCACCGATGCATCGATGTATCACCCTACCACTAATATCTAATGATGATCATGATGCTACTCACTTGGCAAGACTGATGAAGCTGCTTGAGGATCTTTTGTAGCTTAGTGTAGTCGCCCCGGTCAAAGTACAGCTTACCAAGTTTAGTGTTTGTCTTGAACCACAGCCTCTCATTCTTGGCCTCCTTAAGGGCTTCTAGCGTTGTCTCATAGAAATCCTGCAGCAACTCCATCTGGGGCATCAGGGATACAAATGTATTAGATTCTAAGTGTGTCACAGAGCACAAAGATGCTTAGGGGTGCCCTTCGGAATTTAAGTGTGCTTAAGAGAAGACTACTTTTGATCCATCCTCAAACTCTATGAACGTCCCTTCAAAATGAGCTAGATCATAAGCAGCTGAAATTCAAAAAGTTTGCCTCCTTCCATTTCGTTGAGATTGGTAACATCCTCATCAATTTCTGAATCCACAGGTTTGTATTATGAATCAAATTGTGCATTAAACCTTTTTGGGGGGTCTTTAAACATGTCTGACCAGATGACTTGTACAACGAACATTTCTCACAGGCTTTGCATAAATAACATACATCATCACATAAACAATATTGCACATGTGCCCTTCAGGCTCAGTGCTATATTATATTCCAACCTGCTTAGATGTTGAGATATAGTCCAGGATGGAGTTGATGGACTTCTCGGAGTAGTTCCGGGTCACTGCGGACTTGATGTAGGCCAACAGTTGTTTGTATCGTTTCATCATTTCATCATAGTTGCCCTGCAACATCCAGAAGATGAATCATACAACATCTCAAAAATGAAAGTGGATGTTCTTTATAGTTTCTGATAAACATGATTAAAAAGTCACATGTAGTTTCATAAATTAGAAACAAGAAAAAAACAAAACTGTAACGTTTCATTTGACAAATGATTTTTACTGAATGTAGAATGTGTGAACAGATCTAATATGAACAAATCTTGTTGGTGCCGTTGCATAGCACAAAATGGGTGTGAGTAACTTCAATCTCATTAAAATCAGATCTTAGTTCTCGTTATCACTAAACAAAGATCTGAGGACATCCCATTATGGGTCACGTCAGAACAACCTTTCATCATGTTCATACAACCAATCAAAGCGTTGCGTACCAAATCATGAAAGTGACAGTCGGAATGTGTTTTCTAATCATTCAACCTCGAAAATGTTAAAACGGAGTATACCAAAAGATAGTTACGGCCCATATGACTGATTCCACCAAAATTATCGTCTCTCTCGCTTCCGTGGCATAAACATTTGAACAGAAAAGGCGTTGCACAGTTCATGGGAAGCACTACCATACAATCGCAACCATATTTTACACCCTCCAGAATGTTCATTTGTTCAGTTTTCAAAATTTTAATCGAGAACTGTGTCAACATATATTTCAAACGTAGTCTGAAATGGAAGTCGCTATGTTGAAATGAGTGCCGTAAAGCTCAAGAAAGCTGCTTTCAAATTGGCTAATATTGACTTCTTGTTAGTCGTTTCAGTAGTCGGTCAAAGTTCGTGAAAGGTCGTTCTGACGTGACCCGTAATGGGATGTCCTCAGACCTTTGTTTAGAGGCAGCGAGAACTTAGATCTGATTGGAGTAACTTAGGAAATAGTGTCATTACCAGTTTGAAGTTGATTTTAATCATCTGCTTCAAGGCTTTAAATCCCCATTCCCCTTTCTCCTTTCCTTCCAACTCCAGCACCTGTAACAGAGATCAAAGCAGGTGTAGTAGGTATTGGAATATTTGTATCAACCTATGCTTCATGATTCTTGAGTATCATTCCAGCACTACTGGTGGCACATGGTTCTCTGCATAGTGCACAGATCACCAATCAGGTGAAGTTAGGCAAGGTCGAGTCCCTGGATGGCTTCTCCTTGGCCAAGTGACTTTGTTAAAAATGTGCCTCTATTCACCCAGCAGTGAATGGGTACCCGGTAGGATGAGATGGCAATGTGTCTGTTAAGCTTCTAGCACTACACAGGCAGCTTGGGTTGTATACTCAACAGGAAACTGAGAATGATTGTTGAGGGGACACTGATCCATTGACAAGTTGTGTGCACCCTAAGTGGTGGAAACAGACTTGCAACTTTCATGCAAAACACACCTCAACTCACAATAACCAACAACACAGAACATCAGCAATGTTTACATTGTGTAAGCATTGCCCCACAATGCACTTTTGGAATGTTTTTCGTGACTAAACTGAAACAAATTAATATAACAACTTAAACTAAAACAGTACTTATTGCTGTATGGGAATATGGATAACCATACACTGAATGTACAATAAAATGTGACTTATTTAACTATAAACGTCACGTTTTAGTGGTGTTTTATTATGTTTAAAACATACTTAATGTCTCTTTCGGTTAGGAGGCAGATAATTAAGTGGAACAGCTTATCAGTAAACTCGAGGATTTTCAATTTACTCCGCTGCTCATCACAGATTTGATATTCCTAAATTCAGCATCTTAAAAAATTCATAAAGTTTGCTCTACCCCCATGTGTTGTGTAATAATGCAGCAGTAGAAACTAATATTTTAAGACCACTATTCTTTATAATGAAAGCATATGCCAAAACCATGAAAACCGCAAACAATGGCAAATTTCTACATGTTCTACTAGTACTAGTTTTTATGATACCTTAATTATTGGGCAGTTCGACATGGACTATAGGACTAGTGCCAATTTCTAAAGCTGTGAAGTACAGTTTAATACACTACACAAGAGGGTAGGGCAAAGTATAGTTCATATAATACTATTAATGTGTAATTGATACCCGACAACACTGCTCTCAGATAACCTTTACCTGACAATGACTATAGTGCTGGATAGTAATCTAATATGGAAATAATGCTCACAAATACAAGCAGAAAAGGCTACATACAGTGATTATGCCCTGTGTTGTTATACTTTTAGTTTTAGGTATCCAAAATGTTTCAAGCATATTCTTCAAAATTAATTGGGCTATGGAGTTTGTTTGCAGATATGCACCTTTTCTGGAGCTCTGAGTGAGAATGGTTTTACGCTGCTTTTAGCAATATTCCAGCAATATCGCGACAGAGTTCACCAGGAATGGGCTTCACACATTGCACCCATGTGGGGAATCGAACCTGGGTCTTCAGAGTGACTAGCGAACGCTTTAACCACTAGGCTACCCCACCGCCCCCTTGAGCTCTTAGATACTGCTCTACATCAGTCTATGCTGCTGACAGTGGTAGTGACTCACCTTCTGGAAACTTTCAAGGGCTGCTTTAGGATCATCTTCCTTGAGGGCTTTTGAGTTGTAGTATTGATTCTCTAGGTCCACATCAGGCTCCGAGTTACTCTCTTCCGAGTATTCCTGCAGAATATGTCTGACATGATAATAGTGTTCCTGACAAGTTGATGGTCGCAACAACTCATTTTCACAGAGCAGATAAAAAATAAAACCTGATATATGTACTGCTACATGGTAGCAGTAATGAAACTATCTAAACAAATCTGTGTATTTCTTAAAATGTTTCATAAACTCAGGAATTCTTTATTGTCACACTAGAAACATGTAGTTGTCTTTCTCTGTATACATGACCATGTATTTGGTAGTTTGGGCTTTAAGTGAAGGATAAAATATGTAGGAGGGTTTTCATGAGATTTAAAACCCTCATCATAGAGGCACTTGCCCCTCTGTTCTGACCCTTCAATTCACGGTTTCAATCTCATTAAAACCTGAAGGTAAGTGTTTTATCTAACTTATAAACTGAGAAAAGAAACTTATAACAACACATCAACATTTTCATGTTTCAAACATACTTTCCATGAACCTTAGGAAACCGGTGTAAAATGCTGTTGCTGTCGTACGGATACTTGAAATGACATTCTTAAAAGCATTGTGATTTATCAGCGCCTCTGTAGCCTAGTGGTACACTCACTGGGCTACAGATACGAAGGTTGCATGTTAAATTCACTGGAATATAAAGAAACCATTTGAACCGTTATGAAATGCAAAATAATTATACACAGCAAGGCCTTGACACGTGGTTTCATGTAGTACATCATTACACGATTAACAGCATATCTTTAGGGATCTATTCAGGTTATGACTTATAACCAATCCGGAGGGGGTCTCCAGGCAATCAGTTCTACAAGACGGACTACACCACTATCTCTTACGGACAACAGGGTAAGCAAGCTTGGCATCTCTCTGAACGCTTTGTCAAAGCTATCAATCCTGCTCGCAAGATTGAAGGATGCTATGATGAGAAGAGGAACAATCAACAACATCCAGAAGAGGCTTATGTTTTAAACCAATACTAAGACATTACTTGCACAAGGCAGAAGTGAGCGGGTGAAGGATCGGGACACCCCCGAAACGGCCACACCTTGCAGCGAGGTAGATGTGGAGAGCTCTAACAGGGCATAAGGAGATATCTTCATGGTCATCTGGGTTCGGCATGGATGCCAACGACAGTATGGTCAACAACCGGTCTGACTGTCCCGGAAACTGATTCTTTGCAATGAAATCCCAGCCAAGTCCCAGATACACCTTCCCATTGTGAATTCTCTCAAACTGGACGCGGTTAACTTCAAGAGAATGGGTCTCACTCATTCTAGCAGCAGTTGCAAATGCCAGGCAAAATACCGTCTGAAAGGTGATCAACTCTTAAAGGGGCACTGATCTAACGCAATTCCCCGGACTGGTTGCTGCCTTTGTTATTGTTTTTTTCCCCGTGAGTACCCGGATGATACGCAACGCAACTGAGCGTGACCAGAGACTGGGCTACCGTCTGCAAGGACAGCTAAATGAACTTGAAGGCTGGAGGCAATATTTGTTTTACGCATTTTTGCATAAACACTGATTGGTTAACTGTGATCTATAAAGATTTCGACAAATGGCGCATGTTAATTAATTTCTTCGGCCTAAACAAAGAGACAAAAAGAACAGCGGAGCTCATCGGATGTCGTAATTTGGAAATACCCCAGATGGTTATAGTTTAATACTAAAAAAAGTATCCATGCAGTGAAAGAATTTTCGGGTTTTGGATTGCGTCGATAATACGATTACTACTCCCTTGTTGTCATCCACGTTTTCTCGTCTAACCCTACACTTGTGTATTTGTCGTCATTCCCTTGATGCTCAGTTAATGAATTTATTACAGGTACAGTTAGTGGTAGCACCACTTAGATTACCTGACAAAGGTTCCCATTTGGCATTTATTGTGTCTGTGGTAATTATTCAATTTAAATCCAGGTTTGAAGTGAGGTGAAATGTGTGTTATGTAATATGCACGTGGCAGCCAAGCAAGAGATGAATGATCAGTTCATTTACTTTTTTTGTAAATCAACGGATCGTTCCTGGTCATCAAAGGATTAACAGAAAATACGTTGATTGATTAATCACTGTTATCTTGCACAGTGGATATGCCAAAAGTGAGTGTTTACATGTCTAGGTTTACTAAAACAAAGGGAATACACTCATATCATGGCGTGAAGTGCCGATGTTAAAACAACATACTTTGTTCAAAGGGATAACTGATAATACGTTGATTGATTGATCATTGTTATCTGTCACTCAATGGAACCGTGGACGTTATGAAAATAGTTGTCACGTGGGCTTTCTCAGCCGACCCTTGAAGACTTGACACCTATGTGAAACACCTGAAACAATCCAAGTGATCAGTTGAGAAACGAACACGGGTTATAATATCCCGAAACGATATATATTTTTTAAAATATTTGATTGTTACAGAGACGCGTGACATCGAATAAGTTTCTTTGTACAGCTACAGACGAATGGGATATTGTTACTTTGTGTGGATATTCACGGATACATTCCTCGAACAAGGAAGCTGCCTAAAATTTATACACATAAATTTGGTTGGTTGTAATTATGGTATTTGCATTTTGTTTTCCTTCATTTGAACCGATTCGTTCTTATTTCTCTATGTCTTGGTTGGGAAA
This sequence comes from Haliotis cracherodii, assembly GCF_022045235.1. Taxonomy (NCBI): domain Eukaryota; kingdom Metazoa; phylum Mollusca; class Gastropoda; order Lepetellida; family Haliotidae; genus Haliotis; species Haliotis cracherodii. The sequence continues at coordinate 30,005,915 of NW_027266264.1, forward strand.
TTCTTCGTTGTTTTCTCCGGTCTTTTCCTTTGTAAGTGTGTATATATTACCGTCAATTTGTAAAATTTGATTCTCTCAGGCAATTTATAAAATGTGTAAATATTTCAGCCATTTTGACTAAGAAATCTGTCCAGATTGATTAAGACGAACAAAAGGGCCTACAAACATCACAACAGATTATTATGTAGGATTAGAAGCCAAACAACATAGACATGTACTTTTCAACGAAATGTTTTTCAGTCACTTTGTAAAATATTTAGACGTTTAATAAATATGTTACACATTTGGACAGTAAAAAAATATACACACTATAAAAAAGCAATTCTTAGGTGAAATATTTACTTCGTGTTGCAAGTAAAAATAGTGTAAACGAAAATCGCAAAATTACTTATCAAAACTTCGTCACCATTACCGATGCTACCCCCAAAGATACCTACATTTCCTTATTATCTCGAAAACTGTATTTCATTTTGTTGATCAATGTGACCATACGCCCTTATTACAACCGGTATCCATAAACGTGACTAATGCGCTTACGAAAGGCGCAGCAGAGGTCGCGAACTAGTCTAGATTTCTGCTATACATCCGGGTACTCACTGGGAAAAAACAATAACAAAGGCAACAACCAGTCCCGGGGAATTGCGTTAGATCAGTGCCCCTTTAAGTCCTTTTCAGCAAGTGGTTCATACTCCACAGAGGGCAGAAGATAACATTAAGATCCCAAGCGGGCGGACGGAAATGAGATGGCAGGTCAGCCAACCTGTTTGACGGAATGAGGGACTGTAGCTCAGCAACCATGAAGATCGTAGGCAATGATGGAGCTGAGATCACAGAGAGATACATAGCCAAAGTAGAGCCCTTAAGGTCCCACATACTCATGTTGCAAATCAGCTTGGTGATGCTACGAGCTTGACAGAATGCCTTGAATGCCTTCCATTTATGGTCTTATAAGGCCGTGGTGGAGGTACGGTGAGCCTCAGTGATGGTCTTGGCTACTCTCTTTGAATACCCTTTGGCGACAATCGACTTCTGGAGATGAGCCATACGCAAAGATGTAAGGATTCGGGCGATGAATGAAGTAGGTGGGTGTAAGGCTGGTGGAGAAGATCGTCCCTGAGCGGAAGGTGGTGAGACTTTGTTTCTGCAATGTTTACCAGCACTGTCAACCATCATCGAGCTGGCAAGTAGGGCGTGACCAAAAGCAGTCGAAGTTGGTAGGTGGATGCTGCCTTTTGAAGAACCTCAAGTAGAAGGCTGGTAGGGGGAAAGGGTAGGCGTTGAGGTTATCTCACTAGATGGCAAGAGCATCGTGGTCCCATGCCTGAGGATCTGGGAGACGCCCTTCCGTCGCTGACAGTTAGTCTGGTCAGGATAGGGAGTCGGCTATGACGTATATTTCGGAATCTTGCACTGACCTGAATGTTCAGCGAGTCAATCAACTGAAAGAAGTCGAATGTCAGTGACAAGAGGGAGGTTGACTTGGGGGAGCCCATTTTGTTGATGTACCAGACATTGGTTAGATCGCCCGACTGGATCATGAGTTAAGATGCAGTGGGACACAGCCAGAATGACTGCCGCAAATTCAAGAAGCACTGGATAAGAAGCTTGAGTTGACCCCTCTGAGTGTGTGCTTGTGCTTACAAGACCTAGCAAATGTTGTCATTTGCGTAGAGGTAGGGGGTGTCTGAGTGCCAACAGCACTAAATCTTGTATCTTCGACCACTTGTTCGTGGCAACAAACATCCTCATCATGTGTCGAAGAGAGCCCTGATTAACTAGAAACATTGAGTTGGAGTCGTCTCAGACTTCACAACGTTGATTAACTAGCCTAGCTGATGGAGATGTCACTGAGTGGACTGAGGTGTTGCATGAGGGTGTCTGGATCTGCGTGGGCTTGAATACAATCATCAATATAAGCCTCAAGCCTCAAGACAATATCTTGCACATGCAGAAACTTTGTGACAGGCTTGGTAATACCAGGCGTAGACTTAACAACATATTTGTATGTAGCCAGCAGGGCTTGCTCCTTTTAATAGTTACTGAAGTAAAATGAACTGGAGGAAATGGCGGTGCTCCCGATGGATGGGTATGTGTAGATACACGTCTTGTAGGTCGAGACTGACCATGTGGTCTCCCGCCCGAATGATTTTTCGGAGTAGCGTGATAAGACATCATGCGAAAATGCAGAAGTAAAGAGATCAACGTAAAGTTAGGTGTCAATTCTCAAATTGAAACGATATGTTAATCCAGAAATTAGTACATAAAACAACTTAATGTGAAAACAACCAACAAGCGGTTACCTAAAATGATGATCCCATCAGTGTTCCTGCTGGCTTTTGAAACTGCCAGTTCTACATTGAAGCAGCTCTAAAAATTACCAGTCCCCTCCCTAATTTTTGCCAGTTCCAACTTTCAACAAATAAAAAAAGTTGTGAAAATTAATTCTTTCAACATCATGTTCAGTTCAAAGATGTCATCTCTGAAGTAACTTAATTAGATCTATACATCATTCACACTAACTTGTCACAATTTCTCTTTTGTCTTAATATTTCAAGACAAAGTCACTACACGCAATGTCATTGAATACGCCCTGCGGTGTTGAGAGTTTTGAGTATGTGTTTACTAATTATAGCCAGCGGCGGCGCATTTTAGAGCAAGCGCTAGTTTACGAAAGCACTTTTATTTTTTATATATTTTTTATTTTGCTTTTCTCGTAATTGAAGAGGATAAAATGGTTATAAATGGGAACTAATATACATATATTATTTTTTCGGTTCATTAATTTTCATTATTATATACAAGAATGCAGTTTATTAGGGACATCCAAATGTCGCCAAATCACCCCTTTACGATCACTAGGGTTAGGAACCCGTTTAGTGGCTATTAGATTACCTGAAATCTATTCTTAGCTCTTGCATGTCTTGGATCCCCTTTACGATCAATCATCCATTTACGATCATTAGGGTTAGGTACTCGTTTAGTGGCTATTATAGATAATATAGCGGCTCCTAATATTCTTCACACAAAAATGTCGAGTAAAAAGGATGAAATGGTTTAGTTTCGAATATTTTGGCTACTGGAAACTGTCCTGGAAAATTCACACAAGCCACTTTCACCAGCTACATTTTATCAGTACTGATTCAAAAGCGAACTCACCGTTGTGTCATCACTAGTCATGCTTATTCCTCCATCGTTCCTTACTTTTATCCACATCATCCTTACAGTGTTTCCTACCACACATTTCTGTCACAAAAATCACGAATTATTAAATATCATCTCATCCATGCGTACTCGCGAGTTCGACGTCTTACTCCTGGAGCTGTTTTCAGTTCGCTGCATATCGGCTCATTCCTCACCACTCGGTATCTTGTAGATTACGGAATGGGACGAGAGTGCAAAATGGCATCGGGATCATTCGTAAGTGTCCGTAGACTAAAGTCACCTACCCATTACCTTCGTAAGTGTCCGTCACCCATTCGACCCTTTTTGTTCAGTTCCGTAACGTCATAGGCATGACTAGATAAATTTGCACTTAGTTTAACATGTTTAACAGTGTGGACATAGTTCAGTCGGTTAGCTGTCAGGCTAACAATCCGAAAGTCGCGGGTTCGCGTCCGACGGATTCTCACAAAAACTGGTTGCTTGTCTTGAGACATGTGACCTACGGCAGAGATCGTCCTCACGAGAAGTTGTGGTACTGTATTCTAAAGGTGCTCCGAGGTAAAGTATCTTGAGTATCTGATCTTAATGAGACTGATGAAATTCAAGCTTGAAGTGCCTCATTTAACTCTGCCACATACAGTGGCGCTTTGCTAGAATATTGTGTATAAGACTTGTGCGCTCATTGGTGGTTGTCTTACACAGCAATATACCACTGCAGGTATTAAACACTGCCAAAAGTCAACATTGTTATAAATAAATGCATAAGAGGCCCAGAATGTTGACAAGGAGAGGTGTCTCTCTTGAAAGGGTGTGCTGACTCTAGAATGTAAGGATGTAACACTCGGTGAATTTACTTCTCAATATGTGTGGAATGGGTGTAGTGCACTTTTTTAGTATTCAATTTGCCGCAAGTGGAGGATCAAACTAGTTTTGCAAGCTTGAAGTTCAACTAGGCTAACGAGGTAATCTAATCAGCCAGTTTACCATATGATCACAGGGGCTATGACATATAATTCATACTTGTTTACCTCATGATCAGCATGCAATTGTTTACCTAAGATGCTCAAAACTCGGACATGACATGAGATACCAAATGCATACATTAACTCACAACTTATTCCAAGGATCCAGGAGCAAACTAACGCAAAGGGTTTATAAAGGGATTAATGAAAAGTGATGGGTGCCCATACATAAGGATCGTGAAGAGGTGTTTGATTGGAATAGGGTAATTAATCCTACTGATCGCTAAAAAAGGCTTGATCGGCATGATCGGAGAGGCGATCCTGGGACTAAGTAGGGGGTAACCTACCCACAAATAACCCGAATGATCGGAGAGGCACGGGGGAGCAGTGAAGTGAGAGCAACAGCCTGCAGCCAATTAGTGGAAGAAGCTACGCCCGGTAACCTGCAGTCTTGCCTGCGGAATTATCTGAAGAACGGTCTTAGTGCTCTTACTATTAGTTTCGTTTGTTGTGTGTACGAAATTATCGCAACCCAACTCGTTCATCAGGAGGGAAGTCGAGTTGCTGCCGACGTGGTGCTGACACACCCAGGATCACGCATTTTTATTTAACAGAGCTGTTTACACGGATGACAATAAACCATTGACGGCAGTTTATGTCACAAAACCGTCAAAATGTACTTACCAAATCATACTCTTCGTCGTCATCGCACATAAAATCATCGTCCGACATCTTGAAGTGATGGTGATATGTTTTTAACGACTTATAACAAGAACAACATAATCTTTCTTGTACATCATAAGAGACAACGTTAATATATAGAAAGCAATATTTAAAATTATAAACAAATACCTAAACTTATTGCCGGAAAATAAATTGATATAGTAAAATTGCTGGAATTTTCATCAATTTGAAAAAATGCCTTCGATACACATACGCCTGAAGACAAGTAATACATAAATGTTTTCCGGCTGCGCATGCGCTATTGGACAGGAAGTTTTGGGCCAAAATGGTGGGTAGGCAAGCTGATTTAGCTGTCAAAATCAAATTTGCATGTAGTTGATGCTAGTTGATTGTAATATTCATTAAATTATTTGTCATGCTGCTTAATGTACTTTGATCAATATTTCACTGTCTACTATGTTTGTTTGCAGGCGGACTTTTTGAAAGGTCTCCCATCCTACAATGAGAGTAATTTTGCTAAATTCCATACTGATTCGGGGTGCAAAACCAGCGTATGTATGAAAATTTGAATTCTGTACAGTTTCTTACTATAGTTTAGATGTAACTTAACATGCACTAAACTATGTTTCTTGTGCATCATACCGCATGCTTAACGTCTCACTGTTTCAATGTTACTGGAGAACGCTACGGTACAAATCACTTCGCTAAAAATGGTCCACAAGAAAAGAATAAGAATGAAAGTTGCCGGGAAATACTTTTTTTAGGTATCATCATTAACAGCTCTTGGAGCACCTTTCGAATTCACAACTTTTTTAGACAGTTTAGACTCAGCTGTAGACAGTAGCGTCGTCAATACTTCATGGGTTTGTAAACACAACATTCTGCCATCATCCATGAATGTTACTACTAAAAACTGTCCAGGATGATTGTCTATTGTCCAGGACAAGACATGTTTAACAATTAAGTCATTGCCATTCTGATGTTACTAACTGCCTTAAGCATGTTAAGGGGCCAGTACGTTGACTAGTTGATCTGAAGCATTGTCTACAAACAATAGCCAACAAACCGATGCAAGGCTATCAGTACTCTTTATGTATTGTTTTGCATAATTATGTAGAGATGATATTTTAACTGCAACAGTGAGGTACATGACAGTATAGCTTTACATACCAAAGTGACTGTATTTGCTAGCTCTCCGAAGTGCTTCGATGACAACATGTGGAGCAAGACAACACATGTTGACAAGGGATAGATATGCAAATACAAATAGTTTTTCATGTTAACTTAAACATTTTATGACATACGGTTATCTAATTGTGTAGATTTAAGAGCATATGCATTCTGAAATATTTTGTATGGACTGTGTAAGATGTGGCGATGTGGCAGAGGTACAGGCTGGCTACTAAGTTTCCACCCTAACAAAGTAGTCTGGAATTTGTGCCTGATCATAGCCCACCAATGACTATTCTGAGTTATGTCCCTCGTATAGACCAATCAGATTCCACATCTCACATCACTTGCATTTGCTTCAAACATGATCTGATCGATAATCAAAATCTGTATTGTAATAAATCAGGCCTTTTCTTGCAAAGTGCATCAACTCTTTTGGGCACCTTGACTTTTAACATGAAAGTATTTGGATAATATTTGTCAACGCTAAGTTGATGATAGACATGCTTTGCAAATCCTGCAGTCGATCAAAATCTGCACGTTGAAATCATTGTTTACGAACCAGATGTCTAGTTCCAAGCCCAATTTTGATTGGACTATGCAAGGACGGTAAGTCCAGCCAAAATATAACTTATTCATGATAAACTGTGGTAAGGTATCTCAGAAGGCTAACACTGTAAAATGGGCCTTAATCCGGACTACAAGCAGCCACAAGCACCCACGAGTGCATGCATGTTGCTATGTTAGTGCAATAATCTTGGGCGGGACATTAAACCCCAGTTCACCTCACCTCTAATCCAATCAGGCTGGCAGTTAGTATTCTGTAAGAAAATATCACGAGCTTTCTCATAAATTTGCCTCTAATTAAGACATGGCCTGAGTGAGATATTAAATGCAGCACTTGCGTTGTCGGCTTCGCTGAGCAGACCTCTTTGGTTTTGTTTGAGAATTGAATCATGGACAAACTACATGTGTGAAATTATTTCATGCATGATTTATGAAACCCCAATGCCTAATTTAAGCATTCTTGCATTGAATGCAATGTTAAAAGAAATTCCAATTTCAAACCCAACATAATTATTTTTCCCAATTTTCCAGCCAAGGGCTGTTTACATGGATAATTCAGAAACGGAATACAGAACCAAGCAAAAGGCTTTGTCACCGTATACTTATTACATGTTTTACTTAACTTTGATGTATGCCACAAATCCACTAAGATGAACTTAGGACATGTATACTAGGAAAATAATTGATCACAGAAAGCAATCATTTATTAAATCAATTGATTCAAACAGTATTGCCATCAGGATCAGGTTAAGTTCTAGCTCTTGGTATGTCTGTTTGGGTTAAATATAACTAGTTGTGAAACATTTCAAGAAACTCATGTTGTACATTTGGGAAGAAAGTCGGATGTTTCCACATATTATCATCATTGAAGCTATTTGGACATTGCGAAACATCGCAACCAGCATAAGTTCTGAACAAGCCGTCTGTGCTAAACATCATTAAGATAAATATTGATAACAACTCTACCTACCGATTTATCTCTTGGATCCATGTTACCTGAAACAAGTATTATTTCTTTTGGCTTAAACTAGTGAAAATGGGTAACTAGTTGCTGTTGTTGGATCCCTGTATTTAATTTGTGATAATTTTCTGTGGCACCACAAACATACATATATATTACCTTTTCTTGTGTGATTTTTCCGTAGATTGGTAGGCCTACCGTGTACATCTCAACCAAAGACTATCCCTCTGAGCAAGGTAAGCTGCTTCTGCTGGCTTTCAAGAACAAATCACATGTATCCATTGTGGAATTTGTGCAGGCTTTGACACAATAAACATTACTGGTTCCAGCAGAAGTTTTCGGTCAGTAAGTTAAGTGAAGTCATCCTGGTCATGCTGTCAGAGCCATTAGCATGATGAGAACTGATATGTATGCATCTAATTATTTGAAGATGTATTTTTAGTTATTTTATGGGTTTTTCATGCGTCAAATAATGGTTATGTTTTTTATTTCTTCTGTTAGAGTTACCCTTTTCATGGTTGTGTGTGAATTTACAATGTACACTGCTGCTTCATACTTGAAAATTACATTTGTCTTGGAAAAACTTGATATATATTGTTATGCTCAATGATTTAAAAGTTTAAGCATGTATACATATTGTTCATCTATTCCAGTTTATTATCTTCCTCTCTTTGTCATGTCGATACCACTGAGAAGATCTTATGTTAATTTCAGTGATCACAACGGAGAAGACCAACATCCTCCTCCGCTATCTTCACCAACAGTGGGATAAGAAGGTATGTCACATTCAGAAATATAAAGACAGGGTTAGGCTATGGATCAGCTGAGATAGGAGTGAGGTCAGTAGGGACAGACTGGGGTATGACTGGTACAGACTAGGATCATGTGTGTGTTCACATTGCATAAGAATTTTTTCAGATGTTAAGTGATGAGAACAAGTTATGGTATTATGAAACATAATCAATATATCAAAGTTAAGAGACAGTAAGTTAACAGCGGAAGCAGTACTAGGGCAGATGGTTGAGAGAGGAAGAGGTAGAGTTATAGCCTGGATTAGTGGAGACAGGATAAGATAGGGTTCAGTAGAGAGAAGAAGAGATAGGGTTATAGTCTGGCTTAGTGGAGACAGAATAAGATAGGGTTCAGTAGAGAGATGAAGAGATAGAGTTATAGTCTGGATTAGTGGAGACAGATAAAGATAGGGTTCAGTAGAGAGAAGAAGAGATAGAGTGATAGTCGGGATTAGTGGAGACAGATAAAGATAGGGTTCAGTAGAGAGAAGAAGAGATAGAGTTATAGTTGGGATTAGTGGAGACAGATAAAGATAGGGTTCAGCAGAGAGAAGAAGAGATAGAGTGATAGTCGGGATTAATGGAGACAGATTAAGATAGGGGTCAGCAGAGAGAGGAAGAGATAGAGTTATAGCCTGGATTAGTGGAGACAGATAAAGATAGGGTTCAGTAGAGAGAGGAAGAGATAGATTTATAGTCTTGATTAGTGGAGACAGATGAAGATAGGGGTCAGTAGATAGGGGAAGAGATAGGGTTATAGACTGGATTAGTGGATGTGATGATGTGAGAGAAGTTTGAAGAAAAACTAGTATAAAGAAGTACAAGTAGAGCATATAATAATGATAAAAGCTGTGACTTTTGAGGTTTTGTGTGTTCTCTGTTAGGGATACAACAATTTTATTACTGAATGATTGAATTATTTTCAATATGGCTGTGATTACACTTCTGTAGGTCTACAGAGTTATGTATTTTCCAGAATGCCAGCAAGAAGAGAGACTCTACCAGGGCGAGTCTTGAGACCCCAGAGGGCAACTCACCCAGTAAGATGCCACGGTTATCATCCACTGATGACAACTCCTAGTGCTGCCTGTGTATGTGTGGTAGGACAACTGGAACACATCAATGTTCTCAGCACTGCCTCGTGGAGCTAACACTGTCGGTTGTCTGTGTCGGAAGATGGATTTTTGGGAAGTTGTATTGAAAAGATACCTCTTACAGTAATGACTGGTCAGGCATACTGGGCAATAAGATGGCAGCAGGAAGTTGCCATAGTGTTGTGTATTTGATGATGTTTAGTTGCGTGGGGGACAAGTGTTTGATGTCACATGGACATGGAAGTTAAAAAGTCTGGAGCTCCACCAGAACATTTTAATTAAGCAGTGAGTGTATAGGATCTGGCAGGTTTGGACAGGATTTAAGTGAATGTTGAATGGAGTTCAGCATGAGCTGTTTTTACCTGATGTTATTGCTTCACAGTTGCGCCATTCTTCTTTCTTTGTAGTGCAGACAAATGCCCCACTTGGTCTCTTTTCTGTCTGAAGCTGCAACATGTTGGTGTATTGCATTCATTGTAATGTGAGATCCCTATATATTCAGCAAGAATTGTATTCGGTTTCTCAAGGTGCATGTCATCAGTTTTACATAAAGTTTTTAAAGTTAATTTTGCAGAACACGAACCTGCAATGAGTTAAACTTTGTGTTTGGCCGTTGAAATATAAATAGTCAAAGCTGGTCAATTTTTATATCAAATGTAAAAATCAACCAGAAAGTTATACCTCCTAACATAATTGTTGCTGAAAACAGGGTGATATGTATGTTATTCATTTACGCCAGACCTCTGAGATCTGAGTTTGGGAGACTAAATGTGTTCCTCTCGTTGGATGGAGCAAGCTCATGGCGAATGTCAGGGATTCTTTCATTTGTTTAATGATATTGTGGTGAAAATAAAACCTTGACTGAGAAATATTAATGTGTACTGGCTCTTATTATGATTTTCATTGTAAATATCTTTGTATATATTTTCTTTGTACATATTAATTCTGTATTATTTGTCCTGTAACAGATGTTTGTTTTAGACAAGGAACATGAACATTGTACGTTACAAAGCATGGCAACATGTAGAATAACTATTCCCACCAGTGTTATCAACTAGCTGTCTGTTGTAGCATTTATCAGGAGGTAGCAACAAGCAGCCCCTATCTCATTCCAACCCCAATGTTACTTGATCAGGAACTTGGATTATGACCAAAAGAAATCTGTTCCAATCTGTTTGGAGGTAACCTCATCCTAAATACCTATTCTATCCCAGCCTCAATTTTGTAGTAAGTACATAAGTAATCTATGACAGTTCATGATGTCAGTGACCTCCCGTTCTTTGACCAGTCAATGAGAGTCTGTTGATGTCTGAATACCAGTCAATGAGGGATTGCTGGTGTCTGTATCCTTGTCGATGAGGGATTGCCAGTGTCTGTATCCCTGTCAATGAGAGTCTGCTGGTGTCTGCATACCAGTCAATGAGGGCCTGTTGGTGTCTGTATCCGTCAGTGAGAGTCTGCTGGTGTCGGCATACCAGTCAATGAGGGCCTGTCGGTGTCTGTATCCCTGTCAATGAGAGTCTGCTGGTGTCTGCATACCAGTTGATGAGAGTCTGTTGATGTCTGCATACCAGTCAGTGTGGGACTGCAGTTGTCTGTATCCCAGTTACTGAGAGCCTGCTGGTGTCTGTATACCAGTCAATGAGAGTCTGCTGGTGCCTGTATACCAGTCAATGAGAGTCTGCTGGTGCCTGTATACCAGTCAATGAGAGTCTGCTGGTGCCTGTATACCAGTCAATGAGAGTCTGCTGGTGCCTGTATACCAGTCAATGAGAGTCTGCAGGTGCCTGTATCCCAGTTACTGAGGGCCTGTTGGTGTCTGTATCCCAGTTACTGAGGGCCTGTTGGTGCCTCTATCCCAGTTACTGAGGGCCTGCTGGTGTCTGTATCCCAGTTACTGAGGGCCTGTTGGTGTCTGTGTACCAGTCAATGCGGGAATGCTGGTGTCTGTATCCCAGTCAATGAGAGTCTGCTGGTGTCTGTATCCCAGTTACTGAGGGCCTGCTGGTGCCTGTATCCCAGTCACTGAGGGCCTGTTGGTGTCTGTATACCAGTCAGTGTGGGACTGTTGGTGCCTGTATCCCAGTTACTGAGGGCCTGCTGGTGCCTGTATCCCAGTTACTGAGGGCCTGTTGGTGCCTGTATCCCATTTACTGAGGACCTGTTGGTGCCTGTATCCCAGTTACTGAGGGCCTGTTGGTGCCTGTATCCCAGTTACTGAGGGCCTGTTGGTGCCTGTATCCCAGTTACTGAGGGCCTGTTGGTGCCTGTATCCCAGTTACTGAGGGCCTGTTGGTGCCTGTGTACCAGTCAATGAGGGATTGCTGGTGTCTGTATCCCAGTCAATGAGAGTCTGCTGGTGCCTGTATACCAGTCAATCAGAGTCTGCTGGTGCCTGTATTCCAGTTACTGGGGGCCTGCTGGTGTCTGTATACCAGTCAATGAGGGATTGCTGGTGTCTGTATACCAGTCAAGCGATTGCTTGTCACACCGAAGACCCAGGTCGATTCCCAAAATGGGTACAATGTGAAGCCCATTTCTGGTGTCCCCCATCGTGATATTGCTGAAATATTGCTAAGAGCGGCGTAAAACCATACTCACTCACTGTATACCAGTCAATGAGAACCTTTTTGATGTCTTTATTCCAGTTAAATGAGAGCCATCTGGTGTTCTTGCACCCTTCAATGAGAGCCTTCTGGTTCCCTTATGCCAGTCACATAGAAGCCTACTAGAGTCAAAATATCCAGTTTGTTGAGGGCCTGCTGGTGCCAATACTGGTCAAAAAGATCCTTCCACATTCACTTTTTACACAACTGATATTGAACAAGCATGTGCTTAGCTCAAGCTCATCTACCAGAATCCTATTGATTCTGGCCACATTTATCTAACCAAATTTGAGGATTGACCACCAGGGAAATAGGTTGCTAAACCTGACCATGGACAGCAGATCCAGAACATATCACCTTCACTGATGAAGCTGTTCTCTCTTCAGTGGCTGACAACCTATTAAAGCCTGTCACTGGTTACTCCCATCCTACTGAACTCGCTTATCATAGGCTCCTGTCTTTCAGTAAAGGCTCCATTCCCCTTGGAACCGGTCTCTCACAGCATTGGCTCCCCATCCTGATCAAGCCCATTCAAGAATCTCTTGTCAGCTGCTTCCTCTCCCATTGAAGGTTGTCTGTCAGAGCATCACATCCTCATCCAATAACTCTATTATCAGTGGCACATGTCGAATGTGACGCCTTTAGGCCAAATCTACTGTCGCCCATCCAGGAAATTAGAATGATGTGTTCACTGGATCAGACATTGATTTGCCATGTATATATATATTCACATTGTTCGGTCTGTCAGTTAGTGTTATCATTGCTTACAATTTGTTATATTTCATTTCTGCCAGAAACATGCGATTTGTATTGTAATGATATGTAAATTCTTTCATTTACTTGTATTGTGCTGTCTCTGTCACCATTAAAACTCTCTGTAAGATGGGAATGTGTTTGTCATCTTGTTGATTGTACCACAAGTAAACAACGAAAGACTACATGATACTGGTTACTCATCCAATGATGAAAGTCAGTTTGTTGAATATATCTGTAATATTCTTATAAGTGGACCATTCGCAGGGTGAGTGAGTGAGTAAGTAAGTGAGTGATTATTGCTTAAAGATTCATCAGCAATCTTTCAGCTTCTCCCAAGCTCTGGGTTCGACATGGTCATTAGTTTGCAAGCTCTGCATGAGATCAAAAGAAATCTGCAATGACTACGTGTCTTCTCTTCAAGTTTTTGTCTTAAATGAACTGTGGATAAGTTACTGTTGGATTTAACCCATGGTGTCTTTTGCTGCACAGAACTTGAAGAGGCCAAGCTTGGAAGCACCTTGCAGCAGTAAGACATTGTACCCAGACAGTGTGGAGTCATGCTCAAGCATAGGTTGCACTTATTACATAAGTCATAAGGATGGAGTATTGCTGACATGATACAAAAGACATGTCAGTAAGTCCCAATGAACAATGTTATGATCAGAAGAGAAGGAAGTATGATATCCATGATAAGGCACCTATTTTGGCCCACTGGAAATGTCAAATTTTTTAAGTTGAAGAAAACTTTATGAACAAAATAGACGTGTTCAAATGGCAGACTGCTAGCCTTTTCTTTCTTACAATTGCACATTTTGGACTTCTGACATAATGAAAGAAAAGGCTGATTTTCTTTTAACTTAAAATGAAAATCTAAGTTTGTGCTAATCAGTGACCCAGTGTGTTTTCATCTCCATATCCTAAAAATTAGCTTAGGTCAAAGACTTGCTCGATTAAATACATATTTAAAAAAGGCTTCCTGAACATTGGCCTTTTGACACTTTAGCCTTATCTATGCATGTAGTGTTGTCATTAGTTCAAAACATGAACTGTTAGATTCTCATTCATATGCACACATCTGATAAATAGGTAGTGTTTTGTAAAGGTTTTCCTAATTTCTTATGCATATTCCATAGCCCAAAGTGGCCATCATACCTTGTCCTTTCTTCCTTGGTCAGACTCACTGACTTGGTTGATGCATGTTAATTGTCATAGATCCCAATTGCAAGGATCGATGCTCATGATATTTATCACTGGATTGTCTGGTCCAGACTCGATTATTTACAGACCGCCATCATATAGCTGGAATATTGCTGAGTGTGGTGTTAATCAACAAACCAAACCCTTACCTTTATACCTACTGTGCAAGTAGGGTAGGATACAGGATTAAATGTTCATTGAGTTGCTTAAATAAGTCTCTTGAACAAATACAATAATGTGCTCAGAACAATTAATCTTTAACCTGACAGTTCATAAAGAAGTCTTCTGAATGACAATGTGTCAAATGCCTCATGCCCCCGATCTGGTAGTAGATGATGATGGTATGTGTTCATGTCACACCTCAGACATGTAAAGATCAAGGGTTGTATAGGTCTTTAGCAATCCATGCTTGCTGTAAAAGGCAACTAACAGGATCGGTGGTCAGGCTCGCTGACTTGGTTGATGCATGTCATCATATCCCAATTGTGTTGATCGATGCTCATGATGTCAATCACTGGATTTTGTGGTCTAGACTTGATTATTTACAGACTGAAGCCATATAGCTGGAATATTGCTGAGTGCGACATCAAACAACAAACAAATGTTACACATGATTTTGTTACTTTTGAAGGTCAATGTAATTCAGTAGATCTCAGAACAAGGCATTGTGTTTCCCTAATGTCAACTTTTGTACAAGGTCAAGGTCACATTATGAAACAAGGCTCAAACCTCGGGAAATTTAGGTTTATTGATGACAAAGAAAGGTATTTTCCAAACATTTAAGGGGGCACGGGTGGCCCAGTCGTCTAAGGCGCCGCGATTCGCTGTGCAGAGTTGCGTCCCTTGGGCACGCCAGAAACCTATGATTGTGGGTTCGAATCCCGGTTCGCCCCGATTATGTTTCTAGGTTTGTCAGCACCATACCGTGCTTGTGGGTTTCACCGAAGTGGTAAACATCTGAGACCTGCATCACTTCGGGCTTTCCTCCCACATTAAGCTGACACGCTGCGATATAACTGGAATATTGTTAAAAGCGGCGTTAAACCCAACTCACTCTCTCACTCCAAACAGTTAAGATAAACTATAAATAACCTCGTCCTCACCGTGCATGTGTCAGGGTTTACCTAATGTCAAGGTCACTTTGGATATGGTCATTCACTCATGATATGACTTGTAAATAGTTCCATTCAGAAAGTGGATGTCCACATTAGTCTGCACCTATTCTGTTTAAAGGTTGTGCTGCATTAGACAACAGACATCACAAATTAATATAGATATTAGTGAGGACTGCCTTACTTTATAAAGTCCAAATGGTTCATGATACTTTTCTTGTGGAAAGTTTTCGGTATTCAGGAAGGTAGATGAACAGCTTTTGTTGCGCATGTACTAATAAACAGCTACCAGTTACACGGATGGATGACTCTTTGAAGTGTTGAAATGTTGAAAATGAATGGCATGAAAGAATTATAAACTGAAATGATTGCTTAGTCACTGTTAATGTTTTTGTTCTCATGGTGCACATACACTGGTTCACACTATGATAATTCATGTCTAGCTGTATCGTCATGTAAATAAACTAAACGTATTATCCACATCAACGATTGTTTCCAAGCATAAATTTATAATTCCTTGCTTCGATAAAATGAACCAGTTACCAGTGTCTGTTTATTGCTGGATAGGCATTTATCATATCTCCATGTCAGAATGATAAGACGGGGTCGTTCCAGGTGATCTTGATAAAATATCCCGCTTTGGAGGGGAATAAATTTCTGAGCGAGGAAATAGATCTTTTATACCCGCCACGCGCAAGTCAGGCTGCACGTGGAATCGGCTCGTGGTATAAGACCTAACGAGGGACGCATAAAACCATGCACCCCTCATTTCATTACTCTGCTACAACTTACAGTGTCTAGTGGTGCCACGATTTCACTCCTCTGTGATGAATCATTGCTTAAGCTGGCTGTTGACTACAATCACATGACATTTGGTGAATTTCCGTTTCAACAGGTTCAATTTTACTTGTGTTCATTGCTTTAAAATAAAACCAGACACAACAGGTGGTATTATATCAAAGTTTAATGTTGTCCGTGTTGTCCAGGGGGACGTCACAGATAAAGTGAAACAGTCAATGGGAACGGCAGCAAGTGTGATCCACAACCAAGTAGGCACCGGGGACACACACTAACAATCAAACTAACACAATCTGTGCATCGTTTCATCTACCTTCTATTATTCCCCAATATGGGTAAGGTTCTAATTGTTCCAGTTCAATTAAACAATTCATCAAGCCTCAATTATTTTCTAACATTTCGTTTCAGGACCCGGTAATTATCAAATGTCGGTAAAATTAGAGTGTCATATTTACGAACCACTGAATGAGCGTCTCTAAAAAGCCAGTCGTGGTCATCACAGCTGTCACTGGTGTATTACTTTGTTGCATGACACTGTGAAGGGCAATGATGCCTTGCATTTGACAAATATGTCAAGCCGGTATCAACCCAACTGTTGACCTTCAAGTCGTGAGACTACCCCATCTGTGCTGTTATAAGGGACTGACCGTTTCGTATTCTGGGGGTGAAGGGGGCGGAGAGGGAGGCGGTGATGTCCGAGAGATAGTTGTATGGTCACTGCATCAAGCCATAGATTATATTTCTCTGAAAGGAGAAGCCCAACAAATTCTTTTTCACATTTTCCAGGACATCCAGTGACCAATTATTTTTTCGTAAAACTTGAGGTAAAATTATTGTTTCTTGTATTTTCCGGAACAAATGATGTTTTTCTTGAAACAAATTTCAGACACTCCGAGAATATGAAATAGTCGGCCCCTTGGGAAGTATTCAGCACTATTTCTGCTGCACGTCAGTCAAGAACACCAACCATTATTGATAGATGAGTTGTCCGACTGCCCAATCTCCCCTGTTGACATTTGTGCCATAGTGAAGAATGTTCACCCGATCAGTGCCCTGGTGATTGCAGCTTCTACCAAGATGGTATGCGGTGTTTTCAGACTGGGTGTAACAACAGCTTCTGGACATAAGTAAATCCTATCCTGTACCCAAACCACCAGCAACATCATTATCTTACACTTATTTACATAATAGGGGAAACTTTGGAGGCAATTGTTGAGAAAAGATTCTGTATAGTAACCGACGATATACATGCCGAGGGTAAAGACAAAATATTGGGAATCTGGATCTACTGCATACTGTCTAACAAATCATGACTAGAACCAACAGGTCAGTATGTATCTAAGAGGTACTCGGATTTATTATCATACTGGGTGAAATAGAGTGAGGAAATGGTAACAAATGGAATGAATGAAGTTTATAAAGAAAGTATGTGGCATCAACAATGAGGTGAATGTGCTTCTCTCAGTCAGACTTGTTCATTGGGCAACCAGTAAGAGGATGAAGAACGCAACTGCACATCTGGAATGTGACCATGGAATTTGGAAGCTGGAACTAAGCATATAACACCTACCCTCGTGACCAATAAATAGTGATTATATTTCCCGCTATGGTTATTGTTGTTTTGTTTGGTGCGGCCCTCATGATATATATAATAAGAACTATCGCATGATGTGGAGGATGATACAGGGCATAAATATACTACACCCTTGAAGAGGTAACTCTTTGTTTGTTTGTTGTTTAACGCCGCACTCAGCAATATTCCAGCTATAAGACGGCAGTCTGTAAATAATCGAGTCTGGACCAGACAATCCAGTGATTGACATCATGAGCATCGATCCAAGCAATTTGGAAACGATAACATGCATTAACCAAGTCAGCGAGCCTGACCACCCGATCCCGTTAGTCGCCTCTTACGACAAGCACAGTCGCGTTTTACGGTAAGCATGGGTTGCTGAAGACCTATTCTACCATGGATCTTCCTCTTTGTGCAGGGCACCTGTAGTTTCTACTATCTTCTCTAAACCGACAGTGAGTGAGTTGGGTTTAACAACGCTGAACAGCATTTCAGTTTTATTTAAGGACTTAATGCGGTTGAAAGACAGAAGTGATGTGTGTCTTGGACATTACCACTTTGGTGAAAAACACGACCATGGATAGGATGTTGAGTGACTAAAACATCATCAGCGCGGATCCATTATCAGGGGTTCCGTGCATGCCGAAAGGGGATACAACTCTTGGAGTTGTGGTGCCTTGGATGACTGGTCAGTCTAGCTATTACTACCAACTGTAAACAGGTGAAAAGGATGCTGTCTATACAGGACACCTGTAGTTTTCACTAAACCCCATTAACATGTGAGTGAGTACTATTTATGGCTGTTTTGAACAGTATTCCAGTTATATCACGGCGTGTCAGATTAATGTGGGACGAAAGCCCTAAGTGATGCAGGTCTTAGACTTTTACCACCTTGGTGAAACCCACGTCACGGGTATGGTGGTGACAAACCTAGAACATAATTGGGGCAAACCAGGAATCGAATCAAAGGGATTGCAAATTGCTTTTCCTTAGAAAACTGGGCCACCCGTGCCCCCTGTAAACAGGTGAAGAGGAATCTGTCTACACAGGGCACCTGTAGTTACTAACCCAGTAAGCAGCAAGTCATGTCCCCATATTGTCCTTGAATACTATGTCCACGAATCTCACACAAACCAAACAAGGACTCCTATTTCTGTCATGGGAATATGATCCAAATATCTTATCGGAATTTTTATCTCTTATTGATTAATCAATCTTAGGAAATACCATACTAGAAAGGGAACACCGATTAACCTGAAATGTAACCTCATGCTGAACAGCGTGTGTCTTATGATGTAAGCTATGCTGTTGTGATGGACACCTGTCAGAGCCACCCTTTGATGAGTGAACATGAGTGAATGAGTGAGTATGGCTTTACCCCGCTTTTAGCAATATTCCATAATATCACAGCGGGAGACACCAGAAATGGGCTTCACACATTGTACCCATGTCAGGAATCAACCCAGGTCTTCCGCGACCAGCGAACACTGTAATCACTAGGGTACCTGACCGCTCCGACTGATCATGAACACTTGATGGAGAGCTTGATGAAGATGAGGATGAGACCTGTAGATTGAGCTGGGCACAGCTGTACCCTCCGACGAGAGGTAGCTCCACCAGATGTGAGAAATGAGTGGACAGAGTTGTGGAGTTGATGTTTAATGTGACACAAGAAGCCAGCATGATACTGTGAAACATGAACATTGGACAGCCTAAGAAATTTGCCTTAAAGACACAGACCACTGTGGGAACCTTTTTTCACTAGTCCTCAGAACATGTAGATAGTCCTGCTTGAACTAGACAAAATATTGACTAGGTTTTCTAGGGATTTTTTCAGTTTTAATTTGAAGCAAAACAAGCAGTGAGAACAGGTTCAGTATTACAGCCCTCAAATGCTACTAGTTAACGGGGCTACATCACTGGATTTCAGCACAATTTGGTAGACATGGACTTGCGGACTAGTGCAAATTTCAAAGGCTGTGGGACCAGGGAGGATGCATGATTTGAAAACAATCGTAAAATATGTTTGTAAAAAGTATAACAACATACATGGAGTTTTTACCATTATTGAACAATAGTATGTTTATAAACAAAACAACAGAACTGAAGTGTTGTGGCCAGGTTTTCTCATGCTTGATCCAACAGCTGACTGGTATCTCCGTCAACCCTAGAAAAGACTAAATAGTATTTTGATTGGATATTTTGATTGTAAAATTTAACCCTCAAAATGGTGTTATTATCTGTATAAGTGAATCAGAATCAACCAAATGGAAGCGATAAATAATAATTATCCATAATTCTAACTGTACCATTTGTGGATAATAAATACATCTACACCCATGTGCCATGTAATGTGACAGTCCAAGTCTGACCCTTGCAATAGAAGTACACGTAGTACTGGTGCAACACAGCATTACAGCCAGTGAACCTCCTCAATGGGACTGGGCTTGGGGATATTGACAGCACTCACAAATCGTGTTATGTAAGGCCATTATTTTTCATTGTTGTATCATGGATCTGCTGACACTATTTTCTTTAAAATTGGAGAAAAAAAAATAATCCAGATTTACTCTTATTTTGTTTCCCCTGACATGTCATACACGCAAAATTATTTTGAGATTAATCAATCTTTACAAAATTTAATGTCAAATTGTCAATTTGACATTAAAATTTCCCCAAATCGTTCAGTCGATGAGTCAAAGCAAAATTCCTTGCTGAATAAATCTAGAGTTATGTTCTTCGTTCTGAATTAACTACCTTTAACTTCTGAGAAAAAACAAGAACAAAAAGCAAAGCTTGCAACAGATGATTGCACAAAAGATGGCAAATTCATTAATAGTTTTCCGTCCTACAGGTAAAATTTGTAAAAGCATTCCGTGGTCCAGTTAAATAAAAAAAAAGGCTGAAGTTCCATCCTCCGACATCTGACTTAAAAAAAGAAATCTGTGATTCAACAAATACAAAAAAAAATAATGGCCTAATTAAAATTTGTTGATTAATACGAGTCTGGCTGTTAATGGTTTCCTCTAGAGACTGATCCAGCATCAGGTATTGCACAAAGTCTTCTTCTAGACCTAACATGGGCAAGACACTCAGAACTCAAGTCATAGCTGTGCAATCACTTTGTGGAACAGGGCCCATACTGAAGCAAATCCCTGTTGAGCTCTGGGAATGAAGCTCTATCTTGTTATCTGTAGTGTTAGACAGACCATGTAATGCCATGGAGTCAGGAAGTATTATGCTGGGTCTATAAATTTACATCATCTTATAGGATATGTCAGGTAGCTAGATTTCAAGTTAACAAGGACTGAGTGTATGTGTTACTTTAAGATGCTATATCGAACTCGGAACATGATCAGAGAAAACTGACAAGAACACATCATTTCTGTTGTCATGGTAACGGATATCACATGAGGAACAATGTGTGAATAACGTGACAGGTAGAAAACAACCTTTGTACACTGAACTCTTGCACCGCAAGACCATGACATTCTCTCATGCACACCAACATGTGTTGTACGAGGCAATAAGGCCATCACACCTCGGATCTTCACATAGTCAGGACTATTGTCTGCTAGTTTCAACTATATAACACTGCAAAGAAACATTGTAACACTGATTAAAGGTTTTCAAGAGATAACTAGATAACATATATATCTATATATGTCTATATCTATCTATATCCGGGTCACAGTAGGGCTGGGGAAACAGTCTGTGGGGACAGACAGGCTTACAGGAGCTAGTGTTCCTCATAATGAAGAAGCTGACATCCATGAATTCTCTTCCTTGCAGGAGCTGTCTATAGGCAGAGGTACACATAGGCAGTAGACCTGGTCTGTAGACAGTGGTACAGGTAGACCTATAGATGTCTGTAGACAGTGGTACAGGTAGACGTATAGATGTCTGCAGACAGTGACACAGGTAGACCTATAGATGTCTGTAGACAGTGGTACAGGTAGACCTATAGATGTCTGTAGACAGTGGTACAGGTAGACCTATAGATGTCTGTAGACAGTGACACAGGTAGACCTATAGATGTCTGTAGACAGTGGTACAGGTAGACCTATAGATGTCTGTAGACAGTGGTACAGGTAGACCTATAGATGTCTGTAGACAGTGGTACAGGTAGACCTATAGATGTCTTTATACAGTGGTACAGGTGAACCTATAGATGTCTGTTGTCAGTGGTACAGGTAGACCTATAGATGTATGTAGACAGTGGTACAGGTAGACCTATAGATGTTTGTAGACAGTGGTACAGGTAGACCTATAGATGTCTGTAGACAGTGACACAGGTAGACCTATAGATGTCTGTAGACAGTGGTACAGGTAGACCTATAGATGTCTGTAGACAGTGGTACAGGTAGACCTATAGATGTCTGTAGACAGTGACACAGGTAGACCTATAGATGTCTGTAGACAGTGACACAGGTAGACCTATAGATGTCTGTAGACAGTGACACAGGTAGACCTATAGATGTCTGTAGACAGTGGTACAGGTAGACCTGTAGATGTCTGTAGACAGTGACACAGGTAGACCTATAGATGTCTGTAGACAGTGACACAGGTAGACCTATAGATGTCTGTAGACAGTGGTACAGGTAGACCTATAGATGTCTGTAGACAGTGGTACAGGTAGACCTATAGATGTCTGTAGACAGTGGTACAGGTAGACCTATAGATGTCTGTATACAGTGGTACAGGTAGACCTATAGATGTCTGTATACAGTGGTACCGGTAAACCTATAGGAGAAAGCTACAGACAGCAGTAAGGCAGGGCTATAGTTGTATCAGCAGACCGTTAAACAAGCCTTTACCTGTCTACACCTATATACCAGGTAACACTATGCAACACTTGCTTCTACAGTCTATCTGACACACTAGGCAGCACATGGGGAGCAGGGGGGCACTGTTCTTCTCTAATTGTTTCAAGTAGAAATTATATATTAAAAATACACTGTGACAAGAACTTATGGCAAATGAAGTTACAATGGCAAGTTTGATGAATATACCAAACATGTTTCCATATGTACCAGGTAGGCCTAACCATCTTATGCAGGGGACTTGGGAGTCTTTGGATAGCACTGTGGATAACAAAACATACATCCTTATAAATAACTCCCAGGTGAAAGCTGGTATTCTTTATGTATTATGCATGCAAACACAAACATCTGTCATCTAGGGCCAGTTTAAAACATTCGCATTTGTTAAAAAATACTAACTTGTCTTCATCCAAAGTTCCATTACAAAATAATATTGTCAGTCCCCAGCTAACTAATGCCAAAGGATTCATAATTGTCCCAACATTAAACATGATACATTCAGAACATGCTGAAGTTCCACTGAACACTGGATGTTGGTAGAATGAGATGTAACAGAACCCATCTACAACATTGTAACAACCGAATCCACCTACTACACAAAGTGAATGTGACCATGGCAACCAGAGCCCAGCTACACCAGGGAGATAAAGGCCATATTTGCTGAGGATCAAAGAATGCTGCTATAGGTGTTATCCACTTGACTGTTACCCTTCTGAATGCCAATTATTTTGAAGGAAGGCAAGTATGTATCAACGCCTCCACACAGCACAGATACAAACATATAACATGTAATAATATTTCATGTGAATCTGGCTCTGTGGGTCATTTAAATAGTCTTAGTTTGTTTGAATGGTTCTTTGCAACTAAAGTATCCACAGTTACATCTTGATCAAATTATCCTTAGTTTTATCTTGATCCTTTATTACATAAGGATCAAAGTATCTTCAGTTACTTCTTGATCAAAGTATCCTTAGTTACTTCTTGATCAAAGTATCTTTAATTACTTCTTGATCAAAGTATCTTTAATTACATTTTGATCAAAGTATCTTTAATTACATCTTGATCAATTTATCTTTAATTACATCTTGATCAAAGTACCATTAGTAACATCTTGATCAAAGTATCTTTAGTTACTTCTTGATCAAAGTATTCTTAGTTACTTCTTGATCAAAGTACATTTAGTAACATCTTGATCAAAGTATCTTTAGTTACATCTTGACCAAAGTATCCTTAGTTACTTCTTGATCAAAGTTCACTTAGTTACTTCTTGATCAGAGTATCTTTAGTTACATCTTAATCAAAGTATCCTTAGTTACTTCTTGATCAAAGTACACTTAGTTACTTCTTGATCAAAGTATCCTTACTTACATCATGATCAAAGTATCTTTAGTTACTTCTTGATCAAAGTACACTTAGTTACTACTTGATCAAAGTACCCTTAGTTACTTCTTGACCAAAGTATCCTTAGTTACTTCTTGATCAAAGTATCCTCAGTTACTTCTTGATCAAAGTATCCTTAGTTACTTCTTGACCAAAGTATCCTTAGTTACTTCTTGATCAAAGTACACTTAGTTACTTCTTGACCAAAGTATCCTTAGTTACTTCTTGATCAAAGTATTTTAGTTACTACTTCATCAAAGTATTTTAGTTACTACTTCATCAAAGTATCTTTAGTTACTTCTTGATCAAAGTATCTTTAGTTCTTGATCAAAGTATCTTTAGTTACTTCTTGATCAAAGTATCCTTACTTACATCATGATCAAAGTATCCTTACTTACATCTTCAACAAAGTATGCTTAGTTACATCTGACACAATGGTCCTTAGTTACATCTGACACAAGGGTCCTTAGTTACATCTGACACAATGGTCCTTAGTTACATCTGACACAGTGGTCCTTAGTTACATCTAACACAGTGGTCCTTAGTTACATCTGACACAATGGTCCTTAGTTACATCTGACACAATGGTCCTTAGTTACATCTAACACAGTGGTCCTTAGTTACATCTGACACAAGGGTCCTTAGTTACATCTGACACAAGGATCCTTAGTTACATCTGACACAAGGGTCCTTAGTTACATCTGACACAAGGGTCCTTAGTTACATCTAACACAGTGGTCCTTAGTTACATCTAACACAGTGGTCCTTAGTAACATCTGACACAAGGGTCCTTAGTTACATCTGACACAGTGGTCCTTAGTTACATCTAACACAGTGGTCCTTAGTTACATTTAACACAGTGGTCCTTAGTTACATCTAACACAAGGGTCCTTAGTTACATCTGACACAGTGGTCCTTAGTTACATCTAACACAGTGGTCCTTAGTTACATTTAACACAGTGGTCCTTAGTTACATCTAACACAAGGGTCCTTAGTTACATCTGACACAGTGGTCCTTAGTTACATCTAACACAGTGGTCCTTAGTTACATCTAACACAGTGTTCCTTAGTTACATCTAACACAGTGTTCCTTAGTTACATCTAACACAAGGGTCCTTAGTTACATCTGACACAGTGGTCCTTAGTTACATCTGACACAAGGGTCCTTAGTTACATCTAACACAGTGGTCCTTAGTTACATCTGACACAGTGGTCCTTAGTTACATCTAACACAGTGGTCCTTAGTTACATCTAACACAGTGGTCCTTAGTTACATCTAACACAAGGGTCCTTAGTTGCATCTGACACAAGGGTCCTTAGTTACATCTAACACAGTGGTCCTTAGTTACATCCTGACCAAAGGATCCTTTGTTTCATCTTGACCAAAGCTTCCATAGTTACATTTAGTATAGACTTGCCAATCAAAGCCATAACAATCAAACTGGATACATAGATCCATCTGGCAATAAACCACCTATAGATTGCTAAACTAAGTATATTTTAAAATATCCATTATGCAAGAGTTTGCATGGTTGTCCACCAACTTAGATAAAAACTGAACTGAGATATAGGCTGATGGTTCCCATGCTGCTGCAAGTATGGCCATCATCTCCACAAGCACCCTGGGGGTGGAAGCACATTTCACTGTCCCATATACATTCACATAAAAATATAGTACCTTCAAGGAATTCAATCATACTTTGGCAAATCAAAATGCATGCATGATTTGTTTCTAAAAAACTCTTAAAAAACAACCAGTTTGTACATAGATTTACAATCATCTACAGTATTGTAGAAAAACAAATTGTATGTACAGAAATATTCTGGAGCTCTTTATACAACAAAGGATGAATTCCTACACATCTGTACACATGGTCTACGATGGATAGTTCAGCTAGGCCAATCACAGCAAGGGAGGACACAGTGTCAGTCGAAATAAAGCTCGGCCAATCACAGCCATGCACACTGTGTGTGTGGCAGTTCAAACTCAGCTGGGTAAATCACTGAGAGACATCAGTTGTCGTCCAGATACAAGATAACCAATCACAGTGAGTGATACTATTCAGAAGCAGGAGGACCAATCACAACGAGTGATACTAGTCAGATGCAGGATGACCAATCACAGTGAGTGACACTATTCAGATGCGGGAG
Organism: Haliotis cracherodii; assembly: GCF_022045235.1. Lineage (NCBI taxonomy): Eukaryota > Metazoa > Mollusca > Gastropoda > Lepetellida > Haliotidae > Haliotis > Haliotis cracherodii. Next base: position 30,031,702 of record NW_027266264.1, read on the forward strand.
GGCTGAGTCAGTCTACACTTGGTTCTTACACCTACAGTCTATATCTACCACATGAAGGGATGAGTGATGAAAAAAAGAGACAAGCCAAATGTGGAGATTCCAGTCAATGCTTTCCTTGATGTACTTCTTTAGCATATAATAATTGCATGCTTTACATACAAGGCTAGACCAAGACCTTACCCAGATATTGAAGCAGGCTTCACACATCTCAGCATAATCAATGTATATGACCTTGGCTTTGGACTATAAGTTAGATATGACCTTCACCTATGGGGGCGAATTGGGTATCATGTCATCTCTTCTGCATGCCGACATTCTGATTTTAGTTTCACAAACTCTTTCGCAACTTCATCATTTGTTCGTTGTGAGAGAATACGCAATATTGTCCATCCTGTTTCATTCAGCTGCATTTGGCGTCCCAGCGAACACCAACAGGCACAACTGCCCTGTTCCACGATGTCTCGCAATTGCATCACCGCCACCCCAATCAGTCGGTCCTCACGGGCAAAGCAGTAGTCCTTCACACAAATGTGCAGCTCATAGGCATCAGGTTCATCCTCGTTTCCAAGAATACTGAAGAATAAGAAACAGAGCACTCATTTGATAAGTTGCTACTATCAATACTTTTGTAGTATGTCTTTCTATGTTTTTTCCAGATTTGACTAAATGGGGCTTTTTTATTTATTACATTTATTACAGTTTCACTAGATTTGGCTGACCATAGAACGTGAACATGATGTTATTTACAAACAGAGGGTTCACTCTATTTGGACGTGAACATGATGTTATTTACAAACAGAAAGTTGTACTAGATTTGGTTGACCATGATGTTATGTATAAATGGAAGGTTTCATGATATTTGAGTGATGATAGGATGTCACCTTTATGATACTTACAAGTGGAAGGTTTCATTATATTTGGGCGACCAGTTGTTACTCTTGGATTTGGTTGAGTGCTTCCGTTTCTTATCACTGAGGTGGGGACCAATAAGGTGAACCTCAACAAACGGCCGAAACATTCCTGTTGTCTGCCATTTCAGATCATTGGCTGCCACAACTAAAATGGAAGAGACAGGCCATGGCTTTCTGTTGATCTAGAACTAATCTTTGTGACTAGTCATCACACATATATACTCAAGTATACTCAAATGTATGTACATTGGACCTACTTAAGAGTCGACCCGTGAAGATTACGGGATAGAATAGGTCTTCAGCAACCCATGTTTGCCATAAAAGGCACCCTATGCTTGTCATAAGAGGTGACTAACGGGATCAGGTGGTCAGGCTCGTTGACTTGGTTGACGCATGTCATTGTATCCCAGTTGCATGAATCGATGCTCATGATGTCAATCAATGGATTGTCTAGTCCAGACTCGATTATTTACAGACTGTCGTCGTATGGTTGGAATAGCTGAGTGCGGCATTAAACAACAAATTAACAAACAAAGAAACAAAACTCGGTCATCATAACTAAAAAAGAAACATTAATGTTATTGTTTACTGACCTTTCACAGTGACCTTGTGTTCACCTGTCCCTGGATGAGTGAAGAGGTCGACCTGTACAGATACCTCCCCCACTGGATCTGCCACGCCTGGCTGGTCTGAGAAGGACACTGCAACATAGAACGAAAACTATGAAAACTTGTCACACATAGGCAGATACACCTGGCACTACTGGTGAGGTGAGGTGAAATTGGGTTTAATGTCGCGTCCAAGATTATTGCACTTATATAGCGACGTGCATGCATGTGTATGTGTTGGTGTGGCTGCTTGTACTAGTCCGGACTGATGCCCATTTACAGTGCTAGCTCACTGAGATACCATGCCGCAGTTTAACATGAATACCCCACTCAGACACAGTATACTGACTCCGAGCCGACCAGTCCTTGTTTTAGCCCCTTAATGCCAAGCGCCAGACAGGGTAACAACAAGTACAATCTTTTAACGTCTTTTTGTATGACGCGGCCCGGGATCGAACCCTAGACCTTCCGCTCTCCGGGCGGACGCTCTACCACAAGACCACGGAGGCGGTCGGCACTACTGGTGGAGAGTTGCACTTCTCATGATGGTGACAAAAAACATATAGCTTAAATATTAAAAAAATGTGAACATCATACTACAATCTCAAACCGACAATATCTTTATATGGCACTACTTTGACATTCACTCATGTGCCATATTAAAGTTCACAAAATGGCCGCCATAGTTAAACTGGGGGTCTATTAATGACATCTGGCAGTATATATTTGGTCCTAGAGGCAATATATTGAGACTAAATCTTAGGGGGTGCCAAATTGCTATATCACCCATTAAATTTTGTCAACACAGGGGAAATAACTTTCATTTACTAGTTATGACGTCTGCTTCAGTGATATGGGGGCAAGAGGCAATGATCTGAACCCTTACCACAACCAACTTATAAATTTGAAATCTGAAGGCAAAAGTGGTTGTGAAATGGGTAAAATTACTGGGATAAACAGGTTTACTGTTCGTAATTTTTTAAGAGATGTTCAAAGAGAAGATACTAAAAACCATCCTAGAATTGTTCGAAGGAGAAAATCAACACATAGCGACACATGGTCATTGTTATAACTCGAAAAGTGTAACAGAAGGAAGTCTTTAAAGGATATTTCGTAACTGTTTAACCCGTCATCACAAGTAACACTATCAAAGGGGACAATACAAAGGAGTTTACATGAAAATGGTTACCATAGACGAATAGTAAGGAGAAAACAACCATTTCCTCTCAAAATTGTTTCAAGCAGAGGACCTTTGCCAGATCCCATCTACACTGGACTGTCAATTTTTTCTTTGGACCAAAGTTAGATTTTCAGATGAAACTCAGGTTGCAGTAGGTAAAGATGAGAAAGTTTATGTTTGGAGAACTAATGAGGAAAAGTGTAGGCCGAGATGTCTTGGAGTGTACACAGACAAACACGCTCCCAATCTGAGTGTTACGTTTTGGGGCTGTTTTGAAGGTGTTGGTACCCTTGTAGTGAGTGAGTGAGTGAGTAGGGTTTAACGCCACTTTTAACAGTATTTCAGTCATATCACAGTGTGTCAGCTTAATGTGTGAGGAAAGCCTGAAGTGATGCAGGTCTCAGACGTTTACCACTTCGTTGAAACCCACAAGCACGGGTATGGTGCTGACAAACCTAGAAACATAATCGGGGCGAACCGTGATTCAAACCCACAATCATAGGTTTCTGGCGTGCCCAAGGGACGCAACCCTGCACAGCGAATCGTGGTACCCTTGTAGCTGTGGATGGTCACATAAACTCTACAAAGTATATACACATATTAGAAGCCAACTTATGGCCAGTTATTGCCAAAATTCCAGCTGACAGAGATTACATTTTTTAAGATGATACTTGCCCTGTACATGTTTCTAGACAGACAACCCAGTGGAAACATGACAAGTATAATCAGACTATGTTTGAACCCCAGTCTCCAGACTGTAATACCATAGAAAACATGGTGAGAACTCTGAAAATTAGGCTGCAGGGACAGTTCCATGAATTAAAACCAAACAGGACCTCAGTGACCAGTTTATGGACATCCGGCCTTCATTGATTCAACAGTACATAAACTCACTATATCACAGTTTACCAAAGAGAATGACACATTTACTTTTGGCAAATGACTGCATAACAAAATACTGAAAATTTCAGGCAAGTAGTAAACTTCATTTTCATGTAATTTAGGTTTGTTCCTCTGCGCTCACTCAACGCAGTTTATACGGCGGCCATATTGTGAACTTAAATATGGCACCTGGGTGTATCTGAAAATGACATGTTATGAGTGACCTTGCTGCGTCTGTGTGCTGACGAAGGTCTTTATGAGGGTATCTGTGGTCTGAGTGTACAGAGACAGTGCGTATCGCAGAGACTGTAACTCTGGACTCTTGTCCAGGAAGGTCTTCTTCAGTCCCTGCCCACTGGCATGGTAATACTGCTTGATGGTGTCCAGGGCCATATCCAGCACTGCACACTGCTTCGGACTCAAGTTCTTCTCAGCCTCTTTAGACATGTCCTGTGATGGCACAGAGAAGAGGCTGGTGAGAACACACACTTTCACCTTCATATATATATAAAGCTCAGCACTGTCCCAGAATAACACAATGATAGAGGTTGCCTTCACTTTTAGATATTGTGACAATTTAAATGAACACTCAATCCGACTCTTAGCTGAAATCTTATAAAACCTCAGCTACATTTCATATACCAGGAGGGATAGGTGCTTTAATATCAATAAAATGTGACTGTCATATTGATTATACACATTTTGAGTTCTGAGAAAACAGAACACTGGAAAAGATTTGCTTTCTCACATTAAAAATGGAAGACATGTATTGTCATGTTATCATAGGTCTAAAAGACATGTTCAAACGACAAACAAAAATCTTGAAATACCTATTGATATTGTTTATAACACATTCATACTAACATTAAGTATTGAAGACTTCCTTTATGTAATGAGGAGGTGTTGAAATGAGGGGATGTTGAAATGAAGGGGTGTTGAAATGAGGGGTGTTGAAATGATGGAATGTTGAAATGAGGGAATGTTGAAATGATGGAATGTTGAAATGATAGGGTGTTCAAATGACGGGGTGTTCAAATGAGGATGTTGAAATGAGGAAGCTGAAAAGATGGGGTGTTGAAATGAGGAACTTGAAACGAGGGGGTGTTGAAATGAGGGGATATTGAAATGAGGGAAAGTTGCGATGAGGGAATGTTGAAATGATGGGGTGTTGAAAAGAGGGGGTGTTGAAATGAGGGGATATTGAAATGAGGGAAAGTTGCGATGAGGGAATGTTGAAATGATGGGGTATTGAAAAGAGGGGGTGTTGAAATGAGGGGATATTGAAAAGAGGGAATGTTTAAATGATTAAATGATTAAATGAGGGGGTGTTCAAATGAGGGGGTGTTCAAATGAGGGGATGTTGAAATGAGGAGATGTTGAAATGAGGGAAAGTTGCGATGAGGGAATGTTGAAATGATGGGGTGTTGAAATGAGGGGATATTGAAAAGAGGGAATGTTTAAATGATTAAATGAAGGGGTGTTCAAATAAGAGGATGTTGAAATGAGGGGATGTTGAAATGAGGGGATGTTGAAATGATGGGGTGTTAAAATGAGGGGGTGTTGAAATGAGGATGTTGAAATGGGGAAATGTTTAAATGAGGAAGTTGAAATGAGGGGATGTTGAAATGAGGGAGTTGAAATGAGGGAATGTTGAAATTAGGGGATGTTGAAATGAGGGGATGTTGAAATTAGGGAATTTTGAAATGAGGGGATGATGAAATGAGGGGATGTTGAAATGGATACAAAGATTCTTTTGGAATTTTCTTCGACCAAAAACTAAATATAAACTGATCGATAACTTCCTTCAGATCACAGGGATACCTGGACGTATCGGAGAACAATTACATAATATTTAATTAGCTGAACATTTAAGTCATGTAAGAGTCGATGGCAGCACACATTCAGTGTTTTTCACAACTGGAGATTCATTCTACGTGAGTTAACAATGAATATATTTACAGTAGAACTAAATACAATTTGTAATTAGTTCCTAGATACAAAAGAAAAGAGTTGAAATCAATGGGTTACGAAACACAAACATATGGAAATGTGACAAGTGACATGTAATTGTGAGGCAGCAGTGTGAAGTGCTGCAACAGAGGGAGGTGAAGAGAACATCTGCAACAGAGGGAGGTGAAGAGAACATCTGTAACAGGAAACTGAGACAAAACTGAAGCAATGAATGGCGGTAAACAAGGCAATAGGAACTTGATGCTAACTGACAACAATGTACCGACAACAAAGTGTTCTACTACATAGTGACAGTGTTATACCAAGAATGTTGCTTGAAGTGTCTTGACTTGTTTCATTGGGTTGTTGCCGGGCATCTGACTAACATGGTTGAGCAACAAGCGAGACATATCCTCGATCTTTGCCTGTGCATTTCCAGCAATGGGCAACAGCTGAAAGAGGAGAGATGGGAAAGTGGACCAGGCACTAAGCAGGCAGTCAGCCAGCCAGACAGTCAGTCAAGCAGTAGCAGTTGGTAAAGGATTAACATCCTTCATCCTTCATCAGGCAGTCAGTCATCAATCTTCATCATAATGTCACTATTCTTCCAATCTCATTCAAATCAGATCTTAGTTCTCGCTACCGCTAAACAAAGATCTGAGGACATCCAATTACGGGTCACATAAGACCAACCTTGCAAGTACTTTGAACGACAAATGGAATGACCAATCAGAGGGAAGCTTTCTCGTGCTTTACGGCACTAATTTCAAATTGGCGACTACGTTTTGAAACACATTTTTGACAAATTCTCGATTACAAATTTGAAACCTGAAAAAACCCGTTCTGGAATGGCTAATAGATGGTCTAGATTGTAAGGATTCAGTCCTTAAACCCGTAACAATCGTTCGGAATACCTCATGTTAAAGTTTTGAGATTGCATGATTAGAAATCACATTCCGACTGTCACTTTCATAATCTGGTAAGCGAAGCACTGATTGATTGGATGAAAGGTCGTTCTGACGTGACCCCAAATGGGATGTCTTCAGATCTTTGTTTAGCGGTACCAAGAACTAAGGTCTGATTTTAATGAGATTGCTATTCTTCATCAGACGGTCAGTCATCAATCTTCATCATATTGTCTTTATTCTTAATCAAACAGTCATTCATCAAATCTTCATCATATTGTCACTATTCTTCATTGGACAGTCAGTCATCAATCTTCATCATATTGTCTTTATTCTTCATCAAACAGTCACTCATCAAATCTTCATCATATTGTCACTATTCTTCATCAGACAGTCAGTCATTAACCTTAATGAGGAGTATGGATCCTAAATCAGAGAGCCAGACATGATGAATTTCAGTTTGTAGGTCTTGCACAATCGATCAGCAAGTTGGTGAATGGTGAATGTAGTTTCATGAAGTTACAATCTCTCGGCGTTATCATGGTAACCAGAGATGCCAACCCTAATTAAAACTTTGTAGTAATCAGTGAGGTAAAAGTGTAATTTTATGTTAATAGAGTAACGTTAAGAGTATCATGCCATGATGCTGGTTTTCGCTTCAACATTTTTGTTGGATCTATACGTACGTGAAGCATGGGCACACATGCATTGATGCTAGTAATGTAGCCGTACACAAAAGCCACACTATTTAAAAAACAGGGCGATAAAGCTCAAGGTGAGGTGAAATGGGGTTTAAAGTCGTGTCCAAGATTATTGCACTTATAAAGCGACATGAATGCACGTGTGTGTGTGTGGCTGCTTGTACTAGTTCGGACTGATGACACAGTATACTCTCTCAGAGCTGACCAGTCCTTATTTTAGCCCCTTCATGCCGAGTGCCAGACAGGGTAACAACAAGTACCATCTTTTAACATTTTTTGGTATGACGCGGCCAGGAATCGAACCCCGGACCTTCTGCTCTTCGGGCAGACGCACTACCACTACCCCATAAAGCTCAAAATAAGCAGCAAAAATGACTTCACTTGTGTGTGTATGGTTAAATTCGACTAAACCTCGAAAATGAATATCAATCCATAAACATAGAAAAATTGGACATCAACATTGAAAAAGTACTCGAAAATAGAAGTTCCATAACGGCATGTGACAAGCTCATCAGTGACATACATCGGGGCCACATTTCAAACAAACATGTTGTATTTTGAATAACTTTTGTAATTATAGATTAGGCTATAAATCACTTAAGAAAGCATATGATTCAAGCTGTTGTGCGGTGGCAAGCCCCACAAACCCCATGTCCTTTTAATGAGGTGAAAATGGCACCGGAAAGGCTGCATTCATGCCGAAACACGTGGTCAAAGCTCCACACATTTATAAAATTCATCATGTTGCAATATCAACTGTTGTTTCGAGTTTCTAAGAGTTATCAGTGTAAATGCAATTAGGTCCCTATAGAATACTTCACATGATCGGTGCATTAACAATTTGCTCTCCGGGGTATTTTACAAATGTAAATAATTTTATGAAAAAAAAGCCAAAAATCATACGTTTTGGCTCAAAAGCATAATGGTTGGCATCTCTGGGTGACCAGTCAAATGTCATTATGTCTTCAGCAGCCAGGCTGGTCAATATTGTAATAAGAGCTGAAAGTTGGTCTTCTCAGTCAATCAGCCATCCAACACTATCCAAGTACTATGAACACGGAGCAGGGTGACTAGATCTTCCAGTAATCATCATTCTATATTAATAGCTCAGGTAGACATGGAGTCGTGGATTAGTCAGTCAGTCATGAACAGTCACCACCAGTGAGTCAGTCTGCCATGCAGGGCACACACACACAGCTGCTGGAGGATAGGAGGCTCCCATTATACAGGCTTTCTTTTTGTGTTATTCTAAATGATATAATTTATCGTTTGGAGCAATGATGCAAGGAAAGAATAAATCAGCTTGAAAGCCATAGCGGTTGGGATGTGACCAAACTCCAGCAATTGTAGACATACCCAAATTACCAGACAACAAACGTGTCTGTACAATCTCAGCATCAGACACAGCTTGTTGCCACGGAAACCGTGCATGTTACGAGAAACCTGCAAAGAGGAATTTACAACAGGAGGTCTCATGCAGTGAAAACAGACTCTTCCGTCGATCCAATCGGAGACTCAGGACACTTTATGCCGGACTGGGATGAGGGCTGAGCTTCAACACAAAGGCCAAGGACAGTCAAGTCTGTTTTCACATAGAGAGCAGGGAGGCGTCACCAAAGCCGCTCTAGTCTACTGTCAGTTTGTTGGCAATTTGGGAAGTGGGCCATTAAGACTTACACTACGGAAGGAAAACAGTTTGGACATATCATCCAAGTTGGCACTTTTGTTATGAAACGGAAGTAACTGAAACAGAGATGGCAAGTTTTCATCTGTGTAAGGATGAGAAGATGAAAACATGAGCTAAATCCTCCGCAACTCATCCTGACAAGGGATGAGCACTGGCCACTGCAGACACAAAGAAGGACTTCTAAGCATCAGGAACCATTTCTCCAGTTGAACGGGACCAGTAATCTCGCACTAGCAGGGGGTTATATCAACAAGAAATATGTGATATGCAGAACTGGCAGTGTTACATGGTAAGAGGAATTACAGATCAACGTTATGTCTGAGGTACAAATTGCTACTCTGCTGAAGTCTCCTACTATCATTACTATGTTGCCTCAGAATGAGTAGGTTAGTGAAGCTTAGTACTGACCATGAGAGAGGGAAACCCACACCACGCCCAGGACATGCAGGGTGTGTGGTAAGTCGATTCACGCTACAGGTCACAGCTCTGCAGAAGATGTCATGCCCTTAGAGATTTGATCCACACCACCCCATATCATGGACAACTGATCAGAGGTACCCCATTGTCTACCAACAACCAATGCCCCCTACATATACAACCAACCAATGTCTCTAACACTAGACAGTCAACCAATGCCACCTAAGCTAGACAACCAATCATTGCCCCCCAACCGGACAACCAACTAATGCCCCCTACACTCAACCAACAACCAATGACCCCTGCACTATGCCCCCTAAGCTAGACAACCAATCATTGCCCCCCAACCGGACAACCAACTAATGCCCCCTACACTAGACCAACAACCAATGCCCCCTACACCATGCCCCCTAAGCTAGACAACCAATCATTGCCCCCCAACCGGACAACCAACTAATGCCCCCTACACTCAACAACCAACCAATGCCCCCTACACTAGACCAACAACCTATGTCCCTCACTATACAACCAACCAATGCCCCAATACTAGACCAACAACCAAGGCCCCCTACACTAGACCAACAACCAATGCCCCTACACTTGACCAATAACTTATGTCCCTCACTATACAACCAACCAATGCCCCAATACTAGACCAACAACCAATGTCCCTACACTAGACCAACAACCAGTGCCCCTACTCTAGACAACCAACCATTGTCCCTACACTAGACCAACAACCAAGGTCCCCTACACTAGACAACCAACCAATGCCCCTACACTAGACAACCAACCAATGTCCCTACACTAGACAACCAACCAATGACCCCTACACTAGACAACCAACCAATGTCCCTACACTAGACAACCAACCATGCCCAATCACCCCTGCATGTCCTCCATGGAGTTGACTGTGCACCCACAACCAGCATTGCAATCTCAAACCAAGATGCTAGGACATATTCAAGGGCAGCCACCACCTGCATTCTGATGCTTGTGTTAGCAGATCACCATGGCAACAGTCAAACTGTTAGATATAGGCCTGTCACCCATGCTAACTAAACTCACCATATTTTTGGACTTATTAGAACTAGATTCCTGTATAAAACAGAATGTCATTAAGTGTATAACCCAAATTCATGTCATAACATTGATAAATGTACATTTATGATAAATCACAGGTGACTATGAACAGTTTGTTACTTAGACATTGAACAAGAGGTATCGTAATTAAAAGCTCATGATATTGAGGTATTTCAGTTATGAGATTCTCAATGTGGTAGTATTTACATAAACAATCTGATGATAATGATGGTAGAATTATGACAATATATGTGTGTTGTGTTAGTGACGTACCTGTCTGGGATCTGAGAGTGGTGGCAACACCACCGTCTTCTCCATCGTATGCATCACTATCCTCCACAACTCCTACAACAAAACAATCAACTTGAGAATACAATGTAATTCTCTTAGCATGTGTTATAAGAGACATAGGACATAAACCCCATCTGATGTAACACCAACATACAGAGATATACCAGCCTGAGTTATAGGACATAAACCCCATCTGACCTAACACCAACATACAGAGATATACCAGTTCTGTGTTTTAGGACATAAACCCCATCTGACCTAACACCAACATACAGAGATATACCAGTCCTGTGTTATAGGACATAAACCCCATCTGATCTAACACCAACATACAGAGATATACCAGTCCTGTGTTTTAGGACATAAACCCCATCTGACCTAACACCAACATACAGAGATATACCAGTCCTGTGTTATAGGACATAAACCCCATCTGACCTAACACCAACATACAGAGATATACCAGTCCTGTGTTATAGGACATAAACCCCATCTGACCTAACACCAACATACAGAGATATACCAGTCCTGTGTTATAGGACATAAACCCCATCTGATGTAACACCAACATACAGAGATATACCAGCATGTGTTATAGGACATAAACCCCATCTGATGTAACACCAACATACAGAGATATACCGGCCTGTGTTATAGGACATAAACCCCATTTGACCTAACACCAACATACAGAGATATACCAGCATGTGTTATAGGACATAGACCCCATCTGACCCAACACCAACATACAGAGATATACCAGCATGTGTTATAGGACATAAACCCCATCTGACCTTACACCAACATACAGAGATATACTAGCATGTGTTATTATAAGGGTAACACTATTTTTCAGGGCATTATCATTTGCAGATGCTCGAGGTCTTCCATTAACTGTCCGACGAAGGAGGGCAGTTGAAAAGACTGAGGGCTTCTGCAAATGATGATTCCCTGAAAAATGGCCTTACCGTTATTACAGCTAAAGTGGATGGAATTTGGTATCAAATAAAAAGAAACAAGAATATTGGTTTTGAAACATTTACTGCAATCAACACAAATGTCACTGACCCACTTTTACATATATGGAAACGTCATAGAACAAACCAGATGACGTCACTATTGAACATGACGTCACATATCACTATCCCTAACAACAGGCCTGATAATGGCCCGTTGTCAAGCAATATGAGGGCATCATCAAGTTACAGTGGCCCGCTCATTTTTGACAACATGCGGGCGGTTTAATGATAATTTTATCCATTTTAGCTATAAATGATGTTAACCACCTCTGACCTGTCACCAGTATAGTTTTCCAAAGTAGGTACACTGATGTTATTCCAGTTATTCCAGTTATTCAAGATGCCTTAGCTTTCCAACCAAGAATAACATCCATTCTACTTTATACCATAATTTCCCAACTCATGACAGCAATAGTGAGAGGATATATACTGTACTGTGTGAAGAGATGGATGAGAGAGCTACCTACCTTGAGCAACCTCTTCAAAACGGTCTTCTCACACACTTGTGCAAACATGGACAGACTGCCAGAGGAGGAAAGGAAGCACATGCATAATTACAAGCAGACTACCTGGCAACCACCCGGCACATCACGGCAATCATACTGCTATCTGTACTTCAAGGCAATCATTGGGCAAGTCCTTCTGGACAGGGATAAGAGGAGTACTGAGGGCAATCATTGGGCTAGTCCGTCTGGACAGGGATAAAAGGAGTACTGAGGGCAATCATTGGGCAAGTCCTTCTGGACAGGGATAAGAGGAGTACTGAGGGCAATCATTGGGCAAGGCCTTCTGGACAGGGATAAGAGGAGTACTGAGGGCAATCATCGGGCAAGTCCTTCTGGACAGGGATAAGAGGAGTACTGAGGGCAATCATTGGGCAAGTCCTTCTGGACAGGGATAAGAGGAGTACTGAAGGGAATCATTGGGCAAGTCCTTCTGGACAGGGATAAGAGGAGTACTGAGGGCAATCATTGGGCAAGTCCTTCTGGACAGGGATAAAAGGAGTACTGAGGGCAATCATTGGGCAAGTCCTCCTGGACAGGGATAAGAGGAGTACTGAGGGCAATCATTGGGCAAGTGCTTCTGGACAGGGATAAGAGGAGTACTGAGGGCAATCATTGGGCAAGTCCTTCTGGACAGGGATAAGAGGAGTACTGAGGGCAATCATTGGACAAGTCCTTCTGGACAGGAATAAGAGGAGTACTGAGGGCAATCATTGGGCAAGTCCTTCTGGACAGGGATAAGAGGAGTACTGAGGGCAATCATTGGGCAAGGCCTTCTGGACAGGAATAAGAGGAGTACTGAGGGCAATCATTGGGCAAGTCCTTCTGGACAGGGATAAGAGGAGTACTGAGGGCAATCATTGGGCAAGTCCTTCTGGACAGGGATAAGAGGAGTACTGAGGGCAATCATTGGACAAGTCCTTCTGGACAGGGATAAGAGGAGTACTGAGGGCAATCATTGGGCAAGTCCTTCTGGACAGGGATAAGAGGAGTACTGAGGGCAATCATTGGGCAAGTCCTTCTGGACAGGGATAAGAGGAGTACTGAGGGCAATCATTGGGCAAGTCCTTCTGGACAGGGATAAGAGGAGTACTGAGGGCAATCATTGGGCAAGTCCTTCTGGACAGGGATAAGAGGAGTACTGAGGGCAATCATTGGGCAAGTCCTTCTGGACAGGAATAAGAGTACTGAGGGCAATCATTGGGCAAGTCCTTCTGGACAGGGATAAGAGGAGTACTGAGGGCAATCATTGGGCAAGTCCTTCTGGACAGGGATAAGAGGAGTACTGAGGGCAATCATTGGGCAAGTCCTTCTGGACAGGGATAAGAGGAGTACTGAGGGCAATCATTGGGCAAGTCCTTCTGGACAGGAATAAGAGGAGTACTGAGGGCAATCATTGGGCAAGTCCTTCTGGACAGGGATAAGAGGAGTACTGAGGGCAATCATTGGGCAATTCCTTCTGGACAGGGATAAGAGGAGTACTGAGGGCAATCATTGGGCAAGTCTTTCTGGACAGGGATAAGAGGAGTACTGAGGGCAATCATTGGGCAAGTCCTTCTGGACAGGGATAAGAGGAGTACTGAGGGCAATCATTAGGCAAGTCCTTCTGGACAGGGATAAGAGGAGTACTGAGGGCAATCATTGGGTAAGACATTCTAAGCAATGATATTGTTACTGATCAGGGCAATCATTGGGCAAGTAACTCTCAGCAGTGATGATATAGTACTGGGCAAATAATTCTTAGCGCAATTATTATGTAAATAAACATGACAATGTTAGAAATATGTCTTCGGAATAAATTTGGAAATCAACTTTTGTCATCAATGCTTTTGGATTTGGTAACATTATATAAATAGTTAATCCGGTTAAGTTGGTGATAATTAAAAAAACATCAAATTAAATGATGAGTGAATGGCTTGAATTAAGCATCAACAGAATGATGCATGTTATGAGTGTTATACATGAAGGGTGTTGTGACTGATGATGGCGGATTAGCAGGGCATCTAGGACCTTGAAGGCATCTGGTAGAAGTACAGCAACGTATTACTGGCATTGATGTGCCTGAACGGTGTCAACATTAGTAGATGTTATACAAGCAGAAACAAAGTTGTAAGGTTAATGTCAGTATGTTCAGACCTGTTAGTCAATATAGTCAATATAGTCTGGTTAGTAAGTGAAGGCTGAACTATCTAGACCCAATACTGTGCCCAACTGTTACTACTAGTGTCTGGATCCATGGTTGTTCCTGGCTCATGCTCCCCACTGGGAAGTTCAGTCACCTGTGACTCCTACTTCAAACATTACCCCGAACATGCCTATATATATAGTAGGGCTGGGACGATACACCTACTGTGAGATCCGATACATATCATGATACCTTGCTCACGATCCAATACGTATCACGTTTCCTTGTTCACGATCCGATACATATAACATTTCCTTGTTCACGATCCGATACGTATCACGATACTTGCATGTGCTCTTACCTGTGGTGCGTAAGCCATCTTTTTCATAGACAGGAAGGCCAAATACGTGGCACACTAATGATTTAAAGTTGGCAGCGTCAAGTATGGCACAATGGATGAAAATATTTACGTTTTCACTACTAATTTTCACTACTTCTTAGTGCTTGGTATAACAGCCATTAAAGTACACATTTAAGGTACTAATTGATATTTTTTACTTAGTGTGCGACTGTGATCGATACTTGTATCGAGAAGATGCATCGGTGTGTCATCCCACCACTAATATATAGTCATTACTATTCCTGATTCACCCAAGTTTCTCCTGGTTACTCTAGTTCTGATAGAACTGAAATGTAGATGTTTACAGTTGCCATGGTTTTCACGACAGCTAAGCGTTATTGGGTCTGTTTCGATGACAGGAGGCACCAGTGTTCCAGTGGTCTGAGGCACCATTCACTGTGAAGCCCATAGCAATGCCAGGAACCACTGACAAAGGGTCAAATCCCTGAACTACCTTGAACCTTGGTCTCACTATACCCATTTTCCTTGGGATTACCAAAAGTTGTTTATCATTTTGGAAATTGCCTGGTCATGTTAAGTCATGCTGTTAACACATCTAGCCAAATATCATCAGAAAGGAAGAACCAGACTGCATGTAAACTTTGATGTAACCATGTCCTTCCATTAGCATATATAGTTGAGTGAGTGAGTATGGTTTTACGCCGCTTTTAACAATATTTAAGCTATATCACGGCGGGGGACACCAGAAATGGGCTTCATACAATGTACCCATGTTGGGAATCGAACCCAGGTCTTCGGCATGACGAGCGAACGCTTTAACCACTAGGCTACCCGACCGACCCATATATAGTTGAAAATGCCTCAGTAGAGACACAGCATCGGACCAAATCTTACAATGAACATAGTCAGCAAGGACGGTTGTGGAACCATCAACTCAGGCAGTAACTGTTGGACAGACTGGAGGTTTAGTTCTACAGTTCTTAAATGAGCAACAGCAATTATACATGCGTTACTTATAGCGATATCATGACATGTAAAACAGTAAAAATTCATATATGACTTCATATTCTATTCAAATTCAATTTAATAAGAGACAAGGTAACTTCCTAAGAATTATTACAGGGGTTGGAGAACCCTGATATGTATACAGATGAGCATGTGTATCTCACCTTCCATCAAGGAGGTCCATGAGAGGTCGGAGGACTGCATCTGACTCCTGCTGGATGCTGGTCCTTTGGCTGGGCTGGGACAACGACACCTGCCCCGCCCCCTTCACCTTGGACAGCAGCTGGCCCAGCTCAATCATGCTCTGCTGGATCTGAGGCTCCAGACTGAAGAACATACACACTCACTTATGTCTGTGGGAACTAGTGGTCAAAAATATTGTCTAACTATTTGCTGTTAGACATTTCTTGCCTTTTCTAAACAAGGTATTTGATTCATACTTAAAGGTTGGGAGACCTAAATAACCACTTGACATTAATACAATGGAATTCTTTTGGTCAAAAGTCAGCAGTACACCATCTTGCGAAACAGACAAAAAATTATTCAAACAAACATTGTAGTGCTCTATATTGTTACACAATGCCTACAGCCAAGGCCTTTATGACATGAGATCTTGATGGCTACCTTATGTTCCTGACACTTGATTACCTCTGAAGTTCGATGAAGGCTTTCTTTATATGAGAGACAATGTCAACCATAATCACCCACCTCTTGGCAAAGATGCTGCTGAGGTCGTCCAGGACGCTGTTGAGTTTCTGCTGGAGCTCCTTCAAGATGCCGCTAGCCTCAGGATCCAGTTTCTCCCCGCCCATGGACTCAAACACTTTCTCCAGCTGCACCCGCAACTGCTGGATGTTGTTCATCAGGATGCAGGCCTGGAGGGACACACATGCTCTCAGATATAACAATCAGCAGCATAACCGCTCTACCATTGCTGGACATTTCTGGGGGTATCAATCTATCTGAGAATCTCCACAAGGTAAAAACAGGAACAAATTGTAGGAAAAGTTTAAGATTAAGCATAGAATATACAACAAGAGGCTGTTTAACACACTTTCTGTACACCAACACAACAATTGTTCTTGAGTACATACCACTTTCTGCCGGTTTGTGTACTTCTCAAAGTCCCTCCTCACAATGTCTGCATAGGCTAGAAGGACTTTATTCACAGTCTGAAAAAATATCAAATGCAAGCTTGTACATCTATCTACCTGTGTTTGAAATCTATGACAGCTATTGCCTTTTGTATGTAGTAGAGTTAAGGATGGGGCAGTTGGTACAGGTGTCACCAGATGAGATCAGAGATTGGACACTTGTTACAGGTTTTACAAGATAAAGGATCAGATCAGACATAGTAAATCATCAGATATAGAGGTGGCAGCAGTTCATGGACACATAATAATTGCAATACAACTCACTAACTTATCGTCCGACTGTAATGGGAAATTGCTGATTCCAAGGTAGACAATTGTTTGGGGTTTCAAAATTGACCATCACGTTGAGAACGTCTTGCTCAGTCTGAACCTGGATACTATTAGCTTGACGACAGGTTCAGTATTACCCCGACACGTTCAGCAGTAGTTGGACAATTAACATGCTTTGTATTTTTAAATTGCAAAATACATGAAAACAGATGACAATGGAAAGGAGACATTGAAACATACACTTCATTATTAAAATGTCTTATAAATGGTTATATTTCAGACATTTAGCTCAATGTAGCTGTCGTATGTAAACATCTAAATAGAATTATTGCTACGATATATATGCAAATATAAATTTCATTACCATCATATTTCATAAATCATGCCTCACGTGATATTATTTTAAATATCATTATGTGCAATGAAAATATAATCTGCAATGTGAAGAAAATCATTTATTGATTATTTAAAAAGAAATGTCCAAGTACTCCCATACCACTTTTTTTTCATCGAGGTTGTGTCTGGACATTGCTTAAATAGTACTAGATTTTCCGAGTCATTTTCTTTGTGGAATGCTATTACATTCAAACCAAGTCCTATCATACACCAACATTTGTTTAGAATACCTCATGTGGAATACACTAGCTTAAAACCTATAACAACATTGCTTAGCGATAATGTAAGACAACATGGCAATCATGTTGGAAGGGTGACCCTGGACAGATTGCCGATAGAGTTCTATGGCCTATGTGGAAAGAGAATTATGCTTGCCTGTTAATTTTGGGTATTAGCAGTTTACCTAATTAGCTATAAATAAATGTTGGGTGAGTGTTCAGCAACAAGCCCTGTCTGGGTACTGCTACCAATGCTCTAAATTACCTCTTCTAAAAGTCCTACTTGGCCATCAGTTTACAATGCACAACAGAAATGATCTGCCTACCTTGGCAAAGCGTCGCATGTAGTTCTTGACAATCTCTGGATCAGGGCACTCGAGCTTCTTGATGACATCGAAACACTGATTGAGCTGTGTGAACACATCCACCACCGACGTGGAAAACAGTGCATGCTCTGAACTCTTCTGGAACTGTAGAACAGATGGAATGACTGAACAAGATGCAGCAGACTGCAGTTATCAATGAACTATCTGGTATATTAGAGTCAGTGTGATTGCTTTTAGCAATATTCCAGCAATATTCCAGCAATATCACGGTGTGGGACACCACAAATGGGCTTCACACATAGTACCCATGTGGAGAATTGAACCCGTTCCTTCAGCGTGACGGGCAAACGGTTTAACCACCAGGTTACCCCGCCGCCCCTGATGAATTAGACTTTTTCTAATTTCAAATTTTCAAATCCCAAATTTTGGGATCACAAAGGAGAAATCACCTCAATGAAACTGTAAATGCTGTCACATATCGCCAGTAACATCATGAACAATGGTTTATCAGCATGAAACAAAACAACTGTTTATCTCACTGAGACTTACTCTAATATTCATGCTCACTGAGACTTACTCTAATATTCATGCTCACTGAGACTTACTCTAATATTCATGCTCCAGTATGGATAATATACTACTCAAAAGAAGTGAAAGAACACCTGTTTCTTTCATATTACTATAATTAATCTATCATGGTCATAAAAGAATCGAGTGTTCTTTAATGTCTTTTGAGTAGTATATGTACAAGTTTGTCTCTTAGAATAATGTAGAGTTGGTTGTGCTTGGTTTACCACATCTTCCCGAGGCAAGTGAGTTAACTGACTATAAAAGTCCAGTTTCCACCCTTGCCGAACTAGGCTGGTATTATGGAGTTACATTTTGGCTGGGCTAACGAGTCTATGCATAGTCCAATCAAAATCGCGCACCAAAATCGAAATCCGGTTCGTAAAGTGTCATGCAGATTTCGGTCGACTGCAGGATTTGCAAAGCATGTGCACCGCTTACTCGTTGTCAACAGATATTTTCTATATCTTTTCATGTTTTTAATCAAGGTGCTCACATGATTTGATGCACTTCGTGATGTAAGACTCTTTTGATCACAATATAGATCTTGATTATCGATCAGATCGTCTTGACTGGGCGCCACCGTTTTGTTTGAAGCAAATGCAAGTGATATGAGAGATTGAATCTGATTGGTCAATAGGAGAGACATAGAAAGGACATTACTCGTAATAGCCACTGGTGGCGCTACGATCGAGCCCAGGAATTCCAGCCTAGTTCGGCAAGGGTGGAAACTGGACTTTTAAAGTCAGTTAACTCTCTTGCCAGGGGAAGATGGGTGTAAATGCAGAAATGGTGTTTTTCATCTGTTTCAAGAGTTTTGTTTAAAGTTCATTTTCTATATTTTGGTAATGGTTTAAGTTTCATTTATTTTTAAAAAACAAAGTTTTTCTTAGTTAAATATTTGGTCCACTTAAAGTCATCTTCATTTGAACCTCCTCACTTTGGCTTAGTGGATAAAGTGTTTGGTCATAATATGTCACATGACCTTTGAAAGCTAGACATTGTGAGTTCAAATCCCCATTTCTCAATAAACTTTTGCAGATAAATTAATTACTTGTTTACAGCCTCAATTCCATTTCAAGTCACATGATCTAAAAAGCACATGTTCCCCACACAATCAGTCAAATCTCCATCTTGTTAGGACCACGGTTACATTCTCCAAAGTGTAAAGCAACACAAATGTAAGTAAACTCATATTTTTCAATGCCAAAGTTAATATTATTTTATCTCTCAAGTGCTCAATGCATTTATAACTTCAATTCAGTAACCATTTGGCAGTTGTAAGCAATTTTGAGTATTTTGTCAGACAGTTGTTTGTTATTCTTTTAAATTGGTAATTTTGACTATTTAATTGGTTCAGCCTAAAGTAAGGATTGTATTTTCTTTCTATTTTTAGTTTTCTGAACCTCACCCACCAACGTATTCAACGTAAACAATGTAAACAAAGATAGTCGTCTTGTAACGAGACTGAAATTGCCTCATTATAACGCCTTAGAACGTAAACATCCAATTCATGACAAAGTTGTCAAATGTAATACTTGTTTTATAAGATTACCCTGTATCCATGCCATCTTAATGTGAAAACGTAAGTACTAGGAACTTGGCAGTCACTTAATTGCCATTGATTATACAGCCAGATGTTGACCCCTATATCAATGTGAGGATATGTACATATGGCAGTCATAAGTTCAGCTTACACCATCTTTCTTGTCCCGATCATAGGCACCATGAAGATACTCCATTGAAACATCATCATTCTCGTTGAGCCACTGCATGACGAAAGGTTCAAACCATCTGCAACAAGTCACCATCTCTCCATGAGTCACCATGCATTTCTCAATAACAGTCACCATTTCTCAATAACAGTCACCATTTCTCAATAACAGTCACCATTTCTCAATAACAGTCACCATTTCTCAATAACAGTCGCCATATCTCAATAACAGTCACCATCTCTCAATAACAGTCACCATCTCTCAATAACAGTCACCATATCTCAATAACATTCTCCATATCTCAAAAACAGTCACCATCTCTCAATAACAGTCACCATCTCTCAATAACAGTCACCATATTGCAATAACATTCTCCATAATGTGGGGATATACTGGATATACATTGGGTGTATGCTGGGTGTATTATTTGAAAATACTTCAGTACTGTACCAGGTGTACTTATTACAGATACTGTGGGGAGGTACTGGGTGTACTCACTAAGGGTACTGTAGGGAGGTACCGGGTGTACTTACTGAGGGTACTGTGGGGGGTAACGGGTGTACTCACTAAGGGTACTGTGGGGAGGTACTGAGTGTACTTACAGAGGGTACTGTGGGGAGGTACCGGGTGTACTTACTGAGGGTACTGTGGGGAGGTACCGAGTGTTCTCACTAAGGATACTGTGGGGAGGTACCGAGTGTACTTACTGAGGGTACTGTGGGGGGAGTACCGGGTGTACTCACTAGAGGTACTGTGGGGAGGTACTGAGTGTACTAACAGAGGGTACTGTGGGGAGGTACCGGGTGTACTTACTGAGGATACTGTGGGACAGTGCCTTTGCACTGAGGCACTTCAGCGATGTATTTGCTGTACAGCCACTTGACCCGGAAGTGTAGGTTCATGTACTCCGAACTTTTGCAGATCGGCTCCTTCTCATGATCTGAAGAAAGAGCATAAAAATCATCTGCAGAAGCTCTACTGTTCCCCATCTACAGATGCTGTTTACTGGCTGTACTGTTCCCCATCTACAGATGCTGTTTACTGGCTGTACTGTTCCCCATCTACAGGTGCTGTTTACTGGCTCTACTGTTCCCCATCTACAGGTGCTGTTTACTGGCTCTACTGTTCCCCATCTACAGGTGCTGTTATCTTGCTCTACAGTTCCCCATCTACAGGTGCTGTTTACTGGCTGTACTGTTCCCAATCTACAGGTGCTGTTTCCTGGCTCTACTATTCCCCATCTACAGGTGCTGTTTACTGGCTGTACTGTTCCCCATCTACAGGTGCTGTTTACTGGCTCTACTGTTCCCCATCTACAGGTGCTGTTTACTGGCTCTACTGTTCCCCATCTACAGGTGCTGTTTACTGGCTCTACTGTTCCCCATCTACAGGTGCTGTTATCTTGCTCTACTGTTCCCCATCTACAGGTGCTGTTATCTTGCTCTACTGTTCCCCATCTACAGGTGCTGTTATCTTGCTCTACTGTTCCCCATCTACAGGTGCTGTTTACTGGCTCTACTGTTCCCCATCTACAGGTGCTGTTTACTGGCTCTACTGTTCCCCATCTACAGGTGCTGTTTACTGGCTCTACTGTTCCCCATCTACAGGTTCTGTTTACTGGCTCTACTGTTCCCCATCTACAAGTGTTGTTATCTTGCTCTAGTGTTCCCTATCTATTATATAGGTGCCTCCAGTAAGGCTCCTCACTTCCTCGATTGTTGCCTGGAGAAGACCTACAATACCCTGTAACAGCCACGGCAACAGTGAGCTTGAGAGAATCAGCCTCGTCCTACCTTCCAGGGCAAAGCACAGGTCTTTAGAGAAGAGGTCCCACAGCATTGCAGCACTAACTTGGCCAATGTTCAACTCTTGAGGAAACCTAAAACACAACAATAAAGTTCCATTTGAAGAAAATACACAAAGACAAAGTAGTGTAATCTTCCTTAAAAGTGTGTATGTGTGTGACATGTCTGCATGTTGTGTGTGATCTGTGTGTGTGATGTGTGTAACATGTCTGCTTGTTGTGTGTGATATGTGTCTTCATGATGTGTGTCTATGTGTGTGATGTGTCTGCATGTTGTGTGTGTAACATGTCTGCATGTTGTGTGTGTAACATGTCTGCATGTTGTGTGTGTAACATGTCTGCATGTTGTGTGTGATATGTGTCTTCATGATGTGTGTCTATGTGTGTGATGTGTCTGCATGTTGTGTGTGTAACATGTCTGCATGTTGTGTGTGTAACATGTCTGCATGTTGTGTGTGATATGTGTCTTCATGATGTGTGTCTATGTGTGTGACATGTCTGCATGTTGTGTGTGATGTGTGTGTATAACATGTCTTCATGTTGTGTGTGTAACATGTCTACATGTTGTGTGTGATATGTGTCTTCATGATGTGTGTCTATGTGTGTGACATGTTTGCATGTTGTGTGTGATGTGTGTAACATGTCTACATGTTGTGTGTGATATGTGTCTTCATGATGTGTGTCTATGTGTGTGACATGTTTGCATGTTGTGTGTGTGATGTGTGTAACATGTCTACATGTTGTGTGTGATATGTGTCTTCATGATGTGTGTCTATGTGTGTGACATGTCTGCATGTTGTGTGTTGTGATGTGTGTGTGCGTGATATGTGGCTTCATGATGTTTGTTTGTTTCATGTTGTTTAACGCTGCATTCAGCTATATGACGGCGGTCTGTAAATAATCGAGTCTGGACCAGACAATCCAGTGATCCAGTGATCGATCCAATTGGGATACGATGACATGCATCTACCAAGTCAGCGAGCCTGACCACCCGATCCTATTAGTCGCCTCTTACGACAAACATAGTCACCAATTACAGCAAGCATGGGTTGCTGGAGACCTACTTTTACCTGGAATCTTCACGGGACATCTTCATGATGTGTGTCTATGTGTGTGTATGATGTGTGGGTGTGTGTGACATGTTGGCATGTGTGTGTGCGTGTGCGTGCGTGTGTGTGTGCATGCGTGAGTGCGTGCATGCATGCGTCTGTGTGATGTGTGTGTGTGTGTGTGTGTGTGTGTGTCTGTGTGTGTGCATACGTGAGTGCGTGCATGTGTGCATGCATGCGTCTGTGTGATGTGTGTGTGTGTGATATTTACATTTAGTACTAGCGACTAAATGTTTTTATTGCAGGTATATCATCTTATGTTTACAATTTTACTTACTTCCTGCTACGTCATCGCACGCGCGTGTCCTCGGAAGTTACGTAACCATCTCGTGGTGACGTAATCACTGTTTTTTTCATTACATAACCGTCTCTACTCTTCACTTTCGCACAGCTGTCAATCCGTGGTACATCGCATTGTCGCTCTCCGCTTTCCCACCCGCCCGCCCTGTTTGACTCCAATCTATCTCATTTCCATTGTACATCAATTTTATTGTCTATGACAGGTACCAGGCACAACAAATTGTACATATTTACATTTAGTACTAGCGACTAAATGTTTTTATTGCAGGTATATCATCTTATGTTTACAATTTACTTACTTCCTGCTACGTCATAGCACGCGCGTGTCTTCGGAAGTTACGTAACCATCTCGTGGTGACGTAATCACTGTTTTATTTTTTCATTACGTAACCGTCTCTACTCTTCACTTTCGCACAGCTGTCAATCCGTGGAACATCGCATTGTCGCTCTCCGCTTTCCCACCCGCCCGCCCTGTTTGCCTCCATCTATCTCATTTCCATTGTACATCAATTTTATTGTCTATGACAGGTACCAGGCACAACAAATTGTACATATCTAATTATATATCTCTCTAATATTGTACATATCTTGACAATGTGAATAAAACAAGTCGTGGAGTGGCGTGGTTCTTCTGGGCTACCTCCTATATCATCATAATTTATATTGATATATATACTAATTAGGGTTTCCGGTTACCTGCTTTCCAGCGGGAACCCAGACTGGGTTACCTTCTTACCAGTTGGAACCCAGTCTTTCCCGGGTTTTCACTCGGGAATCTAGTAACAATTATATTTGGCAACGCAAGTTGCCACATAGCTGGGCCTGGCGGCGTTCGCTCCCATTTAGACCCGCAGCGTTGGTCGGGTTGCGTCGTTTCCGTCATTTGGGCCGTAGCATTAAGTATATATTAACAATTAAATTTGGCCTGGCGGCGTTCGCTCCCAGTTAGACCCGCAGCTGTGGTCGGGTTGCGTCGTTTCCGTCATTTGGGCCGTAGCATTAAGTATATATTAACAATTAAATTTGGCCTGGCGGCGTTCGCTCCCATTTAGACCCGCAGCTGTGGTCGGGTTGTGACATTTCCGCCATTTGGGCCTTACCATTAATTATATATTAACAAATATGTTTGGCGACTCAAGTCGCCACATAAATACTATTTATTCCATTGCTAAATTGGGGTAGCCCTTTAGAACCTCCACACCCTCGGCCATTAAATCCACTGTTGCGTCTTTGTCATTCTTTCAACATAGCCCACCTTCCTCAGGGAGGTGGGCCATCGCTGTAATATCCTGCAATAACTAATTATATATCTCTCTAATATTGTACATATCTTGACAATGTGAATAAAACAAGTCGTGGAGTGGCGTGGTTCTTCTGGGCTACCTCCTATATCATCATAATTTATATTGATATATATACTAATTAGGGTTTCCGGTTACCGGCTTTCCAGCGGGAACCCAGACTGGGTTACCTTCTTACCAGTTGGAACCCAGTCTTTCCCGGGTTTTCACTCGGGAATCTAGTAACAATTATATTTGGCAACGCAAGTTGCCACATAGCTGGGCCTGGCGGCGTTCGCTCCCATTTAGACCCGCAGCGTTGGTCGGGTTGCGTCGTTTCCGTCATTTGGGCCGTAGCATTAAGTATATATTAACAATTAAATTTGGCCTGGCGGCGTTCGCTCCCATTTAGACCCGCAGCTGTGGTCGGGTTGTGACATTTCCGCCATTTGGGCCTTACCATTAATTATATATTAACAAATATGTTTGGCGACTCAAGTCGCCACATAAATACTATTTATTCCATTGCTAAATTGGGGTAGCCCTTTAGAACCTCCACACCCTCGGCCATTAAATCCACTGTTGCGTCTTTGTCATTCTTTCAACATAGCCCACCTTCCTCAGGGAGGTGGGCCATCGCTGTAATATCCTGCAATAATCGTGCATAATGTGTGTCAGAGCAAACTTACTGGTTCAACACGGAAGTATAGCTGTTGCGGTCCTCTTCTATGACAGACACAATGAGGGCAATGAGTTTGTGCCAGAAGTCCAGGCTTCGACTACTTGGGCCCTCAAAGTCCGGGTTCGGTAACTCTGATGGGTCAGTCTGGAATTCTCGGTTGTACAGCTCATAGCAGTTGTCAAATAGAAACTTGTACGTGGATTTGATGCATGCGATGACGCAGTCCTTCACAACAGTGCTGGCGCGGGGAGGACTTGCCAGCTCTTGCACCTACAAAACATTGCAGTCCACAGAGGGTTATAAGATGCTGCCTGTCACATGTCTGTATATGGACAGATGGTCCTGATGTGGGGAACATGGGTTGGTCCAAATGAAGTGGGAACAGACATATGTTGGTCCTGATGCGGTGGGGAAGACATGGGTTGGTCCTGATGAGGTGGGGAAGACATGGGTTAGTCCTGATGTGGTGGACAATGGGTTAGTCCTGATGTGGTGGACAATGGGTTGGTCCTGATGTGGAGAACAATGGGTTGGTCCTGATGTGGAGAACAATGGGTTGGTCCTGATGTGGTGGGGGCAGACATGGGTTGGTCCTGATGTGGTGGGGAAGACATGGGTTGGTCCTAATGTGGTGGGGAAGACCTGGGTTGGTCCTAATGTGGTGGGGGCAGACATGGGTTGGTCCTGATGTGGTGGGGAAGACATGGGTTGGTCCTGATGTGGTGCGGGCAGACATGGGTTGGTCCTGATGTGGTGGGGAAGACATGGGTTGGTCCTAATGTGGTGGGGAAGACCTGGGTTGGTCCTAATGTGGTGGGGGCAGACATGGGTTGGTCCTGATGTGGTGGGGAAGACATGGGTTGGTCCTGATGTGGTGGGGAAGACATGGGTTGGTCCTGATGTGGTGGGGGCAGACATGGGTTGGTCCTGATGTGGTGGGGAAGACATGGGTTGGTCCTAATGTGGTGGGGAAGACCTGGGTTGGTCCTAATGTGGTGGGGAAGACCTGGGTTGGTCCTGGTGTGGTTGGGAAGACATGGGTTGGTCCTAATGTGGTAGGGAAGACATGGGTTGGTCCTGATGTGGTGGGGAAGACCTGGGTTGGTCCTGGTGTGGTGGGGAAGACATGGGTTGGTCCTGATGTGGTGGGGAGGACATGGGTTGGTCCTGATATGGTGGGGAACAGACATGGGTTGGTCCTGATGTGGTGGGGAAGACATGGGTTGGTCCTGGTGTGGTGGGGACAGACATGGGTTGGTCCTGATGTGTTGGGGACAGACATGGGTTGGTCCTGATGTGGTGGGGAAGACATGGGTTGGTCCTGATGTGGTGGGGAAGACATGGGTTGGTCCTGATGCGTTGGGGACAGACATGGGTTGGTCCTGATGTGGTGGGGACAGACATGGGTTGGTCCTGATGTGGTGGGGAAGACATGGGTAGGTCCTGGTGTGGTGGGGACAGACATGGGTTGGTCCTGATGTGGTGGGGAAGACATGGGTTGGTCCTGATGTGGTGGGGAAGACATGGGTTGGTCCTGATATGGTGGGAACAGACAGTGGTTGGTCCTAATGTGGTGGGGAAGACATTGGTTGGTCCTGATGTGGTGGGGAAGACATGGGTTGGTCCTGAGGTGGTGGGGAAGACATGGGTTGGTCCTGATGTGGTGGGGAAGACATGGGTTGGTCCTGATATGGTGGGGAAGACATGGGTTGGTCCTGATATGGTGGGAACAGACAGTGGTTGGTCCTAATGTGGTGGGGAAGACATTGGTTGGTCCTGATGTGGTGGGGAAGACATGGGTTGGTCCTGATGTGGTGGGGAAGACATGGGTGTAGACAAGCACGTAAGTTGGTCCATGTGGTTGGACAAAAATCTTGTCAATATAGAAAAGAAGAACATAATTGGAAACTTTACCTTCATTCTGAAGAAGGTGATGCTGGTGAGCAGGTCCACCGTGGATTTGAGATCCTGCAGGCGGGCTGGGTCAGATGCCGGGAAGTTGTTCTGAAAACACCAGAAATAGATAAGAAACTGTTGACTTATAGAAAGATGCATCTGTTAACCTTCTGCAAAAAGGTCAAAGCTAACAGATTGATACAGCTTGATGTGGGAATAATTAGACATTAACCAATTTACTCACAGCATGCCTAGGGGACAAAACATTTTGCTTTGGATGGCATCAGGACTTCATGTTCCACCCTGAAATTGTGTTATACCCTAGACACGTTACATAGAAAACTCACTCTGTACATTGACAAGTCAATCCGGAGAGAATTGTGCAGTTGGTCCAGCAACTTGACAAACTTTTCTTTCTGAAAAAATAATTACAAAAAACTGTTAATTCAGTACATCACCGAGTGCACACATTAGTTCGTTTATATAGTTGTCTGAATCCCAATTAGCACAATAACATACAATCATGGATCCAGCTTTCCTTAAAACACCACATACATGACACAGTAATTATCCTTTGTAACCCCCACCTGACCTTAAAGACAGGAATATAAATCAATGGTAATGGAAATTTGTTGTGTGTCATGACCACCACAAATGCATATTCATAGCACTACAAAAACCATTACTGGAGTAGACACAAGTGGGAATTAGAAACAGTGACTGATGATGATAGTATTCATTCATCAATAAGGATGATTCCTTGTAACCTCATTAACTGAAACTGACCTAGCTTCAGTTAATAACAGTGTCCTTTATCTTTGGTGGATGTAAGCCATGGCTTAATCCATAAGAGTTACTAATAAAGTGATATCTATTTAGCTTAGTTGAACTCCCGTCCAGCTGTGTGAAATCTTGTAGTGAGGATAATCAAATGTTCTAAAACATCTTTTCAGATGACATATTTCTCAGGTATGCACAATGTTTCACAATGTTACCATAGGCAGAAATAAGCCCCAACCTCTAATTTAGATCCCACTAAAGATCCTGCATGCCAAGTTCAAAACCTTGCTAGTCACCATTCATTTATTGTGTTCACACATTCAGACAAACTCAACAGTGTCATCTATCCAAATCAAATCCACCTACCCCAAAGTTGGATGCAGCGAAGCGGTCACTGGCTGAGACAGCTGTTGTTGCCGTCGTGTGTGCATAGAAGGCATTGATGTTTGCAAGGAGCGTGCTCATGACTGCAGGCACGCCGGGACACATGTACTTTGTTGCCAGGCAGGAGAAGTGACTGTAGATAGAGAAGCGGACAGTAAGTAGTAACTATATGGAGGACCATCCAAATTTGACGCATCAGTGACCAAAAATAATGTCTGATGCAATGCTCTGTTTTGACATGTACCGTATCTTCCTGGTTTTTTTCAGATGAACAATTGACCTGCCTTTGCATGTGTTTGGGACAGGTGCCACCAGTGGGGCAGTATATGCTCACCTTTTCGCAAACACCTTGTTTCATCTATATTTGATAGTGATTCATAAACCATTGATGTAGTACCATTCTTTTTCTTTCATTAAAAAATATATTTATTTTGTTATTGATTAATCCTCCAAGTCTCATTCTCAACAATGATCTGGTGTTAGTTGTACCCTTAGTCTAGTATTCATGAAAGAAGAACAAGACTGCTGATCACTCACGTCATGGCCTGGTAGATGGACTCAATGCCATATCTCATGGCAAACTCATCCACTATTTCCTGGGCTGGCTCATCAAAGTACACTTTCCACGCGTCATCTTGCTGCAATCAGGAAATAACACAATCAGGAAATAACACACTCAGGAATTACACAATCAGGAATAACGGAATTACACAATCAGGAATAACACAACCAGGAATAACACAATCAGGAAATTACACAATAAGTAATAACGGAATTACACAATCAGGAATAACACAATCAGGAAATAACACAATCAGGAATCACATAATTAGGAATTACACAACCAGGAATTACACACAGGAATGACAATCAGGAATAACGGAATTACACAATCAAGAATAACGGAATTACACAATCAGGAAAAACACAATCAGGAATAACACAATCAGAAATAACACAATCAGGAATAACACAATCAGGAAATACACAATCAGGAAATACACAACCAGGAATAACATAATCGTTTCAAACCTTTCAGTAGTGTTGCTCATTATTAAACATAAAGAGGGCAAACCAGTTTCACTGACAGACACCTGACACATTGCTTACCCCTTTAGCATCTGGCAACTTCACCTCACCCTCGGCTTGCTCACAAAGGTAGTGGAAGAGGTTCTGAAATAAACAAAACACGGTTGAGTTCCACATGATGGCTAATGTAAAACTTGTGGCAGTTTTGATCAGTGTGTTGTAGGGAAAAGTGCATTCATTTTATGACAAATATGTACTCATCAAGTGAAGGCCGGTGTACGAGTATTATAACTCACCTCATGAAGGCAGGTGTATTATAACTCACCTCATGAAGGCAGGCCGGTGTATAATAACTCACCTCATGAAGGCAGGTGTATTATAACTCACCTCATGGAGGCAGGTGTATTGTATTGCACCTCATAAGGCAGGTGTATTGTATTGCACCTCATAAGGCAGGTGTAACTGTAACTCACCTATTGGAGTCACGTGTATTATAACTCACCTCATGGAGGCAGGTGTATGATAACTCACCTCATAAGGCAGGTATACGGTAACTCACCTCATGAAGGCAGGTGTATTATAACTCACCTCAGGGAAGCAGGTGTATTATAACTCACCTCATGAAGGCAGGTGTATTGCACATGGTAGGGGGCAACCTTCTCTTCGCCCTTGATCTCCACACTTATGTGGAGACGGATAGCACCAGATACTGCGGATTTGTCAGTCCGCTTTTCTGTAACACAAAGAAGTAACAATGATGCATGTGTTGTTGGGAACCTTCAACTGCCACCCACCACATGGATCTGTCTGTCTGTCTGATCTACAGAAATTGAGAAAACTTACCCAAGTTGTACCAGACGTCCATCTCGCCACTCAGAGTTCGCACCTCAATAATAGTCTGGCCCAAGAAATCATCAGATTCTCGTGTCAATTTCTGGCGTAACTTGGACTTGAGGTCATTGTCTTCATCCCTGGGAAGAAAAGAGATGCATTTTACAAGGAGCAATGGGTACAGCAGATGGGCATCTTACAAGAAGGAGCAATGAGGACAACAGAGAGGCATCTTACAAGAAGGAGCAATGAGGACAACAGAGAGGCATTTTACAAGAAGGAGCAATGGGGACAACAGAGAGGCATCTTACAAGAAGGAGCAATGAGGACAACAGAGAGGCATCTTACCAGAAGGAGCAATGAGTACAGCAGAGAGGCATCTTACAAGAAGGAGCAATGGGGACAACAGAGAGGCATCTTACCAGAAGGAGCAATGGGGACAACAGAGAGGCATCTTACCAGAAGGAGCAATGAGGACAACAGAGAGGCATCTTACAAGAAGGAGCAATGAAGTCTGGTCTATAGATATAAAAAATCACCATAGATCAACTTACCACACACGGACCTTGATCCTGTCAGAGGAATTATGGCACTCACTGAAAGAGACATAGGTCATTAGCAATCAAGACAGAATACTATCAATCATGACTACACAGGACAGGATAGATCTCAACTCAAGTCAGGACAGATCTATCACATGTGGCCTCATTTTACCCATCATATAAACCTACAGTGACATCATCCTATTGACAATAAACCTTGAGGGTAGTAAAGATCCTTGAAATCCTGGAAATGATGGAAACAGAATGCCCGGATTGCCTGATTTTTTTTCTGCCTTTGATGTTTATGAGAATTATGAAGTATCTTCATGAATCAAACCTGCAACCTCGCGTATCATGTTTAGTATTGTAACCCACTTTTTTCAGCACTGAGCCACCATAGCAGGTAATGAAAAGGTGTTCAATCTAACATGTCATGACTTCTGTTGTCTGCATGCTGCACATGGTCTTTCTCTCACACACTGTTATCAAATTTGTAACATACTGCAAATACACAAATGTTTCACTATAAGGTATCCTGATGTTTTCTTATTCAATTTGGTATTTCTTAGACTTTGATGGTTCATAAGTTAGTTAAAACACAACTCTGAGGTATTAGACTTTTCTCTCACCACATTTTCAACTAAAACCTTAGAGTAGGTTTTAACCTACACCGAAGCACTTGATTCTGGTGAACAGGTCGTGATGTTATAAAATAAGCCTGTTTCCTTGACCACCTGTTTCCTTGACAAAAGAACAAGGAGTACCCAACCACACACTACAAATATCATCCATATCATTCACATCCTTCCAGTGTTATGAAATAATTCAGTGAAAATTATGTACAAAACAGATGATGCTGAAATTCACAAATAAAACTCACAAATAAAATTTTTCATTCCACACAGGATTCAGGTCTTGAGGCACTGTTTTGGTTCGTTTTTTCACTTTGCCAACCTGCACTGTAACATAGGGATCACTGGTGCCGGTCTTGTCCTTCCCAATCAGACCCTGGGCACATATCACTGCAACAGGAGGCCTCGTCATCACATGTACACCATGGACATAGTTCATTATACATCACTGTCTTTAAAAATAGCTATTATTGTCAAACAATGATTTCAATAGGTTACATTGTAAACCTTTGTCTTACTGAACAGGGCAAAAGGCTGGACATTGTCTTACTGAACATGATTTGGAGAGAAAAATATTCAATTTATCAATATTTCTTACTGTTTCTTTAGGTATGTATAAACAAGGACAGACTGAAGCTGTACAACAAAAACATCAATACAGTGTGCAGAGAAACAGTCAGTGTTGCCATGGTGAATAGGGTGCTGGATACAATGCTAACAAGTGCTGGACAATTTTACTACAAAGCTGACAACTGCTGAACAACATACTACAATGCTAACAAGCTGTGTACGACAAACTATAATGCTAACAACTGCTGGATAACATACTACGATGCTAACAAGCTGTGTACGACAAACTATAATGCTAACAACTGCCGGATAACATACTACGATGCTAACAAGCTGTGTACGACAAACTATAATGCTAACAACTGCCGGATAACATACTACGATGCTAACAAGCTGTGTACAACAAACTATAATGCTAACAACTGCCGGATAACATACTACGATGCTAACAAGCTGTGTACGACAAACTATAATGCTAACAACTGCCGGATAACATACTAC
The DNA here is from genome assembly GCF_022045235.1 of Haliotis cracherodii. Taxonomy (NCBI): domain Eukaryota; kingdom Metazoa; phylum Mollusca; class Gastropoda; order Lepetellida; family Haliotidae; genus Haliotis; species Haliotis cracherodii. The sequence goes on from NW_027266264.1 coordinate 30,064,316, forward strand.
GATGCTAACAAGCTGTGTACGACAAACTATAATGCTAACAACTGCCGGATAACATACTACGATGCTAACAAGCTGTGTACGACAAACTATAATGCTAACAACTGCCGGATAACATACTACGATGCTAACTTCTAACTAGCAGCTAGTGGTTACATATATAACAAAGCAAGCGATGTATCAATGAGTACTTCAATCAGGGGACACGGATATCCTTGACCAGCTGGAGCTGGTGTGTAGTGTAATATGATGTAGGTTGGTCTACCTGTGATAGCTACTTTAGCGGACCACTTAGATGTGCCATCAAGTATGTTCTGTTTAGCAGCTTTCATGTGGCCCACATGCAGAGGCAATTCAACTTCAAACAAGGATCTGGAATATGACACAGTTGTCTACAACATCGTACACAACATCGCTCACAACATCGCACACAACATCGCACTCAACATCGCACACAACATCGCACACAACAGTGCACACAACGTTACACACAACATCGTACACAACATCGCACACAGCAGTGCACACAACATCGCACACAGCAGTGCACACAACGTTACACACAGCAGTGCACACAACGTTACACACAACATCGCACACAGCAGTGCACACAACGTTACACACAACATCGTACACAACACTGCTCCGTAGACTGGTAACACAATGTACATTTCGTGAGGATGAGAAATTTGTGAATTTCGTAGTTTGTTTAGTAGATTAGCTTTTAGTTTACACTACGGATGTATGATACTTTTTGTGGTGATACAATCCATATATTGACAGTAAGTCTGTCATACAATTCATGCTACCATGTATTGAAACTTGAGGATTACCATGTTAAGAAAACATAATCATCAAACAATACAAATAAAACAAAAAAAAACCAAAACTTGACAGATCGGAGTTAAATAAACAGTGGCTGGAGATCGCTTGACATCTTGTCCTAACAACCACTAGAAAATAGCATTTTACAATTATTTCTCAGTCCTCATTGTATAGTTGTGTATAGTGTAGTATCGATATATATGGCTTCATGACACACTACTGGTATTATGGAGATATATTCGGAGACTGGTTACCTCCCTTGACACACAATGCTACAACATAGGGTCGGGTGGTCATGTGGGGATGCTACAAGCAGCACTGGTCAAATGGCACAATTACACAACATCGCATCAAGAATCAGCAACTGTCACAAGGAACTGACACACTTGAACTGGAGTATGGGTCAAGTCATTTTACAACTATGCATTATAAGATGCAAAACAGCAAGATTTGCTCAGAATTGCAGGTTATGATGATGTTTGCTGACTCAGCACATACTACAGTACAAGGTAACAGAACAATATTTGAAAATCTAAATGCAAAACATAAAATGTGAAATGTTAAAACTGCCCCTTCCATCTGGAGAGAAGCATGCTGAAACAATAGAGGACTACAGACACGGAAAAGTGTGATTATTTGAAATGGAAATAAGTGCTTCCAAAAAAACTTCAAATGTATATCGCAAACAAGTAGAAAAACGTCTTATCCAACACCTTAACCTGATACCCACTAGTTTGGTGTCTGGCTGGTTGTCACAGTTGGCACTATTACACACAGTCACACATGTACTCACACAAGCACTCATGTAAGCACGCACGCACGCACGCACGCACGCATGCACTCAATGTTGTTATAACATTGGTTGGGTATAAGGCCACAGTATGAGTGTAAAGTAAGGCTTACCTATTACAGTGTCAGAGGAAGTTTTAAAGGAGTTGTGACATGTCAAACTTGTATGCAAATCACCGGCTTATTTGTTTAATTTGTTTTCACACAGTGATCAAGTTATAAAACCTTTTTTGTTTCCGTGATTTCTCTGCCAATTATTGCAAGGTTCATGCACACAAGATTTCAGCTTCATAATCAAGTGGTTTAAGAGGAGATCCCTTTTCATCTGATGGTAGTACTTGAAGGTACTTGCTCAAAAGTCAGTACCAAAAAAATAAATGTGCGAAAAACATAAGACACTTCTTTAACACAACAGCATATATACTTAATATGAAATTACACGTTGATACAGGAATAATCTTTCTGGGACAAGGCAGCCTTATTATTCAGCTCAGAGCTCTAGGAGCATGTGTGGGGCGGTCGGGTAACCTAGTGGTTAAAGCGTTCCCTCGTCACGCCGAAGATCCGGGTTCTATTCCCGACATGGGTACAATGTGTGAAGCCCATTTCTGGTGTCCCCCGCCGTGATATTGCTGGAATATTGCTAAAAGCGGCGTAAAACCAAACTCACTCACTCACTCACTCACTCACTAGGAGCATGTTTTAGGGATACGTTTGTCTGTATCATCCATGGAAAGTTTAGTCTGGTGATGTCAGAGGTGATCCAACCATAAACCATAACAGAGATGAACAATGAGCCATAATATGCGCTCACATAACTCTCTAGTCTGGGGAAGCTAAGAAATATTTTAAAATGTAAACCCTTTCCTGGATAAAAGTTAAAGAATTCCGTGAAAAACCCTTTACCAGGCCCTAGTGGGCAGTACAAACCATGGTCCGGCTAGATGTCCGCACTTAGTTCTGATGAACATGCTGGAAGTAGGCAAGTGAAGACTATAGCAGGCAAGTAATGACTACACCACCTGGCCAAGCACCTGTCAAGATCACTCATCACATATACATGGCCATTAGCCACGGGCTGCAATACCAGGTAGGTATCCCCTAGCAATGATCACGATAAGTACCTAGGTATGATCCAACATGATCCCCCAGTAGTGATCACGATAAGTACCTTGGTACGATCCAACATAATCCCCCAGGAGTGATCATGATAAGTACCTTACTAAGATTTAACATGATCCCCCAGCAGTGTTCATGATTAGTACCTTACTACGATCCAACATGATCCCCGAGCAGTGATCACGATAAGTACCTTGGTACGATCCAACATGATCCTCCAGCAGTGATCACAATAAGTACCTTGGTACGATCCAACATGATCCCCAAGGAGTGATCACGATATTCCAGCGATATGACGGCTGTAAATAATCAAGTCTGGACCCGACAATCCAGTGATTAATATCTTGAGCATCAATCCAGGCAATTGGGATCGATGACATGCATCAACAAAGTCAGCGAGCCTGACCCCCCCGATCTCGTTAGTCGCCTGTTACAAGTATAGTCACCTTTAATGTCAAGCATGGATTGCTGAGGACCTATTCTACCCCGAATCTTCATGGGTCTCACTGAAAGCTTAAAGGGACAGGACAACAGAAGCTTTGTTTGTCAACAATAGTCAATAACCCCCGAACTTTCTCAGCTCCGCTTGCCTTCGATTCCGTTTCTGCTCCAGTGACGATACCAACGGTGTACGCTTATCACTTCTAATCATATCAAGCTGGCAATTAGTATTTTGTAACTCGGCAGTTAGACAAGCACCCATGCTTTCTCTTCAATTTGCCTCCATTAAAAATACAAGACTGAAGCCAGTTTACTCTACGTGGTGCTTGCGTGTTTCGGCTCAACTGTGCAGAGCTCTATTGTTTTGGTTTGAGAACTGCATTGGGCATGTGACGTCACACTTGGAAATAATTTCACACTGAATCATCAACATACTCTCCCTTAATGAAGATGACACATGAGTTTGCTGGTCTGTGATTGGCCAGACATCAATGGGCACTATTACATTTGTATTCACAACAACTGAGTTGAATGAGTGAAACTATGTGTGCAGTAACTACAGTCTAAGGTACAACACTCTACAGTCTGGTACAACACTCATGCTACAACACATCTACCTCTATCACAGACATGTGCAGGAAGTGGTCAGTGAGCATGCCCAGAGCACCACTCCACTCACCAGTTATAGCTATTTTGGCTGACCACTTGGACGTCCCATCAAGCACACTCTGTTTGACAGCTTTCATGTGACCAGAGTGAGACTTTTTATCTACACTGAACACTTGCCTGGGGATAGGATAACACACAGTTATTCCCTTGTTTCACATGTAACCTACATCTCCATGCTTCCATGGACTGTCAAACATGATGACCATGTATCGGATTCATTAGTTAAGGGTTGGTTGGTTTGTATGTTGTGTAACGCCACACTCAGCAATATTCCAGCTATATGATGGCAGTCTGTAAATAATCGAGTCTCGACCAGACAATCCAGTGATTGATATCATGAGCATCAATCCACGCAATTGGGATCAATGACATGTATCAACCAAGTCAGCGAGCCTGACCACCCGATCCTGTTAGTCACCTCTTACGACAAGCATAGTCGCCTTTTAAGGCAAGCATGGGTTGCTGAAGACCTATTCTACCCCGGATCTTCATGGGTCCCATTAGTTAAGGGGGACTGTAAGGGGGCTCCAGGGGGTTTACCATAGTTGCCATAGTTGTGTAAAGGGTTGCTACTGCAGTTCTGTACTACTTAACATTTGATGGGGGATATTCTAGTGTCCAGATAGGGTTAAATCTGACTTGATGTTTGGAGATGATGGTGTGTGAATAGGATGTGATTTGGGCATGGAACTGAGGCATGAGCTCCAGTAATATTTCAAGCAATAAGAGGGGCACGGGTGGCCCAGTCGTCTTAAGTCACCGCGATTCGCTGTGCAGAGTTGCGTCCCTTGGGCACGCCAGAAACCTATGATTGTGGGTTCGAATCCTGATTCACCCCGATTATGTTTCTAGGTTTGTCAGCACCATACACGTGCTCGTGGGTTTCACCGAAGTGGTAAACGTCTGAGACATGCATCACTTCGGGCTTTCCTCCCACATTAAGCTGAAACGCCACGATATAACTGGAATACTGTTAAAAGTGGCGTTAAACCAAACTCACTCACTCATTCAAGCAATATGAAACAAAAGTATACACGGGAGCGTGCATGTATGTGTGCAAAGTTTTGGAAGATTCCCACAACAGCTGGTGTTTGTGTTGAGACAATGAATAGGAGGAAGTTAATTTTTGTTGTAGACAAGCTTCACTGCTCTGCCAAAACGAAGATGGAAGACAACAATGTATATAAATATTTGAATTTGTCTTTCAAGAAATGAAGCTAAACATGCGTCAGGTCCAGCCCAAATTGCACAGCATCTCCAAACAACTACTCAGATTTATCGCCACCAGTAGTGTATTTCGGGGTCAAACACCATCTCACTCCAAGAGACATATATGTTTGAACATGTCCAAGTGCATTGTTGGTTATGGTGCCTCTCAGCAAGCTCATGTTCTCTCAGTATGACGTAAGAAGAACATGAAATGGCGACATTGAATGATGTCACTAGGACATAAGTTAGATTGATCCAATATATTTGTCCAAGCTGCAGCACCCATCTGTCTCAATATTAATAATGGTGAAACAAGATTAGGACATTGTGTCATACATGCGTGCATTTTCTCTAAGCCAATGAATAACATGTTTAATAACATACACAAGCCATGTAACATACTACTAAAGTTATGTAATAAACTACTGAAGTCAGATACATGTGATAATATATTGAGCCATGTTATAACATACTGGGGTCATTTTATACTATACCTGAAGTCATGTAATAATATTCTTCACCAATGCAATAACATACTAGAGCCATGCAATAACATCATTGAACAATGACAATTGAACACGGCATGTGCTTCCTACAAAACAGACTGTTTATCACAGGGGTTACGTCCTTTATTATTCCCTCGGACTAAATAAAAATGGTCAAATCTAAAGGAACAGGAAACATTGCTACCTGATGAGCTCAAATATATCAGGCTTGTTTTTCTCCCGTATCTTCATCCGTTCCCGCATAGCCATGATGATGTTGTGCGTCTTGTCCTCCGCTCCGTGCTTGGAGCTCTTCTCGGCCGCCCCTGAAAGATGACAGTACAGCAGTCCCATACACCATCCCATTCACTTACTTGCACCAAATGTGAGGAAGATATCTCATTAGTTTCTTTATTTTACATGAATCAACCAGTATGGGCAACCATTCGGCCAAAAAATACAAAGTTGAAATAATGGACAAAAGTATGCAATAATAGTCAAATATTATGAATAAAGTATTAAATGTTACAAATAAAGGTCGAAATACAAAAGAAAGAGACACCAGTTAAGGGGGCATACTTCATTGACAGCTAACACTGAGTATGGTATGTCTTTGCCAGGTTACAGGGAGGGGGCATACTTCATTGGCAGCTAACACTGAGTATGGTATGTCTTTGTGAGGTTACAGGGAGGGGCATACTTCATTGGCAGTTAACACTGAGCATGGTATGTCTTTGCCAGGTTACAGGGAGGGGGCATACTTCATTGGCAGCTAACACTGAGTATGGTATGTCTTTGCCAGGTTACAGGGAGGGGCATACTTCATTGGCAGTTAACACTGAGTATGGTATGTCTTTGCGAGGTTACAGGGAGGGGCATACTTCATTGGCAGCTAACACTGAGTATGGTATGTCTTTGCCAGGTTACAGGGAGGGGCATACTTCATTGGCAGCTAACACTGAGTATGGTATGTCTTTGCCAGGTTACAGGGAGGGGCATACTTCATTGGCAGCTAACACTGAGCATGGTATGTCTTTGCCAGGTTACAGAGAGGGGGCATACTTCACTGACAGCTAACACTGAGTATGGTATGTCTTTGCCAGGTTACAGGGAGGGGCATACTTCATTGGCAGCTAACACTGAGTATGGTATGTCTTTGCCAGGTTACAGGGAGGGGCATACTTCATTGGCAGTTAACACTGAGTATGGTATGTCTTTGCCAGGTTACAGGGAGGGGCATACTTCATTGGCAGCTAACACTGAGCATGGTATGTCTTTGCCAGGTTACAGGGAGGGGCATACTTCATTGGCAGCTAACACTGAGCATGGTATGTCTTTGCCAGGTTACAGGGAGGGGCATACTTCATTGGCAGCTAACACTGAGCATGGTATGTCTTTGCCAGGTTACAGGGAGGGGGCATACTTCACTGACAGCTAACACTGAGTATGGTATGTCTTTGTGAGGTTACAGGGAGGGGCATACTTCATTGGCAGTTAACACTGAGTATGGTATGTCTTTGCCAGGTTACAGGGAGGGGCATACTTCATTGGCAGTTAACACTGAGTATGGTATGTCTTTGTGAGGTTACAGGGAGGGGGCATACTTCATTGACAGCTAACACTGAGTATGGTATGTCTTTGTGAGGTTACAGGGAGGGGGCATACTTCATTGACAGCTAACACTGAGTATGGTATGTCTTTGTGAGGTTACAGGGAGGGGGCATACTTCATTGACAGTTAACACTGAGCATGGTATGTCTTTGTGTGGTCACAGGGAGATGGCATACTTCATTGTGGTTAACACTGAGCATGGTATGTCTTTGTGAGGTTACAGGGAGGGGCATACTTCATTGGCAGTTAACACTGAGCATGGTATGTCTTTGTGTGGTTACAGGGAGATGGCATACTTCATTGGCAGTTAACACCGAGTATGGTATGTCTGTGTGAGGTTACAGGGAGATGGCATACTTCATTGCGGTTTACACTGAGTATGGTATGTCTTTGTGTGGTTACAGGGAGATGGCATACTTCATTGGCAGTTAACACTGAGTATGGTATGTCTTTGTGTGGTCACAGGGAGATGGCATACTTCATTGCGGGTAACACTGAGTATGGTAGGAGTTACATGAAAAGGACTTACTTTGCAGACAGTCAGCATTGAGCAAGTCTTTGCATTTCTCGTGACATTTGACCCCGCACTCGGTGCACCTCACCCCTTGGCGTGCAAGTCCCCACAGCAGACCTTCACACTCAAAACAGTATGTCGGTGATGTTGCAGTCCACACAACAAAGTTGTGCGGTGTTGTACTGGAGATGGGGTAAATGAGGGCCTGGAGGGTTTTCTTGTAAACATGCATCTTCTGTAAAGTCCAATGTAGATCTTGCATTAGGTTTGAAATGTGTTTGAATAATCAATGACTTCCCAAATACTACCCCATACCAAAGTTGACAAACAGTTACAACCTTTTACTAGTTTGGAAGCATGGCTACCTTAGAAGTAGAAGGCATTAAGAGCTTTCAGTTGAGTTGTGACATTATCATGCACTATTTCCTTTGGCTGATTCTAATGAGACATGAAGAATGGATTGTCATTGTTGACATGTTATTTCCAGTGTTATGTGCTCACAGTTATGTCTGTGATGGGGAGAAAAACATCAAAACTCTTCAACCCTGAGTATAAGATGACCCCCCTCAAGGTACGAACAACCCGCCTTTCACAGCAATATACGGGATGCAAAACTAACTCCAAATTAATTATTGTGTATATTTGCTAGTTTATCACACACTCTGTAATATTACAGCTAAATGGGGGTGGAGTGTAAATAATCACACCTGGACAAGACAATCCAGTGAATAATATTGTGAGCAGCAGTCATTGGGGTATGATGTCACACAATCAGCCAAATAGCCTGACCAGCCAATCAAATAAGGCTCTTCCTATGACCAGCATAGGTTGCTGGGGAGCGATTCTATCCCAGCATCCCATGGTTTATTGTTTTTGAGCATTATTTCCTTGGCCAAGCATCTTTCTTTTACCATTAGCTTTCTAAGCATGTTACTTCATGTGGTCAACATGCTTAGAACCATATGGTCCAGGGTACGTTCATTCGGCTAAGTGGTCTGAGGTATTTTGTCCCTTAAGTATGCCAGGATGAGGTGAGGTGAAATTGGGTTTAACGTTGCGTCCAAGATTATTGCACTTATGTAGTGACGTGCATGCACGTGTATGTGTGTGTGTAGCTGCTTGTACTAGTTCGGACTGATGACACAGTATACTGACTCAGAGCCGACCAGTCCTTGTTTTAGCCCCTTAATGCCGAGCGCCAGACAGGGTAACAACAAGTACCATCTTTTAACGTCTTTTGGTATGACGCTGCCTGGGATCGAACCCCGGACCTTCCCATGGACGGATGGCCTACCACAAGACCACAGAGGCGGTATATGCCAGGTTGAACTGGTTGTTCTCCCCAGTTATCATCCTTGGTCAGTCGGAACCCTACCCTTTGCAACTGTGACATGACTAAAATGGGGCATGGGTGGCCCAGTCGTCTTAAGGCGCCGCGATTCGCTGTGCAGAGTTGCGTCCCCTGGACACAACAGAAACCTATGATTGGGGGTTCGAATCCCGGTTCACCCCAATTTTGTTTCTAGGTTTGTCAGCACCATACCCGTGCTCGTGGGTTTCACCAAAGTGGTAAACGTCTGAGATCTGCATCACTTCGGGCTTTCCTCCCACATCAAGCTGACACGCTGTGATATAACTGGAATAATGTTAAAAGCGGCATTAAACCCAACTCACTCACTCACTCACATAACTAAAATACTGTACAACTGTTACACCCCACTCACTCACTCACACACTTACAGATAAGGTCTCCCGGGCCTTCAACTTACCAGTTCTTCATCATTAAGAGACTGGCGAGCCACCATCGCTGAGGGAACACCAGCATTTCTCTTGGCTGCCATGCTCTGTTATAACACATATCACATATACAACACATGTCAACTGAACACAACACTGCTGAATCTTGAAAATACCAGTGACAAACACTTGCAATGGAAGAAATCTGCAGAGACAATAATATGAAGCTGACATAAATCTCTGGCACTGACATCTTGGTCCCTCAATATTAGTACAATTAAAATCAGCAGACCCCTCCAGTGAAAGAGCATAGATGCAAATGATGGTCACTGTACATGTTAGGCATGCGGGGGAACCTGTCAGGTCAGATCAATTATTGTCTCTGTTATCTAACAAGTCTCATTGGTCTTTGGCAGCAATGGATTAATGAGGATATTTTCAGAGAAATGTAGTTACACATTCTCTTGCTGTTGAAAGCAGTTTTAAAACACTAACTTGGTATATTAAAGAAGAACAAGATAAGATCTAGGTCCATGCATTATAATGCAACACAATGCAATTCAACTTCCACTGAATTAGTCACATTTGTGAACAGTGACCACTGCCTGTCATTACATAAACAATATTGTTTGTCATTATATAAACAATATTGCCTGTAATTATACAAACAATATTTCCTGTCATTACATAAACAATATTGTTTGTCATTATATAACAAGAACTGCCTGTAATCATACAAACAATATTTCCTGTCATTACATAAACAATATTGCCTGTAATTATACAAACAATATTGCCTGTCACTGCATAAACAATACTGATTGTTATTACATACATAATATTGTTTGTTATTACATAAACATTATTGCCTGTCATTACATAAACCATATTTCGTGTCATTACATAAACAATATCGCCTGTCATTATGTAACAATATTGCCTGTCATTATGTAACAATATTGCCTGTCATTACATAAACAAGACTGCCTGTCATAACATTAGCAATATTGCCTGTCATAACATAAGCAATATTGCCTGTTATTATATAAACCATATTTCCTGTTCTTATATAAACAATATTGCCTGTCATTCGTAAACAATATTGCCTGTTATTATGTAAACAATACTGCCAGTCATTATATATAAAAAATACTTCCTGTCATTATGTAAACAATACTGCCTTCATTACAGAGCATTCTATGAGATATAAATCCCTGTAATATTCAATGTGTGATCAATTTACCGTGATATGCCACCTGGATGTATACTGTAGGTCCGGGCAACACAGAGAATATGTTACAGCTAAGCACACAGAGATCAGACAAATATACACATTTATTTACAAGGTATTGACCAGAACGACACTTCACAATGGCCATACTGTCTTTTATCAAATCAGGATTATTATTCTTAATTGAATGATGAAAGTTATCTTTAATTTGTTACTCAATAAATAGAAATGAATGTAGATACACAGCTATTGAACACTCTACTACTAGTTAAAATTAAACTCTACGACAATATCATCTAGTATTTACTTAAAAGTTGTCCAAGGCTGTTGTTTACAAGAACATTTCCCAAAGAGGAAGGCTGGCTTCCAGTGTAATGCTGTGGTGTTGCCTCTAGAAGGTCTAAACTACACACAGAATGTAGAGAGATATAATCACATTCCTCCCCATGCAGTTGGAAACCAAAGTCAAGAAGACATGCTGAGAATAAACTGTCATTCAGTACAAGTTGTTGCAATTGAAATGAGAAATGGAAAAAAATACAAAGGCATAACCTGTAGAAGGGGCAACAGCTCTAGAACCTAACATAACGTGAGTGATGCTTTTTTGTAACCGTGACGATGCATTAACAGCTTCAGCACCATTATCACACTCCCACAACTTCATCCTTTGATAAATATGGCCTCATCTGGCCAATAGCTTAATTGCTTTTCAGTCACGATATATATTTCTTTTTCTTGTTTTTAATGCTGTGATTTAACAGGAATACTGTTCACCCAGTTACACCCATCTCACGCACTTATTTTTGAAGACGAATATTTCTCTGCAGCCATGGTAGCATTCTAAGGAATAGAACCAAAGGCTCCGTATCACATCTCGAAGTCCGAAAAGGGATAGTTTGAAATATTGAATTTACAGGGGTTCATCTAATCAAAATACAATGCTGAATGAATTGTCTTACTTTTGTACAAAGTGGTACTAAGTTAAGAGCTTAATCTATTGAGAAACACCACCAGCATGTCGATGCATCCAGGTTCCATCACAGGAAAAAAGTGACGTGATATTGTTACAGTACAATCACATCCTAACTACAGGGTTTGGTATTTTGACTGTCATTATTGAAATGAAATGAAAGTAATTATTATTTTTTTTAAGTAAAAGGTTGTCTTAAATAGTATTGCTTCTTAAATTTGGACATTTAAACTTTACGTTAATGCCTTTGTCAATCAACCAATGGGTGATCAGTGCTGTCTCCTCAAACATTTAGTTGATCTAGTTGGAAATATTTAGAAAATGAGTTGGGTCATAACTTTATCGTGTCTGTGAATAACGCTACTGTTATCAAATTGTATATGATTTAGAATTGCTCGGTACTTTCTATCTACCACTGAATTGGTCATCGTCATAACGGAACCACCTCTGAGTACCTGGCATGCCAAATATAAAAAATAATTTAGCTGGTGCCACTCTACCATATGCTCAGTGTAGACCTCTAAAGACAACAACTGTACAAGTGAAGGGATATATGTTTCAGAAGTATCTGTTGAAAGAAAATTTTGAAAAGAAAATAACATTTTCATAAGGAATAACACCATTGTCAGCCATGTTTGCTGGCAAACCACAGTTGTTTTTGTTGACGGTCGTCTTTAAAATATGTTGCCCTTATCTTGTGAACTTCGTCACAGGAGTGTAGAAGCAGAAAGTGGTGAGGGGTCCAAACATATACCTGAAAGCTCCTCGGTACTTGGAAGTGCTACGTATGACAATGACCTATGTTCCCCTCCCTTCTGGTGGTGTTGAGCAGCTAGGGGCCACGTGATGAGTGGCGTGAAGGTGGATAGGTGGGGGAGAGGGAGTGAAGTTGTGACAGTGATGATGGAGTCTAAAGCTGTTCATGCAAATGTCACACATGGTGGCAGACTAATGTAAGAAAAACTGCCAACACACTCAGGAAAGTACTAAATTGTTAGGCAAATTGTGTGTTAAAAGTATAATATATGATTGTAAGAGTGCAGACTGTGTACTACCATGACTGGGTATAGCCTTCTCCATATACCTACATCAGCTGGTATGTTACCTTCCCCATACCTACATCAGCTGGTATGTTACCCTCCCCGATACCTACATCAGCTGGTATGTTACCTTCCCCATACCTACATCAGCTGGTATGTTACCCTCCCCGATACCTACATCAGCTGGTATGTTACCCTCCCCGATACCTACATCAACTGGTATGTTACCCTCCCCAATACCTACATCAGCTGGTATGTTACCCTTTCCAATACCTACATCAGCAGGTGTGCTACCCTCCCCAATACCTACATCAGCTGGTATGTTACCCTTTCCAATACCTACATCAGCAGGTGTGCTACCCTCCCTAATATCTTTAATACCTGGTATATATTACTCTCCCCAATACCTACATCAGCTGGTATGTTACCCTTCCTGACACCACATCAGCTGGTATGTTACCCTTCCCAATACCTACATCAGCTGGTATGTTACCCTCCCCGACACCTACATCAGCTGGTATGTTACCCTCCCCAATACCTACATCAGCTGGTATGTTACCCTCCCCAATATCCACATCAGCTGGTATGTTACCCTCTCAATACCTATGTCAGCTGGTATGTTACCCTCCCCGATACCAACAGCAGCTGGTTTGTTAACCTCCCCAATACTGACATCAGCTGGTATGTTACCCTCCCTAATACCTATCTCAGCTGGTATATTACCTTCCCCAATACCTACATCAGCTAGTATGTTTCTGTGATCAATAGCTACATCAGCTGGTATGTTTCTGTGACCAATAGCTACATCAGCTAGTATGTTTCCGTGACCAATAGCTACATCAGCTGGTATGTTTCCGTGACCAATAGCTACATCAGCTGGTATGTTACCCACCCTAATACCTTTCTCAGCTGGTATATTACCTTCCCCAATATCTACATTAGCTGGTATGTTACCCACCCTAATACCTACCTCATCTGGTATATTACCTTTCCCAATATCTACATCAGCTGGTATGTTTCCGTGACCAATAGCTACATAAGATTATATGTTATCTCTAACATTAGAAATGTGTTCCTTTCCCAATACCTTCAAGCTAATACCACATTTTAATATTATCTACATACCAACAGGTCTGTGTATATTACCAATAACAATAAACTGGTGATTGTCAACTTAGTAACTTTAACCTCCAACCATGGCGTGTGCAACTTTTCAAAACTGACCGTCCATCTGCAAAATGACTGTCGGGCAGGCGGGTATGTTAAGCACTGCCTAAAGCTGAGATGTAGACTAGATTAGCAGTTCTCTGCGGTTCAGACACAGAAGATCTTTAATATATGTTGCAATCCAACATAAATAAGGCTACCTAAAAAAATTGACTGTTTCTTGGGCACATTTTTCTGTAAACTTAGGATGGAGAAAAAAATTACTAAAATATTTTCTATTAGAAACAAAAGTGATTTGAGAGGAACACATTATATTATTGCCCCACGAAGCATACCAACAAACCCAGCTGGGATACTGTGAGCATAGCATAAAAAAATATGTTTTATTAACACAATAAATGACTGACGCACAGGATTTAAAGTGACGCACAGACGACAAAAAGCCTTCCTGTATTTTAACGGACTCCACAGCCCAGAAAACCGATACTTAACTTAAACTCAGATTCTGGGTCTGACAAACATCCCCTAAACAGTAAACTACAACCACGAAGACTGTAAGCATCAGTTTTAAACCTGGTTGCCTACAACAAGCTTGACATCACCAATCATAGAAGCATGACAACAGCCCTGAAGCACAACTTCCACACTGAAGCCTGACATCCACTTAAACACATCTTTCTACATTGAAGTCTGACAACAGCCCTAAAAAACAACTTAAGAAGCATGACCACATCCCCCAAAATAAACCCATCTACACCTTGAATCCTGACAACCCTTCAATCAAGCCTAACACCCAACACTGAGTCCTGACAAGCTTCCCTGTAAAAAGACAACCTTCTATACTGAATATCAACAACCAACCACCTAAGTCTGTCTGATTTTCTGCATTACAAATGCAGTCTAATACACCTTAAGCCTACCACCCTCCCCCAACACCCCTCGTGCCCAACTAATCATCATCACCTCAACATTTAAACCTCACGCCTGACCTCCGATGGTGTCCATATTAACGTTTAAACTACGCCAAACCTCCCATGGTGTCCATATTAACATTTAAACCTCATGCCAAAATCTCCCATGGTGTCCATATTAACGTTTAAACCTACGCCAAACCTCCCACGGTGTCCATATTAACATTTAAACCTCTTGCCAAACCTCCCATGGTATCCATATCTATGTTTAAACCTCATGCCAAACCTCCCACGATGTCCATATTAACATTTAAACCTCATGCCAAACCTTCCATGGTGTCCATATTAACGTTTAAACCTGACGCCAAACCACCGATGGTGTCCATATTAACATTTAAACCTCATGCCAAACCTCCCATGGTGTCCATATTAACATTTAAACCTCACGCCAAACCTCCCATGGTGTCCATATTAACATTAACCCTCACACCTGACCTCCCATGGTATCCATATTAACATTTAAACCTGACGCCAAACCTCCAATGGTGTCCATATTAACATTTAAACCTCATGCCAAAACCTCCCATGGTGTCCATACTAACATTTAAACCTGACGCCAAACCTCCAATGGTGTCCATATTAACATTTAAACCTCATGCCAAACCTCCCATGGTGTCCATATTAACGTTTAAACTACGCCAAACCTCCCACGGTGTCCATATTAACATTTAAACCTCATGCCAAAACCTCCCATGGTGTCCATATTAACGTTTAAACCTCATGCCAAACCTCCCACGGTGTCCATATTAACATTTAAACCTCATGCCAAACCTCCCATGGTGTCCATATTAACGTTTAAACTACGCCAAACCTCCCATGGTGTCCATATTAACATTTAAACCTCATGCCAAAACCTCCCATGGTGTCCATATTAACATTTAAACCTACGCCAAACCTCCCACGGTGTCCATATTAACATTTAAACCTCATGCCAAACCTCCCATGGTATCCATATTTATGTTTAACCCTCACGCCTGACCTCCCATGGTGTCCATATTAACGTTTAAACCTCACGCCAAACCTCCCATGGTGTCCATATTAACATTTAAACCTCACGCCAAACCTCCAATGGTGTCAATATTAACATTTAACCCTCACGCCTGACCTCCCATGGTGTCCACCTTACCATCAATACCTCATGCGGAACATTCAAAATTCAGGTATAACTACAAACATTCTACAAATGTAACCTTCTTCATTAAACAATTATACTGTCCTTTCAAACGTCCCATTAAATCCTCATTCTCCCACTATGGCTTAACAAATGTTAAACTAAAACCCCATTCTAGCACTCGATATGAACCCTGTATTCTCACACTGTAGGGTTAAGAACCACCACACTAAAACAATCTTCAATGGAGCATCACAATCATCCAAGACAAAATTCCCACTCCTCAATGAAGCATCACAACCACCCCAGCTAACCTTCCATCCTTCAATGAAGACTCACTACCACCCTAGCAAACCTTCCCTCCCTCAATGAAGACTCACTACCATCCTAGCAAACCTTCCCTCCCTCAATGAAGACTCACTACCATCCCAGCAAACCTTCCCTCCCTCAGTGAAGACTCACTACCATCCTAGCAAACCTTCCCTCCCTCAATGAAGACTCACTACCATCCTAGCAAACCTTCCTTCCCTCAATGAAGACTCACTACCATCCTAGCAAACCTTCCTTCCCTCAATGAAGACTCACTACCATCCTAGCAAACCTTCCCTCCATCAGTGAAGACTCACTACCACCCTAGCAATCCTTCCCTCCCCATCAGTGAAGACTCACTACCATCCTAGCAAACCTGCCTTCCCTCAATGAAGACTCACTACCACCCTAGCAAACCTTCACTCCCTCAATGAAGACTCACTACCATCCTAGCAAACCTTCCCTCCCTCAATGAAGACTAACTACCATCCTAGCAAACATTTCCTCCCTCATTGAAGACTCACTACCATCCTAGCAAACCTTCCCTCCTTCAATGAAGACTCACTACCATCCTAGCAAATCTTCCCTCGCTCAATGAAGACTCATAACCATCCCAGCAAATCTTCCTTCCCTCAATGAAGACTCACTACCATCCTAGCAAACCTTCCTTCCCTCAATAAAGACTCACTACCATCCTAGCAAACATTCCTTCCCCTCAATGAAGACTCACTACCGTCCTAGCAAACATTCCTTCCCCTCAATGAAGACTAACTACCATCCTAGCAAATCTTCCTTTCCTCAATGAAGACTCACTACCATCCCAGCAAACCTTCCCTCCCTCAATGAAAACTAACTACCATCCCAGCAAACCTTCCCTCCCTCAGTGAAGACTCACTACCATCCTAGCAAACCTTCCTTCCTTCAGTGAAGACTCACTACCATCCTAGCAAACCTTCCTTCCCTCAATGAAGACTCACTACCATCCTAGCAAATCTTCCCTCCCTCAATGAAGACTCACTACCATCCCAGCAAATCTTCCTTCCCTCAATGAAGACTCACTACCATCCTAGCAAACATTCCTTCCCCTCAATGAAGACTCACTACCATCCTAGCAAACATTCCTTCCACTCAATGAAGACTCACAGCCACCCTAGCAAATATTCCTTCCCCTCAATGAAGACTCACAGCCACCCCAGCAAACATTCCCTCCCTCAATGAAGACTTCCAACCACCCCAGGAAACATTCCCTTCTTCAATGAAGACTCACAAACCACCCCAGCAAAGCTTCCCTCCCTCAATGAAGACTCACAAATCACCCCAGCAAAGATTCCCTCCCTCAATGAAGACTCACAGCCACCCTAGCAAAGATCCCCTCCCTCAATGAAGACTCACAGCCACCCTAGAAAACATTCCCTCCCTCAATGAAGACTCACTACCATCCCAGCAAACCTTCCCTCCCTCAATGAAGACTCACTACCATCCTAGCAAACCTTCCTTCCCTCAATGAAGACCTCAATGAAGACCCACTACCATCCTAGCAAACATTCCCTCCCTCAATGAAGACTCACTACCATCCTAGCAAACCTTCCCTTCTTCAATGAAGACTCAGAACCTTACCTCCCTCCTTGCGTGTCTGCACAGTTGTCACAGTGGATGAAGATTTCAGCACCAACATTCAAAATTCATCATTTAATAGTCCTAAATCTAAATCATCTATTTCATTCTAAACCACACAAACTCAGGAATGAACTCGAATTCACAAACATCATGCAAAAATCAACTTTATCTATACACATACAGAAACAATCATTTTCCAACTACTTCTCAGTTTACAAATCAAGAGGAGCTATTCCATTGGAAACACTTCTACAGCTGACAAATGTCTAGGGGATGTAGCAGCTATTCTGTTCATCATCGTGCATGGTCATGCTAATAAAACAAGGGAGAAAAAACTGGTAACTGAACTGAAAACATCTAGCATCCACTGACGTGGAGCACATATTTACTTTATTCTTGAGTAGACCAGCTTCTGCTCTCATTACGGTGCGTAACTGCAAGGGAATGCCAGCGTTGTGAATCCCATCAAGCATTAAACACAATCATCGTATCAACCTAAAGTCTCTTAAGAGTCTACCTCTCTACTTTCTAGCTACAAACTTTGTACCTGTCTTTTGATCCTCTTGAAAATACTTAGGACCTTCAAAATTTGTGTATATATCTGCCGAAGGACAGTGTCAGCAAATCTAGATGTTGACATTTACATTTCAAACCCTTAGGCCCCATGTTCAGATCTAGCTGACATCTAGCCTTTCAATCCATTCCCTTGTCTACACATTTATAGATACCTAGCCATCCTCATCCAAGAACCTGGATTCTCATTAGGTTGACGTCTACTCATCCCATCCAAAGACCCGGTCTACACATTGTGTTTACATCTAGCCATCCCATCCATGGACCCTGTCTACACATTGTGTTTACATCTAACCATCTCACCCATGGACCCTGTCTACACATTGTGTTTACATCTAGCCATCTCACCCATGGACCCTGTCTACACATTGTGTTTACATCTAACCATCTCACCCATGGACCCTGTCTACACATTGTGTTTACATCTAGCCATCCCATCCATGGACCCTGTCTACACATTGTGTTTACATCTAGCCATCCCATCCATGGACCCTGTCTATACATTGTGTTTACATCTAGCCATCTCACCCATGGACCCTGTCTACACATTGTGTTTACATCTAGCCATCCCATCCATGGACCCTGTCTACACATTGTGTTTACATCTAGCCATCTCACCCATGGACCCTGTCTACACATTGTGTTTACATCTAGCCATCCCATCCATGGACCCTGTCTACACATTGTGTTTACATCTAGCCATCCCATCCATGGACCCTGTCTACACATCATGTTTACATCTAACCATCTTACCCATGGACCCTGTCTTCACATTTTGTTTACATCTAGGCATCCCATCCATGGACCCTGTCTACACATCATGTTTACATCTAACCATCTTACCCATGGACCCTGTCTTCACATTTTGTTTACATCTAGCCATCTCTTCCACGGACCCTGTCTACACATTGCATTTACATCTAGCCACATAACAAAAGACCCTGTCTACACATTTTGATTACATCTAGCCACATAACCACAAACCCTGTCTACACATTGTGTTTACATCTAGCCACATAACCACAGACCCTGTCTACACATTGTGTTTACATCTAGCCATTAAACCCATGGACCCTCTCTACACACTTAATGGACTGTCTTGTCTTCTATAGCATGTACTGTATAAGGATATGATTCAGCCTAACTAGGAACACTCCTTATCATGTCTTGGCCAATCAGCATTGTAGTACACAGTCTGTGTCATGTGTTCAGTGCGCTGATATGCATCAAAACCACTCAAGAATTGATAGTGTGACTACTAATGTATTAATCTCTCTAAATAAAACGCTACATTTGAAGTAAGACGAAACAGATATTAAGAAATGATAAACAAAATCTGAAGGGGAACTCGCAACAGTTGCAATAATTTCTTTAACCAAATACGTTTGCGTTTTTCGGATCTTGTGACACTTTGAAAGCAACTGTGCACATGTCTCATGTGACCTGGACTCCCCTTCAGATCTGGCTCAGTGTAAGACCTATAGTTACAATCAAACTGAGGGAAAAAAGGAGTCTTCATCATGGTCCTGGAGGCAGATGTACCAATTGCATGGACAACAAAGAAAAGTTAGTTTCTGCCAAAACAGTTACCGTATTCGACGTAATAAGCCCCAGGGCGCTCTCAACATTAGAAATAGGGGGCTCTTATTAGAATACTATTTTTGTGAAAAAAACAGAGTAGAAAGAAAAATTTCATGGTTTCTGCAGACAGCCTGAAATGATTATATACGACAGATATATTTTTTTGGAATTTAATTGCCCATAATTAAGGGTGCATATCACACACTAGTTTGTATTATAAGCGAATAAATAAGTCTTGTGTACATTGATCAATCAGAAGGGGTGCTAATTGGGATTGTTCACTAACCAATATATTAGCAAGTATCGCTGTGGGCACTTATTGGAGCAGGGTGCTTATTACGTCGAATACAGTATTATCATATTTGTGTGTGATGTTTTGGGGTTGTCCAAGCAAAGAGAGATATAATCTGCTCCTTCCATGATGGAACTCGGTGTCGGTCCTGGGCCTTGCGGCGGTATACCTTGAGTACCTGGGTACATACAGGAAGAAAAGGAACAAGACTGGGTTAGTGGGCAGTCGGACATCAACAGTCAGTCAGAGAATCAACTATCAGTGACAGGTCGGCACCTGCCTTGTTTTAAAAGACTGGTCCAGAAAACCAGTGGTGAGAATTGATCCATGTTGTCTAGGTACAATGCCACACCATTAGTTAGATAGAGGTATAGTTATACCGGGAGGTCGCCCAACCAAGTGCCACCCATTGTGGCCATTTAATACCCTTATTAGTAATCTTTTAAATGTAATCCATAGGTACTGGACACTTCGTCTCTGCTGGAAGATGCTCAGGGAAAACCAGACATCGCCTAGCAAGCAATAAGCCAGTACTGTTGCTATCAAGTTATTAAAATCTACCAACTTTATGGCATCAGTAGAAATAGGCCATTCCAGCAAACTTGAACTCTCATTGAAATAACTATACTCATTTACTGAAGTGTCAATATGTTCTGCATCTTCCCGAGGCAAGGGAGTTACTGACTATAGAAGTCCAGTTTCCACCCTTGCCGAACTAGACTGGAATTTCTGGGCTCGATCATAGCGCCACCAGTGGTTATTACGAGTTGTGTCCCTTCTATGACTCTCCTATTCGCAAATCAGATTCCACCTCTTGGATCACTTGCATTTGTTTTATACAAGACAATTTGATTAATAATCAAGATCTATATTGTGACAAAACTGGTCTTACATCACAAAGTGCATCAAATCATGTGAGCACCTTGATTAAAAACATGAAAACATTTGGAAAATATCTGCTGACGCTGAGTTGGCAGTGCACATCCTTTGCAAATCTTGCAATCGACCGAAATCTGCACAACAGTTTACAAACCGGATCGTACTATGCACAGACCCGTTAGTCCAGCCAAAATATAACACCATAATACCAGCCTAGTTCGGCAAGGGTAGAAACTGGACTTTTAAAGTCAGTCATCTCACTTGTCTCGGGAAGATGTATGTTTGTTTTGGTGCAAAATGAGAATGACACCAGGTTACAAGCTAGATACAAGAGTCAGGGGATTTGTAGATGCATGATCAAAATACTGAAATTGTCTCAGAAAAAAAGAAATCAACAAGTATTAGGAGGCATACAAGTTCAATATATACTCGTTTAACAAGTAATTATTCATACAATCATGCCAGTTAATAATTTAGGTTAAATGGTTATGAATACCACTTGAAATTAAATTGTGTATACTGAGATTACACTTCCAGAGCAAAATCCATGACCATAGTGTGACGATTCACCAGATGAATTAAAATGTAAATATTGCAGTTGACAGGAAGACTCACCAAGTCACTGACTAGAGGAATGGACTTGCGGCGAGGCTTAATCTCCGGCATGCTGTCTATGCTGGTGTAGAATGGGTTGTGTTCTGGGGGGCTGAAACACACACACACAATGAAAGTCACTCCGCGGTCACATTCCCTAAAAAATGAGGGTGACCAGTGGCCGAAATTAAGGTTGTTTCTGTGTTCCTTGAGGTATGGTCCTACACATTAATCTAGTGTGCCAAAATTTAAGCATTATTAGGGTCAGGACAAAGACTTGACTTTTATCCTCAATTCCAAACACTGGGTGCGTACCAAGTAAATTATTGCAAACATATTGTGAAAGTTTGACAAATACATCTACATTCGTCAGTGGATTTCCTTGCTTAACCGTTATTCAGATCATTGTCTGCCAAGTCCTCGATTCATAGATTCATAAACAGACTTGGGAGACTATTGCTGTCTGATAACAATTAATGACTCCCATGTGGCTCTTCAAGCAAGGCCTAATTTTAGAAAAGAAAATGAATAATATTTTTTTAATTTGATTCTGACGACTGACACTGAAGAATAGCTTGACTATGTCACAGTACAGGACAGACGACATTTCAGGACATCTGGTTGAAGGTTAGAACTAGCTTACCCTCCATTTGCATGGTGTGACCAGGAGTATTTGTTGCGATAGTCATCATCACCGTACTCGCCATCGCCCCCCATCAGTGATCCACTCTGAAACAGAAGTTTCGTGTTAAAACAGAACCAGAGATCTCAAGTCCAGAAGCTCTCTCTCATCAAATTGATTTGAAGATGTTGAATGTTTTAGATACAAATGACGGCCATGATAATGCCCTCGTGCAATCCAGACATTGAATATTCTGATATTGAAGGCCGTTGAATGTATTCATCAACATGTACCGGTACTACTATGGTGCAAGATGTCTTCCACAAATTGCCTTTTTTGATTACTTCTGCTATTTGTGGATGACATGATGGCAGGAAAGTCAGGTGATGGACAGAGTGTCACCAAATAAGCTCACTTGAACCATCGGTCTTAGTGAGCTAAATACCACCATGATGAATCTCTGGAATAGAGTCTAGGCTTTGTTAGGATTAGTCAAAGGCACTACATAGTCTTCAACAATGGAACATATGAAGTCGTAGGTGCTACAAAGTTATAAACATTGTCAGGAAAAGAGTTGTAGGTGCTACAAAGTTATCAACATTGTAAGGAATAGAGTCATGTTGCCACAAAGTTATTAACATTGTAAGGAAAAGTGTCTTGGTGCTACAAAGTTGTCAACATTGTAAGGAATAGAGTTGTATGCTCCGTAAAGTTGCATTTTTAGGGATAGAGTCGTGTTATCAGCTTAAATACAAATTGAACATATTTGAAATGATAGTAAACAAAGACTATTCATAAATATATTTCAATCAATCATTCATGAATTAGTCAAGCTGTTATCAACATAGATAACTGACAGAGCGTTCATCCTTGAAGTAGGCCATTCAACAGATTCCTGGTTTACCACACCCGACTTCATGGAGAAATTATTAATGATACTTCTTCTGGATTCAATGGTTCCCCTGCATCCTAGACCCAGTAGTGTCGTAAAACACATGAAGCAGTCTCTCCTCTACAGTCACCGCTACAGTCAATGCTACAGTCAATGCTACAGTGAAGATGAAGGTCACTTTGAGGAGAAAGATTACTGTATATTTTCACCATGTGATACAGACATAGGCAATTATCAGTTATTAACAGCACACAAAATTGCACAATAAAACATTTGTAAATGACAATTTGTGCACATGACAACATAATAAGATGGATTTACATGTTAATTAGCACCACCATTTTGTGTCCACAGCTACAACTGGATATAACGGTGTTTTCATCACACAAGTACTTAGCTCATCTATAAAAGATCTCAGAACCATGAATCTTTTCGCTGGAAATGAGATATTCTACATGGACATGGTTGGTCTATATGTTTCACAATGGGAGATGAAATGAGTTTAATGTAACATTCCAGATTATTGCACTGATATACGAAAATGCACGCAGCTTGGGTTATATACTACCCAGTTTGGGGTCGCCTGGTGGTAAAAGCGTTCACTTGTCACGCCGTAGACCCAATGTGTGAAGCCCATTTCGGGTGTCCCCCACTGTGATATTGCTGTAATATTGCTGAAAGCAGCGTAAAACCATACTCACTCACTTGCATGATGCCCAGGGAGTTGAGAATGATAAAGGAGTGCCCAGTGCTCCATTGACCAGGGTAATAATGTTAGCGCTTTGAGTATGCACTTTGTGAATGGAGTCGAGCGCAATAAACAACACACATTATTATTGTGTGGGTGTGGCTGCCTGTACTAGTCTTGACTAATGATGGCTCTAAGGAGGCAGCCCGCTGACATACCGTGCCACAAGTTAACATGGAAACCCTACTCACACATTGTGAAACCAGGTTTATCCCCTTAATGACAAACACAAGATAGGGGAACAACACTCAGACACAGTATACTGACTCCGAGCCAACCAGTCCTTGTTTTAGCCCCTTAATGCCGAGCGCCAGACAGGGTAACAACGCATACTATCTTAGAACATTTTTTGGTATGACACATTCGGGGTTCAAACCACAGACCTTCCACGCTCTGGTCAGGTGCTCTATCCACAAGTCCACTGTGGTAATCATAGGCAGAGATGGTATGCATTTGACTATGCAAACAACCTACAAAAACCAACAGGTTGCTACACTCTAGTCGAGAGAGACCCTTGTCTTATGTACCCTGTGTGTAAGCCTACCGTGAGGGTACATGACACCATATGACTGGGGGATTGGTCAACAACAAATTTATCTTATTGACATCATTCATACAGATCTGAAATACATTTCCGCAGTTTCACTCAGTTAGCAAAATTAACACTATTCTTGAGTGAAAAACAACACAAAGCAGACACAACACAAACGAACCAAGTTTCTTTACTCAATGCATTTGGATAAACATCGGTTAATTTTAGAAACTCAATGATACTTATGCAAGATAAGCAAGATACCTAAGATGTGCTCCGATTGATTTCTCAGCAGGCTACATGACATTTGTACCCGGCTGTGAGCAGCTACATGGAAAATAATTGCCCAATACTTAACAAATCAGAAGCTAGTATTTTATAGTAAGGTGAGATGAATTTCAATGTAAAGACATCAAGCTACTGACATGATGCAGATGTCTTTGCTTCTCCCACTGCCAGAATATAACAGTGCTTTGTAGGATACCTCTAGGGCTCAGGTACAATGGGTAATAAAACAGAGGAAATTAAACATGAGCTGTTGAAAGGGCTGGTTTAATAATTCACCTGTTAGAGTATACAATGTCTCAATTCTCAATGCTACAGTCAACAGATTCAACAGGGTTAGTTCTTACAACCAAACCAATTCAACAAGAGCCATCCTCAGCTAGAGTGTATGATTTAAAAGTCCCTTGTAAACTTTTCTAGAACATTCAAACCTCTTCTTAATCAAATAGGCATCAGTTGTTTTGCAACCAATCGATTTATCAAATACAAATATCACTATAAATATGTTCTACACATTATGACACTTCACTACCTGACCACATAGAAAATTCATCTCTTTTGACATCACGCAGACATTACTGACGTATGTCTTACCTCAACACTATATGCTGCTTCTCGAGACCAAATCCGATGACCTTTTGCATGCTGACACACAGCAACTGTCTTGGTCCTCATGAGACGCAACTGAACCGAAGTGTCTGAAGAGTAGCTGGTGGAGTCCTCTGTGTGGGGGACACCTATGTCCTGGCTGCTGGAGCAGCTTCTGCTCGCTGTCCCATCATCCGTGGAGGACGGAGTCGCCACCTCCTCCTCAATGGCATCACGGTCATCAAGTTTCCTCTTCTGCCACGATGGCCGTGCATGTCGACTAAATGTTCGTCTCCATGTCTTGGCTTCAAATCTGGCTGAATTTTGCCTGTAAAGATCAAGGCTGGCTGGTCTGCAGGTAAGGTCTTCTTCTTCGACAACATATACCCAATCCCCCTCAGTCTTGCTCATCATGGTCGACATACTGCTCTCAGCAGGGTGTATCCTATCCATCATGGCGCCCATGCTGACCATGAATAACTGGCGGTGAATATCAGCAGCTGTTAGAGATAGCCAAGAGCCATGTTTTATTCGAAGTCACTTGTACAATATGGACTTAGTCTTCGACCTAATGGAGGAAACCCTTGATTACATTTTTCTACGTCTTGATCCCTTCAAATAGACACTGGAAAATCTGCTTGCCCTTTAGCCTTGAGGATGTTCCAGATGTTCTGTCTAGGTAACTATGATCATGTTCTAAACACACATCATCCTCAGGGTACTTCTTTCAGGTGAATATATCCCAAATGACGGTATCCAGGATTATTCCAAAATTCAGCTATGACAAGAACAGCAGGAAATCTTTATCAAAACCAAAAGTCTTCCGTTTAAAACAATGGCTGCCTACAATTAGCTCTGCTGTTAACCATCTGAATTACTGACAGTTTGTGTGATGCAGGGAATATGCTATCATGCATTAATTACTGTCACTTGTATAGCAAGAAAATAACTGTTTGTGACAGATAATCATGCTGTAATTATGAACAGTGTAATTATGACACAAACATTATTCTGTCTTGTCTGCTCACATTGCTGTGTGTGCCAGGATGAAAGGTCCACTGGTGTGACGATGTATCATGAAGATGAACATCAAAACTGTGTGAACATTAGACTACAGGCTGTGTTCAGTAGGACCTTTACGACAGGCTGTGTTCAGTAGGACCTTGATGGTAGGTGTTCAGTAGGACCTTGATGGTAAAACTACTTTTAATTGCAAACACAGGCTGTTCAGTATAACCCTGTTGATGGGGGTTGGGGGTGGTGCAATTTGCGTCAACAGCATACACAGGCTGTTCAGTAGAGCCTTGTTGATTGTGGGCAATTGGTGTCTACAGCAAACACTGGCTGTTCAGTAGAGCCTTGTTGATTGTGGGCAATTGGTGTCTACAGCAAACACTGGCTGTTCAGTAGAGCCTTGTTGATTGTGGGCAATTGGTGTCTACAGCAAACACTGGCTGTTCAGTAGAGCCTTGTTGATTGTGGGCAATTGGTGTCTACAGCAAACACTGGCTGTTCAGTAGAGCCTTGTTGATTGTGGGCAATTGGTGTCTACAGCAAACACAGGCTGTTCAGTAGAGCCTTGTTGATTGTGGGCAATTGGTGTCTACAGCAAACACAGGCTGTTCAGTAGAGCCTTGTTGATTGTGGGCAATTGGTGTCTACAGCAAACACTGGCTGTTCAGTAGAGCCTTGTTGATTGTGGGCAATTGGTGTCTACAGCAAACACTGGCTATTCAGTAGAGCCCTGTTGGTTGTGTCAGCTCATATCCTTTGTTGATGAAAGCAGTCCAAGCGATTAACGGAGCACACATACATGGTACCAGAACAGAAGATGTGTCAGTCATTAGGATTTTTCACTGCTGTTGGACAATATTTTCACAAATGATGGTACACAGATTGCACCTCTACCAGAATTGGCAGAAGCCTTAAAATCAACGCGAGTATTATTCTGCAATGTTAACATCTACATGTGTGCCTTTGTGATCCCCTATGCTGCAGGTATGACACTGCCTATCGTTCATGGAGACATCTAAATGTCACCAGTCGGTGTATCATCTTTTTCTGTATTACTGTAGTTGATGTTGAGAGAGATGAATGAAGCTTCCACAGGTCACAGTAACAGACACATCACATATTTCCATGGAGAACTGAATCAGTAGTGGCAAAGCTTATCGTCCTCAACTTTTGAGAATAGTTCATTAATATTTTCATTGAAGTGCTGTTTCCAGATGAGGTATCTCACAATACAACACACTGACCGGTCACCTGGTGGAGTCAACCGATGCCACGTTTTGAAGAAAATACAAGAACCTTTGTCTTAATCCATGACTGACAATGAACAGAAGTTTAGTGTTTGTGATTTGCGTCACATATCATTGGCTGCCTCAGATCGCATTGCAATCATGAATGCCAGTCATGGCAGTCTGTCAGAAGGGTCACATCACTGTCCTCAGCATCTAATCTATTCTAATGACGTTTGCCTGTCCATCAACCAATGACACGGACCCCATTAAGCTTGCAACAGTACTGCTGTTATTCCACCAGGCTGACATACGACGCCTGCTTACATTTCGACTCCAGTTTATTGAAAGATGCCTACGCAAATACTATTTTAAACCCAGGCAATACGATATCTTTTTACAATATCTCCACCAATGGCAGACATTTCTTCCTCTACAACACATTCATATTCTTAAATTATTTGATCTAAACTCTGCTATCAAGTTACAGCTTCTAGGATAACTATGGCTGACACTGTGATTACATGCTTGTTGTATTTCATAATTTGCCTGACAGGAGAATAAGTTAAAGTGGAATAAAATTAAACTTTAAACTGAAAATGCTTTTCATGCTTTGGATGACAAACGTTTGGAAACAAAAACATCCAAAATACAGTATCTGCGCCCCGTTCCAAAAAGTGCCCCCTGACCCAACTTCTGGACCAAAAAGTATATAATCCTTATAAGCAATCCCTACTTAGACCGAAAATTAACATGACTGTGTGTATTTTTGTGTGTATATAATGATTGGTGTTTTTTCAAAAACAGCAGTTTAGAAGGCAGTTTAGATGTAATTACCAAGCAACTATTATCCAAAACATTTTAGTTTCGTCGATGTTGGAACTAATTTTAATTAATACCACTCTGACAAACTACTTGATGTTAATGGTTTTATAAGTGCCCCCATTTCACAATTATCGGAGCACCCTGGGGAGTTTATTACAGTGAGTAAGGCAGATTTATATAGGAAGGGAAGTACCTCCTTCACTTGTGTGTGTCAGTACAATGTGTCTGGAAGGGTTTGTGTGTGTCTAGATGGGGTTGGGTGTGTATTTGGTTTTGTCTGTGTAACATGTCTTGATGGGTTGTATCTGTGTAATGTGTCTGGAAGGGGTTGTATCTGTATGTATGGGGTTGTGTGTGTCTGTGTTATGTCTCTGGAAGGGGTTGTGTGTGTCTGTAGTTTGACTGGAAGGGGTTGTGTGTGTCTGGATGGGGTTGTGTGTGTCTGTGTAGTGTGTCTGGATGGGGTTGTGTGTGTCTGGATGAGGTTGTGTGTGTCTGTTTAATGTGTCTGGAAGGGGTTGTGTGTGTCTGGATGAGGTTGTGTGTATCTGTGTAATGTGTCTGGATGAGGTTGTGTGTGTCTGGATGAGGTTGTGTGTATCTGTGTAGTGTGTCTGGAAGGGGTTGTGTGTGTCTGGATGGGGTTGTGTGTGTCTGTGTAGTGTGTCTGGAAGGGGTTGTGTGTGTCTGGATGGGGTTGTGTGTATCTGTGTAATGTGTCTGGATGGGGTTGTGTGTATCTGTCTAATGTGTCTGGAAGGGGTTGTGTGTGTCTGGATGAGGTTGTGTGTATCTGTGTAATATGTCTGGAAGGGGTTGTGTGCGTCTGGATGGGGTTGTGTGTATCTGTGTAATGTGTCTGGAAGGGGTTGTGTGTATCTGTGTAATGTGTCTTGATGGGGTTGTGTGTGTCTAGATGAGGTTGTGTGTATCTGTGTAATGTGTCTGGAAGGGGTTGTGTGTGTCTGGAAGGGGTTGTGTGTATCTGTGTAATGTCTCTGGAAGGGGTTGTGTTTCTGAATGAGGTTGTGTGTATCTGTGTAATGTGTCTGCAGAGGTTGTGTGTGTCTGGATGAGGTTGTGTGTATCTGTGCAATGTGTCTGGAAGGGGTTTTGTCTATCTGTGTAATGTGTCTGGAAGGGGCTGTGCGTGTCTGGAAGGGGTTGTGTGTATCTGGATGGGGTTGTGTGTATCTATGTAATGTGTCTGGAAGGGGTTGTGTGTGTCTGGATGGGGTTGTGTGTATCTGTGTAATGTGTCTGGAAGGGGTTGTGCGTGTCTGGATGGGGTTGTGTGTATCTGGATGGGGTTGTGTGTATCTATGTTATGTGTCTGGAAGGGGTTGTGTGTGTCTGGATGGGGTTGCGTGTGTCTGTGTTGTGTGTCTGGAAGGGGTTGTGTGTGTCTGGGTGGGGTTGTGTGTATCTATGTAATGTGTCTTGAAGGGGTTGTGTGTATTCGGATGGGGTTGTGTGTATCTATGTAATGTGTCTGGAAGGGGTTGTGTGTGTCTGGATGGGGTTGTGTGTATCTGTGTAATGTGTCTGGAAGGGGTTGTGTGTGTCTGGATGGGGTTGTGTGTATCTGTGTAGTGTATCTGGATGCGGTTGTGTGTATCTGTGTAATGTGTCTGGATGGTGAGTGAGTGAGTGAGTGAGTGAGTTGGGTTTAACGCCGCTTTTAACAGTATTCCAGTTATATCGCGGCGTGTCAGCTTAATGTGGGAGGAAAGCCCGAAGTGATGCAGGTCTTAGACGTTTACCACTTCGGTGAAACCCACAAGCACGGGTATGGTGCTGACAAACCTAGAAACATAATTGGGGCGAACCGTGATTCGAACCCACAATCATAGGTTTCTGGCATGCCCAAGGGACGCAACTCTGCACAGCGAATTGCGGAGCCTTAGACGACTGGGCCACCCGTGCCCCCGTGTCTGGATGGGGTTGTGTGTATCTATGTAATGTGTCTGGAAGGGGTTGTGTGTGTTTGGATGGGGTTGTGTGTATCTATGTAATGTGTCTGGAAGGGGTTGTGTGTGTCTGGATGGGGTTGTGTGTATCTGTGTAATGTGTCTGGAAGGGGTTGTGTGTGTCTGGATGGGGTTGTGTGTATCTGTGTAGTGTGTCTGGATGAGGTTGTGTGTATCTGTGTAATGTGTCTGGATGGGGTTGTGTGTATCTGTGTAATGTGTCTGGAAGGGGTTGTGTGTGTCTGGATGGGGTTGCGTGTATCTGTGTAATGTGTCTGGAAGGGGTTGTGTGTGTCTGGATGGGGTTGTGTGTATCTGTGTAGTGTGTCTGGATGAGGTTGTGTGTATCTGTGTAATGTGTCTGGATGGGGTTGTGTGTATCTGGATGGGATTGTGTGTATCTATGTAATGTGTCTGGAAGGGGTTGTGTGTGTCTGGATGGGGTTGTGTGTATCTGTGTAATGTGTCTGGATGGGGGGTGAGGCAACAGCAGGGTCTGTTTGTGTCTCCTGCAGCCATCTAAACTATGCTCGTTCTTTACTTACATTGTAACATCCCTTCTACAGGTGACACTACTCTGTTTGACACACTATGATTCTGGCTGGACTGTACAGAGAGCTATGACTAAAGTACTATAGCTTACTTGTTAGTCAGCTGTGAGCAACAACCGTCAACCCACGTTGCTAGAACATGAAACCTGTGACATTTAGCACACACAGAAATATCAACAGCGTCTTGAACCAACCAACCCAGTTGTACTAAAAAGGATGTCTGATCGTATGTTAACATGACAGTGATGTGTTAAGCCTATATTTTATGACACAGATGACTTTAATCAACATAAACCATTGCTCTGATTATGAATCACTAGAATCTGCCTTGCAGAAGTGAAATAATTGCAAAAGTTTACAAGACTGCTCATCAGTCAATGACAATTAATACTTCTTCTTGTCTCTCACTAGAAAAAGGAAAGGCAAATACCTTGTCACCTGATGTTCAACAACAGACTAAACAGATTTCCTTTGTCCCCAACGCCCAGACACATGAAAATAAAATGACAAAACCCTTTTCCTATTCATAAGGAATAGGATTGTACAATTCCGACTATACCATGAGCATGTGTTTATGATTCACTATCAAAAAGCGATGAAACAAGGTGTTCGCAAAAATTGAGCATATCCTGCCCCACCAGTGGTACCCATCACAAACACATACAAAGGCAAGTCAATTGTTCAACTGAAAAAACTTGGGAACATGTGGTACAAGTCAAAACTGGGAATTGAATCAGACATCATACTTATCACTGAAGTGTCAAACGTGGAAATGTCCTCAGGATGTCATTGCTGTGCTGAAGAAACATGGCCTAGAGCCTGAGTTGAGTCAGGTGACTATTCCCACACAGCTGGGAAAACATGAGCACAGTCAACAGGTATTGGTTGACCAAACTGCAACACAATGTCTGCAAGGGTATATCTAACAATTGGCTTATGGGTATAGCTGTTCAGACTAGTGTGTAGCCTAGAATGTAGCTGTTTAGCCATGGGTATAGGTGTACAGCCTTGGGTGTAGTTTTGTAGCCCTGGGAACAGCTGAATAGCCTTGGGTGTAGCTGTGATGTAGGGTGTAGATGTGTAGCTGTGAGTACAGCTGTTTAGCCTTGGGTGTAGGTTGTGTAGCCTAGGGTGTAGCGGTGTAACTGTGTAGCCTTGGGTGTAGCCTAGGGTGTAGCTGTTTGGCCTTGGGTGTAGGTTGTGTAGTCTTGGGTGTAGCGGTGTAGCTCTTTAGCCTTGGGTGTAGGTTGTGTAGCCTAGGGTGTAGCAGTGTAGCTGTGTAGCCTTGGGTGTAGCCTAGGGTGTAGCTGTTTAGCCTTGGGTGTAGGTTGTGTAGTCTTGGGTGTAGCGGTGTAGCCTTGGGTGTAACCTAGGGTGTAGCTGTGATGTAGGGTGTAGATGTGTAGCCGTGAGTACAGCTGTTTAGCCTTGGGTGTAGGTTGTGTAGTCTTGGGTGTAGCGGTGTAGCTCTTTAGCCTTGGGTGTACGTTGTGTAGCCTAGGGTGTAGCGGTGTAACTGTGTAGCCTTGGGTGTAGCCTAGGGTGTAGCTGTTTGGCCTTGGGTGTAGGTTGTGTAGTCTTGGGTGTAGCGGTGTAGCCTTGGGTGTAGCCTAGGGTGTAGCTGTGTAGCCTTGGGTGTATGTTGTTTAGCCTAGGGTATAGCTATGTAGCCTAAGGAATAGCAGTGTAGCCTTGGGTGTAGCTATTTCGCCATGGGTGTAGGTTGTGTAGCCTAGGGTATAGCAGTATAGCAGTGTAGCCTTGGGTGTAGCCTTGGGTGTAGCCTAGGGTGTAGCTGTGTAGCCTTGGGTGTATGTTGTGTAGCTTTGGGTATAGCGGTACAGCTATGTAGCCTAAGGAATAGCGGTGTAGCTATTTAGCCATGGGTGTAGGTTGTGTAGCCTAGGGTATAGTGGTGTAGCTGTTTAGCCTTGGGTGTAGGTTGTGTAGCCTTGGGTGTAGGTTGTGTAGCCTTGGGTGTAGGTTGTGTAGCCTTGGGTGTAGCTGTGTAGCCTTGGGTGTAAGTTGTGTAGCCTAGGGTATAGCAGTGTAGCTATGTAGCCTTGGGTGTAGCTGTTTAGCCATGGGTGTAGGTTGTGTAGCCTAAGGTATAGCGGTGTAGCTGTATAGCCTTGGGCGTAGGTTGTGTAGCCTTAGGTGTAGAATAGGGTGTTGCTGTTCAGTCTTGGGTGTAGCTGTGTAGCCTTGGGTGTAGCTATTTAGCCTAGGGTGTAGCTGTTTAGCCTTGGGTGTAGCTGTGTAGCCTAGGGTGTAGCTGTGTAGCCTTGGGTATTACTTTGTAGCCCTCCTTTAAGAGGACAAATTGTTAATCTGAAGTGCTGACTCAATCCAATATATAAATCAACATTCCCACCACCAAAATATCAGAATACTACCAGGCCAGTCCCCTATGAAAAGAACTCAACAGGTTGCTGCAAAAATCACAATCACATAATAAAATTTAGCCTTTATATTGGATCAATATGTCATCCAAACAGGACTCATCAATACTTATTCAAACTGTTTTGCCTTATCACATGAAACAACACTTAACAATTGCCTCTTTCAGTAACCATAGCTGAGCTGGTCCACGCCGACTTGGCCAACCGAGTCCCACTTGAAATAGACAGTGTGGATGAGCATGGTAGGTTACTGCGACAGGAAGGTGAGTAGCCATCAGACCCGCGTGTACCTGTCAGCAACAGATGGCTACAGCCCACCCTCCCCAACACCACTCACACTGGCGAGATCACAGCACCCACTCCCCCCTCCCAACACCACGCACACTGGAGATCAATAGCAAACAACTAACGACTGGCCAATATTGAAATATATCTCCCAGCTGTTGCATATGACGTATAGTCTGAAAGCTCCAAGTGCACATAACAACAAGTATGATTAATGTGGTGTTTTGTTTGTAAAGGGCAATGGAGGTATATGGCATCTATCATAAATGCTGACTTGATGCAGACATGAGCTTGTTAGCATTCTCTGGATGAATGTTGATCATGAGAAATGTTTCTGTGTTCATCACCAACAGAGACAGGGTATTAGGAAGATTTCAAATTACATCTAAAAGATCATTGAGACTGTTACTAATAAGGAGGGATGGTGTTGGGTAATGACAGGGATAGGTGGTTGTTTTGGAGAGATGTGGAATAACAGATTTGGGAGGGATAGCATTTGGAGAGAAAGGGGTGGGGCAAAATAGGGCTGTTACTGTTGGTAGGAAGATATAGGGTGGGGAGATAAGGATGGGTTGGTTGGTTGGTTGGTTAGTTTGCTGTAAAACGCCGCACTCAGCAATATTCCAGCTATATGACGGCGGTCTGTAAATAATCCAGTGATTGATATCATGAGGATATGGGGATGGGAGATATAGGGTGGAAATAGGGTGGGGTTATAGGGTGGGGAGAGATTGGGATGGATGGGGAGATATAGGGTGGGGACATTGGGTGGAGATATTGGGTGGAGATATGGGTCGTGGAGATATAAGGTGGGGAGAGGCTGTGATGGGTGGGAATATAGGGGTGGGGAGAGATTGGGATGGGTGGGGAGATATAGGTTGGGGATATTGGGTGGAGATATGGGGTGGCGAGATATTGGAATGGGTGAGCATAAAAGGGAGGGGAGAGTTTGAGATAGGTGGGGATATATAGGGTCGGGATTCTGGGTGTAGATATGGGGTGGGAAGATATAGGGTGGGGAGAGATTGGGATTGGTGGGGATATAGGGTGGGGAGAGATTGGGATGGGTGGTGATAAGGGGAGATAAAGTTAGTGAGTGAGTATGGTTTTACGCCACTTTTAGCAATATTCCAGCATACTTCCTAGTGGTTGACACCGGAAACTGGCTTCACTCATTGTACACAAGTGGGAAATCGAACTCAGGTGGGGAAATGGGGGTGGGGGGATATAGGGGTGGGGGGATATAGGGTGGGGAGATATTGGGTGGGGATATAGGGTGGGGAGATATAGGGTGGGGAAATAGGGGTGGGGGGATATAGGGTGGGGATATAGGCTGGGCAGATATAGGGTGGGCAGATATAGTGTGGGGAGATATTGGGTGGGGATATAGGGTGGGGAGATATAGGGTGGGGACAGATTGGGATAAGGGGAGGACATAGGGATGGTGAGAAATAGGGTGGGCAGATATAGGATGGGGAGATATAGTAATGTGGAGAGATATCCTTTCAGAGTACTTAACAAAAATTCTACCATGAATTTGTAATTTACTCGATTCTGATTGGTCAACCAGAGGCTATTAAATCACAATAAATCCCCTCTGATTGAAACAGCTGGTTTGACAGCCGCATCACTGCGGAAGCGTACATTCATAGAACAGTACTATTTTCAGTCATTGTCGGTAGGCATATTTGAATAATTATATCTGCAATTACAGGTTACAAAATGCACAGATGCGGTTATTACAATATTCTAAGGATGTGTGGCAATACATTTCGTACAGAAAACATGATAGAAATCAACAAAGAGAATGTATTTACGTTTTAGAGACAACAGAGAGTTGGGAATTTTGGCACTTTTCTACATACGACTGTGACGTCATATCTTTTGCGTCACAAGGAGTGCTATGACGTCATAATGGTGACGCACGATGTAGAGCGAAAGCCTTGCAAAGCTTGCTTTGTTTTCTTTAGGGATGCCCACCTCATGTTAGCTTACCAAGTGGCCGCGCTTATTTAATTTAGCGCGGTTAGATCTACAGGTAACCTAGTTCTACATTGAAAACACAGTATGTTTATCTCCTAATTTTAAGGGTCAGTCATACATAATGTATATATGTGTATGGGCGGCCATTCGGTAAAAAAATACAAAGTTGAAAAAAACATATTACGAATAAAGAACTAAATGTTACTACTAAAGGTCAAAATACAATATCAATAGTCAAACGTTACGAAAAGATGTCATAAGAAAAGAAAGAACAATTTTTACAAAAGAACATCAGTGAGCACGAAAGGACGATTTCAATAAAGAACGTCAGTGAGCACGAAAGGACGTTTTCAATAAAGAACGTCAGTGAGAACGAAAGGACATTGACACTAAAGAACGTCAGTTAGCACGAAAGGACGTTGACAATGAAGAACGCCAGATGGCGCTGCAATTTGTAAAACATTCCGAGTTTAATCGACTTGTTCTGCCGTGTATATGATAACTGCTTGCCGAGGTGCACAATGTATCACTTCATTCCTCGTGCACTCACCGTCTGACGTCACACATATAAATGTGGATGTAAACAAGCGAAATAAATATGGTTTGAAAACGAACTCTGGCGTCATAGATGAAGCTCGATTTTCTTATTTATGGCGAGCTATTTTTCCTAACGAATGTGTAAGTTATACATATGCATACAAATCCATTTGGTTTATATATTTGTTCCCTGTCCTTTCGTGGTCACTGACGTTCTTTCGTACACATTGTTCTTACTTTTCTTATGATGTCTTTTCATAACATTTGACTATCAATATTGTATTTTGACCTTTAGTACTAGTAGTAACATTTAGTTCTTTATTCGTAATATTTGACCTTAATTGCGTACTTTTGTCCCTTTTTTTAACTTAAATTTTTTGACCGAATGGCCGCCCATATATGTGTTCAAGAAAGATAAAAATATTCAAACCTGAGCTGCCACAACCAGTTTGTGTGGTTAAAACCCTGCTCTGACATAAAGATCAAGTGTGGTTAAAATGGTGACATAAACAGCTGGTATGGTTAAAATCCTGCCGTGATATAAAAATCAGGTGTGGTTCAAACCCTACCTTGACATGTACTACCTATGTACCTGTTCCATCTACCAGATCTGTGAGCTTAAGACCAACCCCTAGTTAGTCAGTTTCCCGAAGGTAACCATCAGTAGATGAATGTCATCCAATAACCATACAGCAACCCCTTACACACAACATAAATACACTGTACTGATACCTGTAACTTCTGAGGCCCATTGACTTCCTGCAGGAAGCCCTGATTATATAAGTCACATTCGGGGTCACTGTCGTGTTCACTGTCGTGTTCACCTGTCCCTCCAGCCGCCCCTTCGTCAACATCTTCCAACTCCCACGACCTGTCATCATTCGCAGACATTGTTTGGTCAACACTTAACTCAGTTGCTTGTTTTTCAATACGAATCCGCCAGAGTTCCTGCAGAAACAATGGCAAAACGTCCAGAAATGTGCGCTCTTCTTGTGACTTGTGTTTGAAACTAACGCAATGACTGACCACCTCCGCTGAGTCAGTTGTCACAGACGCATCCCTGTCTTCATCAGTTTCACAGTTTGACTTGTCACTTTCTGCAACAATCTTAGCTATCAAACTTCCCATCTTGTTGCTAGGATACCAGTTTGGGTTAGAATTTGTTGCAAAAATAACTTTGTTATTCCTGTAGTGTTTAGTTGTGGGTCATCGAACAATCTGTTCTTTCACATACGTAGTAGATATTGATAAGCACACAGGTAGTAGATATCATATGTTTGTCAGAACTCACACATATGTATCTGTGCTAGGTATCGTAGGTGTTGTCTCCAGCATGATAGTGCTGACTCTTCCCTTGATGAACATTATGTTGTCACTAGCCACTACCATGAGTGTTCATAGAAAACACACATGTAGTCATTTCTGGGTTACTAAACGCTGAAGAATGCTGACATCATGTCTGCCTGTCTCCACAGGATCTTACTTTGGAGGGATTATATCAGATTATATGGCAGATGGCAGTCAATACTTTAAGTTGCATTTGGTTTTCAGTAGTTCTAACCATGTGCTGTAAAGTTCCCCATGAAGTGTTGTGCCAATGGTTCTGCAGCAACTACTAATACCATCCACATACTCTGCTGTCTACACCGCCTTGATATAACACTGTGTCACCCCCATATTGTGATGTCAACACATTCTTTAACAGTGTCCCAATTTTTTGTAAATAAATATTGTGATGCTCTTTGATCTGCTGTTAACACAAGTACCCATTTTTCTGCATTCAACACTGTTGCCCAATGCTCTGCTGTCAACAATGGTGCCCAATGCTCTGCTCTCAACACAGTTTCCCAATGCTCTGCTGTCAACACTGGTGCCCAAAGTCCTGCTTTCAACACTGTTGCCCAATGTCCTGCTGTCAACAATGGTGCCTAATGTCCTGCTGTCTGTACTGGTGCCCAATGTCCTGCTTTTAACACTGTTGCCCAATGCTCTGCTGTCAACAATGGTGCCCAATTTCCTGCTGTCAACATAGTGACCCAATATCCTGCTGTCAACACAGTTGCCCAATGTCCTTCTGTCAACAGTTACCCAATGTTCTGCTGTCAACACAGTTGCCAAATGTCCTGCTGTCAACACTAGTGCCCGGTGTCCTGCTGTCAACACAGTTACCCAAAGCTCTGCTGTCAACACTGGTGCCCATTGTCCTGCTGTCAACACTGGTGCCCAATGTTCTCCTGTCAACACAGTTACCAAATGTTCTTCTGTCAACACAGTTGCCCAATGTTCTTCTGTCAACACAGTTGCCCAATGTTCTTCTGTAAACAGTTGCCCAATGTTCTCCTGTAAACACAGTTGTCCTATGCACTGCTGTCAACACTGGTGCCCAAAGTTCTTCTGTCAACACAGTTGCCCAATGTCCTGATGTCAGCACTGGTGCCCAATGTCCTGCTGTCAACACCGTTGCCAAATGTCCTGATGTCAACACTGGTGCCCAATATTCTCCTGCCAACACAGTTACCAAATGGTCTTCTGTCAACACAGTTGCCCAATGTTCTGTCAACAGCTGCCCAATGTCCTGCTGTGAACAGTTGCCAAATGTTCTCCTGTCAACACAGTTGCCCTATGCTCTGCTGTCAACACTGGTGCCCAAAGTTCTTCTGACAACACAGTCACTCAATGTTCTTCTGCCAACACTGTTACCCAATGTCC
Organism: Haliotis cracherodii; assembly: GCF_022045235.1. Taxonomy (NCBI): domain Eukaryota; kingdom Metazoa; phylum Mollusca; class Gastropoda; order Lepetellida; family Haliotidae; genus Haliotis; species Haliotis cracherodii. Next base: position 30,103,216 of record NW_027266264.1, read on the forward strand.
TGCTGTCAACAGTTGCCCAATGTTCTTTTTCAACACAGTTGCCCAATGTCCTGCTGTCAACACAGTCCCCCAATGTTCTTTTGCCCACACAGTTACCCAATGTCCTGCTGTCAACAGTTGCTCAATGTTCTTCCGTCAACACAGTTGCCCAATGTTCTTCTGTCAACACAGTTACCCAATATTCTGCCAATCCTTTGTCCCCAAATGTCCTGCCGTCAATGCTGTGTCATCAACTCTTCTGCTGTCGACACTCAACTTTCCCTATGTTGGTGTGATCCAGGTCACACAGGTGACAACATAGGTATATTGATTATGACTCTCAGTACTATTCAGCTGACAGATCCATTATGATCCAGGAGGGTTACATGGCCTCAATAGATAACACGTTTCAATCTGTTTTTGAAAACTTCAATAGTCATGTAACATTGATACATCCAGTCCAGCAAGAGACCGATTCCCTCCAATTGATACCCAACTGGGACAGTACAGAAATCATTACCACCTTTGTGTGTGTCGACAAACAAGGAAATTGAACATATGTATTTCTGGCCAGCTGTTTGCCGACAGCCGGTTTTAATTATTTTTCACGCCTGATGACTTTGGTGGATATTACCCTAGCTTCAGCTTATGTATGTGTCCATCAATTTAGTGTTACATCCACATCTTTATTAATGATAAATAGTTCTCCATACATGAAGTACTCTGATACATTTTCTGTATTTGTCACATCTAATTATTTTGGTGACATTTCCAATTACCTATGCATGATTTATGATGACATTCACTGATTTGTCATCATGACCCGCCTCCTAGTTTATTTCCTATTGTGTACATTAGATATGATAGGACAGGTGCCTCGTCACACCAGTATGGAAGAGTAACCATAACTATTCATCAAACATTAATGAGTTACAAGAACGTCTATACAAGAAGACAGCAAGATGGGTGAGTGAGTATTAGTAATATTAATACATGAACTGCAGTTATTTGTAAACAAACGGTAAACCAAACAAACCATTTCTGGAAGTAAAATTAACACAGACGTAAAATGATCTTCACCACAAAAAATTTCCCCCGAGACCATCTCTTGACAACAGGACTTGTATTAATGTCAGGCAGCATAACTAAGGACAATATTGAATAGCCCACGACAAATTGCCCTCTCTTGAAAACTAATCAATTCAGTATTTTGAAGAGTTCAGATCAAGTCAGTCTGTCATATTGTTCAGATCAGTGTTCAATAAAATCAGATTTTCAGATCAAGTCAATATTTCCTAGAGTTCAAATCAAATCAGAATAGAGATTTGGTTTGGTTTGTTGTTTTACGCCGCACTCAGCAATATTCCAGCTATATGACGGTGGTCTGTAAATAATCGAGCCTGGACCAGACAATTCAGTGACTGACATCATGAACATTGATCTACGCAATTGGGATTGATGACATACATCAACCAAGTCAGCGAGCCTCAGCCGTCACTTGATATATTGTTTAATGACAAGTAGTCCCGTTAGTCACCTTTTACTGCAAGCATGGGTTGCTGAAGACCTATTCTACCCCGAAATTGGAATCAGAATAGAGATCAAATCAGTATCCCATAGAGTTCAGATCAAATCAGCATTCCATAGAGTTCCGATTAAATCAGTCGCCCATAGAGTTCCGATAAAATCAGTCTTGGACTGTTCTCCAAGATGACTGCTGAGACTGTTCTCCTAGATGACTGCTGAGACTGTTCTCCTAGATGACTGCTGAGACTGTTCTCCTAGATGACTGCTGAGACTGTTCTCCAAGATGACTGCTGAGACTGTTCTCCTAGATGACTGCTGAGACTGTTCTCGAATATAACTGCTGAGACTATTCTCCAAGATGACTACTGAGACTGTTCTCCTAGATGACTGCTGAGACTGTTCTCCAAGATGGCTGCTGAGACTGTTCTCCTAGATGACTGCTGAGACTGTTCTCCAAGATGGCTGCTGAGACTGTTCTCCAAGATGACTGCTGAGACTGTTCTCCAAGATGGCTGCTGAGACTGTTCTCCTAGATGACTGCTGAGACTGTTCTCCAAGATGACTGCTGAGACTGTTCTCCAAGATGACTGCTGAGACTGTTCTCCTAGATGACTGCTGAGACTTTTCTCTAAGATGACTGCTAAGACTGTTCTCCTAGATGACTGCTGAGACTGTTCTCCTAGATGACTACTGAGGCTGTTCTCCTAGATGACTGTTAAGACTGTTCTCCTAGATGACTGCTGAGACTGTTCTCCTAGATGACTGCTGAGACTGTTCTCTAAGATGACTACTGAGACTGTTCTCCAAGATGACTTCTGAGACTGTTCTCTTAGATGACTGCTGAGACTGTTCTCTAAGATGACTGCTGAGACTGTTCTCCTAGATGACTGCTGAGACTGTTCTCCTAGATGACTACTGAGACTGTTCTCCTAGATGACTGCTGAGACTGTTCTCCAAGATGACTGCTGAGACTGTTCTCCAAGATGACTGCTGGGACTGTTCTCCTCAAAGGTGACTGTTGAGGCAGACTGAATCTCTGACTCATCGTGACAATAACATGCTCTGATTCATGAAAATTATATATGCAGAAATTCTGCAAACAGAAGGGTTTCTGTGACATGGAGAACTACAATAATATTTGAGTGAACATATTAAACCAAGACCCTGCTATGACCACTATTTAAATGCAACATGTATGATGGAGGTAGCAGAATAAAAGATATCCATGGAGGTAATGATTAACATTACACAAAATGGGGAGGACAATGGCAAAATGAACAGGGAATAAATCAAACTAACCTGATTAAATCAAACTAACCTGATTAAATCAAACTAACCTGATTAAATCAAACTAACCTGATTAAATCAAACTAACCCAAATAAATCAAACTAACCTGATTAAATCAAACTAACCGGATGCCTCTAGTATATTAGTAACAATACAGAATATGGTTTAAACAATTAGATAACAGGTTTCACACAAGCAATGAAAGGGGAGATAATTAGGAAAGTTCAGCTTCACATGGTTTAAATACTCATGCATTGAGATGACATATGAGGATCCAAGTACAAAAATGTGACACATATGTGTACACAACATAGTAAATTTCAGATGATTTACAGGAGCAGCCTAACATTGGCAGCCATTTGGGGCCTGTTAGTCAATCCAGAAACTTCAATGTTCAGAGAACAGCGAGAGAAACTTCAAACTTCATAGAACAGGAAGGAGAAATGGCAGTGTTCACACATCAGGGAGGAAAAGTTTCCATGTTCCCACATCTGGGAAAAAGGAACTTTAATTGTGCACACACAACAGGGAGAGATAAACAAAAATGTCCTCACACAGGGAAGGAGGAACTTTAATTGTGCACACACAACAGGGAGAGATAAACAAAAATGTCCTCACACAGGGAAGGAGGAACTTTAATTGTGCACACACAACAGGGAGAGATAAACATAAATGTGCTCACATAGGAAAGGAGGAACTTTAATTGTGCACACACAACAGGGAGAGATAAACATAAATGTGCTCACACAGGGAAGGAGGAACTTTAATTGGGAACTCACAGGGGGAAAGAACTTTATTGTTCACACACAGGGAAGAACTTTACTTGTGCACACACAGGGAGGAACTTTAATTGTGCACACATAACAGGGAGAGATAAACATAAATGTCCTCACACAGGGAAGGAGGAACTTTAATTGTGCACACACAACAGGGAGAGATAAACATAAATGTCCTCACACAGGGAAGGAGGAACTTTAATTGTGCACACACAACAGGGAGAGATAAACATAAATGTGCTCATTTGGAGAAGAAGGAACTTTAATTGTGGACACACAGAGAAAAAGGAACTTCAATTGTGCACGCACAGGGATGAACTTTAATTGTGCACACACAGGGAGAAAGGAACTTTAATTGTGCACACACAGGGAGGAAGGCACTCTAATTGTTCACACAATAGGGAGGAAGGAACTTTAATTGTGCACACACAAGGAGGAAGGAATTTTAATGGCAACAGCATGGAGGGGGGGGGGGGGGGAACTGTCAGTAGGTGGGTAGTCCCTGTTACAAACACATGTTCAGTAAGTCTAACTAATGAAAGGAAATCAATACTCCTCTGTAAAGAAACACATTGTTTGCAAGAAGCTGTGTGCAGATGAAATTGATTGTCCCACCAGCCACCTGCTAACAGGCTAACATCAATGGCTGAAGCCAGTACTTGAGAGCTTATTGATTCCTCGTTGTCACTTTCCCCAACCAGGATGTTGTCTCCACATAGTACAGGAGAAAAGGAAGATCTAGTTAACAGTAAAAGTATACTCCAGAAACAAATTGAAGTCAGATGACATTCACTGCCACCAAAATCTGAATTACTGACACATCTCACTGATAATGAATCTGAGGAATCTGTCACACATACATTATTTTCAACAACCTATCATTGTTTCATTAAACAATATTTAAAACAATCAATCAAAGAGATTTGTTCACAACAATCAGGGAGTCCTTTCATCGTGACATCCAGTTGGGCTTATTAACCAATCAGAGTCCTCCTTTATGACATTCATAAAATCTTATCAATGTTCTGATATAAGATGGTAGTGTTCTGATGTATGTGATATCGCTCAATGGTAGAGTTCGGATGTAAGTGATATCACTCAATGGTAGCGTTCTGATGTAAGTGATATCACTCAAAAGTAGAGTTCGGATGTAAGTGATATCACTCAATGGTAGCGTTCTGATGTGAGTGATATCACTCAACGGTAGAGTTCGGATGTAAGTGATATCACTCAATGGTAGAGTTCTGATGTAAGTGATATCACTCAATGGTAGCGTTCTGATGTAAGTGATATCACTCAATGGTAGAGTTCTGATGTAAGTGATATCACTCAGTGGTAGAGTTCGGATGTAAGTGATATCACTCAATGGTAGCGTTCTGATGTAAGTGATATCACTCAATGGTAGAGTTCTGATGTAAGTGATAGTAGTATGGTTGAGTTGTGATGTAAGTTATATATGTAGAATGGTCGAGTTCTGATATAAGAGATATCACTCAGAAGTATGGTAGAGTTTTGATCTTTGTAAAATCACTCAATGGTAGAGTTCTGATGTAAGTGATAACAGTAGTACGGTAGAGTTCTGATGTAAGTGATAACAGTAGTACAGTAGAGTTCTGATGTAAGTGATAACAGTAGTACAGTAGAGTTCTGATGTAAGTGATAATAATAGTACAGTAGAGTTCTGATGTACGTGATAACAGTAGTACGGTAGAGTTCTGATGTAAGTGATAATAGTAGTACAGTAGAGTTCTGATGTAAGTGATAATAGTAGTACGGTAGAGTTCTGATGTAAGTGATAACAGTAGTACAGTAGAGTTCTGATGTAAGTGATAATAGTAGTACGGTAGAGTTCTGATGTAAGTGATAACAGTAGTACAGTAGAGTTCTGATGTAAGTGATAATAGTAGTACAGTAGAGTTCTGATGTAAGTGATAATAATAGTACAGTAGAGTTCTGATGTACGTGATAACAGTAGTACGGTAGAGTTCTGATGTAAGTGATAATAGTAGTACAGTAGAGTTCTGATGTAAGTGATAATAGTAGTACGGTAGAGTTCTGATGTAAGTGATAACAGTAGTACAGTAGAGTTCTGATGTAAGTGATAATAGTAGTACGGCAGAGTTCTGATGTAAGTGATAACAGTAGTACAGTAGAGTTCTGATGTAAGTGATAATAGTAGTACGGTAGAGTTCTGATGTAAGTGATAATAGTAGTACGGTAAAGTTCTGATGTAAGTGATAACAGTAGTACAGTAGAGTTCTGATGTAAGTGATATCACTCAATGGTAGAGTTCTGATGTACGTGATAACAGTAGTACCGTAGAGTTCTGATGTAAGTGATAACAGTAGTACGGTAGAGTTCTGATGTAAGTGATAATAGTAGTATGGTAGAGTTCTGATGTAAGTGATAACAGTAGTACAGTAGAGTTCTGATGTAAGTGATAATAGTAGTACGGTAGAGTTCTGATGTAAGTGATAATAGTAGTACGGTAGAGTTCTGATGTAAGTGATAATAATAGTACAGTAGAGTTCTGATGTAAGTGATAACAGTAGTACGGTAGAGTTCTGATGTAAGTGATAACAGTAGTACGGTAGAGTTCTGATGTAAGTGATAATAATAGTACAGTAGAGTTCTGATGTACGTGATAACAGTAGTACAGTAGAGTTCTGATGTAAGTGATAACAGTAGTACGGTAGAGTTCTGATGTAAGTGATAATAATAGTACAGTAGAGTTCTGATGTAAGTGATAACAGTAGTACAGTAGAGTTCTGATGTAAGTGATAATAGTAGTACGGTAGAGTTCTGATGTAAGTGATAACAGTAGTACAGTAGAGTTCTGATGTAAGTGATAATAGTAGTACGGTAGAGTTCTGATGTAAGTGATAATAGTAGTACAGTAGAGTTCTGATGTAAGTGATAACAGTAGTACAGTAGAGTTCTGATGTAAGTGATAATAGTAGTACGGTAGAGTTCTGATGTAAGTGATAACAGTAGTACAGTAGAGTTCTGATGTAAGTGATAATAGTAGAACGGTAGAGTTCTGATGTAAGTGATAACAGTAGTATGGTAGTGTTCTGATGTAAGTGATAATAGTAGTATGGTAGAGTTCTGATGTAAGTGATAATAGTAGTACGGTAGAGTTCTGATGTAAGTGATAATAGTAGTACGGTAGAGTTCTGATGTAAGTGATAACAGTAGTACAGTAGAGTTCTGATGTAAGTGATAATAGTAGTACGGTAGAGTTCTGATGTAAGTGATAACAGTAGTACAGTAGAGTTCTGATGTAAGTGATAACAGTAGTACGGTAGAGTTCTGATGTAAGTGATAATAGTAGTACGGTAGAGTTCTGATGTAAGTGATAATAGTAGTACGGTAGAGTTCTGATGTAAGTGATAATAATAGTACAGTAGAGTTCTGATGTAAGTGATAACAGTAGTACGGTAGAGTTCTGATGTAAGTGATAACAGTAGTACGGTAGAGTTCTGATGTAAGTGATAATAATAGTACAGTAGAGTTCTGATGTAAGTGCTATCAGTAGTATGGTAGAGTTCTGATGTAAGTGATATCACTGGTAGGGTAGAGTTCTGATGTAAGTGATAACAGTAGTACGGTAGAGTTCTGATGTAAGTGATAACAGTAGTACAGTAGAGTTCTGATGTAAGTGATAATAGTAGTACGGTAGAGTTCTGATGTAAGTGATAACAGTAGTACGGTAGAGTTCTGATGTAAGTGATAATAATAGTACAGTAGAGTTCTGATGTAAGTGCTATCAGTAGTATGGTAGAGTTCTGATGTAAGTGATATCACTGGTAGGGTAGAGTTCTGATGTAAGTGATATCACTCAATGGTAGAGTTCTGATGTACGTGATAACAGTAGTACAGTAGAGTTCTGATGTAAGTGATAACAGTAGTACGGTAGAGTTCTGATGTAAGTGATAATAGTAGTACGGTAGAGTTCTGATGTAAGTGATAATAATAGTACGGTAGAGTTCTGATGTAAGTGCTATCAGTAGTATGGTAGAGTTCTGATGTAAGTGATATCACTGGTAGGGTAGAGTTCTGATGTAAGTGATATCACTTAAAGGTTTGGTTCTGATAAACGTACAAGCAACAAAACCATTTCAATCATCATAAGAAATATCTGCCAAAAGCAAAGTCAGTTTGTCTAAGTGCACACATGCACTCGCACGCACAAGCACGCACCCATCCACGCGTGTGTCACATATATGGTGCATCATAGAATATTAGGAACATCTCCATCAAAGGTAAAGTAGCACAGAAGTGAATAAGGACAAAAGCATGCCAGCTGACTACACTGACTAACCTCAGTGAGTTGGGTGATGACTCCATCATAGGCCTTGAGCCACAGAACCTGAGCTGTTGATGGCATTTCTTGACTTGTGTTGTTGTATGTTCCTTCGTAGGAATCATTGCAGTAATCCTGGGTGCTCTGGCGACTCACGTTGGAAGATGACACTCTGCTGTTGACAGGGCTGAAAAGACATGTCAGCACAATGTGAGGACAAGATACTGTAGGCTATTGTAGAGGTCATAACAACACAGTAGACTATTGTAGAGGCCAGAACAACACAGTAGACTATTGTAGAGGTCATAACAACACAGTAGACTATTGTAGAGGCCATAACAACACAGTAGACTATTGTAGAGGCCATTACAACACAGTAGACCATTGTAGATGCCATAACAACACAGAAGACTATTGTAGAGGCCATAACAACACAGTAGACTATTGTAGAGACCATAACAAAACAGCAGACTATTGTAGAGGCCTCCATAACAACACAGTAGACTATTGTAGAGGCCATAACAACACAGTATACTATTGTAGAGGCCTCCATAACAACACATTAGGCTATTGTAGATGCCATAACAACACAGTATACTATTGTAGAGGCCATAACAACACAGTAGACTATTGTAGAGGCCATAACAACACAGCAGACTATTGTAGAGGCCTCCATAACAACACAGTAGACTATTGTAGAGGCCAGAACAACACAGTAGACTATTGTAGAGGCCATAACAACACAGTAGACTATTGTAGAGGCCATAACAACACAGTAGACTATTGTAGAGGCCAGAACAACACAGTAGATTATTGTAGATGCCATAACAACACAGTAGACTATTGTAGAGGCCATTACAACACAGTAGACTATTGTAGAGGCCAGAACAACACAGCAGACTATTGTAGAGGCCAGAACAACACAGTAGACTATTGTAGAGGCCATTACAACACAGTAGAGTATTGTAGAGGCCAGAACAACACAGTAGACTATTGTAGAGGCCAGAACAACACAGTAGACTATTGTAGAGGCCAGAACAACACAGTAGACTATTGTAGATACCATAACAACACAGTAGACTATTGTAGAGGCCATAACAACACAGTAGACTATTGTAGAGGCCAGAACAACACAGTAGACTATCGTAGATGCCATAACAACACAGTATACTGATGTAGAGGTCATACAAATGCAGTAGGTTATTGTAGAGGTCATACAAACACAGTAGGCTATTGTAGAGGCCATAACAACACAGTAGACTATTGTAGAGGTCATACAAACACAGCAGACTATTGTAGAGGCCCTAACAACACAGCAGACTATTGTAGAGGCCAGAACAACACAGCAGACTATTGAAGTGGCCAGAACAACACAGCAGACTATTGTAGAGGCCATAACAACACAGTAGACTATTGTAGAGGCCAGAACAACACAGAAGACTATTGTAGATGCCATAACAACATAGAAGACTATTGTACAGGCCATAACAACACAGTAGACTATTGAAGAGGCCATAACAACACATTAGGCTATTGTAGATGCCATAACAACACAGTAGACTATTGTAGAGGCCATAACAACACAGTAGACTATTGTAGAGGCCATAACAACACAGCAGACTATTGTAGAGGCCAGAACAACACAGCAGACTATTGTAGAAGCCTCCATTACAACACAGCAGACTATCGTAGAGGCCATAACAACACAGCAGACTATTGTAGAGGCCAGAACAACACAGCAGACTATTGTAGAGGCCTCCATAACAACACAGAAGACTATCGTAGATGCTATAACAACACAGTAGACTATTGTAGATGCCATAACAACACAGAAGACTATTGTAGAGGCCAGAACAACACAGTAGACTATTGTAGAGGCCATAACAACACAGTATACTATTGTAGAGGCCATAACAACACATTAGACTATTGTAGAGGCCAGAACAACACAACAGACTATTGTAGAGGCCATAACAACACAGTAGATTATTGTAAAGGCCATAACAACACAGTAGACTATTGTAGAGGCCATAACAACACAGTAGACTATTGTAGATGCCATAACAACACATTAGGCTATTGTAGAGGCCCTAACAACACAGTAGACTATTGTAGAGGCCATAACAACACAGTAGACTATTGGAGAGGCCTCCATAAGAACACAGCAGACTATTGTAGATGCCATAACAACACAGTAGACTATTGTAGAGGCCCTAACAACACAGAAGACTATTGTAGAGGCCATAACAACACAGTATACTATTGTAGAGGCCCTAACAACACTGTAGACAGTGTATAGGCAATAACAACATACTGTAGGATATTTAGGAGGCCAATACAACACATTGAGGAAAGATGTAGAGGCCATTTCAAGACAGTAGACTACATCATACTGTTGACCATTGTAGGGGTCATTAAGACATACTGCAGGCTATTGAACAGGCCATTACAACATGATGTGGAGTTAGGTGAGAGGAACAATCCTGTGACAAATGTGAACTACAAACCACACAGACTACATGCCTAGTGACATTACCCATATCCATCAAGGAATAATTTCTGACCAATGTTTTTACAAACATGCATTTTCTACTAACCACAGTCCACAGTCACAACAATAACTGCAGGCACTTTTCGCTCCATTCCAAAATGTGGCTACCACAAGTTTTCCATACATATTTCCTGAATCTCAGTGAGAGCAAACTGAAGCCAGATGGAGAACAAATAATTTTCTGGTGTTATTACAATGACCTTTTAACATAATAATGTACAGATTTATGTGTAATTGCCAGGACTAATGGCAACAGGTTCCGGTCTAACACCAGGCAGTTGATATAAGCTCATAGATACATCATTCTGTCATTCTACATGTCAAGGTTTCAATTTGAAACACTGTGTATCTATGTTGGATTTCTATATATAACACTGTGTATCTATGTTAGATTTCTATGTATAACATTATGTATCTATGTTGGATTTCTATATATAACACTGTGTATCTATGTTAGATTTCTATGTATAACATTATGTATCTGTTAGATTTCTATATATAACACTGTGTATCTATGTAAGATTTCAATGTATAACACTATGTATCTATGTTAGATTTCTACATATAACACTGTGTATCTATGTTAGATTTCTATATATAACACTGTATCTATGTTAGATTTCTATATATAACACTGTGTATCTATGTTATAGTCTGGAAGGTAATTGAAGGTACCGACGTTTACTACAACATCTGAAAAACTATTGGACCTACTCCAGTCAAAGTTGGTATGAGATTATTAAACAGTCATACATAACTGGATATTACATTTAAAGACAGTCGGTTGATGAATAAAAAATCTGTCTATTTAGCTATCACTATATTGCATCAACAACCAGACCTGTTCGTCACAGGTGGAACGAGCATTCATTGAAACAGCCATCTGCATAATGCTACCCCTGCGTCACAGGGCCATATGACACAGTTGAACCAATCAACTCAACTCGAAAGGGTGCACGGGAATCATGCACGTTGAGACGCCCAACCCCCCACACCACCCACCCGCGGCCGGCTACGTCACTGAGAATAATACATTTAATGCTACATAATAAATATGACCTTGATATTTTCTTCAATAATGTCCTTGACATTCTCTTTCATGTGTCCATAATGTTGTCCTAGGTATCTACCCTAGAAAATGTTATATTGTCATATATATTGTGTTGATATCAATTGTAAATATTTCTACAGCAGTCTTACTAAGTTTCCCAATGTGATCAAAGTACACCATTTGTTTACAAATTTGTGCCATTTTGGAATTGTGTTAAAAATGAAGAATTCTTTTCATTTCATATACATATTCATCTTAACAAAGCCGGCATTAAGGAGTACTAGTATTACATTTAATGTTTATGTCAACGTTTGCATTATACATGAGCTCAGCAGTATCTGGTAATGTAAAACTCAAAAAGACATTTTTATGAAACAAAATGTCAACCCTAGGGAATTGGTATCAACATAATTAACATCAACTTCAACTGAACTGTGTGTTTCCAAGCTGTCTTTGTTCAGCTGAAAGCTAAATGTCACCAACAGATCAGCCCTCTACTTAACATAAGTACCACACTGGCGGGGACAATTACACATGAATAACACTAATGACTACAAGCAGCTGGAAATGGCAAATTATATTTGCTTCACATTAGAAATGTTTAATGTAATATGCATTGAATTTAATTCCAATAGTCACTGTGTATTTAATTGTATCCCAATAGTCACTGTGTATTGAATGGTATCCCAATAGTCACTGTGTATTTAATTGTATCCCAATAGTCACTGGGTATTGAATTGTATCCCAATAGTCACTGGGTATTGAATTGTATCCCTATAGTCACTGTGTATTGAATTGTATCCCAATAGTCCCTGGGTATTTAATTGTATCCCAATAGTCACTGGGTATTGAATTGAGTAACTATAGTCACTATGTATTGAATGGTATCCCAATAGTCACTGGGTATTGAATCACAATAGTCACTGTATATTGAATCCCAATAGTCACTGTGTATTGAATTGTATCCCAATATTATAGTCACTGTGTATTGAATTGTATAACTATAGTCACTATGTATTGAATGGTATCCCAATAGTCACTGGGTATTGAATTGTATCCCAATAGTCACTGGGTATTGAATCCCAATAGTCACTGTATATTGAATCCCAATAGTCACTGTGTATTGAATTGTATCCCAATATTAAAGTCACTGTGTATTGAATTGTATCCCAATAGTCAATGTATTGAATTTAATTCCAATAGCCACTGTGTATTAAATTGTATCCCAATAGCCATTATGTATTAAATTGTATCCCAATAGTCACTGTGTATTGAACTGTAACCCAATACAGTCAGTGAGTATTGCAATATATTCCCAGCAAAGTACTTAATCTATCACATACAGTCTAATCTGACAGTACTAATCCCTATTACCCATCCACAAGCCAGTGTTCTGGAGTGCAGGTAAAGTGAACCGAAGCTGTAGCAAGATTAGCCATCTCCTGTTTAACCTTAATGTCAAATGATGATCGACTACCGTGTCTCCCTCGAGATTATCAACTGAGGTAGTCTGAAGAAAATAAACTATCATTTGTGACATACTGTGAACATTAAAACCATGTGTGCCATTTGGGTATTTGTTCTACATGGTCTTGCAGAGCGTGAAACATACGTAAGTGCAACCTCTCCTCAGACAAGGGTCTTATTACAGTGTGTCACTATGGTCAGAACTTGATTCATCACTGCTGTGGGAGAATAAATATACACTGAGAAACAACTAACTATAACTCAGACACAACTGTAGGCTTATGTCCATAACACAATCCCACGGAGTCCAATAAAATCTGTATACACTGCAGGTAATACAGGTCACGGTACTGTACATGTGCTCTGTGCAAAGTGGGACATCTGGCTGGGGGCTCATGTCTAATTATGTGGTATAATATTTTAACCTAATCCCAACATCTCACATACCAAACCATAATCTTTGGGCCTCATTTACTAAACTATGATCTTAGGGCCTCACTTTAATACTAAGATGTAAATGTTGGGCCTCATTTACTAAGCTGTAATCTTAGTGCCTCACTTCAATACTAAGATGTAATCCCTGGGCCTCACTTACTAGGCTATAATCTTTGGGCCTCATTTACTAAGCTATAATCTTAGTGCCACAGTTCAATACTAAGATGTAATCCTTGGGCCTCATTTACTAAGCTATAATCTTAGTGCCTCAGTTCAATACTAAGATGTAATCTTTGGGCCTCACTTACTAAGCTGTAATCTTAGTGCCTCACTTTAATACTAAGATGTAATCCTTGGGCTTCACTTACTGAGCTGTAATCTTAGTGCCTCACTTTAATTACTAAGACGTAATCCTTGGGTCTCACTTACTAAGCTATAATCTTAGGGCCTCACTTACTAAGTTATAATCTTAGTGCCTCACTTTAATACTAAGATGTAATCCTTGCGCCTCACTTACTAGGTAAACCCTAGGTCATCACTTTGATACTAAGATGTAATCCTTGCGCCTCACATACTAGGTAAACCCTAGGTCATCACTTTAATACTCTGATACATTCCGTGGGTCTTAGTAACAATCACACCACCTCACTAACTGGCTACATACATGGCTTCACTGTAATACTCAGATATATTTTTACATATATGTCTCAGTTTAGTACTAACACTAGCTAGACTCTCAGTTTAACAGAAAGATATCCTTTCCATGGCCAAAACGCATTTATACATAATGATTTTACGGTTTCAAAATGCTGATATATTTTTTTCGGGAGAAAGACCAATCCAGGATTAAATGAAATGAAATATGAGTTTACAAAACACCTGATCCTTTTCTAACTGCTGTACTGGACATTCATTCATGAAACATTTTGTTCAAATTGTTCTGTTTAATCCCAAATTGTTTCTCTCTCGAAAAAACATACCAGCGTTTTGAAAACCACATTTTCATAATGTGCAAATACGACCAGGTTGTTCTCTCGAGAAAATATCCTGGCTGTGCCAAGGATATAATTGTAGGGCCTCATTGTAATAGCCAGCTAAAGTCTAGGGCCTTGTTGTAATAGCCAGCTAAAGTCTAGGGCCTCATTGTAATACCCAGCTAAAGTCTTGGGCCTCATTGTAATACCCAGCTAAAGCCTAGAGTCTCATGACGTAATACCCAGCTAAAGTCTAGGGCCTCATTGTAATACCCAGCTAATGTCTAGGGCCTCATGGTAATACCCAGCTAAAGTCTAGGGCCTCATTGTAATACCCAGCTAAAGTCTAGGGCCTCATGGTAATACCCAGCTAAAGTCTAGGGCCTCATGGTATACCCAGGTAAAGTCTAGGGCCTCATGGTAATACCCAGGTTAAGTCTAGGGCCTCATTGTAATACCCAGCTAAAGTCTAGGGCCTCATGGTAATACCCAGCTTAAGTCTAGGGCCTCATGGTAATACCCAGCTTAAGTCTAGGGCCTCATTGTAATACCCAGCTAAAGTCTAGGGCCTCATGGTAATACCCAGCTAAAGTCTAGGGCTTCATTGTAATACCCAGCTAAAGTCTAGGGCCTCATAATGTAATACCCAGCTAAAGTCTAGGGCCTCATTGTAATACCCAGCTAAAGTCTAGGGCCTCATGGTAATACCCAGCTTAAGTCTAGGGCCTCATGGTAATACCCAGCTTAAGTCTAGGGCCTCATTGTAATACCCAGCTAAAGTCTAGGGCCTCATGGTAATACCCAGCTAAAGTCTAGGGCCTCATTGTAATACCCAGCTAAAGTCTAGGGCCTCATAATGTAATACCCAGCTAAAGTCTAGGGCCTCATTGTAATACCCAGCTAAAGTCTAGGGCCTCATGGTAATACCCAGCTTAAGTCTAGGGCCTCATGGTAATACCCAGCTTAAGTCTAGGGCCTCATTGTAATACCCAGCTAAAGTCTAGGGCCTCATGGTAATACCCAGCTAAAGTCTAGGGCCTCATTGTAATACCCAGCTAAAGTCTAGGGCCTCATAATGTAATACCCAGCTAAAGTCTAGGGCCTCATTGTAATACCCAGCTAAAGTCTAGGGCCTCATTGTAATACCCAGGTAACGTCTAGGGCCTCATTGTAATACCCAGGTTAAGTCTAGAGTCTCATAATGTAATACCCAGCTAAAGTCTAGGGCCTTGTTGTAATACCCAGCTAAAGTCTTGGGCCTCATTGTAATACCCAGCTAAAGTCTAGGGCCTCATGGTAATACCCAGCTAAAGTCTAGGGCCTCATAATGTAATACCCAGCTAAAGTCTAGGGCCTCATTGTAATACCCAGCTAAAGTCTAGGGCCTCATGGTAATACCCAGCTTAAGTCTAGGGCCTCATGGTAATACCCAGCTTAAGTCTAGGGCCTCATTGTAATACCCAGCTAAAGTCTAGGGCCTCATGGTAATACCCAGCTAAAGTCTAGGGCCTCATTGTAATACCCAGCTAAAGTCTAGGGCCTCATAATGTAATACCCAGCTAAAGTCTAGGGCCTCATTGTAATACCCAGCTAAAGTCTAGGGCCTCATTGTAATACCCAGGTAACGTCTAGGGCCTCATTGTAATACCCAGGTTAAGTCTAGAGTCTCATAATGTAATACCCAGCTAAAGTCTAGGGCCTTGTTGTAATACCCAGCTAAAGTCTTGGGCCTCATTGTAATACCCAGCTAAAGTCTAGGGCCTCATGGTAATACCCAGCTAAAGTCTAGGGCCTCATTGTAATACCCAGGTAACGTCTAGGGCCTCATTGTAATACCCAGGTTAAGTCTAGAGTCTCATAATGTAATACCCAGCTAAAGTCTAGGGCCTTGTTGTAATACCCAGCTAAAGTCTTGGGCCTCATTGTAATACCCAGCTAAAGCCTAGAGTCTCATAATGTAATACCCAGCTAAAGTCTAGGGCCTTGTTGTAATACCCAGCTAAAGTCTAGGGCGTCATTGTAATACCCAGCTAAAGTCTGGGGCCTCATTGTAATACCCAGCTAAAGTCTAGGGCCTCATTGTAATACCCAGCTAAAGTCTAGGGCCTCATTGTAATACCCAGCTAAAGTCTGGGGCCTCATTGTAATACCCAGCTAAAGTCTAGGGCCTCATTGTAATACCCAGCTTAAGTCTAGGGCCTCATTGTAATACCCAGCTTAAGTCTAGGGCCTCACTACTGACCTGTAATCCTGGGTGCTCTGTCGGCTCATGTTCATGGAAGAGTTACGACTCATGGCTGGGCTGAAAAAGAAGCGTGACTGTGTAGAAACTAGGTGACCACAGTCAGAAATATTATCTGGAAACACAAGTGGGTGTTAGCATAAACAATGATCCCAGCAGTTACGGTACAATGACACACAGTTTGTCAGATCATAATACTGACAACCTCTACTCCCGGTGGTAGTCAGGTCCGGTGTCCAGCATGGGTAAAGGGGACTTGTTTGCCCCAGCTTCCCTGTGGAAAATTAAATATGAGTAGAAACTCACTACTTCTAGTTTCAAAAAGTAAAGAAAATGTGTTCACATTATGCAAATGGTAAGCTTAAATATACTACCTGTGAAGTCTATGAAAAGGTGCACAAAGATAAAAAAAAGTGAAAAAATATTGGCAAAACGTTTCTCGGACCGCAAGTTGTTTAACAAACCCTAGCTTAACTGTTGTAATCTATTCATTTAAGAGTTTATCAAACTAAATCAACTTAAGTATTCCCCTTATGAGTGACCCTGTAGCCACTCTGAAGAAGTGTGTGAGTGAATATGATTTAACGCCGCTTTTAGCAATATTCCAGCAATATCACAGTGGGGGGACACCAGAAATGGGCTTCACACATTGTACCCATGTCGGGAATCGAACTCAGGTCTTCTGCGTGACGAGCGAACGCTTAACCACTAGGCTACCCGACTGCCCCCACTCTGAAGAAGATTTCGTTAATACTTCATCTGAATGTCAGAAAAAGGCCCAATAGCAGTTGCACCCGTACACACTTTAGAGAAACCTATCAAAGATCATATTCATGGCTAAAGTGGGATAAAAACCCATTGGTGTGTGTATGTTTGCGGGGGGGGGGGCAACTCTTGATACAATTAGAAAAGTGACTGCTACTTGTGCACTCATATATCGTGTTTCTTTGTTGTTTAATATCGCACTCAGAAATATTCTAGCGATTTGACGACAATCTGTATCGAGTCTGGACCAGACAATCCAGTGAATGACATTATGAGCATCGATCAACGCAATTGGGATACGATGACATACATCAACCAAGGATGACCACCCGATCCTGTGAGTCGCCTCTTACTACAAGCATCTCATATATCTAATATGAAAAGTTTAAAATGTGGAGCTAACTTCACTACCATAATGCCCAAGCACACTGAATGAAGGGTGGCTGAAAAGTTCAGAGCCCTATGATGGACTGTGGCCGTGGTGTTGGTTGCTGATTATTTTTGCCAATGATGCATGAGTGAATCGTTCCCACTTGTCGGTGTTAAATGTCCTCTAGAGCAGAAACGATGTCATCATCATTTGCATAATGCTTGCCAGTCAGTTCTTTCTTAAAGTTTGAGAAGAGATGGGAATCTGATGGTGCCAAATCTGGTGAATATCGAGGTGTTCAAGCCACAGTCATGCATTGCAGCCATGGCAGCAACAGACTTTTGCACAGGTTTATTGTCCACGTTGGACAGCACACCTTTAGTGACTATTCCATGAGATTTATCCTTGATAACAGATTAGCATAATATTGGCCATTAATGGTCAGACTTTTCGGGAGGTGGTACACCATCCAGTAGTCAAATGGAAGGCAGGAGATGTAACAGACGTTGCCTTCTTTGGAGAAGGAGACGTTAGATGTTTCCACTGCTTTGACTTTTAGTCTCTGGATGATAGTGGTGAACCCAAGACATCAATGGTTACAAATCACACAACATATCACCTGGCTCTGCATCAAAATGATGAAATTCTAAGAGGTGATGAACCTGGTGCCAGAAGCCTTGGAACCTAGCGTGCTGAAACCTGTTATACCCAGTTCATTCCTTAGAATGTTGTCAACTCTCTCAGGAGGAATGCCTACTGTATTGTGAGTCATTAATCATTCATAATCATATCTAGTATTTTATCAGCATTGTCCTTAGTGGTGGCAGTCGCAGGTCTTCCTGATCTTGGATCATCTTCCAGGTTCTCTCTTGCCTTCTCGGTTTGACTTCCCACCTCTTAACAGGGGCAGTGGGGTAGCCTAGTGGTTAAAGCGGTCGCTTGTCATGCCTAAGTCCCGAGGTCGATTCCCAACATGGGTGCAATGTGTGAAGCCCATTTCTGGTGTCTGTGATATTGCTGGAATATTGGTTAACGAGACGTTAACCCACTCACTCACTTCCACCTCTTAACAGTGGCAAAGGAAGGAGCATCAGTCCCAAAAGTTGACAACATGTACACATGGATAGCTGTTGGAGTTTACCATTTTTGTTGGAGATCCTTGACGACAATGCAGTAGATACTTCACAGAAAATTCCCAGTCACTTTGATTCCTACAAAATTATGCTGCCTGGTTGCACACTTGGTTCAAATGCAGCCTATAAGTATGGTCAGCATTGTACTTAATACATGCAAAGTGTTAAGCGTGTATGATACATCCTTTGCAGTTAGGCTCAGGGAATTTCTGCCTCCGCTCGTACCAGGCACATTCACCCTCACTCATTTATGTATAAGCTCTGAAAGATTTACTTTCAACAAGTACTTGATTAAGGTGGAGTTTTTATTCAAAAATAAAATTGTTGCTCCTGATCTGTTTTTAAAATAATCTTTTAAAAACACACCTTTTTGGAAAATATTCCAGTGAGACCGTTAATGATTGTGGACACAATGGATCAATAATTACATTTTCAGCAAATTCTTGAGGATGAAGGATTTCCATTTTGGAAATGTTAATTTCTTGAAACTGAGACTGCCCACATAGCAGTTTAGAGAAAGAGACAAGTGCTAATAGTGGCTGTCATGGTTATCAAAAGTTTCAATCAACACAGCTGACACATCAGGTGGTAACACCTTGGTCAGTGAAGTATGTTATCTAAGAGTTGTTTCTTCCACAATAAAACACTGCAGGGAGAAAAACCCATGAGGGGTGCAGCCCCGAGTGGTATATTCTCAGTGCAGTCTTTCATTGTATGATAAACAATGATCACAAGTTGTTTCCCTCGTATATGTGATATCAACATAATGTACAGCCTCTTTAAGGATGTTGATAAAATGTACAAGCTTTAAAAATATTTACCCTCATTTTAATATTGATGACTCCCTGAATACAATCCAACCTAGTAAACATAGGACAAGTACTTTTTATGAATAGATGGTTAAGATTCTCACAATCCTCATGTTGATTTTTTGTACCTTTTCTCCTAATACTGATTGCCATATCTCTACCATGTTTGAATGCAATCGTTCACCACTGCTTTGATGTGTGTAGCCTAGCCACATCTATGGCGAACAACTTACTTTCCTCTCAAAAATTCAATCGTCCAATATATGACATCATCAAGTTGCGAGCACTTATTCAAATCTCCAGAAATGATGTCATGACAGAATAATATTTTATCGTGCAATAAACCATGCTTTGTTTTTCATTGTTCTTTGTGATTTATCTGCCTTCTTTCTGCCTCCTTTGAGCTACCTGTAGTGCCTCCTCAGCCTGCCTATAAATAGAGGGTTGTACCTACAGTGTTTCATTGTGGTTGAAAAGCAGTTACTGCTGAACAACTGCTGGAGCAGGTACATGGAAACATGATTTTCTGGGTTCAGGCAACCATTGAGCGTCCTGGCCAGTTTTTGATTGCTCAAAGATGGCACAAAGGTCACAGCCCTGTGTAAAGGTGCCTTAACTTCTTTTGAGCAGTACATCACACCATGCCTTAATGATATGGGAGGAAATACCAAATTGATGCAGGTCTCAGTCACTGGCCAGAGAACCATCCTGACCTCAATCTCCATCAGGAAGACCAAACACACAGTGTATTGACTGATGGAAGAGACACCATCAGGAAGACCAAACACACAGTGTATTGACTGATGGAAGAGACACCATCAGGAAGACCAAACAGACAGTGTATTGACTGATGGAAGAGACACCATCAGGAAGACCAAACACACAGTGTATTGACTTGATGGAAGAGACACCATCAGGAAGGCCAAACACACAGTGTATTGACTGATGGAAGAGACACCATCAGGAAGGCCAAACACACAGTGTATTGACTGATGGAAGAGACACCATCAGGAAGACCAAACACACAGTGTATTCACTGGAAAATTCTTTTCACATCAGGAACATCAAAACACAATACCATGAAAAACAACATTCTGACAAAACAACAAAACTAAGTGTTGTTTAATGCCACAGCCTGTAAATAATTGATGCAGGACAAGGCAAACCAGGGTACTAAAAAACACAATTTTTCTCTCTAAAATTTCCACCGTCTAAGCCTACATTAATGCCATTAAGGACGTTCAGCATAACTAACACTGATCGTCTTTTGATAAAAAATGTAATAAAGACAAGTTAAAACATGCAGAAGAAAAAAGGAGAAAAACAGACGACTGGAGGAAATTTGATATATAAAGAGCCCAATCAATCGAAATGGAGTTTCCAGCTCTTTGTATCACAATTCAATTAGACTTTCAAAATGGATGGCAACTAATTAAAAGAACAAAGATGTACTACATTTGAGGCAAGTCAGTCTGTGAGATGAACGGTGACCTTTAACTACAAATACTGAAGGAATGTCGTGGTCACCTGAGAAAGCAATAACCTACAAACAAGATGACTACACTGGCTACCTACTGGACACCATAAGCATGGGCAAGTTCACTCAGATCATACCAGTAAGGAGGCGTGGCCTAAGCTGTGTACCCTACTTATGCTGTGACAGCAGTTTACATAAAAGTGCAATCTCATTTAAAGAAGATCCTTGTGCTTGCTACCGTTACAAATACAAGTAGATCTAAAGACCTTCCATTACAAGTCACATCAGAGGCACCTTCTATCGAACCAATAAGAACTTCGCTATCAAGATCACAAAAGTGAAAGCCCAAATGTGTTTTCTAATCATGCAAACCTAAAAGGCTGACATGTATGCTTTCCAGACAAAAGTCACGGGCGGTACAACTGATCCCGTCAAAATCATTGTCCCCCTCTCATTTTAATGGGATAAATATTTGAAACAAAACAGACATTACATAACCAATGGGAAGTACTGCTATACAATCTTGGCCATCAATTAGACATTCCAGAATTTTCTTTAGTTCAGTTTTCATATTTTGAATCGCAAAGTTTGTGAAAATAGTTCTCAAAGTGTATTCTGAAATGGAAGACACCATACAGCTCAAGAAAGCTGCTTTTTGATTGGCAAATGTCAACTTCCTGTCATTTCATTGGTCGGCCAAAGATCGCGAAATGTTGTTCTGATGTGACCTGAAATAGGATCTTCATGTAGCAGTAGCCCATACTAAGATCTGATTGAATAAAGGTGCAAAGCCAAAACAACCATTTCAATATACTTATAATATAATATACAATAAAACAATTCAATAGCAACTTGTTTTACTCAGTTCAGAATGTTGCTACCAATGAGTGTCATATCTAAAGGACATGTGGATGATTAAATCTTTTACTAGTTTTCCCAGAACAAGGACTAAATGTATCAGCTTCTGTGGTCCCCTAGTTTCAGACAGCAGGTAAAAGCATGCACTGTTTATCATGCAGATGTACTATGTACAGACACTACAGGGAGATCTACTGAACTGTGTCGAACAGCTCACCTGGCAGGGCTCATCATACTGAAACAGTGGGAGGTAGAAAACTCATCTAACATTCAAAACATCAACTCCAGTAAGGCTTCACAGTCACACAAAACCAACATTGCTGAACAACTCCAAACATTTCTCACGACCACAAAACAGGGTTTACCATAAGGATAGTGCCTTGATAGTCCAATTATATTTAGCACAGGAAAGTGGGCTTGAGTGAGTGAGTGCGTGAGTTGGGTTTAACGCCGCTTTTAACAGTATTCCAGTTATATCGTGGCGTGTCAGCTTAATGTGGGAGGAAAGCCCGAAGTGATACAGGTCTCAGACGTTTACCACTTCGGTGAAACCCACAAGCACGGGTATGGTGCTGACAAACCTAGAAACATAATCGGGGCGAACCGGGATTCGAACCCACAATCATAGGTTTCTGGCGTGCCCAAGGGACGCAACTCTGCACAGCGAATCGCGGCGCCTTAGACGACTGGGATAAACATTGGTAGGTGTTTAGCAATTACAAGCAAATCTTATTGTAGGGGTTAGAAATGATCATATTACAATCTAACTACTTACCTGTCGTTAATGAAAGATTGCGGCCGACTGTTGGGTCGACTATTGTAGTACAAGGGTTCTGAGTCGGTGTCACTTCGGCCTGGCTGGTACATGCCGCCATCTTGGTAGTAGTCCGGTTCCCGCTCAAACCCTCTGTCAAATGAGCGGTCAAACGAGTCAAAGCGAGGGTAGTCGCGATCCTCCCGCAACCTGTAGGGGTGGTCCGGGTGGCTGCGGTACTGGTGCGCTGATGTGTTGTGCTGGTGTTGTAAGGGGAAGTTGACATCGCTGGTGTAGTCACTGTCCTCAGACATTCCAGCTGAAACCCATTGGACAACAATAGGAAATCCACATCTCAGCCTTAATGTCTGATCGACAGGCGTAGATAGTTAACAAAATAGAAGGTTAACAGGATTTACATCTCAGGTTTAATGTCTGAATGACAAGAATAGATAGTTAACGGGATCTACATCTCAGGTTTAATGTCTCAATGACAAGAATAGATAGTTAACAGGATCTACATCTCAGGTTTAATGTCTGAATGACAAGAATAGATATTTAACGGGATCTACATCTCAGGTTTAATGTCTGAATGACAAGAATAGATAGTTAACGGGATCTACATCTCAGGTTTAATGTCTGAATGACAAGAATAGATAGTTAACGGGATCTACATCTCAGGTTTCATGTCTCAATGACAAGAATAGATAGTTAACGGGATCTACATCTCAGGTTTAATGTCTCAATGACAAGAATAGATAGTTAACGGGATCTACATCTCAGGTTTAATGTCTGAATGACAAGAATAGATAGTTAACGGGATCTACATCTCAGGTTTAATGTCTCAATGACAAGAATAGATAGTTAACGGGATCTACATCTCAGGTTTAATGTCTGAATGACAAGAATAGATAGTTAACGGGATCTACATCTCAGGTTTAATGTCTCAATGACAAGAATAGATAGTTAACAGGATCTACATCTCAGGTTTAATGTCTCAATGACAAGAATAGATAGTTAACGGGATCTACATCTCAGGTTTAATGTCTGAATGACAAGAATAGATAGTTAACGGGATCTACATCTCAGGTTTCATGTCTGAATGACAAGAATAGATAGTTAACAGGATCTACATCTCAGGTTTCATGTATGAGCAACGAGAATAGATAGCTATTAGGATCTATCTTGGACATTATTAGATACAGATAGCCAATATGACACTTTATTATAACACGTCAACTGGATGTGAGAGGTAAGACCTAAGTGATGCAGGTCTTAATAATGTACCACTTTGGTGAAACCCAAGAGCAAGGCATGGTGCCGGAAAACCTAGACACATAATCAGGGAAACATCTTGGATTCAAACCCACAAGCATAGATTTCTAGCAAGGGATGCAACTCTGCACCGCAACATGTGCCATAATAGATGACTGGTCCACCTGTGTCCCCTCCTACACAAAGACGATGGTTGTGTCACGTCACAGATCACACATCACAGATCACGCGTCACAGAATGTGCATCACAGATTGCAAGTTACAGTTCGCATGCCACAGATCTCACATGACCATGATCACAGAATGAAAATCATAGTTCACAGATCTCAAATCACAGAATGAACATCACTGTTCACACGTCACAGATCACACATTACAGATCGTGCATCACAGTTCGCGTGTCAAAGATCTCACATCACAGAATGAATGCAAAAGTTAACATTCCAGGAATGAAAGAGGAGTTCACGTAGCAGTTGGGCAACCTCTAAATTAGGTGAAGCAGACAATGTGTCTATGACACCAGTTGAGGGGCCCAGAACCAGTCTGTCGGTAAACACAAGCAATCACAACAACCTCCACAGTTGCTTCCAATCATGGCATCATCCTTGCTGCCAAGGAACGTATGTCTGCTGTGCAAGACATTCCCTTCCATCATGGAGGCTAGGAGGTTGACAACACACCATATGCCGAGACTGAAAAATGTGCAAGGGCAGTCTCCAAATTGTCTTAAACACAGTCTCCCAGAAGATTTGCTGGTTGAGTCTGTATGGTAATGAATGTGTGGAATTAATAACTGGAGTTAGTTGGTGTGTCTGTGACCATGATGGCCACTGGGCCAGGAGAGTGGTGAAGCTGACAGGCTTATATTGACCTGTCAAACCACATATAATGGTAATACATAATGGCTGCTGGTACGTGTAGCTTGTTCTGCTGTCAACCAACCGGTACTCATCAGTCATTAAATACAATGATATACCACAAAAGACAATGGCTACTCAGCAGTGATGTATATCATAGTGTATCTCCTCAACTGTGTCATGCAACACTAGCCACATGTGAGACAATCTCTACTGTATCACACAACACTAGTCACATGTGTGTCACTCTCTACTGATATAGCACTTCATTATATATACTCAGTACCAAAGGGCCTTATGATGTGAATAAATCACCAAAAATATGCTGTATAGATTTCGAAAGTGTTTTGTTTCATATAGAGTAGAAATAAACGTGTTTAAAGCAAAATTGACTTTGCCCTAATAACATCCAAAATGAGATGCAGAATAAACATGAACTTGAAGTTTTAGGTGCTTTATCTTTCTTTCATATAGATATATTGGAGAGGCTGGAAGCAGAAGTATATTGTGGTAATGACAAGATCGCTGATGTAATGACTTCTGCTGTAGGGCTGGGACAGGTAACTCAGATACTCACCCGGGTACACACAGGACTACCCGGACCCGAGGTAAGTCACGTGATTATATTGTTTAATGTCAAAAATTATTTAGAGCTCTATGGTTACACAATAAGTGACAAATTTCTTTCTGACTATGCACACACTCCTTCTGACTTATTATGTTTTCATAATGATATAACTTCAGTCAACATCAGTGTATGCATGACCAGATCGGATTATACATGTATCTAAATTTATTTTGTACGGTCAAACGTTTCTCAATCAGACATTTTGTACCTCTCTCTTGAGACCTACAGCGGGTACCCAGGTCGAGTCGGGTAATAGGGGGGGGGGGGGGGGGGGGGGGGGTACCTGGGTTGTAAATTTGGGAATCGAACCCGGGTCTTCGGTGTGACAAGCGAACACTTTAACCACTAGGCTACCCGAATATCTAATAAACATACTGAAAAAAAAGTAACAATGTTACTATTGTTTGTGAAACTTTCTGAAAAATGATGTATATTTTAAAGAAATGACGTATCTAATTATCCGATTCAAAAGTTAAGTGGTATATTCCCCCTGCACTGCCATTATATTGATGAAGGATTTATTGAATTAAATCAAAGTGTATTATTTTGTTAGCTCCTTCCCTTATATGTTGACTGTCGATGGACGGAATATCTGGTGAAACATATGATCGATATACTTACACTGAGAATAGGATGGTGGTCGGCGCGGTTGTTCTTGTAATGCAAGCATCTGTTGATGATAAAAGAACAACAAATCTAAATTGCTAAAAGAGGTATTAAGTAACAGATATACATCACAACAGAGTTTTAAATTTATTTATCCGTGGTTCCTAACACAATAAATATCCCTTGGCCAGGAACATGTGTATGTAATCTGTAATCTGTCACACGTCAATACCTTCCACATGATTACAATGAAGCAATACACTATTATCAGGAAGCTGCCTTGTACAGCGATGCCACCGCCATGGTGGCAGTGCGGCAGTGCGGCAGTGTGGCAGTGTGGCAAGTGTGGCAGTGTGGCAGTGTGGCAGAGTCCGTACTGCATCCAGGTAGAATATTCCCCAGGTGTACAACTGTGACAGTCTCTCACCACCAACCAAAACCATGCATCAATAATTCAGATTCCCAATTTCCTCAAAGGAACTTAATTTACATTTGTGAAGATTTCAGCATTAATCAGAGTAAGTGGAACCACCTGCTCCAGCATCCATGTTGCTCTACTGTTGTTGTTGTTGTTTAATGCTGCACTTATCTATACGATGGCAGTATGTAAATAATTGAGTCTGGCCCAGACAATTCAGTGTTTGACATCATGAGCATCGATCCATGCAATTGCCTTTCAAGGAGATGCATCAACCAAGTCAGCGAGCCTGACCACCTGATTACATTAGTCACCTCTTGCGACAAGCACAGTCGCCCCTTATGACAAGCATGGGTTGCTGAAGACCAATTCTAACGAAGATTTTCATGTGATGCTCTAACGGTGATATGATGAATGCAATGCAAGATTTGACAACAAAGAAAAGGTGGTATTCACATGGCATCCATAAGTAATATTAGAATCATAGCTATTAATATTCATGTCACTTAGATGAGAAGATCTAGTGAATGGTGAATACGGGTGAGTGGTGAATACAGGTGAGTAGAAGCACAGGTGAGTGGTGGATGGTGGTGAATACAGGTGGGTGGTGAATACAGGTGAGCAGTGAATACAGGTGAGTAGTGAATACAGGTGAGTAGTGAATACAGGTGGGTTGTGAATACAGGTGAGTGGTGAATACAGGTGTGGTGGTGAATACAGGTGAGTAGAAGTACAGGAGGGTGGTAAATAAAGGTGAGTGGTGTATACAGGTGATCAGAAGTACAGGATGGTGGTGAATACAGGTGAGTGGTGAATACAGGTGAGTGGTGAATACAGGTGAGTGGTGAATACAGGTGAGCAGAAGTACAAGAGGGTGGTGAATACAGGTGGGTGGAAGAACAGGTGAGTGGTGAATACAGGTGGGTGGTGAATACAGGTGGGTGGTGAATACAGGTGAGTAGTGAATACAGGTTTGGTGGTGAATACAGGTGAGTGGTGAATGCAGGTGAGTGGTGAATACAAGTGGATGGTGATTACAGATGAGTGGTAAATACAGGTGAGTGGTGAATACAGATGGGTGGTGAATACAGGTGGGTGGTGAATACAGGTGAGTAGTGAATACAGGTTTGGTGGTGAATACAGGTGAGTGGTGAATGCAGGTGAGTGGTGAATACAAGTGGGTGGTTAATACAGGTGAGTGGTGAATGCAGGTGAGTGGTGAATACAGCTGGGTGGTGAATACAGGTGAGTAGAAGTACAGGAGGGTGGTGAATACAGGTGGGTGGTGAATACAGGTGGGTGGTGAATACAGGTGGGTGGTGAATACAGGTGAGTAGTGAATACAGGTGTGGTGGTGAATACAGGTGAGCCGTGAATGCAGGTGAGTGGTGAATACAAGTGGATGGTGATTACAGATGAGTGGTAAATACAGGTGAGTGGTGAATACAAGTGGGTGGTGAATACAGGTGGGTGGTGAATACAAATGGGTAGTGAATACAGGTAAAGTGAGGAATACAGTTGAGCAGGCAGACAGATTTGATCAGCAACTGTGCAAGTGAAATCAGGCAGTACAATCAGCTGGAGATTAGAGGTGGTTGTGATTAAGCAGGTAACAGTGGCTGTGCTAGACAGGTGCAAGAAGTACCTCTTGGTTCATTGTGTTGAGGACTAAGAGCTTGTTTTGCAACTCAGCGGCCTCTGCCTCAGGCAGATCTGCAACAACATCTGAAGTCAGTCAAAGTACAAGGATATATTAGTGATTGCCCTCTCAAAGTATAACACACAAAGCAGTAATACAGGCACTGTAGCTCACATTCATGAGAGTCAAAGTACAAGGATATATTAGTGATTGCCGTTAGAGGTCATACATGCCCTAATGAAGCCTCATAAAGCAGTTATATAGCTACTGAAGCTCCCCTTCTAGTCAATTCACATGTGACTACAACTTGAAGGAGAGGTCTTACCCCATACATTGACATCCACATAATGACATGAGGAAAACAGTTTTCAGGAAAGATTACTGAAACTGACATACGTTTCCACTGACTTTAACAAGTTGAGCCAACAGTAACACAATTGCATTTTTGACTGTACAAACCCTTAAACTTAAAACAAGGGTTTGATATGTCACAGACATTTAACCATTTTATGAGTGATTCATTCAGTTTTCAATGGATTTACATATCCATAAAACCTAAAAACTGACATCTTGAATCTTTCCAAATGAAAATCCTACACCATTTTTTGCAAATAATGAAATGGTAAGTAAAAGAAGATGCTGACACAATGAACATATATATCTGATGTTGCTGTTCTTTAAAATATTTAAAGGGTGCACTGCAAAAATGTTCTAAATAAACAGTGAGAATGAATATGCCACAAAAAAGATTCAAGAATCTTAAATTCATAGAAGTAACACCCATTATCAAAAGGTTCACGAATCAAATCGTAAATCATATTTTTTCTCTGAGCTTTCCAATTACCGAGTTCTTTGCACCAATTCAATTCTAATACATCTTCACAACCCCACTGTACACTAAAACACAATACTACTCAAAAGAGTGAGTAAGTATGGTTTTACGCCACTTTTAGTAATATTCCAGCAATATCATTGCGGGTCACACCTGAAATGGGCTTCACACATCGTACCCATGTTGGGAATGGAACCCAGGTCTTCGGTGTGACGAGCAAACACTTTAACCACTAGGCTACCCGACTTCCCCGCTACTCAAAAGAATTTAAAGAAAACTCTATAGTTAATTTATCATGGCTATGACTGACTAACATGTGACCTATCCTTCTTGTTACATCTTACATAATGGCAGTTCATGTGACCTATCTTTCTTGTTACATCTTACATAACGACAGTTCATGTGACCTATCCTTCTTGTTACATCTTACATAACGACAGTTCATGTGACCTATCCTTCTTGTTACATCTTACATAATGGCAGTTCATGTGACCTATCCTTCTTGCTACATCTTACATAATGGCAGTTCATGTGACCTATCCTTCTTGTTACATCTTACATAATGACAGTTCATGTGACCTATCCTTCTTGCTACATCTTACATAACAGCAGTTCATGTGACCTATCTTTCTTGTTACATCTTACATAACGGCAGTTCATGTGACCTATCCTTCTTGTTACATTTTACATAATGGCAGTTCATGTGACCTATCCTTCTTGTTACATCTTACATAATGACAGTTCATGTGACCTATCCTTCTTGCTACATCTTACATAACGGCAGTTCATGTGACCTATCTTTCTTGTTACATCTTACATAACGGCAGTTCATGTGACCTATCCTTCTTGTTACATTTTACATAATGGCAGTTCATGTGACCTATCCTTCTTGTTACATCTTACATAATGACAGTTCATGTGACCTATCCTTCTTGCTACATCTTACATAACAGCAGTTCATGTGACCTATCTTTCTTGTTACATCTTACATAACGGCAGTTCATGTGACCTATCCTTCTTGTTACATCTTACATAATGGCAGTTCATGTGACCTATCCTTCTTGTTACATCTTACATAACAGCAGTTCATGTGACCTATCTTTCTTGTTACATCTTACATAACGGAAGTTCATGTGACCTATCCTTCTTGTTACATCTTACATAACGGCAGTTCATGTTACCTATCCTTCTTTGTCACATATTACATAATGGCAGTTCATGTGACCTATCATTTTTTCATTCATCTTACATAATGGCAGTTCATGTGACGCTATCCTTCTTGTTACATCTTACATAACGGCAGTTCATGTGATCTATCCTTCTTGTTACATCTTACATAACGGCAGTTCCTGTAAAAAATCCTTCTTGTTACATCTTACATAACGGCAGTTCATGTGACCTATCCTTCTTGTTACATCTTACATAACAGCAGTTCATGTGACCTATCCTTCTTGTTACATCTTACATAACAGCAGTTCATTTGACCTATCCTTCTTGTTACATCTTACATAACGGCAGTTCATGTGACCTATCTTTCTTGTTACATCTTACACAACGGAAGTTCATGTGACCTATCCTTCTTGTTACATCTTACATAACAGCAGTTCATGTGACCTATCTTTCTTGTTACATCTTACACAACGGAAGTTCATGTGACCTATCCTTCTTGTTACATCTTACATAACGGCAGTTCATGTGACCAATCCTTCTTGTTACATCTTACATAACGGCAGTTCATGTGACCTATCCTTCTTGTTACATCTTACATAATGGCAGTTCATGTGACCTATCCCTTTTGTTACATCTTACATAATGGCAGTTCCTGTGACCTATCTTTTTTGCTACATCTTACCATATGGCAGTTCAAAGCGAGCATCAATGAGGACGTTGTGTCCAGTTTGATGTTGGGTGCCGATCACTTCCCCGTTCTGCATAATAAGCTCAGCCTCCAGGGACAGCCATTTCCCCTCCCCCTCCTGTCAAAGCAAAACACATATTTAATATATAATGTGCACATTAACTGCACTATTCTGATATGTAGACTACACAATTGACAAGCCTGCAGCACACACTCAAACGACATGACACAAAGACGTGGCACACACTTACATCCTACATCATTAATCTATTACTCAATACATGATTCAAAAACACCCAGAAACCTCGACATGGCAAATGTTAATTGCATTTCAGAGGGATCAAACTAATGTAACCTTTGTACTTGTAGCCTAGTGAGTGAACAACTGGGCTACAGAGGCGTTGATAAATTACAATGCTCTTAAAGAGTCTGATAAAACACTCCCAACTGGGTTTGGCTGAGAATGTAAACACTCTGGGTTGGGAAAACCCCCATACCCAGGCTGAAACACCAAGCACCATCTATTAACGAGTTTTAGTACGGTACAGCTGGGAGGCACTTTCCGCTCACCAGGGTGGTCCTCTTTCCACTACACCACGGGGTTGTCTCTAGGGGAGGGTGAGTTATTTACCTGGTTGGAGTGGTGTATTTTGGTGAGGGGGAGCCAATGGAGGCCGATGAGTTTGTCCCACAGCATTCCCTTGTTCCAGACCTCGACGATCAAGCCTGTATCAAGCCGCATTGTCTCGCTGGAAACAAACACAAGTATTAGTTCAGTTGTTGTCTGCTGTTAACTCATGATATTCAACTTCTTTCTGCTTCCAGTACAAATTCAGTATTCATGCTTTGTGACATGAAACAAGTTAGAAGCCACATACAATGACAAACATGATCTGTAGTCTCCAATTGATGAAACTGAGTGAAGCGCACATAAAATATATCTGTGTGTGGTTCTCAGCCCATTATAACATTGAAATTTGTCAAACAAGTTCCAACCACTAACAAATTGCTTGTAAACAGAAAACAAAACAAAAAACAAATTGCCGTTAGAAATTATCAGTTTTAGATGATTGCTTGCTTGCCAGTAGACGTACACTCTTCACAGACAATAGAAACTGCAACAGTAACACACTCCTCAAAATGACCTACACACACTGTTCAGACAAGATAAGAACTGGTCTTCAGCAACCAATGATTGTCCTAAGAGGCCACTAACAGGATCCGTTGGTCAGGCTAGCTGACCAATTGGGAGGATCTATGTTCATGATGTCAATCACTGGATTGTCTGGTCTAGACTCGATTATTTACAGACTGCTGTCATATAGCTGGAATATTGCTGAGTGCAGCTTTAAACAACAAACAAACAAACACAATACACTGTGCAGATCAGACACACCTTATACCGGTTAACTCCCCTGCTTTTAACACTGTCTCAACCTGCTAAATCTCTGAGCCAGGACTACTACAGAATTTAAGATATATGCATAATATGCACTATTCCTATCTTGAACAAGATTGATTTTGCTCAAATCAGTCTCTGGACATGAGGCTTAAGTTGCACACTCTTCCATTTTGCGAACATCTCAAAAAGGGTGATGCAACGGTGCTCTGGAGAGTACTAACATGTGGTCTGCAGAAATAAGGGTTGCGTCTAAAATGGTTATTCCAGTAATATACACATCTGCAATCCAAAACTAAATTCCAAAACCCTATAGCAATCAGTCGGCACATCCCTGCCCGCCTACATCAGGCAGAAAGGTTCAGGCCTAAGTACCGGTAAATTAGCTCTTAACCCCTTTCTTTCTCAGGACATGTGAAAGGAAGTATTATAAATCATTCTGCCAAGATGCCTCTCACAGTCGAGGTCAACATCAAAGGCCAACTTGGAGATTGCAAAACTGATCAGGGAAATCCCAACAAAAGCATCAATTGATATGCAATTGATCTATCTTCCTTCGCCTGCGAACCCTGCCGGTACAGTCAGCTTGCCTGGCTGAGGGCAGGAGCAACACACAGGTCTTCCTCAACTTTCACAGCAGACGCAACAAGAACATCTATAAATAACTTGATGATTTATTTACCCTGGATTTCATTACACCCTAGCAACATACCCAAAGCACTGGCAAACCTGCAGGGTGCCAGCCTGGGTCTACTTTATGTCTCTGGCACATGCTACATCAGAATGTCTTCCTCAAATCAAGGTCACGACATGAAGGCCCCAATAGTCTCACAACAACACTGTCTAGCGGCTCAATGTTATATTTCGGATGACACTTTCTTCATGAAGTACAAATTCTAGTACTTATTCTGGTTGAGTTCAATCCGGGATTCGAACTCACACTGCCATAATGAGGCACCTAATCACAACCACACAAAGTCAGCGATCTAACCCACTCAGCCACCAAGGCTTCCACAAAATGGAAGTCCGACAACTGGTAGTCTTGATCACGTACTTTGTGTACCCCTCTGATAAGTGTTAAGTGTGAGTACCAGTTGTACCAATTGTTACATTTCACCACTTTCTAAAATGGCACTGTGTACTGTCTAGCTACTAAACGCTATAAACATATGGACATGTAGATCTGCAACACAACCTGAATTATTGGGGATTTGTGAAATTTGTGATGATAAATTTAAAACATATATGCCAGAGAATAATCAGATTCAATTATCTGCCGAAAAAAATTCAAATGGGTAAAAAAGGCAAAAAAAGTGGTGAAAATTTTATAAATGGATCACTGAATATCAGTATTGACACATGGTGTTCATGAAAAGGGTAAGCATGTCTTGCCCTGCCGGGGGGCATGGGGGGCCCAGTTGTCTAAGGCGCTGCGATTCGCTGTGCAGAGTTGCGTCCCTTGGGCACGCCAGAAACCTATGATTGTGGGTTCGAATCCCGGTTTGCCCCGATGATGTTTCTAGGTTTGTCAGCACCATACCCGTGCTCGTGGGTTTCACTGAAGTGGTAAACGTCTAAGACCTGCATCACTTCGGGCTTTCCTCCCACATTAAGCTGACAGGCCGCGATATAACTGGAATACTGTTAAAAGTGGCGTTAAACCCAACTCACTCACTCACTCTTGCCCTGCTGTTTGTGCATCCATGCTAGTTGCTCAACACCACACAGCAGTACTCCTGGTCTAGTGATGGACCAGTCTTTTCAAAAATACCTTTAAGATTCGGAAGCCACTGCTCTGATAATCCATAAAACAACCCATTAATCAAAGTTGCCCAGTGGATGTTTAACTTTTTACAGATTGTCAACCAAACAGCTGACAATGGACGTAAGTTATCGATATTGCTCATACCTGAAACATCATAGTCACATGCGTCATGTTTCAGATAAAAATGTGCTTGAAGTTATGGATATAACTCCCCACGAGGTCTTCATGGAGAATGTAAGCTTGGGAAGGAGGGAAATAGGGGAGGGCCATTGCCCCGACACAATTTCCCGACTCCCCGGGCTTACATTCTCCGTCAAGACCGAGGGGGGACTTTATATCCTACTTATGAACTGTCTAAGTGCAAGAAATACCAGGGAAAATAAGAAAACATTGATATACCTTATAGTGAAACAATACAGTGTATTGCGGTATAAACTGAATTCGATCAAAGCGTGCGAGAGAAAAAACACGTGCAGCCTGGACTAGATGGAATCATGACTTGATAATCTGAACAAATTCACATCACCTGCTCCAGAGGCTCAGTGGGAAAACAGTGGGTTAGAAAACTTAACAAGATATGTGAGGTTGCAGGTTCGCTTCACGTCATGGAATTTTCATGTTTCAAACAAATTTCTGACTTTTAACCAATCAGCAAACACAATTGTGGTCACATCAAGAGGCAAGTTTATTTAAAAGTTAAATTTCACAGAATGCCCACTTACCCGGGCATTTTGAGGGAATAATCCTTTACAGGTTTACTGGAGAAAAGTTGAACCTATATATTTATAACATTGTTAGACATTGTGACATTGTTAGAGGTTTATAATTTTAGTTCAGGTAGAAAGCTATATTTATAACATTGTTAGACATTATGACATTGTTAGAGGTTTATAATTTTAGTTCAGGTAGAAACATACTTGAATGAAACCATGATCCTCTGGATACACCAATGAGAAGCCGGCTTTAGCCTCCATGTACACTGGGCACATGAAAAGTAGAATCACTAATCCTTTACTTTGAGTGAATTGGGTTAATGCCACTTTGAATAGTAATTCAATCTCATCACAGCATGTCAGCTTTGATGTATCCTTTAAGGGATCATTCCCAGAGCTTCTTAATTTCAAATGGGCATAACTTATTGTACACTGTTTTTTAACCCGTAAGTCGTAACTGATAGTTAAAAAGAATTATGCGCAGATAGGGAATTCCATAATGATGTGTTGAGGTCATGTGTGGCTTTAGGTCCTCCTGTCTTGTGGCACGGCTTGATGGCATCCTTTAAATGTGGGAGGAGCAATGGAGGTGATGCAGGTCTCAGACAATGTTTGTTTGTTTGGGATTTGTTTGCAATTGGGATACGATGACATGTCAGCCAAGTCAGCGAGTCTGACCACACGATCACCTTAGTCGCCTCTTACGACAAGCACAGTCGCCTTTTACAGCAAGCATGGGTTGCTAAAGACCTATTCTACCCCGGATCTTCACAGGTACAGAGATTAATGATATTGGTGAGCCCATGATCACAGGTAGAGTGAGTGAGCAAGCTTTTACCAAGCTTTCAGCAATATTCCAGCAATATCTCTTCGAGGAGAGACACATGAAATGAGCTTCACACATTGTACCCATGTGGAGAAGTGAACCCAGGTCTTCGGCAGGACCAGCAGGCCACCAGGTTACCCTACTGCCCATTCACAGGTGGAATGCTGACAGACTAAGAATCATAGGATTCTGGCAAAAAGCAGATCTTGGTGCCTCGATGACTCAGTCACCTGTGCCCCCAATCCTCAAAGAAGTTAAAGAACACTCGATTCTTTTTTATAACCTACAGTGGCCATGTTTCTCTGCTAGGCAATTTTAGTATCAGAGGCACAGGGATGGTGGAAGCATATTGCCCAGACGTGATGAGGTTTTTTTTCAGGAGTCACCTATCCTGGTTTACTCATTTACGTAAGAAATACCACTGATTCACCACAGCAACACTAGGCATACTTCTGGCGGGAAAAGGTGGGTATATTTTAGCTCAGGACACTTTGGGATGGGCCATGACTGATCAACTGCATATTTACTGCTCTCTCACACCTCGATCCCCGAGTACAGACAACAGTGCGATCAATGAATCACACTGAACCAGCGTCCTGCTGGGCCTGATTCAGAAGTTCCTAATCAAACCCTTCTGGGACAATATGCCATAATCCAGCAGTGGCTTTCGACACTGTTGATGAAATATGTGCTTGGATAAAGCTTGGAAGTGTAGATCAGAGAAAATTAACCATGTAAACTGTCCATAAAGGAAGCACCCCAGTTCCCTGGCTGATACCTACAGCCCCTGGACACAAGGTGCAGCAGGGACCACAGAGGGAGAAAACGGTAAAGCAGCAGATCAATGGGTAGAAATCGAAGCATTAATTTGCTTTGGGGGCTCGGTGTTACTGATTGGAATGATACACGTCTGACATCAATTAATACCGGTCCGATGTTGCCACGGTAAACACAACACAGACTTACAAGGCCGGCTGAGCTGATCAGGGAAAGGGAGATAATTAGGGTGATTATCACTAAACACTGGGACAAGTCGGCCACAATGGAAGTGAGAGCTAAGTGATGGACTGAGTCGTCAGTGGGCAGGCTGTGGGTCAGTAGAAATAGGTTACACTGCAAATGAATGGAAGCATTACAAAGCGGAATATTGTCCTGTACTCAGGAATAATTAAGTTCAATGACTGATGATGTGGACTCCAGTTCTAATGCAAACAGAAGGCTATGTAGTTCACCTTTAGTGAGTAGGCCACAGACTCATTTAATAAAAAACAATTCCTAATTTGATCCAGTTGGATGTTATAATCAGAAACTTTGGTTCATACGCATTTCAGTTTATCTCTGTATGTTTATAGTTGACCTACTGAAATCTACAGTTGACCTTCCAAATGATATATATAGTTGACCTACTGACATCTACAGTTGACCTTCCTGATATGTATAGTTGACCTACTGACATCTACAGTTGACCTTCCAAATGATATATATAGTTGACCTTCTGACATCTACAGTTGACCTTCCAAATGATATATATAGTTGACCTTCTGACATCTACAGTTGACCTTCCTGATACATATAGTTGACCTACTGACATCTTCAGTTGACCTTCCAAATGATATATATAGTTGACCTTCTGATATCTACAGTTGACCTTCCTGATATATACAGTTGACCTTCCTGATATATATAGTTGACCTACTGACATCTTCAGTTGACCTCCCTGATACTTAAAGTTAACCTTCCTGATACATACAGTTGACCAACTATTTGACCTCACTTAATATCTACAGTTGACCTACTGACATCTACAGATGACCTCCCTGATATACATATAGTTGACCTACAGACAGCTTCAGTTGACCTCCCTGATACATACAGTTGACCATACTGATATATACAGTTGACCTACTGACATCTACAGATGACCTCCCTGATACGTATAGTTGACCTACTATTTGACCTCACTTAATATCTACAGTTGACCTACTGACATCTACAGATGACCTTCCTGATACATACAGTTGACCATCCTGATATCTACAGTTGACCTACTGATATCTACAGATGACCTCCCTGATACATATAGTTGACCTACTATTTGACCTCACTTACTATCTACAGCTGACCTACTGACATCTACAGATGACCTCCCTGATACATATAGTTGACCTACTATTTGACCTCACTTAATATCTACAGTTGACCTACTGACATCTACAGATGACCTCCTTGATATTCACAGCTGACCACTCAACAGCTGACAAACCTATATCTACAGTTGACTTACTGATATCTTTTGGGCAGGCCTTTGATAGAGACAATGGGTTTAAAGTCAATCTATAAATTGTGTACTGACATACCACAGCCTTCATTACACAACAAATCTATACAAAGCCTTTCCTTCTCAGCCCCTGTCATAGCCTTGACATGTCCCTGGGCTGCACACTAATCCAAAGATGCAAACAGAATTTCCTTGACACTGATTAGAACTACAAAATGAAAAACAGGACAAATTTACATATAAATCCTGATATCATATTGCTGACCTAGTGCATGAGGCTTGAACAATACTCGGCAAAGCAAAAAGCCACGACTACATTATCCTTCTTTACAGCTTCTACAAACGCTATTCAAATCTTTGGAAAAGCATGAAATTCAAATACAACCATCTTAAAAAAGTAGAATGAAATTCAAAATAGTTCTTTTACATTTGGGATCCACAAAGAAAAGAATCAATATGATTAAACTCCTTATAATAATCAATAAGTTTGACTCCTTTACTTCACAGAGATAATCTCTAGGGTGTATATTTGATTCGGAGGTTGCATGTCTTATGACCACATCAAATAAACTGTGAATCTTTATTCTGCAGACAATGAAGAAGTGTATGCGAAGCCAACTCCCAATTTCCGCTGCGACAAGCACGTCGAAGTGATATTGCTGAGTCCATACACCCTCGGCTCTGAGCACACACCAATAGCTGCTTGTAGTCACTGATAGCAGCAGTTGACATTTGGCTTCATTTCAACCACTAAGGCAAGATTTATTTTCATGATGTGAAATTGGGGCCATGCTGACACCTGCACCAGCATAGTAAAGATGGCTAGCAACAAATTGGACAATATAAAGACACAAACAAGAGTTGATTGGTTGTCGAGGGGCAAGCAGTCATTGATGGCATAACACTATCAATAGGTTCCTGTTCAGGCCCCCAGTTTCATTCCTAAAACTAATTTGCAAATTTTCAACGATGAAAAGTACTTCATGCGCTGGCTACAAAGGGTGATGGGAAAATTGCCAGCATCTCTACCTTAAAAATGTTATGTAGTTGGTTGGTTGGTTTGTTTGTTGATTTACGCCGCACTCAGCAATATTTCCAGCTATATGACGGTGGTCTGTAAATAATCGAGTCTGGACCAGACAATCCAGTGCACGTGATTGATATCATGAGCATTGATCCTTGCAATTGGGATTGATAAACGTTAAGTAATTACTGTGACGATTACAGCATGTGTAAGAACTGTTTGAGCCTGAATATACAGACCTGCTCAGAGGCCGATATTCGGCCCCAAGTCTGCAGTGAGTGTCATTAAAAATTCCCAAATTGGAATTAAAAATTCCCAAGTTATATTAATCATGTTAATATAAATATGACTAATTTTATGGCTTTGTATAGGTAACCTGCCTTTCTCTTAAACAGCAGGATCAATAAAAGGAAGAGGTTTTAATGCTAAGTTTTATATTATTGCATTGAATACAATCTCAAAATATAATGTTAAACTGCTTATAAATTTGGAACAAAACAACGATTATAACTTAATTTGCCTGCCAGGGCAGTTAGTTCAAAACTCTGAGATAAATCCATAAAATAACATGTAGCAAAGCTGTGACATCAGTTTCAAACCATTTAAAATAAAACACCTACACATAAAGCCTTACCTGCATCAATAATATATAGCCATAATGCTCTGCAGCACACAAGATTTTCTGGAGTGTTTGCAACAAACTATGTTGAATCATGAGACAATAAGATCCTAAAAGGCTATAAAAAACGGGTCTTTTTTTCTAAAAACACGAAAGAAGTGTCTTGAGATTCTACACAACAGACACGCATACACACTGTGTATCAAATTACAAATAATGGTTCATAAAATTTGTAGGGGCCAAATTACATTTTCAATCTCCATGGCTGTCAAAGATATAGGTCAAAAGAAAAAGAAAAAGAGCAAGAAAAAAAATGCAACACAAGGGCGAATATCCTGTCTGCCTACAACATACTATTGCTTCAAACATACTACAGTTGGTTTTCATAAGGGTCCTGGTACCTGTAGCCTGTACCTGTACCCTCAACCCCCCCCCACTCCCCCAAAGCCACCCACACCCCACACACCCAACACACACACACACACACACACATCCCGATCTAGATCCGCCTATGCAACATATCTTGCAAATCCACAAACTTATACTTCATATACAATTTCACACAACAGAAATGTCAGTGCAATGGCCACAAATTACATTTCCGATACGACAGCACTCTTTTGTAAAATTTCTGTAAGCAGTGTTTACATGGTTTAAACACCACTGCCTGAAAGAACACATTGTAACTGAAGATTACAGTTAGACCTGACATAAAAATGAAACACATACAATCCATTTTAATACATGAAAACATACTTCCACAATATCAAATTTCATAGAGATGCCTGACAAATGTTGGCGCAATGGGCAAAATGATATTTTCAAAATGGTTGCTGGTGTAGTTTTATATTTAGAGGAGAATTGGGTGAGGAAATTTATGAACCTCCATTGCCTGAAGCAAGCTTGTCCACTACAACATCTTGTTTCAGAGGAGATGTTGACAATGAATCAGGTTACAAAGCACTGATGACAGAGGACGGATTATGCCTGAACTACACTTTGTGTAAGCTCAAGCGCATTTTCTCAAGTTTGCTTAAAATTAGCATCCCCATGCGAGGAGACATGGGCATTTAAGTGCTCATGTGAACCAACACACATCCCATCACACTGCTCCAGAGGACACACGGTTGGATGATTTGTGCCATCACGGAAAGGTCAGACAACTACTGTGGAATAAAAGAACCTATTTCTGTCCAGCTTGTGACATAACATACACTTCATTTTCATTGCCTGGCTTAATAGCTGGCAGAAACATAGCCGAATGAAACAAGAGTGAGTGAGTGAGTTGTGTTAAGCTGCTTTAAATTGACTGTTTGTTTTTTGTTAAACGCCACACTCAGCAATATTCCAGCTACACGACGGCGATTGTAAATAATCAAGTCTGGAACAGACAATCCAGTGATTGACATCATGAGCATCGATCCACGCAATGACATGCATCAAACAATCTGGTCATGCATACACTTAAGTTGACTGAAGTTTCATCTTTATTCAAGCATATAAAAGTCAGAAGGAATGGGTGCATTATCAGAAAGAAATGAGAAAACAGAAGTGACTTGTTGCGTAACCATAGAGTTCTAGAAAATACTTGTCATTAAACAATTTATCACGGGACGGAATCGGGTGGTCTGAGGCTCGCTGACTTGGTTGATGCATATCATTGTATCCCAATAGTGTAGATCGATGCTCAACATGTCAATCATTGGATTGTCTTGTCCAGACTCGATTATTTACAGACCAGCGTCATATAGCTGGAATATTGCTGAGTGCGAAACACCAAATAAACAAACAAACTAACTCTGCATCATGTCATTAAAAACGTACTCAAGACAAAGTTATGATGGCGAATGAGTACAGAACATGTATGTTTATGGAATGAAGGCAGGTCGGTACTTACAACAGGAACTCCTGCTCCCAGCATGGGTTGTTCCCTTTCACCTGGATCGTGGTCGACTTCACATTCTGCAGCTTGAGGGTCACATAGCTGTTGAAACGTTCTGAAAATAGATACAGCAAAATATAGGGCTGACCACACAATACATATCAGTATGCATAAATAGCAAGCATCATAACACTTGCTCCTTAACTACGCATGTCCTTAAACACTTGCTCTTCCACCAAGGCATGTCCTTAAACACTTGCTTTTCAACCATGGCATGTCCTTAAACACTTGCTTTTCAACCATGGCATGTCCTTAAACACTTGCTCTTCAACCACGGCATGTCCTTAAACGCTTGCTCTTTAACCATGGCATGTCCTTAAACACTTGCTTTTCAACCATGGCATGTCCTTAAACACTTGCTCTTCAACCATGGCATGTCCTTAAACACTTGCTCTTCCACCAAGGCATGTCCTTAAACACTTGCTCTTCAACCATGGCATGTCCTTAAACACTTGCTCTTCCACCAAGGCATGTCCTTAAACACTTGCTCTTTAACCATGGCATGTCCTTAAACACTTGCTTTTCAACCATGGCATGTCCTTAAACACTTGCTTTTCAACCATGGCATGTCCTTAAACACTTGCTCTTCCACCAAGGCATGTCCTTAAACACTTGCTCTTCAACCATGGCATGTCCTTAAACACTTGCTCTTCAACCACGGCATGTCCTTAAACGCTTGCTCTTTAACCATGGCATGTCCTTAAACACTTGCTCTTCAACCACGGCATGTCCTTAAACACTTACTCTTCTGCTATGGCATGTCCTTGAACATATAATACCCTTCAACCATGGCATGTCCTTAAACACTTACTCTTCAACCATGGCATGTCCTTAAACACTTGCTCTTCAACCACGGCATGTCCTTAAACACTTACTCTTCTGCTATGGCATGTCCTTAAACATATAATACCCTTCAACCATGGCATGTCCTTAAACACTTACTCTTCAACCATGGCATGTCCTTAAACACTTACTCTTCAACCACGGCATGTCCTTAAACACTTACTCTTCTGCTATGGCATGTCCTTAAACATATAATACCCTTCAACCATGGCATGTCCTTAAACAAATAATACCCTTCAACCATGGCATGTCCTTAAACACTCACTCCTCTGCTATGGCATGTCCTAAAACATATAATACCCTTCAACCATGGCATGTCCTTAAACAAATAATACCCTTCAACCATGGCATGTCCTTAAACACTCACTCCTCTGCTATGGCATGTCCTAAAACATATAATACCTTTCAACCATGGCATGTCCTTAAACACTCACTCCTCTGCTATGGCATGTCCCTACATCAAATTTCTTTCCATTCACAGCATGTCCTAGAAGTAATGCTCTCAAGCAAGGAGAGGCAACGGCTTCATAATAAGCTCTAGCACAATACCCTAACAAATATGCTTTTCTGCCATGCCAGACCCTAATTCTATTAAACTACGTTGTGTCCAAAAATGACCTGCTCATCTGTCATGACACATCGCCGGACAAACACAGATCTGCTACAACCAGGGGCCCCTTTCACAAAGTGATCGTAGCGCTACGACTACAACCAGGGGCCCCTTTCACAAAGTGATCGTAGCGCTACGACTACCGTACCTCCTATACTTTAACATAGACTTACGACTGTCTTAGCGCTACGATCTCTTTGTGAAATGGGCCCCAGAGATTTATCTAGGATTCCAAACTAAAGGCCAATGGCAATTTTCTTTTTTTAATCTGTTCAATATTGGGATTTATTTCAGATTGTTATTTTCTCGATTTCAGAGTCGTTTTAACTTTGCATGTTAACATTGCATTCAATGAAATAATGTAAAATTAACCATTAAAGCCTCTTCCAATTTGTTGGCCCTGTATCATAGAAATACAAGTC
Organism: Haliotis cracherodii; assembly: GCF_022045235.1. Lineage (NCBI taxonomy): Eukaryota > Metazoa > Mollusca > Gastropoda > Lepetellida > Haliotidae > Haliotis > Haliotis cracherodii. Next base: position 30,146,532 of record NW_027266264.1, read on the forward strand.
ACCTTGACAAAACCATCACGTTAGTTACAACATTAATAACCATAGTTACTAACATGAACATGATGAATTGGAATAATTCTAACTTGGGAATTTTTTCTGACATTTGATGTGGACTTGGGGCTGTATAATCGACTTCTGTGTAGGTCTAATAAATACACACAACAGATACAAGATGCCCTTAAACATGCTCATTCCAGTAAGAGACATCTCAAAGATTTATGCTTCTATCATAACATGTCTCCAAGTAGTCACTCTTCAACCACGACATGAAGATGTAAGGTCGTGAGTGGCTGATTGTGTTAGGGGAGTTTAACATGTTTATTGCTTCTTTCAACAGAACCACAGTTTTATCATCAATACGTTTCAAAATAGTTCATAAAAATCCATACAAAACGCATGTGTAATAATGATTTCAGACGCTCGGCGACATTGTTGACATAATGCAAATACCATTATTGACATAATACAGACATGATTGTGGACATAATTTGTAATCACGTCACAACAGCAAAAACATCAGGGACTACTATTGTTTATGGCATGTTGACCCTGAGAGTGACTTGACAAGAGTGTTAACTGAGGAAGATCTGACAAAACCTCACATCAGTATTGTCAAGTTTTGATTTAATTCGAAAAACCAGAGGCCGCTTCAATTCCTCTTTTGTACTGAATTCCAAAACTCCATAAAAATCCATACACAGAGAGATATATTGCTGGATCCAGCAAATGTACCAAATACCTGTCTGAAAGATTAACCATAATCCTTAGTACAATGATGGAAGGACTTTCTACATATTCACATAAAATATCTGAGACAAGTGCCATTAATACCATGTGGATTCTAAAAAACACAAAGGATTTGCTTGATTTTTTTTGCAATCTCAGAAAAGAGCCAAGTTCAATTATGTCAAAACCTTCCTTTTTTCATCTTTGTACACCACTATCCCACAAGACAAACTTAAGAAAACCTCATTCCTTGATCCATGGGACTTTTTTCACCAAACATGGGAGACCACAGATGTAGTTACAGCTGCATCTTCAGAGGTTCGGGACAATTTGGCCCAAATGAATGCAAATGCCATCTGAAGTTTACAGAGGAAACAATATATGAAATGCTGGACTTCCTCATAGATAACATCAATGTGAAATGTGGGGATAAGACATTTAGGCAGGAAGAAGGAATCCAGATGGGCACCAGATGGGCACCAATTGTGCACCTCTTTTTGCTGACCTGTTTAAAGCTCTGCACGCTAACGTCGAACCCATTCGACAGAGGTGTCACTTCCCGTGCATCTGATGTCGAACCCATTCGACAGGCGAATAGCATAACGCCACCCCAAAATAAAACTCGCCATATCTATTTACCAAGAAGGCTTTGCGTAACATTTAAATTACTTATGATATGCATAAATGCTCAGTTTGTCCAATATCAAAACTTTCAGTTATTTATTTACCTCAAAAAGAAAATATCGCGAGTTAAAAAAGTTTCTGCCAAACTTCTCGGCACACAACTACCAGAAACGGCCATTCACCCACCCTCTTTAGAGCGCCTTATGCTTAAATTAATCCAGCAGGCAGGGGTAAGAAGTGTGAAAATAATTCAGCAGGCTAAAGGTTACGGCATACAAGTAAGAACTTCTGCTCGGATTGGCAAAATCAAAACAAGGAAACTTGGCCAAGAAGTTGAACTTATTCTGATGAACTTCGACAGCTATAAATGTCACAAATGTTGATCCAAGCTAACCTAAAAATATGTGTGCGGAAATATCGCCATAATGTCTCACATCCTGTTGTGTGGTGGTCAGAATTTCCCTGTACATGCACCTGATGTTCACTTGCCATAACTGCAATCTGCACTTGCATGTTTGACTCTTAATATGTCAGAGACAGAAACCTAATACTGCTTAGTCATCACCTGTCATCGACCCGTGAAGATCCGGGGTAGAATAGGTCTTCAACAACCCATGCTTGCCCTAAGAGGCAACAATGCTTGTCATAAGAGGTGACTAACGGGATCAGGTGGTCAGGCTCGCTGACTTGTTTGATGCATGTCATTGTATCCCAAATGTGTGGATCGATGCTCATGATGTATATCACTGGATTGTCTGGTCGAAATCATATAGCTGGATTATTGCTGAGTGCAGCGTTAAACAACAATCAAACATCCCCTGTCACATTATAATTGCTTTCCCAGATTGAAAGTTAGACCAAAGCAACGCAAACAACTCAAACAGCAACAACTTGATGAGGATGGCTTTCACAGTGACCTTGACCTTAAATGAACGAAAATTCCAAAACAACAATAAATACTTAGTTATCATGTAAACAATAGTGTTTAGAGTGAATTGACCTTTAATATAAATAATAGGGATGTCACACAATTTCCCAAAAGCCTAAAAGTATCGATTAACCAAATATGACATCCCTAAGGTGTATCAATGTCATCAGAATGCAACCCTCTCCTTTTAGGTCAAGTTTGCAATCAGTTTAACCAATGAAATACATCCAACTAACAAAATAACTACACATGTATCCAACAGATTGGACATAATCTGTAGAAAAAGTCATAATACTTGAACCAAGTTAATGAATGACCTTGACCAAATGAGGAGGTCACTCACAGGCTAATCAATTCTGACCTGCTCTCAAGATAGCAGGTACCATTTAATTTCCAGTCTCTATGGCCTGCTTGAAATTATTGAGTTTTCAAACCTTCAAGAGAGTCAATTGACAGAATCCATGCAAATTAAGATTTGGCTTCATAAGCTCTGCAACTTTAGTTGACTTGCAAGAACGAGTGTATGACATCACAATGTTTAAGGCTGTAATGAAAATTCAAAGAATCCGATGATTCATGAAAGGATTTTGTAAATGACAGCTGTTATGAACATCTGATCAGTATTCTATGAGGAGTTTCAGAAAGGCTATTAACAGGACAAATCCATGTGAAACTTCAGCTTTATAGACCTTGTCGATCAAGATGTGCTTGTGATACAGGCAATTCTTGATAGAATGCTGCCAATGGGGCACCATATCTCAACTGGCTTTGTTATACTGATGTTAGGATTCCAGACAATGTTTGCCTCACAACTAATGTCCATGTGTTGTAATCGTACGATGTAACGCAATGAGTTGGTTGTGTATGAATAACATCTTTGTGTTACGAGAGCATGCTGTGCATAATTGACCACAGTTGAAGTCTTGTTTATTATTTCTTTCGTAAGATGTATTACAAGCATGATAACTAGTATATCATGGACCGGATGACGACAAATCGATCTTTCGGAATGCTGAATTGAAGACAAACACCAAATTGCAATCAGTGCCGCACTACGCACTGAGACTAATCACTCCTCTTCTCACACCAGTCTCTGTGGTAATGCAGACAAACACATTGATAGTTATCAGATAGAATTCTAGTTGGGGGTCTCTCAAATATTTATTTATGAGTTAGTGGTTGAGTTGTTCTAACACTAATCGCTTTGGTTCACTGTTGTACAATTATGTTTGTTTGTTGTTGTTGTTGTTGTTGTTGTTGTTTAACACTGCACTCTGCAATATTCTGGCTATATGATGGCAGTCTGTAAATAATCATTAATCCAGTGACTGACTTCATGAGCATCGATCTACACCGTTGAGATAAGATGACATGCATCAACCAAGCTACTTGCCTCCTGCAACAAGCATGGGTTGCTGCAGACCAGTTCTAACCCGGGTCTTCATGAGGGCATTTAAATAATTGACCATGTTGATAGCAGATAATACCCCCCAGCTGCTATTGGTTTATAAATTCAGGTCGATAATGGATAAACATGAAGTTTGTTGTAGCAATACACGATGTAAACATGACTGGTACACATCACAAGTGTTACCAATGTCTGTTACCCAACTAAAGTGGTTTTGTTTTTTTGTTTAACGCTGCATCCCTGTACCGTTGACAAATAGACATGATAACTATGTATACAGTTATCTGCATAGAGAGATTAGTGACAATTAGGACTCATGTTTCTCCCAGAAGAATTTGATGATGATGATGATGATGATGATGATGATGATGATGATGATGATGATGACGAAGATGATGATGATAATAAAGTCTTTCTTAGCAACATTGAATTCCTTGTTAATGATTTTGAATTCTTTGCAAGTCAAGGATGTCCCATCGCAAGCTGTTAATGGCACCCTGACTGTGACCTAGGCCATTAATTATTTTAAACAACAGCATAATCACTAAGCAAGGGCACATTCCCAGTTTGTGTTTAGCTTACCTGGTCAAAGCAATAATAGTTTGGTTCATTTTTCATGTTTCTAATATCACTGAAACCAGTGGATCATTGAACTAACACTGTCCCACGAATGATGTCTCCCATACTCTCCGAAATATTCTGACCTGAATTTCCACCACTGCAGGACTGAAAATCCCATTTTAGACCTTCACTCAGCCATACGTGGTATGCTGTGAATCTGAACATTATTTAATGCTCTCTTATATCTTTTTACTCTGTTTTGACCCGTGAACATTGAATTTCCAGGATATCTTGTAATATACAGGCTTTCATCAATACAACGGCCTTGATGAATGCTACTTAAAATGGAGATCCCCTGGCTCCCAAACTTTTGATCAAGATTTTCCTCTCAATAAAAAGCAATACTGCATGAAAATTACAATTAACGACTGAGATTTCATTGTCAGTTAAGCTGGTTATTGTACTTGTGGGATTCCTGTTTACAATGTCCTTCAGCATGTGATCAATACTTTATGCTTCGGTGGTGGTGGTTTGAAACACAGATGTAGCATTCGAAACAAATACAAGGTATCATAGTGATTGGTAGCCTAGCGGTGAAAACGTTTGCCCATTGAGAAGTCCATTTATGGTATGTCCACCATGATACTGCTTGAATATTGTCAAACTGAGTGCAAAACCCACTCCCTCACTCATAGGTACAATTCCCACTTCCCACCCCATCAGACCTGTGTGCCTATGGGTCAGGCCTAGGACCTGTGCAGCTTTGGTGTTTTCTCCCACACTAACCTAATATACGCTGATATAACTGTGCAAAGCACCATCAAATCCTACCCACTATCTACAGAAAATATGTCACAATGACTGACCTCATTAAGTCTCAAGTTCTGTATTCCAATTTCTTTATTAAACTTAACGCAGATGAAGGCATGTAAGTAGAACTATTCTTGACATACTTGTTCACTGTTATTAATAAGCTTGCTTAATATTATTGTATATACATAATAAACATGTGTACACTGTTGTATATATGTATTTGTAGAAATTGTCTGTGGCAGCAAGTGATTGTAGTGCTATTAAAATGTCAAGTGCTGTCATGGCAGGTTTTAACTGCAGTCAGTGGTAGTAATTTAGAGTTATCACCCTTGTGTATACATAAACATGGCAGACTTGATCATTTGCATGATTTGAGAAGTTTCCGTATGGGACAGTTTCTAAAGGCTGCCTGTACCTATAAGAGTGACAAGAAGGAAATTTCAGGCCTGTTTCAACCCAACCAGCATCTCATCAACTTGCAAACTGTGGATCGGGTACCTATATTTGCAAACACAGAGTTCCTACCAGCTTAAGCCACTTATTTGACCTATTGTATTGCCTGGAGTACCCGGACCTGTCACCTGATATACTGTTTCTTGGCAAAAAATCACTATAACTACGTGGTTACACAAGTCATTAATGTTCGCATTTTTTAATGACTGTGAATGCATATTACTTCTGACTTATATGTTTGAACCAAGATAAAACTTCCGTCAACTTCAGTGTATATGCATCACCAGATCGTTCTATATGTGTATCTAAATACATTTTGCTTGGGCTACTGTCAAACTATTCCCAATCGGACATTTTGTACCTATCTCTTAAAACCTGGGTAGGGTCGGGTAATAGGGGTGTGGGTACCCGGGTAGTGAATTTGGATTTGTTCTAGCCCTAGTTACAATACTCACAGAACTTACACAACTTTGAACCTTCATATTACCTACACATGGCAATTAATTTTGGAAATTAATTGTGTACTTGGCTTCAATCCTGTTTTTCAGAAACTTGTTTGAAAACTGATTAAAACACAATGCATGAATCCTTTTCATCTAGAGTTATCCACTTTACAAAGATGGATGACAAGCAATTGACAGCAGTCTTGCTTCACCTTACTACAAAGCATCATTTGAAACCAGTTCAGGAAGAGAAAACATTAATGACAGTTCAAAAAACATCAAACGTCAACCTAAGTGAACTCAATTTTTTAATGACTGTGAATAGTTTTGAGTTAATCTGAAAAAGTTCAAGTCACATATTGATAATTCTGGCCAAACGCAGTCTTCTAGAAGAAAAGAACTGTTTAGATGTAAAGAACAAGTCAGAGCTGAAGCACATATTGATTGTGTTGCGAGATAAAGGCGGCATGCATGTGTACAGGGTTTTGTAGATAACATGGTGTTGGCATTCAGGGATGCTGAATAAGTCCAAGGGTTCAGAACAGCCATTCTTGGTGTGCACCTAGGTCATTAATGCACAGTTTAGTAAAACATGTTTTATTTATGTTTTATTGGAAAAAGAAAAATCTTAATAGTCAAGAGACAAAATTCTGAATAAAACTTAACCATAAGCAGAACTACGCAGGAAGTGCACATCTTGAAGAATCAGGCTGTGTGTGTATGAGGGATAATGAATTTAAATGAAAACTAACATAACCACACATGATGTCTGAACATAGTGCCACATTTTAGTTTATTATTATGGAACTAAAATGAATTGTTATCATACATGTGCTCGGACAGTTTTTTTATCTGTATTGTTAAGAATGTTGTGTTTTCAACATGTGATTGTATTGACTCTTTTGACAACATGTGATTGTATTGACTCTTTTGACAACTTGTGATTGTATTGACTCTTTTGACAGCATGTGATTGTATTGACTCTTTTGACAGCATGTGACTGTATTGACTCTTTTGACAACATGTGATTGTATTGACTCTGTCGACAGCATGTGATTTTATTGACTCTTTTGACAACATGTGACTGCATTGACTCTTTTGACAGCATGTGATTGTATTGACTCTTTTGACAATATGTGATTGTATTGACTCTTTTGACAACATCTGACTGTATTGACTCTTTTGACAACTTGTGACTGTATTGACTCTTTTGACAACTTGTGGTTGTATTGACTCTTTTGACAACATGTGACTGTATTGACTCTTTTGACAACTTGTGACTGTATTGACTCTTTTGACAACATGTGATTGTATTGACTCATTTGACTGCATGTGATTGTATTGACTCTTTTGACAGCATGTGACTGTATTGACTCTTTTGACAACATGTGATTGTATTGACTCTTTTGACAACTTGTTACTGTATTGACTATTTTGACAACATGTGACTGTATTGACTCTTTTGACAGCATGTGATTTTATTGACTCTTTTGACAACTTGTGACTGTATTGACTCTTTTGACAACATGTGACTGTATTGACTCTTTTGACAGCATGTGATTTTACTGACTCTTTTGACAACTTGTGACTGTATTGACTCTTTTGACAGCCTTTAATTGTATTGACTCTTTTGACAACATATGATTGTATTGACTCTTTTGACAGCATGTGACTGTATTGACTCTTTTGACAGCATGTGATTGTGTTGACTCTTTTGACAACATGTGATTGTATTGACTCTTTTGACAACTTGTGACTGTATTGACTATTTTGACAACATGTGACTGTATTGACTCTTTTGACAACATGTGATTTTATTGACTCTTTTGACAACTTGTGACTGTATTGACTCTTTTGACAACATGTGACTGTATTGACTCTTTTGACAGCATGTGATTTTATTGACTCTTTTGACAACTTGTGACTGTATTGACTCTTTTGACAGCCTTTAATTGTATTGACTCTTTTGACAACATATGATTGTATTGACTCTTTTGACAGCATGTGACTGTATTGACTCTTTTGACAGCATGTGATTGTGTTGACTCTTTTGACAACATGTGATTGTATTGACTCTTTTGACAGCATGTAACTGTATTGACAACATTCAAGTAAGGATATACACCATGGCCTTCATGATCTTACATCACCTAGAATCCAGTGGTAAATCTTGGCTTAGTTAAATTGTTAAACTACCCATTTCATATAAACATTCAAAAAGGAATACAATAAATAATATGTTTCACAAAATGCTACATCCGCATTACTTGATACATATTTCACTATCCAGCCCTTGATATAAATTTCACTATCTAACCCTTGATTTATCTCTCACTATCCAGCCCTTGACATATATTTCACTATCTAATCCTTGATATATCTCTCACTATCCAGCCCTTGATACATATTTCACTATCCAGCCCTTGATATAAATTTCACTATCCAGCCCTTGATATATCTCTCACTATCTAACCCTTGATATCTCTCTCACTATCTAACCCTTGATATATCTCTCACTATCTAACCCTTGATATATCTCTCACTATCTAACCCTTGATATATCTCTCACTATCTAACCCTTGATATATCTCTCACTATCTAACCCTTGATATATATCTCACTATCTAACCCTTGATATATCTCTCACTATCTAACCCTTGATATATCTCTCACTATCTAACCCTTGATATATCTCTATCTAACCCTTGATATATCTCTCACTATCCAGCCCTTGATATATCTCTCACTATCCAGCCCTTGATACATATTTCACTATCTAACCTTTGATATATCTCTCACTATCCAGCTCTTGATATATATTTCACTATCTAACCCTTCATATCTCTCTCACTATCTAACCCTTTATATATCTCTCACTATCCTGCCCTTGATATATATTTTACTATCTACACTGTAGATATCTCTGCAATGAAATTGCATCACAATGCTTTGCAGACCATTTTGGTCAAATGACATCACTAATAATGCTAATGGTTCTGCTACATTATTTTCTTAATTATATGCAGCCTTTACTAAACAAATTTAAAATAATAATAATCCTAAGCGAAGCAGCTGATCGCTCTTCCCGGGTATTATTTTTTACATGGAACCAGTCTGACCATTCACCGTCAAGGCTCACGCGCACGTGATCGCGTGATCGCAAGAATTTCATGTTGACATAGAATTGTCAAACAAAAACAAATATGACTTTTAACGAGTCAAAGTAAATCATTTATGATATATGTATCCATTCTCTGTCAACTAAAGTTCGTCAATAGCGGTATTCTGACCGTGGTTGCTGTTAATAACGGTGAGTTGTGCGATCTTCCGATCGCTTCACACACGATTTCGCCGAAATTAATAAAAACAATATTAAAAGGAATTTTGAATAAAATTAATGAAATAAGTTACAAACATAAGTCCAGATATACAAAGAACAGTTTTTATAGCCAGACAGTTTAGTTACATGATTATTTTGCGTACTTCAGTATGGATTTGTTGACATGGTTATTTCCGGTGTTACGTGCTCACGGTAATGTCTTTCCATGGGGAAAAAAACATCCAAACTCATAATTCGTGTATAATGCGCACCCCCTTCTACACAGCTGTGTTTTTTGGAAAAAGAGTGCGCACTAGACTCAAGAAAATACGGTACTTTTTAACACGTAAGACGTACACACTGCTTATTACTGTCTACAAACTGAAAAAGTTGGAAGAATGATGTTGGATGAAAAATAAAATCTCACCAAAGTGACTTTGGATATCAAATATATCAACGTTTGTTGATAAAAGTGGAAAAACTTTTGCCACTTTTAACAACTCATGTTGTTATATTTTATATCAAAAGACACTTGGGTGAGTTGCTCTATATCCTTCCCAAAACATTCTAATTTCATAGCTGATTTCAAAAAGCTAGCAAGACTTGGCTATTTTCATCCTCAAAACTATTTTTGATTAAATAACATGCAGATATTCTGCAGTCACAGTCAGCATTTACCACAGTGCTCTCCAAGGGACTCCAGGGTAGAATACGTCCCCAGCAACCTATACTGGTTTTAAAAAGCCGCCATCTTGATTGGCTGGTCAGGCTCAGCGACTTGGTTTTATTGTGTGTCATTGTACGAGGGCTGGACGAGTCCAAATTTACTACCCGGGTACCCATAACCCTATTACCCGGCCCTACCCGGATACCCGCTATAGGTCTCAAGAGTTGGGTACAAAATGTCCGCATTGGAATTGTTTAACCACATATGATACGATCTGGTTATGTCTACACTGTAGTTGATAGACGCTTTATCCTCACTTGAACATATAAAAGAACGAATGCTTGCATAGTCAGAAAGATATGTGAACATTAGCTATACTTGTAGTGTAACCATTGAGAGTTTTATTGTTAATGTCATTAAACAGTATGTCATGTGACTAACCACAGATCCCGGTAGTCATGTGGGTACCCGGGTCCTACTCAGGGCCAACCCGACCCGAGTACCCGAGTAACCCGTCCCAGCCCTACAATGCACCCTTGTGGCGTGGATTGTTCACAATATCGATCACTAGATTGTTTGCATCCATACTTCATTATTTACATGCCAACGAGTAAGCCCCACACGCTGTTTATGAATGTTTGCTAGTCCCTGGTTGATGTAGGTGTCATGCAGTGTTCTATTTGTACTGTCCTAAATTCGTTACAAAGTCTGTTCTATAAAAGAAAACAAAACCAAACTTATTAACCAGCACAGTAATCCGAAAAAATATCATGTTGTCAACAAAAAGCTGATGATGGCACGAGTTTCAGCTCCAAACAGATTTAATAGTCCAGATCACGAACAGAACCTATCTCCACGTACCATAAAGCTGTTGTATTACAAAGATAGATTGGAATTAGCCATTATGGGGAGAGCTTCACTGCTGATTGTGACATATTCGTTACACTGATAGCAGAGAATGAGATGTCACTGTGCATGCAGAAAAGAAACCCACTGAAGAGCCTGACACATTCATTACACTATCAGCAGCTCAGACACAGAAATAATAGTCCACATCTGTACAGAGACTGAAGACCCAGAAGACATCCGCAATGTTTATGACATATTACTCTTCTAGCTTACTTGCATTGAGAGGGGCGGTCGGGTAGCCTAGTGGTTAAAGCGTTAGCTCGTCATGCCAAAGACCCGGGTTCGATTCCCGACATGGGTACAATATGTGAAGCCCATTTCTGGTGTCCCACGCCGTGATATTGCTGGAATATTGCTAAAAGCGGCGTAAAACCATACTCACTCACTCACTCACTTGCACTGAACTGTTTATGGTCAAGAAACTACAATATGTGAAACAAAACCTCAATTAGTTTCACATTATAGCACTAAAACTTTCTCCTGAAGGTTACTTTTTTTGGATGCTGTGTAGCCAAATATGGTCACACTTTATTAACTTGCTTTACGGATATTTTTACAGGAAAATATCTTATAAAAAAAACAAAGAGCAACTCAGATTATTTTTCCCCCTACACTACAAGAAGGCTGGTTTATGTTTCTGCACATAAATCTTGTGTTTGTTTATTGATCAATGATGCACAATTAATACCAGTTGGCCCTTGTTTGGAAAGTATTTTGGGGGGAGGTAAATGCTATCAGCTTATTGATGAGTGGGATACAAAAAAGGGCAAATTCAGAATTTCATTTTTTGGCAGCATATCTGAAAAGTAAGTTTTAAAAGTGAGTGGCCTTAACATCCTTTTATATCTAACACACATCAACATCAAAGTCAGGTAACGCCAACTGAAAAAGTGAAATAAAGGGCAGATAACTCTAATCATAACAGCAAGCTTTAGACTTAAGATTCTCAAATCTTACTGTGACAGGTTTCTTAAAACAAGGCAATTCTTCATGTGCTTGCAAGTCATTATTTAAACATGAGTCTTAGGGACTATCTGTGCTAATTGTGCTGATACTTGGTGAATGTATCAATAAGTTTAGATCTTTATTTGTTAAGATGGCGCAATAGCATGAATAACCTATTTTACTCTTCTGGTAATAATATTGAAATAATCTATAGAGTATGAGCAGAAAATGTTCACTCTCTATGGAAAAGGTTTAATTCGATTGTTCCACATATATTATTGAGTAGCTGGATGTGGTGTGGATCCCACCTAAGCACTACTTTATCTCACTAATATGTAGAAACTCCACTGGGATCATAATGAGATATATCCAAGTGACCTTTTCACATGGGTGAGAGTGTGCGACCTTTGGGAATCTAATGTGCACAGAGAATTTGACTCAAAGATTGACAGTGTCAGTAACAAATGAAGGTGTGTGGGTTAATAATTATTTAAGTAAAGACTTTCCAGTTGTACAAAAATGGAGTGTGTGGGTGAAAAATACCTTTTTAGAATCTCTAAAGAAAACATCAGACAAAAAATCACAGGCATTGTATCTGTGATCTTCCAACAAGAACATTGACAAACACCAAGTAACAAGTTTAGAAAGCAAAGTAACACCTTATAGAATCTTGCTGTTACGAGGCTGATGGTGTTAGTTTCAGAATGACATTAAAGTTTAACATGTGCAGGAGGTACTAAGTTGAGATGAAATGGGGTTAAACGTCGCATCCAAGATTATTGCACTTATGTAGCAATGCGCATGTGTAAGAGTGAATATTATCCTACCCTTTTTTCAATCCCGGGTATGAAATTCTCTAGTGTCAGGATGATTCTCCCTCGTGAATTTGAACCCATACCAGTTTGTTTAATCCTATCCAATACTGTACTCTGGAGTAAAACTTCCCCCGGGATAATATATAGGTAGGATATAATCCTTGCTTACACATGCACATGTTTGTGTGTGGGTCATTGTATAGTACTTGCCCACTGAGATACCATGCTGCAATTTAATATGAATACCTCGCTCAGACACAGCTATACTGACTCCAAGCCGACTAGTCCTTGTTTTAGCCCCTTAATGCTGAGCACCAGACAGGGTAAAAACAAGTACAATCTTTTTTATGTCTTTTGGTATGATGTGGCCGGGGATCAAACCCCGGCCCTTCCACTCTCTGGGCGGACACTGTACCACTTGACAATGGAGGCAGTCACTTACATGTCCAAATAACAGATTCTAGGCAATCATTACCCTTTCTACACTGTTATATACACAAGAAAATATGAACGGCCATGTACCTTGTCAGTCTTAGTTGTGGGCACTTATAAGGATTATTTACACGTTGCTCTTTTGGATGGTCATGGGGATTTTTTGCAGCAGGGCACATAAAACTACTTGACCTCTACATGAACCTGGCTTCCAAAGCAGCTTAAGAAGGCAATATTACAGAATCCTTTAAATATTGAAATAAAAACCTGGTACAACTGTCTCCACACATTTGAGTGCAACTCTCTACTAAGGTTGCTGTGTAGAAAGTTATACCTAACACCTAGGGTAGATTTTGGGTTATCACATTTTCAGACTTATTTAGTGTATAAACCTTGAAAGTTAACAATGCAATTTGAAATATTATGAACTACTTCAGGCTGATATAATACATTTCCCTGGGCCACAAAGAGAGCTATCATACATGAACACCCCAATCATGAGTGTAAGGCTGACCAACTGGTGCACGTCCAGCAGATGTCCAATTACCGTATTCGACGTAATAAGCGCCCCGCTCTAATAAGCGCCCACGGCGATATTTGCAAATATATTGGCTAGTGAACAATCCCAATTAGCACCCCTTCCGATTGTTCAATGTACAAAAGACTTATTTATTCGCGTATAATACGCACTCGTGTGTTATATGCACCCTTAATTATGGGCAATTAAATTCTAGAAAAATATATCTGTCGTATATAAACATTTCAGGCTATCAGCATAAACCACAAAATTTATCTTTCAACTCTCTTTTTTCACCAAAATAATATTCTAATAAGAGCCCCCTATTTCTAATTTTGAGAGCGCCCTGGGCGCTTATTACGTCGAATACGGTACGTAACTCTATTGTCTGTAGTTCTAAACAAGCAGATTTGGTGATATTTAAAGGGGATACTCTGATGACCATAAATTAACATTGTCCTAAAGAAATCGGGGAAAAGTGTTCGAGTCCACCCATTTATTGCTTCCTCTACACCTTACACCCACAACAAATAATTACTCACACTCATACACACTCTCTTCAGCAATGATATTAAAGCTCTCAGTAATGTTCCAGCTACATGGCTGTGAGTGGACTACAGTAACCATGATGCATTAAGTTCACACATCTCTCCCTCTCTACCGTGCTTCACACACTAAAATAAACACTCACTCCACTCCACCACCGATGGCAATACGCAAGGTGCATTGACTTCACCCATCTCTTCCTTGCACTCATACACAAACAAACTCACAAACACACAATCACCTAATTGTGCCCAGACACAAACACACAGACACCCTAATAAACACACAATCACATAATCGTGCCCACACACTCATAAATATACAATAACGTAATAGCACCCACACACAAACACACTCATAAACACACCCACTCATTAACAAACATGTGATCACGCCCACATACAAACACACACAAACATATTCTAAGACACACAGTCATGTAATCATGCACACAACACACAGACACAAGCACACTCTCACAGACACACTCACAGACACACAAACACAAAATCTCACCCACAAACAAACACACACACACAGACACATGCTCACACACACGCACACAAGCACACAAAGACACAAACACATTTTCACAGACACACACTCACAGACACAGTCACGTAATCAAGCACGAAAGCCCACTTTTACAGACACACACTCACAGACACACAGTCATGTAATCACACACACAAGCACACAAAGACACAAGCACACTCTTACAGACACACTCACAGACACACAAACACAAAATCTCACCCACAAACAAACACACACAAGCACACACACACAGACACATGCTCACAAACATGCACACAAGCACACAAAGAAACAAACACATTTTCATAGACACACACTCAAAGACACAGTCACAGATACACTCTCACGGACACAGTCACGTAATCAAGCACGAAAGCCCACTTTCACAGACACACACTCACAGACACACAGTCATGTAATCACGCACGAAAGCCCACTTTCACAGACACACACTCACAGACACACAGTCACGTAATCACACACACACAATCACGCAGGAACTCCCGCTCCACTGCATCAGCAACAATGAGCAAGATGCCCGAGTTCCCCATCCTCTCTGTGTCTGCCACACTGATCATGCATCAATCTATATGAAGCTGTGCAAGTCAAGCGGGGAGCGCCCAGCACAGCCTGGGGGATCAATACCTCCACAATACCGGCCACACACAGGTCAGCTGGTGCACACATTACTACAGCATATGGCCAAACAAGGTCACTCATACCACGACACACGACACATTACGATATGGCCAGTGATATCAGTTTTGGATACAAGGTGTGGTCACCTGTCTGCATCACTGCCAGCATAAGGTGACGAAGAAGACATCTGCATCCCTCATTATCGTTCTAGGTTTGCAAAAATCTATTGTACACAAGGAAAGACTTGCTTGCCATTATAATGAACATGGCTATTTTTTATTTTATGAAAACAAATAGGTGTTGAGTTTCTAGTTTGTTTTAATCAACATTGGTCCAAGGAACAGGTTCGGTTAATATTTCCGGTATGGTGTGTCTACAGATCGTTGACTAGAACAGATGTTAGAGGTTGGGTTTTACAGAGATGTGGGAAACATTTCATCACAAACGACATACCGTATTTTCTTGAGTATAGTGCGCACTTTTTTTCGAAAAAACACAGCTGTGTAGAAGGGGGTGCGCATTATACACAAATTATGAGTTTGGATGTTTTGGGGTAATATATGGGTTACCAATACGACCAAAATATGTGACTGTCTAACAACGTTTTGTTTTGTTGTTGTTTAACGCTGCACTCAGCAATATTCCAGCTATATGACAGCGGTCTGGACCAGACAATCCAGTGATTAACATCATGAACATGGATCTGCCCAATTTGGAAACGATGACATGTATCAACCAAGTCAGCAAGCCTGACCACCCGATCACGATAGTCGCCTCTTAAGACAAGCATGGGTTGTTGAAGACCTATTTTACCCTGGATCATCTGACCATGTCAGACATCTACTCATGTTGTAAAAAAATAATTGTCTGACATCATAACGATCTGTAAAACAGTGAATGCGGTTTCACAAGGGTATTTCAGCAGCACAACATGACAGCATGAACAGGTTCCACACGTCTCCTGGGTCCCATTCCACAAAGCAATCGTAGTGCTAAGGCGATCGTAACTCCCATTCTAATACACTGGCTTACAGCTGTTGTAGAGCTACAATCGCTTTGTGGAACGGGGCCCAGGACATATCTTCAGTATCAACCGTTACCACTCTTAACTTGTTACTAATAAATAGAAAGTGGAGGCAGTGAAAGTGTGCTTATATTGTAGACAGTGGAGTCCTTATATTGAAGACAGGGGGGTCCTTATATTCTAGACAGGGGTGTCCTTATATTTTAGACAGGGGTGTCCTTATATTTTAGACAGGGGTGTCCTTATATTGTAGACAGTGGAGTCCTTATATTGTAGACAGGGGATTCCATATATTGTAGACAGTGGAGTCCTTATATTGTAGACTGGGGTGTCCTTATATTGTAGACAGTGGAGTCCTTATATTGTAGACAGGGGATTCCTTATATTGTAAACAGTGGAGTCCTTATATTGTAGACAGTGGAGTCCTTATATTGTAGACAGTTGAGTCCTTATATTGTAGACAGTGGAGTCCTTATATTGTAGACAGTGGAGTCCTTATATTATAGACAGTGGAGTCCTTATATTGTAGACAGTGGAGTCCTTACATTGTAGACAGTGGAGACCTTATATTGTAGACAGTAGACTCCTTATATTGTAGACAGTGGAGTCCTTATATTGTAGACAGTGGAGACCTTATATTGCAGACAGTGGAGTCCTTATATTGTAGACAGTGGAGTCCTTATGTTGTAGACATTGGAGACCTTATATTGTAGACAGTGGAGACCTTATATTGTAGACAGTGGAGACCTTATATTGTAGACAGGGGTGTCCATATATTGTAGACAGGGGATTCCTTATATTGTAGACAGTGGAGACCTTATATTGCAGACAGTGGAGTCCTTATATTGTAGACAGTGGAGTCCTTATGTTGTAGACATTGGAGACCTTATATTGTAGACAGTGGAGACCTTATATTGTAGACAGTGGAGACCTTATATTGTAGACAGGGGTGTCCATATATTGTAGACAGGGGATTCCTTATATTGTAGACAGTGGAGTCCTTATATTGTAGACAGGGGATTCCTTATATTGTAGACAGTGGAGACCTTATATTGTAGACAGGGGTGTCCTTATATTGTAGACAGTGGAGTCCTTATATTGTAGACAGGGGTGTCCTTATATTGTAGACAGTGGATTCCTTATATTGTAGACAGTGGAGACCTTATATTGTAGACAGTGGAGTCCTTATATTGTAGACAGTGGAGTCCTAATATGGTAGACAGTGGAGTCCTTACATTGTAGACAGTGGAGTCCTTATATTGTAGACAGTGGAGTCATTATTTTGTAGACAGTGGAGTCCTAGCTTATATTGTAGACAGTGGAGTCCTTACATTGTAGACAGTGGAGTCCTTCTATCGTAGACAGTGGAGACCTTATATTGAAGACTCCACTGTCTACAAACTTAGGTCTACAATGTCTACAAACTAAGGTCTACAATGTCACTAAATATGTTGTCTACAATAGGAGGAGTCCACAACCCAGAGTTTGTAGTCACTCTAAGTCAACTATTATGGTGATGAATACATATCCTCAAAGGTCTGCTTACATTTACCCTCATCCTGGGAAGAAATGTCAAGTCTATGTGATTTCAAGGAGTTTACCCAAATCAATAAGTGCAGAATGTCAGTGTGTCTAGCAGTGGGAGGAGAGGGAGCTAAGCTGCCGCGGCCCCTGACCTTTTCCTGTATGCCTGTGGTAACTGGGCTGGCTCTGTCAACTCTGGCCTACAACCACACCATTGGTAGAAACTTTAACATTTGCCACGGTTTGATTGGTTGGAACAAAGTGAGGGTTTTGTAAAACACTGCTACTTAATATCTAAATTTCTTCTGTTAACTACATTTTTTTTCGACTGTAGTGTAGCATGATTAGAGATAATGAGTGGTCTGGGAGTCCTTGTATGGTGGTAAAGAGGACAGCAATGGAAGATTGTCGGTCTCTCCAGAGCTGTTGTGTCGATATATCTTAAAGTCTCTGCATGACCCTGGGACAATTACTCCCCGTAATATATACACTGAAATATAGTGACTTTTGGTTGAGTTGCTGTTAGAGGATTGAAGCTCATTTATCTTCATGGAGGGATTTGTCGCGCAAATTCCAAATCAAGTACCAAGAATGTTTATTCATGATACCAGAAGGTATCTGAGATGGCCACAAATAGTTACTGGTGTAATCTTAACAGGATTATGAATAGGTGAAGTCAGAGGGGATCTCCTTGTAGTGTATGTGAGGCAAGAAGTCAGAGGGGATCTCCTGGTAGTGTATGTGAGGCAGGAAGTCAGAGGGGATCTCCTGGTAGTGTATGTGAGGCAGGAATTCAGAGGGGATCTCCTGGTAGTGTATATGAGGCAAGAAGTCAGAGGGGATCTCCTGGTAGTGTATGTGAGGCAGGAAGTCAGAGGAGATCTCCTGGTAGTGTATGTGAGGCAGGAAGTCAGAGGAGATCTCCTGGTAGTGTATGTGAGGCAGGAAGTCAGAGGAGATCTCCTGGTAGTGTATGTGAGGCAGGAAGTCAGAGGGGATCTCCTGGTAGTGTATGTGAGGCAAGAAGTCAGAGGGGATCTCCTGGTAGTGTATGTGAGGCAGGAAGTCAGAGGGGATCTCCTGGTAGTGTATGTGAGGCAAGAAGTCAGAGGGGATCTCCTGGTAGTGTATGTGAGGCAGGAAGTCAGAGGAGATCTCCTGGTAGTGTATGTGAGGCAAGAAGTCAGAGGGGATCTCATGGTAGTGTATGTGAGGCAGGAAGTCAGAGGAGATCTCCTGGTAGTGTATGTGAGGCAGGAGGTCAGAGGAGATCTCCTGGTAGTGTATGTGAGGCAAGAAATCAGAGGGGATCTCCTGGTAGTGTATGTGAGGCAAGAAGTCAGAGGAGATCTCCTGGTAGTGTATGTGAGGCAGGAAGTCAGAGGGGATCTCAGGGTAGTGTATGTGAGGCAGGAAGTCAGAGGAGATCTCCTGGTAGTGTATGTGAGGCAGGAAGTCAGAGGAGATCTCCTGGTAGTGTATGTGAGGCAGGAAGTCAGAGGGGATCTCCTGGTAGTGTATGTGAGGCAGGAAGTCAGAGGAGATCTCCTGGTAGTGTATGTGAGGCAAGGAGTCAGAGGAGATCTCCTGGTAGTGTATGTGAGGCAGGAAGTCAGAGGGGATCTCCTGGTAGTGTATGTGAGGCAAAAGTCAGAGGGGATCTCCTGGTAGTGTATGTGAGTCAGGAATACACTGGGGATCTCCTGGTAGTGTATGTGAGGCAGGAAGTCAGAGGGGATCTCCTGGTAGTGTATGTGAGGCAGGAAGTCAGAGGGGATCTCCTGGTAGTGTATGTGAGACAGGAAGTCAGAGGGGATCTCCTGGTAGTGTATGTGAGGCAAGAAGTCAGAGGGGATCTCCTGGTAGTGTATGTGAGGCAGGAAATCAGAGGGGATCTCCTGGTAGTGTATGTGAGGCAGGAAGTCAGAGGGGATCTCCTGGTAGTGTATGTGAGGCAAGAAGTCAGAGGGGATCTCCTGGTAGTGTATGTGAGGCAGGAAGTCAGAGGAGATCTCCTGGTAGTGTATGTGAGGCAGGAAGTCAGAGGAGATCTCCTGGTAGTGTATGTGAGGCAAGAAATCAGAGGGGATCTCATGGTAGTGTATGTGAGGCAGGAAGTCAGAGGGGATCTCCTGGTAGTGTATGTGAGGCAGGAAGTCAGAGGGGATCTCCTGGTAGTGTATGTGAGGCAGGAAGTCAGAGGAGATCTCCTGGTAGTGTATGTGAGGCAGGAAATCAGAGGGGATCTCCTGGTAGTGTATGTGAGGCAAGAAATCAGAGGGGATCTCCTGGTAGTGTATGTGAGGCAGGAAGTCAGAGGGGATCTCAGGGTAGTGTATGTGAGGCAAGAAATCAGAGGGGATCTCCTGGTAGTGTATGTGAGGCAAGAAATCAGAGGGGATCCCCTGTTAGTGTATGTGAGGCAGGAAATCAGAGGGGATCTCCTGGTAGTGTATGTGAGGCAAGAAATCAGAGGGGATCTCCTGGTAGTGTATGTGAGGCAGGAAATCAGAGGGGATCTCCTGGTAGTGTATGTGAGGCAAGAAATCAGAGGGGATCTCCTGGTAGTGTATGTGAGGCAAGAAGTCAGAGGAGATCTCCTGGTAGTGTATGTGAGGCAAGAAATCAGAGGAGATCTCCTGGTAGTGTATGTGAGGCAGGAAGTCAGAGGAGATCTCCTGGTAGTGTATGTGAGGCAGGAAATCAGAGGGGATCTCCTGGTAGTGTATGTGAGGCAAGAAGTCAGAGGAGATCTCCTGGTAGTGTATGTGAGGCAGGAAATCAGAGGAGATCTCCTGGTAGTGTATGTGAGGCAGGAAGTCAGAGGAGATCTCCTGGTAGTGTATGTGAGGCAGGAAATCAGAGGGGATCTCCTGGTAGTGTATGTGAGTCAGGAATACACTGGGGATCTCCTGGTAGTGTATGTGAGGCAGGAAGTCAGAGGGTATCTCCTGGTAGTGTATGTGAGGCAGGAAGTCAGAGGAGATCTCCTGGTAGTGTATGTGAGGCAAGAAATCAGAGGGGATCTCCTGGTAGTGTATGTGAGGCAGGAAGTCAGAGGGGATCTCCTGGTAGTGTATGTGAGGCAAGAAGTCAGAGGGGATCTCCTGGTAGTGTATGTGAGGCAAGAAGTCAGAGGAGATCTCCTGGTAGTGTATGTGAGGCAGGAAATCAGAGGGGATCTCCTGGTAGTGTATGTGAGGCAGGAAGTCAGAGGGGATCTCCTGGTAGTGTATGTGAGGCAAGAAGTCAGAGGGGATCTCCTGGTAGTGTATGTGAGGCAAGAAGTCAGAGGAGATCTCCTGGTAGTGTATGTGAGGCAAGAAGTCAGAGGGGATCTCCTGGTAGTGTATGTGAGGCAAGAAATCAGAGGGGATCTCCTGGTAGTGTATGTGAGGCAGGAAGTCAGAGGAGATCTCCTGGTAGTGTATGTGAGGCAAGAAATCAGAGGGGATCTCCTGGTAGTGTATGTGAGGCAGGAAGTCAGAGGAGATCTCCTGGTAGTGTATGTGAGGCAGGAAGTCAGAGGAGATCTCCTGGTAGTGTATGTGAGGCAGGAAGTCACTGGGAATCTCCTGGTAGTGTATGTGAGGCAGGAAGTCACTGGGAATCTCCTGGTAGTGTATGTGAGGCAGGAAGTCACTGGGGATCTCTAACACAGAGCATCCTATAAACTCACACATGCAACCAATCAACATATGGCAACCTTTCTGTGTCTGAGTAGGGTATCCATGATTAACTGCACAATGGTATCTCAGTGGGGTAGCACTATAAAACCTGCATTTGCACTCATCAAGAACACAAGTCACCACAGAAGCGGAACAGTCTTGTCACCTAGACATCCAAGCAACACATCACCCGTACATGAACTCTGTTGCAGTGATTAAGGCACAAAAGTACTTTGTCTTATTGTAAGTTAGACATGTATATCACTGATGTGTCTTCTGATATCATATATATATCAACATAAGTCTAATTTTTAAATCTATGAGACAGTCCAGTTCTTAAAAAAATCTTATTGATGAGTGTGAGATTCTATTTATGATCCCAAACCATTCTTCCAACTTATTCATTTTGTAAACAGTAATAATAAGTGTCTTGAGTGGAAAAAGTACAGCTGAGCAGCTTCAGAGTCAGCGAAATTAGGTAATCATTTGATTTTGATGCTATGGCAACCAATGACGTCACAATAGTCTGCAAAGTATTGTGATGCAATTTCATTGTATATCACCTTGGAGATATCACTTGACCTCACCCAAGCCATATCTCACTTTTGGATGATAAGGCTTTAAATATTTCTTCGTTGGTTTACAATCCTGAATGACAAACAAAAAATGAAATTAGAAGAAGAAAACTTAATGACTTTGGGCAATCATATTTTGTACAAATCCATTTTATATTTAGAAAATATATTAAAAACGAGATTTTATCACTGCTGTTTGCAAAATATGGTGAATAATCCTTATAAAAACCTTCATTCTTACAACAACAACAACAAACATTATCTGTCAGGGATATATCTATGGGGGTATGTTGTTTGTTTGACATTCACTACAGTAGCAATACTGATCTGAATGTTGAAAATTATTATTAAAAACATCTCCGACCACCTCTATTGAAGTTGAGACAAAAGAGTGTAAACCAACAGACAAAACAGTGATTTGACCCACGGCAATTCACCATGCAGAGTTGCGTCCCCTTGTCATGCCAGGATCTGTGTGAATCGCAGATTCAGGACATAACGGAAATACTATTCAACAAACTCACTCACACGCCTAGAATGATTAGTGTATGTCATTGTTGTAATTCTCATAGACTTTACACCCTGGCTCTAACTCAAATATTGCTTCTAGTCCATGTCTAGGTCTGGTCTGTATGTTAAGCTGCAGTGTTCTGGAGACATGAAGATCCCGTGTGGAAGTAGGATGCAAGGAAAGCTATTCTGTTCTTGTGCAACTGTCAGACAATAACCTCTGGAGACCAGGCAAAGAATAGGTCACCAGAACTCTATTGCTTGTAGTAAGAGGCGACCAGATTGGATCAGCCAGACTTGGTGATTTGGTTGATTGTATGTCAAAGTACCTCAGTAGTGAAGAATGTGGCTCATAGTATCAGCCACTGGTTTGAGCTGATAATTTACAAGTCACCTTGATATAGCAGGAATATATCGGGCTACCACATAAAACAACAAACAGACATATCTGATGCTGATGATCCATGAATGAGCGAGTGAGTAGGATTTTACGGCTATTTTAGCATTATTCCAGCAATATCATGGCAGGGAACACCAGAAATGGGCTTCACACATTGTACCATGTCGGGAATGGAACCCGGGTCTTCTGCGTGACGAGCGAAAGCTTAAATCACCAGGCTACCCGACCGCCCATGATGATCCATGAACTATGTGCCCCTTAAATGGTATACATAGAGAACGAGAACGGGAACTCTTGGCAACAATGTTCTACTAATGTCAGCAAATATGAGACAACACAATAGCTGAATGATGATAACCATATGCTTTCACCTGTATAATTTGTTTTGTTTGTTTGTTGTTTAGTGCTGCACTTAGCAATATTCCAGCTATATGATAGCAGTCTGTAAACAATCGAGTCAGGACCAGACAATCCAGTGATTGACATCATGAGCATCGATCTACGCAACTGAGATACAATGACATGTATCAACCAAGCCTGACCACCCATTAGTTGCCTCTTACGACAAGCATAGTCACCTTTTGTGGTAAGTATGGGTTGGTGAAGACCTATTCTACCCCGGATTTTCACGGGTTGCACCTGTATAATTACTAGGTGGACTTACATGGATTGAGTCGAATCAAAAGTTAAAGAATAAAGGATGACCCCTTACTTCATATACACGGAACATGTGAGTAGGGATTACCCCCTAGCATGGTCTTGGAAAAAATATTCAGGCTCATAGCTTTAATTAAAATATAATATGTTTTTTTAGCTGTAGCTGAAAATATATTTAATCTCCATACAAAATCCAAGCCAACAGGATAAACAGCAAATTCCAATGGCACTTGGCGGTACCATGACATGCTTTGTTTGTTGGTTTCTTGTTTAACATCGCACTTAGCAATATTCCAGCTATATGACAGCAGTCTGTAAACAATCGAGTCTGGACCAGACAATCCAGTGATTCACATGAGCATCAATCTCGCAATTGAGATCAATGACATGCAACAAGCAAGTCAGTGAGCCTGACCACCCGATCCCGTTAGTCACCTCCTATGACAAGCATAGTCGCCTTTTATGGCAAGTATGGGTTGCCGAAGATCTATTTTACCCCGAATCTTCACAGGTTGCACCTGTATAATTACTAGGTGGGCTTACAAATCAAAAGATAAAGAATTAAGGATAACCCCATACTTCATATACACGGAACATGTGAGTAGGGTTTTACACCCTAGCATGGTCTCATCAAGCCATCTCACAGTGGACTGGCATCACATATTTCATCCATATGGAAGAATAAAACAGAGAATGAAAAGCAGAGCCAAAACACAGATTTTGTAATTGTATTAAAACAAGAAATCAATAGCTAGGTTTAACGGTGCCATAACAATGGCCATGATGGTCCAGAAGTGATATTACCGGAATATAACAATAACATGGTAAAAGAAGTGACCAGCTTTTTAGTGTCAGTGAGTTTGATTTTACGCTGCTTTTAGCAATATTCCAGCAACATCACGGCGGGGGACACCAGAAATGGGCTTCACACATTGAACCCATTATGGGAATCGAACCCGGGTCAAAGAAAAGGGTAAGGAGGAAAGGAGCATGGGGGTGGTGGGGTGATGGAGGGTAGGGAGATGGGGGGTAGTGTAACAAAGGGAGGAGGAATAGACTGACAAAGGGTAGGGTCTTTGGAGAGGGGAGGTAAAGTGACAAAGGGCAGGGTGATTGGGGGGTGACAAAGGGTAGGGTAATTGATGAGGGGGAGGTAGAGTGACAAAGGGTAGGGTGATGGGGGGCAGGGTGATGGAGTGGTAGAGTGAAAAGGGTAGGATGATGGGGGGGGGGGGGGGGGGTAGGTTGATGGAGGGGTAGAGTGACAAAGGGTAGGGTGATGGAGAGGTAGAGTACCAAAGGGTAGGGTGATGGAGGGGTAGTGTGACAAAGGGTAGGGTGATGGAGTGGTAGAGTACCAAAGGGTAGGGTGATGGAGTGGTAGAGTACCAAAGGGTAGGCTGATGGAGGGGTAGAGTACCAAAGGGTAGGGTGATGGAGTGGTAGAGTACCAAAGGGTAGGGTGATGGAGTGGTAGAGTACCAAAGGGTAGGGTGATGGAGTGGTAGAGAACCAAAGGGTAGGCTGATGGAGGGGTAGAGTACCAAAGGGTAGGGTGATGGAGTGGTAGAGTACCAAAGGGTAGGCTGATGGAGGGGTAGAGTACCAAAGGGTAGGGTGATGGAGTGGTAGAGTACCAAAGGGTAGGGTGATGGAGTGGTAGAGTACCAAAGGGTAGGCTGATGGAGGGGTAGAGTACCAAAGGGTAGGGTGATGGAGTGGTAGAGAACCAAAGGGTAGGCTGATGGAGGGGTAGAGTACCAAAGGGTAGGGTGATGGAGTGGTAGAGTACCAAAGGGTAGGGTGATGGAGTGGTAGAGTACCAAAGGGTAGGCTGATGGAGGGGTAGAGTACCAAAGGGTAGGGTGATGGAGTGGTAGAGTACCAAAGGGTAGGCTGATGGAGGGGTAGAGTACCAAAGGGTAGGGTGATGGGGCGTAGGTCCATGGAGGGTAGGGTGATACTGTATTAATTTATGCATTCTCACTTACTAAGGTATACCGAGTTCATTTTAAATCATTCAACATTGCAGTAGAGCCTGGATGTTACATATCATATGTATTAGCCAACATTGACTGTGATGTGTAGACATGGGAGGCAGAGGTCCGGTTACAGGAAGTGGGAGAGGGAATACATTAAGTCATAAATGCGTACCTTTCATACCGATCTATAAGTCCAAAATGTAATTTCATAAATAACTTATAAAAATTACAACAAACTAAATTTCACATTGCAAACTGAATAGCAACTAAAGTAATGCATGTGTCATGATTGGAGCTAACATGTTTGTTTCCTCACACCGCACTATTCCAGTTATATATTGGACCAGACAAACCAGTGAGTGATGTTATGAGCATCATCCATATCACTGAGTGAGCACCCAGTCTCCTCCTACAACAAGCACATGTTGCAGGGTACCTAGCTGTTTGAACACATAATGGAAGGGAAGGGAACAAGCATGAGAACAAGCACCTTCATCACTCCACAGCTGCTTACAAACGATACCAATGCCCCTTGCCATCAACAACAGATGCCACATATCAAGGCTTTGACCACTTCCCTAGGTCTTCACTGAATATTAGTCTGCAGTTTGTTTTGTCCTCTGCGCAAAAATATTGACAGTGAATCTATTTGTAAGCCTACAGTCTAGCATCTTCCAGACGCAAGAGCATCCACTAGCCTTTTTATCAAAGTCTTGTTTCCACCCTTGCTACATCAGGCCCAATTTCCTCTGATAAATATTATTGGACCATCACACATACCGATAGTCCAATCAGAGAATGTTTAAAAAAATCAACATCCACGACTGGTAGACCTCCGTATGAAAGTGATTTACCGCTACGTGTCTTTGTTGACATGAATATGTCTTTTTCATCTCTTAAGCCCCCCAATGATTGCCTATGGGTTTTTTTTTGTCAGGGATGAAATCGTGAATGCTTTGTTATCTGATCGACTAGGTTGTCGCCTATGGTAGTTGCCATCTTTGTGTGCTATACGATACAAGAACAGCGATCTCATTGGATATTGCGTTTTCATTACAAGGGGCACAACTCGTGATGTACGTGAGGTGGCGCCAGGGTCGAGCCAAGAAACATGGCCATGATGTGGCAAGGGTAGAAACTAGGCTTTGATATAGGCTAATGGACATGCTTGCCTCGGGAAGTTGACAGTCTAGTTGTTAATGGATACTCAAAAGGGTTTTTTTTGTAATCAAAGGTTAGACCATGTACAGTTACAAAATATGTCATTACATATTCAATTTAGGTTTCTGTAGTTCAGTATGAGTACGCCACTTAAAACAAAAATAAACGTGTCTCGTCAGAAAATAAATACAGGATATGACTTTCAAAAACTGCTATTTATATGGCAACTCATAGATAGAGGCGCATAGTTATTTTCTATGTATAATATTGTATGCACTGGGTCCATGACAGTAACCACCAACTGTGCTATTGTACAATGGGTTGTGATGAGAGCTTGGGAATGAACCCGTATTGATCTATGGTTCAATAATTCTCATTGCACATAACACCCTATGGTTGAATAACTCTTATTGCACATAACACTCTATGGTTGAATAACTCTCACTGCACATATCACATGTGGTGGATGAAACATGATACTGTATTTGTGTGCTACCGCTGGTGATTCACTGTTGTGTTGTTATGATGGAGACAGATGTTGTGATCCATCGCTTGGAAATATGTACATATTGTACATGAAGATGTATAAACAACCAGAACATACAACTTGAAGAGGTCATGGCGTATTTCAAGTTATATAGTCATATACACATACACACAGGAGTCCTAATTACACATAAAATGAGTGATCTACCCTGAGTTTTATTTTCAAATATGTAGGTGAGTGGGTGGGTAGGTGAGTGGGTAGGTGAGTGGGTGGTTGAGTGGACGGTCGAGTGAGTGAGTGAGTGAGTGAGTGAGTGGGTGGGTGGCTAGCAGAGTGAGTGAGTGAGTGAGTGGGTGGGTGGGTGGGTGGGTGGTTGAGAGTGAGTGAGTGAGTAAGTGAGTAAGTGGGTTGGTGAGTGAGTGAGTGAGTGAGTGAGTGAGCGAGCGAAAGAGTGAGTAAAAATGTTATTTTAACGCAGCAGCATTTGATAAACAGAGCCAAAGCCCTGTGGTCCCTAACATTTTAGGAGAATGATCGAAACGGAAACCATTGTTAACTCCCGTAAACTAACATTGCTGGCACTGGACTGTATGTTCAACACAACAGGGGATATGACATCTGAGTCCCAGACAACAGTGTCTGACGAGAAACTTTCATATTACAAACTTATAAACATATGTGATACAACATGATACAGGGGTTTGTACCCAGGGTAAGCCTACCCACTAATCTACTGACCTTATCCCACGTTGCAAAATTGGCTTCGTTATCCAGAATTTCCAATTTCAATTTACTGCTTATCTTCAAAACAGTTCCTTAATAGGGGATAATGCCCTAGTACATCGAAAATGTTGGTAATTTGATTTCAGTCTAATAAACATACAGCATTCTTTGTGCTTGTGACGAGGCCGACAGCAGGTATAGCGACAGGTAATTTATCAGTTGATGGTCTTATCAGAAAAGTGTGTAATCACAGTCTGTCTGCTTATAAATTACAAACATAACTCATACTTTACTTGACAATCCATCTAATTAGCATCGCAAACTCTGCTGTCGGAACATGCTGAAACCAATGACATCGCAACAACATACTGTACTAACTCTATAACAGTGGAAGTGTTGTGTTGCGTCCCACTGTTGCCACAAGTCCAAGACGTCTGTCACAAAACCTAGTCTGATCAGGTAGAAGCTGATACTATATCAAGATATTCATGGACTGTCACCAGATAAATTAAAACACTGATAACAATGTTGGACACAAAGATGGTTTTGAAATTTTTCCAACTCAAGTTGAAGTTGAGTATCTATCAGCATGCATGAACGTAACTGTATTTTTGGGGAGGGGGTGAAGGGGGAGGGGGTGAACGGGGAGGGGGTGAAGGGAGAGGGGGGGTGAAGGGGAAAGGTGGTGTGTGTGTGTGGGGGGGGGGGGGGGGGTGGTGGCGGGTGCATTTGTTTTCATAAAATGCAACTTCCACCAACAGCCTACTGTTTCCTGAATGGCTGATAATGGGTTACAGAGTTTGCATACTGTTTTCTACAAATTTTTGTGTTGATGATCACTCTCATTAAAATAAGATCTTAGTTCTAGCTACCGTTAAACAGAGATCTGAGGACATCCCATTACGGGTCATATGAGATCAACCTTTCACAAACATTGACTGACTAATTATAACTGGCAAGAAGTCGACATTAGCCAATCAGAAGGCAGCTTTCTCATGTCTTACAGCACTAGTTTTAAACTGGCAACTATGCTTCAAAGCAAATTTTGATATATATCTCGATTAAAAATTTGAAACTGAACAAAAGAATTTTGTGGAATGGCTCATAGATTCCCTAGATTGTATGGATTCAGTCATAAAGCCCGTAACTGTCGTTTGGAATATCCCGTGTTAAAGATTTGAGGTTGCATAATAAGAAGGCACATTCCGACTGTCACTTTCATGATCTGGTAAGCGACGCTCTTATTGGTCGGATGAAAGGTCGTTCTGGCGTGACCCGGAATTGGATGTCCTCAGATCTTTGTCTAGCGATAGCGAGAGCTAAGATCTGATTTTAATGAGATTGGTTGATGATTAAATAATCAGTCTGTGAAGTTGTTATTGTTGACATATTTATTTATTAACTTTGGCTTCAATATGTTTTGAATGTTTTTTTTCACAATGCTTTTAGCAAATATTCCATGGCGGGGGACACTAGAAATGGGCTTCTCACATTGTACCCATGTGGGGAATCGAACCTGGGCCTTTGGCGTGATGAGCGAACACTTCAACCACTAGACTAGCCCACCGCCCCCCACGTAATTGGGATACGATGACATGTTTCAACCAACTGACCAGTCTGACCAACTGATCCCGTTAGTCGCTTCTTATGACAAGCATAGTCACCGTTTACAGCAAGCATGGGTTGCTGAAGACCTATTCTAACCCGGATCTTCATGGGTCGACAGAAAATGTAAAGTAACATAACTGCCACTGTTGTACCAGGTCCGATGAAAATGACCGAAATCAGACCCTTCCCTCTACATGTTTCATGGAAATATTAACATAGATTTCAAAGTAAAACCTCAGAAAAATTCCAGCTGGCTTGCTCTGGCGGTTTCAGAGAAGAAGAAGATTTATAATTCTTTAAAAATGAAAACACAAATGTGGAAAAAAACACCAATGGACAAAGAAAAGAATGCATGCTCACATTGTAGTGTGTAAAAGTTTCAGTATTTATGCCTAAAACAAGTGAAGACGTGAATAATTCTCAACACACACTTGTCCTGCACAACCTTATATGCTTCACCATTTTATTTTCAATTAGTTTATTTTTCTGAGTAGAGTGAGTGAGTGAGTATGGTTTTACGCCGCTTTTAGCAATATTCCAGCAATATCACAGCGGGGGACACCACAAATGGGCTTCACATATTGTACCCATGTCGGGAATCCAACCCGGGTCTTCGGCGTGACGAGCGAACGCTTTAACCACTAGGCTACCCGACCGTCCCTTTTCTGAGTAGAGGTAATGAAAGGCCAAAATACCACATAAGAAGCAACATTGTTGTCACTGGTAGGAAAAATACTATGCATGGCCACTCTCAAGTCACAAAAAAGCAAAGAACAGGCCCTGACTGGAATGAAACTGAGCTTAGAGATGTGACCAAATTGCAAGAGTTAAATCAATGTCAAGACTTGAATGTATACAGAAACTACCATATTGTCTGAAGGAAATACATAAATATTCAAATGAGCATCGCATAACTGATACAGGAAACTGGGGTTGGGTTACATTTTATTTCAGACATAAACAATCTGAAGCAATTGTTCTAAAATCAATGAATTACAAGAAACTTGCTGTGTACAAAAGCATATTTAAATTGCCGTAGCAAACGCCCAAGTTGAAACTGATCACCATTTTGCAAGGACTGGCCTCATTTTGTCCTTGATTCCAAGAGCCCAAGGTACTGGGCTATGCATTACCCAACATCTCGGAGATTCTTGCAATATTGATTTACCACAAACTCATACAAAACATTCTCATCAATCATTTGTATTCCAACATTTAGACTCAGGATTGATAGGACTATAGAAATTACTTCTGCCATTATGATTTTTACCTTGATTACTTGAACTGATTATGCAATTGCTTCAGTTTACATTCTCAGAGATTTTATATAATACACATATTTAATTAATACCCACACAGACTACTTTAGATTGCAGAAAGACTAAGATTTATTATGTATTAGTGGTGAAATACTGTAATTATCTGAAAACATAAAACTGATATCTCACTCGAGTGAAATAACACTTAATGCCGGAACTACTTTCAACCTGCTTCAAAGACACAACAGTTTTTCAACCATGATCCAAAGGATCAGTCAGAAAATACACAGTACACTGAGTGAGTGAGTGAGTGAGTGAGTGAGTGAGTGAGTGGGGTTTAACACCACTTTTAACCATAAACCATTTATATCACCCCAAAAAGTGAAAATACATCTTGGACCATGAAAACATGATAGAAATTGACAAAGGAAGTGTATATCATGTTTTCTGGACAACCGAGTCCTTGAAATTTGGTACTTTTCCATGTCTTTTGGTGACTTATGTTTTAAATCACAATGAGTGATGGTATAGAACTAAGCCTTGAAAAGACTGCTTACTTTTCTTTAGCAGTGCCCACTTCATATGTTTGAACCTATGCATTACCAAACTTTGTTGACAGGCTATAGTATCCATGTATCCTTCATTCAGATCGACAACCCACCCAAAACTTTAGGACTCAACTAATACTGATTACTAAATATCCTCACTGACTCCAAAGATTATGCGGGGTTTTTTCATAGAAGAATTGCGATAAATATAATGTGTATTCGATGTAGAGCTTGGTAACCTGTAGGAAAGTGTATCATGTTGTACTTTCAGTTCGATCTACAGTTAAATCTATGGATAACCTATCTCTACATTAAAAACACAGTTTGTTTATCTCCTATTTGTTAGTAATAATATTGGTCTGATCAGGTGTTTGCAAGTAGTTTCAAGGCCATAGAATTGATTCCAGAACTAGGTAATATTTCCTTACATTGATTTTGCCGGTCTGAGACCTGTTTTGATGAAGTACAGTCACGCTGTAGCAGCTGCAATGGCTTATCAAGCCACCACCCCCTCTCTCTCCGCCATCCCCCACCAACCCATCCAAAGCAATATCAGCATATCAACATGGATAAGAAGCTGTAATTCTAGATTTGCAAATTTGCATTTATAGACTTGCTTGGTAGATTTTGAAGGTTTTTGTTTCAGGGTCTGTACGAGAGATTAATTTACGCTAAGTGTTTTCAACTCCAACCAGGCCTAAGGGGACATTTGAACTTCTAGGATGGGAAATTGGCCATCATGTGACGGTTGTAAGCATTCAGCCTTCCACCTTCCTCCCTAGGAAAGGAACTGGTGGATGGATAATGCACTGAAGCGGGCTGGAGGAATCCCATCTGGGGGGGTCAAATTTGTTCAAGGCTTAAAAAAATAATCAAAATGATCAATCCATCAAAAAATTTATAAAACACTTGGGAAAGGGCATCAGAATCTCAAATTATTCCACTATGAAGTCATTGGTGTATATGTATGGCACACTCAAGTGAATTTTCTTCTGCTATTTCTGGTGTCCCTCGCTGTGATATTGCTTGAATATTTCTAAAAGCGTAAAACTATACTCACTCATTCACTCACTCACTCACTCACTCTTCTGCTATTTGGTTACATGGTCTCACATGTTCCTCAACCATATTCTTGTTCACGCAATAATTTTTTCTCAATAGTATATTTTTCTTCCGTGTCAATTTAATACTAAACATTAAAAACATAGTTGCACCATTGTTATATTTTTACTCAACACCATCTACAGTTGCAGATCAAATGTGGGTATGTTCGCTGGGTTTGTCACCTTTTCTTTTGAAAATAAGATACATATAGCCCCATGAAAACACAAAATACCATCTTGTCAGTGAAATACTCTTAAAGCCCGTTGTCAAATGGAACACTCCCTTAATTTTCTTATTAATTAACAACATGCACTGACAGAAATAAAGTCAGGGTGTCCAATTGAATAAATGGAGCATGTATGACATTTCTCATCAAATAATATGTTTATCTCCCTCAGTGACACAATTTACACACGGGTGGCCCAGTAGTCTAAGGCGCCGAAATTCGCTGTGCAGAGTTGCGTCCCTTGGGCACGCCAGAAACCTATGATTGTTGTTTCGAATCCTGGTTCGCCCCGATTATGTTTCTAGGTTTGTCAGCACCATACCCATAATCGTGGGTTTCACCGAAGTGGTAAACGTTTGAGACCTGCATTACTTCGGGCTTTCCTCCCACATTAAGCCGACATACCTTGATATGACTGGAATACTGTTAAAAGCGGTGTTAAACGCAACTCACTCACTATTGTCACATGTACTTCAAAACAGCAAATCATTATTTTCTTACCTATAAGTGACCAACCAACATTATCTGCACAAAAATTACATTGTTGCTAGGTGTGTTTATTGAAAACATATTCAGGCTCATAGCTTTAATTAAAATATAATATGTTTTTTTAGCTGTAGCTGAAAAAATATCTAATCTCCATACAAAATCCAAGCCAACAGGATAAACAGCAAATTCCAATGGCACTTGGCGGTACCACGACATGCTTTGTTTGTTTGTTGGTTTCTTGTTTAACATCGCACTTTGCAATATTCCAGCTATATGACAGCAGTCTGTAAACAATCGAGTCTGGACCAGAGAATCCAGTGATTCACATAAGCAACAATCTCGCAATTGAGATCAATGACATGCATCAACCAAGTGAGCGAGCCTGACCACCCGATCTCATTAGTCACCTCCTACGACAAGCACGGTCGCCTTTTATGGCAAGTATGGGTTGCCGAAGACCTATTTTACCCCGGATCTTCACAGGTTGCACCTGTATAATTACTAGGTGGGCTTACAAATCAAAAGATAAAGAATTAAGGATAACCCCTTACTTCATATACACGGAACATGTGAGTAGGGATTACACCCTTGTATAGACTCCTTCAAGCCATATCACAATGGACTGGTATCACAATTGCAGATGAGGTATTGAAATTTTGCCCTCCACTTGCCCTCAAGCTTTGTATCAAGGATTGCCTAATGCAACAGGTGCGCCCAGAGCTAGTAACAACAACAACTGGAAATAGTTGTAAGGGTCCGACAATTTGATAATCTGTGGAGGGGTCTGGGTTTGTTTTTTTTATTGAAATATTCTTCCCCTGGACACAGTGGTCGTTCTGAAAAAAAAGACTGGTTTCGTGCAAAATATAGAACTGGTTTGGTTCCTCCTTTCCGAGCATTGTTTGTTATGGGTCTTACGTGCTAAAAGCATGCGTGTGCATGGGGTTCAGTGCCAAATAAATGGCCAAATATTATTATATAGAGAATCTCACCTGAGTGTCTTTTGATATGAAATAAATGAACACAAGTTGACAAAAGTGAAAAAATTCCGAGGCTTGCCGAGGATTTTTGCCACTTTTATCAACAAACCGGATTTTGATTTCGGAGCGCGATTTTGATTGGACTATGCATAGACTCATTAGTCCAGCCAAAATGTAACTCCATAATACCAGCCTAGTTCGGCAAGGGTGGAAACTGTACTTTTAACTTTTATAGTCAGTAAACTCTCTTGCCTCGGGAAGATGGGTGCATGCAGACATAAATATTTAGTAGCAGTTTTAA
This sequence comes from Haliotis cracherodii, assembly GCF_022045235.1. NCBI lineage: Eukaryota > Metazoa > Mollusca > Gastropoda > Lepetellida > Haliotidae > Haliotis > Haliotis cracherodii. The sequence goes on from NW_027266264.1 coordinate 30,181,040, forward strand.
AAAATAGGTTGCAATGGAGCATGTATTAATTATATAGCTTACTCAAGCTCTGCAATGTCATGTTGGTGGTTTATGTACGATACAGTTTCAATTGTTTGACTGGCAATTTCATGTTGGTGGTTCATGTACAATACAGTTTCAATTGTCTGACTGGCAATTTCATGTTGGTGGTTCATGAACAATACAGTTTCAATTTTATTGACTGGCAATTTCATGTTGGTGGTTCATGAACAATACAGTTTCAATTGTCTGACTGGCAATTTCATGTTGGTGGTTCATGAACAATACAGTTTCAATTGTCTGACTGGCAATTTCATGTTGGTGGTTCATGAACAATACAGTTTCAATTGTCTGACTCGCAATTTCATGTTGGTGGTTCATGAACAATACAGTTTCAATTGTTTGACTGGCAATTTCATGTTGGTGGTTCATGAACAATACAGTTTCAATTGTTTGACTGGCAATTTCATGTTGGTGGTTCATAAACAATACAGTTTCAATTGTTTGACTGGCAATTTCATGTTGGTGGTTCATGAACAATACAGTTTCAATTGTTTGACTGGCAATGTTGGTGGTTCATGAACAATACAGTTTCAATTGTGTTTAACTGGCAATGTTGGTGGTTCACGAACAAGGTTTCTCACGTTTTGAAGTTTGTGCTTTAAACTTAACAAGATTTCAGATGGTGCTTTGAAGTTGGTAGTTAAAGATTAAGAAGATTTCAGATGTTGTTTTGAAGTTGGTAGCTAAAGATGAACAAGACTTCAGAAGGGTTTTTAGGTTTGTGGTAGAGGATGGACAAGCAAGGTTTTTAGCAAATTTGACTACTTTTGTAATTAATACTACATGTTCTTTTAGACTCATCTGTTGTCAAGGCAAAATAACAGCAGACATGTTTGTATTCAAATGATGGAGATTTACAATAACAACATAATGTCATAAGTATAAATTATCACATATTAAAAATAGGATATTGAATGGTTGACAGTTATAAATGATGCGGGCCGGAAACCCAATATGCACATAACTATGTTGACAATAGAGGTAGCATGTGGAGAACTGAATAGGAATGTCTATTTGTACTGTGCTCTTATCATCAGTGTATTAAACCATTACGATGATGCAATTCACTGGCCATTCAGAATGTGCATTTTTTTATGAAAAAAACAAGTAAATTTAATTATTACTCACTCAAACTTTGCACATCATCAAAAATCTCAACGAAAGAAGACATTGCTGGTATAAGGGTGGCGAATGAATACTACGTTCGTAGCTGTACTCTTAAGGTGGGACCTGGCTGACAAGTACACTGCTTTTGCTGAGTTTGATTTGAAGACATGATAAGATGATGAATTTAAACTCTTGTTCATGATAGCCTTTACATACACAAACATCACAAAGTTAGAAACACCTTCATTCAATGACACACCCAGCTTCAACTCAGTGACGGTTAGGGGAGGGGAGCCGAGAGACGATCAACTTATTGAGTCATATCATGGCTGTGTGATTTAATACCAGTCAGCAGATGGTTTATCTGTTATGATATTGGCTGTAATTACTGTTAAGCTAGACTATTTGTTCAGTTTCAAAGCATAAAAGATTGACGACACAAAATTGCATCAGCTGACATGAGCATGACATTTCTAAGGGCTGTCCACTTGGTCCAAGCACATTCCAGAGGCAAGGGAGTGAACTGACTATAAAAGTCCATTTTCCATCCTTGCCGATCAAGACAGGAAATTCCGGAGTTATATTTTGGCCGGACTATGCATAGTGCAAACAAAATCGTGTAACAAACTAGACATTTGGTCCATAAACAACATGGATTTCAAAGTGCAGACTTTGGTCGACTTCAGCATTTGCAAAGCATGTGTACCGGCAGCTGGGCATCGCAAGATATTTCATGTTTTCAATCAAGGTTCTCAGTGATTTGATGCACTTCACGGGGTAAGACCCGTTTTGTTACAATATAGATCTTGCTTAGTGACCTGATTGTCTTGACTGGGCGCCCCAATTCTGTTTGAAGCAAATGCAGATGATATGAGAGATTGAATATGACTGGCCAAAAGGAGGAAAATAGAAGGGACGTAAATCGTAATAGCCACTGGTAGCGCTAGGTTCGAGCATGGAAATTCCAGCCTAGTTCAGCAAGGGTGGAAACTTGACTCTCAAAGTCAGTTAACTCCCTTGCCTCGAGAAGATGGGGCCAAGAGGCGGTCTTCTCATTTTCAAAATGAAGTTCAAGGTCATAAGTAGACACAGCAATAAATGTTGTGATGATCTCTCGACATGATGCTTTGTTTATTAGTGAATCTCTGAGCCCTTATAATGCCACAATGCTGGCACTGCTATAATGCCACAATGCTGGCACTATTACAATACAAAAGTTAGAGTTTGAAAACACTCTATTTCAAATGTATTTGTTTGTAAGCCCTGCCATATATCATAGAGAACTGCAAAAACTCAGACTTCATATTCAGGTAAAATATGTCAATTATACCGTTTTTTAGATGCATATGTGCTGTGTCTATGCGTCTCTGTTTTTTTGTCAAAACGAGTAGAGTGAGTGAGTGAGTGAGTATGGTTTTACGCTGCTTTTAGCAATATTCCAGCAATATCACGGCGGGGGACACCAGAAATGGGCTTCACACATTGTACCCATGTCGGGAATGGAACCCATGTCTTCAGCGTGATGAGCGAATGCTTTAACCACAAGGCTGCCCGACAGCCCCCCATAACAAGTAGAGCGTATCTTGAGCGAGCGAGTGAGTGAGTGAGTATGGTCTTACGCCGCTTTTAGCAATATCACGGCGGGGGACACCAGAAATGGGCTTCACACATTGTACCCATGTCGGGAATCGAACTCGGGTCTTCGGCGTGACGAGGGAACGCTTTAACCACTAGGCTACCCGACCGCCCCGTGCATCTTGAGACGATTAATCATCTAAGCGCATCTAAGAGCAGAGAAGATGTTGCAGTGTATGGTTGCATAGTGCTATCGACGCCCCCATTTGTATGACCAGCTGATGCCAAAATAGTCCTGTCCGTATGTCATGTTATTAAACACAGGTTTATTGTTATTAAATAGTTGATCTCTTCACAATTGAGTTACAAATATGTTTATACTGTATGTGGACATAATCAACTTAACAGTATATGATAAGCTCTCCACTGGTCTTGAGGGGGAAATGGGTTGATGTAACCTCCTGTGTTAGTTTATGTTTACGTAAACAAGCCTTGAGGGTACATCAACCCACGTTACCAAAGGACCCGATGGACCAGGGACAATGAATGTATCTTACAACACACATAGTTATATTGTTCTTATGACTCATGCATGCCTGCTCTGATCCAAATAGGTAAGATTACCACAGTTAGGCAAAATAGAAGATAAACGAAAACAACCTTAAACTTTATTCTCGCTAGATCTATTTCATTAAGAAATTATTGTAAATATCCAGAGAATGGCGTGTTACATCATTAATTCGAGGTACATAAGTGCGGTTCGTCATTTGAGTTGGGTACATAAGAAATGTACTATAACAGGAAGATAAATATGTTCATACTGTATGTGTTTGTTTGTTGTGTGTTTGTTGTTTAACATCGCACTCAGCAATATTCCAGCTTTATGACGGCAGTCTGTAAATAATCAAATCTGGACCAGGCAATCCAGGGATTGAATCTTAAGCATTGCTCCCAAAATTGGGATACGATGACATGCATCAACCAAGTGAGCGATCCCGACCAACCGATCCTGTTAGTTGCCTCTTATGACAAGCAAAGTTGCCTTTTACAATAAGCAAGGCTGGCTGAAGACCTGCTCTACCCCGAATCTTCACGGGTCTCAAACTGTATGTAAACATATCAACTCTTTAGTGTAAATAGAGTATATAAATAACCATACAGTATAAAAATACTTATACTATATGTGAACATATCGACTTAATACAGTAGATGTATGTTAACATATTATCATGTTGTATGTGTAAATACAGTAGATGTATGAGAACATGTAGTATATGTAAATACAGTAGGTGTATGTTAACATATTATCCTGTCGTATGTGTAAATACAGGAGGTGTATGAGAACATGTAGTATATGTAAATACAGTAGATGTATGTAAAGATATTATCATGTCGTATGTGTAAATACAGTAGATGTATGAGAACATGTAGTATATGTAAATACAGGAGGTGTATGAGAACATGTAGTATATGTAAACACAGGAGGTGTATGTGAACATATCATGTTGTATGTGTAAATACAGTAGATGTATGAGAACATGTAGTATATGTAAATACAGTAGGTGTATGTTAACATATTATCATGTCGTATGTGTAAATACAGGAGGTGTATGAGAACATGTAGTATATGTAAATACAGTAGATGTATGTAAACATATTATCATGTCGTATGTGTAAATACAGTAGATGTATGAGAACATGTAGTATATGTAAATACAGTAGATGTATGTAAACATATTATCATGTAGTATATGTAACTACAGTAGATGTATGAGAACATGTAGTATATGTAAATACAGGAGATGTATGAGAACATGTAGTATATATAAACACAGGAGGTGTATGTGAACATATTATCATGTTGTATGTGTAAATACAGTAGGTGTATGAGAACATGTAGTATATGTAAACACAGGAGGTGTATGTGAACATAGTATCATGTAGTATATGTAAACACAGAGGGTGTATGAGAACATGTAGTATACGTAAACACAGGAGGTGTATGAGAACATATTATCATGTAGTATATGTAAACACAGGAGGTGTATGAGTACATGTAGTATATGTAAACACAGGAGGTGTATGTGAACATATTATCATGTAGTAATGTAAACACAGGAGGTGTATGAGAACATGTAGTATATGTAAACACAGGAGGTGTATGTGAACATATTATCATGTAGTATATGTAAGCACAGAAGGTGTATGTGAACATATTATCATGTAGTATATGTAAACACAGGAGGTGTATGAGAACATGTAGTATATGTAAACACAGGAGGTGTATGAGAACATGTAGTATATGTAAACACAGGAGGTGTATGTGAACATATTATCATGTAGTATATGTAAACACAGAAGGTGTATGTGAACATATTATCATGTAGTATATGTAAACACAGGAGGTGTATGAGAACATGTAGTATATGTAAACACAGGAAGTGTATGAGTACATGTAGTATATGTAAACACAGGAGGTGTATGTGAACATATTATCATGTAGTAATGTAAACACAGGAGGTGTATGAGAACATGTAGTATATGTAAACACAGGAGGCGTATGTGAACATATTATCATGTAGTATATGTAAACACAGGAGGTGTATGAGAACATGTAGTATATGTAAACACAGGAAGTGTATGAGTACATGTAGTATATGTAAACACAGGAGGTGTATGTGAACATATTATCATGTAGTAATGTAAACACAGGAGGTGTATGAGAACATGTAGTATATGTAAACACAGGAGGTGTATGTGAACATAGTATCATGTAGTATATGTAAACACAGGAGGTGTATGAGAACATGTAGTATACGTAAACACAGGAGGTGTATGAGAACATGTAGTATATGTAAACACAGGAGGTGTATGTGAACATAGTATCATGTAGTATATGTAAACACAGGAGGTGTATGAGAACATGTAGTATATGTAAACACAGGAGGTGTATGAGAACATGTAGTATATGTAAACACAGGAGGCGTATGTGAACATATTATCATGTAGTATATGTAAACACAGGAGGCGTATGTGAACATATTATCATGTAGTATATGTAAATACAGGAGGTGTATGTGAACATATTAGCATGTAGTATATGTAAATACAGAAGGTGTATGAGAACAAAACTCTACAACTGAGTACAAGTGACATATTTACACATTTCTGCATTGCAAACGTGTGAACATATCAACATGTCAACAACATACCCATACACTACTGTTATGCGACCACAGCATAGAAGTACGTGCTATATACATGTCGACAGTACAGTGCCCCCACAGAATACCTATGATCGTAAAGAGCACTGACCTCACACCGTGTGTGATTCACAGTTGGCATGTTAGATCAACACCAATTGTCCAGATTAGCCAGGCGGAACGCTTCGTTCCCACACGGATGGTTGTACAATGTAGACAAGCTCTATAAACATGTCAACACAATATAGTCAGCTGTGTCCAGCTATCGCGATATCAAATCATATTGGCTAATAATATGGGTGACATATTATGCAAATTTATTTACGATACCTCAAACACACATTAGCTCGTATAGTGCTTAGTGTGGAACAAATATGACTCTGAATCGCGTCAATATGAGGCAGGTTCCGTGTGAGTGAGTGTGTACCCCACTCCAAGTCCAACTGCTTGCTATCGCTAGCCTGACAGCACTGAGACATGGCCAGGGTTTCGCTCAGAATAGTCGGAGATGTCAAAAATCTATAAATTGTCACTCACCAGCATTACCAATGAGCCGGGCACGTTTCACTGAAACAGAGAGAAAATGAGTGTAATTTCAAAAGGAATGTGAAAGGTTTATATGTAGCGCTGGACGTACAATACACACGAGTAACAGTACACGTGCATTGTAACCACACAAGTGGTTGTAACCACAAAGACACCGGTAGCCACTACGCGAGTAGAAGTAGCATCACAAGTGCGCGAAATTTGACCATTTCATTCCGAAAAAGATGAAAAATACTTACCACACACGCACAGCAAAGACATGGTAATCACAATATCCTAGAGACGGTCTTAGCCTTGCGTCTAACCATGTCAACGGAACGCGAGAAGTACGGTATCCTTAAAATATACACCCGCATCTAAAGGCTCGTCTCACTGTCAGACAGCTCCGAGGCCGCCATGTTGTGACGTCCACCTAATCATAGAACCGCATTAATATTCATTACTAGGATTTCATTCACTATCTATCTTACGCTAGGTCGACACGCTAACATCGAACCTATACGGGTCTTCGATTCAACACACCGTGTTTCACAATAACGTGGGAGAAATACGTTAACTTTGTTAGACGGGGGAGCTTATGTCACAGGTGCGATGGAGCGAAGCCATGTTTAGTCGCGCGATCATATTGAATTTTTGGTCAACGTCCGTCCCCATTTACCATAATCACAGTTCGCACAGACTCAGATAGGGAACTAATAATACCGAACGTTTTCATATAGGTTATACTTCGATATTTTTTAACAGTGGCGCGATTCTGTGTGGTCTTTCTTGCGACGGAGCTAATGGTATTCAATGTGAGCCAATCCAGTTATTGAACTTGCTTTCATTTTCGTTTGTATAAAACACCGCGAGTGGTTTCAAGAACTATAGAGATTTAATTTAATCAATATAGTATCCGTCTGAATAACTGTCTCTATCAGCCCAGAACACACAACAAGTTTTGCTCAAGAAAAATATAATTTTACATAACTCACGTGGGGACATTTAGCCATGCCGTTTCAAAGGAGTAAGATGGCTTAAGGTTAAAATGTGTTTCTGTGTATCAGAGATATGACTTTGGTTACATTATTATTTGTAATTTGTGAATTGTTGTGGTCGACACACAAAAAGGTCGGCATACCGATATGGTCTTTTGGGAATAACTATAACATTGTAAAGTTTTCGACTTCACGGGGCAACGGCCACTGAGCTACCACATCGCCCCCGCTCTCTGTAGTCAACGTCCACGCTCAGCCCACTGTGATAACGTCCACTCAGATAATATTCCCTCCACGCTAAGACATCAGCCCACCGTGTTCACGCCCCCTACAGGTAAAGTATTCTCAACTCTTAAGACACCAGCCCATCGTGTTCACGCCCCCTACAGGTAAAGTATTCTCAACACTTAAGACACCAGCCCATCGTGTTCACGCCCCCTACAGGTAAAGTATTCTCAACTCTAAGACACCAGCCTACTGTGTTCACGCCCCTACAGGTAAAGTATTCTCAACTCTTAAGACACCAGCCCACCGTGTTCACGCCCCCTGCAGGTAAAGTATTCTCAACTCTAAGACACCAGCCTACTGTGTTCACGCCCCTACAGGTAAAGTATTCTCAACTCTAAGACACCAGCCTACTGTGTTCACGCCCCTACAGGTAAAGTATTCTCAACTCTTAAGACACCAGCCCACTGTGTTCAGGGGCCCCCTACAGGTAAAGTATTCTCAACTCTAAGACACCAGCCTACTGTGTTCACGCCCCCACAGGTAAAGTATTCTCAACTCTAAGACACCAGCCCACTATCTTCTCGCCCCCACAAGTACAGCACCTTCCACGCTAATATACCTGGGTATCTCTGGTATACGGTATACATTAAGACATCATTCGTGTAATGATAAATTTTTAATATCCATATGTAGAGATAATAACCAGATGTTGGTGTATTTTATTACCCTTTTCAGTATATTTATTTGTTATTGTCGTGTGAGGTCAGATTTTACACGCGCCCATGTCACATGATAATGAACCAGTTGTACACATATTTAAAACCGCCGTGCCAGCTGTCACCAGTAAAGACTATAGACATGGATTGCAAGATTGCTGGAATTGCCGTGAATATATAGTTCCCATAGTCGCTTATGAAACGATGAATTTAGAACGTACAATTTTTCCACGACACTATAAAGAATGTACACGTGGCAACAAGCACTTCTCACTTGCATTCTGCTCCGAGTACCACGTGACAGTATCGACTTTTGATTACACGCAGGTGTTAATTTCAATCTACAATGTAATGCTATCACCAGTCTCTCCCAACATCGTCACAGCAGCAGATTTACGCGACATGCAGACGTGGGCGATGGGCATTCGTTTATCAGAAACCTGTCCACATTTTACTAATTACCACATGCCCCTGTCGCCATCTGGCGTCTCACAAACAAAGCACACACTCATCCTCATACCGGAGGGGTGGGGGTTGTTATGCTAATATATGTGTACGGGGTATCTACACGATGATCTTGTGTGTGACCTATTCTTAAACAGATGGATGTTATCATGTAAATATTAGTGTCATAAATATGTATTAAAATGTAATGTAATATTTGTGCGTGTGTGTAACATGTGTGTACGACCACTACATGTATACGTGCATCTAGAGCGATGGCATGCATACGTGGACACTGGAAACCCTTAAACACTTCTACAGAAAATCTTTGGGGGAGGGGCGGTCGGGTAGCCTAGTGGTTAAAGCGTTCGCTCGTCACGCCGAAGACCCGGTTTCGATTCCCGACATGGCTGCAATGTGTGAAGCCCATTTCTGGTGTCCCCCGCCGTGATATTGCTGGAATATTGCTAAAAGCGGCGTAAAACCATACTCACTCACTCACTTTAGGTGAAGTCTGGTTGGTTTGGGAACCACGTGTTCAACTCCAGGCACCACCCACTACCTTTTCAACATGAAGCACTCCCCACTACCTGCAACTTTCAGCAGCGCAACCCCTCCCCACTACAGTTCTACAACAAGCACCCGCTCTACTTTTCAACGCAACGCACCCCTCTACCTTCAACTCCCGGCACCCCCCCCCCCCCCCACTACCCCCCTACACACACCAGGCACCCCACTACCTTTTGCACAAAGCACACCAAATACCGTTCAACACCAAGCACCCCCACCACTGTTCAACACCAAGCACCCCCGCCACCGTTCAACACCAAGCACCCCCGCCACCGTTCAACACCAAGCACCCCCGCCACCGTTCAACACCAAGCACCCCCGCCACCTTTCAACACCAAGCACCCCCGCCACCTTTCAACACCAAGCACCCCCGCCACCTTTCAACACCAAGCACCCCCGCCACCTTTCAACACCAAGCACCCCCGCCACCGTTCAACACCAAGCACCCCCGCCACCTTTCAACACCAAGCACCCCCGCCACCTTTCAACACCAAGCACCCCCGCCACCTTTCAACACCAAGCACCCCCGCCACCGTTCAACACCAAGCACCCTCGCCACCTTTCAACACCAAGCACCCCCGCCACCTTTCAACACCAAGCACCCCCGCCACCGTTCAACACCAAGCACCCCCGCCACCTTTCAACACCAAGCACCCCCGCCACCGTTCAACACCAAGCATCCCCGCCACCGTTCAACACCAAGCATCCCCGCCACCGTTCAACACCAAGCATCCCCGCCACCGTTCAACACCAAGCACCCGCACCACCGTTCAACACCAAGCACCCGCACCACCGTTCAACACCAAGCATCCGCATTACCGTTCAACACCAAGCACCCCACTTCCTTCAAACTCGAAACACTAGCTTCAACTCACAACAACCCCGTCAGCTTCAACTCGCAGCACCCCCACTAGCTTCAACTCACAACACCCGCGCTAGCTTCAACTGACAACACCCCCGCTAGCATCAACTGACAACACCTCCGCTAGCTTCAACTCACAACACCCCCGCTAGCTTCAACTGACAACACTCCCGCTAGCTTCAACTGACAACACCCCCGCTAGCTTCAACTGACAACACCCCCGCTAGCATCAACTGACAACACCCCCGCTAGCTTCAACTGACAACACCCCCGCTAGCTTCAACTGACAACACCCCCGCTAGCTTCAACTCGCAGCTCTCCGGCTAGCTTCAACCCACAGCATCCCGCTAGCTTCAACTCACAGCACCCCCGCTAGCTTCAACTCGCAGCACTCCAGCTAGCTTCAACTCACAGCACCCCCGCTAGCTTCAACTCACAGCACCCCTACTACATTGTAGGAACAACGTGCCCTGCTTCCCAGTCCTACTCAACCCACGTTTGTCTTCCATGTGGCTGGTTCGCAGAAATGTGTGGCAGGAGGGAAATAAATACAACAGTCAGTGAGGTTGTGTTTCTTGTGTTAGCATATTCGCTAAGTCGTATCGATTTGCCAGGCGGCTGTATATTTCAACAGTTGTGCGGCAGTGGTCAGCGTGTCGGCGATTATCGCCTGATGTGTAGCGTTTGTCAACGGTACATATCGCGATTATCATCGACAGTTTGGCTTAGACCCACATTGGCCACCACCAGTAGAATAATTGACCCTGAGGCTACGAAGGGTAGGTGAAGGAGTTACTGTAACTGCTGCCTGTCATCACAGCCTGTTTACAAATCGGTGCCAACGTATTGTATAATGTCCCTTTGTATATTGTGATATTGTAGAAAAGTGGAATTGGAAGATAATGTCGAAAGCGATAAACTTAGGGCTACTACATGATTGATAGGTGAAGTCGCAGCAATAAACTTGGGGCTACTACATGATTGATAGGTGATGTCGCAGCAATAAACTTGGGGCTACTAAATGATTGATATGTGATGTCGCAGCAATAAACTTAGGGCTACTACATGATTGATAGATGATGTCGCAGCAATTAACTAAGTGCTACTACATGATTGATAGGTGATGTCGCAGCAATAAACTTAGGGCTACTACATGATTGATAGGTGATGTCGTAGTAATAAACTTAGGGCTACTACATGATTGATAGGTGATGGCGCAGCAACAAACCTAGGGCTACTACATGATTGATAGGTGATGTCGCAGCAATAAACCTAGGGCTACTACATGATTGATAGGTGATGTCGCAGCAAAAAACTTAGGGCTACTACATGATTGATATGTGATGTCGCAGCAATAAACTTAGGGCTACTACATGATTGATAGATGATGTCGCAGCAATAAACTAAGTGCTACTACATGATTGATAGGTGATGGCGCAGCAATAAACTTAGGGCTACTACATGATTGATAGGTGATGTCGTAGTAATAAACTTAGGGCTACTACATGATTGATAGGTGATGGCGCAGCAATAAACCTAGGGCTACTACATGGTTGATAGGTGAAGTCGCAGCAATAAACTTAGGGCTACTACATGACTGATAGGTGATGGCGCAGCAATAAACCTAGGGCTACTACATGATTGATAGATGATGTCGCAGCAATAAACCTAGGGCTACTACATGATTGATAGATGATGTCGCAGCAATAAACTAAGTGCTACTACATGATTCATAGGTGATGTCGCAGCAATAAACTTAGGGCTACTACATGATTGATAGGTGATGGCGCAGCAATAAACTTAGGGCTACTACATGATTGATAGATGATGTCGCAGCAATAAACTAAGGGCTACTACATGATTGATAGATGATGTCGCAGCAATAAACTAAGTGCTACTACATGATTGATAGGTGATGTCGTAGTAATAAACTTAGGGCTACTACATGATTGATAGGTGATGTCGCAGCAAGAAACATACAGCTTCCCGAGGCAAGAGAGTTAACTGACTATAAAAGTCCAGTTTCCACCCTTGCTGAACTAGGCAATCAAAATCTCGCAACGAAATCGAAATCCGGTTCGTAAACTGTCGTGCAGATTTTGGTCGATTGCAGGATTTGCAAAACATGTGCACCGCCAACTTATTGTCAACAGATATTTTCCAAACCTTTTCATGTTTTTAATCAAGGTGCTCGCGTGATTTGATGCACTTCGCGATGTAAGATCCGTTTTATCACAATATAGATCTTGATTAGCGATGATCAGATCGTCTTGACTGGGCGCCGCCATTTTGTTTGAAACAAAGGCAAGTGATGGAATCGGATTGGTCCATAAGAGAGGCTCAGAAGGGACATAACTCATAATAACCACTGGTGGCGCTACGATCGAGCCCAGGAATTCCAGCCAAGTTCGGCAAGGGTTAAACAGGACTTCAGAGTCAGTTAACTCTCTTGCCTCGGGAAGATGTAAACATTGAGCTACTACAGGACGAGTAGGCGATGTGTAATACTATGCATAGGGCAACTACATGATTGGTAGACTATGTGTCACACTATGCAGAGCGCTGGTGTGACATCACCTACCAATCCTCTAGTAGCCCCACGTCTAGTGTAATACCACCCACCCCTCCTGTAGTAGCCCTATGTCTAGTGTGACATCTCCTACCCATCATGAAGTAGCCCTATGTATAGTGTGACATCACCCACCCCTCCTGTAGTAGCCGTTTGTCTGGTGTGACATCACCTACCGCTCCCGTAGTAGCCCTATGTCTGGTGTGACATCACCCACCCCTCTTGTAGTAGCCGTGTGTCTGGTGTGACATCACCTATCCCTCCTGTAGTAGCCCTATGTCTGGTGTGACATCACCTACCCATCCTGCAGTAGCCCTATGTCTGGTGTGACATCACCTACCCACACTGTAGTAACCCTATGTCTGGTGTGACATCTCCTACCCATCATGAAGTAGCCCGATGTATAGTGTGACATCACCCGCCCCTCCTGTAGTAGCCCTATGTCTGGTGTGACATCACCTACCCATCCTGCAGTAGCCCTATGTCTGGTGTGACATCACCTACCGCTCCTGTAGTAGCCGTGTGTCTGGTGTGACATCACCTATCCCTCCTGTAGTAGCCCTATGTCTGGTGTGACATCACCTACCCATCCTGCAGTAGCCCTATGTCTGGTGTGACATCACCTACCCACACTGTAGTAACCCTATGCCTGGTGTGACATCACCTACCCATCATGTAGTAGCCCCATGTATAGTTTGACATCAGCCACCCCTCCTGTAGTAGCGGTATGTCTGGTGTGACATCACCTACCCACCCTGTAGTAGCCTTATGTCTAGTGTAACATCACCTACCCATCCTGTAGTAGCCCTATGTATAGTGTGACATCACCTACCCATCCTGTAGTAGTCCTATGTCTAGTGTGACATCACCTACCCATCCTGTAGTAGCCTTATGTCTAGTGTAACATCACCTATGTATAGTGTGACATTACCTACCCATCCTGTATTAGTCCCATGTCTAGTGTGACATCACCTACCCCTCCTGTGGTAGCCCTATGTCTAGTGTAACATCACCTACCCATCCTGTAGTAGTCCCATGTCTAGTGTGACATCACCTACCCATCCTGTAGTAGCCTGATGTCTAGTGTGACATCACCTACCCATCCTCTAGTAGCCTTATGTCTAGTGTGAAATCACCTACCCATCCTGTAGTAGCCCTATGTTTGGTGTGACATCACCTACCCATCCTGTAGTAGCCCTATGTCTGGTGTGACATCACCTACCCACCCTGTAGTAGCCTTATGTCTAGTGTGACATCATCTACACACACATACTTCTATCATTTAGCAGTCCGTATTTCAAAATTGAGATTTGTCAATTTTATAATTGTACCATAAGTCCATAGGGGTTGTTTAGTTCCGGTCATATCGAGGCACAGATATTGATCACAACCAGAGTAAAATAGTTCCCTTGGCGATAAAATGGTTTGGGGACAAATTATAGTGGTGATGGGCGCAGTAATTTCCCGGTGGAGCCAGCTAACACCGACACCGCTTATGACGAAAAAATCGAATAACGAGATTTCCGTTTCTCTTGATCCTGCACAGTCGAGAAAACAAATGCTGGGTTAGGAGAACGAATGATCTGCAGCTTCCAAATACCTTAAAATAATGATAAAGAATAACACATGAGCATCCTTTGTATGAAATAAATAACCAGATTCTGTGCACGCCCGTCCTGGTGTAAAACTGTGATCAGTGACACAGTGGGAATGAGTGAGCACACCGTCTGAGGAGCTAAAGATGGATGCTAGTTTAGAGAGATGTGGAGAGGAGGGGATTGGGAGGTGAGATACTGATATAGTGGGAAAGAGAGGGAGAATATATCAGCGCTAAGAAGAAAAGAGAGAATGAGAGAGATGGACGGAGCGAGAATATATATTAAATTTTACATAGGTCCAGCAAATGAGATGCACGACTCATTGATAGTTGCAGGTCAGGCTATTGAGATACCTGCACATTCATAGTTACAGGTCAGGCTATTGAGATACCTGCACATTCATAGTTACAGGTCAGGCTATTGAGATACCTGCACATTCATAGTTACAGGTCAGGCTATTGAGATACCTGCACATTCATAGTTACAGGTCAGGCTATTGAGATACCTGCACATTCATAGTTACAGGTCAGGCTATTGAGATACCTGCACATTCATAGTTACAGGTCAGGCTATTGAGATACCTGCACATTCATAGTTACAGGTCAGGCTACTGAGATACCTGCACATTCATAGTTACAGGTCAGGCTATTGAGATACCTGCACATTCATAGTTACAGGTCAGGCTATTGAGATACCTGCACATTCATAGTTACAGGTCAGGCTATTGAGATACCTGCACATTCATAGTTACAGGTCAGGCTATTGAGATACCTGCACATTCATAGTTACAGGTCAGGCTATTGAGATACCTGCACATTCATAGTTACAGGTCAGGCTATTGAGATACCTGCACATTCATAGTTACAGGTCAGGCTATTGAGATACCTGCACATTCATAGTTACAGGTCAGGCTATTGAGATACCTGCACATTCATAGTTACAGGTCAGGCTATTGAGATACCTGCACATTCATAGTTACAGGTCAGGCTATTGAGATACCTGCACATTCATGGTTGCAGGTCAAGCTATTGGGAGGCCGCACACATTGATAGTCACAGGTCCAGCTACTGAGATACCTGCACATTGAAAGTTACAGGTCAAGCTATTAAGAGGCCGCACACATTCATAGTCACAGGTCCAGCTACTGAGATACCTGCACATTGAAAGTTACAGGTCAAGCTATTGGGAGGCCGCACACATTGATAGTCACAGGTCCAGCTACTGAGATACCTGCACATTGAAAGTTACAGGTCAAGCTATTGGGAGGCCGCACACATTGATAGTCACAGGTCCAGCTACTGAGATACCTGCACATTGAAAGTTACAGGTCAAGCTATTGGGAGGCCGCACACATTGATAGTCACAGGTCCAGCTACTGAGATACCTGCACATTGAAAGTTACAGGTCAAGCTATTGGGAGGCCGCACACATTGATAGTCACAGGTCCAGCTACTGAGATACCTGCACATTGAAAGTTACAGGTCAAGCTATTAAGAGGCCGCACACATTCATAGTCACAGGTCCAGCTACTGAGATACCTGCACATTGAAAGTTACAGGTCAAGCTACTGGGAGGCCGCACACATTGATAGTCACAGGTCCAGCTACTGAGATACCTGCACATTGAAAGTTACAGGTCAAGCTATTGGGAGGCCGCACGCATTGAAAGTCACAGGTCCAACTACTGAGATACCTGCACATTGAAAGTTACAGGTCAAACTATTGGGAGGCCGCACACATTGATAGTCACAGGTCCAGCTACTGAGATACCTGCACATTGAAAGTTACAGGTCAAGCTATTGGGAGGCCGCACACATTCATAGTCACAGGTCCAGCTACTGAGATACCTGCACATTGAAAGTTACAGGTCAAGCTATTGGGAGGCCGCACACATTGATAGTCACAGGTCCAGCTACTGAGATACCTGCACATTGAAAGTTACAGGTCAAGCTATTAAGAGGCCGCACACATTAATAGTCACAGGTCCAGCTTCTGAGATACCTGCCCATTCATAGTTACAGGTCAAGCTACTGAGGTACCTGCACATTAATAGTTACAGGTCCAGCTATTGGGAGATCGCACATACTTATAGTCACAGGTCGAACAATTGAAAGGTCGCACACAGTCGAAGTCCAGATAGTGTCCATAGCCAGTGACGGACTGTCATCCCGCAGACATCGAACACGCTCAGGTTCAGATTGTTCACACCATGTATGTTTTTGCTGCATATGGTTTATCGCTCCTCTCCTTTCAACACCAAGCCCCTGTCGACATGCGCCTGGGAATTATTTTAAGAGGCTTATATAAATCAATAAGTGGTCCTTTGCGTGTATTTCCAGTTCACAATTGGCACACAGCTGGTTCTTCTCAAACACCGGGATAAAATGAGAA
Source organism: Haliotis cracherodii (assembly GCF_022045235.1). Lineage (NCBI taxonomy): Eukaryota > Metazoa > Mollusca > Gastropoda > Lepetellida > Haliotidae > Haliotis > Haliotis cracherodii. The sequence continues at coordinate 30,197,888 of NW_027266264.1, forward strand.
CAACTCCAGGATTTTAATTCTATTTTTAGTAGAATATTACTATTTCTTGACATGTAAGTCGATCAAGTTACGTGACCATAAAATTGGATCAGAACAAACCTGGAACACATTTCACACTTATATCGCGAACAGAGACTTATCTTGTTGGATGAGCTTCTATTTTTAAATAAACAAGGATAGTTTACATAAGTGAAAACTGTTGGTAGTCGTACTAGTGGTAGTAGAAGTAGTAGTAGTATGAATACTAGTAGCAGTAGTCGTCGTCGTCGTGAGTGAGTGAGTGAGTGAGTGAGTGAATATGGTTTTACGCCGCTTTGAGTAATATTCCACGGATATTTCAGCAATATCACAGCGGGGGACACTAGAAATGGGCTTCACACATTGTACCCATGTCGGGTATCGAACCTGGGTCTTCGGCGTGACGAGCGAACGCTTTAACCACTACCCGACCGCAGCGACAGGTCCTGACCGCCCCTAGTAGTAGTACTAGTAGTAGTAGCAGCAGCAGTAGTAGTAGCAGTATTAGCAGTAGTAGCAGTAGTAGTAGTAGTAGTTGTAGTTGTAGTTGTAGTAGTAGCAGTAGTAGTAGTAGTAGCAGCAGCAGCAGCAGCAGTAGTAGTAGTAGTAGTAGTAGCAGCAGCAGCAGAAGAAGTAGTAGTAGTAGTAGTAGTAGTTGTAGTAGTTGTAGTAGTGGTAGTAGTGGTAGTAGTGGTTGTGGTTAGGGTATTATTGGCAGTAGTGCTAGTGGTGGTAGTACTGGGAGTAGTAAAAGAAGATATGTTTTTGTTGAACCCCGCAATCAACTTTAACATCATCAAAAACAGTTTCAAAAAGTGAAAACTGTTACCTATAGTGGTACTAGTGGTAGTAGTAGCAGTAGTTGTAGTAGTGGTAGTGGTGATGGTGGTAGTAGTAGTAGTAGTATTGGTAGTATAAGTAGTAGTAGTAGTGAGGGAGTGAGTGAGTGAGTATGTTTTTACGCCGCTTTCAGCAAAATTCAAGCAATATCACAGCGGGGGGCACAAGAAATGTGCTTCACACACATCGAATCCGGGTCTTCGGCGCGACGAGCGAACGCTTAACCACTAGGCTACCCGACCGCCCCTAGTAGTAGTAGTAATAGTAGCAGCAGTAGTAGTAGCAGCGGAAATCACGTAGTAGTAGAAGTAGTAGTAGTAGCAGTAGTTGTAGTAGTAGTAGTGGTGGTAATAGTAGATATAGTAGTGGTTGTGGTAGTTATAGTAGTAGTGGTAGAAGTAATAGCAGTAGTAGTAGTAGTAGTAGTAGTAGCTGTAGTATTGGTAATAGTAGTAGTAGAAGTTTTGGCAATAGTAGTATTGGTGGTGTTGTTGGTGGTAGTAGTAGTAATACTGGCGGTAGTAGCGGTAGTAGAATGATTTGTAGTGGTGGTAGTAGTAGTTGTAGCAGTTGTAGTATTGGTAGTTTTAGTAGAAGTAGTGTTGTTGGTGGTAGTAGTAGTAGTAGCAGCAGTTGCAGTGGGAGTGAAGTGCTAGTTGTAGTAGGGAACCGATACCATTACCCGGAATCTGAAGATGTTCTAGTAAAAGTAGTAGATGCAGTAGTAGAAGTAGTACAAAAATAGTAGTAGTAGAACTAGTAGTGGAAGTAGTAGTAATAGTAGTAGTAGTACTAGTAGCAGCAGCCACAACAACAGCAGCAGCAGCAGTAGTCGTCGTCGTAGTAGTAGTAGTAGTAGCAGTGGTAGTGGTAGTGGTAGTAGTAGTAAAGAATGTATCCAGAGTGTGTCAGCGTGTACTCTGTGTGTCAGGGTGTACTCAATGTGTCAGGATGTACTCAGAATGTCAGGGTGTACTCAGTGTGTGTCAGGGTGTACTCAATGTTTCAGGGTGTACTCAGTGTGTGTCAGGAAGTACTCAGTGTGTCAGGGTGTACTCAGTGTGTGTCAGGAAGTACTCAGCGTGTGTCAGGAAGTACTCAGTGTGTGTCAGGAAGTACTCAGTGTGTGTCAGGATATACTTAGTGTGTGTCAGGATGTACTCAGTGTGTGTCAGGAAGTACTCAGTGTGTGTCAGGATGTACTCAGCATGTCTGGGTGTACTCAGCGTGTGTCTGGGTGTACTCAGTGTGTGTCAGGATGTACTCAGCATGTCTGGGTGTACTCAGTGATTGTCTGGGTGTACTCAGTGTTTTTCAGGAAGTACTCAGCGTGTCTGGGTGTACTCAATGTGTGTCAGGATGTACTCAGTGTGTGTCAGGATATACTCAGTATGTGTCAGGAAGTACTCAGTGTGTGTCAGGATGTACTCAGTGTGTGTCAGGATGTACTCAGTGTGTGTCAGGATGTACTCAGCATGTCTGGGTGTACTCAGCGTGTGTCAGGATGTGTCAGGATGTACTCAGCGTGTGTCAGGATGTACTCAGCATGTCTGGGTGTACTCAGCGTGTGTCAGGATGTGTCAGGATATACTCAGTGTGTGTCAGGATGTAATCAGCGTGTCTGGGTGTACTCAGCGTGTGTCAGGATGTACTCAGTGTGTGTCAGGGTGTACTCAGCGTGTGTCAGGCAGATCACTCGTGTCATTCGCCTCGAGTATGTGATGTGCTGTCTGGTTAGAGCACGATGTAGATATATGCTAATCCTGTTTGTCCTGTTTGTGTTTAATTCTCCTATTTCAATGCCCGGCATGCAAATAGTTCTTTCATTAGCTTATTCTTCAGCTTAATTCCATTGCATCTCATGATCCACGTGTCCATGTTAGTCCAATTACAGACTTCTGTGGACGTCGCCTTCATTTTGTTTGTCTACTATAGGGGTTATATCCCCTCTGTTTCTTTCACGATAGTCTACATGGCTAACAGTTACCTTCCTTTGTATCAATACAATTTAACGCACAATCTCTTCCTGTGTTATTCGGGTCCATTTGTTTGCGTGCAGACTTGGAAATGCCAGCAGTTATCTGTGATTATGCAAAGTGGTCATTGTCAAGAGCGCTCGCCTACTTTTATCGATAAACGAAAGGAAATCACAGGGTTCCCTACGATGTCATTTTCAAAAGTAGACATGTCATGGAGCCCTTGAAGCACGGATACTTAGCTAGGAAAGCGCTCAGCTAGCCAGCACCATTTTGTTTATTACTCCAGGAATATACTGAAAGCATATCATTCTCATCCTGCGTGGGTGGGGTTGGTTGTGTGGGTGTGGGTGTGGGTGCTGGCGGTTTAGGGTAGGGGAGACTGGCAGGACTGAGATGTAAGCGACCCTCCTGGCAGAAATTCTGCTGACCCTCCAGTATGTACATCTCAGGTGTTCTGGGGAGCTTTCTGACTAAACACGATCAAACATACGTAGGATACGTACACGACCAAAGGTGATGAGAAGTCGTCCGTCTGTACACAGCCGAACGTGATGAGAAGTCGTCCGTCTGTACACAGGAAAGGTGATGTGATGTCGCCCGTCTGTACACGACCAAAGGTGATAAGAAATCGCCTGTCTGTACACGACCAAAGGTGATGAGAAGTCGCCTGTCTGTACACGACCAAACGTGATGAGAAGTCGTTCGTCTGTACACAGCCGAACGTGATGAGAAGTCGTTCGTCTGTACACAGCCAAACGTGATGAGAAGTCTTCCGTCTGTACACAGCCGAACGTGATGAGAAGTCGTCCGTCTGTACACAGGAAAGGTGATGTGATGTCACCCGTCTGTACACGACCAAACGTGATGAGAAGTCGTCCGTCTGTACACCACCAAACGCGATGAGACGTCGTCCGTCTGTACACAGCCAAACGTGATGAGAAGTTGCCCGTCTGTACACGACCAAACGTGATGAGAAGTCGTCCGTCTGTACACGACCAAACGCGATCAAGTCGTCCGTCTGTACACGACCAAACGTGATGAGAAGTCGCCTGTCTGTACACAGCCGAACGTGATGATAAAGTCGTCCGCCTGTACACGACCAAACGCGATGAGAAGTCGCCCGTCTGTAAACAGGAAAGGTGATGAGAAGTCGTCCGTCTGTACACGACCAAACGTGATGAGAAGTCGTCCGTCTGTACACGACCAAACGTGATGAGAAGTCGTCCGTCTGTACACGACCAAACGTGATGAGAAGTCGTCCGTCTGTACACGACCAAACGCGATGAGAAGTCGTCCGTCTGTACACGACCAAACGTGATGAGAAGTCGTCCGTCTGTACACGACCAAACGCGATGAGAAGTCGCCTGTCTGTACACGACCAAACGTGATGAGAAGTCGACTGTCTGTACACGACCAAACGCGATGAGAAGTCGTCCGTCTGTACACAGGAAAGGTGATGTGATATCACCCGTCTGTACACGACCAAACGTGATGAGAAGTCGTCCGTCTGTACACGACCAAAGGTGATGAGAAGTCGCCTGTCTGTACACGACCAAAGGTGATGAGAAGTCGCCCGTCTGTACACGGTCAAACGTGATGAGAATTCGCCATAATGTTTCATATGATACGAAAGGAAACATATCAATGCCACTCTAAAATAAAATAGTACTTACACCTACGTAGAAGATACTTTCATCTCGGTATACGATATGACATACCTGGACGTATCATCTCCTATCGACTGATAATTTTTTTTTAATGGTAATAGTTCTATAGTTCCGGATAAGTTAATATAACCCCTGGCTTAATTAATAAAAACCGATTTGTTTGACTTTCAAGCTTAACATGTCCTTAGTGAAGTACTATCTTGTATATTTGATATTCGCATTTCGCTGTATATTGAAACAATCTTTCGCATCATTTTCCCTGTATATTATTACAATGTTAGTATTCCGAGGACTTCAAAGAAAAAAGGAGTGTATATGTGCTTGCATGTGCGTATGTGTGTGCGCGCGTGTGAAATAAATAAATAAATAAATAAATAAATAGGTTCCAGAAAAATATTTTCATCAGGTTTTACCCCCAGACGACTACAACGGGATGTCGCCCATGCCAGTCCGATAATGCATAATACTTTGTACACAAGGAATACTGAATGATGTGCTGCAGTGTTAATAACTGACGCCCAGTGCTGTAGGATGGGCGCTCTTCAGTCGTCGCAATACATGCCCGTCTCTGTATACAACATAAATACAAATTAAAAGATAAGGGATCCGTCGCTTAGCGTTATGTACTACGTGTTTTGCAATAAAACCGGGAGGCCATACGCGCGTTCAATAATGAAAGAGACAAAAATACTGTTTCGTTATATTTAGAAGTAGCCAGGTGGGCAAGTGGTATTTTCGTCACGAAGAAACTTATTGTATCTTCCATTAAACCTGCACCTAGTTTGGTATCGACAATGTGCTATACAAACAAGATACAGCACATGTGGGTCTAAACTGCGGTGTGGGAAATAGTATACAGAACGCACCACGGCGGATTTTATCAACGCATGGGTAGCGAAGGTCTGACCCATGTGTGAGGCTGGTTTTTCATTTAGGTTAATGATATTGGTTAACGGTTTAGTTTATTGAAACATGTTGTATGTCCAGTTTTATCTTTTACACTAACAATTTAGGAAGACTTCAGATCAGTTGATGCCTAAAACAACCTAATTCCGTAGAAACGTGGACACCTTGCTCCTGTAGACGTGGACCTTGGCCACACATTATCTCTTGATTTTGTAAAAGTGGTATAATGGTCACTCCTGTGGTCACTTCCTAGCTGGGAAAGTATCCGTAATGTTAAACTGGGTTAGGTCAGGGCTGTTAGATGTGATTATGGCGGTGGATCGGACGTTGTCTTAGGCCGCGTCTCTAATCAAATTTCCACCTTTATGATAACCAAGTATATTCGGTTCGAGGTCCTAGAGTCTCTGAGACGGGTTTTTGCTATTGGCTGAGGGTACTGGGCTTAACGGAGTTTACTCGGTGTCGTCTTCTCCTCTCGCTACGTGTATCGCAGGGGTGCCAGTTATCGCCATTGTCGGGCATTAATAAAACAACAATATTATCATGCTTATTCACCTACATATTTGCAGCGATACAGGGATGTATATCAAGCCTCATACCAGGCATGTATATTTAGCCTCATACAAGGCATGTATATCTAGTCTCATAAAAGGCATATACATCTAGCCTCATACAAGGCATGAATATCTAGCCTCATACCAGGCATGTATATCTAGCCTCATACCAGGCATGTATATCTAGCCTCATACCAGGCATGTATATCTAGCCTCATACCAGGCATGTATATCTAGCCTCATACCAGTCATGTATATCTTGCCTCTTATCAGGCATGTATATCTAGCCTCATACCAGGCATGTATATCTAGCCTCATACCAGGCATGTATATCTTGCCTTATATCAGGCATGTATATCTAGCCTCATACCAGGCATGTATATTTAGCCTCATACAAGGCATGTATATCTAGTCTCATACCAGGCATGTATATTTAGCCTCATACAAGGCATGTATATCTTGCCTCATACCAGGCATGTATATCTAGCCTCATACCAGGCATGTATATCTAGCCTCATACCAGGCATGTATATCTTGCCTCATACCAGGCATGTATATCTAGCCTCATACCAGGCATGTATATATAGCCACAGACCCGCCAAGATCCGGGGTAGAATAGGTCTTCAGCAACCCATGCTTGCCATAAAAGGCGACTATGCTTGTCGTAAGAGGAGACTAACGGGTTCGGGTGGTCAGGCTATCTGACTAGGTAGGTTTCATCATCAATACTAAAATTAACAAAATACCAAGCGCTTAAAAGATATAAAAGGTTTAATTGTGGTGTCGATTTAGAGAATAATGCTGACTTTAAAAAAGAGACAATTCTGTGCGGTTAGGCAGAAGCAGTATATAAGCAATCTGATGACTGAATTAAAAACATATGATACTCTTAACGGATGATACTCATCAACAGATGATACTCTTAACGGAACTATAACAAATTAAGAAATTATTGGAGCAATAAAAGAATTGAAGCGTGACAAGGCCCCTGGGGACAACGGTGGTCCTTTCGAATTTGATATATTCTCAGATGTTCTTGTACCATATCTTCACTTACTTTACAATAAAATATTTGACACAGCTATATTTAAGGCCTCGTAGAACGTGGGAATAATAATTCCGTTATTCAAGTACTGTTCACAGAGTGATCTCGACAGGCATGTGGAATCTCTTTATTAAATGTCTTTTAAAAAGTATTCACAAATTTTACAGAAATACCATTACGAATATGGGTCGACTTATTTAAACTGTTTGCTGAAGCAACACAAGCTCACTTTCAGCCAAACTACTACACTGTTAATGACAGCTTTACTCTCTGCAAACTCTATGCACTAAATATTAATTAAATAAATAAATAAATAAATTATTAAATATTAATCTTTTCACTGACTTAAAAAAAACCCTTTGATTATGCTGATGGGAAAATTACTGTTTCTTCTTCTAAGTAAAGGCTGTCCTGGTAAATTGTAATTTATGCTTAAAAGTATATACCGATGTCAAGGCGTCTGTAAAATCAGTATCTGGTGAAACTCCATGCTTTGAACCAGTACTGGTGTCAGACAAGGGTGCATGCTGAGTTCATAAATGGACTGTCAAGAAGAATAAGGTAGGAGTTTTGTAGTGGAATTATTTGTCTATTATTTCTGTCTCAAGAAATAGAGGATATTATTTTATTTTTGTTATGCTATTAAATGGTAAATTTAGACAAGATTAAAGTTATTTTTTTTAGGAATGGTGACATTACATCTAAACATGAAAACTGGCATTGCATGGTTCTATATTAGCCACATGTCATGTATATATATCTAGCCTTATGTAATATACAATGTATAGATGTTTATATAGCCTCATGTAATATAACAATGTAGGCCCTATGTATAGATTCTATCTAGCCTCATGCATCTGTCTTGCAATATGACAGGCGTGTATATCTAGCCTCATCTTATACATGTATGTTTTACTCATGTTATAAATATATATCTAGCCTCATGTCCAGGCAGATACTAGTATATCTAGACAAATGATATACATGTATATCTAGCCTCATGTTAAACATGTATGGAGAGTATCATGTCCAGGCAGATACTAGTATATCTAGACAAATGATATACATGTATATCTAGCCTCATGTTAAACATGTATGGAGAGTATCATGTCCAGGCAGATACTAGTATATCTAGACAAATGATATACATGTATATCTAGCCTCATGTTAAACATGTATGGAGAGTATCATGTCCAGGCAGATACTAGTATATCTAGACAAATGATATACATGTATATCTAGCCTCATGTTAAACATGTATGGAGAGTATCATGTCCAGGCAGATACTAGTATATCTAGACAAATGATATACATGTATATCTAGCCTCATGTTAAACATGTATGGAGAGTATCATGTCCAGGCAGATACTAGTATATCTAGACAAATGATATACATGTATATCTAGCCTCATGTTAAACATGTATGGAGAGTATCATGTCCAGGCAGATACTAGTATATCTAGACAAATGATATACATGTATATCTAGCCTCATGTTAAACATGTATGGAGAGTATCATGTCCAGGCAGATACTAGTATATCTAGACAAATGATATACATGTATATCTAGCCTCATGTTAAACATGTATGGAGAGTATCATGTCCAGGCAGATACTAGTATATCTAGACAAATGATATACATGTATATCTAGCCTCATGTTAAACATGTGTGGAGAGTATCATGTCCAGGCAGATACTAGTATATCTAGACAAATGATATACATGTATATCTAGCCTCATGTTAAACATGTATGGAGAGTATCATGTCCAGGCAGATACTAGTATATCTAGACAAATGATATACATGTATATCTAGCCTCATGTTAAACATGTATGGAGAGTATCATGTCCAGGCAGATACTAGTATATCTAGACAAATGATATACATGTATATCTAGCCTCATGTTAAACATGTATGGAGAGTATCATGTCCAGGCAGATACTAGTATATCTAGACAAATGATATACATATATATCTAGCCTCATGTTAAACATGTATGGAGAGTATCATGTCAGGCATGTATATCTAGCTTCATGCCAGGCAAATCTGCGAAATCTGGGGTTACATGTATTCCAGTATCAATATCTGGTTTCATTTCTGTATAAGAGTAAAATAATGTTCAACGTCGCTGTCATCCATATGATCAATAATATAGATAATCGAGTCAGAACCAGGGAAACATTTCTTCAAGAATCTTGGTAATAAAAGATATCTTGTTATCGCCAAGAATCTCGCGGTACTAAAAGACGCCTTGATATCGTAAAGCCTCGCGTTACTTATTGTGCTGAAAGACGCCTTGACGTCTTCCAGACTCATTGTGCTGAAAGACGCCTTGACGTCTTCCAGACTCATTGTGCTGAAAGACGCATTGACGTCTTCCAGACTCATTGTGTTGAAAGACGCCTTGACATCTTCCAGACTCTTTGTGCTGAAAGACGCCTTGACATCTTTCAGACTCATTGTGCTGAAAGACGCCTTGACATCTTCCAGACTCATTGTGTTGAAAGAAGCCTTGACATCTTCCAGACTCATTGTGCTGAAAGACGCCTTGATATCTTCCAGACTCATTGTGCTGAAAGACGCCTCGATATCTTCCAGACTCATTGTGTTGAAAGACGCCTTGACATCTTCCAGACTCATTGTGTTGAAAGACGCCTTGACATCTTCCAGACTCATTGTGCTGAAAGACGCCTTAACATCTTCCAGACTCATTGTGTTGAAAGACGCCTTGACATCTTCCAGACTCATTGTGTTGAAAGACGCCTCGATATCTTCCAGACTCATTGTGTTGAAAGACGCCTCGACATCTTCCAGACTCATTGTGTTGAAAGACGCCTTGACATCTTCCAGACTCATTGTGTTGAAAGATGCCTTGACATCTTCCAGACTCATAGTGCTGAAAGACGCCTTGACATCTTCCAGACTCATTGTGTTGAAAGACGCCTCAATATCTTCCAGACTCATTGTGTTGAAAGACGCCATGATATCTTCCAGACTCATTGTGCTGAAAGACGCCTTGACATCTTCCAGACTCATTGTGTTGAAAGACGCCTTGATATCTTCCAGACTCATTGTGTTGAAAGACGCCTTGACATCTTCCAGACTCATTGTGTTGAAAGACGCCTTGACATCTTCCAGACTCATTGTGTTGAAAGACGCCTTGACATCTTCCAGATTCATTGTGCTGAAGGGCGCCTTAACATCTTCCAGACTCATTGTGTTGAAAGACGCCTTGACATCTTCCAGACTCATTGTGTTGAAAGACGCCTTGACATCTTCCAGACTCATTGTGCTAAAGGCGCCTTGTCATCTTCCAGGCTCATTGTGCTGAAAGACGCCTCGATATCTTCCAGACTCATTGTGCTGAAAGACGCCTCGATATCTTCCAGACTCATTGTGCTGAAAGACGCCTTGACATCTTCCAGACTCATTGTGCTGAAAGACGCCTTGACCTCTTCCAGACTCATTGTGTTGAAAGACGCCTTGACATCTTCCAGACTCATTGTGTTGAAAGACGCCTCGATATCTTCCAGACTCATTGTGCTGAAAGACGCATTGTCATGTGCTGAAAGACGTCTACACCTAGCGGTTTTGTAGCGCAGATCGTTGCATCCCAACATGGACTATCTGGCTGCAGCTGTATACAACTTTAGAGCAGTGGGACGTACCAAGCACAGCTTGAACAAATGTCCAAGAAAAGCTTGTCATTGATCATCGTGTTGAAGCTTAGGCAATGTAAAACACAACGTGGCCACCTGAAGAAAAATACGTTAGTTGACCTGCGTCCCATCAGGGAAATGTGTTTAAAGATTTCCGACTGGAGAAGATTGGAGTTGTAGTGTGTGTTGCCTACAGCAGGGGAATCACCGACGGGGTGATGTGTATGACACCAGGGGGCGCCACTAGCGGAGTAAACTGCGTGCCTCCAGGGGGCTCGACTGAGAGGGTGAAGCTGGTCATCTATAAGAGCTGTCGTCTACTGACGTCATCTGTACATCTCTGCTCATTAGAAGACTAAGTACACTTCCTGCTAGTATTGATGGGTGGAGGAAGAAAAGCACAAGAGAAGTTTGCTTCCAATTTTACGTTAGCAAAGTAGCCAAAAAAACGTATTTAATAAGACACACGATAAATAAGTATCGCATTGTGTTTTAAAGTTCTCTTACTTATCAAATTAACCGGCTCATTAAAAATACCGCAAGAACTGCAGCCATAATTTTCTAAGAAGCTACGTTAGCGTCACGCGGCTTGGGTATGCGGGACAAGGTTATGGATGACGTACCGTGTACAGTTGCAGCACTAGTTCGATGTATCATGTTGATACAATCGTGCCACAGTTCCTGTGTCGTCCTTTTTACTTTTTCGTAAAATCGATATGACAAACACACGCTCATGTACTAATCGCTTTATACGAGCAAGACTCCGCCAACAATGTAGATGATTCAGATCCTTGACGTTGGCCGGCGACTGTCCGTGGATACTTCTACCGACAACAGCAAACTTCTACCGACAACAGCAAACTTCTACCGACAACAGCAAACTTCTACCGATAACAGCAAACTTCTACGACAACAGCAAACTTCTACCGACAACAGCAAACTTCTACCGATAACAGCAAACTTCTACGACAACAGCAAACTTCTATCGACAAGAGCAAACTTCTGCCGTCATCAGCAAATTGTCCCTGTCTCATTAGTAAGTGCACGATGAGGCTACATGATTTGACGTTTTTTTTGTACTCGTTTCATAAACGAGAACTGAAATAGTCAAATTATATACTAGGAGGTGTTTAATACTTAGGTATGTCTTAATTTGTTCAAAATGTTTCTTTCGATATCTTTGGAATTTTGATTTTTCTCACACGTGACCGCTCTGGCACTGAACAGTTTCAGGTGTTCAAAGCATTACATCGGAAGGGAGAGAACTTTTGTTGCTACATATCATCACCCCTGCATGTCGTTGGAGGACTTCTTGTTGTCGGTGTTAATATTTAACTTTATATTTCTCACTCACTCACCTACTCACTCACTCACTCACTCACTCACTCACTCACTCACTCACTCACGCCCAGTCAGCCAGCCACCCTCCAATACACCCGTACATCCACCCACTCACTCACTCACTCTTCTCCCAAGACAACCCTTCCTTTCACCATCCCCCCTTCCATGAGTAAACATCCCTTTCTCTTGAAACATCTCCCTTCCCCTTGACACGTGTCATCCTCTTCCATTAAAGGGGCGGTTGGGTAGCTTAGTGGTTAAAGCGTTCGCTCGTCACGCCGAAGACCCGGGTCCGATTCCCGACATGGGTACGATGTGTGAAGACCATTTCTGGTGTCCCCCGCCGTGATATTGCTGGAATATTGCTAAGAGCGGCGTAAATCCATACTCACTCACTCACTCACTCTTCCACTAAACACACCCCTTGTGGAAAACATACCCACTTGAACATATCCCTGCTAATAAACATGTCATTCCAACATGTATCCTTAATCATTCATTCCTCAAAACGTCTATTTTGTAAAACATCACTCTAACAAAATAACTCCCCTACCATCAAATATACATCCTTCATTTCGCTCCCAATCTATCACCCCTCCTTCCATCTATCAAATTTCCTTCCTATATATCTTCCTTAATATACTAGAATATCTAGCTAACCTCTCTCTAAACATCTCTTCTCCTATCCCTCCACCCAAAATAGCCCCTCCATCTAACACATGTCCGTCCGTCCAACATCACTCCTTCATGTAACCCATCTTCTTCCATTCAACGCCTCTCCTTTCCCTAAAGCATTCCAACTTTCCTTCCGCACATCTCCCCACCACAAAGTTGAAGCCATGTGGGCGACAACCATGACATATTGCTCTTGAGGGCCTAGAAGCTGAAACTTCTTGAATCTGCCGTTATCGCAAAACACAAATAAATAATCCAACAAATGTGAGATGGCCTGAGCTTGTTGTAACGTAGATCACATCCAGCGGAACATTGATTTTGTGACAACAGCGGAAGGAGGCAGGTTGGTGAAGACTGGCACAGCGTTAAAGTGTGTTAACTACATGGTCCTTATGGGAGGGGACGCTGGAGGGACCAGATGAAGGATACCACAACTCGCCAACACAGCAGGCATTGCAGTGTAAACGTATCTATCATGCCTGACGCGCCCACACTGCTAATGTACATGACTAAACTCTGTATTGTGTTTCGCGCTCATGCCCGATAGTATCAGAGACTTTAGTGTTTAACGAATATGTATGAGAGAGTGTGGAAAACAACTGGATAATATATAACTAGTTCTCCTGAGTTGAGTCGGCCGTGTTTGTGTCCATGTTACATACGTCATTGATACTTAATCCTAAATATACTGTGTTAGTATGTGAAATGCAGGCTTTATCTACACAATGGTCCTTCATGGTTTAAGTCTGGACACTCTCACACTATTTATTTCAGTAGTATCTATGTAGTATATAAGTGCAACGTTTTTTAATGGTAATTTAAGTTACGGTGTCCATCAAGTTAAGTGCTTAAATAGAATAAATGTATTTGCTGCAGTTCTTCTATTTCAAGTGTTGATAACACACACAGCATCATGTACTACTGGCATCTGTTGACAATTTTATGTTGTTAGTAGGTAAGGTATATATAAACATACATACAAATGGTTGGACACATTTGGTTATTTACATAATATGCGTTGAGTGATCTGGCAGAAAGTTTGGAACCTTAAAATACTGTTTTGGTTTTATTGAATTGTAATGTTAACAAGATCCGTCACTTAATATGATATAAAAAGAATACTAGCCCACCATTCAAAATTGCATCGAAGTGTAGGTGTTGAGAAGGGACACCACGTGTAGGTGTTGAGGTAGGACACCACGTGTAGGTATTGAGATGGGACACCACGTGTAGGTATTGAGATGGGACACCACGTGTAGGTATTGAGATGGGACACCACGTGTAGGTGTTGAGGTAGGACACCACGTGTAGGTGTTGAGGTAGGACACCACGTGTAGGTATTGAGATTGGACACCACGTGTAGGTATTGAGATGGGACACCACGTGTAGGTATTGAGATGGGACACCACGTGTAGGTGTTGAGATGGGACACCACGTGGAGGTTTTGAGATGGGACACCACGTGTAGGTATTGAGATGGGACACCACGTGTACGTGTTGAGGTAGGACACCACGTGTAGGTATTGAGATGGGACACCACGTGTAGGTATTGAGGTAGGACACCACGTGTAGGTGATGAGGTGGAACACCACGTGTAGGTTTTGAGGTAGGACACAACGTGTAAGTGTTGAGGTAGGACACCACGTGTAGGTATTGAGGTAGGACACCACGTGTAGGTGATGAGGTGGAACACCACATGTAGGTGATGAGGTAGGACACCACGTGTAGGTGATGAGGTGGAACACCACGTGTAGGTTTTGAGGTAGGACACCACGTGTAGGTGTTGACGTAGGACACCACGTGTAGGTATTGAGGTAGGACACCACGTGTAGGTGTTGAGGTAGGACACCACGTGTAAGTGTTGACGTAGTACACCACGTGTAGGTATTGAGGTAGTACACCACGTGTAGGTATTGAGATGGGACACCACGTGTAGGTATTGAGGTAGGACACAACGTGTAAGTGTTGAGGTAGGACACCACATGTAGGTTTTGAGGTAGGACACCACGTGTAAGTGTTGACGTAGTACACCACGTGTAGGTGTTGAGGTAGGACACCACGTGTAGGTGATGAGGTGGAACACCACGTGTAGGTGTTGAGGTAGGACACCACATGTAGGTGATGAGGTAGGACACCACGTGTAGGTGATGAGGTAGGACACCACGTGTAGGTGCTGAGGTAGGACACCACGTGTAGGTGATGAGGTGGAACACCACGTGTAGGTGTTGAGGTAGGACACCACATGTAGGTGATGAGGTAGGACACCACGTGTAGGTGATGAGGTAGGACACCACGTGTAGGTGTTGAGGTAGGACACCACGTGTAGGTGTTGAGGTGGAACACCACGTGTAGGTGTTGACGTAGGACACCACGTGTAGGTGTTGAGGTAGGGCACAACGTGTAGGTGTTGAGGTAGGACGGCGCACAATTTAGATATTTGCATCAAGTGCCAAAAAAACCCCACTTTTGTTTATCTGTAAATAACGCTTATGCAATGCCCTGGTTTGCTGAAAATCAACTTCTACGTGCCGTGCGTATGTTGCAAACAGGAATGGCGAAAACGAAGTTGCCAGATATTTTATTTTTCATCGAAACATATAATGTTTTTGGAGACGTTATCTACAGAGTGGCAACACGTATGACCTACCATGGGCCAGTCGTCCACGTGAGACGTCATGTCAACAAGAGAACCATATTCGGTTGATGCATCTACGGAATCGATTCCAAACTGCCACCTTAACGGCGCGGACAATTCCTGAGACCAATTTGTGTCAGGACCGTACGTATCCGGTTGAAGGAGCACATCCGTTCCGACGTCCAGCGATACGCCCAATTTTGCTTCCACGTCACCGTCAGACACACCTAGATTGTCGTAGGTATCATCTGAGGTTCAGAAGACAAGACTTGCACAGTATAGTGTTCACATATGAGTCCAAGCTCTGGTAGTCGTGCTAGGGTTTATAGGTGTTCAGGAGTGAGTGAGTGAGTGAGTTGGGTTTAACGCCGCTTTTAACATTATTCCAGTTATATCACGGCGTGGCAGCTTAATGTGGGAAGAAAGCCCGAAGTGATGCAGGTCGAAGACGTTTATCACTTCGGTGAAACCCATAGGCACGGGTATGGTGCTGACAAACCTAGAAACATAATTGGGGCGAACCGGCAGGTGCTCAAGAGAACGTTAAAGCGACGCTTGCGTTACTCAACGTCGTCAGTTTTGAGGTGGAAGTGTAATGGTATGGCATGGTATCACACCTCATGGGAGAACACAACTCACCAATGTTAATGCAACGCAAATGGTTTACGCTACCGGGACGACATAATTCAAATCATGTTCTATCCTTTGTGCAAAACGCCGGGACGTAACGTCACGTTGCAGAAGGATAATGCCCACCCACACACTGCACATGTTGTAACATACTTTTTGAGGCAGAAAATATCGGAGTACTACCATGGCCGTCTGTTTCTCCAAATTTCTCTGTGACGAGCTGGACCAACGCCTACGACAGGATCAGAACCAGCCGGTAACGCAAAGTAAATTTGGTTAATCTTTGGTCGACATTTGGAACAGCATCCCCCAGGCTGTTTCCAATCATCTGGTATCTTCCCTGCGCCGTCGCTGCCTCGCCTGTATCAACGCAAATAGTTGTCACACTCGATATTGACATTGTTAATTGAGTTGTTACGCCAACCCCTTTTAGGGCGTGTCGCTGTCTCCTGTTACCAGGCATGGGTTTTGTCAATTAATTTGTTATAATGAAATATTGATCAGACAAATGACCAAATATTATGTTGTTATGTTCAATACATAAACACCACTTTATGTGAAGCACAGCTACTGTTTTCCCGCTAGTATACACAATGGGGCATGCTGACCCTGACTGAGTTTATATGCTTGAGGAGTACCAGCACTAACGACTTCTCAATTGGACCACAGCTTCAATAAGCAATCCTTATGGCTGAGAGACTTCTGATTGTCTCGTGTACCCTGTCACGTTTAGTTTTGGACTTAACCGTTGAATATATTCACGTTGGGGAACGTTGATTCAACACGAATGAGTGAGCTTTACCGCCGCTTTGAGAAATATTTCAGTTATGTCACTGTGACTATCATGTTGGAGAATGTTCAATGACGCAGGTCGTAGACAATGTCAACTTTGACAAAAAAAACATGAGCACAAATAAGGTACTGACAAAAAAGGATCACAATCGAAGATTCAAATTTGTTATCTGTGGATCCTGGCAAAACAAAGGGACATAATTCTACAAAGCAAATAACGGCGCCATAGCTCACTGGGTTTCCCGTGTATCTGGATGGTAATAGTGATGGCGATAAAATATGTAGCAGTTTACAGTTTGTACATAATTGTCAGGAGAGGGTATCGTATTATGAACGAAATGACATTCCTTTTTAAATAATCGCGAGTTATAATGCAAATTTCCGTGTCCTAAACTTATTTCTACCAGAGGAGATGAGGTGAAATGGGGCTTAACGTCGCGTGCAAGATTATTTCACTTATGTAGAGACGTGCATGCATGTGTGTGTGTGTGGCTGCTTGTACTAGTCCGGACTGATGCCGATTTATAGTGCTAGCACACTGAGATACCATGCTGCAGTTTAACATGAATATCCCACTCAGAGTATATTGACTCCGAGCCGACCAGACCTTGTTATAGCTCCTTAATTCCGAGCGCCAAACAGGGTAACAACATGTACCATATTTTAACGTCTTTTGGAAGACGCGGCTGGGGATCGAACCCCGGACCTTCCGCTCTCCGGGCGGACACTCTACCACTAGACCGCCTCCATCTACCAGAAAAGGACACTACATTATTCTGTGAGAGGAGGGTCACATGTTTGCATGTTTGAGTGAGTTCACCTCGATACAGGGGTGTTTATTTGACACCTTGATTCCAGTAGTAAGCGTTTGATGTAGTCAGTATACAAGGCATGCGCAGTGAGACGTAGTTGAGACCTCAACATGCCAGTAACAACACCCACCGGTGCCATGAGGCTCTAATGGCATGTCTTTGTTAAGAATTTGGATAAAAAAATCAACATAAATAAAAATAAACAAATTAGAAACGTGTGTTGTGAACTTGTGTCATAGGCCTGGATCAATTTGGATAGCACGAAAAAACTATTTCTTTGTTAGTGCTCCATCAAAGTGCACGAACCTTCCTTCGGCGAAGAAAGCGCAAGAAACGATTTATCGCTGTATGGAGCTTGAAGAAGAAACGACACATCGGTAAGCCTCTGATTCAAGCTATCTTCAAACAAAGAGGCATTAATGTTCACGCTAGTTAAACTAACGATGCAAGGAGCTTTTCTGTGCTGCGCAGTGTGTATGGCAACGGAAGCAGTTGCGTGTTTATACCGACAATGTTTAGTATGTACGTGGTATCTATGCATAGTCGATATTCTATTTAATATCGGAATTAAAAACCAGAAAATATTCTGATATGTCAGAAGTCAAGCGGTGAAGAAAACAGTCAGAGGAAAATCGGTTGCGTGTTCAAAGGGAAATAACTCTACATGGACAATTGATTATGCATTGCGGGAACACGGTATAAGACGCCGAATTGCAAGCTACATCGATTGGAGGAAAAAATCTCTCTTAGTCAACAGATATTTTAACTGTCATGGATAGAATGACTTAAGTAGCCGTTAAAGAAAAGAAACCTTTATCGGTGTGGAAGTAAGCCACACATGTCTCAGGATGGAACTTACCACATCTTATGGCGGAACAAACCAATATCTCACGATGAAACTACCCCATCACATGATGAAACTATACCACATCTCATGATGAAACTAACCCACATCTCATGATGAAACTAACCCGCAACTCCTGATGAGACTAACCCACATCTCATGATGAAACTATCCACCATCTCATGGTGAAACTAACGCACATCACATGATGAAACTATACCACATCTCATGATGAAACTAACCCACATCTCATGAAGAGACTAACCCACATCTCATGATGAAACTAACCCACATCTCATGATGAAACTAACCCACATCTCATGATGAGACTTACCCACATCTCATGATGCACCTACCCCGCATCGCATGATGGGACTGACCCACATCTCATGGTGAAACTACCCCGCATCTCATGATGGGACTGACCCACATCTCATGATGAGACTAACCTCCATCTCATGATGAAACTATCCACCATCTCATGATGAAACTAACCCACATCTCATGATGGGACTGACCCACATCTCATGATGAGAGCATCCAACATTTCATGATAGATCTACCAAACATCTCATGATAAATCTAACCCACATCTAATGATAAAACCTGTCCACATCTCATGAAGAGACTAACCCACATCTCATGATGAGACTTACTCAGATCTCACTATTAAAGCTGTCCACATCCCATGGTGGATCTAACCCACATCTCATGATGAAACCAACCCACATCTCACGACAAATCTAACCAATATTTAATGATAAAACCTGTCCACATCTCCTGGTGAGACTACCCATCATCTCATGATGAGACTCACCCACAACTGATGATGGGACTAACACACATCTCATGATGGAACTACCCCACATCTCATGATGAATCTAACCCACATCTCATGATGGAACTACCCCACTTCTCATGATGAAAGCTGTCCACATCTCATGATGGATCTAACCCACATCTCATGATGAAACTACCCCACATCTCATGATGAAACTAACCCACATCTCATGATAAAACCTGTCCACATCTCATGATGGATCTAACCCACATCTCATGATGGAACTAACCCACATCTAATGATAAAACCTGTCCACATATCATGATGGATCCAACCCACATCTCACGATGAAAGCTGTCCACATCTCATGATGGATCTAACCCACATCTCATGATGAAAGCTGTCAACATCTCATGATGAGACTACCCCACATCTAATGATGAAACTACCCCACATCTCATGATGAATCTAACCCACATCTCATGATGAGACTTACTCAGATCTCACTATTAAAGCTGTCCACATCCCATGGTGGATCTAACCCACATCTCATGATGAAACCAACCCACATCTCACGACAAATCTAACCAATATTTAATGATAAAACCTGTCCACATCTCCTGGTGAGACTACCCATCATCTCATGATGAGACTCACCCACAACTGATGATGGGACTAACCCACATCTCATGATGGAACTACCCCACATCTCATGATGGATCTAACCCACATCTCATGATGAAACTACCCCACATCTCATGATGAAACTAACCCACATCTCATGATAAAACCTGTCCACATCTCATGATGGATCTAACCCACATCTCATGATGAAACTAACCCACATCTAATGATAAAACCTGTCCACATATCATGATGGATCCAACCCACATCTCACGATGAAAGCTGTCCACATCTCATGATGGATCTAACCCACATCTCATGATGAAAGCTGTCAACATCTCATGATGGATCTAACCCACTTCTCACGATGAAAGCTGTCCACATCTCATGATGAGACTACCCCACATCTAATGATGAAACTACCCCACATCTCATGATGAATCTAACCCATATCTAATGATGAAACTACCCCACATCTCACTATGAGACTAACCCACATATCATGATGGAATTAACCTTCATCTCATGATGAAACTAACCCACATCTAATGACAAAACTAAACCACATGTCCCGATGGATCTAAACCATATCACAAAAAATATGCATCCCATTCCCATCTGCCATTTCGTATTTCAGTGAATAAACTCAATACTGTCGGGAATGATACGGTCAAACGGTCCCAGGATGGGTTCTACTTAGTTCCTCCATTAATATGATTTGGGCACAACTCGTACAGTTGTTGTTTTGCGTCACAAACGTATTAGCAACCTCTCGGAATCCAAGGAGGGGGAGCTGTTTAATGTAATGTGAATTGTTTTTAAATCAAGCTCAAGACTCCCCAGTATAAAATAAAACCCTAGCAGTAAGAGAGCGACCAGGAGAAATCCCACTTCGAAACTCAGTCAGAAGTTGCCACACTGCAAAATTTACCGCAAAACAGCATGGAGTGGAGGAATATAGCAGCCTGGCCTTTTGGACTGCTGTCCGTTTTGTATCCAGCTCGGAGAATGTTATTTCTCTCCCCATGAAGTGTCTGTTCCCTTACAAGACGTTTCCTGTTCAATTATACTTCTTGCCAAGACCCAGCTACACTAGCGCCCCCTGCCGGCCACGCTCATAACGCCCCTCTGGCCAATGTGTTCATGAAATATTTACAAAGGAAATCAGATCTACTTTTCTTGGTAAACTTGCGTCATTAGACTTCCAGTTGGCCCTTGTGCAGTGCAATGAGATCTGTGTTGTATAAAGACAACCTAACAATTGATTTCTGGCGATCCTTGTTGACAAAAGAGAATGCGGATGCATAGCCAGGGATTTACATGCATGGAAGAAGCCAACGACTGGCATCTTTTATTCGATTTCACCAGTGTTATTTCAAATGTTGACAATACTGAATGTATGTTATTCTGTAGTCCGGTAAGTACTGGTCTGTCCCAGTATGACTGTCTCACAAGGGTTGTCCACAGCATGACAGATGAGTGTGTCTACAGGAATCACGATGACTGTCTGTCTGACAACGGTTGTCCACAGCATGAGAGATTACTGTGTCTGACTGTGGTTGTCCACAGCATGACGGATGAGTGTGTCTACAGGAATCACGAATGACTGTGTGTCTGACAACGGTTGTCCACAGCATGACGGATGAGTGTGTCTACAGGAATCACGATGACTGTCTGTCTGACAACGGTTGTCCACAGCATGAGAGATTACTGTGTCTGACTGTGGTTTTCCACAGCATGACAGATGAGTGTGTCTACAGGAATCACAATGACTGTCTGTCTGACAACGGTTGTCCACAGCATGACGGATGAGTGTGTCTACAGGAATCACGATGACTGTCTGTCTGACAACGGATGTCCACAGCATGACGGATGAGTGTGTCTACAGGAATCACGATGACTGTCTGTCTGACAACGGTTGTCTACAGCATCACGAAAGACTGTCTGACAACGGTTTTCAACAGCATCATGGTTGACTGTGGTCTGACTGGATGTCTACAGCACGATGGGTTACTGTGTCTGACTGTGGTTGTCTACATCATGATGGCTGTGTCTGACTGTGGATGTCCACAGCATGATTGATGGCTGTGTCTGACCGTGGATGTCCACAGCACGATGGCTGACTGTGTCTAACTGTGTCTGACTGTGGTTGTCTACATCATAATGGCTGTGTCTGACTGTGGATGTCCACAGCATGATTGATGGCTGTGTCTGACCGTGGATGTCCACAGCACGATGGCTGACTGTGTCTAACTGTGTCTGACTGTGGTTGTCTACATCATGATGGCTGTGTCTGACCGTGGATGTCCACAGCATGATGGATGGCTGTGTCTGACCGCGGTTGTCCACAGCATGATGGCTGTGTCTAACCGTGGATGTCCACAGCATGATGGATGGATGTGTCTGACCGTGGATGTCAACATCATAATGGCTGACTGTGTCTGACTGTGATTGTCTTCATCATGATGGATGACTGTGTGTGACTGTGGTTGTCTACAGCATGATTGATGACTGTGTCTGACTGTGGTTGTCTACATCATGATGGCTGTGTCTGACTGTGGATGTCCACAGCATGATGGCTGACTGTGTCTGACTGTGATTGTCTACATCATGATGGATGACTGTGGTTGTCTACAGCATGATTGATGACTGTGTCTGACTGTGGATGTCCACAGCATAATGGATGGCTGTGTCTGACCGTGGATGTCCATAGCTTCATGGTTGACTGTGGTCTGACTGGATGTCTACAGCACGATGGCTGACTGTGTCTGTCTGTGGATGTCCACCTCACGATGGGTGTTTCTGACTGTGTTTGTCTACAGCATGATTGATGACTGTGTCTGACTGTGGTTGTCTACAGCATGATGGCTGTGTCTGACTGTGGATGTCCACAGCATTAAGGATGGCTGTGTCTGACCGTGGATGTCCACAGCATGATGGATGGGTGTGTCTGACCGTGGATGTCCACAGCATCATGGATGGGTGTGTCTGACTGTGGTTGTCTAAAGCATGATGTCTGACTGGGGTTGTCTAAAGCATGATGTCTGACTGTGGTTGTCTAAAGCATGATGGCTGACTGTGCCTGGCTGTGGTTGTCAACATCATGATTGATGACTGTGTCTGACTGTGGTTGTCTACAGCATGATGGCTGTGGCTGACTGTGGATGTCCACAGCATGATGGATGGCTGTGTCTGACTGTGGTTGTCTAAAGCATGATTGATGACCGTGTCTACATCACGGAGGATGACTGTGTCTGACTGTTGTTGTCAACATCATGATGGATGAGTGTTTCTGACCGTGGATGTCCACAGCGTGATGGATGGCTGTGTCTGACTCTGGAACTCCACAGCATCATGTGTGAACGTGTCTGACTGTGGTTGTCTACAGCAAGATGGATGAGTGTCTGACTGTGGTTGTCTACATCATGATGGATGACTGTGTCTGACTGTGGTTGTCAATTACCAGGGTCAATGGATCATTGTGCACATGATGTTCAATTATCAGCGCCCTGGGAAGTATACAACCGAAGTGATATATCATACATGTGACTGCGGTTGATATTTTTGTGTGATCACTGTTGTCTGTAGGCGGTCTATTCTATATCGAGTCCAGCCAGAGTAGTCCAATAGATCCCATATTCAGTCATGGGTACAGCTAGGTAGTCCAGTAGACTATGGACATATACTAGTCACCTTGTTACTGTCGGCTGAGATATATGTAGCTCTGTTACCTCACGTCCAGTGGAGACTGGAGCAATTGTCGCTGGGCAGAGGGTCGTACAGTAGATGTCATGTTGTAGCTGAAGGATCTATGGACCTTCCCTAATTAGACTTCTCTTCTGGCACCGTCCCCACCCACATTCCGATAGGACGTGAACTCTATCCGCGTCCCCAGGGACGCCACCATCCCCATTTATCCTGCTGTATATCCGCTATGGGAGTAGCTGTGTAGGCAGGGAGGTAGGCCTTCAGTGTGCCACATCTGCACTTGATACTCATGACGTGCAACCTCTCCCTATCAACTCAAATACTAATGGATAAGATAGGCTATATCCGATTCACTAGTGCAAAATACTATCAATACGTGTAACCAACACACATCCAAATCCAAACATATATGTACCAAGAGAGGCACAATTAATGTTTGCTTGCTTGAAATTGAATTGAACAGCAGGAAACATATGTGGTAAATGAAAAAAGGTTATCTGACATGCATGTATCGACACACGCACATCGTAATAACAGAAGAGGAACAGGCCACAAATAGCACTGTGGCAGTTCCCTAGGTGCAGTGTCTCTGTACACGACTGTCTTGAGTGAGTGAGTGAGTGAGTGAGTGAGTGTGTGAGTGAGTGAGTGAGTGAGTGAGTGAGTGAGAGTGAAATTAGTTTATCTCGCTCTGACAGCATTTCAGTTATATCACGGCGTGCCAGCGTGGTATGGCGGACTCTGAAGAGAGCAAGGATGGGGTGCTGACAAACATATAAACAATACCCGAATAATGAGATTCTAACCCACGATCATGGGTAACTTAGACGGGTAATGGATATGTTCCTGCTGCGCCCCGTGAACCACAGACAGCGACTACAACGCCTGGATTCACCGGTGCTCCTAAGGGGAGTATGACAGATACTAATCACTACAACTTAGATGATGTCTTGTACGTTAATTAATTAACATGTATCAGCGGCTCATGCTTTTAGGTATTATAACGGGTCCTGATCTCTGATGATTACAACTGATTATTTGAATCCCGACAGTCACAATTTATCAAGTTGTATTCCGACAGTCACAATCTACCAAGTTGTATTCCGACAGTCATAATTTATCAAGTTGTTTTCTGACAGTCACAATTTATCAAGTTGTATTCTGACAGTGAAAATTTTCAAGTTGTATTCTGGCAGTGAAAATTTGTCAAGTTGTATTCTGACAGTGACAATTTTTCAATTTGTATTCTGACAGTCACAATTTTTCAAGTTGTATTCCGACAGTCACAATCTAACAAGTTGTATTCCGACAGTCACAATCTATCAAGTCGTATTCCGACAGTGACGATTTATCAAGCTGTATTCCGACAGTCACAATCTAACAAGTTGTATTCTGACAGTGACAATTTATCAAGTTGTATTCTGACAGTGACAATTTTTCAAGTTGTATTCCGACAGTCACTTTTTATCAAGTTGTATTCTGACAGTGACAATTTATCAAGTTGTATTCCGACAGTCACAATCTACCAAGTCGTATTCCGACAGTTACAATTTATCAAGTTGTATTCCGACAGTCACAATTTATCAAGTTGTATTCTGACAGTGACAATTTATCAAGTTGTATTCCGACAGTGACAATTTTTCAAGTTGTATTCCGACAGTCACTTTTTATCAAGTTGTATTCTGACAGTGACAATTTATCAAGTTGTATTCCGACAGTCACAATCTACCAAGTCGTATTCCGACAGTTACAATTTATCAAGTTGTATTCCGACAGTCACAATTTATCAAGTTTTATTCTGACAGTGACAATTTATCAAGTTGTATTCCGACAGTCACAATTTTACCAAGTTGTATTCCGACAGTTACAATTTATCAAGTTGTATTCCGACAGTCACAATTTTTCAAGTTGTATTCCGACAGTCACAATTTACCAAGTTGTATTCCGACAGTCACAATTTACCAAGTTACCAAGTTACATGATATATTCAGTCATGACCCGCCATGTTCTATTCCGACAGGCCCAGATAGCCAGATATCTGATACAGCTACGGCCAGATCAGCAACAGTAGAGTACTACTCGGGGATTACTGATGTACATGCATTACTGGAACAGCTCATATCAAGTTATGTCTTCCTGTATGATAGCTAATGAAGGACACAATTGGCAGGATAATCTGTGGATGCTGCACTTAAGCATAAGGGAAATCAATACACCACTTCAGTGTCGCGGGAGCATCTGATGAAATACATAACTGCCCCTAACGATTTACATAACAGGCGATTAGTGAATATGAATTTATACCACTCGACGCTGAATGCTTTGACGTTACGTACTTCGATGAAATATTGCACGTACTTGTATCGTTACATGTTCTTCCTGAATATAGATGTATACTAAGAAGGTATATTGTATCTCTATCTGATGTCTACTATAGCGATAAGCCACACGCTATGATCATTCTGTTAATCACCCGGTCGAGACACACACAAATATGCATCGTAATGCACACACCGTCGTCCACGCGATGAACATTCTCATTCTTTTCCGGTGAAGTCCCAAGTGCAGACACCCACATCCAGATCTGATAAACATTCGTCTCCATATCTCGTAGACGCCAAAGAGACTTTTCAATATTCATCATGGTGGGTATTAGGTAGACACCCACGTTAGCGACCGTCCTACAGAACGTCCATCGGAGCGGGAGAAGTCAACAAGAATAGCCAAGTACTCGGGGTGGCTGGAACGTTTTGAGCCTAATTATTAATACGCCTTTAACAATTTGCATATATTAACTACAATACGTTCCATGTTTACGGGTTGTATGTGAATCAAATACACAACCAGGCAGCATGTGTTTACAGGCATCAAAGTGGCTGGGTATTTTCTCGTAATCAAAATGTTCTACATTGTCTATCGCGCTGTCATGAATGGCCTCCAACTGGAAGAGCTCCAACAGCCACCCAGGTATCGGTTTGAAGCAGACCTAGTTTAAATAGTTGACTTATTTGGAGTCTAGGGTTTACCACTGTCAGCCAGAGACTAAACAATGGTCACCTGGCAAGTTGATACATTCGGTTTTCTGTTGTCGCCGCCCTGGATGGAAAGGACAACTGTAAATTTGATTTGAACACATTGAACTCCTCGGTATTCACCAGACGTGGCGCCATCGGATTCCCAACTCTTCCCAAAGTTGAATAAAGTGCCTGGCAAGCATTATGCAAATGATGACGACGTCTTTAAGTGGTGGACATTTTACACCATCAGGAAAAGCCTTCTGCACCAGACCGCCTCCGTGGTCTAGTGGTAGAGCGTCCGCCCGGGGAGCGGAAGGTCCGGGGTTCCATCCCCAGCCGCGTCATACCAAAAGACGTTAAAAGATGGTACTTGTTGTTACCCTGTCTGGCGCTCGGCATTAAGGGGCTAAAACACGGCTCGGAGTCAGTATACTGTGTCTGAGTGGGGTATTCATGTTAAACTGCGGCATGGTATCTCAGTGAGCTAGCACTATAAATCGGCATCAGTCCGGACTAGTACAAGCAGCCACACAAACACACACACGTACATGCACGTCGCTATATAAGTGCAATATTCTTGGACCCGACGTTAAACCCGATTTCACAGCACCTCACCTCATCTCCTACACCAGTGTGATCCAAATAGTCCAGCAACATTGACAAAAGTGTCAAAAGGGGGTTATATCGAAAATGTATCAGCAGTCCATCGTCGTTAGCCTAATATTTCAGTCACCCCTCGCATGTCCACACCGGGGACAGTACTACGCCCGCATCCGGTCGACACCATATGTGGAGACAAATACGCCACCGCCTTAAGATACACGTTCCGGAAGGAGAAAGTAGTTCTTCTTTCCTTCGACCGTCTGCACCGAACAGAGATCCAATCGCCCAACGGTACGCCTATTTCCATACTGGTTTTGTCAAGGAATCAACTGTCACAACCGTTAAAAAAGGGATGCTCGTTCTGGTTTATATCGAGCGGTCAGCTGACACAACAGTAAAAGGGGGTTTGCATCCTCGTTTATATCGAGCGATCAGCTGGCACAGCAGTAAAAGGGATGTTCATTCTGGTTTATATCGAACAAACAGGCGACTCTACACAAAAGGGGAATTTAATTCTGGTCTATATCAAGCGGTCAGCTGACACAACAGTAAAAGGGATGTTATTCTGCTTTATTTCAACTAACACAGTAGTTCGAAGGGTAGGTGCACTCTGGTCCCTGACCAACGTCCAGCACTCAGCAGACAACACTGAAAAGTGTATATTTAGTCTGCTTGATGTTGAGCGGACAGCAATAAATATTGATGTTTTTTGCAGGACACCGTGGAGTGTGTTTCGTCTGTATCACGCGATAGCAAGAGACCCTCTGATTATGGTACAAACGCATCGACAACTGAAAGATAGGTCGAAGATGGAAATGAAATATTCATAACCAGGATAAGAATGTATGCATCTGTTATTGGGGAGTTATTCTATAGCGAGAACCCCCACCACAAAGAGAGTATATGCGTTATTGGAGAATAAGTCTATAGCGAGAACCCCCACCACAAAGAGAGTATATGCGTTATTGGAGAATAAGTCTATAGCGAGAACCAACCACTATAAAGAGAGTATATGCGTTATTGGAGAATAAGTCTTTAGCGAGAACCCACCACCACAAAGAGAGTATATGTGTTATTGGAGAATAAGTCTATAGCGAGAACCCCCACCACAAAGAGAGTATATGCGTTATTGGAGAATAAGTCTATAGCGAGAACCCCCACCACAAAGAGAGTATATGCGTTATTGGAGAATAAGTCTATAGCGAGAACCAACCACTATAAAGAGAGTATATGCGTTATTGGAGAATAAGTCTATAGCGAGAACCCACCACCACAAAGAGAGTATATGCGTTATTGGAGAATAAGTCTATAGCGAGAACCCCCACCACAAAGAGAGTATATGCGTTATTGGAGAATAAGTCTATAGCGAGAACCCACCACTACAAAGAGAGTATATGCGTTATTGGAGAATAAGTCTATAGCGAGAACCCCACCACAAAGAGAGTATATGCGTTATTGGAGAATAAGTCTATAGCGAGAACACCACCACAAAGAGAGTATATGCGTTATTGGAGAATAAGTCTATAGCGAGAACCCCCACCACAAAGAGAGTATATGCGTTATTGGAGAATAAGTCTATAGCGAGAACACCACCACAAAGAGAGTATATGCGTTATTGGAGAATAAGTCTATAGCGACAACCCACCACTACAAAGAGAGTATATGCGTTATTGGACAATACGTCTATAGCAAGAGCCCCCACCGCAAAGAGGATATATATGTTATTGGTACATTAGTCTGTACCATGAACCTCTACCCGAAAGAGGGTATATGTGATTATTCAAAAGATAGAACCCTCACTTCAAAGAGGGTGCATATGTTTTGGGGTAATTAGTCTATAGTGAGAACCCTTTATAATGATTCGGGGATTATAAGTTCCATAGCAAGATCCATCACCGCAAAGAGGATATATAAGTTTTTGGAGATTATTCTATAGCTAGAACATTCAAGGCAAAAGGAGGATATATGTGTTTTGGAGGATTATTCTATAGCAAGAACCCTCACCGCAAAGAGGGTATATTACTTTTGGGGGATTATTCTATAGCGAGAACCCTCACCGCAAAGAGGGTATATGTGTTTTGGGGGATTATTCTATAGCGAGAGCCCTCACCGCAAAGAGGGTATATGTGTTTTGGGGGATTATTCTATAGCAAGAACCCTCACCGCAAATGGGACATATGTGTTTTGGGGGATTATTCTATAGCGAGAACATTCACCGCAAAGAGGGTATCTGTGTTTTGGGGGATTATTCTATAGCGAGAACATTCACCGCAAAGAGGGTATCTGTGTTTTGGGGGATTATTCTATAGCGAGAACATTCACCGCGAAGAGGGTATATGTGTCTGGGGGTATTATTCTATAGCGAGAACATTCACCGCGAAGAGGGTATATGTGTTTTGGGGTATTATTCTTCACCGAGAATTGTTTGTAACCACGTTTAGACACAAGGCTGCAGCTAGCCTAAAACACGACACTGTTTGGTACAGCGTACACATGGATATACACATTCTTAAGTAGTTTGATAAACTGAACGTGGTGTATACCCACGACATTACTAATCATGGACAGCTAAATACCCATATATCTTACACACATCACACACAGATATCTTCTGAGTTGTCAGACTGTCAACAATCGGTTGTACAGAAAACATGTTCACCTCATGCCGGTTTTTTTATATAAACATCTTCGTTTTTGTTGACAACAGCACCAATCACATACACGTATAATACTGATGAGTTTTGCACTGAGGTGACATGCCCTCCGCGACGGTTGTCTACTGACGTTATGTCGCCTCGTCACGGGCTGGTTACATCAGTGAATAGAAGTCACTCAGCGTGTATTGATTACTCATGTGGTCGTGAGTAACAGTGGAACAGTGAGTAGTTTATCTCTGTGTCGATCTCAGTTACACGGATCTGTGCAGCTACTCATGCTCCACATAAACAGGGCGGCACCAAAAGCTCGGGGTGGGGAAGGGATGGTCTGGATTGATGGTAAGGTTGACTAGTGTATGATGTGGCATGATGAGGGGGTAGGATACAGGGACAACATCATTCATCACTTTATCGTACACAACGCTAAGGAAATACTTGAACGCAACGTACCTGTGACATTGACCACTGCGCAGGCCATCTCCAGAAGAACCCCTTAGTACCTGTCGGCGCCCTTAGGGACTGGAGGACTTGTGGAATTGAGTCACCTCTCAATGCAGGGGCGCGTGGAGACCATCATGTGCCCCGCTGCTAAGTCATCACCTCAATAAGTTTCCGTCTGAATCTGTCATACGGTTGAAGGATTAATTCCTTCTTGTAAGTCTCATCCGTGAGCTTGTTAGCTAATTTGCTGTATCACAAACAATGTGTGCGTACTACGAATGCCGTGTCCGGGACAGCTCTGTTCTAGGTAGAACGGTGAGTCTCAACTCCTCACATCACTTGTGTTTATCT
This sequence comes from Haliotis cracherodii, assembly GCF_022045235.1. Taxonomy (NCBI): domain Eukaryota; kingdom Metazoa; phylum Mollusca; class Gastropoda; order Lepetellida; family Haliotidae; genus Haliotis; species Haliotis cracherodii. Next base: position 30,228,467 of record NW_027266264.1, read on the forward strand.
CCACACTTGGCACCGTCCCTTCACACGGTGGCGTGCTGTACTTGGCGTCTGTTGGCACCGGTGACGACGCGGTCTCCAGCCACTCGCCTGATCAATAAGACGAATGAGTGAGTTTAAGTATGTGCATATATCAACGACTCAACTGCTCTATAACACTGCTTTGTCTCGGTAGCTCAATGGGATTCTATCATTATGTTGAACGAGAGAAATCTCTTGGGAATCTAGTTATAGGGCGATTTATAGATTCAGTCAATATGGCTATATCTCATTTCAACTATCTCGCACACAGTCGAAATGACAGATCTCAGCAAACCGTACAATAAGCAGTGTTTGGCTGCCGCGTGATTACAACACGGCATTACTTCATAAGCAGTGGCAGCTATGTGAATGCAACATTGTAATATCTCAACCACATTACTTCTTCAGCAGTTGTAGTTATCATGTGAGTGCAACATTGTATATATATCAACCATATACTTCGTGAGCAGTGACAGTTATCATGTGAATGCAACATTGTAATATCTCAACCACATTACTTCTTCAGCAGTTGTAGTTATCATGTGAATGCAACATTCTACATATATCAACCACAATATTTCATGAGCAGTGGTAGTTATGTGAATTCAACATTCTACATATATCAACCAAAATACTTCGTGAGCAGTGACAGTTATCATGTGAATGCAACATTGTACATATATCAACCACAATATTTCATCAGCAGTGACAGCTCTGTGAATGCAACATTGTAATATCTCAACCACAATACTTCGTGAGCAGTGACAGTTATCATGTGAATGCAACATTGTACATAAATCAACCACAATACTTCGTGAGCAGTGACAGTTAGCATGTGAATACAACATTCTACATATATCAACCACAATATGTCATGACCAGTGGCAGTATGTGAATGCAACATTGTACATATATCAACCAAAATACTTCGTGAACAGTGACAGTTATCATGTGAATGGAACATTGTACATATATCAACCACAATATTTCATGAGCAGTGGCAGTTATGTGAATGCAACATTCTACATATATCAACCACAATACTTCGTGAGCAGTGACAGTTATCATGTGAATGCAACATTGTACATATCTCAACCACAGTACTTCATGAGGTATGTGTTCATAATACTTTACATATGTCAACCACTATGTAACATAAGCAGTGACAGATGTAATCACAGTAAGTGGACTTTTATAGTCGGTTAACGCCCCTGCCTCGGGAAGATGGTCCAAACTAAAATGATTCTGGTGAAATTCAAAAGTCTGTTGACAAAATACTCCATCATATGTAGCATCGTGAGTCTATATCATACAAAATGATACTCCTTATTCCAAGCAACGTTGGCTATATAATATATTTGACTGTCTACCCCTGAACATGCACAGTGCACCACCATTTAAATAACATATATTAAATAAGATTAACAGTATTTACCACAATTATTTTACCTTGGAAAGTTTGACTCCTTTAGTAAAATCCAAATAAATATTCCATTTATCAATTTTGATTTTCAATTTTAAGTGGACCAAGGGCTAACCCATGAAGTATCACGTGATGCAAATAGTTTGTTACAATTAACATGGTGCAATTGTGCAATTTTTAAATATCCAATGCCATGAGTATGTAAATAATAATAACATGTAGTGAGCTAGTAGTTCAGGAAGGGTCAAATAGCCGATTCCCTCCCACTGATCTACCAACCTGAACTAGACATAAAGGAGACAGTGAAACCAGTGTCATATGTTTCATAATTAGATCCATGCATAAAGATTCAGATTGAAAGAACTCTCCACGAGACTGTATGACAAGAGAGGTGACTTCAACTTTCCAATAGTCGTTAAATAGTAGAAGGACATTTCCAAATTGACGCATCAGTGACAAAATTATATCCAATGTAATCCCCTATGTTATTTGGTCAACAATTGACAGGCCTTTGCATGTGTCTGTGGTGGATCGCGAACGCCTGACATCAACACTATTGACAGTGAATAATAAACATATGTTTATGACAGTGTCTTATCTGGTGGCCGGCTTGGGACAACCATTGTCTGAATGAACATAGAATTCCAAAGGCTTATTACCCTGGAGCCATGACATGTATATGTCTTGACTCACTTAACTGCCATTACTTATAAGATGCTAATTACATTTGTTGATCCCCATTCTATTGTATATTGACTGTCTGTCATTCTGAACGAACTGTGCAACTCTGTCACATTTCATTGTTTCTGTCGTTTATACTTATAAATCCGCGTCAGATGTCATTGTACACGCCAGCCTTGATCCAGAGTGAGTGAGTATGGTTTTACGCCGCTTTTAGAAATATTCCAGCAATATCACGACGGGGGACACCACAATGGGCTTCAGACATTGTACCCATGTCAGGAAACGAACCAGGGTCTCCGGCTTGACGAGCGAACGCTTTAACCACTAGGCTACCCGACGACCCCCTAGGTCCAGAGACTAAAAAGAGGAAGGTCTAACCTTTAGCCTTGCTGGAGTTAGACCTGGTGCGCCGGGGCACCAATACCACCTCTACTACTATGTGCTGACCTGGTACCAATACCACCTCTACTACTATGTGCTGACCTGGCACCAATACCACCTCTACCACTATGTGCTGACCTGGCACCAATACCACCTCTACCACTATGTGCTGACCTGGCACCAATACCACCTCTACCACTATGTGCTGACCTGGCACCAATACCACCTCTACTACTATGTGCTGACCTGGCACCAATACCACCTCTACTACTATGTGCTGACCTGGCACCAATACCACCTCTACCACTATGTGCTGACCTGGCACCAATACCACCTCTACTACAATGTGCTGACCTGGCACCAATACCACCTCTACTACTATGTGCTGACCTGGCACCAATACCACCTCTACTACTATGTGATGACCTGGCACCAATACCACCTCTACCACAATGTGCTGACCTGGCACCAATACCACCTCTACTACTATGTGCTGACCTGGCACCAATACCACCTCTACTACTATGTGATGACCTGGCACCAATACCACCTCTACTACAATGTGCTGACCTGGCACCAATACCACCTCTACTACTATGTGCTGACCTTGCACCAATGCCACCTCTACCACTATGTGCTGACCTGGCACCAATACCACCTCTACTACTATGTGCTGACCTGGCACATAGTGATTCTTGTATGTATCAAACAGCATAAAGACAACTTTATATACTACAAGCCATAGACTCCTGTTGTCACTTCCTACCGATAACCGTACACCGACCCTTACATATAGGAATGGGAAAATAATCGCAACAAACGTTACATGTGTCTCCAACGCTCGCACAGAATGCCTATTGTTGATACAGTCGGTATCGTAAAATGGATCTTCTTTAAGCAGATATGTATGATTAAGGAAATGTTTTTGTCGATTTTATTTGACATTGCTGTTTAAATTAGTGTTTAGAATATTTTATGAAAGTGTTGAAATTATCACCAAAGTTTTCAATTGTCTAATGTTTTACACCTGAAAGAATGTTTCATGGTACATCTGTTCTCTTGAAATAGCCCCGTGAAGATCCGGGTTAGAATAAGTCTTCAGCAACCCATGCCTGCCCTAAAAGGCGACTGTGCTTGTAAGAGGCGACTAACGGGATCGTGTGGTCAGGCTCGCTGACTTGGTTGATGCACGTCATCGATCCCAATTTCGTGGAAAGGTGATTTACGACACTTCATTCCATTCAAAGGTGCAGTTTCTTCTTCAGCGGGAATAGTCACAACCAATTCGTATAAACTTGTCGTTAAAAGCCAGCTATATAAACACTTAAAATACACAAAATACGACTAAAGATGAATATAAAATCGGTACACTTAATCCCCAAACCCCCAGTGGGCTTCAATAATCATGTGTGCGTAATAGAGAGAAATGTTGTGTGTCATGTGGTCAAGCATCTTCTGCCAGTGAGTGAGTGAGTGAGTGAGTGAGTGAGTGAGTGAGTGAGGCTTTAGGTCGCTTTTAGCAACATTCCAGCAATATCACGGCGGGGGACACCAGAACTGGGCTTCACACATTGTACCCACGTCGAGAATCGAACACGGGTCTTCGGCGTAACGAGCGAACGCTTTAACCACTAGGCTACCCGACCGTCCCTTCAAAAGATTAGAAGAAAAGACAACGATAAATACCTCATAAATGTTGAGATGTTAAGTTTCACTCAATGTGAACAACAATACATGGCTTGAATAAAAGCCTTTTCCCGTCTACGTGCAGGAGGTTTACCGGCATAACATTCCGCTGTATAGAAAATATCAGCACGCTTTTGAAGTTGATACTGTGCCCATTACAGAGATTGAAATGACGCATGGCATGAGAATTAAACAGTTTTACCAACTTAGATTGCATTGGCGGCGAGAAAGAATCGCCTTCTTTTGTAGACAGACTTTCTGTAAACTGACAGCAATTATATATTAATACTATCTTGAAAGGATACCGCTTGTTCGTGTTAAAAGTCAACTGGAAGCCATGACGCTGGGTGAGTGAGAACCCAGTGCTCTTAAACAGATCAAGGAAGAGATCCCTGGTGATAGCAATTGAAGACCGTGAGTTTCATCAAAAGCCCAGGAGCATTTATCAGTAATGCCGGGTCAACTGCAAAATACATGTTTTGGGCGAGACATTAATACTGCACTCCCCTGTGTTGCAAAACAAACATGTATATATATGTATATATACCGACAAAAATTATGGAAATAATGATTTGAATGTAGCTATCGTTGAGGTGTGCATTTACAATACTGTGTCGATGCATCTGAATACCCCATCTGATCACGAGGAAATTTCACATCATGCATAAACAGAACATGATGCACGTGCACACAGAAGCCAAAGTGTGTGAGCACATAGGGGAACTTACAAAGTATCTCAAGGAACAGCCAAAATGGCGGATAAGACCTGGGCGTGACAGGCTTAAAACAAACGACACACAGACAAGATCGCCTCATTACATTAATTGCACTTCGCAATATATTGAAATCTGCCCCAGTTATCAATAGAGAATTCCCCGTAATAACCGGAAAGTGAATTTCAACATTCACCGTTTCTCCATGTGTGCAGACTGTACAGATTTACGGATGGCAACGTATCGGCGAGCAGCATGCAAGGGCAACAATTCTTGACCATGATCGGTATTAGGGCGGTAGTGTTATGTTGTGGGGCGGTATAACATATGACAGGTGAACTGTCTTGGACATTTGACTGGCCAGCGTGTATTGACGAAATTTTGAGTCCTGTCGTTCCATTCGCTAGAATGTTCGGCAGAAATTTTGAACTGCACGGTAACACGTCGTGTCCAGGTCGTTACTATCTTTAACGAGAACAAGAAGGTACACGGGTATTGGACTTGCCCTCTAAGTCCCCCGACTTGTCCCCAATAGAGCATCTGGGGGACTGTCCTTACTGTCCCAACATCCGCCGATGTGGCCCAGCTTGGGGTTTCCCTTCAGTTGGAATGGAGGACAATACCAACAGTAATCATACGCAAGTTAATCTTCAGTATGCCATCAAGGTGTTGTGCATTTTTTTTTGGTTTACACGTCCGAAATAAATTTTACAGACATTTATCGTTATTATAACTTCAGTATAATTTCATCAGTTCCCTTGTTTTGTCAGTGGTATATACATTTCTTAAACGTTTTTTCTTTACTTATAGGTAGCAGAATTTCTGCACTGGTACACAACAGACGTAATTCATATAACATATTTGTTTAGTTTCAACAAAATCAGTAAATGAGCTTGAGTGTGACAGAGTTTCTGGTCCTTCACTTGTCACCAAATGCATACTTTATCATGCTATTAGTGTGGGTGCTACCGGTAGGGCAGGCCATAACTACCCTTTTCTCGAAAACCTGGTGTCCACTATTTTTCTTTTTACGCCCAATGGAATCTGTTTCAACAGATAGTCGAACTCGCTATTGTCAGGCTTTGTCGTTTTATATTGCACAACCCATCGCAATATACAATCAATTGAAACAAATCTTCAGCTCCGTTGTTACAAACCGACCATTTGTCAATGTAGTTTGCCATATTAAAAAAGCACAAGTGAAAATATAAATGTGACATATTCTTAAATCCAAGTCAATCGGTTCAGAGGACTGTCTTTCAAAAATACACTTTTCCATGATTTAGGCCAGGAAATCGCAGTGGGTTCATTTCTTTACAATTAACGAATAGGTAACGTCAAAATATATACATTCTGGCATTGCTTGTTGTCAAAATTAACTGCTGACACAGAGATGGCACATCATTTGTAATTTACTGTATGTATCATTGTCAAAATAAGTACGAGACAAGGAACATCTTCATATAGCAGATATCAGCAATTGTAATAATACCCGAATTGATACTCGCTTGCCGCAATCGATTTCGTCTCAAGCTCGCAGCACATCGGCATAGAACTCGTTAAAATGTGTCAGATCAGGGCGACTGCACACAATGCTAAACCTATTTTGTTTAAGATCCATGTTCCTGTGGGACGTGAATATCAGCATATTTGTTTTCATAATGCATCGAAATCACGATTCGTGATTTTTAAAACAATTCAAACCAAATACGTATGTTGTGTAGTTGAGACATGGAATCAATAATCCACCTGGAATAAATGACCAAATGTTGAATCTTTATAACTGAAATTTTACCACACCATATAAAGTTTGAAATGGTAACATTAGTATGTTGAAAATTACTATTCATTTATCATCCATGGCTTTTTTTAATCGGTCTTAACAAGTTTAAAGGTTGGGTAACAAAAAACAAATATTAAACTGCTGAGTGGGTCGCCTCCTCTAACAGATAGGTCTAACAGAGGAGACCATCGATGTTTACACTGCTTTTTAAATCAGTGTATAGGGTTTTAATTCATGAAATGTAAAATGTAATACCAAAATGTATTATTTCCAAACATGATAAAAAGCTTTCTCTTAATCATTTTTAATTAAATATGCATCTTCATCATCCTCATCTGCGAGTTCAATCACATCTTTGACAGAAGTAATGTTGCTGGGAGTATCTCTTTCCGGACCTCTACATGATCGTCCCGGTGCAATTGTCTTTGGCATGACTGTTTGAAGTAAGTACAAGTGAATGTGAAATTAATTTTAAATAAACCTTTGGTAATGAAATAGGCCTAAAATTGCGTATTTCAGTTTTTTCTTTCTTCTTGTAGAAGAGCCTGATGACACGCTTCTTCATGGACCTAGACATGTTTTTGTCGTGCAAAATTATGCAACCAACAAAACACGTGCATATATGTGTTTAAAGACATTCCGGCTTCAACATAAAAGTATGTTAGCCCGTCATATCCGGGAGATTTACGACGCTTCATTCCCTTCAAAGCTTCAGTGTTTGTTTGTTTGTTTGTTGTTTAACGCCGCACTCAGCAATATTCCAGCTGTATGAAGGCGGTCTGTAAATAATCGAGTCTCCCCCAGACAATCCAGTGATTGAAATCATGATCATCGATCTACGCAATTGGGATCGATGACGTGCATCAACCAAGTCAGCGAGCATGACCACCCGATCCCGTTAGTCGCCTCTTACGACAAGCATAGTCGCTTTTTGCGACAAGCGTGGGTCGCTGAAGACCTATTCTACCCCGGATGTTCACGGGTATCAAAGCTTCAGTGAGATCGTCTATTGAGATGCGGTTATCCAGGCTGTCTTGGTCTTCATCTGGGAGAACATCTCGTTTATCTAAAGCAGCTTCTCAAGCGGATTGTAATTCAGCGTAGAATCCCCATTTCCTGTAATTCATTAGAAAAAAATTGATTCCTGTTGACTTTGTCTAAATCTAAACATGAATGATGTGTTTTTATCAGATTCTAATACCACGTTTTGCTCTGAAAGTTGTATTTCATTTGGTAGTCTTTGGACGTATATAGTTATATAAAGATTAGTTGTCGTACTCTCGTCTTTAATTGTTTTGTCATCTACAATAGGTACTTATTTCTTCTTTCCTCTTTATTTGCAAGATAAATATATTGCACTTATTCTTTTTATTTATATATTAAGTAATCCTGCTACATCAAGGTTTCAGCTCCATAAAGAGGACACAATAAATGTTAGAAGTAAATCACTGCAAGATTGTTAACTTACACCCTCAACAATTTGCTGGCTTGTGAATTCTCCTTTGTCTGGATTTCTGTGTCTCCAGATGTCACACAAAGTATTGCGATGAATTATAGACTGTAGTTCGTCACTACTTCCAATCATGAACGTTTTCATATCTGACCCTTAGGGGAACGAATACTTCTAACATTTCATTATAATCTCCAGGTGCTATTAGGTTATCTCCAGGCAAATACGTTACTCAAATATCATATAAGTCGATTCCTTCTCTGTTTTATTTTCATAAATATTTGAATCATATAAAAGCTTTTGTTATCGATTCAATAAACCCGTCCGATAAACGGTATCGTGATCCGATAGATAGGCAAATGATGTTCCCCAGCAGAAATTGCTTTCAAGCTCCACGTATCAATGCGATGCCTTCTTTCGCAATAGACTATTGTCTAAATTCATATAGAATACTAAACGAGCTCCCGTGTAATACCAATTTTATGAAACGAGTGAATAGTTCTGGTATCTGACGAGCGAAAGCGAGTCAGATACCATAACTATTCACGAGTTTCATAAAATTGGTTTTACACGGGAGCGAGTTTAGTATTTTATTTATTACTGGCCATTTATAACGTTTTAGAATTATACTGTTGAGTGTGAATAGGCTGACACCTACACGATCCACGGCATAATCAAACTGAGTTTAACACAGTAATACTTCAAATACGTCAAAAGTTGAAACGTATGAATTTAATACCATCCAAGGGTCCACCTTTAGAATTCAGGCGTCCGTTCCACAAAATTATCGTAGCGTTAAGGTTATCGCAACTCATATACTTTAACTTTGACCAACGACTGTCGTCGCGCTACCGTACGATCGCCCTGTGGAACGGGGCCTTGCACCTCAAAGTTTACAATCACGTCACAAAACCCGATGACGTAATTTGTGGAATTTTGTTGCAAGATCCTTCGGCGAAACAATGACATGTGACGACAACCTAGCAACAAGGTTGCTGGGGTCATCGAGTGTGCAGCTCCTCTCAGTGATCTATCATCTCCACACGCAATGTCGTTGAATAAGCCAAGGGATGTTGAGAGCTTTCAATATTTGTTCGTGAAACGTGTTCCGAGAGTACATAAGCACGCGTTTTGGTATTACACAATGTGTAATACAGCTGTATGTTTATTAAACGGGTGATCTCTTCACGGACAAGTAATAAAAATGTTTATTGTATGACAGACCAGAGACCCAAATACATGTACATGAAATGCAAACAGTACCGTGCAGGATAGTTTTACAAACAGATTAACATGTTTCACGTTGCTGTACATTTCTGCACTTGAAGGTATATTTTAAATATAACATGAAAATAGAGACTTTAATTTGTGGTTGCCATAATGAATTGTTGGACTGAAGGTCGATTTACATATGTATTTGGTATCTATTGCTTTTCAATAAAGGTGAAATGATACAGATCTTCGATATTGTTTAGGTTACAATATGTATATAATCTTCCAGATTTTTTAATTTTGTGGTGTCTCTCGGTATCATTTAAGTCTTGCACATCCAACTCTCACACGAGCACAAGTTGGTACAGAGGGTTGAATCTATTACATATTTTTCTACTCGAGGTTTACCTTAAAAAAGTGTATAACATTCATATCTAGTGCTAGATGATAATAAATGAGTCCATTCTTGGTCGGACATATCGTTCAATCTGACTAAGGTTAAGAAACTAACTATACATCCAACATATTGGTACAAGCAAGAATAGACCTGAACTAAATAGAATATCAAGTCTTGAATGGCATTTTGAAGTGATACATATAAGAGAGATAATTTATGGATGTCAACTTGTTTATTTAGATGAAAAACTTAGGAGTATACTCTTACTCCTTCATCAGACTAATGAATGCTAGGATGTAGAGAACAAACATATGTAAAAGAACAGCGAAAGTAATAAGATAACAAAGGTAGAAACTTAACAAAGTAAATCAGCACTGATTGGTAATACCTATTTTCTCATGACATTGAAGAATGCTTGATTCTGATTGGTTAAAATGAGGTTTCCATTATGCTACAGAAACTTAATTTTAATATATTGAGCCTTTTCACACAAACACGTGCGTATGAGTACATTGGTAGCCTACATATCGATCTATAAATAGATGGCCGCTGATCGCCCATAAGAACTTAATATTTCCTCGATGAGGTTTCTAATACACACCGGGTGAACGGTTCTCACCAACTTGATAGACGACCGAGCGTCTAATAGAAGAAATACAGTACGTTTGATATCGGATGTTTGTGGTCACCATAAAACGTTCTATGCCGTAACCCTGACTGCTTCGATGATGAGATTACAAGACTTAACGAATGCATATATTTTGATACAAATGAAACTTTTAGAGACATGTTCGGTGGCGAACAGGTAATTTCATCATTAAAACAAACGATAATGAAAGTAAACGATAACATTATAAAAAAGTGTTTTGAAAAAAACTTATTTATGAAAACATATTGTTTACAACATTTTTGTGGTCGATATTCATTGCCATCTCCGTCAACCACAACGTTAGGATTTGGCAGAAGGGGATTTGAAAGTCCATCAGAAAACACTCCTTCCTTCGAAAGGCCACAAAAACTCACTAACAAATGTTCCGACATCACTGATGTCACAGTACAGGCACTAGATCAAAACAGCTTATAAAACTTGATAAAATATCTATTTCAGAGCAGGCACAGTTAAACAAAAAATACACGAACCACTCTGTCACATTTCTTTCACATGCTGGCGTCGAATGGTGTGAAATCTTGAAACAGACAGGTCACAAACATGAATCCAATCCCTTGTGTTATACATATGCCGGTTCGTCTGCAGCCTAATACAGGACTATTCAGTCATACTCTACAGTACAGATATAAGTTGATGTTAGCCACATGATAGATTGGGGTTGTCATCTTGCTTCGTGTAATTTGTCAAAGGCACGAGACTGTCAGCAACAACATTGGCAGTCATTGACAGTAGAGGAGAGTAACCGCGATGTCGGTCAAGTTCTGCCACATCCCAGTTCGGGTGGCGAGGTATGTATTTTGAATTTGTATTATTTACTGGGGGAGATTGCTAACTAAATAATAAGACTTACGAATTTAAAATAAATAACAAAATGTTAGTGAATAAATCTTGTTGGAGTAATAAATTCATTCTTTATTGTTTAAAACTATTTCTACAATATGTCACCCCAATAATGGGAGATAGCATATTAGGATTTCAGGAAATGACATGTCGAGCTGATTTCAAGAAAGTGAGTTCAAATAGTGCACAACAGGTTGCGAGGAAATTATAACACATATGTTTGGAGGATAATTTGTCGACTTCTTTTTGAAAAAACTATGTGTTTTAAATCAGAATTTTGAACTCAAATCTATGGATATTTTTATGTTGAACTTGAGTACTATTTGTTACATTTATAACTACCTCTGATCCCTTTTCGGAATGTTCTAACTGAGTCGACCTTTGCACCCTATGAAGTTACGCGTTGCAAGAGAGCAAAACTTTTAAAGCGCCCTTGCCGTCATGGTAGAATGGAGAAAAACCTTCTGAGTTTTGAAATTTACATTTGATTACCTAGATACATCTTTGAAGATACAAATGGATGAATGTAGACTGAAAGTTCTCTTTTACAAATAAATTGAATGCTGAATTTTCCGATTCTAAAGGAAGTTTGAGAACAATCTCATTTACTTCAGAGATAGATGTATTGTTCATTATATATCTTTGGATAGAGATTTGTAATTGATTCCTTTTTTAATAGTTAAACAACAAAAAGCTAAAATGACTCTAAATCAAAGATTTGAAAAAAGCTTTCATGTCAAACTGTGTCTTGACTCATAATGACTCTTCTTTTAAATACAGCAATTGACAATACAATATCCACATGACAACTTTCTTTCCGGTAGGAATCCAAACAAAAAATAGAGGCATAGCTGTCTAAGACTAAACCCTGAATCTTGACATACATCTGTCAACATACCAATTAATGGAGACTGCTAGAAAGATAACTCTTTGCAGAAGATAAACAAATGTAAAATGTCTACTATCTCATTTTGACACTCAGGACAAACATCTCTGTTTGACAATTAAATTTTGCACAATTTACCATATTACAAAGGTAAAATTGTAAGCAATTTTAAAAATCAAACTGTATGGAATGAGTTGATTTATGTATCTGAAAATTTCGTAACAGAATTTAGCTGTAGAACTTCAGCTGAGACGTACTGTCTATAAATAGTACAGAAGAAGGTTTTTGCCAACATTCGATGTAATGATATTTTTCAGGCTGGTGGAAGCACGTATAAAATGATTGCATAGCATTGTTGTATAGTGCTTGTGTCCATATCAGGTAACGAATCATGTACAATGTCCTCAATAATTTGTTCAGACATGAATTTTGGAATAACTTTAAAACGAATGTGTTTGTTACAAATAATTCCATTTGAAATAAACGACTGAAACATATAGGTTTTTTTCAACTGAAAGTAATTAATGGATTTTTGAAAAGTGGTTAACTCCTTCTATCGTCAACATTTTGAAGCAAAGAGCTTTCCTTCCTTTAGTAATTTCGTTCCATACATATAATAGCTCAGCATAAAATGGGCTTATATTCTGTAAATCACCCGTATTATGTTCAAGGGTTAAAACATGAATTCCCAAGTTCTTTCTCAGAAGATGAGACATCAAATATAACATTGTTTGTTTCCAAATACAGTTAAGCTGGGAATTAACGAAAGCCATTGACAATTTAAATCTCAGTGCATATTTTTACAACACAACTTTCGTTTAGTCATACTACCATCTAAGCATTCGTTTAGTCATACCACCATCTAAGCATAACACCAATACAGGTATCTAATGCTATTTGGGCAGTTTTATTGTGCCACAAGAATTTACTAAACATTTGAGTCAAATCCTTTCTCTACCCAATGTGGAAGAGATAGTACAGTGAACACATACTATGAGTGAGAATTCATAAGGATATTTATTGCTCTACCCTACGTCGGATCGTAGTTGTACTTTATTACAAGTGTGAATGGAGGTCTTTTCTTGGGTTGTGAATCATCGTCGGCCTCATTCGCTGGCCTTTTAAGTACAGCATAATTGAAGTGTCTAAATTAATGAAGTGGCCATCGGCAACAATGTTTTGAAAACATCTTTTAATTGTAAAGAGGCCATTTTAAATATATAAACTTTGTGTTGGTGCTCAAAGTCTAAAGCAAAACATTGTATTGACGTTCAGAAAAACGTTTCTTAGTTGTGAGTCCTCGTCGTCCTCGTAGCCTAATGGGTAAGGCGTCTGAAGATTGCGAGTTCGAGTAATCGTCGGCCTCGTGGCCTAATGGATAAGGCGTCTGACTTCGAATCAGAAGATTGCGAGTTCGAGTCTCGTCAGGATCGTGTTTATACTCTTTTTATACAAGATTGAAAGGTGGCCTTTTTGAGGACAGCATAACTGGGGTGTCTTAATTGGTGAAATTGCCCTGTGCAACATTGTCTGGAAAACATCTTTTAAATGTAAGCAGGGCCTTTATATAATAATATAGACATTATGTTGGTTCTCCTAAACGTTGTTCAAAAGGAAAAGATTGTATTGACGTGTAGAAAAACGAGTCCTAGTTGGGTGTAATCGTCGGCCTCGTGGCCTAATGGATAAGGCGTCTGACTTCGAATCAGAAGATTCCGAGTTCGAGTCTCGTCGGGGTCGTATTTGTACTCTTTTTATACAAGTGTGAAAGGTGGCCTTTTTGAGGACAGCATAACTGGGGTGTCTTAATTGCTGAAATTGCCCTGTGCAACATTGTCTGGAAAACATCTTTTCAATGTAAGCAGGGCCTTTATATAATAATATAGACATTATGTTGGTTCTCCTAAACGTTGTTAAAAAGCAAAACATTGTATTGACGTGTAGAAAAACGAGTCCTAGTTGGGAGTAATCGTCGGCCTCGTGGCCTAATGGATAAGGCGTCTGACTTCGAATCAGAAGATTGCGAGTTCGAGTCTCGTCGGGGTCGTATTTGTACTCTTTTTATACAAGTGTGAAAGGTGGCCTTTTTGAGGACAGCATAACTGGGGTGTCATAATTGGTGAAATTTCCCTGTGCAACAATATCTGGAAAACATCTTTTAAATGTAAGCATAGTCTCTATATAATAATATAGACATTATGTTGGTTCTCCTAAACGTTGTTCAAAAGGAAAACATTGTATTGACGTGTAGAAAAACGAGTCCTAGTTGGGAGTAATCGTCGGCCTCGTGGCCTAATGGATAAGGCGTCTGACTTCGAATCAGAAGATTGCGAGTTCGAGTCTCGTCGGGGTCGTATTTGTACTCTTTTTATACAAGTGTGAAAGGTGGCCTTTTTGAGGACAGCATAACTGGGGTGTCTTAATTGGTGAAATTTCCCTGTGCAACATTGTCTGGAAAACATCTTTTAAATGTAAGCAGGGCCTTTATATAATAATATAGACATTATGTTGGTTCTCCTAAACGTTGTTCAAAAGGTAAAGATTGTATTGACGTGTAGAAAAACGAGTCCTGGATGGGAGTAATCGTCGGCCTCTTGGCCTAATGGATAAGGCGTCTGACTTCAAATCAGAAGATTGCAAGTTCGAGTCTCGTCGGGGTCGTATTTGTACTCTTTTTATACAAGTGTGAAAGGTGGCCTTTTTGAGGACAGCATAACTGGGGTGTCTTAATTGCTGAAATTGCCCTGTGCAACATTGTCTGGAAAACATCATTTAAATGTAAGCAGGGCCTTTATATAATAATATAGACATTACGTTGGTTCTCCTAAACGTTGTTCAAAAGGAAAACATTGTATTGACGTGTAGAAAAACGAGTCCTGGATGGGAGTAATCGTCGGCCTCGTGGCCTAATGGATAAGGCGTCTGACTTCGAATCAGAAGATTGCGAGTTCGAGTCTCGTCGGGGTCGTATTTGTACTCTTTTTATACAAGTGTGAAAGGTGGCCTTTTTGAGGACAGCATAACTGGGGTGTCTTAATTGCTGAAATTGCCCTGTGCAACATTATCTGGAAAACATCTTTTAAATGTAAGCAGGGCCTTTATATAATAATATAGACATTATGTTGGTTCTCCTAAACGTTGTTCAAAAGGAAAAGACTGTATTGACGTGTAAAAAACGAGTCCTAGTTGGGAGTAATCGTCGGCCTCGTGGCCTAATGGATAAGGCGTCTGACTTCGAATCAGAAGATTGCGAGTTCGAGTCTCGTCGGGGTCGTATTTGTACTCTTTTTATACAAGTGTGAAAGGTGGCCTTTTTGAGGACAGCATAACTGGGGTGTCTTAATTGATGGAATTGCCCTGTGCAACATTGTCTGGAAAACATCTTTTAAATGTAAGCAGGGCCTTTATATAATAATATAAACATTATGTTGGTTCTCCTAAACGTTGTTCAAAAGGAAAACATTGTATTGACGTGTAGAAAAACGAGTCCTGGATGGGAGTAATCGTCGGCCTCGTGGCTTAATGGATAAGGCGTCTGACTTCGAATTAGAAGATTGCGAGTTCGAGTCTCGTCGGGGTCGTATTTGTACTCTTTTTATACAAGTGTGAAAGGTGGCCTTTTTGAGGACAGCATAACTGGGGTGTCTTAATTGCTGAAATTGCCCTGTGCAACATTGTCTGGAAAACACTTTTTAAATGTAAGCAGGGCGTTTATATAATAATATAGACATTATGTTGGTTCTCCTAAACGTTGTTCAAAAGGAAAACATTGTATTGACGTGCAGAAAAAACGAGTCCTAGTTGGGAGTGATCGTCGGCCTCGTGGCCTAATGGATAAGGCGTCTGACTTCGAATCAGAAGATTGCGAGTTCGAGTCTCGTCGGGGTCGTATTTGTACTCTTTTTATACAAGTGTGAAAGGTGGCCTTTTTGAGGACAGCATAACTGGGGTGTCATAATTGGTGAAATTTCCCTGTGCAACAATATCTGGAAAACATCTTTTAAATGTAAGCAGGGTCTTTATATAATAATATAGACATTATGTTGGTTCTCCTAAACGTTGTTCAAAAGGAAAACATTGTATTGACGTGTAGAAAAACGAGTCCTAAATTGAAGTAATCGTCGGCCTCGTGGCCTAATGGAAAAGGCGTCTGACTTCGAATCAGAAGACTGCAAGTTCGAGTCTCGTCGGGGTCGTATTTGTACTCTTTTTATACAAGATTGAAAGGTGGCCTTTTTGAGGACAGCATAACTGGGGTGTCTTAATTGATGAAATTTCCCTGTGCAACATTATCTGGAAAACATCTTTTAAATGTAAGCAGGGCATTTATATAATAATATAGACATTATGTTGGTTCTCCTAAACGTTGTTCAAAAGGAAAACATTGTATTGACGTGTAGAAAAACGAGTCCTGGATGGGAGTAATCGTCGGCCTCGTGGCCTAATGGATAAGGCGTCTAACTTCGAATCAGAAGATTGCGAGTTCGAGTCTCGTCGGGGTCGTATTTGTACTCTTTTTATACAAGTGTGAAAGGTGGCCTTTTTGAGGACAGCATAACTGGGGTGTCATAATTGGTGAAATTTCCCTGTGCAACAATATCTGGAAAACATCTTTTAAATGTAAGCAGGGCCTTTATATAATAATATAGACATTATGTTGGTTCTCCTAAACGTTGTTCAAAAGGAAAAGATTGTATTGACGTGTAGAAAAACGAGTCCTAAATTGAAGTAATCGTCGGCCTCGTGGCCTAATGGAAAAGGCGTCTGACTTCGAATCAGAAGACTGCAAGTTCGAGTCTCGTCGGGGTCGTATTTGTACTCTTTTTATACAAGATTGAAAGGTGGCCTTTTTGAGGACAGCATAACTGGGGTGTCTTAATTGATGAAATTTCCCTGTGCAACATTGTCTGGAAAACATCTTTTAAATGTAAGCAGGGCCTTTATATAATAATATAGACATTATGTTGGTTCTCCTAAACGTTGTTCAAAAGGAAAACATTGTATTGACGTGTAGAAAAACGAGTCCTGGATGGGAGTAATCGTCGGCCTCGTGGCCTAATGGATAAGGCGTCTAACTTCGAATCAGAAGATTGCCAGTTCGAGTCTCGCCGGGGTCGTATTTGTACTCTTTTTATACAAGTGTGAAAGGTGGCCTTTTTGAGGACAGCATAACTGGGGTGTCTTAATTGGTGAAATTGCCCTGTGCAACATTCTCTGGAAAACATATTTTAAATGTAAGCAGGGCCTTTATATAATAATATAGACATTATGTTGGTTCTCCTAAACGTTGTTCAAAAGGGAAACATTGTATTGACGTGTAGAAAAACGAGTCCTAGTTGGGAGTAATCGTAGGCCTCGTGGCCTAATGGATAAGGCGTCTGACTTCGAATCAGAAGATTGCGAGTTCGAGTCTCGTCGGGGTCGTATTTGTACTCTTTTTATACAAGTGTGAAAGGTGGCCTTTTTGAGGACAGCATAACTGGGGTGTCTTAATTGCTGAAATTGCCCTGTGCAACATTGTCTGGAAAACATCTTTTAAATGTAAGCAGGGCCTTTATATAATAATATAGACATTATGTTGGTTCTCCTAAACGTTGTTCAAAAGGATAACATTGTATTGACGTGTAGAAAAACGAGTCCTGGATGGGAGTAATCGTCGGCCTCGTGGCTTAATGGATTAGGCGTCTGACTTCGAATCAGAAGATTGCGAGTTCGAGTCTCGTCGGGGTCGTATTTGTACTCTTTTTATACAAGTGTGAAAGGTGGCCTTTTTGAGGACAGCATAACTGGGGTGTCTTAATTGCTGAAATTGCCCTGTGCAACATTCTCTGGAAAACATCTTTTAAATGTAAGCAGGGCCTTTATATAATAATATAGACATTATGTTGGTTCTCCTAAACGTTGTTCAAAAGGAAAAGATTGTATTGACGTGTAGAAAAACGAGTCCTAGTTGGGAGTAATCGTCGGCCTCGTGGCCTAATGGATAAGGCGTCTGACTTCGAATCAGAAGATTGCGAGTTCGAGTCTCGTCGGGGTCGTATTTGTACTCTTTTTATACAAGTGTGAAAGGTGGCCTTTTTGAGGACAGCATAACTGGGGTGTCTTAATTGCTGAAATTGCCCTGTGCAACATTGTCTGGAAAACATCTTTTAAATGTAAGCAGGGCCTTTATATAATAATATAGACATTATGTTGGTTCTCCTAAACGTTGTTCAAAAGGAAAAGATTGTATTGACGTGTAGAAAAACGAGTCCTGGATGGGAGTAATCGTCGGCCTCGTGGCCTAATGGATAAGGCGTCTGACTTCGAATCAGAAGATTGCGAGTTCGAGTCTCGTCGGGGTCGTATTTGTACTCTTTTTATACAAGTGTGAAAGGTGGCCTTTTTGAGGACAGCATAACTGGGGTGTCTTAATTGCTGAAATTGCCCTGTGCAACATTGTCTGGAAAACATCTTTTAAATGTAAGCAGGGCCTTTATATAATAATATAGACATTATGTTGGTTCTCCTAAACGTTGTTCAAAAGGAAAAGATTGTATTGACGTGTAGAAAAACGAGTCCTAGTTGGGAGTAATCGTCGGCCTCGTGGCCTAATGGATAAGGCGTCTGACTTCGAATCAGAAGATTGCGAGTTCGAGTCTCGTCGGGGTCGTATTTATACTCTTTTTATACAAGTGTGAAAGGTGGCCTTTTTGAGGACAGCATAACTGGGGTGTCTTAATTGCTGAAATTGCCCTGTGCAACATTGTCTGGAAAACATCTTTTAAATGTAAGCAGGGCCTTTATATAATAATATAGACATTATGTTGGTTCTCCTAAACGTTGTTCAAAAGGAAAACATTGTATTGACGTGTAGAAAAACGAGTCCTAGATGGGAGTAATCGTAGGCCTCGTGGCCTAATGGATAAGGCGTCTGACTTCGAATGAGAAGATTGCGAGTTCGAGTCTCGTCGGGGTCGTATTTGTACTCTTTTTATACAAGTGTGAAAGGTGGCCTTTTTGAGGACAGCATAACTGGGGTGTCTTAATTGATGAAATTTCCCTGTGCAACATTGTCTGGAAAACATCTTTTAAATGTAAGCAGGGCGTTTATATAATAATATAGACATTATGTTGGTTCTCCTAAACGTTGTTCAAAAGGATAACATTGTATTGACGTGTAGAAAAACGAGTCCTGGATGCGAGTAATCGTAGGCCTCGTGGCCTAATGGATAAGGCGTCTGACTTCGAATCAGAAGATTGCGAGTTCGAGTCTCGTCGGGGTCGTATTTGTACTCTTTTTATACAAGTGTGAAAGGTGGCCTTTTTGAGGACAGCATAACTGGGGTGTCTTAATTGCTGAAATTGCCCTGTGCAACATTGTCTGGAAAACATCTTTTAAATGTAAGCAGGGCGTTTATATAATAATATAGACATTATGTTGGTTCTCCTAAACGTTGTTCAAAAGGATAACATTGTATTGACGTGTAGAAAAACGAGTCCTGGATGCGAGTAATCGTAGGCCTCGTGGCTTAATGGATAAGGCGTCTGACTTCGAATCAGAAGATTGCGAGTTCGAGTCTCGTCGGGGTCGTATTTGTACTCTTTTTATACAAGTGTGAAAGGTGGCCTTTTTGAGGACAGCATAACTGGGGTGTCTTAATTGCTGAAATTGCCCTGTGCAACATTCTCTGGAAAACATCTTTTAAATGTAAGCAGGGCCTTTATATAATAATATAGACATTATGTTGGTTCTCCTAAACGTTGTTCAAAAGGAAAAGATTGTATTGACGTGTAGAAAAACGAGTCCTGGATGGGAGTAATCGTCGGCCTCGTGGCCTAATGGATAAGGCGTCTGACTTCGAATCAGAAGATTGCGAGTTCGAGTCTCGTCGGGGTCGTATTTATACTCTTTTTATACAAGTGTGAAAGGTGGCCTTTTTGAGGACAGCATAACTGGGGTGTCTTAATTGCTGAAATTGCCTTGTGCAACATTGTCTGGAAAACATCTTTTAAATGTAAGCAGGGCCTTTATATAATAATATAGACATTATGTTGGTTCTCCTAAACGTTGTTCAAAAGGAAAACATTGTATTGACGTGTAGAAAAACGAGTCCTAGTTGGGAGTAATCGTCGGCCTCGTGGCCTAATGGATAAGGCGTCTGACTTCGAATCAGAAGATTGCGAGTTCGAGTCTCGTCGGGGTCGTATTCGTACTCTTTTTATACAAGTGTGAAAGGTGGCCTTTTTGAGGACAGCATAACTGGGGTGTCTTAATTGCTGAAATTGCCCTGTGCAACATTGTCTGGAAAACATCTTTAAATGTAAGCAGGGCCTTTATATAATAATATAGACATTATGTTGGTTCTCCTAAACGTTGTTCAAAAGGAAAAGATTGTATTGACGTGTAGAAAAACGAGTCCTAGTTGGGAGTAATCATCGGCCTCGTGGCCTAATGGATAAGGCGTCTGACTTCGAATCAGAAGATTGCGAGTTCGAGTCTCGTCGGGGTCGTATTTATACTCTTTTTATACAAGTGTGAAAGGTGGCCTTTTTGAGGACAGCATAACTGGGGTGTCTTAATTGGTGAAATTGCCCTGTGAAACATTGTCTGGAAAACATCTTTTAAATGTAAGCAGGGCCTTTATATAATAATATAGACATTATGTTGGTTCTCCTAAACGTTGTTCAAAAGGAAAACATTGTATTGACGTGTAGAAAAACGAGTCCTGGATGGGAGTAATCGTCGGCCTCGTGGCCTAATGGATAAGGCGTCTGACTTCGAATCAGAAGATTGCGAGTTCGAGTCTCGTCGGGGTCGTATTTGTACTCTTTTTATACAAGTGTGAAAGGTGGCCTTTTTGAGGACAGCATAACTGGGGTGTCTTAATTGGTGAAATTTCCCTGTGCAACATTGTCTGGAAAACATCTTTTAAATGTAAGCAGGGCCTTTATATAATAATATAGACATTATGTTGGTTCTCCTAAACGTTGTTCAAAAGGAAAACATTGTATTGACGTGTAGAAAAACGAGTCCTGGATGGGAGTAATCGTCGGCCTCGTGGCCTAATGGATAAGGCGTCTGACTTCGAATCAGAAGATTGCGAGTTCGAGTCTCGTCGGGGTCGTATTTGTATTCTTTTTATACAAGTGTGAAAGGTGGCCTTTTTGAGGACAGCATAACTGGGGTGTCTTAATTGATGAAATTTCCCTGTGCAACATTCTCTGGAAAACATCTTTTAAATGTAAGCAGGGCCTTTATATAATAATATAGACATTATGTTGGTTCTCCTAAACGTTGTTCAAAAGGATAACATTGTATTGACGTGTAGAAAAACGAGTCCTGGATGGGAGTAGTCGTCGGCCTCGTGGCCTAATGGATAAGGCGTCTGACTTCGAATCAGAAGATTGCGAGTTCGAGTCTCGTCGGGGTCGTATTTATACTCTTTTTATACAAGTGTGAAAGGTGGCCTTTTTGAGGACAGCATAACTGGGGTGTCTTAATTGCTGAAATTTCCCTGTGCAACATTGTCTGGAAAACATCTTTTAAATGTAAGCAGGGCCTTTATATAATAATATAGACATTATGTTGGTTCTCCTAAACGTTGTTCAAAAGGATAACATTGTATTGACGTGTAGAAAAACGAGTCCTGGATGGGAGTAATCGTCGGCCTCGTGGCCTAATGGATAAGGCGTCTGACTTCGAATCAGAAGATTGCGAGTTCGAGTCTCGTCGGGGTCGTATTTGTACTCTTTTTATACAAGTGTGAAAGGTGGCCTTTTTGAGGACAGCATAACTGGGGTGTCTTAATTGCTGAAATTGCCCTGTGAAACATTGTCTGGAAAACATCTTTTAAATGTAAGCAGGGCCTTTATATAATAATATAGACATTATGTTGGTTCTCCTAAACGTTGTTCAAAAGGAAAACATTGTATTGACGTGTAGAAAAACGAGTCCTGGATGGGAGTAATCGTCGGCCTCGTGGCCTAATGGATAAGGCGTCTGACTTCGAATCAGAAGATTGCGAGTTCGAGTCTCGTCGGGGTCGTATTTGTACTCTTTTTATACAAGTGTGAAAGGTGGCCTTTTTGAGGACAGCATAACTGGGGTGTCTTAATTGCTGAAATTGCCCTGTGCAACATTGTCTGGAAAACATCTTTTAAATGTAAGCAGGGCCTTTATATAATAATATAGACATTATGTTGGTTCTCCTAAACGTTGTTCAAAAGGAAAACATTGTATTGACGTGTAGAAAAACGAGTCCTAGTTGGGAGTAATCGTCGGCCTCGTGGCCTAATGGATAAGGCGTCTGACTTCGAATCAGAAGATTGCGAGTTCGAGTCTCGTCGGGGTCGTATTTATACACTTTTTATACAAGTGTGAAAGGTGGCCTTTTTGAGGACAGCATAACTGTGGTGTCTTAATTGGTGAAATTGCCCTGTGCAACATTGTCTGGAAAACATCTTTTAAATGTAAGCAGGGCCTTTATATAATAATATAGACAATATGTTGGTTCTCCTAAACGTTGTTAAAAAAGGAAAACATTGTATTGACGTGTAGAAAAACGAGTTCTGGATTGGAGTAATCGTCGGCCTCGTGGCCTAATGGATAAGGCGTCTGACTTCGAATCAGAAGATTGCGAGTTCGAGTCTCGTCGGGGTCGTATTTGTACTCTTTTTATACAAGTGTGAAAGGTGGCCTTTTTGAGGACAGCATAACTGGGGTGTCTTAATTGCTGAAATTTCCCTGTGCAACATTGTCTGGAAAACATCTTTTAAATGTAAGCAGGGCCTTTATATAATAATATAGACATTATGTTGGTTCTCCTAAACGTTGTTCAAAAGGATAACATTGTATTGACGTGTAGAAAAACGAGTCCTGGATGGGAGTAATCGTCGGCCTCGTGGCCTAATGGATAAGGCGTCTGACTTCGAATCAGAAGATTGCGAGTTCGAGTCTCGTCGGGGTCGTATTTGTACTCTTTTTATACAAGTGTGAAAGGTGGCCTTTTTGAGGACAGCATAACTGGGGTGTCTTAATTGCTGAAATTGCCCTGTGAAACATTGTCTGGAAAACATCTTTTAAATGTAAGCAGGGCCTTTATATAATAATATAGACATTATGTTGGTTCTCCTAAACGTTGTTCAAAAGGAAAACATTGTATTGACGTGTAGAAAAACGAGTCCTGGATGGGAGTAATCGTCGGCCTCGTGGCCTAATGGATAAGGCGTCTGACTTCGAATCAGAAGATTGCGAGTTCGAGTCTCGTCGGGGTCGTATTTGTACTCTTTTTATACAAGTGTGAAAGGTGGCCTTTTTGAGGACAGCATAACTGGGGTGTCTTAATTGCTGAAATTGCCCTGTGCAACATTGTCTGGAAAACATCTTTTAAATGTAAGCAGGGCCTTTATATAATAATATAGACATTATGTTGGTTCTCCTAAACGTTGTTCAAAAGGAAAACATTGTATTGACGTGTAGAAAAACGAGTCCTAGTTGGGAGTAATCGTCGGCCTCGTGGCCTAATGGATAAGGCGTCTGACTTCGAATCAGAAGATTGCGAGTTCGAGTCTCGTCGGGGTCGTATTTATACACTTTTTATACAAGTGTGAAAGGTGGCCTTTTTGAGGACAGCATAACTGTGGTGTCTTAATTGGTGAAATTGCCCTGTGCAACATTGTCTGGAAAACATCTTTTAAATGTAAGCAGGGCCTTTATATAATAATATAGACAATATGTTGGTTCTCCTAAACGTTGTTAAAAAAGGAAAACATTGTATTGACGTGTAGAAAAACGAGTTCTGGATTGGAGTAATCGTCGGCCTCGTGGCCTAATGGATAAGGCGTCTGACTTCGAATCAGAAGATTGCGAGTTCGAGTCTCGTCGGGGTCGTATTTGTACTCTTTTTATACAAGTGTGAAAGGTGGCCTTTTTGAGGACAGCATAACTGGGGTGTCTTAATTGATGAAATTTCCCTGTGCAACATTGTCTGGAAAACATCTTTTAAATGTAAGCAGGGCCTTTATATAATAATATAGACATTATGTTGGTTCTCCTAAACGTTGTTCAAAAGGAAAAGATTGTATTGACGTGTAGAAAAACGAGTCCTGGATGGGAGTAATCGTCGGCCTCGTGGCCTAATGGATAAGGCGTCTGACTTCGAATCAGAAGATTGCGAGTTCGAGTCTCGTCGGGGTCGTATTTATACTCTTTTTATACAAGTGTGAAAGGTGGCCTTTTTGAGGACAGCATAACTGGGGTGTCTTAATTGCTGAAATTGCCTTGTGCAACATTGTCTGGAAAACATCTTTTAAATGTAAGCAGGGCCTTTATATAATAATATAGACATTATGTTGGTTCTCCTAAACGTTGTTCAAAAGGAAAACATTGTATTGACGTGTAGAAAAACGAGTCCTAGTTGGGAGTAATCGTCGGCCTCGTGGCCTAATGGATAAGGCGTCTGACTTCGAATCAGAAGATTGCGAGTTCGAGTCTCGTCGGGGTCGTATTCGTACTCTTTTTATACAAGTGTGAAAGGTGGCCTTTTTGAGGACAGCATAACTGGGGTGTCTTAATTGCTGAAATTGCCCTGTGCAACATTGTCTGGAAAACATCTTTAAATGTAAGCAGGGCCTTTATATAATAATATAGACATTATGTTGGTTCTCCTAAACGTTGTTCAAAAGGAAAAGATTGTATTGACGTGTAGAAAAACGAGTCCTAGTTGGGAGTAATCATCGGCCTCGTGGCCTAATGGATAAGGCGTCTGACTTCGAATCAGAAGATTGCGAGTTCGAGTCTCGTCGGGGTCGTATTTATACTCTTTTTATACAAGTGTGAAAGGTGGCCTTTTTGAGGACAGCATAACTGGGGTGTCTTAATTGGTGAAATTGCCCTGTGAAACATTGTCTGGAAAACATCTTTTAAATGTAAGCAGGGCCTTTATATAATAATATAGACATTATGTTGGTTCTCCTAAACGTTGTTCAAAAGGAAAACATTGTATTGACGTGTAGAAAAACGAGTCCTGGATGGGAGTAATCGTCGGCCTCGTGGCCTAATGGATAAGGCGTCTGACTTCGAATCAGAAGATTGCGAGTTCGAGTCTCGTCGGGGTCGTATTTGTACTCTTTTTATACAAGTGTGAAAGGTGGCCTTTTTGAGGACAGCATAACTGGGGTGTCTTAATTGGTGAAATTTCCCTGTGCAACATTGTCTGGAAAACATCTTTTAAATGTAAGCAGGGCCTT
The DNA here is from genome assembly GCF_022045235.1 of Haliotis cracherodii. Classification (NCBI taxonomy): domain Eukaryota; kingdom Metazoa; phylum Mollusca; class Gastropoda; order Lepetellida; family Haliotidae; genus Haliotis; species Haliotis cracherodii. The sequence goes on from NW_027266264.1 coordinate 30,253,840, forward strand.
TATATAATAATATAGACATTATGTTGGTTCTCCTAAACGTTGTTCAAAAGGAAAACATTGTATTGACGTGTAGAAAAACGAGTCCTGGATGGGAGTAATCGTCGGCCTCGTGGCCTAATGGATAAGGCGTCTGACTTCGAATCAGAAGATTGCGAGTTCGAGTCTCGTCGGGGTCGTATTTGTATTCTTTTTATACAAGTGTGAAAGGTGGCCTTTTTGAGGACAGCATAACTGGGGTGTCTTAATTGATGAAATTTCCCTGTGCAACATTCTCTGGAAAACATCTTTTAAATGTAAGCAGGGCCTTTATATAATAATATAGACATTATGTTGGTTCTCCTAAACGTTGTTCAAAAGGATAACATTGTATTGACGTGTAGAAAAACGAGTCCTGGATGGGAGTAGTCGTCGGCCTCGTGGCCTAATGGATAAGGCGTCTGACTTCGAATCAGAAGATTGCGAGTTCGAGTCTCGTCGGGGTCGTATTTATACTCTTTTTATACAAGTGTGAAAGGTGGCCTTTTTGAGGACAGCATAACTGGGGTGTCTTAATTGCTGAAATTTCCCTGTGCAACATTGTCTGGAAAACATCTTTTAAATGTAAGCAGGGCCTTTATATAATAATATAGACATTATGTTGGTTCTCCTAAACGTTGTTCAAAAGGATAACATTGTATTGACGTGTAGAAAAACGAGTCCTGGATGGGAGTAATCGTCGGCCTCGTGGCCTAATGGATAAGGCGTCTGACTTCGAATCAGAAGATTGCGAGTTCGAGTCTCGTCGGGGTCGTATTTGTACTCTTTTTATACAAGTGTGAAAGGTGGCCTTTTTGAGGACAGCATAACTGGGGTGTCTTAATTGCTGAAATTGCCCTGTGCAACATTGTCTGGAAAACATCTTTTAAATGTAAGCAGGGCCTTTATATAATAATATAGACATTATGTTGGTTCTCCTAAACGTTGTTCAAAAGGAAAACATTGTATTGACGTGTAGAAAAACGAGTCCTGGATGGGAGTAATCGTCGGCCTCGTGGCCTAATGGATAAGGCGTCTGACTTCGAATCAGAAGATTGCGAGTTCGAGTCTCGTCGGGGTCGTATTTGTACTCTTTTTATACAAGTGTGAAAGGTGGCCTTTTTGAGGACAGCATAACTGGGGTGTCTTAATTGCTGAAATTGCCCTGTGCAACATTGTCTGGAAAACATCTTTTAAATGTAAGCAGGGCCTTTATATAATAATATAGACATTATGTTGGTTCTCCTAAACGTTGTTCAAAAGGAAAACATTGTATTGACGTGTAGAAAAACGAGTCCTAGTTGGGAGTAATCGTCGGCCTCGTGGCCTAATGGATAAGGCGTCTGACTTCGAATCAGAAGATTGCGAGTTCGAGTCTCGTCGGGGTCGTATTTATACACTTTTTATACAAGTGTGAAAGGTGGCCTTTTTGAGGACAGCATAACTGTGGTGTCTTAATTGGTGAAATTGCCCTGTGCAACATTGTCTGGAAAACATCTTTTAAATGTAAGCAGGGCCTTTATATAATAATATAGACAATATGTTGGTTCTCCTAAACGTTGTTAAAAAAGGAAAACATTGTATTGACGTGTAGAAAAACGAGTTCTGGATTGGAGTAATCGTCGGCCTCGTGGCCTAATGGATAAGGCGTCTGACTTCGAATCAGAAGATTGCGAGTTCGAGTCTCGTCGGGGTCGTATTTGTACTCTTTTTATACAAGTGTGAAAGGTGGCCTTTTTGAGGACAGCATAACTGGGGTGTCTTAATTGCTGAAATTGCCCTGTGAAACATTGTCTGGAAAACATCTTTTAAATGTAAGCAGGGCCTTTATATAATAATATAGACATTATGTTGGTTCTCCTAAACGTTGTTCAAAAGGAAAACATTGTATTGACGTGTAGAAAAACGAGTCCTGGATGGGAGTAATCGTCGGCCTCGTGGCCTAATGGATAAGGCGTCTGACTTCGAATCAGAAGATTGCGAGTTCGAGTCTCGTCGGGGTCGTATTTGTACTCTTTTTATACAAGTGTGAAAGGTGGCCTTTTTGAGGACAGCATAACTGGGGTGTCTTAATTGCTGAAATTGCCCTGTGCAACATTGTCTGGAAAACATCTTTTAAATGTAAGCAGGGCCTTTATATAATAATATAGACATTATGTTGGTTCTCCTAAACGTTGTTCAAAAGGAAAACATTGTATTGACGTGTAGAAAAACGAGTCCTAGTTGGGAGTAATCGTCGGCCTCGTGGCCTAATGGATAAGGCGTCTGACTTCGAATCAGAAGATTGCGAGTTCGAGTCTCGTCGGGGTCGTATTTATACACTTTTTATACAAGTGTGAAAGGTGGCCTTTTTGAGGACAGCATAACTGTGGTGTCTTAATTGGTGAAATTGCCCTGTGCAACATTGTCTGGAAAACATCTTTTAAATGTAAGCAGGGCCTTTATATAATAATATAGACAATATGTTGGTTCTCCTAAACGTTGTTAAAAAAGGAAAACATTGTATTGACGTGTAGAAAAACGAGTTCTGGATTGGAGTAATCGTCGGCCTCGTGGCCTAATGGATAAGGCGTCTGACTTCGAATCAGAAGATTGCGAGTTCGAGTCTCGTCGGGGTCGTATTTGTACTCTTTTTATACAAGTGTGAAAGGTGGCCTTTTTGAGGACAGCATAACTGGGGTGTCTTAATTGATGAAATTTCCCTGTGCAACATTGTCTGGAAAACATCTTTTAAATGTAAGCAGGGCCTTTATATAATAATATAGACATTATGTTGGTTCTCCTAAACGTTGTTCAAAAGGATAACATTGTATTGACGTGTAGAAAAACGAGTCCTGGATGGGAGTAATCGTCGGCCTCGTGGCCTAATGGATAAGGCGTCTGACTTCGAATCAGAAGATTGCGAGTTCGAGTCTCGTCGGGGTCGTATTTGTACTCTTTTTATACAAGTGTGAAAGGTGGCCTTTTTGAGGACAGCATAACTGGGGTGTCTTAATTGCTGAAATTACCCTGTGCAACATTCTCTGGAAAACATCTTTTAAATGTAAGCAGGGCCTTTATATAATAATATAGACATTATGTTGGTTCTCCTAAACGTTGTTCAAAAGGAAAACATTGTATTGACGTGTAGAAAAACGAGTCCTGGATGGGAGTAATCGTCGGCCTCGTGGCCTAATGGATAAGGCGTCTGACTTCGAATCAGAAGATTGCGAGTTCGAGTCTCGTCGGGGTCGTATTTGTACTTTTTTTATACAAGTGTGAAAGGTGGCCTTTTTGAGGACAGCATAACTGGGGTGTCTTAATTGCTGAAATTGCCCTGTGCAACATTCTCTGGAAAACATCTTTTAAATGTAAGCAGGGCCTTTATATAATAATATAGACATTATGTTGGTTCTCCTAAACGTTGTTCAAAAGAAAAACATTGTATTGACGTGTAGAAAAACGAGTCCTGGATGGGAGTAATCGTCGGCCTCGTGGCCTAATGGATAAGGCGTCTGGCTTCGAATCAGAAGATTGCGAGTTCGAGTCTCGTCGGGGTCGTATTTGTACTCTTTTTATACAAGTGTGAAAGGTGGCCTTTTTGAGGACAGCATAACTGGGGTGTCTTAATTGGTGAAATTGCCCTGTGCAACATTGTCTGGAAAACATCTTTTAAATGTAAGCAGGGCCTTTATATAATAATATAGACATTATGTTGGTTCTCCTAAACGTTGTTCAAAAGGAAAAGATTGTATTGACGTGTAGAAAAACGAGTCCTAGTTGGGAGTAATCGTCGGCCTCGTGGCCTAATGGATAAGGCGTCTGACTTCGAATCAGAAGATTGCGAGTTCGAGTCTCGTCGGGGTCGTATTTATACACTTTTTATACAAGTGTGAAAGGTGGCCTTTTTGAGGACAGCATAACTGTGGTGTCTTAATTGGTGAAATTGCCCTGTGCAACATTGTCTGGAAAACATCTTTTAAATGTAAGCAGGGCCTTTATATAATAATATAGACAATATGTTGGTTCTCCTAAACGTTGTTCAAAAGGAAAACATTGTATTGACGTGTAGAAAAACGAGTTCTGGATTGGAGTTATCGTCGGCCTCGTGGCCTAATGGATAAGGCGTCTGACTTCGAATCAGAAGATTGCGAGTTCGAGTCTCGTCGGGGTCGTATTTGTACTCTTTTTATACAAGTGTGAAAGGTGGCCTTTTTGAGGACAGCATAACTGGGGTGTCTTAATTGATGAAATTTCCCTGTGCAACATTGTCTGGAAAACATCTTTTAAATGTAAGCAGGGCCTTTATATAATAATATAGACATTATGTTGGTTCTCCTAAACGTTGTTCAAAAGGATAACATTGTATTGACGTGTAGAAAAACGAGTCCTGGATGGGAGTAATCGTCGGCCTCGTGGCCTAATGGATAAGGCGTCTGACTTCGAATCAGAAGATTGCGAGTTCGAGTCTCGTCGGGGTCGTATTTGTACTCTTTTTATACAAGTGTGAAAGGTGGCCTTTTTGAGGACAGCATAACTGGGGTGTCTTAATTGCTGAAATTGCCCTGTGCAACATTGTCTGGAAAACATCTTTTAAATGTAAGCAGGGCCTTTATATAATAATATAGACATTATGTTGGTTCTCCTAAACGTTGTTCAAAAGGAAAACATTGTATTGACGTGTAGAAAAACGAGTCCTGGATGGGAGTAATCGTCGGCCTCGTGGCCTAATGGATAAGGCGTCTGACTTCGAATCAGAAGATTGCGAGTTCGAGTCTCGTCGGGGTCGTATTTGTACTCTTTTTATACAAGTGTGAAAGGTGGCCTTTTTGAGGACAGCATAACTGGGGTGTCTTAATTGCTGAAATTGCCCTGTGCAACATTGTCTGGAAAACATCTTTTAAATGTAAGCAGGGCCTTTATATAATAATATAGACATTATGTTGGTTCTCCTAAACGTTGTTCAAAAGGAAAAGATTGTATTGACGTGTAGAAAAACGAGTCCTAGTTGGGAGTAATCGTCGGCCTCGTGGCCTAATGGATAAGGCGTCTGACTTCGAATCAGAAGATTGCGAGTTCGAGTCTCGTCGGGGTCGTATTTATACACTTTTTATACAAGTGTGAAAGGTGGCCTTTTTGAGGACAGCATAACTGTGGTGTCTTAATTGGTGAAATTGCCCTGTGCAACATTGTCTGGAAAACATCTTTTAAATGTAAGCAGGGCCTTTATATAATAATATAGACAATATGTTGGTTCTCCTAAACGTTGTTAAAAAAGGAAAACATTGTATTGACGTGTAGAAAAACGAGTTCTGGATTGGAGTAATCGTCGGCCTCGTGGCCTAATGGATAAGGCGTCTAACTTCGAATCAGAAGATTGCGAGTTCGAGTCTCGTCGGGGTCGTATTTGTACTCTTTTTATACAAGTGTGAAAGGTGGCCTTTTTGAGGACAGCATAACTGGGGTGTCTTAATTGATGAAATTTCCCTGTGCAACATTGTCTGGAAAACATCTTTTAAATGTAAGCAGGGCCTTTATATAATAATATAGACATTATGTTGGTTCTCCTAAACGTTGTTCAAAAGGATAACATTGTATTGACGTGTAGAAAAACGAGTCCTGGATGGGAGTAATCGTCGGCCTCGTGGCCTAATGGATAAGGCGTCTGACTTCGAATCAGAAGATTGCGAGTTCGAGTCTCGTCGGGGTCGTATTTGTACTCTTTTTATACAAGTGTGAAAGGTGGCCTTTTTGAGGACAGCATAACTGGGGTGTCTTAATTGCTGAAATTACCCTGTGCAACATTGTCTGGAAAACATCTTTTAAATGTAAGCAGGGCCTTTATATAATAATATAGACATTATGTTGGTTCTCCTAAACGTTGTTCAAAAGGAAAACATTGTATTGACGTGTAGAAAAACGAGTCCTGGATGGGAGTAATCGTCGGCCTCGTGGCCTAATGGATAAGGCGTCTGACTTCGAATCAGAAGATTGCGAGTTCGAGTCTCGTCGGGGTCGTATTTGTACTCTTTTTATACAAGTGTGAAAGGTGGCCTTTTTGAGGACAGCATAACTGGGGTGTCTTAATTGCTGAAATTGCCCTGTGCAACATTGTCTGGAAAACATCTTTTAAATGTAAGCAGGGCCTTTATATAATAATATAGACATTATGTTGGTTCTCCTAAACGTTGTTCAAAAGGAAAAGATTGTATTGACGTGTAGAAAAACGAGTCCTAGTTGGGAGTAATCGTCGGCCTCGTGGCCTAATGGATAAGGCGTCTGACTTCGAATCAGAAGATTGCGAGTTCGAGTCTCGTCGGGGTCGTATTTATACACTTTTTATACAAGTGTGAAAGGTGGCCTTTTTGAGGACAGCATAACTGTGGTGTCTTAATTGGTGAAATTGCCCTGTGCAACATTGTCTGGAAAACATCTTTTAAATGTAAGCAGGGCCTTTATATAATAATATAGACAATATGTTGGTTCTCCTAAACGTTGTTAAAAAAGGAAAACATTGTATTGACGTGTAGAAAAACGAGTTCTGGATTGGAGTAATCGTCGGCCTCGTGGCCTAATGGATAAGGCGTCTAACTTCGAATCAGAAGATTGCGAGTTCGAGTCTCGTCGGGGTCGTATTTGTACTCTTTTTATACAAGTGTGAAAGGTGGCCTTTTTGAGGACAGCATAACTGGGGTGTCTTAATTGATGAAATTTCCCTGTGCAACATTGTCTGGAAAACATCTTTTAAATGTAAGCAGGGCCTTTATATAATAATATAGACATTATGTTGGTTCTCCTAAACGTTGTTCAAAAGGATAACATTGTATTGACGTGTAGAAAAACGAGTCCTGGATGGGAGTAATCGTCGGCCTCGTGGCCTAATGGATAAGGCGTCTGACTTCGAATCAGAAGATTGCGAGTTCGAGTCTCGTCGGGGTCGTATTTGTACTCTTTTTATACAAGTGTGAAAGGTGGCCTTTTTGAGGACAGCATAACTGGGGTGTCTTAATTGCTGAAATTACCCTGTGCAACATTCTCTGGAAAACATCTTTTAAATGTAAGCAGGGCCTTTATATAATAATATAGACATTATGTTGGTTCTCCTAAACGTTGTTCAAAAGGAAAACATTGTATTGACGTGTAGAAAAACGAGTCCTGGATGGGAGTAATCGTCGGCCTCGTGGCCTAATGGATAAGGCGTCTGACTTCGAATCAGAAGATTGCGAGTTCGAGTCTCGTCGGGGTCGTATTTGTACTTTTTTTATACAAGTGTGAAAGGTGGCCTTTTTGAGGACAGCATAACTGGGGTGTCTTAATTGCTGAAATTGCCCTGTGCAACATTCTCTGGAAAACATCTTTTAAATGTAAGCAGGGCCTTTATATAATAATATAGACATTATGTTGGTTCTCCTAAACGTTGTTCAAAAGAAAAACATTGTATTGACGTGTAGAAAAACGAGTCCTGGATGGGAGTAATCGTCGGCCTCGTGGCCTAATGGATAAGGCGTCTGGCTTCGAATCAGAAGATTGCGAGTTCGAGTCTCGTCGGGGTCGTATTTGTACTCTTTTTATACAAGTGTGAAAGGTGGCCTTTTTGAGGACAGCATAACTGGGGTGTCTTAATTGGTGAAATTGCCCTGTGCAACATTGTCTGGAAAACATCTTTTAAATGTAAGCAGGGCCTTTATATAATAATATAGACATTATGTTGGTTCTCCTAAACGTTGTTCAAAAGGAAAAGATTGTATTGACGTGTAGAAAAACGAGTCCTAGTTGGGAGTAATCGTCGGCCTCGTGGCCTAATGGATAAGGCGTCTGACTTCGAATCAGAAGATTGCGAGTTCGAGTCTCGTCGGGGTCGTATTTATACACTTTTTATACAAGTGTGAAAGGTGGCCTTTTTGAGGACAGCATAACTGTGGTGTCTTAATTGGTGAAATTGCCCTGTGCAACATTGTCTGGAAAACATCTTTTAAATGTAAGCAGGGCCTTTATATAATAATATAGACAATATGTTGGTTCTCCTAAACGTTGTTCAAAAGGAAAACATTGTATTGACGTGTAGAAAAACGAGTTCTGGATTGGAGTTATCGTCGGCCTCGTGGCCTAATGGATAAGGCGTCTGACTTCGAATCAGAAGATTGCGAGTTCGAGTCTCGTCGGGGTCGTATTTGTACTCTTTTTATACAAGTGTGAAAGGTGGCCTTTTTGAGGACAGCATAACTGGGGTGTCTTAATTGATGAAATTTCCCTGTGCAACATTGTCTGGAAAACATCTTTTAAATGTAAGCAGGGCCTTTATATAATAATATAGACATTATGTTGGTTCTCCTAAACGTTGTTCAAAAGGATAACATTGTATTGACGTGTAGAAAAACGAGTCCTGGATGAGAGTAATCGTCGGCCTCGTGGCCTAATGGATAAGGCGTCTGACTTCGAATCAGAAGATTGCGAGTTCGAGTCTCGTCGGGGTCGTATTTGTACTCTTTTTATACAAGTGTGAAAGGTGGCCTTTTTGAGGACAGCATAACTGGGGTGTCTTAATTGGTGAAATTGCCCTGTGCAACATTGTCTGGAAAACATCTTTTAAATGTAAGCAGGGCCTTTATATAATAATATAGACATTATGTTGGTTCTCCTAAACGTTGTTCAAAAGGAAAACATTGTATTGACGTGTAGAAAAACGAGTCCTGGATGGGAGTAATCGTCGGCCTCGTGGCCTAATGGATAAGGCGTCTGACTTCGAATCAGAAGATTGCGAGTTCGAGTCTCGTCGGGGTCGTATTTGTACTTTTTTTATACAAGTGTGAAAGGTGGCCTTTTTGAGGACAGCATAACTGGGGTGTCTTAATTGCTGAAATTGCCCTGTGCAACATTCTCTGGAAAACATCTTTTAAATGTAAGCAGGGCCTTTATATAATAATATAGACATTATGTTGGTTCTCCTAAACGTTGTTCAAAAGGAAAAGATTGTATTGACGTGTAGAAAAACGAGTCCTGGATGGGAGTAATCGTCGGCCTCGTGGCCTAATGGATAAGGCGTCTGGCTTCGAATCAGAAGATTGCGAGTTCGAGTCTCGTCGGGGTCGTATTTGTACTCTTTTTATACAAGTGTGAAAGGTGGCCTTTTTGAGGACAGCATAACTGGGGTGTCTTAATTGCTGAAATTGCCCTGTGCAACATTGTCTGGAAAACATCTTTTAAATGTAAGCAGGGCCTTTATATAATAATATAGACATTATGTTGGTTCTCCTAAACGTTGTTCAAAAGGATAACATTGTATTGACGTGTAGAAAAACGAGTCCTGGATGGGAGTAATCGTCGGCCTCGTGGCCTAATGGATAAGGCGTCTGACTTCGAATCAGAAGATTGCGAGTTCGAGTCTCGTCGGGGTCGTATTTGTACTCTTTTTATACAAGTGTGAAAGGTGGCCTTTTTGAGGACAGCATAACTGGGGTGTCTTAATTGCTGAAATTACCCTGTGCAACATTGTCTGGAAAACATCTTTTAAATGTAAGCAGGGCCTTTATATAATAATATAGACATTATGTTGGTTCTCCTAAACGTTGTTCAAAAGGAAAACATTGTATTGACGTGTAGAAAAACGAGTCCTGGATGGGAGTAATTGTCGGCCTCGTGGCCTAATGGATAAGGCGTCTGACTTCGAATCAGAAGATTGCGAGTTCGAGTCTCGTCGGGGTCGTATTTGTACTTTTTTTATACAAGTGTGAAAGGTGGCCTTTTTGAGGACAGCATAACTGGGGTGTCTTAATTGCTGAAATTGCCCTGTGCAACATTCTCTGGAAAACATCTTTTAAATGTAAGCAGGGCCTTTATATAATAATATAGACATTATGTTGGTTCTCCTAAACGTTGTTCAAAAGGAAAACATTGTATTGACGTGTAGAAAAACGAGTCCTGGATGGGAGTAATCGTCGGCCTCGTGGCCTAATGGATAAGGCGTCTGGCTTCGAATCAGAAGATTGCGAGTTCGAGTCTCGTCGGGGTCGTATTTGTACTCTTTTTATACAAGTGTGAAAGGTGGCCTTTTTGAGGACAGCATAACTGGGGTGTCTTAATTGGTGAAATTGCCCTGTGCAACATTGTCTGGAAAACATCTTTTAAATGTAAGCAGGGCCTTTATATAATAATATAGACATTATGTTGGTTCTCCTAAACGTTGTTCAAAAGGAAAAGATTGTATTGACGTGTAGAAAAACGAGTCCTGGATGGGAGTAATCGTCGGCCTCGTGGCCTAATGGATAAGGCGTCTGACTTCGAATCAGAAGATTGCGAGTTCGAGTCTCGTCGGGGTCGTATTTGTACTCTTTTTATACAAGTGTGAAAGGTGGCCTTTTTGAGGACAGCATAACTGGGGTGTCTTAATTGGTGAAATTGCCCTGTGCAACATTGTCTGGAAAACATCTTTTAAATGTAAGCAGGGCCTTTATATAATAATATAGACATTATGTTGGTTCTCCTAAACGTTGTTCAAAAGGAAAACATTGTATTGACGTGTAGAAAAACGAGTCCTAGTTGGGTGTAATCATCGGCCTCGTGGCCTAATGGATAAGGCGTCTGACTTCGAATCAGAAGATTTCGAGTTCGAGTCTCGTCGGGGTCGTATTTGTACTCTTTTTATACAAGTGTGAAAGGTGGCCTTTTTGAGGACAGCATAACTGGGGTGTCTTAATTGCTGAAATTGCCCTGTGCAACATTCTCTGGAAAACATCTTTTAAATGTAAGCAGGGCCTTTATATAATAATATAGACATTATGTTGGTTCTCCTAAACGTTGTTCAAAAGGAAAAGATTGTATTGACGTGTAGAAAAACGAGTCCTGGATGCGAGTAATCGTCGGCCTCGTGGCCTAATGGATAAGGCGTCTGACTTCGAATCAGAAGATTGCGAGTTCGAGTCTCGTCGGGGTCGTATTTGTACTCTTTTTATACAAGTGTGAAAGGTGGCCTTTTTTAGGACAGCATAACTGGGGTGTCTTAATTGCTGAAATTGCCCTGTGCAACATTCTCTGGAAAACATCTTTTAAATGTAAGCAGGGCCTTTATATAATAATATAGACATTATGTTGGTTCTCCTAAACGTTGTTCAAAAGGAAAAGATTGTATTGACGTGTAGAAAAACGAGTCCTGGATGGGAGTAATCGTCGGCCTCGTGGCCTAATGGATAAGGCGTCTGACTTCGAATCAGAAGATTGCGAGTTCGAGTCTCGTCGGGGTCGTATTTGTACTCTTTTTATACAAGTGTGAAGGGTGGCCTTTTTGAGGACAGCATAACTGGGGTGTCTTAATTGATGAAATTGCCCTGTGCAACATTCTCTGGAAAACATCTTTTAAATGTAAGCAGGGCCTTTATATAATAATATAGACATTATGTTGGTTCTCCTAAACGTTGTTCATAAGGAAAAGATTGTATTGACGTGTAGAAAAACGAGTCCTGGATGGGAGTAATCGTCGGCCTCGTGGCCTAATGGATAAGGCGTCTGACTTCGAATCAGAAGATTGCGAGTTCGAGTCTCGTCGGGGTCGTATTTGTACTCTTTTTATACAAGTGTGAAAGGTGACCTTTTTGAGGACAGCATAACTGGGGTGTCTTAATTGCTGAAATTGCCCTGTGCAACATTGTCTGGAAAACATCTTTTAAATGTAAGCAGGGCCTTTATATAATAATATAGACATTATGTTGGTTCTCCTAAACGTTGTTTAAAAGGAAAAGATTGTATTGACGTGTAGAAAAACGAGTCCTAGTTGGATGTAATCATCGGCCTCGTGGCCTAATGGATAAGGCGTCTGACTTCGAATCAGAAGATTGCGAGTTCGAGTCTCGTCGGGGTCGTATTTGTACTCTTTTTATACAAGTGTGAAAGGTGGCCTTTTTGAGGACAGCATAACTGGGGTGTCTTAATTGATGAAATTGCCCTGTGCAACATTCTCTGGAAAACATCTTTTAAATGTAAGCAGGGCCTTTATATAATAATATAGACATTATGTTGGTTCTCCTAAACGTTGTTAAAAAGCAAAACATTGTATTGACGTGTAGAAAAACGAGTCCTAAATTGGAGTAATGGTCGGCCTCGTGGCCTAATGGATAAGACGTCTGACTTCGAATGAGAAGATTGCGAGTTCGAGTCTCGTCGGGGTCGTATTTGTACTCTTTTTATACAAGTGTGAAAGGTGGCCTTTTTGAGGACAGCATAACTGGGGTGTCTTAATTGGTGAAATTGCCCTGTGCAACATTGTCTGGAAAACATCTTTTAAATGTAAGCAGGGCCTTTATATAATAATATAGACGTTATGTTGGTTCTCCTAAACGTTGTTAAAAAGCAAAACATTGTATTGACGTGTAGAAAAACGAGTCCTAGTTGGATGTAATCATCGGCCTCGTGGCCTAATGGATAAGGCGTCTGACTTCGAATCAGAAGATTGCGAGTTCGAGTCTCGTCGGGGTCGTATTTGTACTCTTTTTATACAAGTGTGAAAGGTGGCCTTTTTGAGGACAGCATAACTGGGGTGTCTTAATTGATGAAATTGCCCTGTGCAACATTCTCTGGAAAACATCTTTTAAATGTAAGCAGGGCCTTTATATAATAATATAGACATTATGTTGGTTCTCCTAAACGTTGTTAAAAAGCAAAACATTGTATTGACGTGTAGAAAAACGAGTCCTAAATTGGAGTAATGGTCGGCCTCGTGGCCTAATGGATAAGACGTCTGACTTCGAATGAGAAGATTGCGAGTTCGAGTCTCGTCGGGGTCGTATTTGTACTCTTTTGATACAAGTGTGAAAGGTGGCCTTTTTGAGGACAGCATAACTGGGGTGTCTTAATTGGTGAAATTGCCCTGTGCAACATTGTCTGGAAAACATCTTTTAAATGTAAGCAGGGCCTTTATATAATAATATAGACATTATGTTGGTTCTCCTAAACGTTGTTCAAAAGGAAAAGATTGTATTGACGTGTAGAAAAACGAGTCCTGGATGGGAGTAATCGTCGGCCTCGTGGCCTAATGGATAAGGCGTCTGACTTCGAATCAGAAGATTGCGAGTTCGAGTCTCGTCGGGGTCGTATTTGTACTCTTTTTATACAAGTGTGAAAGGTGGCCTTTTTGAGGACAGCATAACTGGGGTGTCTTAATTGCTGAAATTGCCCTGTGCAACATTGTCTGGAAAACACTTTTTAAATGTAAGCAGGGCCTTTATATAATAATATAGACATTATGTTGGTTCTCCTAAACGTTGTTCAAAAGGAAAAGATTGTATTGACGTGTAGAAAAACGAGTCCTGGATGGGAGTAATCGTCGGCCTCGTGGCCTAATGGATAAGGCGTCTGACTTCGAATCAGAAGATTGCGAGTTCGAGTCTCGTCGGGGTCGTATTTGTACTCTTTTTATACAAGTGTGAAAGGTGGCCTTTTTGAGGACAGCATAACTGGGGTGTCTTAATTGATGAAATTGCCCTGTGCAACATTGTCTGGAAAACACTTTTTAAATGTAAGCAGGGCCTTTATATAATAATATAGACATTATGTTGGTTCTCCTAAACGTTGTTCAAAAGGAAAAGATTGTATTGACGTGTAGAAAAACGAGTCCTAGTTGGGAGTAATCGTCGGCCTCGTGGCCTAATGGATAAGGCGTCTGACTTCGAATCAGAAGATTGCGAGTTCGAGTCTCGTCGGGGTCGTATTTGTACTCTTTTTATACAAGTGTGAAAGGTGGCCTTTTTGAGGACAGCATAACTGGGGTGTCTTAATTGCTGAAATTGCCCTGTGCAACATTGTCTGGAAAACACTTTTTAAATGTAAGCAGGGCCTTTATATAATAATATAGACATTATGTTGGTTCTCCTAAACGTTGTTCAAAAGGAAAAGATTGTATTGACGTGTAGAAAAACGAGTCCTAGTTGGGAGTAATTTGTACTCTTTTTATACAAGTGTGAAAGGTGGCCTTTTTGAGGACAGCATAACTGGGGTGTCTTAATTGCTGAAATTGCCCTGTGCAACATTGTCTGGAAAACATCTTTTAAATGTAAGCAGGGCCTTTATATAATAATATAGACATTATGTTGGTTCTCCTAAACGTTGTTTAAAAGGAAAAGATTGTATTGACGTGTAGAAAAACGAGTCCTAGTTGGGTGTAATCATCGGCCTCGTGGCCTAATGGATAAGGCGTCTGACTTCGAATCAGAAGATTGCGAGTTCGAGTCTCGTCGGGGTCGTATTTGTACTCTTTTTATACAAGTGTGAAAGGTGGCCTTTTTGAGGACAGCATAACTGGGGTGTCTTAATTGGTGAAATTGCCCTGTGCAACATTCTCTGGAAAACATCTTTTAAATGTAAGCAGGGCCTTTATATAATAATATAGACATTATGTTGGTTCTCCTAAACGTTGTTCAAAAGGAAAAGATTGTATTGACGTGTAGAAAAACGAGTCCTGGATGGGAGTAATCGTCGGCCTCGTGGCCTAATGGATAAGGCGTCTGACTTCGAATCAGAAGATTGCGAGTTCGAGTCTCGTCGGGGTCGTATTTGTACTCTTTTGATACAAGTGTGAAAGGTGGCCTTTTTTAGGACAGCATAACTGGGGTGTCTTAATTGCTGAAATTGCCCTGTGCAACATTCTCTGGAAAACATCTTTTAAATGTAAGCAGGGCCTTTATATAATAATATAGACATTATGTTGGTTCTCCTAAACGTTGTTCAAAAGGAAAAGATTGTATTGACGTGTAGAAAAACGAGTCCTGGATGGGAGTAATCGTCGGCCTCGTGGCCTAATGGATAAGGCGTCTGACTTCGAATCAGAAGATTGCGAGTTCGAGTCTCGTCGGGGTCGTATTTGTACTCTTTTTATACAAGTGTGAAAGGTGGCCTTTTTTAGGACAGCATAACTGGGGTGTCTTAATTGCTGAAATTGCCCTGTGCAACATTCTCTGGAAAACATCTTTTAAATGTAAGCAGGGCCTTTATATAATAATATAGACATTATGTTGGTTCTCCTAAACGTTGTTCAAAAGGAAAAGATTGTATTGACGTGTAGAAAAACGAGTCCTGGATGGGAGTAATCGTCGGCCTCGTGGCCTAATGGATAAGGCGTCTGACTTCGAATGAGAAGATTGCGAGTTCGAGTCTCGTCGGGGTCGTATTTGTACTCTTTTTATACAAGTGTGAAAGGTGGCCTTTTTGAGGACAGCATAACTGGGGTGTCTTAATTGATGAAATTGCCCTGTGCAACATTGTCTGGAAAACACTTTTTAAATGTAAGCAGGGCCTTTATATAATAATATAGACATTATGTTGGTTCTCCTAAACGTTGTTCAAAAGGAAAAGATTGTATTGACGTGTAGAAAAACGAGTCCTGGATGGGAGTAATCGTCGGCCTCGTGGCCTAATGGATAAGGCGTCTGACTTCGAATGAGAAGATTGCGAGTTCGAGTCTCGTCGGGGTCGTATTTGTACTCTTTTTATACAAGTGTGAAAGGTGGCCTTTTTGAGGACAGCATAACTGGGGTGTCTTAATTGATGAAATTGCCCTGTGCAACATTGTCTGGAAAACACTTTTTAAATGTAAGCAGGGCCTTTATATAATAATATAGACATTATGTTGGTTCTCCTAAACGTTGTTCAAAAGGAAAAGATTGTATTGACGTGTAGAAAAACGAGTCCTGGATGGGAGTAATCGTCGGCCTCGTGGCCTAATGGATAAGGCGTCTGACTTCGAATCAGAAGATTGCGAGTTCGAGTCTCGTCGGGGTCGTATTTGTACTCTTTTTATACAAGTGTGAAAGGTGGCCTTTTTGAGGACAGCATAACTGGGGTGTCTTAATTGCTGAAATTGCCCTGTGCAACATTGTCTGGAAAACACTTTTTAAATGTAAGCAGGGCCTTTATATAATAATATAGACATTATGTTGGTTCTCCTAAACGTTGTTCAAAAGGAAAAGATTGTATTGACGTGTAGAAAAACGAGTCCTAGTTGGGAGTAATTTGTACTCTTTTTATACAAGTGTGAAAGGTGGCCTTTTTGAGGACAGCATAACTGGGGTGTCTTAATTGCTGAAATTGCCCTGTGCAACATTGTCTGGAAAACATCTTTTAAATGTAAGCAGGGCCTTTATATAATAATATAGACATTATGTTGGTTCTCCTAAACGTTGTTCAAAAGCAAAACATTGTATTGACGTGTAGAAAAACGAGTCCTAGTTGGATGTAATCATCGGCCTCGTGGCCTAATGGATAAGGCGTCTGACTTCGAATCAGAAGATTGCGAGTTCGAGTCTCGTCGGGGTCGTATTTGTACTCTTTTTATACAAGTGTGAAAGGTGGCCTTTTTGAGGACAGCATAACTGGGGTGTCTTAATTGATGAAATTGCCCTGTGCAACATTCTCTGGAAAACATCTTTTAAATGTAAGCAGGGCCTTTATATAATAATATAGACATTATGTTGGTTCTCCTAAACGTTGTTAAAAAGCAAAACATTGTATTGACGTGTAGAAAAACGAGTCCTAAATTGGAGTAATGGTCGGCCTCGTGGCCTAATGGATAAGACGTCTGACTTCGAATGAGAAGATTGCGAGTTCGAGTCTCGTCGGGGTCGTATTTGTACTCTTTTGATACAAGTGTGAAAGGTGGCCTTTTTGAGGACAGCATAACTGGGGTGTCTTAATTGGTGAAATTGCCCTGTGCAACATTGTCTGGAAAACA
The DNA here is from genome assembly GCF_022045235.1 of Haliotis cracherodii. Classification (NCBI taxonomy): domain Eukaryota; kingdom Metazoa; phylum Mollusca; class Gastropoda; order Lepetellida; family Haliotidae; genus Haliotis; species Haliotis cracherodii. Next base: position 30,270,545 of record NW_027266264.1, read on the forward strand.
TCTTTTAAATGTAAGCAGGGCCTTTATATAATAATATAGACATTATGTTGGTTCTCCTAAACGTTGTTCAAAAGGAAAAGATTGTATTGACGTGTAGAAAAACGAGTCCTGGATGGGAGTAATCGTCGGCCTCGTGGCCTAATGGATAAGGCGTCTGACTTCGAATGAGAAGATTGCGAGTTCGAGTCTCGTCGGGGTCGTATTTGTACTCTTTTTATACAAGTGTGAAAGGTGGCCTTTTTGAGGACAGCATAACTGGGGTGTCTTAATTGATGAAATTGCCCTGTGCAACATTGTCTGGAAAACACTTTTTAAATGTAAGCAGGGCCTTTATATAATAATATAGACATTATGTTGGTTCTCCTAAACGTTGTTCAAAAGGAAAAGATTGTATTGACGTGTAGAAAAACGAGTCCTGGATGGGAGTAATCGTCGGCCTCGTGGCCTAATGGATAAGGCGTCTGACTTCGAATCAGAAGATTGCGAGTTCGAGTCTCGTCGGGGTCGTATTTGTACTCTTTTTATACAAGTGTGAAAGGTGGCCTTTTTGAGGACAGCATAACTGGGGTGTCTTAATTGATGAAATTGCCCTGTGCAACATTGTCTGGAAAACACTTTTTAAATGTAAGCAGGGCCTTTATATAATAATATAGACATTATGTTGGTTCTCCTAAACGTTGTTCAAAAGGAAAAGATTGTATTGACGTGTAGAAAAACGAGTCCTAGTTGGGAGTAATCGTCGGCCTCGTGGCCTAATGGATAAGGCGTCTGACTTCGAATCAGAAGATTGCGAGTTCGAGTCTCGTCGGGGTCGTATTTGTACTCTTTTTATACAAGTGTGAAAGGTGGCCTTTTTGAGGACAGCATAACTGGGGTGTCTTAATTGCTGAAATTGCCCTGTGCAACATTGTCTGGAAAACACTTTTTAAATGTAAGCAGGGCCTTTATATAATAATATAGACATTATGTTGGTTCTCCTAAACGTTGTTCAAAAGGAAAAGATTGTATTGACGTGTAGAAAAACGAGTCCTAGTTGGGAGTAATTTGTACTCTTTTTATACAAGTGTGAAAGGTGGCCTTTTTGAGGACAGCATAACTGGGGTGTCTTAATTGCTGAAATTGCCCTGTGCAACATTGTCTGGAAAACATCTTTTAAATGTAAGCAGGGCCTTTATATAATAATATAGACATTATGTTGGTTCTCCTAAACGTTGTTTAAAAGGAAAAGATTGTATTGACGTGTAGAAAAACGAGTCCTAGTTGGGTGTAATCATCGGCCTCGTGGCCTAATGGATAAGGCGTCTGACTTCGAATCAGAAGATTGCGAGTTCGAGTCTCGTCGGGGTCGTATTTGTACTCTTTTTATACAAGTGTGAAAGGTGGCCTTTTTGAGGACAGCATAACTGGGGTGTCTTAATTGGTGAAATTGCCCTGTGCAACATTCTCTGGAAAACATCTTTTAAATGTAAGCAGGGCCTTTATATAATAATATAGACATTATGTTGGTTCTCCTAAACGTTGTTCAAAAGGAAAAGATTGTATTGACGTGTAGAAAAACGAGTCCTGGATGGGAGTAATCGTCGGCCTCGTGGCCTAATGGATAAGGCGTCTGACTTCGAATCAGAAGATTGCGAGTTCGAGTCTCGTCGGGGTCGTATTTGTACTCTTTTGATACAAGTGTGAAAGGTGGCCTTTTTTAGGACAGCATAACTGGGGTGTCTTAATTGCTGAAATTGCCCTGTGCAACATTCTCTGGAAAACATCTTTTAAATGTAAGCAGGGCCTTTATATAATAATATAGACATTATGTTGGTTCTCCTAAACGTTGTTCAAAAGGAAAAGATTGTATTGACGTGTAGAAAAACGAGTCCTGGATGGGAGTAATCGTCGGCCTCGTGGCCTAATGGATAAGGCGTCTGACTTCGAATCAGAAGATTGCGAGTTCGAGTCTCGTCGGGGTCGTATTTGTACTCTTTTTATACAAGTGTGAAAGGTGGCCTTTTTTAGGACAGCATAACTGGGGTGTCTTAATTGCTGAAATTGCCCTGTGCAACATTCTCTGGAAAACATCTTTTAAATGTAAGCAGGGCCTTTATATAATAATATAGACATTATGTTGGTTCTCCTAAACGTTGTTCAAAAGGAAAAGATTGTATTGACGTGTAGAAAAACGAGTCCTGGATGGGAGTAATCGTCGGCCTCGTGGCCTAATGGATAAGGCGTCTGACTTCGAATGAGAAGATTGCGAGTTCGAGTCTCGTCGGGGTCGTATTTGTACTCTTTTTATACAAGTGTGAAAGGTGGCCTTTTTGAGGACAGCATAACTGGGGTGTCTTAATTGATGAAATTGCCCTGTGCAACATTGTCTGGAAAACACTTTTTAAATGTAAGCAGGGCCTTTATATAATAATATAGACATTATGTTGGTTCTCCTAAACGTTGTTCAAAAGGAAAAGATTGTATTGACGTGTAGAAAAACGAGTCCTGGATGGGAGTAATCGTCGGCCTCGTGGCCTAATGGATAAGGCGTCTGACTTCGAATCAGAAGATTGCGAGTTCGAGTCTCGTCGGGGTCGTATTTGTACTCTTTTTATACAAGTGTGAAAGGTGGCCTTTTTGAGGACAGCATAACTGGGGTGTCTTAATTGATGAAATTGCCCTGTGCAACATTGTCTGGAAAACACTTTTTAAATGTAAGCAGGGCCTTTATATAATAATATAGACATTATGTTGGTTCTCCTAAACGTTGTTCAAAAGGAAAAGATTGTATTGACGTGTAGAAAAACGAGTCCTAGTTGGGAGTAATCGTCGGCCTCGTGGCCTAATGGATAAGGCGTCTGACTTCGAATCAGAAGATTGCGAGTTCGAGTCTCGTCGGGGTCGTATTTGTACTCTTTTTATACAAGTGTGAAAGGTGGCCTTTTTGAGGACAGCATAACTGGGGTGTCTTAATTGCTGAAATTGCCCTGTGCAACATTGTCTGGAAAACACTTTTTAAATGTAAGCAGGGCCTTTATATAATAATATAGACATTATGTTGGTTCTCCTAAACGTTGTTCAAAAGGAAAAGATTGTATTGACGTGTAGAAAAACGAGTCCTAGTTGGGAGTAATTTGTACTCTTTTTATACAAGTGTGAAAGGTGGCCTTTTTGAGGACAGCATAACTGGGGTGTCTTAATTGCTGAAATTGCCCTGTGCAACATTGTCTGGAAAACATCTTTTAAATGTAAGCAGGGCCTTTATATAATAATATAGACATTATGTTGGTTCTCCTAAACGTTGTTTAAAAAGAAAAGATTGTATTGACGTGTAGAAAAACGAGTCCTAGTTGGGTGTAATCATCGGCCTCGTGGCCTAATGGATAAGGCGTCTGACTTCGAATCAGAAGATTGCGAGTTCGAGTCTCGTCGGGGTCGTATTTGTACTCTTTTTATACAAGTGTGAAAGGTGGCCTTTTTGAGGACAGCATAACTGGGGTGTCTTAATTGCTGAAATTGCCCTGTGCAACATTCTCTGGAAAACATCTTTTAAATGTAAGCAGGGCCTTTATATAATAATATAGACATTATGTTGGTTCTCCTAAACGTTGTTCAAAAGGAAAAGATTGTATTGACGTGTAGAAAAACGAGTCCTGGATGGGAGTAATCGTCGGCCTCGTGGCCTAATGGATAAGGCGTCTGACTTCGAATCAGAAGATTGCGAGTTCGAGTCTCGTCGGGGTCGTATTTGTACTCTTTTGATACAAGTGTGAAAGGTGGCCTTTTTTAGGACAGCATAACTGGGGTGTCTTAATTGCTGAAATTGCCCTGTGCAACATTCTCTGGAAAACATCTTTTAAATGTAAGCAGGGCCTTTATATAATAATATAGACATTATGTTGGTTCTCCTAAACGTTGTTCAAAAGGAAAAGATTGTATTGACGTGTAGAAAAACGAGTCCTGGATGGGAGTAATCGTCGGCCTCGTGGCCTAATGGATAAGGCGTCTGACTTCGAATCAGAAGATTGCGAGTTCGAGTCTCGTCGGGGTCGTATTTGTACTCTTTTTATACAAGTGTGAAAGGTGGCCTTTTTGAGGACAGCATAACTGGGGTGTCTTAATTGATGAAATTGCCCTGTGCAACATTCTCTGGAAAACATCTTTTAAATGTAAGCAGGGCCTTTATATAATAATATAGACATTATGTTGGTTCTCCTAAACGTTGTTCATAAGGAAAAGATTGTATTGACGTGTAGAAAAACGAGTCCTGGATGGGAGTAATCGTCGGCCTCGTGGCCTAATGGATAAGGCGTCTGACTTCGAATCAGAAGATTGCGAGTTCGAGTCTCGTCGGGGTCGTATTTGTACTCTTTTTATACAAGTGTGAAAGGTGGCCTTTTTGAGGACAGCATAACTGGGGTGTCTTAATTGCTGAAATTGCCCTGTGCAACATTGTCTGGAAAACATCTTTTAAATGTAAGCAGGGCCTTTATATAATAATATAGACATTATGTTGGTTCTCCTAAACGTTGTTCAAAAGGAAAAGATTGTATTGACGTGTAGAAAAACGAGTCCTAGTTGGATGTAATCATCGGCCTCGTGGCCTAATGGATAAGGCGTCTGACTTCGAATCAGAAGATTGCGAGTTCGAGTCTCGTCGGGGTCGTATTTGTACTCTTTTTATACAAGTGTGAAAGGTGGCCTTTTTGAGGACAGCATAACTGGGGTGTCTTAATTGATGAAATTGCCCTGTGCAACATTGTCTGGAAAACACTTTTTAAATGTAAGCAGGGCCTTTATATAATAATATAGACATTATGTTGGTTCTCCTAAACGTTGTTCAAAAGGAAAAGATTGTATTGACGTGTAGAAAAACGAGTCCTAGTTGGGAGTAATCGTCGGCCTCGTGGCCTAATGGATAAGGCGTCTGACTTCGAATCAGAAGATTGCGAGTTCGAGTCTCGTCGGGGTCGTATTTGTACTCTTTTTATACAAGTGTGAAAGGTGGCCTTTTTGAGGACAGCATAACTGGGGTGTCTTAATTGATGAAATTGCCCTGTGCAACATTCTCTGGAAAACATCTTTTAAATGTAAGCAGGGCCTTTATATAATAATATAGACATTATGTTGGTTCTCCTAAACGTTGTTCATAAGGAAAAGATTGTATTGACGTGTAGAAAAACGAGTCCTGGATGGGAGTAATCGTCGGCCTCGTGGCCTAATGGATAAGGCGTCTGACTTCGAATCAGAAGATTGCGAGTTCGAGTCTCGTCGGGGTCGTATTTGTACTCTTTTTATACAAGTGTGAAAGGTGGCCTTTTTGAGGACAGCATAACTGGGCTGTCTTAATTGCTGAAATTGCCCTGTGCAACATTGTCTGGAAAACATCTTTTAAATGTAAGCAGGGCCTTTATATAATAATATAGACATTATGTTGGTTCTCCTAAACGTTGTTTAAAAGGAAAAGATTGTATTGACGTGTAGAAAAACGAGTCCTAGTTGGATGTAATCATCGGCCTCGTGGCCTAATGGATAAGGCGTCTGACTTCGAATCAGAAGATTGCGAGTTCGAGTCTCGTCGGGGTCGTATTTGTACTCTTTTTATACAAGTGTGAAAGGTGGCCTTTTTGAGGACAGCATAACTGGGGTGTCTTAATTGCTGAAATTGCCCTGTGCAACATTGTCTGGAAAACACTTTTTAAATGTAAGCAGGGCCTTTATATAATAATATAGACATTATGTTGGTTCTCCTAAACGTTGTTCAAAAGGAAAAGATTGTATTGACGTGTAGAAAAACGAGTCCTAGTTGGGAGTAATTTGTACTCTTTTTATACAAGTGTGAAAGGTGGCCTTTTTGAGGACAGCATAACTGGGGTGTCTTAATTGCTGAAATTGCCCTGTGCAACATTGTCTGGAAAACATCTTTTAAATGTAAGCAGGGCCTTTATATAATAATATAGACATTATGTTGGTTCTCCTAAACGTTGTTTAAAAAGAAAAGATTGTATTGACGTGTAGAAAAACGAGTCCTAGTTGGGTGTAATCATCGGCCTCGTGGCCTAATGGATAAGGCGTCTGACTTCGAATCAGAAGATTGCGAGTTCGAGTCTCGTCGGGGTCGTATTTGTACTCTTTTTATACAAGTGTGAAAGGTGGCCTTTTTGAGGACAGCATAACTGGGGTGTCTTAATTGCTGAAATTGCCCTGTGCAACATTCTCTGGAAAACATCTTTTAAATGTAAGCAGGGCCTTTATATAATAATATAGACATTATGTTGGTTCTCCTAAACGTTGTTCAAAAGGAAAAGATTGTATTGACGTGTAGAAAAACGAGTCCTGGATGGGAGTAATCGTCGGCCTCGTGGCCTAATGGATAAGGCGTCTGACTTCGAATCAGAAGATTGCGAGTTCGAGTCTCGTCGGGGTCGTATTTGTACTCTTTTGATACAAGTGTGAAAGGTGGCCTTTTTTAGGACAGCATAACTGGGGTGTCTTAATTGCTGAAATTGCCCTGTGCAACATTCTCTGGAAAACATCTTTTAAATGTAAGCAGGGCCTTTATATAATAATATAGACATTATGTTGGTTCTCCTAAACGTTGTTCAAAAGGAAAAGATTGTATTGACGTGTAGAAAAACGAGTCCTGGATGGGAGTAATCGTCGGCCTCGTGGCCTAATGGATAAGGCGTCTGACTTCGAATCAGAAGATTGCGAGTTCGAGTCTCGTCGGGGTCGTATTTGTACTCTTTTTATACAAGTGTGAAAGGTGGCCTTTTTGAGGACAGCATAACTGGGGTGTCTTAATTGATGAAATTGCCCTGTGCAACATTCTCTGGAAAACATCTTTTAAATGTAAGCAGGGCCTTTATATAATAATATAGACATTATGTTGGTTCTCCTAAACGTTGTTCATAAGGAAAAGATTGTATTGACGTGTAGAAAAACGAGTCCTGGATGGGAGTAATCGTCGGCCTCGTGGCCTAATGGATAAGGCGTCTGACTTCGAATCAGAAGATTGCGAGTTCGAGTCTCGTCGGGGTCGTATTTGTACTCTTTTTATACAAGTGTGAAAGGTGGCCTTTTTGAGGACAGCATAACTGGGGTGTCTTAATTGCTGAAATTGCCCTGTGCAACATTGTCTGGAAAACATCTTTTAAATGTAAGCAGGGCCTTTATATAATAATATAGACATTATGTTGGTTCTCCTAAACGTTGTTTAAAAGGAAAAGATTGTATTGACGTGTAGAAAAACGAGTCCTAGTTGGATGTAATCATCGGCCTCGTGGCCTAATGGATAAGGCGTCTGACTTCGAATCAGAAGATTGCGAGTTCGAGTCTCGTCGGGGTCGTATTTGTACTCTTTTTATACAAGTGTGAAAGGTGGCCTTTTTGAGGACAGCATAACTGGGGTGTCTTAATTGATGAAATTGCCCTGTGCAACATTCTCTGGAAAACATCTTTTAAATGTAAGCAGGGCCTTTATATAATAATATAGACATTATGTTGGTTCTCCTAAACGTTGTTAAAAAGCAAAACATTGTATTGACGTGTAGAAAAACGAGTCCTAAATTGGAGTAATGGTCGGCCTCGTGGCCTAATGGATAAGACGTCTGACTTCGAATGAGAAGATTGCGAGTTCGAGTCTCGTCGGGGTCGTATTTGTACTCTTTTTATACAAGTGTGAAAGGTGGCCTTTTTGAGGACAGCATAACTGGGGTGTCTTAATTGGTGAAATTGCCCTGTGCAACATTGTCTGGAAAACATCTTTTAAATGTAAGCAGGGCCTTTATATAATAATATAGACATTATGTTGGTTCTCCTAAACGTTGTTCAAAAGGAAAAGATTGTATTGACGTGTAGAAAAACGAGTCCTGGATGGGAGTAATCGTCGGCCTCGTGGCCTAATGGATAAGGCGTCTGACTTCGAATCAGAAGATTGCGAGTTCGAGTCTCGTCGGGGTCGTATTTGTACTCTTTTTATACAAGTGTGAAAGGTGGCCTTTTTGAGGACAGCATAACTGGGGTGTCTTAATTGCTGAAATTGCCCTGTGCAACATTGTCTGGAAAACACTTTTTAAATGTAAGCAGGGCCTTTATATAATAATATAGACATTATGTTGGTTCTCCTAAACGTTGTTCAAAAGGAAAAGATTGTATTGACGTGTAGAAAAACGAGTCCTGGATGGGAGTAATCGTCGGCCTCGTGGCCTAATGGATAAGGCGTCTGACTTCGAATCAGAAGATTGCGAGTTCGAGTCTCGTCGGGGTCGTATTTGTACTCTTTTTATACAAGTGTGAAAGGTGGCCTTTTTGAGGACAGCATAACTGGGGTGTCTTAATTGATGAAATTGCCCTGTGCAACATTGTCTGGAAAACACTTTTTAAATGTAAGCAGGGCCTTTATATAATAATATAGACATTATGTTGGTTCTCCTAAACGTTGTTCAAAAGGAAAAGATTGTATTGACGTGTAGAAAAACGAGTCCTAGTTGGGAGTAATCGTCGGCCTCGTGGCCTAATGGATAAGGCGTCTGACTTCGAATCAGAAGATTGCGAGTTCGAGTCTCGTCGGGGTCGTATTTGTACTCTTTTTATACAAGTGTGAAAGGTGGCCTTTTTGAGGACAGCATAACTGGGGTGTCTTAATTGATGAAATTGCCCTGTGCAACATTGTCTGGAAAACACTTTTTAAATGTAAGCAGGGCCTTTATATAATAATATAGACATTATGTTGGTTCTCCTAAACGTTGTTCAAAAGGAAAAGATTGTATTGACGTGTAGAAAAACGAGTCCTAGTTGGGAGTAATCGTCGGCCTCGTGGCCTAATGGATAAGGCGTCTGACTTCGAATCAGAAGATTGCGAGTTCGAGTCTCGTCGGGGTCGTATTTGTACTCTTTTTATACAAGTGTGAAAGGTGGCCTTTTTGAGGACAGCATAACTGGGGTGTCTTAATTGATGAAATTGCCCTGTGCAACATTCTCTGGAAAACATCTTTTAAATGTAAGCAGGGCCTTTATATAATAATATAGACATTATGTTGGTTCTCCTAAACGTTGTTCATAAGGAAAAGATTGTATTGACGTGTAGAAAAACGAGTCCTGGATGGGAGTAATCGTCGGCCTCGTGGCCTAATGGATAAGGCGTCTGACTTCGAATCAGAAGATTGCGAGTTCGAGTCTCGTCGGGGTCGTATTTGTACTCTTTTTATACAAGTGTGAAAGGTGGCCTTTTTGAGGACAGCATAACTGGGGTGTCTTAATTGCTGAAATTGCCCTGTGCAACATTGTCTGGAAAACATCTTTTAAATGTAAGCAGGGCCTTTATATAATAATATAGACATTATGTTGGTTCTCCTAAACGTTGTTTAAAAGGAAAAGATTGTATTGACGTGTAGAAAAACGAGTCCTAGTTGGATGTAATCATCGGCCTCGTGGCCTAATGGATAAGGCGTCTGACTTCGAATCAGAAGATTGCGAGTTCGAGTCTCGTCGGGGTCGTATTTGTACTCTTTTTATACAAGTGTGAAAGGTGGCCTTTTTGAGGACAGCATAACTGGGGTGTCTTAATTGATGAAATTGCCCTGTGCAACATTCTCTGGAAAACATCTTTTAAATGTAAGCAGGGCCTTTATATAATAATATAGACATTATGTTGGTTCTCCTAAACGTTGTTAAAAAGCAAAACATTGTATTGACGTGTAGAAAAACGAGTCCTAAATTGGAGTAATGGTCGGCCTCGTGGCCTAATGGATAAGACGTCTGACTTCGAATGAGAAGATTGCGAGTTCGAGTCTCGTCGGGGTCGTATTTGTACTCTTTTTATACAAGTGTGAAAGGTGGCCTTTTTGAGGACAGCATAACTGGGGTGTCTTAATTGGTGAAATTGCCCTGTGCAACATTGTCTGGAAAACATCTTTTAAATGTAAGCAGGGCCTTTATATAATAATATAGACATTATGTTGGTTCTCCTAAACGTTGTTCAAAAGGAAAAGATTGTATTGACGTGTAGAAAAACGAGTCCTGGATGGGAGTAATCGTCGGCCTCGTGGCCTAATGGATAAGGCGTCTGACTTCGAATCAGAAGATTGCGAGTTCGAGTCTCGTCGGGGTCGTATTTGTACTCTTTTTATACAAGTGTGAAAGGTGGCCTTTTTGAGGACAGCATAACTGGGGTGTCTTAATTGATGAAATTGCCCTGTGCAACATTCTCTGGAAAACATCTTTTAAATGTAAGCAGGGCCTTTATATAATAATATAGACATTATGTTGGTTCTCCTAAACGTTGTTCATAAGGAAAAGATTGTATTGACGTGTAGAAAAACGAGTCCTGGATGGGAGTAATCGTCGGCCTCGTGGCCTAATGGATAAGGCGTCTGACTTCGAATCAGAAGATTGCGAGTTCGAGTCTCGTCGGGGTCGTATTTGTACTCTTTTTATACAAGTGTGAAAGGTGGCCTTTTTGAGGACAGCATAACTGGGGTGTCTTAATTGCTGAAATTGCCCTGTGCAACATTGTCTGGAAAACATCTTTTAAATGTAAGCAGGGCCTTTATATAATAATATAGACATTATGTTGGTTCTCCTAAACGTTGTTTAAAAGGAAAAGATTGTATTGACGTGTAGAAAAACGAGTCCTAGTTGGATGTAATCATCGGCCTCGTGGCCTAATGGATAAGGCGTCTGACTTCGAATCAGAAGATTGCGAGTTCGAGTCTCGTCGGGGTCGTATTTGTACTCTTTTTATACAAGTGTGAAAGGTGGCCTTTTTGAGGACAGCATAACTGGGGTGTCTTAATTGATGAAATTGCCCTGTGCAACATTCTCTGGAAAACATCTTTTAAATGTAAGCAGGGCCTTTATATAATAATATAGACATTATGTTGGTTCTCCTAAACGTTGTTCAAAAGGAAAAGATTGTATTGACGTGTAGAAAAACGAGTCCTGGATGGGAGTAATCGTCGGCCTCGTGGCCTAATGGATAAGGCGTCTGACTTCGAATCAGAAGATTGCGAGTTCGAGTCTCGTCGGGGTCGTATTTGTACTCTTTTTATACAAGTGTGAAAGGTGGCCTTTTTGAGGACAGCATAACTGGGGTGTCTTAATTGGTGAAATTGCCCTGTGCAACATTGTCTGGAAAACATCTTTTAAATGTAAGCAGGGCCTTTATATAATAATATAGACATTATGTTGGTTCTCCTAAACGTTGTTAAAAAGCAAAACATTGTATTGACGTGTAGAAAAACGAGTCCTAAATTGGAGTAATGGTCGGCATCGTGGCCTAATGGATAAGGCGTCTGACTTCGAATCAGAAGATTGCGAGTTCGAGTCTCGTCGGGGTCGTATTTGTACTCTTTTTATACAAGTGTGAAAGGTGGCCTTTTTGAGGACAGCATAACTGGGGTGTCTTAATTGCTGAAATTGCCCTGTGCAACATTGTCTGGAAAACATCTTTTAAATGTAAGCAGGGCCTTTATATAATAATATAGACATTATGTTGGTTCTCCTAAACGTTGTTCAAAAGGAAAAGATTGTATTGACGTGTAGAAAAACGAGTCCTGGATGGGAGTAATCGTCGGCCTCGTGGCCTAATGGATAAGGCGTCTGACTTCGAATCAGAAGATTGCGAGTTCGAGTCTCGTCGGGGTCGTATTTGTACTCTTTTTATACAAGTGTGAAAGGTGGCCTTTTTGAGGACAGCATAACTGGGGTGTCTTAATTGATGAAATTGCCCTGTGCAACATTGTCTGGAAAACACTTTTTAAATGTAAGCAGGGCCTTTATATAATAATATAGACATTATGTTGGTTCTCCTAAACGTTGTTCAAAAGGAAAAGATTGTATTGACGTGTAGAAAAACGAGTCCTGGATGGGAGTAATCGTCGGCCTCGTGGCCTAATGGATAAGGCGTCTGACTTCGAATCAGAAGATTGCGAGTTCGAGTCTCGTCGGGGTCGTATTTGTACTCTTTTTATAGGTGTGAAAGGTGGCCTTTTTGAGGACAGCATAACTGGGGTGTCTTAATTGCTGAAATTGCCCTGTGCAACATTGTCTGGAAAACATCTTTTAAATGTAAGCAGGGCCTTTATATAATAATATAGACATTATGTTGGTTCTCCTAAACGTTGTTCAAAAGGAAAAGATTGTATTGACGTGTAGAAAAACGAGTCCTGGATGGGAGTAATCGTCGACTTCGTGGCCTAATGGATAAGGCGTCTGACTTCGAATCAGAAGATTGCGAGTTCGAGTCTCGTCGGGGTCGTATTTGTACTCTTTTTATACAAGTGTGAAAGGTGGCCTTTTTGAGGACTGCATAACTGGGGTGTCTTAATTGCTGAAATTGCCCTGTGCAACATTGTCTGGAAAACACTTTTTAAATGTAAGCAGGGCCTTTATATAATAATATAGACATTATGTTGGTTCTCCTAAACGTTGTTCAAAAGGAAAAGATTGTATTGACGTGTAGAAAAACGAGTCCTAGATGGGAGTATTCGTCGGCCTCGTGGCCTAATGGATAAGGCGTCTGACTTCGAATCAGAAGATTGCGAGTTCGAGTCTCTTCGTGGTCGTATTTGTACTCTTTTTATACAAGTGTGAAAGGTGGCCTTTTTGAGGACAGCATAACTGGGGTGTCTTAATTGGTGAAATTGCCCTGTGCAACATTGTCTGGAAAACATCTTTTAAATGTAAGCAGGGCCTTTATATAATAATATAGACATTATGTTGGTTCTCCTAAACGTTGTTCAAAAGGAAAAGATTGTATTGACGTGTAGAAAAACGAGTCCTGGATGGGAGTAATCGTCGGCCTCGTGGCCTAATGGATAAGGCGTCTGAATTCGAATCAGAAGATTGCGAGTTCGAGTCTCGTCGGGGTCGTATTTGTACTCTTTTTATACAAGTGTGAAAGGTGGCCTTTTTGAGGACAGCATAACTGGGGTGTCTTAATTGATGAAATTGCCCTGTGCAACATTCTCTGGAAAACACTTTTTAAATGTAAGCAGGGCCTTTATATAATAATATAGACATTATGTTGGTTCTCCTAAACGTTGTTCAAAAGGAAAAGATTGTATTGACGTGTAGAAAAACGAGTCCTGGATGGGAGTAATCGTCGGCCTCGTGGCCTAATGGATAAGGCGTCTGACTTCGAATCAGAAGATTGCGAGTTCGAGTCTCGTCGGGGTCGTATTTGTACTCTTTTTATACAAGTGTGAAAGGTGGCCTTTTTGAGGACAGCATAACTGGGGTGTCTTAATTGATGAAATTGCCCTGTGCAACATTGTCTGGAAAACATCTTTTAAATGTAAGCAGGGCCTTTATATAATAATATAGACATTATGTTGGTTCTCCTAAACGTTGTTAAAAAGCAAAACATTGTATTGACGTGTAGAAAAACGAGTGCTAAATTGGAGTAATGGTCGGCCTCGTGGACTAATGGATAAGGCGTCTGACTTCGAATCAGAAGATTGCGAGTTCGAGTCTCGTCGGGGTCGTATTTGTACTCTTTTTATACAAGTGTGAAAGGTGGCCTTTTTGAGGACAGCATAACTGGGGTGTCTTAATTGCTGAAATTGCCCTGTGCAACATTGTCTGGAAAACATCTTTTAAATGTAAGCAGGGCCTTTATATAATAATATAGACATTATGTTGGTTCTCCTAAACGTTGTTCAAAAGGAAAAGATTGTATTGACGTGTAGAAAAACGAGTCCTGGATGGGAGTAATCGTCGGCCTCGTGGCCTAATGGATAAGGCGTCTGACTTCGAATCAGAAGATTGCGAGTTCGAGTCTCGTCGGGGTCGTATTTGTACTCTTTTTATACAAGTGTGAAAGGTGGCCTTTTTGAGGACAGCATAACTGGGGTGTCTTAATTGATGAAATTGCCCTGTGCAACATTCTCTGGAAAACACTTTTTAAATGTAAGCAGGGCCTTTATATAATAATATAGACATTATGTTGGTTCTCCTAAACGTTGTTCAAAAGGAAAAGATTGTATTGACGTGTAGAAAAACGAGTCCTGGATGGGAGTAATCGTCGGCCTCGTGGCCTAATGGATAAGGCGTCTGACTTCGAATGAGAAGATTGCGAGTTCGAGTCTCGTCGGGGTCGTATTTGTACTCTTTTTATACAAGTGTGAAAGGTGGCCTGTTTGAGGACAGCATAACTGGGGTGTCTTAATTGATGAAATTGCCCTGTGCAACATTGTCTGGAAAACACTTTTTAAATGTAAGCAGGGCCTTTATATAATAATATAGACATTATGTTGGTTCTCCTAAACGTTGTTCAAAAGGAAAAGATTGTATTGACGTGTAGAAAAACGAGTCCTAGTTGGGAGTAATCGTCGGCCTCGTGGCCTAATGGATAAGGCGTCTGACTTCGAATCAGAAGATTGCGAGTTCGAGTCTCTTCGGGGTCGTATTTGTACTCTTTTTATACAAGTGTGAAAGGTGGCCTTTTTGAGGACAGCATAACTGGGGTGTCTTAATTGGTGAAATTGCCCTGTGCAACATTGTCTGGAAAACATCTTTTAAATGTAAGCAGGGCCTTTATATAATAATATAGACATTATGTTGGTTCTCCTAAACGTTGTTAAAAAGCAAAACATTGTATTGACGTGTAGAAAAACGAGTGCTAAATTGGAGTAATGGTCGGCCTCGTGGACTAATGGATAAGGCGTCTGACTTCGAATCAGAAGATTGCGAGTTCGAGTCTCGTCGGGGTCGTATTTGTACTCTTTTTATACAAGTGTGAAAGGTGGCCTTTTTGAGGACAGCATAACTGGGGTGTCTTAATTGCTGAAATTGCCCTGTGCAACATTGTCTGGAAAACATCTTTTAAATGTAAGCAGGGCCTTTATATAATAATATAGACATTATGTTGGTTCTCCTAAACGTTGTTCAAAAGGAAAAGATTGTATTGACGTGTAGAAAAACGAGTCCTGGATGGGAGTAATCGTCGGCCTCGTGGCCTAATGGATAAGGCGTCTGACTTCGAATCAGAAGATTGCGAGTTCGAGTCTCGTCGGGGTCGTATTTGTACTCTTTTTATACAAGTGTGAAAGGTGGCCTTTTTGAGGACAGCATAACTGGGGTGTCTTAATTGATGAAATTGCCCTGTGCAACATTGTCTGGAAAACACTTTTTAAATGTAAGCAGGGCCTTTATATAATAATATAGACATTATGTTGGTTCTCCTAAACGTTGTTCAAAAGGAAAAGATTGTATTGACGTGTAGAAAAACGAGTCCTGGATGGGAGTAATCGTCGGCCTCGTGGCCTAATGGATAAGGCGTCTGACTTCGAATGAGAAGATTGCGAGTTCGAGTCTCGTCGGGGTCGTATTTGTACTCTTTTTATACAAGTGTGAAAGGTGGCCTGTTTGAGGACAGCATAACTGGGGTGTCTTAATTGATGAAATTGCCCTGTGCAACATTGTCTGGAAAACACTTTTTAAATGTAAGCAGGGCCTTTATATAATAATATAGACATTATGTTGGTTCTCCTAAACGTTGTTCAAAAGGAAAAGATTGTATTGACGTGTAGAAAAACGAGTCCTAGTTGGGAGTAATCGTCGGCCTCGTGGCCTAATGGATAAGGCGTCTGACTTCGAATCAGAAGATTGCGAGTTCGAGTCTCTTCGGGGTCGTATTTGTACTCTTTTTATACAAGTGTGAAAGGTGGCCTGTTTGAGGACAGCATAACTGGGGTGTCTTAATTGCTGAAATTGCCCTGTGCAACATTCTCTGGAAAACATCTTTTAAATGTAAGCAGGGCCTTTATATAATAATATAGACATTATGTTGGTTCTCCTAAACGTTGTTCAAAAGGAAAAGATTGTATTGACGTGTAGAAAAACGAGTCCTGGATGGGAGTAATCGTCGGCCTCGTGGCCTAATGGATAAGGCGTCTGACTTCGAATCAGAAGATTGCGAGTTCGTGTCTCTTCGGGGTCGTATTTGTACTCTTTTTATACAAGTGTGAAAGGTGGCCTTTTTGAGGACAGCATAACTGGGGTGTCTTAATTGGTGAAATTGCCCTGTGCAACATTGTCTGGAAAACATCTTTTAAATGTAAGCAGGGCCTTTATATAATAATATAGACATTATGTTGGTTCTCCTAAACGTTGTTAAAAAGCAAAACATTGTATTGACGTGTAGAAAAACGAGTGCTAAATTGGAGTAATGGTCGGCATCGTGGCCTAATGGATAAGGCGTCTGACTTCGAATGAGAAGATTGCGAGTTCGAGTCTCGTCGGGGTCGTATTTGTACTCTTTTTATACAAGTGTGAAAGGTGGCCTTTTTGAGGACAGCATAACTGGGGTGTCTTAATTGGTGAAATTGCCCTGTGCAACATTGTCTGGAAAACATCTTTTAAATGTAAGCAGGGCCTTTATATAATAATATAGACATTATGTTGGTTCTCCTAAACGTTGTTCAAAAGGAAAAGATTGTATTGACGTGTAGAAAAACGAGTCCTGGATGGGAGTAATCGTCGGCCTCGTGGCCTAATGGATAAGGCGTCTGACTTCGAATCAGAAGATTGCGAGTTCGAGTCTCGTCGGGGTCGTATTTGTACTCTTTTTATACAAGTGTGAAAGGTGGCCTTTTTGAGGACAGCATAACTGGGGTGTCTTAATTGATGAAATTGCCCTGTGCAACATTCTCTGGAAAACACTTTTTAAATGTAAGCAGGGCCTTTATATAATAATATAGACATTATGTTGGTTCTCCTAAACGTTGTTCAAAAGGAAAAGATTGTATTGACGTGTAGAAAAACGAGTCCTGGATGGGAGTAATCGTCGGTCTCGTGGCCTAATGGATAAGGCGTCTGACTTCGAATGAGAAGATTGCGAGTTCGAGTCTCGTCGGGGTCGTATTTGTACTCTTTTTATACAAGTGTGAAAGGTGGCCTTTTTGAGGACAGCATAACTGGGGTGTCTTAATTGATGAAATTGCCCTGTGCAACATTGTCTGGAAAACACTTTTTAAATGTAAGCAGGGCCTTTATATAATAATATAGACATTATGTTGGTTCTCCTAAACGTTGTTCAAAAGGAAAAGATTGTATTGACGTGTAGAAAAACGAGTCCTGGATGGGAGTAATCGTCGGTCTCGTGGCCTAATGGATAAGGCGTCTGACTTCGAATCAGAAGATTGCGAGTTCGAGTCTCGTCGGGGTCGTATTTGTACTCTTTTTATACAAGTGTGAAAGGTGGCCTTTTTGAGGACAGCATAACTGGGGTGTCTTAATTGCTGAAATTGCCCTGTGCAACATTCTCTGGAAAACATCTTTTAAATGTAAGCAGGGCCTTTATATAATAATATAGACATTATGTTGGTTCTCCTAAACGTTGTTCAAAAGGGAAACATTGTATTGACGTGTAGAAAAACGAGTCCTAAATTGTAATAATCGTCGGCCTCGTGGCCTAATGGATAAGGCGTCTGACTTCGAATCAGAAGATTGCGAGTTCGAGTCTCGTCGGGGTCGTATTTGTACTCTTTTTATACAAGTGTGAAAGGTGGCCTTTTTGAGGACAGCATAACTGGGGTGTCTTAATTGGTGAAATTGCCCTGTGCAACATTGTCTGGAAAACATCTTTTAAATGTAAGCAGGGCCTTTATATAATAATATAGACATTATGTTGGTTCTCCTAAACGTTGTTCAAAAGGAAAAGATTGTATTGACGTGTAGAAAAACGAGTCCTGGATGGGAGTAATCGTCGGCCTCGTGGCCTAATGGATAAGGCGTCTGACTTCGAATCAGAAGATTGCGAGTTCGAGTCTCGTCGGGGTCGTATTTGTACTCTTTTTATACAAGTGTGAAAGGTGGCCTTTTTGAGGACAGCATAACTGGGGTGTCTTAATTGATGAAATTGCCCTGTGCAACATTCTCTGGAAAACACTTTTTAAATGTAAGCAGGGCCTTTATATAATAATATAGACATTATGTTGGTTCTCCTAAACGTTGTTCAAAAGGAAAAGATTGTATTGACGTGTAGAAAAACGAGTCCTGGATGGGAGTAATCGTCGGTCTCGTGGCCTAATGGATAAGGCGTCTGACTTCGAATGAGAAGATTGCGAGTTCGAGTCTCGTCGGGGTCGTATTTGTACTCTTTTTATACAAGTGTGAAAGGTGGCCTTTTTGAGGACAGCATAACTGGGGTGTCTTAATTGATGAAATTGCCCTGTGCAACATTGTCTGGAAAACACTTTTTAAATGTAAGCAGGGCCTTTATATAATAATATAGACATTATGTTGGTTCTCCTAAACGTTGTTCAAAAGGAAAAGATTGTATTGACGTGTAGAAAAACGAGTCCTGGATGGGTGTAATCGTCGGTCTCGTGGCCTAATGGATAAGGCGTCTGACTTCGAATCAGAAGATTGCGAGTTCGAGTCTCGTCGGGGTCGTATTTGTACTCTTTTTATACAAGTGTGAAAGGTGGCCTTTTTGAGGACAGCATAACTGGGGTGTCTTAATTGCTGAAATTGCCCTGTGCAACATTCTCTGGAAAACATCTTTTAAATGTAAGCAGGGCCTTTATATAATAATATAGACATTATGTTGGTTCTCCTAAACGTTGTTCAAAAGGGAAACATTGTATTGACGTGTAGAAAAACGAGTCCTAAATTGTAATAATCGTCGGCCTCGTGGCCTAATGGATAAGGCGTCTGACTTCGAATCAGAAGATTGCGAGTTCGAGTCTCGTCGGGGTCGTATTTGTACTCTTTTTATACAAGTGTGAAAGGTGGCCTTTTTGAGGACAGCATAACTGGGGTGTCTTAATTGCTGAAATTGCCCTGTGCAACATTGTCTGGAAAACATCTTTTAAATGTAAGCAGGGCCTTTATATAATAATATAGACATTATGTTGGTTCTCCTAAACGTTGTTCAAAAGGAAAAGATTGTATTGACGTGTAGAAAAACGAGTCCTGGATGGGAGTAATCGTCGGCCTCGTGGCCTAATGGATAAGGCGTCTGACTTCGAATCAGAAGATTGCGAGTTCGAGTCTCGTCGGGGTCGTATTTGTACTCTTTTTATACAAGTGTGAAAGGTGGCCTTTTTGAGGACAGCATAACTGGGGTGTCTTAATTGATGAAATTGCCCTGTGCAACATTGTCTGGAAAACACTTTTTAAATGTAAGCAGGGCCTTTATATAATAATATAGACATTATGTTGGTTCTCCTAAACGTTGTTCAAAAGGAAAAGATTGTATTGACGTGTAGAAAAACGAGTCCTAGTTGGGAGTAATCGTCGGCCTCGTGGCCTAATGGATAAGGCGTCTGACTTCGAATCAGAAGATTGCGAGTTCGAGTCTCGTCGGGGTCGTATTTGTACTCTTTTTATACAAGTGTGAAAGGTGGCCTTTTTGAGGACAGCATAACTGGGGTGTCTTAATTGCTGAAATTGCCCTGTGCAACATTCTCTGGAAAACATCTTTTAAATGTAAGCAGGGCCTTTATATAATAATATAGACATTATGTTGGTTCTCCTAAACGTTGTTCAAAAGGGAAACATTGTATTGACGTGTAGAAAAACGAGTCCTAAATTGTAATAATCGTCGGCCTCGTGGCCTAATGGATAAGGCGTCTGACTTCGAATCAGAAGATTGCGAGTTCGAGTCTCGTCGGGGTCGTATTTGTACTCTTTTTATACAAGTGTGAAAGGTGGCCTTTTTGAGGACAGCATAACTGGGGTGTCTTAATTGCTGAAATTGCCCTGTGCAACATTCTCTGGAAAACATCTTTTAAATGTAAGCAGGGCCTTTATATAATAATATAGACATTATGTTGGTTCTCCTAAACGTTGTTCAAAAGGAAAAGATTGTATTGACGTGTAGAAAAACGAGTCCTGGATGGGAGTAATCGTCGGCCTCGTGGCCTAATGGATAAGGCGTCTGACTTCGAATCAGAAGATTGCGAGTTCGAGTCTCGTCGGGGTCGTATTTATACTCTTTTTATACAAGTGTGAAATGTGGCCTTTTTGAGGACAGCATAACTGGGGTGTCTTAATTGGTGAAATTGCCCTGTGCAACATTGTCTGGAAAACATCTTTTAAATGTAAGCAGGGCCTTTATATAATAATATAGACATTATGTTGGTTCTCCTAAACGTTGTTCAAAAGGAAAAGATTGTATTGACGTGTAGAAAAACGAGTCCTGGATGGGAGTAATCGTCGGCCTCGTGGCCTAATGGATAAGGCGTCTGACTTCGAATGAGAAGATTGCGAGTTCGAGTCTCGTCGGGGTCGTATTTGTACTCTTTTTATACAAGTGTGAAAGGTGGCCTTTTTGAGGACAGCATAACTGGGGTGTCTTAATTGGTGAAATTGCCCTGTGCAACATTGTCTGGAAAACATCTTTTAAATGTAAGCAGGGCCTTTATATAATAATATAGACATTATGTTGGTTCTCCTAAACGTTGTTCAAAAGGAAAAGATTGTATTGACGTGTAGAAAAACGAGTCCTGGATGGGAGTAATCGTCGGCCTCGTGGCCTAATGGATAAGGCGTCTGACTTCGAATCAGAAGATTGCGAGTTCGAGTCTCGTCGGGGTCGTATTTGTACTCTTTTTATACAAGTGTGAAAGGTGGCCTTTTTGAGGACAGCATAACTGGGGTGTCTTAATTGATGAAATTGCCCTGTGCAACATTGTCTGGAAAACACTTTTTTAAATGTAAGCAGGGCGTTTATATAATAATATAGACATTATGTTGGTTCTCCTAAACGTTGTTCAAAAGGAAAAGATTGTATTGACGTGTAGAAAAACGAGTCCTAGTTGGGAGTAATCGTCGGCCTCGTGGCCTAATGGATAAGGCGTCTGACTTCGAATCAGAAGATTGCGAGTTCGAGTCTCGTCGGGGTCGTATTTGTACTCTTTTTATACAAGTGTGAAAGGTGGCCTTTTTGAGGACAACATAACTGGGGTGTCTTAATTGGTGAAATTGCCCTGTGCAACATTGTCTGGAAAACATCTTTTAAATGTAAGCAGGGCCTTTATATAATAATATAGACATTATGTTGGTTCTCCTAAACGTTGTTCAAAAGGAAAAGATTGTATTGACGTGTAGAAAAACGAGTCCTGGATGGGAGTAATCGTCGGCCTCGTGGCCTAATGGATAAGGCGTCTGACTTCGAATCAGAAGATTGCGAGTTCGAGTCTCGTCGGGGTCGTATTTGTACTCTTTTTATACAAGTGTGAAAGGTGGCCTTTTTGAGGACAGCATAACTGGGGTGTCTTAATTGCTGAAATTGCCCTGTGCAACATTGTCTGGAAAACATCTTTTAAATGTAAGCAGGGCCTTTATATAATAATATAGACATTATGTTGGTTCTCCTAAACGTTGTTCAAAAGGAAAAGATTGTATTGACGTGTAGAAAAACGAGTCCTAAATTGGAGTAATCGTCGGCCTCGTGGCCTAATGGATAAGGCGTCTGACTTCGAATCAGAAGATTTCGAGTTCGAGTCTCGTCGGGGTCGTATTTATACTCTTTTTATACAAGTGTGAAAGGTGGCCTTTTTGAGGACAGCATAACTGGGGTGTCTTAATTGGTGAAATTGCCCTGTGCAACATTGTCTGGAAAACATCTTTTAAATGTAAGCAGGGCCTTTATATAATAATATAGACATTATGTTGGTTCTCCTAAACGTTGTTCAAAAGGAAAAGATTGTATTGACGTGTAGAAAAACGAGTCTAAAATTGGAGTAATCGTCGGCCTCGTGGCCTAATGGATAAGGCGTCTGACTTCGAATCAGAAGATTGCGAGTTCGATTCTCGTCGGGGTCGTATTTGTACTCTTATTATACAAGTGTGAAAGGTGGCCTTTTTGAGGACAGCATAACTGGGGTGTCTTAATTGCTGAAATTGCCCTGTGCAACATTGTCTGGAAAACATCTTTTAAATGTAAGCAGGGCCTTTATATAATAATATAGACATTATGTTGGTTCTCCTAAACGTTGTTCAAAAGGAAAAGATTGTATTGACGTGTAGAAAAACGAGTCCTAGTTGGGAGTAATCGTCGGCCTCGTGGCCTAATGGATAAGGCGTCTGACTTCGAATCAGAAGATTGCGAGTTCGAGTCTCGTCGGGGTCGTATTTGTACTCTTTTTATACAAGTGTGAAAGGTGGCCTTTTTGAGGACAGCATAACTGGGGTGTCTTAATTGCTGAAATTGCCCTGTGCAACATTGTCTGGAAAACATCTTTTAAATGTAAGCAGGGCCTTTATATAATAATATAGACATTATGTTGGTTCTCCTAAACGTTGTTAAAAAGCAAAATATTGTATTGACGTGTAGAAAAACGAGTGCTAAATTGGAGTAATGGTCGGCCTCGTGGCATAATGGATAAGGCGTCTGACTTCGAATCAGAAGATTGCGAGTTCGAGTCTCGTCGGGGTCGTATTTGTACTCTTTTTATACAAGTGTGAAAGGTGGCCTTTTTGAGGACAGCATAACTGGGGTGTCTTAATTGCTGAAATTGCCCTGTGCAACATTGTCTGGAAAACATCTTTTAAATGTAAGCAGGGCCTTTATATAATAATATAGACATTATGTTGGTTCTCCTAAACGTTGTTCAAAAGGAAAAGATTGTATTGACGTGTAGAAAAACGAGTCCTGGATGGGAGTAATCGTCGGCCTCGTGGCCTAATGGATAAGGCGTCTGACTTCGAATCAGAAGATTGCGAGTTCGAGTCTCGTCGGGGTCGTATTTGTACTCTTTTTATACAAGTGTGAAAGGTGGCCTTTTTGAGGACAGCATAACTGGGGTGTCTTAATTGATGAAATTGCCCTGTGCAACATTGTCTGGAAAACACTTTTTAAATGTAAGCAGGGCCTTTATATAATAATATAGACATTATGTTGGTTCTCCTAAACGTTGTTCAAAAGGAAAAGATTGTATTGACGTGTAGAAAAACGAGTCCTGGATGGGAGTAATCGTCGGCCTCGTGGCCTAATGGATAAGGCGTGTGACTTCGAATCAGAAGATTGCGAGTTCGAGTCTCGTCGGGGTCGTATTTGTACTCTTTTTATACAAGTGTGAAAGGTGGCCTTTTTGAGGACAGCATAACTGGGGTGTCTTAATTGCTGAAATTGCCCTGTGCAACATTGTCTGGAAAACATCTTTTAAATGTAAGCAGGGCCTTTATATAATAATATAGACATTATGTTGGTTCTCCTAAACGTTGTTAAAAAGCAAAACATTGTATTGACGTGTAGAAAAACGAGTCCTAAATTGGAGTAATGGTCGGCATCGTGGCCTAATGGATAAGGCGTCTGACTTCGAATCAGAAGATTGCGAGTTCGAGTCTCGTCGGGGTCGTATTTGTACTCTTTTTATACAAGTGTGAAAGGTGGCCTTTTTGAGGACAGCATAACTGGGGTGTCTTAATTGGTGAAATTGCCCTGTGCAACATTGTCTGGAAAACATCTTTTAAATGTAAGCAGGGCCTTTATATAATAATATAGACATTATGTTGGTTCTCCTAAACGTTGTTCAAAAGGAAAAGATTGTATTGACGTGTAGAAAAACGAGTCCTGGATGGGAGTAATCGTCGGCCTCGTGGCCTAATGGATAAGGCGTCTGACTTCGAATCAGAAGATTGCGAGTTCGAGTCTCGTCGGGGTCGTATTTGTACTCTTTTTATACAAGTGTGAAAGGTGGCCTTTTTGAGGACAGCATAACTGGGGTGTCTTAATTGCTGAAATTGCCCTGTGCAACATTGTCTGGAAAACATCTTTTAAATGTAAGCAGGGCCTTTATATAATAATATAGACATTATGTTGGTTCTCCTAAACGTTGTTCAAAAGGAAAAGATTGTATTGACGTG
This sequence comes from Haliotis cracherodii, assembly GCF_022045235.1. NCBI lineage: Eukaryota > Metazoa > Mollusca > Gastropoda > Lepetellida > Haliotidae > Haliotis > Haliotis cracherodii. The sequence continues at coordinate 30,294,344 of NW_027266264.1, forward strand.
TAGAAAAACGAGTCCTGGATGGGAGTAATCGTCGGCCTCGTGGCCTAATGGATAAGGCGTCTGACTTCGAATCAGAAGATTGCGAGTTCGAGTCTCGTCGGGGTCGTATTTGTACTCTTTTTATACAAGTGTGAAAGGTGGCCTTTTTGAGGACAGCATAACTGGGGTGTCTTAATTGCTGAAATTGCCCTGTGCAACATTGTCTGGAAAACATCTTTTAAATGTAAGCAGGGCGTTTATATAATAATATAGACATTATGTTGGTTCTCCTAAACGTTGTTCAAAAGGAAAAGATTGTATTGACGTGTAGAAAAACGAGTCCTGGATGGGAGTAATCGTCGGCCTCGTGGCCTAATGGATAAGGCGTCTGACTTCGAATCAGAAGATTGCGAGTTCGAGTCTCGTCGGGGTCGTATTTGTACTCTTTTTATACAAGTGTGAAAGGTGGCCTTTTTGAGGACAGCATAACTGGGGTGTCTTAATTGGTGAAATTGCCCTGTGCAACATTGTCTGGAAAACATCTTTTAAATGTAAGCAGGGCCTTTATATAATAATATAGACATTATGTTGGTTCTCCTAAACGTTGTTCAAAAGGAAAAGATTGTATTGACGTGTAGAAAAACGAGTCCTGGATGGGAGTAATCGTCGGCCTCGTGGCCTAATGGATAAGGCGTCTGACTTCGAATGAGAAGATTGCGAGTTCGAGTCTCGTCGGGGTCGTATTTGTACTCTTTTTATACAAGTGTGAAAGGTGGCCTTTTTGAGGACTGCATAACTGGGGTGTCTTAATTGATGAAATTACCCTGTGCAACATTGTCTGGAAAACACTTTTTAAATGTAAGCAGGGCCTTTATATAATAATATAGACATTATGTTGGTTCTCCTAAACGTTGTTCAAAAGGAAAAGATTGTATTGACGTGTAGAAAAACGAGTCCTGGATGGGAGTAATCGTCGGCCTCGTGGCCTAATGGATAAGGCGTCTGACTTCGAATCAGAAGATTGCGAGTTCGAGTCTCGTCGGGGTCGTATTTGTACTCTTTTTATACAAGTGTGAAAGGTGGCCTTTTTGAGGACAGCATAACTGGGGTGTCTTAATTGCTGAAATTGCCCTGTGCAACATTGTCTGGAAAACATCTTTTAAATGTAAGCAGGGCCTTTATATAATAATATAGACATTATGTTGGTTCTCCTAAACGTTGTTCAAAAGGAAAAGATTGTATTGACGTGTAGAAAAACGAGTCCTGGATGGGAGTAATCGTCGGCCTCGTGGCCTAATGGATAAGGCGTCTGACTTCGAATGAGAAGATTGCGAGTTCGAGTCTCGTCGGGGTCGTATTTGTACTCTTTTTATACAAGTGTGAAAGGTGGCCTTTTTGAGGACTGCATAACTGGGGTGTCTTAATTGATGAAATTTCCCTGTGCAACATTGTCTGGAAAACACTTTTTAAATGTAAGCAGGGCCTTTATATAATAATATAGACATTATGTTGGTTCTCCTAAACGTTGTTCAAAAGGAAAAGATTGTATTGACGTGTAGAAAAACGAGTCCTGGATGGGAGTAATCGTCGGCCTCGTGGCCTAATGGATAAGGCGTCTGACTTCGAATCAGAAGATTGCGAGTTCGAGTCTCGTCGGGGTCGTATTTGTACTCTTTTTATACAAGTGTGAAAGGTGGCCTTTTTGAGGACAGCATAACTGGGGTGTCTTAATTGGTGAAATTGCCCTGTGCAACATTGTCTGGAAAACATCTTTTAAATGTAAGCAGGGCCTTTATATAATAATATAGACATTATGTTGGTTCTCCTAAACGTTGTTCAAAAGGAAAAGATTGTATTGACGTGTAGAAAAACGAGTCCTGGATGGGAGTAATCGTCGGCCTCGTGGCCTAATGGATAAGGCGTCTGACTTCGAATAAGAAGATTGCGAGTTCGAGTCTCGTCGGGGTCGTATTTGTACTCTTTTTATACAAGTGTGAAAGGTGGCCTTTTTGAGGACAGCATAACTGGGGTGTCTTAATTGCTGAAATTTCCCTGTGCAACATTGTCTGGAAAACACTTTTTAAATGTAAGCAGGGCCTTTATATAATAATATAGACATTATGTTGGTTCTCCTAAACGTTGTTCAAAAGGAAAAGATTGTATTGACGTGTAGAAAAACGAGTCCTGGATGGGAGTAATCGTCGGCCTCGTGGCCTAATGGATAAGGCGTCTGACTTCGAATCAGAAGATTGCGAGTTCGAGTCTCGTCGGGGTCGTATTTGTACTCTTTTTATACAAGTGTGAAAGGTGGCCTTTTTGAGGACAGCATAACTGGGGTGTCTTAATTGGTGAAATTGCCCTGTGCAACATTCTCTGGAAAACATCTTTTAAATGTAAGCAGGGCCTTTATATAATAATATAGACATTATGTTGGTTCTCCTAAACGTTGTTAAAAAGCAAAACATTGTATTGACGTGTAGAAAAACGAGTCCTAAATTGGAGTAATGGTCGGCCTCGTGGCCTAATGGATAAGGCGTCTGACTTCGAATCAGAAGATTGCGAGTTCGAGTCTCGTCGGGGGCGTATTTATACTCTTTTTATACAAGTGTGAAAGGTGGCCTTTTTGAGGACAGCATAACTGGGGTGTCTTAATTGCTGAAATTGCCCTGTGCAACATTGTCTGGAAAACATCTTTTAAATGTAAGCAGGGCCTTTATATAATAATATAGACATTATGTTGGTTCTCCTAAACGTTGTTCAAAAGGAAAAGATTGTATTGACGTGTAGAAAAACGAGTCCTGGATGGGAGTAATCGTCGGCCTCGTGGCCTAATGGATAAGGCGTCTGACTTCGAATGAGAAGATTGCGAGTTCGAGTCTCGTCGGGGTCGTATTTGTACTCTTTTTATACAAGTGTGAAAGGTGGCCTTTTTGAGGACAGCATAACTGGGGTGTCTTAATTGATGAAATTGCCCTGTGCAACATTGTCTGGAAAACACTTTTTAAATGTAAGCAGGGCCTTTATATAATAATATAGACATTATGTTGGTTCTCCTAAACGTTGTTCAAAAGGAAAAGATTGTATTGACGTGTAGAAAAACGAGTCCTAAATTGTAATAATCGTCGGCCTCGTGGCCTAATGGATAAGGCGTCTGACTTCGAATCAGAAGATTGCGAGTTCGAGTCTCGTCGGGGTCGTATTTGTACTCTTTTTATACAAGTGTGAAAGGTGGCCTTTTTGAGGACAGCATAACTGGGGTGTCTTAATTGCTGAAATTTCCCTGTGCAACATTGTCTGGAAAACATCTTTTAAATGTAAGCAGGGCCTTTATATAATAATATAGACATTATGTTGGTTCTCCTAAACGTTGTTCAAAAGGGAAAGATTGTATTGACGTGTAGAAAAACGAGTCCTAAATTGTAATAATCGTCGGCCTCGTGGCCTAATGGATAAGGCGTCTGACTTCGAATCAGAAGATTGCGAGTTCGAGTCTCGTCGGGGTCGTATTTGTACTCTTTTTATACAAGTGTGAAAGGTGGCCTTTTTGAGGACAGCATAACTGGGGTGTCTTAATTGCTGAAATTGCCCTGTGCAACATTGTCTGGAAAACATCTTTTAAATGTAAGCAGGGCCTTTATATAATAATATAGACATTATGTTGGTTCTCCTAAACGTTGTTCAAAAGGAAAAGATTGTATTGACGTGTAGAAAAACGAGTCCTGGATGGGAGTAATCGTCGGCCTCGTGGCCTAATGGATAAGGCGTCTGACTTCGAATCAGAAGATTGCGAGTTCGAGTCTCGTCGGGGTCGTATTTGTACTCTTTTTATACAAGTGTGAAAGGTGGCCTTTTTGAGGACAGCATAACTGGGGTGTCTTAATTGCTGAAATTGCCCTGTGCAACATTGTCTGGAAAACACTTTTTAAATGTAAGCAGGGCCTTTATATAATAATATAGACATTATGTTGGTTCTCCTAAACGTTGTTAAAAAGCAAAACATTGTATTGACGTGTAGAAAAACGAGTCCTAAATTGGAGTAATGGTCGGCCTCGTGGCCTAATGGATAAGGCGTCTGACTTCGAATGAGAAGATTGCGAGTTCGAGTCTCGTCGGGGTCGTATTTGTACTCTTTTTATACAAGTGTGAAAGGTGGCCTTTTTGAGGACAGCATAACTGGGGTGTCTTAATTGATGAAATTGCCCTGTGCAACATTGTCTGGAAAACACTTTTTAAATGTAAGCAGGGCCTTTATATAATAATATAGACATTATGTTGGTTCTCCTAAACGTTGTTCAAAAGGAAAAGATTGTATTGACGTGTAGAAAAACGAGTCCTGGTTGGGAGTAATCGTCGGCCTCGTGGCCTAATGGATAAGGCGTCTGACTTCGAATCAGAAGATTGCGAGTTCGAGTCTCGTCGGGGGCGTATTTGTACTCTTTTTATACAAGTGTGAAAGGTGGCCTTTTTGAGGACAGCATAACTGGGGTGTCTTAATTGGTGAAATTGCCCTGTGCAACATTCTCTGGAAAACATCTTTTAAATGTAAGCAGGGCCTTTATATAATAATATAGACATTATGTTGGTTCTCCTAAACGTTGTTCAAAAGGGAAACATTGTATTGACGTGTAGAAAAACGAGTCCTAAATTGTAATAATCGTCGGCCTCGTGGCCTAATGGATAAGGCGTCTGACTTCGAATCAGAAGATTGCGAGTTCGAGTCTCGTCGGGGTCGTATTTGTACTCTTTTTATACAAGTGTGAAAGGTGGCCTTTTTGAGGACAGCATAACTGGGGTGTCTTAATTGCTGAAATTGCCCTGTGCAACATTGTCTGGAAAACATCTTTTAAATGTAAGCAGGGCCTTTATATAATAATATAGACATTATGTTGGTTCTCCTAAACGTTGTTCAAAAGGAAAAGATTGTATTGACGTGTAGAAAAACGAGTCCTGGATGGGAGTAATCGTCGGCCTCGTGGCCTAATGGATAAGGCGTCTGACTTCGAATCAGAAGATTGCGAGTTCGAGTCTCGTCGGGGTCGTATTTGTACTCTTTTTATACAAGTGTGAAAGGTGGCCTTTTTGAGGACTGCATAACTGGGGTGTCTTAATTGATGAAATTGCCCTGTGCAACATTCTCTGGAAAACACTTTTTAAATGTAAGCAGGGCCTTTATATAATAATATAGACATTATGTTGGTTCTCCTAAACGTTGTTCAAAAGGAAAAGATTGTATTGACGTGTAGAAAAACAAGTCCTGGATGGGAGTAATCGTCGGCCTCGTGGCCTAATGGATAAGGCGTCTGACTTCGAATCAGAAGATTGCGAGTTCGAGTCTCGTCGGGGTCGTATTTGTACTCTTTTTATACAAGTGTGAAAGGTGGCCTTTTTGAGGACAGCATAACTGGGGTGTCTTAATTGCTGAAATTGCCCTGTGCAACATTGTCTGGAAAACACTTTTTAAATGTAAGCAGGGCCTTTATATAATAATATAGACATTATGTTGGTTCTCCTAAACGTTGTTCAAAAGGAAAAGATTGTATTGACGTGTAGAAAAACGAGTCCTGGATGGGAGTAATCGTCGGCCTCGTGGCCTAATGGATAAGGCGTCTGACTTCGAATCAGAAGATTGCGAGTTCGAGTCTCGTCGGGGTCGTATTTGTACTCTTTTTATACAAGTGTGAAAGGTGGCCTTTTTGAGGACTGCATAACTGGGGTGTCTTAATTGATGAAATTGCCCTGTGCAACATTCTCTGGAAAACACTTTTTAAATGTAAGCAGGGCCTTTATATAATAATATAGACATTATGTTGGTTCTCCTAAACGTTGTTCAAAAGGAAAAGATTGTATTGACGTGTAGAAAAACAAGTCCTGGATGGGAGTAATCGTCGGCCTCGTGGCCTAATGGATAAGGCGTCTGACTTCGAATGAGAAGATTGCGAGTTCGAGTCTCGTCGGGGTCGTATTTGTACTCTTTTTATACAAGTGTGAAAGGTGGCCTTTTTGAGGACAGCATAACTGGGGTGTCTTAATTGATGAAATTGCCCTGTGCAACATTGTCTGGAAAACACTTTTTAAATGTAAGCAGGGCCTTTATATAATAATATAGACATTATGTTGGTTCTCCTAAACGTTGTTCAAAAGGAAAAGATTGTATTGACGTGTAGAAAAACGAGTCCTAGTTGGGAGTAATCGTCGGCCTCGTGGCCTAATGGATAAGGCGTCTGACTTCGAATCAGAAGATTGCGAGTTCGAGTCTCATCGGGGTCGTATTTGTACTCTTTTTATACAAGTGTGAAAGGTGGCCTTTTTGAGGACAGCATAACTGGGGTGTCTTAATTGCTGAAATTTCCCTGTGCAACATTGTCTGGAAAACATCTTTTAAATGTAAGCAGGGCCTTTATATAATAATATAGACATTATGTTGGTTCTCCTAAACGTTGTTCAAAAGGGAAACATTGTATTGACGTGTAGAAAAACGAGTCCTAAATTGTAATAATCGTCGGCCTCGTGGCCTAATGGATAAGGCGTCTGACTTGGCCTCCCTTGTTGAGTCACAACGTGGAAGGATATTGCAAGTGCTCTGCTATTTATTGTAAGTACTTCTATCTTTGTGGAAATATTTGACTGTTGTTATGAAGGTGTGTTCATATATGTTTCAAGATTACATCTGAACGAGTAATTGGAGAAAATAGAAACTATGAGCCACCAGGCTGGGGGGCAAAGGCCACCCCCTAGTCAGGTCATCAACAACAATGGCCGCCATCGTGTTTATCAAAAAGAAAACATTGTTCGGGTTCATTATGACAACCAGATTCGCCCTAAAGCATTTGAGCTTTGCAAGGTGTTGGAACAAGAACTTGGAGACAATACTGTGTACTGCTGTACACCTAGAAATAACAATTATTTTGAAATTACTCTAGCGGAAAATGCGCTAGTAAAATCACTTGGAGAGTCTGTTGTAGTTGATAATCAAATATACAAACTTTCGCCTCTCGTGAACAACAGAGTTGTAGTTTCATTTATGAACTTGCCCAGCTATACCACAGATGAGGAAATTAGAAACGTCCTACATGCGTTTGGAATAATTGAAGTGGATACCATCCACAGGAGGAAAATCCATGGCACTAATTGGGAAGATGGTACAAGATATACACAAGTAAAATTTCCAACAGGGATCCGCAGTCTTCCCTATAGCGTCAAATTCAGGACACATGAAGGTTTTGATTTTTTCAGAGTTATCCACAATGAGCAAATCAAAGTATGCTACCACTGCCTTTCAGACCAACACGAAAAAAAGATGTGTCCAAACATTGTATGCAGGAACTGCGGGAACCAAGGACATCTTCAAAATAACTGTCGTGTTCCAAAATGTCATAGATGTAAACTGAAACCGGTAGAGTGTGATTGCTATGGGTATGATGATGTTTCTGATGACATTGATAACGATAATCATGATGATCATGATAAGGATGAGGAAAATGACGTTGATATTGGCATCATGGACACAGAGACGGATGCAACTCTAGCAAGGTGGCCTATTCGTGATGAATTATCAATTGAAGATGACAAAGATCAAGAAAGGGTGGATGGAATTGTAGATGTCCCAGAGGAAGACAAAGAGGAAAGGTCACAAGATAAATATGTAACCAATTTTGTGACTGACTCAAACAATGAAACACAAAATATTGTCAATGAACTACTATTTGAAATCGTTGACAGAAGTTTACATGTTGGCAAATGTAGTTCTGATGCCAAAAAACATGTATCTCCTTCTAGTGCTCACTTAGTGAATGATGTAACAGACACACTGTTAGATATTGTACAGAAAGTTAATCTTAAACATCATGACAATAGTGAGGTTGTAGATGTTCATGATGGCATGGCAGTCTCGAATGAGATCAATCACAATGTTCTTTCACAGCCATACCGTGGGGATGGTGCCCCAGGAAGCGTGAAAGGGAAAGGGAAAATATCCAAGCCCGATGAAGAGGTAATTAGGGCACATGTTGGGGGAAGAGCCCCTAGAAAAAAGAATGTTGTTAAATCTCGAAAAGGGAAAAAATATAGATGAAACACATGTTGAAGTATAATATGCATCTCTCATTGCTCATCATGTTCAGTATATGGTCATGGAATGTCAATGGTTTGAGAGATGTTGGTAAATTTGAAAAAGTGATGTCACTTATAAATAGTTCACATGTTGATATAGCATTCTTACAGGAAACGTTTTGGGACCGAACATTTGTTGAAAACTATCAACATATGTGGGCCGGGAAAATTTTATTTAGTAACTCAACCAACATAAATCGCAGGGGTGTAGCTATATTAGTATCCAAAAATTTTCAACATGAAGTTAGAATGATAGCACACGATTCTGAAGGCAGACTATTAAAAGCAGAAATTGATGTGGATGATAAAAAATATTATTTACTCAATGTTTATGCTCCTAATGGTTTAGAAGAAAAGTTAACATTTTACAAAGAGCTAGAAGGATGGTTAGAACCAAGTAATATGTTTGTAGGGGGAGATTTTAATGATATAATAGATCCTGTTTTGGATAAAGGCATTAACAATAAAACATTCAATCTAAGAAGTAGTGACACTCTTATTTCCATAATTCAAAAATATTGTATGGTTGATGTATGGAGACACAAAAATTATGATAAAAAGGAGTTCTCCCGAACCCAAACAGTAAATGGTGTTTTAAAACAATCCAGAATTGACTTTTTTCTCTTATCCAGACATCTTTTACATAGTGTTATACATTGTTATATCAAATACTGTAAAATGAGCGATCACAACATTGTTTCACTGAAGGTTGATCTCAGTAACATAGAAAAGGGTCCAGGAGTTTGGATTTTTAATAATCAGCTGTTAGAAGATGGTATCTTTTATAATAAAATTCGTCATATTATTGAGGAAGCAAAAGTATGTCCACTTTTTACATCAGAGCCACTTATGTGGTGGGACAACTTGAAATATCAATTTAAAAAGTTTTCAAAATCTTATTCAAGCAAAAAAAGTAGACTGGCAAAAAATGATTATTACAACATTCAAAATAAACTTAGAATTGAATATCAAAAATTAGCTTCAATACCGGGGTATCAATCTACACAACTATGTGATTTAGAAAATAAATTAGAAGAATATGACAACAACACCTGTAGGGGTGCTATCTTGAGATCAAAAGCACAGTTTACTCTTGAATCAGACAGATGCACTTCTTATTTCTTGAATTTGGAAAAGTCAAAACAGCAAGCTAATTCAATCAAAGAACTTATAACTGAAGATGGAACAACGATACGGAATACAGAGGACATTATAGACACAGCACAATCATTTTATGCCAAGTTATATACAGATGAGGGATTTGATCAAGTAAAAGAACAAGTAGTTGTAAACATGATTCAGAAATCGATTAATAATGAACAAAAAGTTAAATGCGATCTTCCAATTTCTGAAAAACAGTTGACAGAGGCACTGAAAGGAATGAAACATAACAAGACACCAGGTCCAGATGGTTTAACTGTTGAATTCTTCCTCAAGTTTTGGGAGATTTTATGTCCTCTTTTCCATCATGTTACACAGAGTATCTTTGAAGAGAAGGAATTATCTCGTTCTATGAAAACCAGTATTATCAGCTTATTCTATAAAAATAAAGGTGATAAAAGAGATTTAAAATGTTATAGACCTATTTCACTGATCAATGTTGACTGTAAATTAATATCACGCACATTGTCTCTTAGACTCAAGTCTGTAATGTCAGATATTATCTCCCCTGAACAATCCTGCTGTGTACCAGGGAGAGACATTGCACACAATTTACATTCGGTCAGGGATGTAGTTGATATAGTGGATAGTGAAGATAAAGATGCATTTTTAATTAAAGTAGATCAAGAGAAAGCTTTCGATAGAGTTTCACATAATTACTTATTGGATATTTTACAAAAATTCAATTTTGGGAATAATTTTATATCCTGGATTAGAATTTTGTATACAGACATTAAAAGTTCTGTCAAGTGTAATGGGCATTTAAGTCCATATTTCAAACTATCCCGTGGAGTAAGGCAAGGGGACCCGATGAGTTCCATGCTGTTTGTGCTTATTTCTGAACCATTAAATTTGTTAATAAAAGAGAACCCACATATTCAAGGCATAAACATTGGCAATGTTTCATCTTTAATATATCAACATGCCGATGACACTACTATTACAGTGTGCAACTCACAGTCAGTGGAAAATACTTTTGAAACAATTAAATATTATTGCGAAGCAACTCAAGCCAAGATCAATTTACAAAAGTCAGAGGTGTTACTTCTTGGTAAAGCCAAGTTCAATAAATGTAACATTAGTCTTCCCGTGAAAGTTAAAAAAGATTGTGTTGAACTTCTGGGAATATATCTTGGCTCTGACTTGGCCACTTGTGAGACACTAAATTGGACGAAAAAGATAAATAAAATTCAAACTCTACTTAATTCGTGGATTCAACGTCAACTCACACTGCAGGGCAGAGCCACGGTTTTAAACATCCTCATTGCCTCTAGATTATGGTACTCTTTTACAGTGTTACCAGTGCCACACTGGGTAGAAGTAGCTTTTTCCAAAATGTTTTCAAAATTCTTATGGGTAAATAAAAAGCCAAAAATAGCAGCTGTGACATGCATGGGCAAATGTACAGAAGGTGGTTTAAATATACCCAATTTGTGCCTTAAAAAGTATGCTTTAAGATTGAAACTGTTAAAAGCTTTCTTAGATTATAAATTAGACTCATTATGGAAAGCAACTATGTCTTTCTTCTTTTCAAAATATTTAAATATGGGATTACAATCAAACATACTATGTTTAAAGTTTGACAAAAAAGATATGTTGCATGTAAATCCTTTTTATGCTGAGTTGTTGCTTGCCTGGGAGGACATCTGTGGTGGTAAGAGAAGCAAACCTACCACTTTACCGGATATAATGTGTCAGCCTTTATTCAACAACCCTCTAATTTTGTATATGAATAAAACTTTGTTGTTTAAATCATTCATTGACGGTGGGATCACTTGCATAAAAGATATTTGCTATGAAGTTATACCACAATTTTTGTCACCTGATAGTATTGTTGAAATTGTACAAGGAACAATACCTGATGTTGATGTGGCCACAATCAAGAATGGTTATGCTGTTATTTTATATGCGCTTCCAACAGATTGGAAACAGATCATATTGTCTGATGCTGTCATAAATCTTCCTTGTAAAGAAATACTTTGTCCTATAGCGAACGAAGATGTATCCGTGCAGCTGTTTACGGTGAAATATTGTTATGAAATTTTCAGAACAAAATATTTTAAAAAACCAGTTGCAATGAATTGGTGGAATAATATATCTCTTGACATCAACTGGAAAGATGTTTGGGTTAATGTGTATCAAAATGACAAATCAGCCGAATGTATACAACTAGATTTTAAGATTGCCCATAACATTATTTACACATATGACAGACTCAGCCAATTTGGTTTGACAGACACAGATATTTGTCCAGTTTGTCAAAATGAAAAAGAAGATGTGCTGCACTTGTTCATCTTCTGTAAAGAGTTATCGTTCTTACAATCACTATTTGTTGATATCCTCACTGATGTGTGTCAAGATACTGGGTTCACTCTTGGACAATTCTCGCTGTGGTTATTGTTTGGGTTTCTTCCTGAGAGAAGTGTGTCGGCAAAACCATTGTTAGATATATTGTTATCAATTTATCGGTTGGCAGTATTTAAGAGAAGAGTTGTTATAAGCCTAGGTACAGTCTCTTTTCACATAAACACATTTTTCAAATCCTTGGTAAAGAGACATCTCACATTTCTTTTGTATCATTACACAAAAAAGAAAAGATTGCATGTCTTTATTCAAAAATACATAATGTCTAATGACCTCATCGAGTTAGATGGGAATGACATTCTTCTGAAACATCCTCTTGATTAACTCAATTATAAGTTACTTATACTATTTCATTTCACATGAACGCTTTTTTACAAATCTTTCATAAAGTGTCATTGTGGTTTAATGCTGGTTGACTATTGAAAAATGAATCAATTACAAAGTTATTTATTCAACACTGCATTAAAACATGAGGTTTTTTTTTTCAAATTTTGTTTAAAAATAAAAAATAAAAATAAAAATGTAGGACTCATTCTACCTAAAAATGAGAATGGTCTGATCCACATACACCTATTTCTGTCTTTAAAGATGTGTGTACATAATCAAATGTAAAAATCTATTTCTCATATTTCTGTCTTTAGAATTCAAATGTTAACCACTGCCACCCAACTTCTGTGATACCCTTTTTATCTTTGTGGTGGCAGTGTCAGCACTGTCTGCGTTTGTATTATATTCCTGTGAATAAATTTTATCAAGAAAAAAAAAAAAAAAAAAAGGCGTCTGACTTCGAATCAGAAGATTGCGAGTTCGAGTCTCGTCGGGGTCGTATTTGTACTCTTTTTATACAAGTGTGAAAGGTGGCCTTTTTGAGGACAGCATAACTGGGGTGTCTTAATTGCTGAAATTGCCCTGTGCAACATTGTCTGGAAAACATCTTTTAAATGTAAGCAGGGCCTTTATATAATAATATAGACATTATGTTGGTTCTCCTAAACGTTGTTCAAAAGGAAAAGATTGTATTGACGTGTAGAAAAACGAGTCCTGGATGGGAGTAATGGTCGGCCTCGTGGCCTAATGGATAAGGCGTCTGACTTCGAATCAGAAGATTGCGAGTTCGAGTCTCGTCGGGGTCGTATTTGTACTCTTTTTATACAAGTGTGAAAGGTGGCCTTTTTGAGGACAGCATAACTGGGGTGTCTTAATTGATGAAATTGCCCTGTGCAACATTGTCTGGAAAACACTTTTTAAATGTAAGCAGGGCCTTTATATAATAATATAGACATTATGTTGGTTCTCCTAAACGTTGTTCAAAAGGAAAACATTGTATTGACGTGTAGAAAAACGAGTCCTAGTTGGGAGTAATCGTCGGCCTCGTGGCCTAATGGATAAGGCGTCTGACTTCGAATCAGAAGATTGCGAGTTCGAGTCTCGTCGGGGTCGTATTTGTACTCTTTTTATACAAGTGTGAAAGGTGGCCTTTTTGAGGACAACATAACTGGGGTGTCTTAATTGGTGAAATTGCCCTGTGCAACATTGTCTGGAAAACATCTTTTAAATGTAAGCAGGGCCTTTATATAATAATATAGACATTATGTTGGTTCTCCTAAACGTTGTTCAAAAGGAAAAGATTGTATTGACGTGTAGAAAAACGAGTCCTGGATGGGAGTAATGGTCGGCCTCGTGGCCTAATGGATAAGGCGTCTGACTTCGAATCAGAAGATTGCGAGTTCGAGTCTCGTCGGGGTCGTATTTGTACTCTTTTTATACAAGTGTGAAAGGTGGCCTTTTTGAGGACAGCATAACTGGGGTGTCTTAATTGCTGAAATTGCCCTGTGCAACATTGTCTGGAAAACATCTTTTAAATGTAAGCAGGGCCTTTATATAATAATATAGACATTATGTTGGTTCTCCTAAACGTTGTTCAAAAGGAAAAGATTGTATTGACGTGTAGAAAAACGAGTCCTAGTTGGGAGTAATCGTCGGCCTCGTGGCCTAATGGATAAGGCGTCTGACTTCGAATCAGAAGATTGCGAGTTCGAGTCTCGTCGGGGTCGTATTTGTACTCTTTTTATACAAGTGTGAAAGGTGGCCTTTTTGAGGACAGCGTAACTGGGGTGTCTTAATTGCTGAAATTGCCCTGTGCAACATTGTCTGGAAAACATCTTTTAAATGTAAGCAGGGCCTTTATATAATAATATAGACATTATGTTGGTTCTCCTAAACGTTGTTCAAAAGGAAAAGATTGTATTGACGTGTAGAAAAACAAGTGCTAGTTGGGAGTAATCGTCGGCCTCGTGGCCTAATGGATAAGGCGTCTGACTTCGAATCAGAAGATTGCGAGTTCGAGTCTCGTCGGGGTCGTATTTATACTCTTTTTATACAAGTGTGAAATGTGGCCTTTTTGAGGACAGCATAACTGGGGTGTCTTAATTGCTGAAATTGCCCTGTGCAACATTGTCTGGAAAACATCTTTTAAATGTAAGCAGGGCCTTTATATAATAATATAGACATTATGTTGGTTCTCCTAAACGTTGTTCAAAAGGAAAAGATTGTATTGACGTGTAGAAAAACAAGTCCTAGTTGGGAGTAATCGTCGGCCTCGTGGCCTAATGGATAAGGCGTCTGACTTCGAATCAGAAGATTGCGAGTTCGAGTCTCGTCGGGGTCGTATTTATACTCTTTTTATACAAGTGTGAAAGGTGGCCTTTTTGAGGACAGCATAACTGGGGTGTCTTAATTGCTGAAATTGCCCTGTGCAACATTGTCTGGAAAACATCTTTTAAATGTAAGCAGGGCCTTTATATAATAATATAGACATTATGTTGGTTCTCCTAAACGTTGTTCAAAAGGAAAAGATTGTATTGACGTGTAGAAAAACGAGTCCTAAATTGGAGTAATCGTCGGCCTCGTGGCCTAATGGATAAGGCGTCTGACTTCGAATCAGAAGATTTCGTGTTCGAGTCTCGTCGGGGTCGTATTTATACTCTTTTTATACAAGTGTGAAAGGTGGCCTTTTTGAGGACAGCATAACTGGGGTGTCTTAATTGCTGAATTTGCCCTGTGCAACATCGTCTGGAAAACATCTTTTAAATGTAAGCAGGGCCTTTATATAATAATATAGACATTATGTTGGTTCTCCTAAACGTTGTTCAAAAGGAAAACATTGTATTGACGTGTAGAAAAACGAGTCCTAAATTGGAGTAATCGTCGGCCTCGTGGCCTAATGGATAAGGCGTCTGACTTCGAATCAGAAGATTGCGAGTTCGAGTCTCGTCGGGGTCGTATTTGTACTCTTTTTATACAAGTGTGAAAGGTGGCCTTTTTGAGGACAGCATAACTGGGGTGTCTTAATTGCTGAAATTGCCCTGTGCAACATTGTCTGGAAAACATCTTTTAAATGTAAGCAGGGCCTTTATATAATAATATTGACATTATGTTGGTTCTCCTAAACGTTGTTCAAAAGGAAAAGATTGTATTGACGTGTAGATAAACGAGTCCTAGTTGGGAGTAATCGTCGGCCTCGTGGCCTAATGGATAAGGCGTCTGACTTCGAATGAGAAGATTGCGAGTTCGAGTCTCGTCGGGGTCGTATTTATACTCTTTTTATACAAGTGTGAAAGGTGGCCTTTTTGAGGACAGCATAACTGGGGTGTCTTAATTACTGAAATTGCCCTGTGCAACATTGTCTGGAAAACATCTTTTAAATGTAAGCAGGGCCTTTATATAATAATATAGACATTATGTTGGTTCTCCTAAACGTTGTTCAAAAGGAAAAGTTTGTATTGACGTGTAGAAAAACGAGTCCTAGTTGGGAGTAATCGTCGGCCTCGTGGCCTAATGGATAAGGCGTCTGACTTCGAATCAGAAGATTGCGAGTTCGAGTCTCGTCGGGGTCGTATTTATACTCTTTTTATACAAGTGTGAAAGGTGGCCTTTTTGAGGACAGCATAACTGGGGTGTCTTAATTGGTGAAATTGCCCTGTGCAACATTGTCTGGAAAACATCTTTTAAATGTAAGCAGGGCCTTTATATAATAATATAGACATTATGTTGGTTCTCCTAAACGTTGTTCAAAAGGAAAAGATTGTATTGACGTGTAGAAAAACGAGTCCTAGTTGGGAGTAATCGTCGGCCTCGTGGCCTAATGGATAAGGCGTCTGACTTCGAATCAGAAGATTGCGAGTTCGAGTCTCGTCGGGGTCGTATTTGTACTCTTTTTATACAAGTGTGAAAGGTGGCCTTTTTGAGGACAGCATAACTGGGGTGTCTTAATTGCTGAAATTGCCCTGTGAAACATTGTCTGGAAAACATCTTTTAAATGTAAGCAGGGCCTTTATATAATAATATTGACATTATGTTGGTTCTCCTAAACGTTGTTCAAAAGGAAAAGATTGTATTGACGTGTAGAAAAACGAGTCCTAAATTGGAGTAATCGTCGGCCTCGTGGCCTAATGGATAAGGCGTCTGACTTCGAATCAGAAGATTGCGAGTTCGAGTCTCGTCGGGGTCGTATTTGTACTCTTTTTATACAAGTGTGAAAGGTGGCCTTTTTGAGGACAGCATAACTGGGGTGTCTTAATTGGTGAAATTGCCCTGTGCAACATTGTCTGGAAAACATCTTTTAAATGTAAGCAGGGCCTTTATATAATAATATTGACATTATGTTGGTTCTCCTAAACGTTGTTCAAAAGGAAAAGGGGGCGGTCGGGTAGCCTAGTGGTTAAAGCGTTCGCTCGTCACGCCGAAGACCCGGGTTCGATTCCCGACATGGGTACAATGTGTGAAGCCCGTTTCTGGTGTTCCCCGCCGTGATATTGCTGGAATATTGCTAAAAGCGGCGTAAAACCATACTCACTCACTCACTCACTCAAAAGGAAAAGATTGTATTGACGTGTAGAAAAACGAGTCCTAGTTGGGAGTAATCGTCGGCCTCGTGGCCTAATGGATAAGGCGTCTGACTTCGAATCAGAAGATTGCGAGTTCGAGTCTCGTCGGGGTCGTATTTGTACTCTTTTTATACAAGTGTGAAAGGTGGCCTTTTTGAGGACAACATAACTGGGGTGTCTTAATTGGTGAAATTGCCCTGTGCAACATTGTCTGGAAAACATCTTTTAAATGTAAGCAGGGCCTTTATATAATAATATAGACATTATGTTGGTTCTCCTAAACGTTGTTCAAAAGGAAAAGATTGTATTGACGTGTAGAAAAACGAGTCCTGGATGGGAGTAATGGTCGGCCTCGTGGCCTAATGGATAAGGCGTCTGACTTCGAATCAGAAGATTGCGAGGTCGAGTCTCGTCGGGGTCGTATTTGTACTCTTTTTATACAAGTGTGAAAGGTGGCCTTTTTGAGGACAGCATAACTGGGGTGTCTTAATTGCTGAAATTGCCCTGTGCAACATTGTCTGGAAAACATCTTTTAAATGTAAGCAGGGCCTTTATATAATAATATAGACATTATGTTGGTTCTCCTAAACGTTGTTCAAAAGGAAAAGATTGTATTGACGTGTAGAAAAACGAGTCCTAGTTGGGAGTAATCGTCGGCCTCGTGGCCTAATGGATAAGGCGTCTGACTTCGAATCAGAAGATTGCGAGTTCGAGTCTCGTCGGGGTCGTATTTGTACTCTTTTTATACAAGTGTGAAAGGTGGCCTTTTTGAGGACAGCATAACTGGGGTGTCTTAATTGCTGAAATTGCCCTGTGCAACATTGTCTGGAAAACATCTTTTAAATGTAAGCAGGGCCTTTATATAATAATATAGACATTATGTTGGTTCTCCTAAACGTTGTTCAAAAGGGAAAGATTGTATTGACGTGTAGAAAAACGAGTCCTAAATTGTAATAATCGTCGGCCTCGTGGCCTAATGGATAAGGCGTCTGACTTCGAATCAGAAGATTGCGAGTTCGAGTCTCGTCGGGGTCGTATTTGTACTCTTTTTATACAAGTGTGAAAGGTGGCCTTTTTGAGGACAGCATAACTGGGGTGTCTTAATTGCTGAAATTGCCCTGTGCAACATTGTCTGGAAAACATCTTTTAAATGTAAGCAGGGCCTTTATATAATAATATAGACATTATGTTGGTTCTCCTAAACGTTGTTCAAAAGGAAAAGATTGTATTGACGTGTAGAAAAACAAGTCCTAGTTGGGAGTAATCGTCGGCCTCGTGGCCTAATGGATAAGGCGTCTGACTTCGAATCAGAAGATTGCGAGTTCGAGTCTCGTCGGGGTCGTATTTGTACTCTTTTTATACAAGTGTGAAAGGTGGCCTTTTTGAGGACAGCATAACTGGGGTGTCTTAATTGGTGAAATTGCCCTGTGCAACATTGTCTGGAAAACATCTTTTAAATGTAAGCAGGGCCTTTATATAATGATATAGACAGTTTATCATTAGGTACTCCTAAACATAACTGGAGTGTCTTTTAAAATTGGTGAAATTGCACTGTGCAACATTGTTTGGAAAACAGAAAAAAACATCGAAACAGTCACTTTGTTTTAATTAATCATAACACTCAACCTTCATGTAAGAGTTCGCGTAAGTCGGTGGAAAGTGAAGGTGAATTGAATTGGTAAAGCACCTTACTGGACATAGTATTATGTTACCACAGCGCACTATGCATAATAAGTGAGCAATTCCCCCTCATGCAATGCAGACACAATTGAGAGTTATTCTCTTAAAACAAAACTTACTCAAATCTAAACTTTAAGCTAAGTTCTCACTATGTGAAGATATAAAATATAATTTTATATTATACATTTCTTAGAAGAATACAGAAAGGATCCATAACTTGGCGCTGGTCACAAACCCTGCCTTCATTTGAAATATCTGCCTGGGAAACGCAAGAATCGCGTATATAATTTAAATTCCCGATTAGTAACAAACACCAGTTCGGTTGTTATATCATTTAATTGAAACATTATTAAGAAGAGCCCAGATAGTGGCAGATACTATTCGTTTTCAGAACAGTAATCTAGACTTTCCAACTACATGTATTATAGACTTAGATGGAATATATTGGATATATATGCTTCGGGGTCTGTTTGACAAACTAACGGACAGAGAGTACGAAAATGAGTAAGCTCATCGAAGTATATGGGTCATAAGAGCGATATAGCTTCAAAAGTATTCCTCAGATATTGAAGTTGTCTGGATAAACAATTTTTTATCTGACCACTTGTCACTGTTGGAAATTAAACTTCAAATGGATTTTACATTAACTTGAATTGTATAAGATAAGATATGGTCCCTGGCTTTCTCTGCGCGTCGTCATCTTGCGAAACATGACGGGAGAGACGGCGGCCAGTTTATTACTAAATGTAGTGTAGCGCAACAAAAGCTTGGAACCCGTTTAAACTACTACTATTCACCATTGTGCTGATTATATTTGGTATGCAAGTACTTGCCTAAATGTATATTTACAATACAGTAACGTAAGTAATATTGCTTACTATACAGGTGCTAATGGTGGAACAATATATGTAAAATAGACAATGTTATTTTAGGTTTACAATCACTTTACGACAATTAAATAGTTTTATATCGAATATGTTTTTAGGACAGTAATACTAAACGATACAGACTCATCATGGCGAGCACCAGCAAAGCATTGACGGTAGGAGGAGAAAGAACGACTGGACAGTCAGTAAGAACTCAAAATGGTAAGAAATGTTACAATTTCGATATTGCTTATTGTACTGTCTACTCTTAAAACCTTAAAAAGAGTCCGACTGAACCGTTTATGGGCAATATTTCTACATTCCCCTAAACCGGCAACCCACGTGTTTAGTCATGTTAGGAGCACGTTATTCTGGAATCTTCTTTAGCAACAAGCCTGTTATGTCTTAATAGGTTTCAATGAAGACCGAATATTCCGACTCGAATTGCGGATTCGGTTGAAGTAGGGTGATACACAATCCATTTTGTCTCCTTATACTGTGTACATACCCCAGTAGGATCACCGTACATTGAATGATGAAGCCAATGTGACCTGTTTAGCAGTTGTCATGCTTCAAATACAAACATGACACATTACAAAGTATCATTTTTTCCCTGTTGTCGTCTTGTAACCTCTGCTCGTTATGTCTTTATTGCATTTCATGCTTTGATTCCTGACAATGTTCACCAACATCAAACATGTCAAATATTTTGTAGAGTCCGATTACCATCATGACCATTCCAACTTACTTTTTGAAATTCTTAATAATAATAATTTGTCAGCATCAGGTGTACATACTTCTTATTATTTTAATATTGGAGTATTGACAAAACTGAAGAGTACACTAAGAGTACTGAATTGAATTTTATGGAATAATCTTCTATTTCATTTTAGATATGGATGACAGTATTGCCATCATGGCTACTCTTGTGTAAACAGGTCAATAAACAATACTTTCCTCATTGTACATGTATGTCTATTGTATAATACGTACCTCCCTCTAGCATGTGTCTAGGGTATTTAGTGTTTTTTGGAGAAAAAAAATCTAGTATTAAAATCAGACTTGTTTTATATTGTTTCCCTCCAGCATGTCCAGTCAGGTAAAGAACCGGTGATAACAAACATGTTCAATACAAATGTGAAATTTGAGATAAATCATCGCTGGATATTATGATTTACCATTTAAATTGTATTTCCAATTCTACGAGGCATAGTTTTCTATGCAGAGATTAAGATTACTGTGTGTATTTTCTCGTAAACTAAGCCAGAAACAGCAATCAGCTGTACACACGTTCGCACAATCACCAGTTATTCGGTCAAAAATTACTCAATACTTTGACTTTAAAGAATTTTGATGCAATGATCGGAAGAATTGTACCAGAAACTTACAGAAATAATATATTCCTCTATCATGTTATTTCAGCTGCAGCTTTACTTAATATATATTTAAAATAATCATAACCATAAGTGTAGCACTAACTTTGGTATGGGTGATCACTGTTACCGGATATTTTTTACATATGGTACAATGATAAGCAGTCACCGTCATGGGGCTCTCTCACTCGCAAAATCTCATGTTGATGTTGCCCACTGTGAAATAACAGTTGTGCGATCTTAGGATCACTTCCTACACGATTTCAGCAAAATTAATGTAAACAATATTGAATGAAATTTTGAATAAAATTATTAAAATAAATTACAAACGTACGTCCAAATATGCAATGAACACCACACAGTGTATTTTCATGATAAACTTGCATTCTTCTCTACAGATATGTTGACATGGTATTTCCGAAGTTGCGTGCTCACGGTAATGTCTTTGCATTGGGGGAAAAAAGCGTGAAGACTCATTATGTCCTGTATAATGAGCGCCCAATTAGCACAGTTGTTTTGGAAAAAAGTGCACACTATACTCAAGAAAATACGCTGCTTGAACTCAGAATATACTTTTGGGGAAATACGTCTCTAAATGAATGTTAGACCATACGTGTATGCTGTAATGTGTATTTGATACGTTTTCTAAATTATACCCCATCATATCGTGCATATTTGCATCCATCCATACGCTGATACAGCCTTTTTTCAGAGCCCTGTCTCTGGCTACATGCTAGGACTAAAAAACTGCTTGAAAGTGGACATATTAAACAAGCGATTTGCGGTCCAGATTTGTGATTATTTAACTAAAAGATAAACATGATAAAGAAAGATTTATATATCATGTATATGAAATTAGAACTTTCATATTAATTCGGTTGTTCCTTTTTAGTAGTATATATCCATTTCTGATAGTACTTAAGAAGTTCTATAATGTAATGATTATTTTAAAACAGTGCCTAATGTATCATGTATACACTATTGAATTGATCTATCATTTCAGTTCTGGCTGCCAGCTCCATTGCCAACATTGTCAAGAGCAGCTTGGGGCCAGTGGGCCTTGACAAGATGCTGGTAGATGATATTGGGGTAAGCACAGCCAACATTTTCCTTTTCCCTTTGGTGATGGTGCCACCTATTCAATGTTCAGAGTAGTAACCCTGACAGGGAAAAGTCTAGGGTGGGGCCTTGTGCTTTTAGCCCCTAAATTTGAAAAAAGGCCCATATTTTCAAAGACAAGTTGGCATTTTAGCATTGTGCTGTATGGGCAAGTGTGGGTGTACATCTGGAATATTCCTGAAGTGAACCCTGCCCTGGGTCATGTTAGTTGTGCCTTGAACATGATCCACTGACCATTGGTTTAAGTCGTACTGTTCAGTCGAAATCCAACACCTCTTGCCCCAAGCTACGACTTTTTCGTTGCTGTAGCATAATCTGTTACAACACATGTAGCACCATAATTGGTGAATGGAATCTGGCGCTTTACAAATGGACTTTTCAATCGGGGAGAGTCAGAGATTCAAACCACCTGTCAGCGGATCAAGGCACAACAGAGGGAGGCTGTTATATATGGCATAATGATTGTCTCTGTCATGGGGCAGTGAATCTGACTTGACAATTACTCCAGCATGCCCAGGTGATAACAATCACTCTGTAAGCATGGTTAAAGTGAACATAGGCCACACACATTTTGCAATAATAATTTCATTCATGCATTATTTCGATGATTTGTCATATTTATCGTTATGTTTACGTTACTGATATTTATTTAAGTATGTTTATAATTGTTTATTCTGAAATCAAAATTTCTTTACATGATCATGATCTATCAGCTTTCAACAAAAATAGCTGTTGTGTGAAGGTACATTGATAGGGGTATTGATCACATGAATCATGCACCTTTAAGACATTCTGTAATTTTGTAAATAATTGCATTTTTTTAGCTGACAGTAATGTTACCATGGAGTTGTCCAGTTGTTGCCTTATCGGGTCCAGACTTGATCATTTACAGACCACCATAATAAAGCTGGAATATGCTGAGTTTGGCATTAAACAACAACCAAACCTTCATGACCACAAAAAAGTGAAATCCTTCATGCCCATAGGGCTTGCAAATTAAAATCAAGCTTACGTCATATGAATTGATTTCAGTGTTTCACAGACCGTGAAGATCCAGGGTAGAACAGGTCTTCAGCAGCCCATGCTTGCCGTAAAAGGCGACTATGCTTGTCGTAAGAGGCGACTAATGGGATCGAGTGGTCAGGCTTGCTGACTTGGTTGATGCATGTCATTGTATCCCAATTGCGTGAATCGATGCTCATGATGTCAATCACTGGATTGTCTGGTCCAGACTCGATTATTTACAGACCGCCATCATATAGCTGGAATATTGCTGAATGTGGCGTTAAACAGTGTTTTACATGTCATCAGCATGAAGTACATTCTCTTCTTGATCTAAAGTGAACTGCCACAGTAAGTTTGTTAACCCCTCAATGACCCAGCAACTGTCTTCAAGAGTGATGTGCATGCTTGCAGTGTACGTGTAATGGTTGTTTTAGTGTACATGTACATGATGTAACAGTTCTAAAACAAATGATTGCATTTTGTCAATCACTTATTTTTCAGGATGTGACAATCACGAACGATGGTGCCACTATTCTGAAGCTGTTGGAGGTTGAACACCCAGCAGCCAAAGTCTTGGTGGAGTTGGCAGATCTCCAAGACCAGGAAGTCGGTGATGGAACAACATCTGTGGTGAGTTATTTCCCTTTAGTTGCACAGTGCAAGCTCCTTCCCAGTGTGTGACACCTTCATTACCCTCCTGGTGTCATTGCTGCCACTTGTGTGCAAGTGACCATTACAAGAGTCTTGAATTTCTTTCTCTCTAACCCCAAAATTTAATGTAGTGACATTTATCATGTTTATGTTTTTGTGCATGTCTTTTGGAATATGTTAGATTTGGGGGTAAAGTTTACGACTAATTTACCATTTCCTAGATCAATTTACATTTGTTTGTTTTATCATTGTTTATCACATGGGGCCAAGATTGCAGACTAACGGAAAAGCACCAAACTTCTCCCTTGCATTCTCACTGCACTAATTACATGAGAGTTGAAATGAAATTTTTCTGCTTTCATTCTATACATTTGTGCATACTGGATGCACATTTCTGGAAGAGTATTCCGCGCCACGACAACCATCTCTATTTGTAAACATAAAGATCAGGTGGCTGCATGTTCAATTCTATGGATAGACCACCTTGCACAGTGGTAAACTGTGACTGATGGCACCGATAGTATAGAGAGCTCGGTGAAGGGGATATTGCTGTGTGAAGTTTGTGCACAGTTCTCCTAAGTGGAGATTTCAGAGTAGAACTGGACCCCAATACTTCACATGTTCATGCTTGTCGACTAATGGGCATCTGGTGGGTGTCAAAGTGCGACATGGAAGATTGTGTTGTCAGACCCTGATCACGCTTATGGTATGAGTTGTTGCTCATGGCTTCAGCCACTGGTTTTGTTGGCCCAGGCTCCAGAATTACAGTGCAATATTAGTATGGCTTTAAAAATTGACAATCTAATGGTTGGATCATTATCTGATCCTAATTTCAGTCTTGTGTGTGTAACATTAGGCACGCTCTGCATTGTTTGGGTAATGCCAATGCCCATAAGAACCCCTGAACTTTGATGCTTCACTTCAAACATTGCACTAGTATCAGATTATGATATATGTTCATGTCCTGATTCAGTCTAAATGTTTGCAATGCTTGTTATTGGATCTCTTGTTTGTTTTGGGGCGGTCGGGTAGCCTAGTGGTTAAAACGTTCACTCGTCACGCCGAAGACGCGGGTTCGATTCCTGACATGGGTACAATGTGTGAAGCCCATTTCGGGTGTCCCCAACCGTGATATTGCTGGAATATTGCTAAAAGCGGCGTAAAACCATACTCACTCACTTGTTTTTTGTTTTTTTTCTTTTATTGTTTTTAGAAAGACGCACCTGTTACTTAAAATGGGTCTCTGCCCAGGGTAGCAGAAAGCCCATGACTTAAAGCACAACTGATCATTACATCTTTCTTTGGTGTTTTTTTACAGAAAATAACATACTTCTCACTCACACATTCACTCTAGTTTATATATCATATTGCAGTTTAGGAACTCACTCACATGTTTGTGTTCTAGGTAATCATTGCTGCAGAGCTCCTGAAGAATGCAGATGAGCTTGTCAAGTGTAAGATTCACCCCACATCCATCATCAGAGGCTACAGACTGGCCTGCAAGTGAGTGCATGCTACTGTACTGTTGTCCTTACTGTAAGACTGAACAGATTGATAGTATGGACAGTTTGTAAGCTAAACTGCTTAACAGTAGGGATCGTTTGCAGTGTTGAACAGCTTGACAGTTCTGATGGTTTGATGTGCTGAGCAGTTTGACAGTGCTGATGTATGATGTACTGAACAGTTTGACAGTGCTGATGTATGATGTGCTGAACAGCTTGACAGTGCTGATGTGTGATGTGCTCAACAGCTTGACAGTGCTGATGTATGATGTGCTCAACTGCTTGACAGTGCTGATGGTTTGTGCTGAACAGCTTGACAGTGCTGATGGTTTGTGCTGAACAGCTTGACAGTGCTGATGTGTGATGTGCTCAACTGCTTGACAGTGCTGATGGTTTGTGCTGAACAGCTTGACAGTGCTGATTGTTTGTGCTGAACACCTTTACAGTGTTGATTGTTTGATGTGCTGAACAGCTTGACAGTGCTGATTGTTTGATGTGCTGAACAGCTTGACAATGCTGATTGTTTGACTTCAGAGAGGCTGTCAAGTACATCCAGGAGAACCTGACCATCAATGTGGACGAGCTAGGGCGGGACTGCATCGTCAACGCTGCCAAGACAAGCATGTCCAGCAAGATCATTGGAGCGTATCCTTCCATATTGTATATTGTACAGTGACTTGACTTACTGTAAATGTTCACATTGTTTGTCCTCATGACGTGTTGACACCTGTGTGTGTGTGTGTGTGTTGCCGTATTGCTACTTAAACCTTTAAAGGCCTCATATGTTTGCATCTAGTAACACCTTGCAGTACTAGTTGCCATGTTTACTGAAATAGTACCAAAATTTCTGGTCTACTTGGTTTTACTAAACTTACCCCTCAGTTTGTGAATAATTATCAAAATCTAAAGTGCATGTTCACAGTATCCACCACAAGGCTCAATTTGACTATATATGAAACCAGGACAAGCGTAACCTATTACTGTATAGGAGCAGAGTTTGTCCGTGCTTCTTTCCTTCCGACTGTCGGCTTCTCTATTTGGACAAATTTTCTAAAAAACTATTCAGGTTAGAGAAATGAAACTTTACACACTGATGTTAATGGTCATGAGCTCAAATGAGTTTAAAAAATTGGTGTCGTACATTCATTTTTTACAGAGTTATGACCCTTGTTACATGCTTTTCAACTTAGTGCATAGTGTCTGCAATGGGGACAACTTTCTTCAGAAACTACTAACGTTACATGAATGAAACTTTACAAGCTTGTCTTAGAGATACTTGTCAAGACTGAGTTCGAAAATATTATATATCTTTTCAGAGAGTTTTGGCCCCTGTTCCATGCTTTTCAATACTGTGTGCAATGGGGACAAGTTTTCTCAGAAACTACTTAATTTAGCTTATCTAAGAGATCAATTTGACACAAAGTGGGCTAAGTTGCTATCTCTTTTTAAGGCCCTGTGTTACATGTGATGTCTTTTTTTGTAGGCGTGAGTTTTCAAACTGTGGGCCCTTCAAGATTGTTTTTGTTCCAGGAATGTTTTACCAGAATGCGTCATTAATTTATGCGACACTGGCAGCAGACCGGCCTATTTTTCAACTTTGATACATTTGTGGGATCAGGGTGCATATATATATATTCTTTGGCTTCTGTCAATCCTGAAACATGCGTTTTTGAAAATCTTGAATTGTTCTCATTATTCAGTGTCTCAGTGGGAAACAAGACTAAGAATAGATACTTAAAGCTGTAAAATCTTTGTTTTTGAATGAGTTACAAATAATTCTGTTTCCTTAGCCTGTGCAGTCAATCTGATTTTTTTGCCAACATGTGTGTGGATGCAGGCTACCTGATAAAGACTCCTGATGGCAAGGGAGGCTATAGATATCCAATAAAGGCAATTAATGTTCTCAAGGCTCACGGCAAGAGCAGCAAGGAGTCCCTTCTCATCAATGGATATGCCCTCAACTGCTCAGTCGCATCTCAAGGTGGGTCATCGGGACAGTGTACACAACTTTATCTGATAATTATTGGGCAGTGAGTGACCAAAGATAGTGAGATTCACCAAAATGGTTAACATCTGTATGTGTTGTTTCAGACCTGTCCCTTATGTCTTTTCTTCAATGTTAAGGTTACAATGCTGCCATTATCATATAATTATACATCTTAAATATGCTCAAATTAGTCACTGATTCATTAGCCCCATGAAGATCCGGGTAGAGAATAGGCCTTCTGCAACCTGTGCTTGCCGTAACAGGTGACTATGCTTGCCGTAAAAGGCACCTAATGAGATAAGGTGGTCAGGCGGTCAGGCTAGCTGACTTGGTTGATGTATTTCATCGAAACCCTGTTGCCTGGATTGATGCTTATGACGGCATGGAATGTTAGTAATATCATGAATCACTGTTTTTTCTGGTCCAAATTTGATTGTTTACATCCCGTCATCATTAATCTGGACCATAGCTGAATGCAACATTAAACAAATTTAAAAGTGTTTTATATTTGCAAGATGTTTGTTTCATGACAGTTTTGTGGGTTTATGATTTACGACGTGCAATTGTCATGTGTTCCTTTCAGCCATGAAGAAGAAGGTAGTTGGTGCCAAGATTGCTTGTCTGGACTTCAGTCTTCAGAAAGCTAAGATGCATCTAGGTGTACAGGTGCTTGTAGAAGACCCTAACAAACTAGATGGTATCCGACAAAGGTGAGCTTACAGCCATCACTCCCATCACTCTATCTTTGATTATGTAAAACAATATGTAGTTCAGAGTACAAAAGAACACCTAACATATTTCTGTCACTTTGAAGAGGTGTTTGCTGCGATATATTTACAGACATATACAGACAGTAACCATGGTAACCATGGTATTGTGTACCCATGCTTCACATATAGTTATGTATAGGCCTGACGAAAATGTCGAAGTGAAAACTAGTAAGATTACTCTTTTTCACATGAAATTATGCTTTTTATCACCCCATTGATTACTCAAGAGCTTCAATTAGGGTTGGGACCTGTGAAGATCCGGGGTAGACTAAGTCTTCAGCAACCCATGCTTGACGTAAAAGGCGACTAATGGGATTGGGTGGTAAGGCTTGCTGACTTGGTTGATGCATGACATCGTATCCTAATTGCGTGGATTGATGTTCATGATGTCAGTCACTGGTCCAGACTCGATTATGACTGCCATCATCTCACTAGGATATTGCTGAGTGCGGCATTAAACAACAAAGAAACAATTAGGGTTGGCATCTCTGTTCACCATAGATTCTTATTTCCATGGCAACAGAGAATTTGACATCACCAAGGAGAAGATCCAAAAGATCATCAATGCTGGTGCCAATGTGATTCTGACAACAGGTGGAATCGATGACTTGTGTCTCAAGTACTTCGTGGAGGCTGGTGCGATGGCGGTCAGGCGGTGTAAGAAGGCTGACCTCAAGAGGATAGCAAGAGCCACTGGAGGTGGGTCTAGGGGGGATATTGTTAATTTGACCACCACCACCGCTGCCAGTGTTTTTTTTCTGTTTTTGCGGTTACCAATTGTTACTATGTAAAAGTTATTATACCCTGGCCTCAAAGTATGAGGGGGGTGTATTGGAATTGGTACTCTCCGTTCGTCACCTTTTGTTTCTAGTGCCTTACTGACAGACTTATTTCATGATCAAACTTTACACAGATATTGGTCTGCCCACTTACTAGTGCATATGGCTATTGGGAATTATTTGATTTATTCCTGGTTCCTTAACAAATTGGACTAAAAGTGAAGTTAAAATGAAGTTAGTGTTTGTTTCTGGAGCATCACTTGAAGACTGCTCAGTGTTTCTTGTTAAAACTTTGTCCATGCCTACTAATGTATGGGGGCAGTCGGATAGTCTAGTGGTTAAAGCGTTCGCTCAGCATGCAGAAGACCCGGGTTCGATTCCCGACATGGGTGCAATGTGTGAAGCCCATTTCTGGTGTCCCCCGTCGTGATATTGCTGGAATATTGCTAAAAGCGGCGTAAAACCACACTCACTCACTCACTCACTCACTCACTCACTCACTCACTCACTCACTCACTCACTCACTCACTCACTCACTCACTCACTCACTCATGTATGACCGAGAGCCCCTCTGTCCTGCCACATGGACTTACAATGCTGTGACACTGACAACTGACATTTCTGTCCTATGTCTGCATAATGATTACTGTACATTCCAGCTACATTCCTGATGACACTAGCTAATCTGGACGGAGAGGAGTCGTTCGAGTCATCAATGCTGGGACAGGCCGAGGAGGTGGTCACTGAGAGGATCTGTGATGATGAGCTTATTATTATCAGAGGGTAAGGTTTGCTATTTCCCACCATGTGCTCACTTCACTATTACCGTAACCAGTTGAGTTGAAGAATGGAAGATGACTGTTATTATTGTTATGTGTTTGCTGAGCAGATGATGAAACGAATAATGTGTGTGACACTCGCGCACACCTAGTCACACGCACACCTACTCACACGCACACCTTCTCACACTCACACACATACCATGAAATATTTTTTAATCAAACGTTACCTTCTTTTGAATGGTTGAGTATTCCAGGGCATAATAGATCCAGTGTTCCCACTGGCTTTTGAAATGGCTATTCCCGTCGGACTGACAACTCTAAAAATTACCTGTCCCCTCCAATTTTTGTCAGTCGTAAATTTGAAGACATGAAAAAAACTATGAAATTTACCTGGTTTCAAATCTTTCAACATTATTTTGAACATTTGTTCAACAGCAAAGATTAATACGTACTTTACAGGGACTGACACACACATGAATTACTGGTCCAGGGCTACTTTTACCGGTTTAAAACTAGTAATAACTGATAAAAGGTTGTAAGAGGTTGACAATTGAGGGTCTACAGTGAGTGACCTGGGTGATGGACACTGTTGCTGCTATCAACCACTGATCTCCCGGGCCGGTACGTGGATTTTCACAGGCAATTTGGATACAGCTGACTGTGGCATAAAACAACTTTCACTTACTCTTGAAGACCTGTGATGGTTGATGTTTGAGAGTCTGCACTCGTCATGCATCAAATGTCCCAGTCATCTGAGGTGCTGCAAACTGCTGTTAGTTGCCTCCCAAGGTTTTAATCCCAAATTTGCCCTGGTTACGTCATGGTTTATAATCACCATACCCGTAATGTTTCACCAAAGTGCAGGGGCTGTCAGGAAGCCTAGCGCCGAAGAACCGGGTTCCATTCTTGACATAGGCACAATGTGTGATACCAATTTCTGCTGTTTCCCGCACGCGGTAATATTGCTTGAATATTGCTAAACCTCTCTCACCCGTAAGCCCACCCGAACGCTCACTCACTCACTCACTCACTCACTCACTCACTCACTCACTCAGTGCATAAAGTTAATGACCTAAGTCAATTGAGGATTTGTCCCCACATCAAACTGACACTGTGATACAACTGAAAATTTCAAAACGCTGCTCAAAACAGAAAAAACCCAAGCACTCATCTATTTACTAATAATAGCAGCATGTAACATGCTGGCCTGTACAGAAATGTTTTATAAAAATCTAAAACAATGGACTATTTTGATTGAAGGACCAAAGCTCGTACTGCTGCGTCAATCATCCTTCGAGGAGCCAATGACTTCATGTGTGATGAGATGGAGCGATCTGTTCATGATGCCCTTTGTGTCGTCCGGCGGGTTTTGGAGTCCAAGACTGTCGTCGTTGGAGGTGGCGCTGTCGAGGCTGCCCTATCCATATACCTGGAGAACTTTGCCACCTCACTGGTAAATATGATACTTTTATCGA
Source organism: Haliotis cracherodii (assembly GCF_022045235.1). Lineage (NCBI taxonomy): Eukaryota > Metazoa > Mollusca > Gastropoda > Lepetellida > Haliotidae > Haliotis > Haliotis cracherodii. The sequence continues at coordinate 30,324,832 of NW_027266264.1, forward strand.
GCGGCGTTAAACCCAACTCACTCACTCACTCCAAATTTGTAGATCTATGACCCATGAAGGTTTAAAGGTGTTGTAAGATGCTTGTCGTAAGAGGCAACTAACAGGTTCGGATACTGACTTGGTTGATCACAATTGCATGGATCGATGCTCATGATGTCAATCACTGGATCGCTGGTCCAGACTCGATAAATTACAGACTGCCGTCATATAGCTGGAATACAGCTTAGTGGTGCATTATGCAACAAACAATAGTTGTGTACACCTTTGAATTGAAGACTGCCAATGAAAAGACCAAGTCTTTGACTCCTATTGACATTGACTTAGTCTTGACTTGTGTTTGAATACTGATGATGTTTTCTAGTCGTCAAGAGAGCAGCTGGCTATAGCAGAGTTTGCCAAGTCCCTACTCGTCATCCCCAAACAGTTGTCGGTGAACGCAGCACAAGACTCCACTGATCTGGTGGCCAAACTACGGGCCTACCACAACACCTCCCAGACCAAGGCCGAACACAGCGATCTCAAGTGGTGGGTACAGGTTTGATGGGATTTATTCAGGTTTAACAGATTTAATAGGTTCAAGGGCAGCATATTGACTACTTATAAGTGTATTTCATCACCTCTGTGCTGTTGGTGAGGTATAGAACCTTAAGGATGTAGTGAACATCGATGATATTGCTCTGATGGTAGCCAGCCCTGTTTTGCTATCCCGGTCAGACGTCCCGTAAGGACAAGAATAGGTCATTGGCAAAATATGCTGGTCGTAAGAGGCGTCTGAAATGGGTGTACCCAGACAGCATCGATCATTACTCTCTATGTCAGTCAATGGAATTTCTGGTTCAGACTCGATTAAGTATCTGTAATTTTTTGTTGCAGGTAATAAAACTAAACTCTTCATTTTCTTGCAGGATTGGCTTAGATCTGATAGAGGGCATTGTTCGGGACAACAAGAAAGCTGGAGTTCTTGAGCCAGGAATGTCAAAGATCAAATCACTGAAGTTTGCCACTGAGGCCGCCATCACAATCCTTCGTATTGATGATATGATCAAAATGGCCCCTGAGCAGAAACATGGAAGTTCATACCAGGATGCTATGCGGAGGGGGGACTTGTGATAACCTTGCTGTCATGGAAACTACATGGACTGTTTACATTATCAGCTTCTAGCAGTGACTGTTACCATCCTCTGTATCATATGTTGTGCCACACACGATGTCTCTGTCTGACAAGCGTCAGTTTATGTGTAGGCGCCTGAGCATGTGGGACAGGTGTCATGAATTTGCATCTAAGTGCTTCATTATTTAATTTATCACCACCGACTGTGTGAACAATTCCTATATAAAACATTTCAAAATAAAAAGTGCTATCTCTGATGATGTGTTGATCTTTGGTTAACAATGCGTATTCGTGATTTCAGAAATGTGTTTTAGGTAATTTCTAATTTTGATAGTGGATGGTGAAAAAGCAAGATGATGTTAAACTCAGTGGAAATAACTTTTGTGAAAGATGATGCAGTGTTACCCCATTGCATGGTTAGAAATTAGTTTTTTCATCCGTCTATAGAAATGATCAGTTACAGAATTACCCATTGACTGGTGGTAGAACTGGAAGTCCGCAAGGAAATGTCACTAGTCCTTCCAGAATTTAACTAGTCTCAGAATAGCGGACTGATGTCAATTTCAAATCCTGTCATCATAAAGAAGTTATGGTACTTGTTGTCACCCTGCCATGCGGCATAAGGGGATAGAACAAGGACTGGTGCATATACTGAGTGGGGTATTCATGTTAAACTGCAGCATGGTATCTCGGTGGGGTATCACTAAAAATAAACTGGCATTAGTCCGGACTAGTACAAGGAGACACACACACAACACACATGCAAGTACAAATGACACATCACTTTTTGTGTTACATAAGCATTGTCCTGGTGAATGTCAAAGTTTCTCCGACTTATCACTGGAATAGTACGACCTAATCATGGTAGTGAACAACTATAAGTAGAACCTCCATTCTAGGATCATACATTATCCGGGCCAGGCAATTACTGATGAAACTATCATACTGGTCACGTTGCCTCACATTTAATGGATGATGTCTTTCATGAAGTTCTTTCTATACAGAGATCCGACCATATCTAGATTGAAGTGGGACTGTAGCTCAGCTGCTTGTGCTGTCTCGTCGTCTTTACTCCAACCATGGGTGGGGGCATGGTTGGCCCAGTCGTCTAAGGCGCTGCGATTCGCTGTGCAGAGTTGTGGCCCATAGGCACACCAAAAACCTATGATTGTGGGTTCGAATCCTGGTTCGCCCCGATTATGTTACTAGGTTTGTCAGCACCATACCCGTGCTCGTGGGTTTTAACCGAAGTGCTAAATGTCTGAGACCTGCATCACTTCGGGCTTTCCTCCCACATTAAGCTGACACTCCGTGATATGACTGGAATACTGTTAAAAACGGCGTCAAACCAAACTCACTCACTGACTACAACCATGGGTCGATATGACTTTCAGCCAACAGCTGTTAAGCGTTTGCTTCCTGTTTATTCACGGACTGTCCCTCAATGCGATTAGCAGAATCTGTCATCAGGCTTACTTGTTTTGAGACGTCTACCCTGACCAGGCCTGCTCTTCACATCTCCTATCTGATGATACAGGTTCCACAGAGTCACCTTTCCCTTCTGCATGTGTCTGTTTGGCATCCCGCCCCGATCTTTCGGATTGATTGCAATTTCCATCCCACTGTCGTACCAGTCTGTGGTTCACCCTTGTCTTTGAATGGACTAATTTACACTTGCCCATTTGTATGTTGGTCGTGGGGAATTTGTTCTATGCCTTGTTTCCAACCCGAATATAATGGCTCAAAACTTATGACATGTCACTAATGGTGTCTAAAACTCGGTATTCCTCTTCATCAGTGTATGTAGTTGACATTGCTTAAATTGTCAAGGTGTATATTATGACACCATTGAACATACTACAAACAAAGCTATTGCAGCTGTTATTGTTTTATTTACAAAGGACATGAGTAAATATGGCGAATTTCCCATGCAAAATATCACAGAAATTAGAGTTATGGCATATATATCTATATACATGAGGCAAGGACAGATGTACAGAAGACACATCTTATGATTAACTGTTTAATGCCAAACTCTGCAATACACCAACTGTGACAGCAGCCTGTAAGTAATCAAGTCTGGTCTAGGCAATCCAGTGATGGACGTCATAAGCATTGATCCCTGGAATTGGGATATGACATCTTATTGAGTGATCACCTGAATCGTTTAATTGCCTCTTATGACAACCATGGGTTGCTGGGGTGCTATATTCTCACCCAGAATTCCCAAAGAGGAAGATAGGAAGTAGTTAAAATTAATTACATTATATCCTATTTTTATTTCTATTTCCATTCTTTATAAGTATGATTAGTTAACAATCCATGACAATGAATGTTTTACAGAGACTTGATAAAGAGTACATATGATTCCAATGCTTTGAACTGTATTTCAGTTATATTGCAGTGTGTCAGCGATATATTGGAAACTGGTGCAGTTGTGGTGCAGTTGTGGTGCAGTTTGTTTCTTTGTTGTTTAACTTCGCACTGTGCAATTTTTCAGCTATATGATGGTGGTCTGAAACAGACAATCCAGTAATTGACATCATGAGCATCGATCCACGCAATTGTGATGCGATGACATCAAGTTAGTCAGCGACCCTCACCACCTGTTCCCATTAGTCGCCTCTTACGACAAACATAGTTAGCTGATGACCTATTCTAACCCAGATCTTCATGTGTTGAGCGTGGTGCTGACTAAACTAATCTGATTACTGGGGATGTTCAGACCAACAACTAGCAGATCATGGCATCCGAGGGAGAGAACTCTGCACAGAAAGAGCGAGTGAATGTTCTGACCCACTCAGCAATATTTCAAGTATATTGCGACAATCGGGTAAGGGCCAGAGAGACCATGTCCACTAGTCCACATCACTGTACAACATTCATGTGATGCTGGAATCAGTGGGTCCTTTATGATGTGCTATGAGTAAATACATGTCTTGTATTGCACATAAATATATTATTGCACTCAAGAAGGAATATTTGCATTTATCAGTTGGGACTGCGTCTGCCAGTGTTGTATAAAACAAATTGTTACAGTGCCTGAACAGACAATCATTTAGCTAAACATAATTCATGAATTCATAGTTGGGTCTTTGGCCACAGAAACCTTTAATGAACAGGAAATGAAAAACATCCACTGTACGAAATCATGACAATCTAAACATTTACATATTTGTTCCTGCTAAACTGAGTGAGTGAGTATGGTTTTACGCCGCTTTTAGCAATATTCCAGCAATATCACGGCGGGGGACACCAGAAATGGGCTTCACACATTGTACCCATGTCGGGAATCGAACCCGGGTCTATGGCGTGACGAGCGAACGCTTTAACCACTGGGCTACCCGACTGCACCCTCCTGCTAACTGACCAAGCCAAGGAAACAAGTAGATATTCAGATGCAGTTAGAAAAAATAACCTTTTCCCAAGATGTCCAACCTATAGCTACTCAAATTAATCTGTATAAATTATAAAACAAACATTGTGTCCTGGCATATTACCTTTTGATTATGACAGGAATATATTGTTTTGATCACTGATGGACATATCTATATCAGAATCTGTTCGATTGAACATAGGGGCAGTGGTTAAAGCATTCGCTCGTCATGCTGAAGACCCAGGTTCGATTCCCCACATGGACACAAAATATGAAGCCCGTTTCTGGTGTCCCCAGCTGTGATATTGCTAAAATATTGCTTAAAAACGGCATGAAACCATACTCACTCAATTAAATATAGCCATGTGGTTAAGATGTTGCAGATTATTTCATATCAGTACTTCATTCTCATCAATATTTCAAAGCACTTGTGGAAAGAAACATAATATGCTTTACAAAGCAACATGCAATAAATAAGGAATTGGCAAAATAGAAATAAAACAAACCCTTGTGAGGCCTTTTATTTTTTATTCGTTGGTTTAATGTTTTGACTAAAATTTGATGTAGATTGTGAGAAGAAACCCCACACCATTTCTTGCAAGCTTTCAGATTAGTGCTGCTATTAATAAATGAAATAAAAGCTCATAGGTCATTCCATCACAGAAAAACGATTGGGAAACAATCATGCAAAATAATTGAATCTAATTCATTCCACCTAATTATAAAACAGAGCATGTCAAATGTTTTTGGGTCAAAAGTATTATTTTTTTTCCTAATATTTCTTTTCCGATCAGTCTCATAAACCAACTAATAAATCATAAGGCTTAACATGTCTTTATGCAAATAACTCAACATAAATGGCCTTTAAAGGTGTTCAGGCATAAATACAGCATTAACATTGCAACAGCCTCAAATGGCCTGAGACTTTACACAGATGTGACATTGTATGCTATTCACAGTTGTTAAGTTGAAAATATACCCTGTGAGTTAACAAGAAAACAAACAAAGCCATGCCTAAATGGAATAACTTGCTGACCAGTTCAGGAGCCGACATCAGACCAAAAGCTAGTCTTTACTAAATAGCATAGCCCAATATGCCAATGTGTAAGTGTAAGGCTTAAAAAAAATAATAGTCTTGTTTCTCGGGCACCGCCCACATCATCATAAAGTTCGCCACATGTTTTGTTTTTATTTCCATTTTGTTAAAAAGTCAAACCCAAATCCTTAAATATTCCAAGTCCAACAGTAGTCAAATACTATATTCCAGTATTTTACTCATCAAGGAATACATTTATGTAGGGAGGCCCTTTCCAGGTTGATTGTACACAACTGTTTATTGATTACAAAACTGTGTACTCGTTACCTAGTTCGAACCCCCCCCCCCCCCCCCCCCCCACACACACACACACACAAAAAAAAAAAACCATTGCCTGAGAACCAATTCTTTTATTTTTTTAAGCTTAAGGGACACCTAGAAATTTTGAAGATGCATTAAAAAAAATAATAGTCTTGTTGGTACAAAAGCTTCAGAATATCTTGGTGTCAGCAGGGATGCCAATTAACTAAGAACGTCTACTGACCCAAATATAGTGATAACATTCAGCAATACCCCAAAAGTGTCTGAAATTTTACAAGGCCCTAGGATACCCTCTTTACAAAACTGGTTTGGGCTAACATGGTTGAGTCTTGAATATTGTGGCTGTTACTGGTTGTAACTGAAAACAAACCAAATGAAATGTCACAAAATCTCATTAAAATCAAATCTTTTGACTCGGATGTCCTCTGGGCAAGGAGATGTGACACCCCTCCATTAGGGGGCGCATCAAGGGAACTTTGTCTTCAAGGATTCTTATTTCTTGGTTCAACTTCAAACAACGAGGCATGCAGATCAGCAAGTCAGAGTTCCGAATGGAAATACAAAAGATATGCTATTCTGTTGTGGATATTTTATACATCCAGTCGTTTCTAAGCACCCTTTGCCATCGAAGGAATAATTTTGTTCTGTGAGATTTTCTTTGGTTAAAAACAAAATGTTTTAATGAAGGTAGTAAAGAGCAGAAGCTGAATCACTTTAGAAATCTGGAATCTAATGAGTGAGTGAGTTGTGTTTAATGCCAAGGGAAGTAACTCTGCACAGCGAATTGCGACGCCTTAGACGATTAGGCCAAACGTGCCCCCTGAAATCCAATGATCTCAGAGTGAGTGAAAGTTGGGTTTTACAGCAGTGATGGAAGTTTTCATCAATATCAACACAAGAAATGGGTTTGTGGGGAGTCAAACCTGAAGCTTCGGAGTGACGATCAACCCCTTTAAACACTTGGCTACCCCACCGCCCAATAAGCTCTTGAACTCACACATCCTTCACATACGTAGACTTGTGGTCAAAGTTCACTCATGATTCACCTGACCATGGAGGGGTAGTTACATCTTCATGTAGAGAAGTATCGGATCAAAGTAAAGCATTCGATTTTAATGACAATGAAGTGTCACTGGGAGTGTATGTCCACTGTTGTTTAGTTTGTTTTGTTAATTGTTTAAAGCAATTCCTGCTATATGACTGTGCTCTATGCAATTGGGATACGATGACAAGATCAACCATGTCAGCAAGCCTCACCAGTCCATCCTGTGAGTTGCGACACACAGGGTTGCTGGTGACCAATTCTAACCCTGTTCTTTACAACGGCTTCACTTAGGCTAAAAGAAATAACAGTCTTGGTTCTCAAGCACCACCTGCATCATCATAAAGTTCGCTAAACATTTTGTTTTTATTTCCATTTTGAAAAAAAAAACCACACCAAAAAATCCTTTAATATTCCAAGTCCAATGGTAGTCAGATACCAAATTCCAGTATTTTACTCATCAAGGAATACATTTATGTAGGGAGGCCCTTTCCCATGTTGATTGTACATATTGTTTATTTGGTTACACTGTAATATGGTTAATGAACAACATAACCCCCCTCCAAAAACAGAAAGACTCTGAGCGCCGGCACAATATTCTCAAAAAACATTGCCTGAGAACCATTTCTTTTCAGCCATATTTAACCACATTGCTGATAATATGTTCATGTCGTTTGTGTACATACAAAATATCATAGAAAGTAAGTTAACTTTAAACCAGCACCTTATTGCTTCCACAGACAAGAGTATTTTACATCATAAGGTTGGTTGGTTTGTTGTTTAATGCCGCACTCAGCAATATTCCAGCTATATGACGGCAGTCTGTAAATAATCGAGTCTGGACCAGACAATCCAGTGATTAATATCATGAGCATCGATCCACGCAATTGGGATCGATGACATGTATCAACAAAGTCAGCGAGCCTGACCACCCGATCCTGTTAGTTGCCTTTTACGGCAAGCATAGTCACCCTTAACGGCAAGTATGGGTTGCTGAAGACCTATTCTACCCCGGCATCTTCACGGGCCTACATCATAAGGTACAAGGCAGTTTAGGTACGTAGGGCACTGTGTGATATATGGTAATGATGAGGGAAAACATCAACATTCCTAAGTACAAGGACAATTTCATGGATTGCACTAGTTGAAGCTGAGAGCGAGCGAGCGAGTGAGTGAGTGAGTGACTTGGTTTAAATCCTCTTTAATCAGGATATCATCAATGTCAATGCATGTCAGATTTAGGTGGGATGAGAGACGAAGTTACAGATGCTAAAAACCCAGGATCAACATCAGGGCATTCAAAACCATGATCCTGGCATAGCAAAGGGAAGCAACTGTAAGTACGCCTGTGATAAACAAGTCAAGATGACACCTTCTGGAATGAACCAATGCCTCAGGTCAGGCCCAAGTTTCATATTCGTTGCACATATCTAGCAAGCACCTTATTTCATCTACTACCTACTGAGTATTGTACATACACCGCATGAGTTTATGGCATCAAAGAAACATTTAAATAACATGAATAATACTTTAAACCATATTTGTGCATCACGGAAATCATTCATTCTCTCTTCATAACAAACAAACCTTTCATTCATCCTAGCATGGATTGGTGGACTGTGTATCACTATCTTGAATAATGCATTGTCCCCTGCATTCCACTCAAGACATAGTATTTGATTAATGTGGTATCCATTTCGCAAGGCCGAAAGGAACATTATTCAAATATGGGGCTGAGAAAATCATGATGCTTATGAAGTGAAGTATTCATTCATAGTGAAAAGTCCAACAGATTCAGGGTTCAATCCTATTTGATTGCGGCACACACTTCTCATTCACAACTTGCCACGCAGACAGTGTGACTCATTGGACACGCAAAGAAGAAAGGTCAATATATGACACAATGCAATATTAAACAATGGCATCCTAGCCCATCAATAACTGTAATTCCTATCCTGTGTAAATATAGTCATAATTTATATCTGAGCTGTACAATATATTTCTTCGCATCTTTTACACAGGCTTAATTTGTAGCTGTACAATATTTTCACTCAAAGTCAAATATAATTTAAGATAGAAATATTTAGCTCACCTCAACAGGGCGATCACACGACTAGAGCATCCACATATACATCCACACACTGAGACTTGTATACCGAAAATATTTTCCATTAATCTCAATGTTACCCTTACGTCTAAGATGTACTAGCGAGCGCTTTGTCAACCTTCTACCCCGAACCCTGGTATCTCCAAGTTACCCTTATGTCTAGGATGCACCTGTGTCTGCCCTGGCAACCCCAAACCCTGGTATCTCCAAGTTACCCTAAATAGTCCAAGAAGTAGAGTCTGCCCTGTGAACCCTCTGCCCCAAACTCTGGGATCTCAGCATAACTTTGTTCCCATCCACCCTGGCAATGTTTCAAGACAGTAAACAAGCAATGACAATGATGTGACAACAAACAATCTAATCCTTCAAGTGTTGGCAGTGTGAACACATCAGCATGTCTGTTGTATACTCTTCGATCTGCATCGTTGTTTCTGTGAGGCCAAACTTCTTCTGGATCAAGAACGATGCTACCTTGATCACTTTTAAGGGGTCTGAATCCTTTTCTGAAAACAATCAAATCATGTCAAATGTATTTCTTATTTCATAGCATGATACTATGATAGCTGTAGGAGATAGTGAGTTAAGTGTAGGAGATAGTGAGTTAAGTGTAGGAGATAGTGAGTTAAGTGTTGGAGACAGTAAGTTAACTCTTTCAACACCAGTCAACCAGAAGTGTTGTCTGCTGGGACACCGAGTTCCCAGAGACTCTTGTGTGATAAATGAAGCCAACATTTATCAAAGAAAATACCTGCTTGTAAAATATATTTGCTACTACATGTTATACACCATTTGAAAGGTCTGATCCTATGGTTTATAAATATGAAAGTTACGTTTTTCACATTATTTAAAATAATGCATTTCAAATTAATTAAATTCGTTGTAAATAAAAAATGTACGCTAACACGTTGTTAACATCCAGATTAAGGACCAAGGAAGCGAAAACTTGACTATTTTCGGCAAATATATGATTCATGATATCCACGTACCTATTTCTGTTTTATTTTCATTGTTTACGTAATTGGGAAATCATTTAAAAAAGAATTATAAATAGTTTCTGTCATCACCAATTTCCCGATAACAGCGACTGTCCGCTCAGTAAAATGAAAAAATATCCCCGTTTTCGAGGTTTCGTATGAATAACACGTTCGTCGAAGAATGGCATATGACACATCGCTGGAAAGCTTATTCCTTCATCTACACGCTCGTAACATCGACTGTTTTTTTTTCGTAGTTATAACAAGCGATTTCATTGGATTAAAATTGGTTTCTAATGACGCTTTCTTGCTGAAATCTGCTACAAGTTTCGTGATTGGTCAGCCAATCAAATTACAGCTATGATACCAAGCTCGTGTTCGATAAATTACAGAAGTTTGCGAAAGATATTTGTTAAATCGTGTTATTCTGAACGTTTTGAGCAGGAAATCACGATATATATTAAAAATATGGAACTTTGTGAATGTATCGTGCTAGGTTACGAGCAGTGACAAAGATTTTTCATACATATATTTTTGCATTAAACATCGTGTCCGAGCTGAGAATTCAAGGCGTCGAAAGCCGAGATGTCATTTGACTTACATTACACGCGATCGCACGAAAAGATGGAAATATTAACTTAGATGTAAGTTTGATTACTTTTAGATATATTTTTGTTGATTTTATTTATTACTTTGTATAATATATTTAAAGATTTGTTTAAAACGTCTTTATTTTCCTCTTTGACGAGTTCGATGTGGACCCGTTGTCGAAATGTGTGTCCGAGAATTTTATTTACAATAACATCACGGGAAATAGTGAATAATTTTTTAATTTAACGATAAAAAATGTTAAATTGAAATGGAATATGTATTTCAGACATTGTGAAGTGTGACAGATTTAAAAAATGAATGATATTACAGGTAGGTCCATAAAAATATATAATATTTTGACGTGACTACGGCATGGCCGGATAACCGGCCTGCGGTGTCTGGGGACTCGATGCTTCTTGGCCGGATAACCGGCCTACGGTGTTGAAAGAGTTAAGTGTAGGAGATAGTGAGTTAAGTGTAGGAGATAGTGAGTTAAGTGTTGGAGACTGTAAGTTAACTCTTTCAACACCAGTCAACCAGAAGTGTTGTCTGCTGGGACACCGAGTTCCCAGAGACTCTTGTGTGATAAATGAAGCCAACATTTATCAAAGAAAATACCTGCTTGTAAAATATATTTGCTACTACATGTTATACACCATTTGAAAGGTCTGATCCTATGGTTTATAAATATGAAAGTTATGTTTTTCACATTATTTAAAATAATGCATTTCAAATTAATTAAATTCGTTGTAAATAAAAAATGTACGCTAACACGTTGTTAACATCCAGATTAAGGACCAAGGAAGCGAAAACTTGACTATTTTCGGCAAATATATGATTCATAATATCCACGTACCTATTTCTGTTTTATTTTCATTGTTTACGTAATTGGGAAATCATTTAAAAAAGAATTATAAATAGTTTCTGTCATCACCAATTTCCCGATAACAGCGACTGTCCGCTCAGTAAAATGAAAAAATATCCCCGTTTTCGAGGTTTCGTATGAATAACACGTTCATCGAAGAATGGCATATGACACATCGCTGGAAAGCTTATTCCTTCATCTACACGCTCGTAACATCGACTGTTTTTTTTTCGTAGTTATAACAAGCGATTTCATTGGATTAAAATTGGTTTCTAATGACGCTTTCTTGCTGAAATCTGCTACAAGTTTCGTGATTGGTCAGCCAATCAAATTACAGCTATGATACCAAGCTCGTGTTCGATAAATTACAGAAGTTTGCGAAAGATATTTGTTAAATCGTGTTATTCTGAACGTTTTGAGCAGGAAATCACGATATATATTAAAAATATGGAACTTTGTGAATGTATCGTGCTAGGTTACGAGCAGTGACAAAGATTTTTCATACATATATTTTTGCATTAAACATCGTGTCCGAGCTGAGAATTCAAGGCGTCGAAAGCCGAGATGTCATTTGACTTACATTACACGCGATCGCACGAAAAGATGGAAATATTAACTTAGATGTAAGTTTGATTACTTTTAGATATATTTTTGTTGATTTTATTTATTACTTTGTATAATATATTTAAAGATTTGTTTAAAACGTCTTTATTTTCCTCTTTGACAAGTTCGATGTGGACCCGTTGTCGAAATGTGTGTCCGAGAATTTTATTTTCAATAACATCACGGGAAATAGTGAATAATTTTTTAATTTAACGATAAAAAATGTTAAATTGAAATGGAATATGTATTTCAGACATTGTGAAGTGTGACAGATTTAATAAATGAATGATATTACAGGTAGGTCCATAAAAATATATAATATTTTGACGTGACTACGGCATGGCCGGATAACCGGCCTGCGGTGTCTGGGGACTCGATGCTTCTTGGCCAGATAACCGGCCTACGGTGTTGAAAGAGTTAAGTGTAGGAGATAGTGAGTTAAGTGTAAGAGATATTGAGTTAAGTGTAGGAGATAGTGAGTTAAGTGAAGGAGACAGTGAGTTAAGTGTAGGAGATGGTGAGTTAAGTGTAGGAGATAGAGTTAAGTGTAGGAGATATTGAGTTTAGTGTAGGAGATAGTGAGTTAAGTGTACGAGATGTTGAGTTAAGTGTAGGAGATGGTGAGTTAAGTGTAGGATATGTTGAGTTAAGTGTAGGAGATAGTGAGTTAAGTGTAGGAGATAGTGAGTTAAGTGTAGGAGACAGTGAGTTAAAGGTGGAAGGCAGTGAGTTAAGTGTGGGAGATAGTGAGTTAAGTGTAGGAGATAGTGAGTTAAGTGTAGGAGATGTTGAGTTAAGTGTAGGAGATAGTGAGTTAAGTGTAGGAGATAGTGAGTTAAGTGTAGGAGACAGTGAGTTAAAGGTGGAAGGCAGTGAGTTAAGTGTAGGAGATAGTGAGTTAAGTGTAGGAGATAGTGAGTTAAGTGTAGGAGATAGTGAGTTAAGTGTAGGAGACAGTGAGTTAAAGGTGGAAGGCAGTGAGTTAAGTGTGGGAGATAGTGAGTTAAGTGTAGGATATGGTGAGTTAAGTGTAGGAGATATTGAGTTAAGTGTAGGAGATGGTGAGTTAAGTGTAGGAGATAGTGAGTTAAATGTAGGAGACACTGAGTTAAGTGTAGGAGATAGTGAGTTAAGTGTAGGAGATAGTGAGTTAAGTGTAGGAGATAGTGTAGGAGATAGTGAGTTAAGTGTAGGAGATAGTGAGTTAAGTGTAGGAGATAGTGAGTTAAGTGCAAATTCACTGTCACGTCATGTCAGCTTGATGTGGGAGGTAAGCCCAAAGTGATAGAGGTCTTAAAGGGAAAGTAAACCCAACAAAGCAACTTTGCAGATTTTAATACTTCGGGGCACACTTAATCACAAATGCTTGAGCAAAATTACATTTGAAAAACAAATTGCGTAAAACCGATGGAAAAAAATGATAGTCAAACTCATCCCCAAAATAAGTATGAAGTTTGATCTTTTGATTTGGCCTATAAAATGATACATAGGTTTTTTTATTCACAAGTTCATTTGGATGAAGAAAAAATTGTAGTTGTCTCTGGATGGAAAAGACCTAGCCGTGATTCATATGAGTTCAGTAGAGTGATGTCTAAACGACAATTGACAAGCCCCTGAGGCTTTATGCTCCCCTCTCCCTCTCTCCACACACACACAATCTGCACAGACATGAGATCATGCATCAAGTTCAGATCATTTTTGAGAAAGCAAGAGTTACCTGCCCTTCACATAAAACTCTGGAAAATTGAAAAGCCGGATGCAGGGGGAAGAACATACTTTAAAACAGAGTAATTTATGCTTTGGGCCAAAGCCTTGTTGTTTATAAGAAGATGGGAAAATGGAAATGTTTATGAGGGACAAAGAGACAAACAACAAAGACCAATAACGCAATGGGTAAGTGAGTGAGTTGGGTTTACACCGCTTGTAACAGTATTCCAGTTATATCACGGCGTGTCAGCTCAATGTGGGAGGAAAGCCCAAAGTGATGCAGGTCTCAGACGTTTACCACTTCGGTGAAACCCACGAGCACGGGTATGGTGCTGACAAACCTAGAAACATAATCGGGGCGAACCAGGATTCGAACCCACAATCATAGGTTTCTGGCGTGCCCAAGGGACGCAACTCTGCACAGCGAATCGCGGCGCCTTAGACAACTGGGCCACCCATGCCCCCCCAGAACACAATTTCACACTGACAATGTTCAGGTGAACTAAAGACCATTCATCTAAAGTACTATTGCATTTGAATTCAGACTTACCAACTGCAATATGAACCGAAAGTGCTGTCTTATTCATGGTGAGGGACCACAAACGTAGATCGTGAATGTCCTTGATGCCCTTGACTGTGAAAAACGCATCCCTCACTTCAGCAAAGCTAATGTTCCTGGGGGTACCTAGAAACATACACTACAAGGTTATATCTCCCACGATCCCTCGCTACAGCAAAGCTAATGTTCCTGGGGGTACCTAGAAACACACACTACAAGGTTATATCTCCCATGATCCCTCGCTACAGCAAAGCTAATGTTCCTGGGGGTACCTAGAAACACACACTACAAGGTTATATCTCCCACGATCCCTCGCTACAGCAAAGCTAATGTTCCTGGGGGTACCTAGAAACACACACTACAAGGTTATATCTCCCACGATCCCTCACTACAGCAAAGCTAATGTTCCTGGGGGTACCTAGAAACACACACTACAAGGTTATATCTCCCACGATCCCTCGCTACAGCAAAGCTAATGTTCCTGGGGGTACCTAGAAACACAATACAAGGTTATATCTCCCACGATCCCTCGCTACAGCAAAGCTAATGTTCCTGTGGGTACCTAGAAACACACACTACAAGGTTATATCTCCCACGATCCCTTGCTACAGCAAAGCTAATGTTCCTGGGGGTACCTAGAAACACACACTACAAGGTTATATCTCCCACGATCCCTCGCTACAATGCTACCTTTGGGGTCCAAATGATTGCTGAGCGTTAAAGGCGATCAGCGGTGGAACTGAGGGGAGTCATAGGGGGTAGATGACCAACACAACAGTACATGCTCTGCCTACCTTAGTAGCTAACACGATCTACAATGCACATATCAGAGGTTAAAGAAGATTAGAATAGTAGAAGTTTATGAATCATAGCGTAAACAAATATTTTACAAGTGTTATGTGCTTTTTTAAAAAGAACACATGGTATTTTCGGTGTTACATGCTCAGATGATAATGTTTTTTGAGATGGGGAAAAACATCGCATCAGTGTGAAACTTGAGTTTATTTAACTGTAAGTACATTATGGGAGACATGCTTTACCGCGCTATAACTGAGTTAGTGCTATACTGAAGGGCGCAATAGTGAGGGACCACTTTACTTGGTGGATGTATTCCTGGTATATTCAAATACATCTGGTATGAAACAAATGAAATCTCAGTATGGCTACATGCTAATTAGACATCATGAGTTATGTGTCAGAACACTGTTTCAGTCACATATCATGGTGTGACATCTTGATGGTATACATACTTTGCAAATCCTGCAATCGTCTGAAATCTGCACGGTAGTCGCCAATTTCTATACAAACTGGAGGTTGATTTCTTAACACAATTTTGATTTGGCTATGTAGAGACCTGTTACTCCAGCCAAAAAATAGCTCGGAAATTCCAGCCTTGTTCAGCAAGGATAGAAACTGGATTTTCTGTAAACTCCCTTGCCTCAGGAAGATGCATTTTCTGTAGAATTTGATGGTATTATTAGACTATTACCAGCCCAGCTTACTAGCCTTCAGGCCTTTCTTTCTTTGAAGGAAAATTTAATTTATCCATGTCATTATTGTTCATTGCAGTTTTCAAAACACATTCTCGACTTAACAGTGACTCATAATTATTTCCAGCCGAAACTTTGGTATTAATGAATTACTTTCGAAACGCTTGTAGCTCTTCTTCCAAAGGCAAGGGAGTTAACTGACTATTAAAGTCAAGTTTCTACCCTTGTCAAACTAGGCTGCATTCATAGAGTTATATTTTATCTTGACTAACAAGTCCACCCATTGTCCAATCAAAATCGTGTAACGAAATCAATATCCGGTTCGTAAACTGCTGTGCAGATTTTTGTCGACTGCAGGATTTGCAAGGCAAAGGATATTTTCAAAATCTTTTCATATTTTTAATCAAGGTGCTCATATGATTTGATGCACTTCACGACGAAAAGCCTGTTTTAATACAAAATAAATCTTGATTATCAATCGGATTGACTTCACTTGGGCACTGCCATTTTGTTTGAAACAAATGTAAGTGATATGAGAGGTGGAATCTGATTGGTCAATAGGAGGGACATAGAAGGGACATAACTTGTAATAGCCACTGGTGGCGCTACAATCAATCCCATCAATTCCGGCCTAGTTGGGCAAGGGTGGAAATTGGACTTTCATAGTCAGTTAACCCCTTGCCTCAGGAAGATGCTTTTAGCTGTGCATATCTTTTACTCCGATCAGCACTGGAGGTCGTGTCATGTGGACATAGTAACCAGCCAATCAGTGTCAAGGCTTCAAAACTCTTGGTTGGACATATGACCTCTCAGTCTCAAAACAAACTTAAACAGCCAGTCCCAAATGTAAAATATAAAGGTTCCCATTTTAGAAAGCTAATATCAAACTATCAAGAATCCCCGCAACCTTCATCTAGACTGGGCAGTCAAAGTTTGCTCAGATTTGACACTCACACAAAATCTTACGTCAGATTTTCATGCAGAGAGGTATGGTACCGGAGTAACAGATCTGATATTTACTTGTGTACCTATGTGTCATAGAGTAACAGTTTAAAACAATAAGCCACTCCCTGCGATTTCCACATGAGCATAATAACTGCTCCCTTAGCAGGGAATTCTGGGAACCTCGCTCTGGCTGCTTACGCCATGAATGTAAACACTCAAGAAGAGTAAATGTACATCTTGACTGTCCCTCAAATACTGGGTTGTCCTGTTGATGATACGACTGTATGTAGTCTGGGGATACTACACTATGCAACTTGGGATGAAGCTATTTGTTCAATGCCTGGCATCTAACTCACCTTCCATGAGGACGACCAGGATGTCCCTGAGAATAGTCACTGTTGTCACGACGACAAACACAGAAAACAAGAATGTACAAATTGGGTCAGCTATCTTCCACTCAGGCTGAAATAGATGAAATATGTTCAGAGTATCGCTACAGTATATTTGAAAGTGGAAGGGTGTGAAAAAGAATGCATGTAGCTAATTATATATTTGAATGAGTAAAATATTTTCTTGAATTTTAAAAATCTCATCATATAAGGTAAAACAAATTTCAAAAACAAAGTGGCAATTTAGTTTTTTCTATTAGTTTTATTATTAGTAGTAGTATTTACTCTACATACAAAATAGAATTGTTTCATTCTTATTCCAACCATATTATTAATGACTTTATTGTTTATTAATTATTTACATTTTGAAAACAAATAACAGAAAGAAAGTACTACTAATATTTTAATTGGGTTGAATACTGCAACTCAGGGATACATGACCCTTGGCCTTATTCCCCAAAACATTTTGAAGGCATTATTATGTGACCTGTAACATTGTTATGTTCAAACTGACCAACTTTGACAAAAAGTCAAAGAAATCAGCTGTACACAAAAACTCATAAAAAAATCAATCAAAAAGAAGTGTTAGAGTTATCAAAATTGGATGCCAGCAATGACAACGGATACTGAGAAATTATTCAGGCTCTACACCAGATTACACATATCAGACCAATTGTCGGTCATGTCTGTGCAAATGCATCGTTTATATCTGCAGGACTCACATTTGGGTAAACCTACACTAACCGCCATTCCCATGGTCCTCTCGATCTCAAACTACCAGACCTTGATTTTCATTAGCAAATTCGATTTGCAATGCTACTCAGTCTAACGGAATGCGAGTTACAAACCAGCCTCAATGTTGGTTAACTTCTCTGAGAGGCATTTAGATTTGTTTGTTTGTTTGTTGTTTACCGCTGCACTCAGCAATATTCCAGCTATATGACGGCAGTTTGTAAATAATCAAGTCTGAACCAGAAAAATCCAGAGATTGACATCATGATTGATCCATGCAATTGGGATTGATGACATGCTTCAACCAAGTCAGCGAACCTGACCATCCAATCCCATTAGTTGCCTCTTAAGACAAGCATAGTCGCCTTTTATGTGAAGCATGGGTTGCTGAAGGCCTATTCTACCCAGATCTTCACGGGTCGAGAGCCATTTAGAAGTTGGACTTCTTTATAACAATATTTTGTTTATATTACAGGCTTCACCGGCCAATATGTTTTACCCTTCTGCGTACATAACAGGCTTCTCCACTCCAGCAGTGTAACTGCATCTTAAACCTACTCAACTGTATAAACTCTGCCTCCTATCCTGTATATATACTTGTCAACCATACTCTGTACATCACTAGCTTGATAACGGTGTTAGAACCTACACAGAAACGTCCCTCCTAATGGTAATAAAGAAGTTGTTCATCCATATATGTTATCCTTACACAATGTTGGTTGGCGATATCAGCAACATGGTAATATGAGTTACCTCCCATACCCATCTCCTTATCTCAACGTCCGATTGGTCGGTAAAATGTTAAACAAGGTTAAACAAGATAAAAGCTCTAGTAGATCTGGTAAAAGCTCAAGAAGACATGGTAAAAGCTCGAGTAGATAAGGCAAAAGCTCGAGTAGACATGGTATAAGCTCTAGTAGATAAGGTAAAAGCTCAAGTAGACATGGTAGAAGCTTGTGTAGACATGGTAAAAGTTCTAGTAGACAGGGTATAAGCTTGAGTAGACATGGTAAAAGTCACTACATTATTCTATTTGGTATCATAAAGTTATAAAAGGTTTCTTACCTTGAAATATACAATAATAGCAGCTATTAGTACTCCAACGCTCTGCAGTAGATCCCCTACCACATGGACAAATGCAGCTCTCACGTTGATATTACTGTCCTTTTTCTTGGACTCCTGTGTCTCAGTATGTGCCTCATGATTTGCTTCAGTGATGCTGCCATACCTCGGTCGACTGTGTGAATGGTCACTGTGATCAGTGAGGGTACCATAATCAAACCCTCGGTCTGGCTTGCTGGCATGACTGTGGGAGTGACCGTGAGAGTGAGCGTGTGACATCCCACCATGGGAGTGACCGTGTCCACTTTGATGAAGGGTGACGCCAAGGCTGAAGGAGAAGATCGGTCACTCAAACAACATCATTTCAAACAACAGTTTCTGAAACAACAGTATCAGAAGCAAGCAATGGAAACAGTGGTATAGGAAACATCAGCATCTGAAAAAGCAGTTTTGAGAAACAACAGCTTTGATTCAGAGAGTTTCTGAAGCAACAGCATCTGAAACAACTGCATCGGACACAAAAGCTTCAGAAACAACATCAATGGAAACAATATCAAAAATACATTATTTGAAACAATAATAATAAGTGCTTGATGCTGACCAAAATTTGTCAGTGGTCGAATGTAGCACCCCAAAAAACTCTACTGGTCCTGTTGGATCTCTACTGGACACTATGATGCTTAGAGTTTAGACTTGATCTATAGCTGATTTCTAAAGTCGTACAAACTTAAATTACTTTGATCGTCCACAAAACAACACTAGACCACCAGATCACCATTTATTAGAATCTTACTGGTCCTCCACAAAATATACTATACTCGGACCAGTGGACCAGCGTTAGTGTCGAGCACTGCGGTATAAGGTCATGTTTCTGAGTTGATTGACACACAGCTTACAAAATACTTAGAGTGGGGTTAATATAAAAATGGACCATGAAAATCATCCACGGAATTCAAGTGAAATATGAAAGTCTATATAAAGCACACCAGTAGTTCATGTTCCCTGCACCATTGTGGACATGAAGACACCACTGTTGATGTAATACAAACATAATTGTTAAAGTACCATGTAATGAATGAGTGAGTGAGTTGGGTTTAACGCCGCTTTTAACAGTATTTGAATTATATCATAGCATGTCAGCTTAATGTAAGAGGGAAGACCAGAGTGACGCAGGTCTCAGACATTTACCTCTTCGGTGAAACCCATCAGCACGGGTATGGTGCTGACAAACCTAGAAACATAATCGTGTCGAACGGGGATTAGAACCCACAATCATAGGTTTCTGGTGTGCCCAAGGGACTCAACTCTGCACAACCAATCGCGGCGCCTTAGACGACTGGGCCGCCTGTTTCCCCTCATGTTCTCAGTAAAGTATTCATGTTGTATTCATGTATGTCAAGATCGGTTGATAACTTATAATGTAAAAGTAAAAACTTACACAACATTAAAGAAGACACCACAAGCAGCTGTTATAAGCATGATTTCAGCATCAATGGTGTAGTTGTCCTCCACGATGCGGAGTCCAGCCGAGTAGCACAGGATGCCAGTCAGCACCCACAGCAGCAGGATCGACACCAGCGCCCCGAGCACCTCTGTAACAGACAGGTCAATATTAGGACACCATCGCCCCGAGCACCTCTGTAACAGACAGGTCAATATAAGGACACAGACAAGGCAATATTAGGACACCATCGCCCCGAGCACCTCTGTAACAGACAGGTCAATATTAGGACACCAGCGCCCCGAGTACCTCTGCAACAGACAGGGCTATATTAGGACACAGACAAGGCAATATTAGGACACCATCGCCCTGAGCACCTCTGCAACAGACGGGGCGATATTAGGACACAGACAAGGCAATATTAGGACACCAGCGCCCCGAGCACCTCTGCAACAGACAGGTCATTACTAGGACACCAGCGCCCCGAGCACCTGTGCAACAGACAGGTCATTATTAGGACACCAGTGCCCCGAGCACCTCTGTAACAGACAGGTCATTATTAGGACACCAGCGCCCCGAGCACCTCTGTAACAGACAGGTCATTATTAGGACACCAGCGCCCCGAGCACCTCTGTAACAGACAGGTCAATAATAGGACACCAGCGCCCCAAGCAGAAACAGGAAGAACTATTTTGAGGAAACACTACCATTTTGCGCTACTTACCAGCTCTGTACCAGCCAAAGCTGAGTTTCTTAGTGGACCTCCTTGTGCCGAGGTACAGGGCTAGCAGTGAGATCATGAAGCTGGCAAAGTCTGTCAGGAGGTGGGCCCCGTCGGAGATCAGGGCCAGACTGTGGGCCAGGAAACCACCTAAAACCAAGAGGATATCAATACGTTTAGGCCGCATTCAACGGTAAAATCAAAATAATGTCAGCTTAATGTATGAGAAAAACTCTAAGTAATGAAAGTCTTAGATGTATTTACCAATTTCAGGTTGGAGAAAGTTTAGGTTTTTTTAAATCAAACACTAAAGGAGTTTGTGGCACTATATGATTTATAATGGCATGAATCACAAAAGTGAACTTGGTGTGGAATTCCGCAGATCCCCAGAAATTCTCATTCTTCCAATTTAGTGAGACCCACGAGCATGAATATAGTACTGACAAACCTAGAAACATTATCAGTTCAAAATCTAGCATTTTAACCTACGATCATAGGTTTCTGACACTCCATTGTTTGTTTGATTGGTTTTTAATGCCACACTCAGCAATATTCTATAATAGTCTGTAAATAATCAAGTCTGGACCAGACAATCCAGTGATTGACATCATGAGCATCGATCCGTGCAATTGGGATGCGATGACAAGCATCAACCAAGTGAGCGAGCCTGACCACCCGATCCCGTTAGTTGATTCTTACGACAAGCATCGTAGCCTTTTACGGCAAGCATGGGTTGCTGAAGCCCTGAATAGTTTCAACTTCAGAGTACAGAATTGTGACAATTTGTCTGGTGTTGTCCAATGAACAGGTACCTCAATTAGATCATCCTCTGGCATTGGCATACACGCTCACATCACAACATATACATAGTGACATTTACAGTTGCACCTGCTGACAAATATACACACATGAACAAGTGCGTTCACATGACAAGTAACTCACGAATGTATATTTACACACAATGTAAAGAAGTGCATGTGAATTGGGTATTAGAATACAGGGCCACCTGTCCCCAAGCATATTACTAAGGCAAGGGAGTTAACTGACTATGAAAGTCCAGTTTCCACCCTTGCTGAACTAGGCTGGAATTATGGAGATATATTTTAGCTGGTATAACGAGTATATGCATAGTCCAATCAAAATCGCGTAATGAAATCGACATCTGGTTCGTCAACTGCCAAGCAGCTTTTGGTCAATTGCAGGATTTGCAAAGCATGTGTACCGAAAACTTTGCGTCAACAGATATTTTCCAAATCTTTTCATGCTTTTAATCAAGGTGCTCACGTGATTTGATTGTGATTTTGCAAAGTAAGACCTGTTTTATTACAATAAAAATCTTGATTATCGATCACATCATCTTGTCTGGGCGAAGCCATTATATTTGAAACAAATACAAGTCAATAGGAGGGACATAGAAGGGACATAGTTCGGCAAGGCTGGAAACTAGACTTCAGTCAGTTAACTCCCTTGATTCAGGAAGATGATTCCCACGGTGGACTATCCCAGCAGAGAGACTGGACATGACATCATGACACATTCTGGGGATGTCATGATACAACTGAGGACGTCATATGCTTCTGTGAAAACTGAAACCTCATTGTCAGCAGAATGAAAAATACCCAAATAATGTTTTTTCTGATCAACATTGATATAAGTTAATACATTGTGAATGCCATATCCATATGCCAAGACACACCATATTTGTTTAAATTTTGGGATTGAGAAAATATAGATATTTCTCAAGAAAAGTATTCATTGTTCTTATGCATTGAAAAGTCCAGAATTTAAAATCCCATACAACAATTCAGAATGCAGCACACCGTTGTTTGACAAGGATTCTTACCGGCAATCTCTCCTATCATGAAAAGAAGACATAGCACACTGGCTATGATAAGTTTCCGCCGAGCGCTCTTATCTACTTTCCCCAACTCTGTATCATCATGACAATGATTTCCTGCACAAATACAACAGAGAACAGGAAATAATAACAACAATATTAACAACAACAATAATAATAATAACAATATTTTAAACAAATATTTGGTATGTAACTTTCACCAAGAACTGCGTCAAGTCTTGTGAATGTTAGTTTACTCAAGTTGACCAAGCAGTCAAGACAGTTAAGGTGTATGATGACCACCTTGTCAAACCACCCTAAAATTAAGAGCTACAACGCGCTGCTCATCAAAGTGTCAGATTCACATGTGGTGTCTACCCTGAACGCAGCAGTATGCAGTCAGTATGCAGTCAGTATGCAGTCAGTATTCGGTGTCGTTTGCCAATAAATGAGATCGCTTTATGACATACATTTTAAAGGATAGGCAACCTCTAAATATTTTTGTCAGGGGACATCACTTGCATTATTTGGAAGTTAATTAATTTCATGAGTTGCAGTACATTTCTTACCAGATGATGAGTAAGAATTCGTCAGAGGGCCATGGTCAGCTGATTGCGGTGTCGAGTTTCTGCAAAAAGATAAGACATTTAAACACGATATTCATTGAAAGTTGGAAAAATATTTGCTCCTACTATTTTGTACCATTGTTCTTTGAAATTTAAGTCATCAAAAGCAAACCCTAGGATATCTAATTCACATTAAAGCACTGTAGCTCACCTGGTTATACATTAAATTAACAAAAACACATCTTAATGTCACTGCCAGTCAGTTACAGTCAATGTGGTCAGCAGGAATGAGTGAGTGAGTATGGTTTTACGCTGCTTTTAGCAACATTCCAGCAATATCAGGGCAGGGGAAACCAGAAATGGGCTTCACACATTGTACCCATGTCAGGAATCGAACACGGTCTTTGGCGTGACGAGTAAACGCTTAACCACAAGGCTACCCGACCGCCCCTAGCAGGAATGAAATGCTACCATACACTGTGTAGTCTTCTGGAGTTTTTAAATAGATCTCCCATATTTGACAGGCATAAATTTGAACAGAAACAGCAAGTCATGCCACAAGGTGTGAAGGCGAGCAGTACAATGTATATGATGCTTATTGCAATGCTTCATATATAATGACGAACGATGATGCCATGGTCAGCATGACATTTTGCATACCTCAAGTGCTCCATCACGTCCAGGGAGAATAGCACAGAGAATAGCCCTCTGTATACTGCAGAGTATGGGGACAAGAGAAGTTCTTCAGGGAAGTATTTGTAACATTGTGTGATCCCTCTCAATGCTGATGAGGAAACAGCTCTGCGCTTGTTACACGTTATAAAAGTTTTACTTTCCATTTCCTTGAACATGCACCTGGTCAGGTGATGAGACATGGTATGCATCATGTAGAAAGTGATGATACTCTCAATTATTTTCCCGTGTAGAAATGTGATCATGCAATTCAAGAAGAGCAGTCATTGCTCACCAATACGACCATACTTGGGTTTATTATTTGTTTACATGTATGGTTTTCAAAAGTTGGAAAGAGAGAAATAACACCCAAATTGAAAGAAACATGGATTTGGGATGTTTAGAGTGATCACCGATACACGTTGTCTGTAGGGTGGAATAAACTTGTTGCTTGGACTGTTTTTTTATCATGACAAGTCAAAGAGTTACTTCCCCTTAAAATGTGTGCGGGGCTGTTTGTACTCGTCCAGACTAATGCTGGTTTTACATCAGACAAATAAATCAACACATACATTCACTGCAGGCCATAAGGACCCATACAAATTTGAAACTATGGGACCAATAAGAGAACTACCTGCCACGGGCCTAAGGGCAGGCGCTTATTTTGAACACTGCCCACTGAGGCACAGTATACTCCGAGCCGACCAGTCCTTGTTTAATTCCCCTAATGCTTAGCACCAGACAGGGAAACAGCAGGTATGTACCATCTTTCCAAGTCTTCTGGTATCACGTGGCCAGAGATTGAACCATCCACAACCTGCTCTCCGGGCAAACTCTCTATCCACTAGACCATGGAGGTGCTCTGTAGATGTCAACCATGATAAGGGACCATTTATTTTAGGGGTGGGTGGGTCTGATGGAATCAGGGGAGGACCACTAAAAATGATGACAGTCTTTAGGGGAGTGTCATAAAAAATAATTGTCAGATTGTGTCATAGAGTTAAAGATGGGATTTTTATGAGATTATGTGGGTTTGTATCACAGATGGGACTCAACCCCAAAAGTACTAGAATCTGTACTTTACTAAGAAAGTGTTATCCCAAATATGACATTTGTTATATTAGGAGATTGTTAATTTTTCTTAATTTATTTTCATGTGACAAGACTATCAGATTTTTAAAAAGAATATTCTTGTTTAGTTTTCTTTTTTTGCATAAGCCCGTCCTACCCTCTAAAAAATATAGAAATAAATTGAACTTATTTTGAACATGTTAAACATGTCAAGATTGTCATTAACTTTTACTGAATCCCATTGTTATTGAGGAAATTCACCTCAACATGCTCAAGTAAACCCCAACAGCATCTATCTTTTTTATTTAATTGCTTCCTGTACCTTGGCCAAGAAATTCAGTAAACAAATCAATGATCAATGGCCTAACTTAGACAAGTGCCTGCGCGGCCACCTCATCGGGATTCAGCTGTATCAAGCTGCATGACTTGGCACCTGAAACTGACACACTTGACTGGGAGTGGCAACAAGTGAGCTTTCTAATCAGCCAATCAGCACCATGACCTCTACAAGTCAGCATAGGTAAAAGTCATTCTTATAGTTACCAGAGTAAAATTTAGGTGTGCCCATATGCGATATAGAATCTATGCACCTGGTGGAATGGGCGTTATCAACAGGTCTATTTTGAACCTCCAAAATTAATCTATGCAAAACTTTTCAGAAAATTTCCCCACCTCGTAAACGACTATTTAGCAAAAACATAACAATATGTAGCATTACAAGCTGATAGCACTATTATTCAGATCGGCTAAACCTGATAAAAAGATGGCCTTGGAAGAGGTGGGTTCACAAGCATATCAACCTTGAAGTGCCTAGTAGCTCCGTGGTTTCATCTGACACACCACAGTGACAGACGACGGATGTACAGCGATGTGGTGTCCTCGGGAAGGTGTCACTATCGTCATCGCTGCTGTCCTCCGGATCCTGAATAGAAGGGTTTGTCCTAGAAACGGCCGTGTCAAGACTGGACATTGTTTACACTGTGTGGAGAAGAGTGCCTAGATGAGCATGTCGCTACATATTGAACAACTGCCAGCGAAGATAACAATCACTGAATCAGGTCATCAGAGTCAATTTAATACGGATATAAGACAGGACAGATCATGTGCGAGTTTGTCAGATTTCTGTCAAGCTCCCCACAGTGATAGCGTACCGCTGCAACCAGTCACAGCTCGGAGCTCCCCACAAACGTACGATACCGGGAGCGTAACGAAGGTGTCACGCACTGGAAGGAGCATGGGGTTGTTTCAAGCTCCTCACAGCGACAGCGTAAGGAAGATGTCACGCGCTGAAAAGGAGCTTGGGAGGCTCTAGAGAGGTGAGGTGAGGTGAGGTGAAATTGAGTTTAACCTCGCGTCCAAGATTATGGCATTCATATAGTGCACGTGTGTGTGCTTGTAAGAGTCCTGACTGATGCCGAGTTATCGTGCTAGCCCTCTGAGATACCATGCCGCAAATTAACACACCACTCAAACACAGTATACTGACTCCGAGCCGACCATGCAGTCCTTGTTTTAGCCCCTTAATGCCGAGCGCCAGACAGGGTAACGTTTACCACTTCGATGAAAACCACCGGTATGACGCGACCGGGGGTCGAACCCCGGGCCTTCCGCTCCCCGGGCGGACGCTCGATCTACCACTAGACCACAGAGGCGGTCGGAAATTACTCTAACAGTTGGGGTATTAGTGAATCCCTCGTAGTAAATCTGAGAATGTTTTCCTGTCAACAGCAAAATCTACTACTACTGCTAGTAGTAGTAATCTAGTGATCACTGATACTACGACTAGTAGTCTATCACTGATACTACGACTAGGGATATCCTCATAATCTGGAATGTCTTACCATAGTCTGAACGCAATCGTATAGGTTCGTAACAGAGTCTTACGGATCGGGAAAGGTCCAGAGAGGTCGCCCTAGCACTCCCTGCAGTTTGGTGCATCCCGTAACATTCTTGAAATGTTTTGCATTGTGTCGTCTGGACGGTGTCCTGTGGATCGGGACGCTGTCGTGATGAACGGGCATGAATTATTCTTGGCGATTGAGTCCAGATACTGCGTCCATATCTTGCCGAATGCGAACCGTCTCTGTTGGTTCACTGTTCGGTCACTGGCGGATCTCTGTCGGATCGCATTCGGGAGAATCGAGACGCTGTCGGGACAGATTCGGTCGTTTTGTACCATGCGGAAGATACAAATGGGATCAGATTCGGATTGACAATCGGGACGAATTCGGCTGGAAACGGCTGAATCGGGACGCTTCCTGAACAATATCTGATTGTTTGTGAATTTCCCGCCACGAATCACAGATTCTTGACCAGACTTTTGACAAATTTTAATTGGGAAAGGTCCTATTAAGGACGGCAGTAAAAAATCCTGAATGTGTGACTGAGCCCTTACATAGCACTTCCAAGTCATATCCACAATCAGGACGTACATTTGCTACACGTGTCGGAATAAAGAATTCCATACAGGCCCTAACGCTTATATATAACACACGTGCGATATCCATGGACTCCCTGGTGCTCAGGCAATACCGCAGCAGGAAATGGACAATGTTGGTGTCTGCTGTAAACTAAACCACTTAATTTGTACGCAATATATGCCATGTGTAGGCCTATACCGATGGCGATCGTGATCAGCTTATGGTTATTATGCAAAGTATGATAAGCTAACCTTTTACCGATACTACGACTAGTATTCTTTCTACTACTACTACTACTACTACTACTACTACTACTACTACTACCACGAAAACAACTAACTATATTGATACAACTATGACTATTACAACTGACACTACGACTAGTAGTCTATCACTGATACTACGACTACTAGTCTATCACTGATACTACGACTACTAGTCTATCACTAATACTACGACTGCTAGTCTATCACTGATACTACGACTACGACTACTGATACTACAATGAGTGAGTGAGTTGTGTTTAACGCCGCTTTTAACAGTATTCCAGTTAGGCAGCTTAATGTGGGAGGAAAGCCCGAAGTGATGCAGGTTTCAGACGTTTACCACTTCGGTAAAAACCACGGGCACGGGTGTGGTGCTGTCAAACCTAGAAATACAATAGGGGCGAACCGGGATTCGAACCCACAATCAAAGATTGTCAATCAAGTTGTCATGGTCTGTTGGTTTGATACTTCTTCTTGGGCGGCATCAAACTACCTGATCGAAACTGGGTGATTGTGAGCTTGCTCCGCCCACAGTATCTCAATGAATTTGCACAACTGGATTGCTACGATCTTAGTGCTAAGATGATCGTAACTCCAAAACTTTCACATAGGCTTACAATAGTTGTAGCACTAAGATCTCTTTGTGCAAGTTCCTTTCAGGTCTGAATGTCACCTCTCGAGACGATTTGTTGTTTGTAGACCAGGTGGGTGGACATGGTTGGCGCCGACCCACTGCCATGTGACATTATTTTGCTTCGTGACAAAGTCATCTTTGGTTTGAATGGTGGTTGGCCATTCTCCAATCTCATTAAAATCAGATCTTAGTTCTCGCTACCGCTGAACAAAGATCTGAGGACATCCCATCACATGCAGGTCCTTTTCCCGACCAATCAGAGCGTCGCTTACCAGATTGGGAAAGTACAATCCCGAAAAGATTAAACACGAGGGATTCAGAACGACAGTTACCGGCTGTACGACTGGTTCCGTCAGAATCCTTTTCTATCTCTCGCTTCAGTAAGATAAACATCTGAAACGGAAGAGATTTTCCACAGGCCCTGGTAGTACCCTTATACAATCTTGGCAATCTATTAGCGATTCCCGAATATTCCAGTCTGGAATGGAAGTCGCCAGTTTGAAACTTGTGCCGCGGGGCCTATACCGACACTGTTTGTTCAACCGGACGTGTTGGGTGCATGCAGCAAGCATGTTTGACACACATTATGTCATTGTTGTGAGACGTTAAATCGTCTGTTCTCACCCACCACTGCAGGCTCATGACAATGGTCGCAGCATTACAGGATAACAATGAAGTAATATGTTTATTCGGACATAAAATATGACAAAACTGGTATTTCTAGTTAGATCAATGGTCGCGTGATTGTGTGTTTAATGGGAAATTATGGTGAAAAACCTGGTGCCAAAATGATGGTTGACATATATATATAAATATTTCATGACTTGGCGCTATTGTTTCCTTTTACGTACGCTTCTTCTCTCACTCCTCTAGGTTATCTTACCACAAGCATCTCGTGCGCATGCCTGGAGTGTGACCTGCACGCGTTTTGACGCGCCACAGCCGAGGAGACACCTCCCTCATCCCTCGACTGTATATCAATTAATGTTGCTATTTATATCTTTTACGGATAATTAACCGTTTTAACCCATCTTCACTGCCTTAGTCCACTTCATTACATCGTCGGCCAGACCCCCAACACCACTATATAAAAGCGACTGCTGATACTACTATAACTACAACTACTGATACTGCTATAACTACAACTACTGATACTGCTATAACTACAACTACTGATACTGCTATAACAACTACTTCTGATACAACTATAACTACAACTACTGATACTGCTATAACAACAACTACTGATACTGCTATAACAACAACTACTGATACTGCTATATAACAACTACTGATACTGCTATAACAACAACTACTGATACTGCTATAACAACTACTTCTGATACAACTATAACTACAACTACTGATACTGCTATAACAACAACTACTGATACTGCTATAACAACAACTACTGATACTGCTATATAACAACTACTGATACTGCTATAACAACTACTTCTGATACAACTATAACTACAACTACTGATACTGCTATAACAACAACTACTGATACTGCTATAACAACAACAACTACTGATACTGCTATATAACAACTACTGATACTACTATAACTACAACTACTGATACAACTATAACTACAACTACTGATACTACTCTAACTACAACTACTGATACTGCTATAACAACAACTACTGATACTGCTATAACAACTACTGATACTACTATAACTACAACTACTGATACAACTATAACTACAACTACTGATACTGCTATAACAACAACTACTGGTACTGCTATAACAACAACTTCTGGTACTGCTATAACAACAACTACTGATACTGCTATAACTACAACTACTAATACTACTATAACTACAACTACTGATACTACTATAACTACAACTACTGATACTACTATAACTACAACTACTGATACTACTATAACTACAACTACTGACACTGCTTTAACTACAACTACTGACACTACTCTAACTACAACTACTGACACTACTATAACTACAACTACTGATACTACTCTAACTACAACCACTGACACTACTATAACTACAACTACTGATACTACTATAACTACAACTACTGATACTGCTATAACTACAACTACTGATACTGCTACAACTGCAACTACTGATACTACCGTAACTACACCAGTGAATATAAAACGTCAACGCCAGCATCCGTAGGTTAAGGCGATACAGCGATGTCTCCTCTCGGCCACCATACCTTCTCGTCTCGTCTCCATCTTCCCGAGGCAAAGGAGTTAACTGACTTTAAAAGTTCCGTGGAAACTGGACTTTTACATGCCGTTCACTCCCTTGCCTCGGAACGATGCTAGTAAACAGCTGTCTCGATGAGCCATTCATGAAAATGGTTTGGGTTTACCTTGTGTATATTGACCGCATATTTCAATCTGCCATAACAAACGTTATTATAATACTATTAAATACACATAAACACAATCCGATGTTATACCACGATAACATCACTGATGATAAAAGTGGCATCGAGGTTTAAATTATGATAACATTATTTGATTTGATGGTTTATGATTAAATAAGTAATAAATTGCATTATCATAAGATGACAGAAGAAAAAAACAGGAAAGCCGCTGTGGTTTTATATAGATAACTGTCAGTGTATAATATAGTGTAAATGTGTCTATGCTTAGAAAGACTCCATACTGCTTCCATACTGTGTGCGTATTTGTGTGGTATGTGTATGTGTATGTGTATGTGTGTATGTGTGTTTGTGTATGCGTATGTGTGTGTGTGTATGTGTGTATGTGTGTTTGTGTAGCTGTTTATATTAATCAGAACGTATGCCAGTTTTATAGTGCTAGCCGCAGTTTAACATGGATACCCCACTCAGACACAGTATACTGACTCCAAGCTGACCACTCGTTGTTGTAGCCCTTTAATGCCAGACAGGGAAACAACAAGTACCATCTCTTAACGTCTTTTGGTATGACGCTACTACTGGTACAACTATAACTACAACTACTGATACTAACGACAAGAATGAGTTGCTGAAGACCACTTCTAGCTCCAAGGCAACATATATATGCTTAATATATTGTGCTTTTTCCGGCCTGTATTTTTGGGAGTCTGGTCGTCAATTTTCATACATGAATTCAACTGCCAGTTTGGAATTGCAAAATATTATGGACTTTCCAGTCCACTGTCTTTTATGAAGAAATTGATCACTATCATGAAACTCTGTAAACTTATGCATACCACATATATGCGCTGGACGATTTATAGAAAATGGATGAGAGACTAATTCTTTTAAAATGTCGCAGTCACACAAGTTCAGCAATATCACAGCGCCCTATAATGTATCGAGTCTGGACCAGACAAACCAGTGACTGGAAGCATGAACATCGGAGCAGAATGGCACGCAATCAGCCAAGTCAAAAACAGTTCATTCGGCTCTGTCGATACCATATACATTTTTCTTCACACAAAAGGAAATATACCTCTTGATATAACATCAATGCCAGAGAATACTCAGTCTCGATTTTCGGCCGAAACATTCCATTGAGCTCAAAATGCAAAATAGTGGTGAAAATAATATGAATGGATCACAGAAAGTCAATGATGACACCAGGTGTTCGCGAATAGGGTACGCACGTCCTACCGGAAATGGGATGTCCTCAGATCTCTGTTTAGCGGTAGCGAGAACTAAGATCTGACTTCAGTGAGATTGCATACTGACATAGAGGGTACCTCAACCAATGTCACCCGCGGGACGAGTGGACAACGACCGCACACCTAATCATAAACTGGGCGGCAAAAGAAAGTGTAGGTCGAGTTCCATGATCGATAAAAAAATAACAAGAGGGGAGGGGTAACAAATGATTGATCAACCACAGTTTGAATGAAATTGTGCAATCACAGGTAATGTAAGCTCAAGATAAACAATGGTGGGGTAAGAAATTTCATTTTCAAAAGTTGTCTGAAATGTTACCAAAAAATTGGCAGACACACTACAAGTTCATTGTCGACACAGTTGCCTTCAATAGCGTGTATGACCTCCAGCTGCCTCAATGCATGCTGTGATACGCCGCCTCATCGATGACGTCAGTCTTCTGATGACGTGGACTGGAATCCGTCTCTCGTCACTCGTCTCTCAGGGTCCGTTGACGGGTGGCTGATGGCGTGCTCTAATCTGTCTGTCAAGATGGTCCCACAGATGTTCAATAGGATTCATGTCGGGTGAGTGGGCAGGCCAGGGCAAAACGTCAACGTTCTGCTGGTTTAGAAAGTTCCGAGTCAGTCTTGCAGTATGAGGCCTTGCATTGTCGTGTTGAAACAATGTCCCCTGCTGTTGGTTTTGTAAGAACGGAAGCACAACTGGCTTCAACACTTGGTCTCTGTACTGTACAGCGTTCACGTTTCCCTGTATAATTACCAAATCAATCTTCTGATCTCCACAAATACCGCCCCACACCATGACACCTCCCCCGCCGAATGGATGGACCTCTCGAATACACGCCGGAGCCAAACGTTCCCCTCTGCGTCGATAAACTCGTTCTCTGCCGTCATTTCGAAACAAGTTAAACCGACTTTCATCAGTAAACAGCACTCGAAGACAATTTCTCACTTGCCAGCGTCGAACCTGCCTCGCCCATCGCAGTCCCAGGCGTCGATGTTGAGCAGTCAGTACCATTCCTCGGACAGGACGATACGCTCGGATTCCAGCAGCACGAAGTCGTCGTAGTAATGTACGTTGGATAATGGGATGTCCCAACGCTATTGTTGCCGTCGCCGTCGCCGTTACGAATCTGTTTCGCAGGTGCATTAACCGTATCTGACCGTCTTCTAGTGGTGTTGTCACTCGGGGTCGTCCGGTTCTAGGCATGTCCTGTGTCCCCCCTGTCTGCCTGTGCCGTTGAATCAGCCTGGCTACGGTCAAAGGTGTACGACCAAACCTTCTGGCAATTTGGACCTGTGTTGCCCCCATTTCGGCCATACCGATGGCTCTCTCTCTGCTCCTGTGACAGTCGTGGCATTTCTTTTGTGTGCTTTCATAACGTGTGGTTATACCCTGCAGACGAACGCATTTATACAGCTAACATGCACATGCAGTTTATGTCAAAGGCGGGAAGCCTGTTTCACCATTTTTTTGTCACCGCACGAGTGCCGTCAAAGAGGGCGAGTTCGGGTGAGGTGTTTTTGGTACCTGTTGCTGGGCAGTCATATTCCCAATACCCACTTTCCACTAGTTATCGGTGTTTTTAGGAAAATTACAAATTGCCAACCTATACTTTCTTTTGCCGCTTAGTTTAATGCAGGTATGTTTTATGCATGCATGCTTAGGTCCAAATCTGTAAGAATATCACAATTAGGCATTTATCCACTTGGTTCAAAAACGACAGAAAACAAACTTAGAGTTGTTGCCCCGAGATCTATTTCATTCAGAAAATATCGTAAATATCCGGAGAATGACGTTTTACATAATTAATTCGAGATACAAAATTGAAGTTGGTTTGTTGCAAAAGTAATTCCAACAGTTCGTCAATTTGAGCAGAGAACATAAGACATGTACGCTACATGTTATCAGGATACAAAGAAAATAATAAAATGCGTCACAGCTAATCAGAATCCGACATTCGTGTGTCAGGTAAGATAAACAAACACGCATACATGAATAATAACCCATGACATCAGCTTCAACTTGTTGTCCAGCCAGCATCGAACATATATCGATTTAGCCGTATTTCGAGTGAGTGAGTGAGTGAGTATGGTTTTACGCCGCTTTTAGCAATATTCCAGCAATATCACGGCGGGGGACACCACAAATGGGTTTCACACATTCTACCCATGTCGGGAATCGAACCCGGGTCTTCGGCCTAAGGAGCGAACGCTTTAACCACTAGGATACTCGACCAGCCGTATTTCGAGACAAGGGGGATGTCGATATGATGCCATATTACAATAACACTTAGTTTGGGATATAAACACATCGTCATGAACAATGTATCAAGTTAAGTGTATTCATGTTGACAAACTTTCAGTGAATGACGAGTCATTTGAAGTTTCGACACGAGTTCATTACTTTTCCGTCCGGTCCACGTTGATATATACAGGCTCATCGTGTTCAAACGTGCAGTTTAGATTTCACATCAACGCCTACTAACAATACTGCGAAACAATATTGCGACAGAGATAACCTTTGAACCTGACCTGCTTGATAATGTGACCTTAGCAACTTCGAGAAAGTGGCGGCTCAAGACGCGTGTACCAAGTTGTTGAGCAAAACTAGGAAATCAAATCTATGGAATACTGTCAGGGACCTTCTCGAAATCTCCATAATACCCATGTTAATCTGATGTTAGACAAGTGATCACACTTTCTCTGTGTGGCCTCGTCAACATAAATAAATAACGTTTACGATCGTTCGTGAGCGTGAACGTCAGTCCGTGAGTGTGCAACAATTTTCCCCAAGACCATGTAAACGGGCATCCGTGTTATAGCGAGGTACGTGACGAGGGCTACGAAAAATGGACCTGACACATTGTACCCATGTGGGAATCGAACCCGGGTTTCGACTTTAACTTCTTGGCTACCAAGCCACATTACATATGTTATTAAAATTTAATTATGAAGAAGACAAGGGTCTTGTTAACTGTTACTGATACTGGTGCTTTTTGTAATGATTATAGTGGCTATGGCGCTGATGCTCTACATATACAGTAAACTACGGTTATAACGAACTCAAAGGGACTACTATTTTTAGTTCGTTATAACCGTAGTTCGTTATAAGCATATATACAGCATAACTACCGCAAATAGTCGGGACTAAGAAGTAAGTTCGTTATATCCGTCAGCTCGTTATAAGCGTGTTCGTTATAACCGTAGTTTACTGTACTGTACTGTATAGTGATTTCTATTTGTACAAAGTGATGTATAGCGCCACATGTACAATGTCCAGGATCTACGCTACACAATATCTCCTCGGTAATTTACATATTTTTTTACGGAGCGTTCATTAATAAGATCATATCTATTTACTTCACGTTATTTAATAAGACCTGAACAGTTACCCTATAATTATGACCAGCCCCAACACTAAACTAGCAACGGACGTGCTGTCATGTGTGTGAAACATGTGGATATATACAATTATTATCTAGCTTTTAATACATGACCCCAGTGACATAGATATCACAACACTATCATAGTGACCTCTGTGTGTTTGAGGTTTAAACATGATAAAAGTAAACAGACAGCTAGTTAGGACTTAATGACAATACCTTACCCTAATTCCAGAGTCTGGATCGTCGTTCCAATCTTTTCCATATCGCTGATAGAGAGATTCAACTTCCTCTGAACTTTTCATACAGAGTATCAGCTGTATTCCGCCGATTGGGCATATTTTATAGGGATATTCACACGGCACGAATGTAGAATTGCACACGAATCGAAACTGTCAACCGTTGCTTTGCTCAGTGTGTACTATCAAGAGTCAGGTGTATCCTCTTATATGTCAACATTGTAAACAAGGCAACTGTTCATAAGATTGGTTTGTCAAACTAGGGGCACTGGTGGTCAAGACATCTAATGCCGTTTTATCATGTGTGTATATTTACACTAGAAGCAAATTTGCATCATGTCTGAAGGAGGACCAAATGGACATGTGGAGTCAAGTCCCGTTAATCCGACATTGTTGGCTGCATGTGATTATGTCGGATTAACGAGTATGTCGGATAAACGAAATTAGGTAGTATGAACGTTCGTGATCGAAAATTGGACAACTACATGACAGATAACGATACGAACACGTAGGAAAATGAAAAATGAAATTCATATTGTTGAGTTACGTTGTCAGCGGAATCTAGGCATGCATGTGATTAATCCTGTTTTTTTTTTTTTAAAGGTGTAATTGTTTATTGTTAAGGAAGTTGAAATATGCAGCTACTCACCGACTCGTATTGCTTCAAATCAAGGGGCTGTGTACTTGCGGGCAGGTGACCACGGATTACGCTAATCCCTGTGTCGGATTAACGAGACTGATGAATAAGTGATTTCAGCAATTCTTTGCAAATTAGGTGTGTTGGAGTCGGAGTGCGAGACTGTCGGATTAACCGGTCTAAATAGCACTGATTTAATCGGTTCCCATCATTTGTGTCGGATAAAGCCGATTGTCACCTATTTTATTTTCTTTGTTTCTAAATGACTTAAGACATTTTTAATGTCCAAAGATTGTCCAGGTCTGTTTATTAACTCAGAAATAACACATTCCATGCTAGATTTATCTATTAAATTGTTTGCTCTTTTATATGCCGATGACACTGTCCTCGCTTCCTCCAAAACGAATCTCCAAAAAGCTATCAAGCATTTTGAATCATATCGCAAAATTTGGAACTTAACTATCAATATTGATAAAACTAAAATTTTAATATTTGGTGACAATAAAAATGATATGAGTAAAGATATTTATCTCCATGGTGTTCCTTTAGAATATGTCACTGTAATACAAATATCTTGGTGTTATATTTGATAAAAAGTGTTCTTTTAAAGCATCCATATCAATAGGCTACAAAATCCATGTATTTCGTACTACGTAAAAGCCGAAACCTTAATTTATCAATTCAATGCCAATTATATCTTTTTGACACAATGGTAAAACCAATCTTATTATATGGTTGTGAATTATGGGGGTTTTGTTAATCTAAAACAAATTGAAAATGTACATATTTGTTTCATGAGAAAATTATTGCCTGTTAAAAAGAGTACCCCTTTATGCATGCTTTACGGTGAACTAGGTAGAGTTTCGTTATCTGTTGATCTTACAACCCGCATGTTAACCTTTTGGTCGAAATTGCTTACAGATAAATCCAGCAAAATATCTTCAATCATTTACTCTATTGTATATAACATCCATAATACAGGTTTTTACAACTATGACTGGATTTCATGTATTAAAAATGTTCTAAACAATATTGGTTTAAGTTATGTATGGTTGTCACAGTCTCCTGTTTCATCTTCCTGGCTCAAAGCAACAGCTCACTCTATTTTAACTGATCATGCTAAACAAACCTGGAGCTCTGAGGTGGGGGGCGGTCGGATAGCCTAGTGGTTAAAGCGTTCGCTCGTCACGCAGAAGACCCGGGTTCGATTCCCGACATGGGTACAATGTGTGAAGCCCATTTCTGGTGTCCCCCGCCGTGATATTGCTGGAATATTCCTAAAAGCGGCGTAAAACCATACTCACTCACTCACTCACTCTGAGGTGGAAAATTAAAAAAAAGTCTATTCTCTCTTGAAACCACAATTTGAATTAGAAAATTATCTGACGTCCCTATCCCTAAATAAAGCTATCCCTCTACTTTTATTTCGTACTTCATGCCACCACTTACCAATTGAAAAAGGAAGATGGAATGGGATACCTATTTGTGAAAGAAAATGTAAACTGTGTTTTATTGATGATATTGGAGATGAATTTCACTATATTTTTAAATGTCCATATTTTACTAAAGAAAGAATTTTGTATATCCCACCTACATATTCTAAAAGACCTAATATGATTAAATTTCAAAGACTTTACACTTGTAAAGAGATATCTGCATTAAAAAACCTTAGTAAATTCTGTAAATATGTAATACAAATTGTAAAATCTTCCGGCTAACCACATATCCGCTATTATAATTTGTATTTTGCTGTCATTTTGTACCTCATATGCCGAGGATCTCGGCCTGAGCGTAATAAAGTTCTGTTCTGTTCTGTCGGATTAACGCGGGTGCAACTTTGCACTTGATGTATTATTTCATGTTGTCTTGTGAACGTTTATGACAACGCCAGAGGATGATCTAATTTATATGGAAGAAGAAGAAAATTATTTTAATTACGTGTCACACACTGTACAACAATGACAATAAAAATACACAAATAGTATGTACAGTGTCCGGCCATTATGGCCTACGAGACACGCAGGACGTCACATACATATGAGTAAAAATGAGAAATATCACAGTACATGCATATACATACATACATACATACATACATACATACATACATACATACATACATACATACATACATACATACATACATACATACATACATACATACATACATACATACATACATACATACATACATACATACATACATACATACATATATATATATATCTGTTGCTACGTCAACACCAAACACATTGTCAACAGTTCTGGATTCTGAAGTTGACGCTCTTCAGTATTAGCTAGACATCCAGAGCTAGCCGGACATTGTTTTCTTTGGTTTTCAAGGAGTCAAGATTTGTGTACAGATTAAATCAAAAACATAGTTGGTTCATGCGAAGGTTATTTTTCAGGTAACTCTCTTCTCATTCGACTTTGATTGGAAAACAACCTTTTCATGTGAAATTCGTCAAGAGACTGATGACTATGTGAATACTTTATGTACGCACCTTTATTGATTTTCGTGTGATTGCATAGTATATAAATTATACACACGTATGTATAGTTACAGATGGGCAAAATTATTGAGTCAATATTGTGCATGTGAGCGGGCTTTTATTTTCATCAGTTCGCTGCACAGAGTTGCGGCCCTTCCCTTTGTCAGACGCCTATGAGTAGAAGATTTTGTGGACGAGCCCCACTACGCATGTAATAACAATTACATGTCGCTGATGCAATGACACGAAGACAGTGTCAACTGTTTGATAAATAAACTGGTTCGATGTCGCCATGGAAGGAGCCAGAGTGAACTAGTTTTAAAAGCAGCGCGCTAAACTAGCTTAATTCCTTCGGATGACTATTCTCATGGGACCTCACAAGCCTACGAGACTATAGGCCAATTGGCCGAGCAATGTTATTACAAAATAGTTAATTGTAGTCTCGCCATTTGTACAATACAGAACATTAAGACCCGTGAAGATCCGGGGTAGAACAGGTCTTCAGCAACCCATGCCTACCGTAGAAACGACTAGGCTTGTCATCAGAGGCGACTAAAAAGAAAGGATCGGTTGGTCAGGCTCGCTGACTTGGTTGATGCATGTCATCGTATCCCAAATACTTGCTCGATGCTCATGATGTCAATCACTTGATTGTCTGGTTCAGACTCGATTACTTACAGACCGCCGTCATATAGCTGGAATTATTGCTGAGTGCGGCGTCAAACAACAAACAAACAAGCAAACAAACATAGCTTTAAAAAGAAAAGTACCATGGTACATGAAGTACAAATGCCAGAACCCAAGAACGGATTTATGAGAGGCATGTGTCATGAACAATATACACTATACAAAGTAACGATATAATATATATCAGCATATGGAGACACAAATATGACATGATTTACAGTACAGCAGTTGTATATGCTGCCTCAGAAGGTCGGTTACAACACGTGGGCGTCAGGTCGTCAAAATTTTCTCTATTGGTGTTTTTCGTTTGTTTCCTCTCATGAGGAAGTTTTGATTATGTTTTCCATATTCATAAGTAATGAATCGATGTTTAGATTCAAATATAATTCTTTTCTTATCAGGTTCGATCGACCATAGAGAGGCTGAAGATGCATCTATGCCGTCTGTTCAATGAAGGGCTTTGTACTTTGAGAGATGGTCGATTAGGTCATAGCCTTTTGGATCGAGGGCGACCTGCCTTTGATTTCGTGGAACCACTTCCAGACCACGGGACCAAGCACCAAATAACCATTTGGGAGGATGGCATGGAAGACTGAAGACGTTAATTCAGAAGGCACATCTTAACGTCTTCGGAATGCTGTCTTCTACGGCAAGCATGGGTGATTGAAGACCTATTCTACCCGGATCTTCACGGGTCGCTGATGTACTGGTGTGATGATGGGCAAGACGTTAACTCAAAGGTGACGTAAATAAAGTGACAAAACCCTTTCCACATCCAATAGAAATCTCTGTGTAAAGCAGATTCGATTGTACGGTTTCGAGCAACATCATGAGCATGGGTTTATGAATCACTATCAAATAGTAATGATGCCGGGTGTTTGCGAAATGAGCGTATCCTGCCCAATCGGTGGCACCCGTCACAAACACACGCAAAGGCATTTTCTTGAAAAAGCACGGGAAACATATGGTTTCATGGTTTCTGATGTCCTTATCTGTCCTGGTAGTTTTCATGTATATGAGCTTGGCATCTATTCTCGAAAATAATGTCCACAAACAGAATATTGTACCTTACGCGTGCTTTCGTGACATCTTATAACGTCTTTTCCTCTTACCCTTAGGGCGGTCGGGTAACTTAGTGGTTAAAGCGTTCGCTCGTCACGCCGAAGACCCGGGTTCGATTCCCGACATGGGTACAATGTGTGAAGCCCATTGCTGGTTTGCCCCGCCGTGATATTGCTGGAATATTGCTAAAAGCGGCGTAAAACATACTCACTCACTCACTCTTCTTACACTTAATCTTCTGAACGACAGAGTGTATCATAGCTTTAACTTTACATGTACATAGTACAATTATGAACAGTCACCACTACTTATGTCTTATTTTGTCACGTAGGAATATGTCCCATTTTCCCACAACCCACTTTCTGTTTGGTATTTTGTAAGAATTAGTAAGAGAAAGTTGTGATTGGGTTCCTAACATTTATCACTTAGTCTAAGGGGATATTGGAAATGAATATGAACATGTTGTCTCACTGTTGATATAATTTGAGATCTTCACAATCACCGGGTTTGACCATGTAGACATAATCTCGTTAGGGTTTGTGATTTTTACATTTGCCCAATGACCATGGTGAGTATTGTTGGGGATACTAAAGGTGACAGTTTACTATTAGAGGAAATTGGTTATGAGTGCTTATACCATGTGGATAGGACATCTTTAGGATTTTAATCCTTTCTTTCTCTGTGGGTAATCCTTTCACGTTGATGGAAGGAAGTCACTCAACCAGGTCATGACAATGGTTATGCGCAAGGCTCGGGATCGCGAAAAGATCACTTGAGGTGTTGATGGTGGCTGGACATGCAGCATACAGCATTTCCAGTGTCGACTGGCACCTCGTCTTTGTTTCACTCGGTATTAAAAACCTTGATATACAAGGCTACGGCCACCACGCCATTCACAGGTGCATTTGTCTATTTACAATGAAGTTGTTCAGCGTTCCCAGTATTTATATTCTATCTCACTGATTACTTGTTAACTGGGCACGAATAAATTTTAATATTCATATTATCATAGTTAATCAAATTGTAAATAAAACTTTAATAAAATTGTGCTACACTCTCTCGGAAAATGTATTGTCTGTGGGTAAGTTTAAATGTCAAGTCACATCAGCATTTTTTCAGTTTTATTGCGGCGAAATAATTGCCAGCTTTTTGGACTACACGTTACATGGCTGCTTTTCTATACAAGTGCTTGACTGCCTCAGTAGTTCATGATCAATTAGAATTTTTATTGTGTAAACAAATCAGTCAAGTTTGCGACAATAGATGAATAAGTTGATAAATTTGGACCGCAGTTATCGCTTAACAACTTAAGACATAGAGACAGGGAGTCGACATATAACAAAAGTTATGGTGGCACCCGTCACAAACACATGCAAAGGCATTTTCTTGAAAAAGCAAGAGTCAAGTTTGCGACTATAGATGAATAAGTTGATAAATTTGGACCGCAGTTACCGCTTAACAACTTATGACATAGAGACAGGGAGTCGACATATAACAAAAGTTATGGTCCTTTTAAGACGGTTGACAGTTAGAACGTTGGAGTAATAACTGACCAAAAATGGTAGGGTCAGTCGCTTTTGACACGTTTAAACTCACTTTAAGGCACACGACAAGTCAAAACTGGCCGCCCTTATTATGTTCTTATGTTTGACAGCGACTATGCTCGTGAATTTCAGAGATAGATATGATGTTTTACCTTGATGTTATTACAATAAGCGAAAATGTCTTTAAAGTCCACAGTTTGTTTAATAGTACAAAAATAAGTGTGTTAAAATATATCAACGTTTTCTTTCATTGAACACAATATTTGAACTGTATGGCCGTAAATAATCTAGTAACTTAAACATGTATGTATGATCTTCATATGCCACGGTCTATGGCCAGAAAAGCAAATAAAGTTGTGTCTTATGACCTCTATTATATGACGCTATCATAATGTTCTATTTCAGTCTGCCACACCAAGCGTGAATAAGCGCATATACATTTTTGTAGATATGAAACTTTCTAGTTAATTGTGGATACACTGGGCACACATACATAACAAAACCCCGTGACCGATGAATTGGTGCCTTGATATGCAACAAGAAAGACTCTTGTTTATTTCCAGGCCATCCTGATCATCGTTTACTCATGCAACATGTATGGTTAGAGGCAAGATCAAAGGCGCCGCCCAGCATTTATTAGACAACAAACAGGGTTGTAAGTTTCGCTTTGAACCACCAACCCCACCCTGCGGTAGGGGTTATGTAATCGTTGCGCACATAACTGTGTCCTGTTTACCGCGGGGGTTGATGCGACGTCAGTGTCGAATGGTTTTGTGATAGCTGTGCAAATATTCGTTGTATATCGTATATTTTTGTTACTAACTATCTCCATTTGCCTTTTTACTATTTATTCATTATGTAATATCAATAATTCATTTATGGATACCAAAGAATGAATTTATATCTCAAATTTGATTTGATTTTTATCATGAAATGTTTATTAATATAGCAAATCGGTTTTTAGATATCAATAACTGAATTCATTATCAAATAATTACTATTTATTCGTTATGTGATATCAATAATTCATTTATGGATACCAAAGAATGAATTTATATCACAAATTTGATTTGATTTTTATCATGAAATGTTTATTAATATAGCAAATCGGTTTTTAGATATCAATAACTGAATTCATTATCAAATAATTACTATTTATTCATTATGTGATATCAATAATTCATTTATGGATACCAAAGAATGAATTTATATCACAAATTTGGAAAATCGGTTTTTAGATATCTATACCTGAATTTATTATCAAATAGTTACTATTTATTCATTATGTGATATCAATATTTCATTTATGGATACCAAAGAATGAATTTATATCACAAATTTGATTTGATTTTTATCATGAAATGTTTATTAATATAGCAAATCGGTTTTTAGATATCAATAACTGAATAAATTATCAAATAATTACTATTTATTCATTATGTGATATCAATAATTCATTTATGGATACCAAAAAATGAATTTATATCACAAATTTAGCAAATCGGTTTTTAGATATCTATACCTGAATTCATTATCAAATAGTTACTATTTATTCATTATGTGATATCAATATTTCATTTATGGATACCAAAGAATGAATTTATATCACAAATTTGATTTGAATTTTATCATGAAATGTTTATTAATATAGCAAATCGGTTTTTAGATATCAATAACTGAATTCATTATCAAATAATTACTATTTATTCGTTATGTGAGATCAATAATTCATTTATGGATACCAAAGAATGAATTTATATCACAAATTTAGCAAATCGGTTTTTAGATATCTATACCTGAATTTATTATCAAATAGTTACTATTTATTCATTATGTGATATCAATATTTCATTTATGGATACCAAAGAATGAATTTATATCACAAATTTGATTTGATTTTTATCATGAAATGTTTATTAATATAGCAAATCGGTTTTTAGATATCAATAACTGAATAAATTATCAAATAATTACTATTTATTCATTATGTGATATCAATAATTCATTTATGGATACCAAAAAATGAATTTATATCACAAATTTAGCAAATCGGTTTTTAGATATCTATACCTGAATTCATTATCAAATAGTTACTATTTATTCATTATGTGATATCAATATTTCATTTATGGATACCAAAGAATGAATTTATATCACAAATTTGATTTGAATTTTATCATGAAATGTTTATTAATATAGCAAATCGGTTTTTAGATATCAATAACTGAATTCATTATCAAATAATTACTATTTATTCGTTATGTGAGATCAATAATTCATTTATGGATACCAAAGAATGAATTTATATCACAAATTTAGCAAATCGGTTTTTAGATATCTATACCTGAATTTATTATCAAATAGTTACTATTTATTCATTATGTGATATCAATAATTCATTTATGGATACCAAAGAATGAATTTTTAATTTAAATTTGATTTGAATTTTATCATGAAATGTTTATTAATATATCAAATCGGTTTTTAGATATCAATAACTGAATTTATTATCAAATAATTTTTATCATCTAAAACATCTGATATGGTATTGTATCTATAGCCTTCGTCTCCGTGAACCTTATGCCCATTTTTTATTAATTCGTGAAGATAAGTACAGTATCGTAACATTTACATATATAGTCACATTCAGATGATGTCTCTACATATAAGTAAGGGCAAA
Source organism: Haliotis cracherodii (assembly GCF_022045235.1). Classification (NCBI taxonomy): domain Eukaryota; kingdom Metazoa; phylum Mollusca; class Gastropoda; order Lepetellida; family Haliotidae; genus Haliotis; species Haliotis cracherodii. The sequence continues at coordinate 30,369,725 of NW_027266264.1, forward strand.
TTCCTGCCCATAGATCCCCACATACACCATGACACTCCATCCACCATATGGTACGACCTCCTGCACGCAACACGCCGCCGTTCGTTCACCCCTTCAGCGGTAAACACGTTATCTTCCATCAGCCTAAACATACAGAATCGACTTTCAGTGAAGACAACCCTCTGCCAGTCACGTCGTTGCCAACGTCGTACAGTCCGGGCCCATCTCAATCGCAGACGACGATGTTGCGCTGTCAATAGCTGTCCTCTGTATGGTCTAAAAGTCCCGATTCCATGAGCCCTGAGTCTCCTGGCCACTGTCTGTCGACTAACCCTGTGACCTAAGGCATTTTTCGCCGATGACGTCACTGTCAGGAAGCGATTTCGGAGGTGCAAGGTACGCAAGTACCGGTCATCATGGGGCATGGTCACCCTGTTCTTGGCCTGTCAGCGGTTCGCCCTGTCTGTCTGTAACGTTGCATCAAGTTGGTAACGGCAGCACGGGAGCAACCGAAGGTTCGTGCAATATGGGCGTGGGTGGCTCCCATCTGTACCATACCCAAGGCTCGTTCACGTTGTTCGACTCTGAGTCCTTGATGTCTGACTTGCCGTTGCAATCGTTTTAAAAAATGAGACGCCGTCATAATTCATAAATAAATTACGTTCATATTTCGTTCGTCACGATTACTCATTTCATGGTCCATTGTCCATTGTGACACGTGGACAATTACATAATCATATACATATACATAGTAAAACAACGTGGAATGATGCATGCAAGACCTTATTAAGCCGATGTGTATATATAGAGGTCTACGTGTGGTATAAAACTATTTTATATGTACTTTTTATATTATAAGTAATAAGATATACAAAAAACAAGTGTCTTTAATATAAAATGTCAATGCAAGAGAATGCCAGTCTCGATTATCCGCCGAAACAGATTCAATTGGGGTAAACGGGAAAAAAAGCTTTGAGACATTTACGACGAGAGAACATTTTAAATTAATTACCCATTTTTCCTAAAATAGCATTATTTTGATGTACAAGTTTCACTTTAACATCAGACACTGGATTACCAAAAAAATTGGTTATTCAGTTGAAGGGATTTCATCATCGATAAAATTAAAACAAAATTTACACACTCTTTCATTTGGTGTAACACTCCGGTCTGTAAGTGTAATTTTCACTGAGAATGACACGTTATCGTCAAGGCAACGTGAAGCATATTTCCAGTTATTCCAATCTCGATAAGTTTAATCGGAAATGAACAAAACAAGAAACGTATTTTGATCGGTAATCTCTCTGTTATTGTCTGCGCTGTAGATACTACACACGTGGTCGAGGAATGATCTTCTTGTCCTGAATCCATTTTGTTCATGAACGAGCATATTTTCTATCTTCAGGTATTTCACATTATCTGTGGTATGGTAAACGCTATCTTACGCAACAGTGGGGTGCACAAGCATCAAAACATCTTCAGATTTATCGAACTGATCCAGAAGGTAGAAATTTCGGAGAGAGCGAAACTAGCGCAGATTCAATTTGGAGTAGTAACGCCACCCAGGAAGGTTGTCTACAGAGAGAAGGAACAGCTTCATCGCCGTGAAAAGACACCCCTTCAGTACCTGGATGCAGTTGGTCCACTGATGATAAACAAGTGAAAATGACTGATAATCATAAATGACAATGAAATAACATAATGATTTGAATAAAAAATTGTGAACTCTACCCAGCTTCCTTTCTTGTTACATAGATGATACCATTTTACTTAAGGGTACAGGGTACTTAATACTGATGCAACCAGCCATAACGAGTGTTGTTTTAACGGGTCTGCGTTTTGGCAGGTCTACGTTTTGGGAGGATACCGGTGCAAACTACTTCCATTTTCCAAAACTGTCTGCCATGCCTGCCATTATTCATGTCCTTCGTCAAGGTGCATTCACTATTTCAAAACTATTTCATTTTCATGAAAATATCGTCACCAGCTTATGTCTTTTAGCAATATGCATTCACTTATCTATACTTTTTTCACCATATATTCCCAACCAGCTATCTTGTTTTTCAACATTAAATTCCACACACTGACATTAACCTAGCATACATTTGACGGGTGACAATTCCCCACACCTAAAATAAACATTACTGTTTCCATTGGTTATTGTCACAACCACAGGAATAAAAGAAAATGAAAATTGACAGCTTGTGATTAATTGTTACCAGATGGCTCCAGCTGGGCTAGCAGATGACACTCTATTCATTCATGCATTGAAAAAAAACCCAGTTGAACAGGTACTTATGTTATAGTGCAAACCATTTCAATATTTTTATTTAAAATAGTGCAAACCATTTCAATACTTCTATTTTACATTTCATTTATCTAAATACCTAACTGGTGCAATATGTTTTCAAGTGAACCGAAATTCTATGCCCTTTGTCTGTTTAATATATTCAGCAAACATTGGGCGTATCCCCTCTTATCATAAGCCCCTCCGGGCAGGACCCTTAATCTTCAGCGCTATCTATAAATTTCAGTTGACACCCCCTTACGTCGCCGGATCTTACATATATACAAACACGAGGGACAATGACCTTGACACACGTTACGTAATACCTCGCTCGACAAAACCAGACTGACATGGTCAGTCAGGGAGACAGCGAGAAGGTAAGTGACAGAGCCAGTCTCCACCGGGAACATTGGTCACTCGGTCCCGGTGTGCGTTCTGTCACGTTGTTATCAACATGTACCTTTTCGACTTATTCCAAACCATCAACAATAAACATGGCTGCTGTCGTCTTAAACGTCAACCCTGAGTACTGTCTTCCGTCATCGCCCTGAGCTACCATCCGAGGGCCGAAACTTACGCCCTTGGACACTTACGAGGGCTGGCTGAAAAGTTCTAAGCCTAACTGAAAGACCCGTACCAAGTCGATGGTTTTCATTTATTTCTCCACATAGTCCCCTTCCAGGTTTACTTTTGCCAGCGATGCTGCAAGGCCTGGATGCAGGTCAAGAAGACATTTTCTTCAGCCACCCTAAAAAAGTCATTCACAGCGGAAATGACGTCATCATTACTAGGAAAATGGCGACAGGCTAGTTCCTTTTTCATTTGGGGAAACAGGTGGAAGTCTGACGGAGCCAAATCGGGTGAATAAAGGGGATGGTCAATGAGTTTGAAGCCACAATCATGGATCGCTGACATGGCAACCACCGATTTGTGAACAGAAGCATTGTCTTGGTGGAACAGGACTTCTTTAGTGAGCATTCCCCGTCGCTTAGCTTTGACAGCTTCACGCAACTGTCTCAGTAGGTCAGCATAATATCTTCCATTGATAGTCTGGCCTTTTTCAAGATAGTCAATCAGCAGAATACCCTTGGAATCCCAAAAGACTGAAGCCATCACCTTTCCAGCAGAAGGAACCGACTTGGCTTTGGGGGGGGGGGGGGGGGGGGGGGGGGGGGCTGGTGATTCCGGACGCTTCCACTGTTTAGACTGAATTTTCGTTTCTTGTTGAAAGTGATGAATCCAGGTCTCATCCATGGTTACAATTCGGGCCAAAAATCAGCGGGATCTGCTTCAAAACGGCAAAAATTGTCACGGGACGTCAGGAATCTGACACGTTTCTGATCCGCTGTCAAGAGCTTTGGCACCCATCTTGCAGAAACTTTTGTCATTCCCAACTCATTGGTGATAATGTGCTCAACCCTCTCATGAGAGATGCCCACAACACTGGCAATATGTTGAGTGGTCAATCGTCGATCAGCCATCACCATGTCATGCACCCGGGTAATGTTTTCCGGAATGGTTGCTGTTGAAGGCCTTCCTGGACGCGGGTCATCGCCAAGGCTCTCTCTGCCACGCTTGAATTCCGCAGCCCACTTCTTTACACTGGAAAAGGAAGGGGCATCACCCCCTAAAGTGGAGACCATGTCAGCATGTATCTGTGTTGGAGTTAGCCCTTTCAGTTGCAGGTACTTGATGACTGCCCTATAGCCAGTTTTGTCCATTTCTGGTGATTTCAATGGGTAGGTTCACAAGTTGGTCTGGTACAAAGACAATAATAACACTACAGTTGCAGTTCTTATGTCTATGATTCATTAAATGATTGTACTTGGTGGTGGCAAAAGTTTGTTTCAATCCGATTGAGATATCCAACTTAGGCTTAGAACATTTCAGTCAGCCCTCGTATAAGCATAGGGACTATACATTATATTATCACTTGATAAGGCCTCTGTAACTATTTCAAAATAATACAATAATACACATTAAATTAATTTTATGATATATCCTGCAGCATCAAGAATTGATTTAACAATGCCAATGTTAGAAACAAAAACTTCCATAAACTCAAACTTTTATTAGTTATAATCTGAAGGTATAATATAATAATGACAGAAATATAATAATTAAAATAAAATTACTAATCCGAAACTGAAGTAGTACTCTACACTATACATTTAATGAAGACACCTATCAACATATTAAGTATTTAACATAATAACATATCATCATTCTGATAATATGTTCTTGTGACACGCTACACAATCCAAAAAAGACCCCCACTTGTCACTACTCCCAGTAGAGAGAAAATTCACCTAAATGACAAGTAAAATTGTCACATAGGCAAGCACATTTCCATTCGATGCATGTACAGTAAACAACGGTTATAACGAACGCAAAGAGACTACTAATTTTAGTTCGTTATAATCGTAATTCGTTATAAGCATATATACAGCATAACTACAGCATATATTCGGGATTAAAAAGTTAGTTCCGAATCGTTATATCCGTTAGTTCGTTATAAGCGTGTTCGTTATAATCGTAGTTTACTGTACATGTTTCTCTTTCATGTTTTAATTCCTGAAAGATGAGGATAAACGTTCCTGTTTTGATTTAATAGAAGTTAGATCAACAGTTAAGTTATTGAAGATAGCAAATGATAGTTTTCATTCGAACCTCTGTCAGTCAATACTACATCATGGAATTCTAAGTCTACAGTGTTGGTGTTTTCTTTCTGATTAGCTCTTAGAGTTCAAAGATGGGGCTAATGTGATTAATTTCATGATGCACTCAGGTCAGCGGTCTACACTCACATTGAATTTTACATATCTCATGCTGTTTTTAATGTAGGATCAACCGCATTGGGGAGTAGAACTGAAGGAGACGTTGTCGTCACGGGAACTACAGATATGTATCCCATGTACGTTTCAGAAAGCAGAAAAAAAAATCCTTCAGCGAGAGCAAAGGCAATTATGAGCATAGACTTGCCAGATATTTTTTTTATATTCATGCTAGCTAAAAAGTAACTTATTAATAATATTTTTTATAGTATCCCCAAAATAAAGTAGAATTAAACTGATATATTAAAATGATATAAAACTGAATAACATTTGCAGTTTACATTTTTAAAAAATGTTAGCCACAACAAGGCTACTCATTTTCAACATGCTGGGCACAACATCTTGGGAGGCAAATGTACCCGGACAGAGGGGACCTTCCATTCGCTCATCATTTAACAGTAACATTATGGCTTATTGTGGGGCCAGGCCTGAAGGCAGTACGTTGATGGTACAGACAGATAAGAGAGATCATTTTACAACTGCAAACCCTTATTCCCCAAAGTGATACCCTAAACACCCCAGAACGTATCCATATGGCATGCAGTGACATGCTGTAAAGCACTGAAAAGTATTGCATCATTCTAAATAGTCCCCATAGTCCTCAACTTCGAGATTCACCGCATTAAATGTCCATTCTGTTATCATAAATACACTGAACTTCTGTGTCACTATATCTTTGTTTTCAGTCCGGTTCACATGATACGGCGCTAAAGGTCCTATCATATTACACTGTTTCTTTCATGGCTGAAACACGTGGCGATGTTACCGTACTCAGCTCGACATGTGCTTATCTCAAATTTAACATGACTGCATGTCATCTGTCAATATGCGTGTACTTTTCTCTGATAGTATTTATCAAAATATTCGTAACCAGCTAATGTCTTTTATCAGTAGGCGTTCACTTATCAATAACAATGGCATTTTGACTCCTTTTTGACCATTTATTCAATTTTTTCAGCCAGCTATCTTGTCTTTCAGTATTATAAATTCCACACATTGACATTTACATATCATACATGTGCCCACGCGAGTAACAATTCCCAACACCTCATAAACATTACTATTTTCATTGGTTGTTGCCAGTTGAACTCAAATTACAAGAATAAAAGAACATAAATATACATGATCATTGCATGGAACAGGTGTCTCGTCACTTTAACACGTTGAGGTTTGGAATTCATTAAACTGACATTACAACCTGATATTACAATCACACGAAACAACACAAGCAGTTTGTTTATTTGTCTATTCAACAAATGAAAATCTACTGCTTGTGTACAAAGGATACACGCTACGTTAGATCCGCTGATTCATTCAGAGAATGAGGGAGTGGAGTTCACCAAGTCTAACTCAGTACACTGGTAACCACAAGAAAACAATGTTCGCATGAATTTAAGTTAATGTATGTCATTTGACAAACCTAATCAGCAAGCTCATATCTCCGATTTCATGTGGTTTCTTTGGCAACAGACTACAGTAAACTACGTTTATAACGAACTGACGGATAACGAACTTATTTTTACTCCCGACCATTCGTTGTATATATATGCCGTATGTAAGCTTATAACGAACTACGCTTTTTACGAACTAAAATTAGTGGTCCCCTCGAATTCGTTATAACCGTAGTCTACTGTATGTGACTTCATGCATCAGTGTATAATGTAAGCAAGACAAGGAACACTATTCGGACACTGTTATTTGTGTTCGTTATTAATTTAAATTATGATTTGTTTACATTTTCTTAACATTAACGAGTTTATGTACCTTCAATAACTACGTGCAGCCTACCATGAATTTCATTTTGAAACCTTTTGAAACCATTAACAACCATCAAAATAATAGCACCGCATGTCCCTGTAGCGCTTGTTGTTCTCTGAGGGTGTGTATCATTTTGTAGAGGGCCTAATACAACGGTAAACAGGAATATGCAAACATACGTAGCCGACAATTATACACTTGATTCAATAACAATTTAAAGCATTAATGATTGGTTCAGTAGAGGATCAAACTTTCAACATGATTACCTTGCTGCCCATGGTATTCAGCTCTCCATATACTTATTGCATATCAAATTGCATATATAATTGCTTTGTGTTACCTATTTGCATAGATGGAAAAAACATGCTCCACACCGCGGCCATGTTTAAGACCGGATCTGAAGCCTGTGAGCAGGTTGATCAAATAAATAAAAGCGACAATACCCTTTCCTTATTCATAAGAAATATCTGCCAAAAACAGGCTCGCTTGTACGATTTCGATTTTATCACGAACATGTGTTTATGGATCACTATCAAATAATGATGATAGTAGGTGTTCGCGAAAAGATGAGCGTATCCTACCCGTGGCACCCGTCACAAACACATGCAAAGGCATGTCAAAATAGGGAATGGCATCGGACGTCATTTGCTGTGATTGGTCCACGCTCCAACCATAACAAACGCACATGGGGATATTTACCAATCAGAGCGCTCGAGGCCATTGAGAGCGGAGATTTTTGTATACTTCCGTGACCCACAGCCGCGACTGAGCCAATATGTCGATAAAATCGCCCGATATAGGTAATAAATTGCCAAAAATAAAGTTTTGTGGCATACAGGTCGTATTTGGAGGGAGGTGTGGAGGTATTGTGAACGTGACATGCACACATTTACATTTAATTTAAACGATACAGCCGATTTCAACTTCGGCCAAGATGGCGAGTGACGTACCTTGTCTATTTATATATATGGGTCCAGTGTTTCAGTTATATCACTATCCTGCTTCAGGGGCCTGTGGTACACACAGCAACAAAAAGAAACAGAGTAACAATTAGGTCATATTTCGACCAAACCCAACTGTATTAATTTGGGGAAAGGGTTCCAAGCCGCAGAGGCCAACAAGCACAGATATGGCAACTGATCCCGGTAGGCTAGTGTCCTCGCTAAATTGTTTCGCAATTTGTAAGTTAAAAGTAGTCAAAACTTATAAAATGCCTTAGTAGCGTCACAGTAAGACAGTGATTTTCAATATAGTTGACTATTCTTCTGATAATGATAGCAATTATCCCAGTAGTTTCTCCAGATTCCCGATGGTTAATTCTGACTCGATCGCGGAATGACAAGGGCGACGCCATGTTTGTTGGAAACACTGAAAGAAGTCCCCACTTGACCTTTGATATTTGCATCGCTTTCCGCACGTGGCCCCAACGGATATCGTTTTTATCAGTTGGCTTTTTCCTGGCGAGAAACCTACCTATTATGTGATCAATAAATTTATATTAATGAAGTTTGCCCTATAAACGTCAATACTTACAAACAACCTACGAATTACGAGGAATTACGCTGTACCCGTTTCGAATGAATACGAATGAATACGCTGATATCACTATTGGCATGGACAAGTGATACAAATATATAACGCCAAGTATTCACTGAAATAATTTACCTTAATGAGTGGGAGACGTACCATAATACATTATTGTGAAAATGGGTAAATGGGTAAATTGTTTTCATTTTATTCCACGAATGTGATGTGAGTGAAGGTTGTGAGTTGTTCAGACATACGGACATTAATGTTCCCAAGGACGTATGAAACCACATATGCTTTGCTGACCTAAATAGAAAAATAGTACCTAGGTAATGTGAGACAGACAGGCAAGTTGCTGTTAGCATTAATAATTGCATAACAGTTTCCGGACTAATGGGCGCATTTGAAACGAGCCACGAAATTGCAGCAATGCTTGTGAACAAAAATGAATATAAGGTGTAAAAACTAACATATACTCTCCAAAACAAAAGAAATAACCTAACGGCCGAACCCGACAGAGAAACATTGAAAGTAGACCAGACCGCCCGCGTGCTGTTGTTACCCTGTCTGGTGTTCAGCATGAAGGGGCTTAAACAAGGACTGGTCGGCTCGGTTTGGTTTGGTTTGGTTTGTTGTTTAGCGCCACACTCAGCAATATTCCAGCTATATGACGGCGGTCTGTAAATAATCGAGTCTTAACCAGACAATCCAGGGATTAATATAATGATCATCGACCCGCGCAATTTGGATCGATGACATGCATCAACCAAGTCAGCGAGCCTGACCACCCGATCCCGTTAGTCGCCTTTTACGACAAGCATAGACACCTTTTACAGCAAGCATGGGTTGCTGAAGACCTATTCTACCCCGGATCTTCACGGGTCGGTTTAGATGGGAGAGCGGAAGGTCGGTGGTTCGATTCGGAGTCAGAATACTGTGCCTGCGGGTATACATGTACATGGTTGTTAGGGTATAAATGCCGAAATAATTTTGAGACGCTAGTACTTTCAACTATGGCAAATCAACAGATACGTCATATATTTGTTCCAACGTTACACGGATGTCGGTATCTCTGTTTGGACGGATTTATGTTTAAGGTAAATAAGAGAAAATTTGGACAATTGGATTTCATGGAAGTGCATTGAGAAGACCTGCAGATCAACAATGACCACAATCACTATTAAGTTTAGTTTTAATGCTATAGCGCACTTTACTAATAATAAGAATGTTTTAGGATCTAAATAAAACGAATATTTTACTTTTTTCACTCACTAATTGATCTGTTTTGCATATTCATAAGTAATGAATCGATGTTTAGATTAAAATATAATTCTTTTCTTATCAGGTTCGATCGACCATAGAGTGAGTGAGTGAGTGAGTGACTGAGTATGATTTTACGCCGCTGTTAGCAATATTGCAGCAATATCACAGCGGGGGACACCAGAAATGGGCTTTACACATTGTACGCATGTCGGGAATCGAACCCGGGTCTTCGGCGTGACGAGCGAACGCTTTAACCACTAGGCTACCCGACCGCCCCGATCGACCATAGAGAGGCTGAAGGTGAAGGCAAAGACGTCACTTGCACCTATGCCGTCTTTGTTCAATGAAGAGCTGTGTACTTTGAGAGATGGTCCATGGACTGTACCGGTTTCTTCCCCATAAAAAAGATCATTATTTTTCTATTACATGTTTGTCTTTTCAGGTCGAAGATGTATGGCTTAACGCCCTTGGAGACATGCTGAACGACCCCCGATGTGTCTAGCTTGCCGATTACGTCATAGCCTTTTGGATCGAGGGCGACCGGTTATCACCCATTAGTTACACTTCCCAGATGTCACACACCTCTATATTCCCAGTTGTTACACTTCCTTGGAGGAGGCCAGAAGGGGATTAATTAAGATAACACCTACTGCGTAATGGTTTTCCACAGAGACCAAAGTATAGATACTGATTTCCAAGCTGGATTTTTAGCACAAATGGTATTGTGAAATGTAATGATATGACTAAAAGGCAACTAATCTGTATTGAAAGTATGGTTAATCTGTCTTAAAACAATATACATGAAACAATAAGAAATTCTTTGGTGAATTAATTGTTAATGTATTTATTATATTTTATTAGAGTCAGGTCTGAACTCCAGTTTTAATCATTTTTTTCAAGTATGTAACCAGGGTATACAGGGTTTGTTTCAGCCGCAAAGCCATAGAAGGCAAAACAATCAAATTCGAAAACATTCGTAATATTTCTAGGGGTGATCCTTGATCAACATCTCACTTGGCGCTAACATATAGAATAAGTGGAAAACAGATGTCAAAAAGACCTGAACGTATTACAGGCAATTTCAGGCACATCTTGGGAACATCGAGAGACACTCAGCTGGACCACTACGAATCACTTATAAGATCAAAAACAGACTATGGTTGTTAGGCCTTCCACGCACCATCAAATACAGTCTTGAGCCGCCTCGACAGAAAGCAATACAAAGACTTAATGGTACCAACAGGTACTTCACTAGAAGCACTACAAGTAGAAACCATAAGAAGAGAGCAGTCAATATTATATTCATAACAAATGATATACACAAAGAAAGTACAAGTTTACTTTTCTACAGTATCTTTATATAAGTACCTAAAGCACAAGATTGCTTTTCTACTTTTCTTGGATCACTCCATTCTAATACTTAGGTAACATAGCTTAGACCAGTCAGTGCCTTCAGCCATGACTTATGTTGTTTTAAGGTAACTTCTTTGAGTGGCATTTAGAAGTTGGCGTGATGAAGTAAGACGAGTTCTATGGATGAACAACTTCTTTATTACAATTAGTGCGACGTTTCGGTGTAGATCCTAACACTTTTATCAAGCACTTAGTTGTTCATCCATAGAACTCGTCTTACTTTGTTTTAAGGTGTGTGACAAACGGGACGTGTAACTAATGGGAGGACACCGGACGACCTGCCTTTGATTTCGTGGAACCACTTCCAGACCACGGGACCACGCACCAATAACCATTTTGGAAGGATGGTATGGAAGACTGAAGACATTAATTCAGAAGGCACATGTTAACGTCTTCGAAATGCTGTCTTTCCTCAAAGAAGAGCAGAAATGGACGAGCTGAGACTGAGACTGTATTTGGGCTTCACACATTGTACGCATGTCGGTAATTGAACCCGGGTCTTCGGCGTGACGAGCGAACGCTTTACCCACTAGGCTACCCGACCGCTCCGATGTCCCGGAGAAATGCGAACAACTAATTTTTCGGCTTCTCCCAAATCTCCTGTGTTTTATTGTGTTTGTTTTAACTTGTTTATTGCTTGAATTCATACTGTCAATATTTCTGTGAATTCTAAAACTACACTGTACAAAATGTTGCTAGTTCGTTATAACCGTAGTTCGTTATAAGCATATATACAGCATAACTACAGCAAATAGTCGGGACCAAAAAGGTAAGTTCGTTATATCCGTCAGTTCGTTATAAGCGTGTTCGTTATAACCGTAGTTTACTGTATGTACGTGGCTATAGAATGCCACTTTTAAACAAACTGCAGGGTAAAAGAAGGTACACACTCGAAAGAGGGATTAGACCCCAAAATTACAAATATTATCAAAACGTTACAAGGCTGAAATCAGTCGCCGAAACACTGCAAACTTAAGGTCCAAAACACAACTATGATGCCCGTATCAAATATATCACCATCGAATAACCATTCCTTGTTTGTTTCATGTTTAGACATAATCACACGTGAGTCTACAGGTTCCTTTGCTCGGCGGTTTTACATTTCCCACTGTTTGCAGTACATTTTCAAGTGAGATCCCTTCAAGGTTAAGGGTTGTGCATATATTGACATCTCCGTCTTGAGTTTGGCCCTTTCATTGTCAACACATGGCATTTTCACTCGAAAGATAATCACTGTCATGTGATCTAGATAAGTATTTTGACCGGGTCACTGGTCACGTGGTAATTAGCGTTACCGGCGTATTGTCGTGTATGTTTACTTGCGATACTGGACCTTCAACATTTGAAGTTTAGATTAACTCCAAATCAGATTTGTATTGACTACATTTTTCGTGAGGCATTTGGACGCTCATACTCGAACATAATGTTAGTTATATTTTTTAGCAAATAATGTGACTTATATTGTAGTTGAATTAATAAAATTCCTGTGTTCTTTTCATGGCTTCTTCTTTTCAGGAGATAGGATGGCCAAAACAGTTTTAAAATGTGTAGAGTTGAAATAGCATTAACTGAAACAGGTCTTTTATTTTTGAAATACACTCCTGGGCAAAAGAAAGTATACACTTGAACATTGGTTTTGATCAAAATAGTACAAACGTTATCAGAACGTTACTATGCTGACAACTGTCCCGAAACACTGCAAACTTTAGATCATACCACAACTACGATACCCGCATCAAATACATCACCATCCAATAACCACGTCTCGTGTGTTTCCTTATAGTCATCTTCATACGGGGGCACGGGTGGCCCAGTCGTCTAAGGCGCCGCGTTTCCCTGTGCAGAGTTGCGTCCCTTGGGCAGGCCAGAAACCTATGATTGTGGGTTCGAATCCCGGTTCACCCCGATTATGTTTCTAGGTTTGTCAGCACCATACCCGTGCTCGTGGGTTTCACCGAAGTGGTAAACGTCTGAGACCTGCATCACTTCGGGCTTTCCTCCCACATTAAGCTGACACGCCGTGATATGACTGGAATACTGTTAAAAGCGGCGTTAAACCCAACCCACTCACTCACTCACTCATCATCATACAGGGGTGTGTGCATTCTTTTGCCCGGCAGTTTAGTAATGAAAATGTTAATGATGTATATCCTCCGTATCTCCATTACAAAAATGTGTAAACTAACGACGGTGAGTCAAATTTAAAAAACGAAATATATATATATGTATATCCACCTAATTAACTAAACGGGCACGGGTGGCCCAGTCGTCTAAGGCGCCGCGTTTCCCTGTGCAGAGTTGCGTCCCTTGGGCACGCCAGAAACCTATGTTTGTGGGTTCGAATCCCGGTTCGCCCCGATTATGTTTCTAGGTTTGTCAGCACCATACCCGTGCTCATGGATTTCACCGAAGTGGTAAACGTCTGAGACCTGCATCACTTCGGGCAATGCTTGTGAACAAAAATGAATATAACATGTAAAAACTAACCTGCCTGCCTTTGATTTCGTGGAACCACTTCCAGACCACGGGACCACGCACCAATAACCATTTTGGAAGGATGGTATGGAAGACTGAAGACGTTAATTCAGAAGGCACATGTTAACGTTTTCGAAATGCTGTCTTTCCTCAAAGAAGATCAGAAATTGAACGAGCTGAGACTGAGACTGTATTTGGGCTTCACACATTGTACGCATGTCGGTAATTGAACCCGGGTCTTCGGCGTGACGAGCGAACGCTTTACCCACTAGGCTACCCGACCGCTCCGATGTCCCGGAGAAATGTGAACAACTAATTTTTCGGCTTCTCCCAAATCTCCTGTGTTTTATTGTGTTTGTTTTAACTTGTTTATTGCTTGACTTCATACTGTCAATATTTCTGTGAATTCTAAAACTACACTGTACAAAATGTTGCTAGATCATTGTCATCATTGTCCCAGCATAAAAACAAGTCTCTTTCGAATTGTTTTTCACACTATTATCACCATTTTAGGAATCTTAACCTGAATACCAAAGTCTCTTAAACCGAAATACTACTTTCCATTAAAACCACTTTCGTGTCCTTTCATGGATTTGATTTCGCGATTAATCCGACTGTAGGTCTGCTATATACATACTTATGTACGTGGCTATTGAATGCCACTTTTAAACAAACTGCAGGGTAAAAGAAGGTACACACTCGAAAGAGGGATTAGACCCCAAAATTACAAATGTTATCAAAACGTTACAAGGCTGAAATCAGTCGCCGAAACACTGCAAACTTAAGGTCCAAAACACAACTATGATACCCGTATCAAATATATCACCATCGAATAACCATTCCTTGTTTGTTTCATGTTTAGACATAATCACACGTGAGTCTACAGGTTCCTTTGCTCGGCGGTTTTACATTTCCCACTGTTTGCAGTACATTTTCAAGTGAGATCCCTTCAAGGTTAAGGGTTGTGCATATATTGACATCTCCGTCTTGAGTTTGGCCCTTTCATTGTCAACACATGGCATTTTCACTCGAAGATAATCACTGTCATGTGATCTAGATAAGTATTTTGACCGGGTCACTGGTCACGTGGTAATTAGCGTTACCGGCGTATTGTCGTGTATGTTTACTTGCGATACTGGACCTTCAACATTTGAAGTTTAGATTAACTCCAAATCAGATTTGTATTGACTACATTTTTCGTGAGGCATATGGACGCTCATACTCGAACATAATGTTAGTTACATTTTTTAGCAAATAATGTGACTTATATTGTAGTTGAATTAATATAATTCCTGTGTTCTTTTAACGGCTTCTTCTTTTCAGGAGATAGGATGGCCCATACAGTTTAAAAACGTGTAGAGTTGAAATAACATTAACTGAAACAGGTCTTTTATTTTAGAAATACACTCCTGGGCAAAAGAAAGTATACACTTGAAAATTGGTTTTGACCAAAATAGTACAAACGTTATCAGAACGTTACTATGCTTACAACTGTCCCCGAAACACTGCAAACTTTAGATCATAACACAACTACGATACCCGCATCAAATACATCACCATCGAATAACCACGTCTCGTGTGTTTCATTATGGTCATCATCATACGGGGGCACGCGTTTCGCTGTGCAGAGTTGCGTCCCTTGGGCACGCCAGAAACGTATGATTGTGGGTTCGAATCCCGGTTCGCCCCGATTATGTTTCTAGGTTTGTCAGCATCATACCCGTGCTCATGGGTTTCACCGAAGTGGTAAACGTCTGAGACCTGCATCACTTCGGGCTTTCCTCCCACATTAAGCTGACACGCCGCGATATAACTGGAATACTGTTAAAAGCGGCGTTAAACCCAACCCACTCACTCACTCACTCATCATCATACAGGGGTGTGTGCATTCTTTTGCCCGGCAGTTTAGTAATGAAAATGTTAATGATGTATATCCTCCGTATCTCCATTACATAAATGTGTAAACTAACGACGGTGAGTCAAATTTAAAAAACGAAATATATATATATGTATATCCACCTAATTAACTAAACGGGCACGGGTGGCCCAGTCGTCTAAGGCGCCGCAATTCGATGTGCAAAGTTGCGTCCCTTGGGCACGCCAGAAACCTATGATTGTTGGTTCGAATCCCGGTTCGCCCCGATTATGTTTCTAGGTTTGTCAGCACCATACCCGTGCTCATGGGTTTCACCGAAGTGGTAAACGTCTGAGACCTGCATCATTTCGGGCTTTCCTCCCACATTAAGCTGACACGCCGTGATATGACAGGAATACTGTTAAAAGCGGCGTTAAACCCAACTCACTCACTCACTCACTCACTCATCATCATACAGGGGTGTGTGCATTCTTTTGCCCGGCAGTTTAGTAATGAAAATGTTAATGATGTATATCCTCCGTATCTCCATTACATAAATGTGTTAACTAACCACGGTGAGTCAAACTTACAAAACGAAATATATATATCTATATCTATATCTATATCCACCTTATTAACTAAACGGGCACGGGTGGCCCAATCGTCTAAGGCGCCGCGATTCGCTGTGCAGAGTTGCGTCCCTTGGGCACGCCAGAAACCTATGATTGTGGGTTTGAATCCCGATTCGCCCCGATTATGTTTCTAGGTTTGTCAGCACCATCACCGAAGTGGTAAACGTCTGAGACCTGCATCACTTCGGGCTTTCCTCCCACATTAAGCTGACACGCCGCGATATAACTGGAATACTGTTAAAAGCGGCGTTAAACCCAACTCACTCACTCACTATTTAACTAAACGAAATATATATCTATATCGACCTAGAGATACTCCCGTCTGTATACCACCGACAGGGAAGCTATGCGTTATGGCGATATATACTTGTAATTATTTTTCCCTTTCGTATTCAACTATACAGTCAGAACAACATTCAGAAAATATGCTAAAAAATTCATGTTAGTTTGTCCGACTATTTTGTATTCGAAGGCTTAGAAAATATAAATATACAATTACTGAAATATAACAAAAACAAACAGTTATACCTTTAAAATACATGTCTGTACACATTGTATACAGTCAGCCGCCAGTGCAAGCCCGTTATAAAGGCAACACTTTCCTGACAGTTAACATGTTGAATATCCCTCACTCTAAACAAGACCCGTCAAGATCCGGGGTAGAATAGGTCTTCAGCAACCGATGCTTGCCGTAAAAGGCGACTATGTTTGTGGTAAGAGGCGACTAACGGGATTGGGTGGCTCGCTGACTTGGTTGATGCATGTCGTCGTATCCCAGTTGCGTGGATCGATGCTCATGATGTTTATCACTGGATTGTCTGGTTAAGACTCGATTATTTACAGACCGCCGTCATGTAGCTGGAATATTGTGGTGTGTGGCGTTAAACAACAAGCAAACAACAAACAATATATAGACCTTGTCAGCGTAATGTTGGAGGAAAGCACCAAGTAACGCAGATGTTTTCACAAGATCGACCCAAAACATTTTGATGCACAATGAAATCAAATGAAAAAAAAACCGAGCTCCACGAGTATTTATCATATCATTTGAACATACCAATCTATTTGATAGATAATAAAACCTAATATTATTTAAATCTAAAACGGTGTGCCCTTGCAGCATACATAATCCTTATATATCTGAAAATTGTACATACTAATAATTGCCATGAGCAGAAAGGAACTGTAAATTGAATATGTCAAATGTCAGCCGATCTCTCGTTAATAACACACAGTCATGAATACGTCTGTTGCAATTGTGTGCAATGTACTAGCAATATGATAGTGGGCGGACGAGTCACACAATGGAATGTGCTCGATGGTTGTTCGAGCGGCGCCATCCGATACAGGTCAAGGCTAACCCATCCTTAAGGTGCCCAGTAAGTGGTGGCCTCGTCGTAGAACTCGACGCATTTCGCCGTGCAGAGTTGCGTCCCTTAGTCAATTTTATGAGTGAGTGAGTGAGTATGGTTTTACGCCGCTTTTAGCAATATTCCAGCAATATCACGGCGGGGGACACCAGAAATAGGCTATCAGTAAAGTTCACTGTTTGGATATATTACCGCTAACTTAAGATATTTTGAATTGAAAACTAACAATAAAATATAATCATCTGAAAGCCATCTATAATGCCATATTTACCGCTGGGCGAAAGGTGGCATTATAATCAGGCAGGACTGAAGTCTGAATCGTACAATCGACTCTGCTTTTAGCAGAGATATCTTATGAACATGGAATGGGCTTTTATTTATATACAACTTGTATCACAAAACGTATTTGTTGACATAGTCAAACGTTAGATTAATTAAACCAAAACCAAAATACAAGCGGTGAGCGGGTGAAGTTGAAATAGAAAAAAATGTACAACGCACCCTTATTGGCGGAAAGTTAAACAACCAATCGTTTTTGACATGTCACCAAATGAATAATTGCATGTTTTTTTCCATCAGGATGAATAATATTATAAAACGTATGGGTTGCGCATCACCACACCCAGGGAGTGAGTGTATTTACACCGTTTTTATCAATTTTCTTGCAATGTTCCAGTAGTTTCACGGCAAGAGTTACCAGATATAGACTTCACATGCACACATTGTTTCCAAGTGGGGAATCGAACTCGGTCCTTCGGCGTGACGAGCGAAGGCTTTAACCACTAGGCTACCCAACCGCTTTTCTCGGATGAATCCCTAGCAGTTCCCAACATACCAACGATATATAAATATCACACAATGACGACTATCATTATACCTTAACTGCTAAAACATTCGACCAGTACAGAACCGACAGTTTAATAGTGTTTCTAATGAAACATACATGTATTTTGGGACCCACTGTATAATCTTTTTCAGAACTTCCAGAATGTCGAGTGAAAGATGTTTTTCTTCAAACACAGAGGACATTTTCCCCAGTATTTTCGGGTACAGATTATTTATTTCAATACAAAACCTAAGACCAAAGTCAGAATGTATAACTGCTACAGGTATCTATATGTCGCCATTCTCCAGCTGATTCAGTTGCTTGGTGTGAATAGATTCTTTAAACGACAAAAATAACTATGTTGTGATCTCGTGAATCGGACTTGTCCATGTGATTTTGTAACTCAACGCCCACAGAGCTCTTGAGCAAACACTGCGATAAGGGACGTAACTGCTGAAAAAACTTGTACACCTATTTCTGTCAACAGAGTTTATAAGTGCAAAACCGATCATGCGTGGAAGGCTACACGACGCAGGTGTTCGTGCATTGGATTGGATACCACGCAGCCAATAAGAAGAGCGCTAGACAATCAATGGACGCTTTATACATTGGAGTGATAAAACTAATACGTTCCTTGTAAAGAGGTTTGAGATTGAATTGCTGACGATATATTTCGATGTTAATCCTTTATTTACGAACAGAATTAATGTAATAAATTCTATTTGTGGCTGTAGTATATGAATAAACGATGTTAGTTTCGCAATACTTCCTTGTTGCTTATCACAAGTCATGTGAACACGTATTCAAAGTGCTAAAAGCTGATTTCCACACTCGCAACTCTGAAAAAAATATGTCTTCAACATGTATTAATGCAAAGTATAAAAGAGGTTAAAATATATTATATTTCCGCTTGCGTTTTCGACAATAAGTTCCAGTTAAAAAACATGATTACTTTATTGCATTTTCTGCTTTTTATCTTCTATGAGCAATTAAAAAGAACGAAGCGTGTAGACCTATTCATTTTCTATAAATATACTTATTCACTAAACTGTCGATGTAATGATACGATAACTAAAATCTGTATGCGACTTTATTAACTGTAAATTATATTATTTAAACTCGGATTGTTTACAAACATGAATGCAAGATATTGTCCTTGTCTACATTATCAAGTCACGATAGTTGATTTCTATAACGATCGGGAGAATGCCGAATTATTGTATTTTTTACCCAGAGCAATGCGTAAATTCTTATTCAAGGTTGATTTGAGACATTCAAGAGATATAACATTGCAAATTTGAATATGAATACTTTCTACACTGCAGGCTATAGTGATATTCGACACGATAATCAAAGTACCTGCAAACTTATAATGTGTATAAACTTATATAATTGTACATCAAATCTGTTAGATAGTGAAATAACATTTTCTCTAATTTAATTACATACAAAAAAACATTGAAAGTAACACATTCGTTGATATGTATTCAAATATATTTTTATAACATAGTTTAGGATATAGATGGATGAAAAACATGGACAACCCAGTTAACATATGTTTATGTTTTTTTTTATTACAAATATATGTGAACACGTTCTTAATGATGAATTACCCGCTTATACATGTTCATCTTGTGAAAACTGATTTAAAACAGAGTGTTCATAGAGACATCGTTACACAATCACAATGTCACCTCCGTTAAATGTCCTATTGAATATGACTGTACGAAGTGAAAACACATTTTCAATCCGAATTGTTTAAGTATATTATGTCATTATCATCACTTGTATTTTCAGTACCCAGTGACATGCACGTTAACAAAACTGACAACATGCACGTTTATCAAAATTAATTATCAAATATCTTGCTCCTTAACACACTTATTTCTTATTGTGTAACTATTACTTATAATACGACTGCATAGGAATCCCTTTAAACCTGCAGAGAAATTAAAGTGTGCAGAAAGACATATTGTCAGCTTAACGAAGGTACGCAATGGGCAATGTATATCTAAGACACGCCATTTTGTCGAGAAACCACATTTTTATCACGGATGGGACAAAGCCTGACGATGATTGACACTACATTGACATTAGATAAATCATGAAACAAGAAATCAATGTTTCTCTTGTGATTTCAAGGCATGTTATGTGGAAACTGTTTCTGGTATAACGTTAAATATGAAAAGCTATTCTGCAATAATATTAAGTTACTAAGGGAATATAAAAAGACCGGATATTTCAGTAATATATTGCAACTTAATTAAACTGAAACTTGCCACATAAATATGATGTTATATACACATTCTGGCTTTAAAGGTGTATTCAAGTCAATAGCACACAGTGAACCTACCATTCACAATCATCAATAATATAGCAATATTTGCATTGAGAACATCCCGCTGGGTCAACCGATATGTGTGGTGATGGTTCACCTCGTACGTTAGTGGGATGTATACACAGCTAACACAATGGGACTCGCTTCAGAAGCCAGGCAAACAAGCGTAAAGAAACCCCGCGAGACAGAGAGCTTATTGAGTTTTCACAAACACCCACTGGTAATGTCAAGAACGCATATAATTGGAGATCATTGTAAGGAAACAACCAATCAGACAACAGCAAATACCCGGATAGTCCGTTTGATGAATTTGATTGGCTAAGACGTCTTACGATGCAGTCGTGACGAAGATAACTAAAGAGAATGGAAATAGACTTAGTAACAACTTCCCTTTTCAAGGGTATAAAACTTAAGAGATTCCTATGCCACACAACACTTGCTGGGAGTGGACCGCTGACTTCCTGGCGTTATTACAAACTTAGGTTGGCAGTGGATGCAAGCATGGAAGGAAGTAAACTGTCTTGGATTCTTGTTGGATCCTTGATTTTGGTTGCTGTCTCCCTAGCCAATTCTGAGAGCGTTCCTATAGGTAACGACGGGAGACAGAACAACGATTTTGGAAAATCTGTAAATACTAGTATCGGAGAAGAGATTGCTCAAGTTCCACAAAATGATGAAAATGCTGATGAAGACGCACCTTCTGATGGTTCCAACAATGCTGCAGACACAGTAGACGATCCAGAGGAGACGGAAGATGTAAATGATGTCGAAGAAACAGATCCAGAGGAGACGGAAGATGTAAATGATGTCGAAGAAACAGATCCAGAGGAGACGGACGATGTTAATGATGTCGAAGAAACAGATTCAGAGGAGACGGAAGATGTTAATGATGTCGAAGAAACAGATTCAGAGGAGACGGAAGATGTTAATGATGTCGAAGAAACAGATTCAGAGGAGACGGAAGATGTTAATGATGACGAAGAAACAGAGACAAACGACGTTCCTGATGACGAAACTCAAGAAGAAACTGACGAAGAGGCCACCGATGTGAGGAAGAGACGAGCAGCAGTTGATGTACTTAGTGTCAGCTCGCAGGCAAAGTCAATCGTTGGAAAGTCATTCAACTTTAACAATCTGACAAAATTGACAAAGAACGTTCGGCTAACTTTTGCTGGAAAACCTGTAAATTTGGCAGCTTTCAAGATCAACAGCGTTGACATGGTAAGTGTATGGGTGAACGATTTATGATAGATAATTCTAATAAATTCGATCACAAATTATACCAAAGTCTCTCATACAGATATTCGAACAAAACATATCCGCAAACACCCAAGCAACTCTACAATCCTTTGGTTCGTCTAGATTTTTTTCAGTAAAATGAGGAGATTCACCGGTCTCCAAACGGGTCATAAAAAGGACACGATTGAGTCTTAAAATTTCATACATGGTCATGACTAAATATATCCTATAAAGCTGAATGTTTTTCCCAAGTCTAGCACAGACATGTTTACATGTTTGTAATCACTTCGTTTAATGTTTTCCTCAGCAAAAGCTTGACAGGTTTCTGAGGGATGAAAGTCTGGCCGACAGACTGTACGTCGTGTCTAAACTTGCTGGAATAGAACAGAAACTAGCTGGAAGAGAAAAGAAGAGACTGGTAAGTAATACATTTTAAATCGGTGGAACCTCGTTAATCTAGACGATACTGTTAATAATCTGGGTTGGTTGGTTTGTTTATTCAGCAATATTCCATCTACATGACGGGAGGTCTGTAAATAATCGAGTCTTAACCAGACAATCCAGTGATTGACATCATGAGCATCGATCCACGCAATTGGGATCGATGACATGCATCAACCAAGTCAGCGAGCCTGACCATCTGATCCCGTTAGTCGCCTCTAACCACAAGCGTAGTCGCCTTTTACAGCACGCTTGGGTTGCTGAAGACCTATTCTACCCCGGATCTTCATGGGTCGGGCTTAGGAAGCTGGGTCCCGGTTAACGTGAGTGAGTGAGTGAGTATGGTTTTACGCCACCTTTAGCAATATTCCAGCAATATCACGGCGGGGCACACCAGAAATGGGCTTCACACATTGTACCCATGTCGGGAATCGAACCCGGGTCTTCGGCCTTAACCACTAGGCTACCCTAGGCTATGCTTTACCGACTAATTGATTATTATGACGTTATTTTTTTATAACACTAGAATACTTTGATGTTTATCTTAGAATTTATCCACTTGAAAGAGAAAGTCATGTGGCAATAAACTTCAATTTTAGACAACGCTTGCGATTGAAGATCTTGATGACCTTGATGATGACATTGTCATGGACCCCGAGGATGTTGATGAACTTGACAAGGAAATCGAAGAGGATTCATCACTACTTGATCTCAATGGACCGACGCTAACCAGTAACACCTTGTCTGGTGCAACAATCAAAAATAGAGTTAAACGGAAGGTCAAGGCCAAGTCATCATCAAAATGGCCCACCACTGTGCGATACAAAATAACATCGGATTTTAACTCATGTAAGTAAAAGAGTATGGTTAACGTACTAAAACAGCCTTTCCAAGTTTAACCATGAAGCAACCAGTGAAGCAAAAGCGACAAAAACCATTTCCATAATCAATAGAAATCTCTACCGAGTCAGTTCTACGATTCCGACTACATGGTAAGCATGTGTTTATGAATCACTATCAAATAATGATGATACCAGGTGTTCGCGAAAAGATGAGCGTATCCTGCCCCAACGGTGTCAACCGTCACAAACACACACATGCAAAGGCAAGTCAATTATTCACACGAAGAAACACGGGAACATATGACACACGTCGATACAGGGAACCGCACCGGACATGATCACTGATGCAATACATTTCGAAATGTTGCCCACACGTTCGTTACGAAACCTTCTGAAAGCTCCAACCCTCACCATCAAATACCGAGCACTGAAATCTCCAGAGAAAGACCATGCTTGATTGTACCTCAAAATACACTAGCTGGAATGCAGACACCAAAGGCTGGAGCTGCTGGAATATTGTTCGACTTAAAGACAAATATTAACGTATTAACCACATGCTTAATGAGGCTATTTTCATTAATTAGGCAAGACAATGCATAACGACAGAGAGCAGTGAGCACAACGCCAAAATGTAAGGCGGGCACCTTCTTGTCTACGGTGCTGTTATTGTTATAATGCTTTTATTATTAAATTTCTTTCCTTGCGTCACATAATATTTCGTTGAAATAGCCATTCAAATCAAATTTATATTAATTTAAACATAATGAACCCATTTACAGATGCGACTAGTAAGCAGGCAATAGTTGATGCTATACAACATTGGGAAGAAGAAACGTGTCTGGACTTTGTCAAAGTTGGCTTCTACATTGGACCTCATCTGAAATTCAAGAGAATGTCAGGGTACGTGAAAGAAGAATTATAGATATTTTATATATAGGTGCTAGCAGATTCGTGGGTATTTCATATGTACGTGCAGAGAAAATTCGTTCGTATATTGTATGAAGGTGCAATCAGATTCAACGGTTTTTTGTATATTGAATACATAAGGATAACAACCCACACTAAAATAGTTGATTGTTGGATATCGTTACTAGTAGACACATTTAATACGATCTTCTTCCCGTTATATCGCATGTTCAGGTGTTGGTCCAAAGTTGGCAAGAAACTTCTCGGTCAAACCATCTCAATCGGAAACGGTTGTGGGACGGTGAGTGTTAACATTTCAAGATTGATACGTGACAATCGCAGATCGATAACAAATATGAAGACAAACATGATACATTTATGACAACCTCTTTGAGTATCCCTTTTGTAAAGAAAATTACAAAAAAACCAACAAAAAAACTTGCAATTATATGAATAAATCTGCTAAAACAGATCGTGAAATCGTTTATTTTCATAACTGTTATAAAACCTCACATAATCGTCACATATTCATAAATTGAAAATAATCGATCAGATATTTCATAATCGATCAATCATCGACTTAATCGTTTAACTTACAAAAACACTAGAAGATACTTTGTCGATAAAAGTTGGCACGCCTCAGAAGCTTCAAATCAAAGAGCTAGAACCCCTCATGTTAATGTCTTAATAGAAGATTTACCACTGCCTACGTATATTGTTCCAGAAAGGGATAGTAGCACACGAGATAGGCCATGCTTTAGGTTTTTGGCATGAGCAGTCCCGCCCAGACCGAAACACGTACGTCAACATCCACTCTGCTAACATCAAGTCCGGCAAGAGCCACAACTTTATACGGAGGAGCTGGAAAGAAGCTCTTGCCCTCGGCGTCCCATACGACTATTCATCTGTCATGCATTATCGCACAAACGTGAGTGGCCACTAATATTTCCTAGTCATAGATAACATATTGAGACAAGAAAGAAAATAAATTATCTTGACAAGTCGCCAGTGCGTGACTTATATGCGTCACATAATACTGGCTTTCCATTATAAAAATGATGTACGCTAGTGTATTAAAGGACCCATTATTTCAGAGGGGAGTGGGGGATGGATGTCGGGGTTGCGGTGGGGATTTTCTTGATCACTGCTTCAAAGCGCAAAGGTTTTTACTCTGGAAGCTGAACATGTTTTTCCACAATGTCCGTTATGAACCTCTTCTTTTTAGCCTGAGGCCAATTTCTTTTTGTTCAATAAAAAGTCAGCCTCCACTCTGAATAACAAATGGTCCTTAGGCCAAATGTTAACAAATGATGGTACATAAACCTGCTTACTCGCCCAGTATATAGTAATTCCCCACGATGATTGCGTTCATTTTTATGATGAATCGACATAACGCTATTGGTTTTATAGTAACTTCATCACTTTAACAGAGTTTCTCCAAAAACGGACAAAAAACAATCACCGCCAAAGAATCGGACATGGATAGGACATTAGGATCTAGATATGGTCTCTCCTTCTTTGACGTCAAACTTGCCAATTACAGATACTGCAACCGTAAGTAGAATGTTTTTTCCTAAAGATAATTATTTAAATCCAAGAATAGAACTAGAACATGACATCAGTTTCTAATGTCTTTCTCTTCTCATGGGACTTGTTTTGAAGGCAAAATTTAATTCTCACATATTCCAGATCTCTTCTGAATATGATCTGATTACAGTAGTACACTGACTGAACACGAGATACAAAGCAATTAAATTTTTATAGCGAGCATATATATTTCTATGCAATATTCATGCATTCGGTTTTGAAGCTCAATGATACGTCTTTCCAGATCATATATCAGACGCACTTTCATTTTAATTTTTTGTTTAATTTAGAAAAATGCAGTGGTGGTCTGACATGGTCTTCATGCAGAAATGACGGGTACAGAAATCCTAAGAACTGTAATAAATGCAAGTGCCCGGATGGATGGTCTGGAACACTCTGTACTGCTGTGAAGCCTTCTGTCAACGGTGAGTATAGGCTGTTCTCATGCTTTTCCCAGCGTCATAAACGACGAATCACTAAAGTACTCACGGAAATGAAAAAACCCTGTTTTCTCAATTTAAAAATCGACACAAAGTGTTACGTAGCTGTAAATACGAAATAACAAAAGAACTCGAAAAGTACTAGTCTGGAGTTGCTAGTTTGATCTCAGTGAACAATACAAAATGTACTTTACAGGAGGTAATTTGTCGGCACTTTCAATATTCAAAAATAAAACTAAGTCCAAATTGGCATAGCAGAAACAGACTATAGGCATTATGCACCTGTTCTCACCTGTCGTCAAGGTGTCATAGGTCACCTTCATCTACTTACACCTGGTTATGCCCTGTTTCACAATAGTCTGTTTTATTCACATTTTTACACACTTTTACGTGTAAAAAGGCATAAAAACATTTGATACGCTGTATTTGTGCCACGGTCCAATTAGTACTAATTTAGTTGTTTGAATATTTACATATTTTGTATATTAACTGCATTTATTTAAGATCTGAGGTCGAAAAAAAACGGGTTTTTTTTCATTTCCGTGAGTACTTTAGGGTTTCAAACGGAACATATACCTGCATGCGCTATTAAAAGTGCAAGATTGAAGGTGATGGAAAGAGCTACCCAAAACACGCCTGAACGCAACCGGTGGTTCTGCCCATTCACGTGCAAGTCAATGTGGGTATACACCCGTGAAGATTCCGGGGTAGAATAGGTCTTCAGCAACCCATGCTTGCCGTAAAAGACGACTATGCTTGTCGTAAAAGGCGACTAACGGGATCGGGTGGTCAGGCTCGCTGACTTGGTTGATGCATGTCATCGTATCCCAATTGTGTGGATCGATGCTCATGATGTCAATCACTGGATTGTCTTGTTCAGACTCGATTATTTACAGACCTCCGTCATATAGCTGGAATATTGCTGAATGCGGTGAGCAAACAAACAAAACCTTACTTTCTTATAGTCATATACATCACTTGAAATGCGTCCCGCAATTAACAGATCACAAGGGTTTCCGGAACAGCACTAAATCTCGAGATACACCGATATAGTACAATGTATATTATCACTATTATTTAAAACATTTTAAACAGGCAAATTGATTCAACCCAATTCAACCTCAGCATTTATCGTTTCAAAATGTATCTGCTTTATGCGTCATTTATTTGTTCCTCGTCGCCATTTACGATAACAAAAGTGAGTGCCCGGTAAGTGGTGGCCACGTCGTAG
Organism: Haliotis cracherodii; assembly: GCF_022045235.1. Classification (NCBI taxonomy): domain Eukaryota; kingdom Metazoa; phylum Mollusca; class Gastropoda; order Lepetellida; family Haliotidae; genus Haliotis; species Haliotis cracherodii. The sequence continues at coordinate 30,396,968 of NW_027266264.1, forward strand.
AACGCGACGCAGTTCGACGTGCAGAGTTGCGTCCCTTAGTCAATGTTATGAGTGAGTGACTGAGTGAGTATGGCTTTACGCCGCTTTTAGCAATATTCCAGCAATATCACGGCGGGGGACACCAGAAATGGGCTTCACACATTGTACCCATGTCGGGAATAGAACCTGGGTCTTCGGCGGGACGAGCGAACGCTTTAACCACTAGGCTACCCGACCGCCCCGATAACAATAGCACGGAGGGAGTTCTTAGATCATGTTCCACAACATGAAAATGTATACGTAGATTTACAAAAACGAAAAAAATAAAATTAACTTTACAAAAAAAGAAAATATGCCATATATCCTACTTAGCTTTACAACAACTAAAATATTGACCCATGTCTTCTGCCTCGTAGGACACACATGGGTCAACATTTGGTTTTGTAAAGCTACGTGGTTCCACGACCCGAAGCCTACTTTTGATTATTTCAAACTGTGGTATTGTGTGTGTAATTATAATTGTTACCAAATGCTAGATTGATATACCTGATGAAAAGTGAGTTTATATACAAACAAAGAGGATTTTGAGGGATTTGAATTCAAGTGCTAGGACTGCTCATTGGCCAAAATCTCCCTTTAATGCCCCAACACCAATGAAACCGCTCGTGGCTATCTGTTTTTTAGTTGGGTTTCCGGCCACGAAACAAGCAGCGTGAGAATTCTGATACTGTGAACTATAAAAGCTTCACCGCACCTGCAGACAAATCTCCATGTGATGAGACGTTCAGTTACGCTTGGTTTTCTAATACTGTTTAAAGCGGCGTTAAACTCATTACTCGTATGTACATGTATGTGTAATATAAAGCGTTTATATCAACTAGGATACGTATTCTTTACAGCAAACTGTGGGTCCAAGTACCTGACTGCTACAACAAGCTGGAAGACTCTCTCATCACCCAACTACGCTACTTCCGGGTACCCTGCTAACTCCGAATGTACATGGCGAATCAAGGTAATTAGCAACGAGCTACATATAGGGATATATGTAGGGATGACTTATGTTCATCACAAGTAGCCACCAGTATAATGTAAGCAAGCAACCTTAATAGTATTTAAACTGGAGAATAGTATTTTACAAAATATGTAATCTGTCATACAGACCCTGAAACAAATATACCCATTACAGCCCATGCAAGTCTATAATGTTTGGGAAGTCTAGATTACTGCAGTTTCAAGCGAAGAAAGTCTCTGTGCTCCCTTTTATTATTTTTTTGTAACTATAATTTAACAACTGTTTTTTTCTGTAAAATATGTTCGTTTCAGGGATTAGATGTTAGTCTACAAACATTGTTAGACATCCATTTCTGCGATAACTGAATGTAAATATGGATTGTATGCCTTACATTGTTTAGGCGTATGGGAGTAACAAGAGAGTGGTGATGCAGTTCACGGACACATTCTCCTTTCCTTGCTCCACCTCCACCTGCAGGAACTACATTGAAGTGAGACATCAGGATCTTGCACGAACAGGTCCAAGGTCAGTCAGTGTTTATGAGCTGGTTGTTTGCTATATGCAACAGTCAACAATACTCCTACAGCCCCTATATAACTGAGTCTGTGCCAGACATACCAGTGGTTGATGTTATGAGCAACTTTGGGGCACAGTGACATGCATTAAACCAAATTACCGAGCCTGAACTTCCGATCAAATTTAACCGATATTGTCTGGCTAGCGACCTTTTCTTACCCGGGTGACGGTGGGGAATAGGTGGATATACGATCTCAGTTAAAGGCACATATATAAGATCTCTGTTCAAAACACAAATATATGACTCAGTTAAAGCCACATATAGAACTCAGTTAAAGGCACAGATATACGATCTCAGTTGAAGGCACAGATAAAAAATCTCAGTTAAAGTCACAAAGTGTGCCAAGGAGACCTACGTGGCCACATAATACTTGTTTGTATTTTCGTCAAAAGGAACCTTTGATTATTATAATAAGCGATTTCAATTGTTTCACAGATATGTGTCTGTATCTTTTCACTTTCGGTGTAAGATTTTTGTTTTAACTGGATTTATTGTTAAAGACGAAGAATATTAATGGTTTCTGCAGGACTAGAAACATTATTATCAAATATTGTTAATCTGTCTGTCCCAATCTACTGATAAATTGATATATTTTCATATTCTGTTTTAGGTATTGTTGTAACTCTAAACCAACCAAATATTTCCGTTCTCATGGTAACGAGATGCTGTTGTTGATGAGAATAAATTCAGGTAGCGGATTGAAAGGATTCAAATTGAGGTACAAGATAGGTAAGTTCATCTTGATGACGTCTCCGTACATTTATAGCGCGGCCATTGTCCTAAAACACTGTTATTAACTATGTCAACTGCTCAACTACGTATTGAATACTGCAAGGGACATTCTCGAGTCCTTGATTTTTGGAAACAAGTTGAAAATGAAAAAAGCGAGAATCCAAGATCACGAGAACGCGACAGTTGGTCAAATCTCGGGATCATGTATTCTCGCACTGGTTGACTATTTAGCTAGTTTCCAAAAGCCAAGAACGCGATAATGTTCCTTAAAATATTCCATAACCAAAAAGCGATAAGAACCTGGAAGAAACGCAGGCCTTTGTAAGATATAATGCAAACCTCCTGAATAATGATAAAAGACTAACACTGTCTATATTTAGATCTCCGATGTCCATTATAAGCGTATACAACAAACTGTCTACGTTGAATTTCATCTGTTAAATCCCTAAGAAATGTATTTTGATGTCAATGCTATGTTTCAGAAGAACTAGAAAACGCAACATTGTAAAACCCACATTTGTTAATATCATAAGGCGAAATGGGCGATCAAGTAAGAATATTGTCTTAAACTTCTCACATGTACATGCATGTTCCAAAGCCATGGTAGAATTGACCTGAAACCTCATGACATTGCGTTCCAGAGTCTTGTGGTGGGTGTAGTACTCCGACCAGTACCTTCGGCTCTGCTTGTCTGGACACACAACCGTATCAGTGCAAAGGCGTGTATTACGTCAGATGTGGGTTTCTCTGGCTCAAGAAATGCCCCAGGTTAGTATAAAGCATACTTCAGTGAAACTCTATTACTCCGGGAAATCTGGGTTCCCGGGGTTTCTGGGTTAACGAGATTTCACCTTATATAAAGGACAGTATGCCTTGTCTTTTTAAACACTGGGTGATATCCGGTTGTACTTGTATTTGACTTTCGATCCCGGTTTTGCCTTCCAACGTGGACTATCTGATTATGCACACATCATCGTTGATAAGTGCAGACATCCGTGTTGATAATGTAGACATCGATGTTGATAATGTAGACATCATCGTTGATAAGTGCAGACATCCGTGTTGATAATGTAGACATCATCGTTGATAGGTGCAGACATCGATGTTGATAATGTAGACATCATCGTTGATAAGTACAGACATCGATGTTGATAATGTAGACATCATCGTTGATAAGTACAGACATCGATGTTGATAATGAAGACATCATTGTTGATAAGTGCAGACATCGATGTTGATAATGTAGACATCACCGTTGATAAGTGCAGACATCGATGTTGATAATGTAGACATCATCGTTGATAATGTAGACATCGATGTTGATAATGTAGACATCGATGTTGATAATGTAGACATCAATGTTGTTAATGCAGACATCATCGCTGATTAGTACAGACATCGATGTTGATAATGTAGACATCATCGTTGATAAGTGCAGACATCATAGTTGATAATGCAGACATCGACCTTGATAATGTAGACATCATAGTTGATAATGCAGACATCGATGTTGATAATGTAGACATCATCGTTGATAAGTGCAGACATCGATGTTGATAATGCATACATCGATGTTGATAATGTAGACATCGATGTTGATAATGTAGACATCGATGCTGATAAGTGCAGACATCGACGTTGATAAGTGTTTAATGATGTTATAGTAAATACTGAAGACGCAGTCATGTATGACGTCATGGCTTCACTCGGGTACTTCTACACTGGGTCCTCTCAGCAAAAGACAAAGTCTGTTTTCTAAAATTGTCTGTTATATAACTATGTGTTATAGAAAATAGCTTATGTAATTCGTATGTTTCTTTCACTGAATTTTCGGAACTCAACAGAATTCATCTATATATTCCACATTTTAGCTCGGCAAATACAAAACCTATGTCATTTCATTTCACACAATCAGTGGCCTGTTATATTCCTCATTAAATGTATCTTCAAGTGTATTCGTGTTTTAATATCACATAATAACCTACGGCAGCTGGGGTATGTATCTGCAACTGTAGGATTCTTCCCTTTTCTACAGATATCGTTCAAATACATGTTACAAACAAGCGAAGACGTGCTGTACTGGATTCAAACTTGTCGGAAGCTATTGCTACAGTGAGTATCGTACAGGCATGTCATATAACTATGTATAAATGAACACCACCACAACTTGCCTGATGACTATAACAAAGTATTGGTGATACAACTAGAGTGTAAACTGTCGAGCAAAAGAAAGTATACACCAATCGTTGAGGAAATGGTTAATCGATGTGATGCATTTTATATGGTTATCATATAGTTTGCTGCCTTTTAGACCTTTGATAACGTTTAGATAACCTTTGTAATTGTTTGGGTCAAATCCAAATTTCAAGTGTATACTATATTTTGCCCGGAGCTGAGATACATTCTGAGACACGTGAGGCATATAAATGTGTATTATGAAAAACAATTAGATTTTGACAATGCGCAAAAATGTGTAATCACACTGATTTGATGAGAATGCTATCAAAGAATGGTTCGTAATTTGTCGCTACAAATTTTGACTTTCTTTCATTCAGTAGAAATATCAAATTAATAGAACTATATGTACACGCATACGTTTGATCGTATGAATATACAACGCCGCTTTAATTTGCAGAGGAGTGGGCAGCGTGGTCATCTTGGTCTGGCTGTTCCAAGACATGTGGTGGTTGTGGAACAAGGACTAGAACCAGGACCTGCCTAAAACCTCCATGCAAGTACGTAATGCCCCCCTGGGGTGTGCCCAGTTAGATTTGTGTGTGCGTTTTTTTGTTTGTTATTTAACGCAGCACTCAGCAACATTCCAGCTATATGACGGCGGTCTGTAAATAATCGAGTCTGAACCAGACAATCCCAGGATTGACATCATGAGCATCGATCCACGCAATTGGGATACGATGACATGCATTAACTAAATCAGCGAGCCTGACCGCCCGATCCCGTTAGTCGCCTGTTACTACAAGCATAGTCGCCTTTTATGGCAAGCATGGGTTGCTGAAGACCTATTCTACTCCGGATCTTCATGGGTCTGTCTCGTTAGAATTCGTCACTGGTAACCTATACTCGCCGCCAGCGGCGACTTAATGGGTCGGTCGTCACTTAATGGCGCGGTGACGTGGCTGAATGTGTGTCCCGCTTCCCCGACGGCGTGGGTCATTGCTCATAGTATCAATCACTGATTTGTCTTGTCTAGATTCGACTACTTACAGGGCGCCGTTATATAGCTGGAATGTTGCTGAGTGCGGCGTTAAACAACAAATCAAGATCGCCATTTGACATCAAAACAGATATTTTAGGCCATCACAAAATCTCATTGTTCATATCAGAAACCGTTTCTTCAAAATGACCAGGAGGCCAAGCTTTTGTTTCCTCTTTCCTAACTGGGAAGAACAAACTATCCAGGGAAGATAACCCTTCGCTATCATTTTGAACAAACAGATTGATCCTCCCGAACAGGCCAAATCCAACTCAATCATACACCGACTCTCTTTAAACATATTCAAATAATCAGTGAGCCGATGTATCGACATCGCATATTGAACTGTTGAGATGTTAAGCCGCTTCTTTTTTCTACACTTCTAGTGGACCGAGCAAGCTAAGTCAGGTATGCAACAAACAGGCGTGCTCCAGCCCGATTACTGTGTCCAAAGCGTGTACACAGAGGTACAGATGCGGAGGCTGGTGGTTCAGGAAGAAGTATTGTATTAGGTAAGTTGCAATATATAACTACACAGAATGATAACGGAGCTAATCAACATACCGTATTCGACGTAATAAGCGCCCAGGGCGCTCTCAAATTTAGAAATAGGGGGCTCTTATTAGAATATTATTTTGGTGAAAAAAGAGAGTTGAAAGATAAATTTTGTGGTTTATGCTGACAGCCTGAAATGTTTATATACGCTAGATATATTTTTCTGGAATTTAATTGCCCATAATTAAGGGTGCATATAACACACGAGTGCGTATTATACGCGAATAAATAAGTCTTTTGTACATTGAACAATCGGAAGGGGTGCTAATTGGGATTGTTCACTAGCCAATATATTTGCAAATATCGCCGTGGGCGCTTATTAGAGCGGGGCGCTTATTACGTCGTATACGGTACGTACTTTGTTTTTGGTCAATATGTATTTTCGTGCACCGTCATGATCAGCCTTGGGAAAAGCGTTTACCAACATCACCGTACACGCGTTTTACTACTTCACTGTACAGGTCGTCTGTCTCAGTCCCTGAACAATATCATTTTCCCTTTCGCCTAACCTTTGCTGTAATGCTATAGCCATCAATAGGGCATGTCTAGATTTTCCCCAAGTTCTGAATCTACCATCTAACTGGAACTCCTGTTCATTTTATATGTAATTGCTTGTTGAATTATATATATTTCAGAGATAAGTGTTAGTCCACTGTACAGGCGACCAATATAACGAATATAATCCGAAATAACGAATTCAGATACAACGAAAAATGTCAAGTAACGAATCCTATAACCCCAAACTTACAGTTACCTTGAATAACGACATTCGGACAATATCTGTTGATGCAGGATATATCCTGAATTGGTTGAATTTCGATGAAAACATTAGATTGTTTCTAGGTATAGAGGGGGGCACGGGTGGCCCACTCGTCTAAGGCGCAGCGATTCGCTATGCAGAGTTGCGTCCCTTGGGCATGTCAGGATCCTGTGATTGTGGGTTCGAATCTCGGTTCGCCCCAATTATGTTTCTAGGTTTGTCAGCATCTGACCCGTGCTGGTGGGTTTCATCGAAGTGGTATACATCATTTCGGGCTTTCCTCCCACATTAAGCTGACACGCCGTGATATAACTGGAATAATGTTAAAAGCGGCGTTAAACCCAACTTACTCACTCACTCACTCTAGGTATAGAGATGCATATTGTCAGCTGCGCTCGAGACTTGAAACGTTTACATCCACATTATCATTCCCTAGGTACGTGACGTGTTACACATCCAGTAGATGCTGCAGCGGTCTCAGAGAAGTCAATGGCCAGTGTGTGTAGAACGGACCGCGGAAGATGTATTCTGCAAATCCATGTATTTTGTTATGTTTTTGATATTTTTGTACTTTGTTTATGCAGTTTTGTATAATTTATTATTTTGAAAATGATTCGTTGTATGTGTTCGAGAGTCTATTTGTTATTGAATGTTAGGAAAAACAGGGTCATGATGTATTGAGATTATGTTTTATCGTAGTTCCTTTTAATATCATTGTCCTGACACGTGTATGTATTTGTGTTATTTGAGAATAAATATATTTGTATTTTTGCAAATTTGTAATTCCATTTAATTTGTTTAATGTCACAGTTTGCACTGTTGTTGTTACACACGCGTACTACATTAGCCTTAATTGACCGCCTCCGTGGTCTAGTGGTAGAGCGTCCGCCCGGAGAGCGGAAGGTCCGGGGTTCGATCCCCGGTCGCGTCATACCAAAAGACGTTAAAAGATGGTACTTGTTGTTACCCTGTCTGGCGCTCGGCATTAAGGGGCTAAAACAAGGACTGGTCAGTATATCAGTCGGAGTCAGTATACTGTGTCTGAGTGGGGTATTCATGTTAAACTTCGGCATGGTATCTCAGTGAGCTAGCATTATAAATCGGCATCAGTCCCGATTAGTACAAGCAGCCACACAAACACACACACGTACATGCACGTCGCTATATAAGTGCAATAATATTGGACGTGATGTTAAACCCCATTTCACCTCACCTCACCTCACCTTAATTTGGGATACAAATCCTGGTTTACCTTCCTGGACAAATCTGCAGTTCACGGAACATAGTAGCGAAGGTTTCAGACAACCAATGTTTTCTCAAAGATGTCAATAGTAACGGTTTATAAAAAAAATAGCTAATTTCATGACCATGTGTGCATAATTGAATATCAACACAATTCATAAACATCAATTCATAAACATCGAAAATCAGGCATGCAACATCGAAAAACTACTCAAACAGAAGTTCCATAATGGCATGCGGTAATGTAGATTAAATTTATTCATGAAGTTTCAGATCATTATATACAGACCTTTATGGTGATATTTGTATGGCAGGATGCTATAAAGCTTAGCAGAAGGATAATGTAATAAATGAGATAAAGAGGATTGTGGATGAAAATAGGGCGCGGTGTGGATGGCGCCGATGGAACAGTATGCGTGGGTGGCATATTGTTGTGGAATGGCAGACGGGTATAGGATTGGGATCTTTGTTCTCCCTCCCGCGGAAACAGCAGGCAGGAAGATTTGGACTGCCACTGTAGAAGCAGCAGCCAAGAACCCAGTGTTAATTTTTTTTTTTTTTTTTTTATAAATGTGCTGTCCCTCGGGCACCATGCCCACCTCACGTAGTTTTTTGTATGAACCGTGATATGTACATGAATTATACAGGAAACTGTACAATATATGAGTTTCCCTAGGGAAGGGGAGGTAGGAAACTTACAAGCGGTAAACAAGAATGCCGAAAGTGATAGTAAGCATGACGCTTTGGTGGTAGGTAGTGACGTAGGGCAGAGAAAGTGACGTAGGGCACGTGAATGCACGGAAGTGACGTAATTGCCGGTTACTGATGAACACGGAAGTAAATGGGGGATTACATGTGCGAGGTGAATTTTGCCTGTTAAAGGTAGACTTACTTATAGAGTGAATACATGGTGAGATGTAAAATAAATGCTGCCCATAAACCCATTTAGCGAATTACTGCTAAATGTTATTATCCCATTGGATATACATGCACAATATATTGTACAATGTAGTGATTTGAAGAAACATTGCATATATATATGGTTGATTACACTCTTGGAAATTGCATATTAAATTATCAAAGCAAAATCTAAAATTTTACAAAGCTAATTTACTTGATTTACATGATGATAACAATAACTGATTAAAAAAATTATGCGTCTATTTCTAAGCTTTGCATTCTAGTTAAAGGGATTTTCTGTAATATAATTTTCAAAACGTAGGCACTAGGCACAAACTCGATTTTGCTGATCCATATTACAATGTCGACCAGCTTCAATCCTTATGGCACTTTGTGTGCGCTTGTCTGAAGATTATTTCATCTATTTGAGAGTGATAAGATTCCACATTGAAAGCTGACTGGAAAGTAGCACACACGAACAATTTTGAGTTAGAGCAAGTAGGGAAATGCCATCTGTGTGTTTCTGAGTCGATCACTCGTTGCTTGAATTCAGATAAGACTATATTGATGTTGTCTGCATCCTGAAAAATCCAAGATAAAGTATTCTATTGAAATATTTTGTCGGTCCCTCTTTTAATAATTTTGTTTTACACCCCCAAATTTCTCCTACATATGTTAATGCTGTCCTAAAGATTTGATGCTGTTGTACAGGGTACTCCGCACCTGAAGTAGATTAATAGTCTCCCTGGAACATTCACGTATATCCCATTACCATATTGAAATAGAGTGTCCTTATAGTAGTGACTCATGTTCTTCCTGCTTCGCAGGGACCAAACATCATATATGTTTTTTTGGGTAGTTAAATATAGTTTTGTTGATTACTTTTGTCTAATATTTAGTAGACTTCAGAAGGCACCTTATATATTATTTATGTCGTCCACATTCCCACAGCGTGTATACCTCTTCTAATAATTTTAGGTTTACATCTTCAAAGGTCTGCTCCATATCTTGAAATTGGAAGTCAAAATGTTTTGATGCTAAACCCCAAGTATTAGGTCAACCTCCATAACTACAGTGTAGTTTGTAGATTAATAAACATATTTGTTTCTGCTTGATTTGAACGAACGTGTAGCCTTTCTGCCCAGACCAGTATCGAAGTAAAGTACAATCCATTTTTTTATAGCAGGAAACGATGTTTATTTGAAGTCCTCTGTAATAGCATTTTTCGTTGCTTCGAAGTGGTCCACCTCTCCCAACTTCATAAAAAAAACCGATTCTGTTCCTAGGACAATTTTCTCTGCCAGCTAGTGTTGGGTATCATTAAAATGTTTCCTTGAGTATTATAGTGAATGAGTACCACACATGAGAATGCTGCTTACAATCGAAGGTCTTTGAAAAGTCGACAAGAAACAGTATTTGACAGGTATTTTCAAGTTGGTTGGTTTTGGTTAGTTTATTGTTTAATGTCACAACAAAGCAATGTTCCAGCTATATGACGGCGGTCTGTAAATAATCGAGCCTAAAGCAGACAATCCAGTGATTAATATCATGAACATCGATCCACGCAATTGGGATCGATGACATGCATCAACCAAGTCAGCGAGTCTGACCACCCGATCCCGTTAGTCGCCTCTTACGACAAGCATAGTCGCCTTTTACGGCAAGCATGGGTTGCTGAAGACCTATTTTACCCCGGATCTTCACGGGTCTGTTTTCAAGTAAATATATTGTCGATCTTTGAGTAATTTCGTCTAAATCCGGCTGGGGACACGATGTAATGTGCCTGCTGGGGAGTATGTGTACGATAATATAATATGGACCTCTTGGAAGTGAAGTATAAAAATAGTGCTTCATTCTCTGTATAATAAAAAATACCCGTCGTCTCTATCGTCATTCCTAAAGAATTCCAAAGAGTAGATTATCCAATCGGTGTGGCGCGTTCTCACGCGTTTTTCAATCACATCCGTCGGTGCACGTTAAGCGATAACAATTTTACGTGCGCATCAGAGGTATGAAAATGGGTCACCCACGTTTTTCATTTTACAAATGTTTAACTTTTGGTTCTGAATCAGGATGTTTTTCAGCTTTTACAGAGTAGTGATACTGAAGCTGATCGTAATAAATAAAACGACAAACGCTTTCCATATCCAGTAGAAATCGCTGCAAAAAGCAGAGTCGATTGTACAATTCCGACTATATCATGAGCTTGTGATAATAAATCACTATCAAAAAGTAATGATACCAGGGCGTCGTTGTACAAAGCGATATTAGCGCTAAGGTATCATAACTCCCATGCATTAACATAGACCTACGACAGTCGTAGGGCTATGGTTGTTTTGTACAACGGCAGCCAGGTGTTCGTGAAAAGGTGAGCGTAACTTCCAGTAATATCGTTTCCAAGTATCTGTATCGACCAAGTTACCGATTATTCCCATTGAAATAAAGAATTCTCTGCTAAATGCAGAGTCGATTGCACGATTCCGACTACATCTTGAGCATGTGTTTATAAATCACTATCAAATACTGATTATACCAGGTGTTCGCGAAAGAGGTGACACCTGTCACAGACACATGCAAGGGCAAGTCAATTGTTCTCCTGAAAAAGCACGGGGACAAATGGTACATTTCAAAATAGGGAATTGCATCGGACATAAATATTTGTCACTGATGCGTCAAATTTGGAAATTTTCTCCACTTGTCTACGATAAACCCTTTGAAAGCTGTACTGAGGCCTTGAGTATTGTAACCTTGGTCACACAACTTCTGAGCAAGAGTCTGATGACGATGTTTGAAATCTTGGTAGAAAGGGCAAACTCGATTGTACATACTAAAGTTGTGAAATGTAAACACGAAAGCCTGGAGCTTCTGGAATATTGCTCGACATTAAGGGAAAGTTGACTTTTGGAAAGCTGAATTCATCCCTCTTGTCATAGTTTTGTGGTCAGTGTTTTATCACTCTGAATCTTAATGCCATCCTTGATTAAGTATCGAGTTGATAATACGTTCCAAAATAGCAAATATCCTGGGTCCATTCTCTGCCACAACTTTGTTTCGGGGGTGACGTTATCATATTTCTCTCTGTTAATTTCTCTCTGTCGTGACATCCGAATCGGACCGAAAAGGAAACTATGGCAGTGAATGGGTTAGGGGTACTTATCTCAGTCAAGATACACGTGTAATACACTGGATAATCGAGGGTGATTGGCGGTACAAAAAACAGACAAGCAACAAATAAGACTGATATGTTTATTTGCAACCATTCCTTTTACAACAAAGAAGAAGAAATAAACAGAAAATAAATCACAAAGATTAAAGATAAATTTTGAGTTTCGAAACAATGATTTTTCATTTTTTTCTTACTGACTATGTACCCATGAAAACGACATGTTGAATTTTGGAAATACCTTTTACCGACAGCATGGAGAATTCTCTGGACAAATGGGTTTCCAGAACTAAAATGGGACGTGTTATCCTAATTTTTCAGTAACAATTTCTGTAAGTATGTAATGCTGATATTTATACGACAGCGTTCTTCTAGTATACGGTTTGCTAGAGCCATAGTTTTCTTTTACAAATTTCGAAATAATTCTTTTGAATATCTTGATTCAATATTTCGGGGAGAATATTTTATTGTAAAAATACTCCATGATAAAAAATATGATGTTGTGTAAAATATTCGAAAGAGATATGTGATCAGTAATCCAAACGTGGGCGAAATATTCTAATAACGACATGAATTAGTTGAAAATAAGTTGAATTATGTCTTATGATACTTGTAGATACACCTTTTTTAGGAAAGGAAAATGGGCAAAATATTTAGATAACGCTATAAATTAGTTGAATTAAGTTAAAATGAGTTTAATTATGTGTCGTGAGTTTGTCGCCGTGTCATTAAATTTTTTCTTGTTTATTATTCTCACACTTACCGAAGTTGTATGAAGTATAATTATAATGTATATATGTTCCTAATGGCATTGGAGGAATTGATCCACCTGACCGCAATCGAATACTGCGTCTGATTGACGATTCGTATGTCACATGTATATGCGAAATACATTGGGTATATTTTCTCGCCAATTACAAATGGGAGCATAAAGTTTATTTGGGAATTTCTGAAAATTACAAACGAAACATATAGTGTGCTTAAACATGTTCATGTATCTGCAATATCTGTATACATAGGAGTATGTGTAATTACGAGTTATGCCATATTAAGAAATGTGTTTGATATTTCGTTATTTCCCTTCTACTGTTTATCCCACCATATATAGAATTAAAGGTGACCAATGAAACCGCCCCTGTTTCATATTTAGACATGTGCCAAAATATTCAGAGTAACCAAATTTACAAATTACTCTTCGCAAGACTGTGTGACAAGAGGGATGACTTCCAACTTTCCATGTCAAGCAATAATTAAGCAGCGGCTTTTGGTGTCTACATTTCACAATATGCTCAAGCGTTCTAAATTTGACGCATCTCTGTCAAAAATGTATCTGACTATTTTGACTTTTGGCATATGGGCTCGTGCTTTTTCGGCTGAACAACTGTGTATGTGACGGGTGCCATCGGACATGCAGGATACACCCATGGGCCACTTGTTCGCGAACACCTGGTATCATAACTATTTGATTCTGATTCCTAAACCCGTGCTTGTGAATGAATGAGTTTATTTCAGTAAAGAGGCCACCGGCCCATTATACAATATGGATACAGTGCATTACAACAATAGCAGGCGCCAGATAATACAAGTGATATACATAGTGAAACAACTGAATTATTGCATACATTTGAAAAACTATTGTTGTTTCTTAAAAGCAAGAAAAATATATTAAGCTAATTTATTAATAACACGTTCATTTTGGCAAGACATAAGAGTGCAAAATTTATCAAATGAAGGTTGTGAATGGTAATACTTAGGTATAAGACTATTTCTTAGATCTGAATAAAATTGACATTCAATGCAAAAATGATACTAAGTTTCAATTACACTGACTTCACAACATGGACATAAGCGTTCATCTCCAGAAAGACCAATTTTTCTACCCTCTGCAAGCATTAGGGTATGGCTAGAACAACGGAAAGAACTAAGAGCAAATTATACTCTTACAGGTATGGATGTAAAATATTTTTCTAGTACAATGCATGGTTTAATTTGTGAATACATTTCAAGTTTGGAAAATGTTTATAATTTACTTAACCAAGTTTGCTGGTCTATAGCTATACATCATTGCTTAAAACAAACAATAAACTTATTTACATTTGGAACATCTTGATTACACCCGACAGAACCAAAACCATATGATGATAATAATTGTTGTACATGAAAAGCCTTTAATACATTCAATACCTTTATCAGCCAAGAACATTTGATAATCATAAACAAAACCCGTGCATGTGATAAAGTCAGAATCGTACAATCGACTTTTAGTGGAGATTTCGTATGAGTATGGAAATGGTCTTTCTCGCTTTTATTTGTTTGAATTCACCCCGCCTATTAGCTGATCATACCATTCATGCAATGCTTTCCATACCTTATCATTTCAAATGTCAACTTTGACATTAGTCTTGCATTACATGTGCATTCAAACCATATGACATTCAATTTTGCCTTGCAACTGATATTGAGATAATATGCCTTACATATGTATGTGAGAACGTAATAGTGGATTAGGGAGAAGACCACGAGGTCTGTGGTGGATGTCCACGTTTACACATATTGATGTGCAATGAAATCTGAATAATCTTGATGATATCACTGGGAATTGTTCCTTCCGAATAAACAGGATTTCACAACACATAAATTCACACAAATACACGCATTGAATCAAGAAAACAAATTCGTTCTGCATGACCAGGGAATATAGATTGTGTCTTCGCGTAAGTCGTTGCCGACAGAGTTATCTGTCCTTGTGGAATGCATGAACATAACAGGCATGCTAGTTCGAGAAGTATCTGGATAGGGCGGTTTCTCTGTATAAGAGCGACAAGAGGACAATTCCAGACTTTTTTCTAATCCACTTTCCAAGTGCGACTTTGATACCTGGGTTAACACCTGTGTTTCAGTTCGGATAGCTGTGCAAATATGAATGGTATATAAATACACTGGCTGCAACAACTGCTGATTTGAAAAAAACATGAGGTAGTTTTCTCAAAGGTTGTGTATAGTCTCAAAAAGAATAAGCAATTTATTCCCATGATGCCACCCTTGGATTCAATGCATGCTCATTGACAGAGGGACAGATAAACAAGCGGTGCGTCGTATGTTTAACCTTTTCACGTGAATCTCTTCAGCGACATTTTAGAGTTTCCTACCATTGTGTCAATACTGAAATTATGTCATATATATCCTTTCACTGCTCTGGGCATTTGGAAATCATGTACATTTGCTGTCAGATACTTTGGAGTATGCTGCAGTTCACAGACACGTGTATGCCGGATCTTCATTATGGAAAACATCTAGTGGGATCAACGTTTAAGATCATCGAGAATTCATCTCTATTCTCCTGTGCAACTGAATATGTTTTATATGGAATATGCAAATCCTTCAATTTTGAATTTGGTCGGAGAGCGTGTCATCTGAATGGTTTTGATGACCTCCAGTATCTGGAAGGTGGCGGGAAGGTGTCTAATTTCGTCTACAGTTCAATTATGAATTGGAACAAGGTAGGATTTTACCCGAAGTAAATGCGATGTTATGTATGATATTAGCTGAACAGCTCAATATTGAATTATGAAATGTCCTCAGTTTGTTCTGCTCCTCTGCCATCACGTTATGAATTTTAGATTACAACTCAAACACATCTTTATGAATATAAAAAACCCACACGGGTCAAGTTCTATAGCCAGCAAAATCTATCTATAGTATTGAGTTCATAGCATAGGGAATGATTATATTGATATGAGAGTGTTTCTGGATTAGAAACCTTATGCTGCTGCAAAATGCATCATGTTTTTGTACATAAACTATGAGAATATTATCAACTCCAGAGAATCAGTTTTGATTATTAATTATCAGCCGAAACAGGACAGGTGTTCGCGAAACGGGTAAACATGTCTTGCCATAACTACAACACACTCACACTGTGGCCTGTAGTCAATTAAGTCTTGACCAGACAGTCAAGTGAAGGGACCAGTGATTCGACAGAGCCTTTTCTGATTTTGTTGAAACTAAAAACGATGATAATTTTTAATTACGTCAGTCACGATTCTCTCAAAACATGAAAACGTCGTCATTATTTGTGTGGGATTACAAAATACTATAGACATTATTCCTTACATATGCATGTTGCTGCATGTCATGATTTTACAAATGACTATATACTGGCTACCGATGTCTGACTTTCTCCAGCTTCCAGACGTCCAATGGCTCTGTTTCTACAGTCTTCATTCAGTCTTGGCATCATGAGAGTCACGTATACAGAACATCGGAGAGTGATTCGCAGCAGGACTGCCAAATCTTTATACCAATCGGTATAAAGGTGAAGTAGCCGTATTTGCACGTGCAGCATGCTTACAGCTTTTTCTCCATGCACTTTCTCCCAGTTTGGTTTCAAGATGCTGTATTTTGGCGACAAGTCACCAAATGTTGTGTTCGGGTGCAATACATTAGTGTAAGGTCAATATTCACAGTTAGCAATGATAATTATATTGAGTTCAAGCCTTTATCTTTAATAACAGTCAAGTTTTAAAAACAGATTTCAGCTATGCGTTTCTTTTTTCCCCGCCAGTATGTAATCGTTAATACAACCAAGGAAAGACTCTCTTTATATTCACTTTATTATCACTATTTAATAGTGATACCTACACACATGCTCTTTATATAGTCGGTATAGTCGGAATAGTGCAATCAACTCTTCTTTTAGCAGATAATTATTAAGAAAAAACTAAAACTAGTGACTTAATTTTTTGGAGTTCGATTACACTATCACTAGTAAGGGTGATATCATCCACAAACAGTAATATCCTGATCTCATCAAATCATCTTTCACAAATATAACTCAAGGCTTTTATTTCATGTATAAATAATCATAGATAAAAAAGTATGATAAGAACTGGACATTACATTCATGTACAACCTTGTATAACGCCACTTCTCGCACACATATTTCATATGTTTAGTAAAGTGAACATATTAAGGCTTTGAAAGGCATGTAGAAATGCATAAGGAGGTAAGGTTGGGTGAAATAGGGTTTAACATTGCGTCCAAGATTATTGCACTTATATAGCGACGTGCATGCACGTGTGTGTTTGTGTGGATGCTTGTACTAGTCCTAGACCGATGGCGATTTACAGTGCTAGCTCACTGAGATACCATGCCGCAGTTTAATATGAATATGTTCCCGGCATGTTTTTCCAGGTGAACAATTGCCTTGCCTTTGCATGTTTTTATGACAGGTGCCACCGGTGGGGCAGAATACCTTTACAAGGTCACCTTTACACGAACACCTGGTATCACCACTCTTTGATAGTCATTCATAAACAAATGCTCATGCTATAGTCGGAATCGTGACAGATATTTCTTATGAATATTGAAAGGGATTTGTCGTTTTTATGCATATTCCTTACATAACAACTCATCCTTTTCCCGGTTTTCCCGTCTGTACCCCATTGAATGTTTATTTTTGTTTCAGGTGAAACGTGCCAAAGTTTTAAAGTAATCAAATGGTGCAAGGCGGGACTCGAATTTTTCCCAAATGTGTCACAGTAACAATTGTAAAATTCAATACTTGTGACATCAGTTCGACAAACCATATTACCTCTTCGTTTCTTGTTTGTGTGAGTGGAGAGTATCTACATTCTGTTCTTGTGAAGTATATTGTGTCGATTTCATGGTTTCTCAACACCCCTCTGAATATATGAAATACATTAGCACATAAACGATACGTGAAGCATGAATATGTCATGTGCTGCTAAATGAATGAAGTATGAAGTATTATACGTATAATGAATAGCTGTTGTTCACTTGCTGCTGTTGTGGTTGTGGAAGATAACAGTTGGTTACTTGCTTCACACGTGGGTTATTGAGAAAATACTTCTAGCCATTAAGAATTATTTATCAGAACTTACTGATATTGAACACTTTGAATTGTGGAAGTGTGATAGTAACCCCCTCTTCCACTGATACTTTTTACATTACTGCAAATGAAATAATAGATAACAGTGCCATACCGACTGGAGAGCTCAACACTGGAACCAGACAGCATATCTCGGTTGGCAGTCATAGCCACATAAACAGTAGAACTTCGGATTGTTCACTTCTGGCTCGTCATTGGTGTCTTCTTTTAAGGTCACAAAAAAATAGATGTCAATCTATCGATACCATTGATATTGCTGTTAAAAGGCGTTATATCTTTAACTGATGAATTTGAATATATCGCCATAAAAGTGGTCGTATTTTTCCTGGACACTTTTTTTGCAAATTTGACATGTACAGAATATTCCTTAGTTAATAATGAAATCATTTAATCAAAGTGAAAAGCGTACATGGGTATTACGATAATAAGTGGAAGTCACCCTGTACTTTTCTGGTTCAAAATCAAAGAATGATTTTAACTGATGATACCAGTTGTCAAAGCAGAGAAATATGGAAATATACCTATACATGAAAGTCAACAAAACTTCATTACTCTCACGCCCGCATACCAGTTAAAAATGACAGTGCAGACAATGTATGGTGTCTGATGCAGCATTAGAAAGATTTTAATTTTTTAAATTCTTTTATTACTGACAATTTAGTACAATTGTTGTATTTTTAACATGTTTGGAATGAAAACAAATTCTTCTGGTATATGCAATATTGTCTTTCTTCTATGGGCTATTTACATCTAAAAAATATGAAACTCCTCTCCAGTATGACATCACCATAGCAGTACATTATTGTAATATAAACGTGCATATATGCATTTATTAGCATTTGACAATATAAAATCATGCATAATCAAAGCTACAGGTAAAACCCAATAAAAACAAGAACATGCATTGATTGTAAAAAGTAGGAGATGTGTATAAGCAAACAAAGGGACCTATATAATTATGAAAGCAACAGCTTTGAAGCCACCTTTCCGAACATGCTAATTTGAATTTGAAGGCTGTTACCTACTTAATTTTAGAAATAACAGTTTTCCCTCTCAGGATTGTCCTCACTGGCAAGACAAATTAAATACTGACTTTGTCAACGTCAAAATGTGCCAATAAACTGAATCAACTTATTCTCTTTGACAACATCAATACGTTCACCAAAGATATCACTGTTTGTCCTTGTTGGCTGAGGATCGGTACAAAGATATATGACAGTAGCTTTGAGAACAGGAACTAAAAACATACAGGAAGATATCAACAATATGTATCAGACACGACATCTACATGTAAACGGAGGTGACAATATTTGTCCACCTAAGTATGGCCATTAAATATGCAATGCAAAGGTTGCTGAATGAAGTTTAGACTACATTATACACTGCACATCTTTGTAAAGTTAGTAAATAACCTTACTATTTAATGAGTTCGTCACAGACAGGTATGAGATGATTTCCAAATAAACTGAACCTTTGCACACTGCAATTATTTTTTTTAATCTGTAAAATATACTACTACTACTACTACTACTACTACTACTACTACTACTACTACTACTACTACTACTACTACCGCACCACACAGGGGCATGTTCAAAGCACACACGCGTTGCAGGATTGACGATAGCTTTCCTGATCACCCACTGGTAAGTTGACATGAGCGTTAGCCTGAGATGTAAATGTTCACATCTCAAACAACTGACTACCTAATACTTGATATCATTGTTCATTCATTTTGTTTCTTCGAATTCATTGCCACGATTTAACAGTCGAAATACTGAAAATATGGCCAGTGAGGATTTGTTTGAGTTCAATGACAAAACGTTAAACTTCTATTTGTCTTGGTTCCTTAATTTACGTTGAAGTCATGGGATGTGTAAAATTGATATAGCTTCTATAGCTTCTATTGATCTTTTTCACACTTCGCTACTTCCGGTTTTAAAGCGAGGCTTGGAGAGCAGAAGGTGAAGGCTGGACAGCATATGAAACACATGGAGATGTGAACAAGACACGCAATCGGGACAAACTGTGACAATTTAACCATCCCGGTACATTTATCGTAAGTATTGAACATTATTCTTATTCTTATCATTGACAAACTATTCTACTGTTATCTGGTCTCCCTACCGATATAAATTTGAGTCTGGCCGTTCTGTTGTGATTTCAATTTAAAATATTTTGACCACCTGGTAACTCCCAGTGCAGTTTATGGTAGCTGAACAGACTTAATACAAATGCTACTGAGATCTTGTAAAGAATAATTCATTGTTTACACACCATAAAGCCAAACTATTTATTGTTAGTTTAAATAACTTTGCGGGTTGTATTTGAAGTCGAAATATTGACATTTTGACCATGTCTGGATATATGTCAGAAACTTACTTAATTGACATGTTGATATAATGTATCAAATTGTACCCTACTGAGAATTTACAATCGTAACAAATCAGAATTTTGCATCAGTTGCGTATTTGATGTAAATTGTAATGGACTCAAATGCATTCCAATAAAATATTAGACCTCTAGATCTACTTGTACTGTTGTGATTGTGAACAGTTATTATTTTGATTGTAAATGTTGACAGATTAGATAGCATGAGGTGTAATATTTCAACTGAATTATTACATAAAGGGTGTGTAAATATTTGAAGTAATGTACAGTTTGATCTACCAAAATGATATTTACTTTACTGTACCAAATTAATCATGTCATGAAATGAACAAAAACACAACTAATTAATGGCAAGTAAATGTTCAATCTACATGTGATCTGTATATAATTTACAGAAACAGATAACTCTTTAACAGTCTGTATTCAAATATTTGAAATGCATAAGGTGAGGTGAGGGGAAATGAGGTTTAACGTCGCGTCCAAGATTATTGCACTTACATAGCGACGTGCATGTACGTGTGTGTGTTTGCTTGTACTAGTCCTGACTGATGCCGATTTATAGCGCTAGCTCACTGAGATACCATGCCGCAGTTTAACATGAATACCCAACTCAGACACAGCATACTGACTCCAAGCCGACCAGTCCTTGTTTAGCCCCTTAATACCGAGCGCCAGACAGGGTAACAACAAGTACCATCTTTTGACGTCTTTTGGTATGACGCGGTGGGGGATCGAACCCCGGACCTTCCGCTCTCCGGGCGGACGCTCTACCACTAGACCACGTAGGCGGTCTCAAATGCATAAATTGATACTGACATAACAATAAACTTAAAGTATAAACAGACTTATTTTTAATTCCCATGCGTATTGCAATCATATCTCATTTATTCCCTTTGTTTAATTGTGAAACCCATCTGGTTTTATGTCTGCAAACATGTTTTGAAACTTTTAAAACAAAATAATTTTTTTGTGCAAGCCATTGCCATGTATTAAAAGATTATTAATCATATCAATTTGTATGGAAGAATATAGCTGTGCTTACTGTGTCATTTTGCAATAATTATATTGTTATGATGTAATATTTTACTATTGTAAACAATCTTTAGAACTTTAGTTTATTTCAGTCATGTCAAGTGGTGTGATAATTTTGATAATTCAATCAAAACGAGAAATATAAAAAAATATAAATACATAGAAGAAATTTGATTTCCTTGTCAAATGACGATGATAACATGAATTTATCTCATCTTATGATCTGACAAAGTTAATATTTTCAAGTCAAGATATCAACATTAGTAAACCACAAGAAGAGAAAAACATTTCATTTGACAAAATAAATTTCAAGTCTTATCTTTTCTTTGTGATCTTCATGATCTTACTCAGAAAACCATAGTGTCAATGAGGCAGACTGACCGTAGGTGTGACAAAACGTGATATTTCACCTAATTTTAATAAAAAGATCTTATTAATTTCACTCTAGCGAAAGTATGTTTTTAGCATGGTCAGACTAAACAAAGTATTTCATGATCAAATACATACTGGTAATACAAATATAAAAACGTGTATCATTCAAACAAGAGTGAATTTCTGTGTGACATTGATATAAAGAGCTGTAGAACACTGACATTAAATCAACGCATCTGTTGTGTTTACTGTTTACACAGAATATACTGTTTGAGTTTTAGACACATCAGATGAATTGATGCCTTCAGAATTGTTCTAAAGTAGCATGTAATGTTGCACACTGTGATTAATTTTCCTTAAATTTATCTTTTTCAGAAGAATGTTGTTTTCGAAATAAGCAATATTTTAAGAGAAGGTGAATATGCATTGTTTATAAAACAAATTATGGAAGTAGAAATATTATTATAATATTATTGAATTATTCATTTCAGGCTTTGAGTCCAGAGAGTCAACACAATGAAGTACTAGTATCCGGTGATGGAAGTGGAAAGCCATATTCATTCAAACAACAAAAGTGTTTTCCTGTCACATTTCACTTAAATAGGACATTGTACCATTTGTTTTCAATCAAGAAAATTATTTTCTCCTGGATTTTAATTAGGTGCTTTTGACTGACAAAGACACCCGGTCCATGTTAAGTTTTGAAAACTTATATTGTGAGAAATAAAGACATGAAAATTTCGATGTTTTTTTATGTATTAAATATGAGAAATCCAGATGGTTCCATCAACATAATTTGTACCGATACATATATATTATCTTGGCTTGATTACCTAATGAAGTTGATTCCTTTTCATCTTTCGTTATTTTTTTATCTGTAATCATATCTGATAAAGACATTTTCAAACTATTCAGGATAAATGTATTAGTAGCTTCCTTTTGATATACAATTACCAATCATCATACAGGATAAGGTCAGGGTGTTCAAGAAGTTGGTGTTTGTATCAATTCTTATATTTCTTCAATTTCATGAATTATTTATATTTACCAATTTTAAATTTCCTTTTAACTTATTTTAAACAGTTCACACATTATTACTTTTGTCGTGCATGGTGCAAACTCAATCGTTAATAATCGGTTAAATAAGTGATGTTTGAAGAACAAGTAAAGTTTCATCTGTCATTGTACAAACTGAATAGAGTTATCGCCACTTCTGAATATTTATTTTGACACACAAGTTATTTTGTGAACTAATTTCATTTACATCATAATATGTTTAGATGAAAATCATAGCAGAAAAAGTGTTTTTTTTGTCAACTGGACTCATGGCAAAACGTTGTGCAGCAAACACCACTATGAAGCGTGAAATAAACATGATCGACGATCTCGAGTTCGCCAAGCCACGCATTGACTGAGCAAATTTGCAAAAGTACACTGACCTGTTTCAGGTTATGCGGTTCATTTACGATACAAAACTTCTGTCATTGAATGTACTGTCACATTGTACCTATATGCCGACGAGGTTATGATAAATATTATATCTGTTTCTGAAATACGTATCTCGAAATGCACCTTTCGATTCACTTCTGGGACCCTGACAGCAAAATGCTAATTCCAGTGTATTACAGGCATATTTTAGGATTAAATGTGAAATATCCTCTGTGTCAGATACAGAGGATACCATTTTTTGTTTGTTTGAAATGTCCATCAGTAAAATGCACAACATGCTGTCTGTTCCCTATGAGCTGATGCGACTTACACAGCATGGAGCTATGCTCTCCAAGCCTCGTTTTCGATCCAAGATGGCGAAAGTGTGAAAAAGGTCAATAGCAGCTGAGAATAAGTTCACATTAAACTCTACTTACTATTTGTATAAAGGGAATTTCTGACGCATATTGTCTCTTATTGTGCACACATCTAGTTATTGAGGCAGTCAGGTTATGAGTCCAGGTTCGAAATGTGAAAGTGCGTGAAAAAATACGTTGTAAATGGTTGTCTGTATGCCCAAATAAAAAAAGACGTTTGCAAGGAAACACCGGATGTTAAAATGAAACTTTTGATGAGGATGTTTGTTCAACAAGGTTTCAGGCAAGAACACGGAGTATCTAGGGCGATGACGCCCATTTTTATAACTCTCTCGGTGGTGTTTTGATAGTGAGTGAGTTGGGTTGTGTCCGCTTAATGTGGGAGGAAAGCCCGAAGTGATGCAGGTCTCAGACGTTTACCACTTCGGTGAAACCCACGAGCACGGGTATGGTGTTGACAAACCTTGAAACATAATTGGGGCTAAGTGATATTCAAACCCACAATTATAGGTTTCTGGCGTGCCCAAGGGACGCAACTCTGCAAAGCGAAAGGCAGCGCCTTAGTCGACGTCGGCGTTATGATAGATTTGTAGTTCTTCATAGGTGGTCTTAGCATAGCTTTCCCTGGTCGAGGCATCAATGCCTTCATAGAGGCCATCTGTAACATGAAACATCAGTATGAGCAGCCATCGATACACGAGAATGCGGTTGTTTTGGTAAAGGGACCACCGTTTCGTTATACAGTGGCATAGCAAAAATGACATGGTGTGGAGCGTCATTTACACAAGATATGAGCGACGTAATGATCACATTTGACAGAAGCAACACATTTGATCATACTTGGCTAAATGATTGCTTATACAAGGGTTAAGAAGATTGCTGTTCCTCACTTTAATAGAAGGGACATATCATACAAAAGTCATACCCAGACTTTGGAATAATTTCACACCGATTCCATTTAAGTGTTCTGCTTAGGGTTACAAGCACATAGGTGAAGTTGAGTGAGTGAGTCAGTGTTGCAATAGTCAGGCTATATCACGACGGTTTGTTAGCAATTGGGTTTGAAACAGACGAACCAACGATTGAACTGAAAACTAAATGGCATGCAGTCAGGCAAGTCATAGAGTCTGACCAATATTCAATTTATATTTGTTAAGTATTTCGTCGTCTCTTACGGCAGAAATAAGGTTTTGGGAAAGAGAGACAGTTATAAGGTTCTAGCAAAAGAGACAGCAATTAGGTTCTGGCAAAGAGACAACAATAAGGTTCTGGAAAAGAGACAAAGCAATAAGGTTCTGGAAAAGAGACACAGCAATAAGGTTCTGACAAAGAGACAAAGCCATAAGGTAATGGCAAAAAGATATAAGGTTCAGGCAAAAAGATAGAGCACTAAGGTCTGGCAGAGAGAAACAGAAATAAGATGATGGAAAAAGAGGCAACAAAATGTTATATAGCAAAGAGAGAAATCAAAAAGATGTTTTTAAATGAAGACAGCAAAACTGTTCTGAAAAAAACTGATACGGCAATAGGGTGCTGGCAAAGAGAGACAGCAATACGGTTCTGGCAAAGAAATACAGCAATAAGTAAGGTTCTGGCAAACAGAGACATAATAAGGTTCTGACAAAGAGATACAATAACAATAAGGTCCTGGCTAAAGGACACAGCAATAAGGTTCAAGCGCAAAGATACAACGATAAGTTCTGACAGAGAGAAACAGCTATAAGCTGCTGTCTGTGATGTTAGATCCATGATATGTCACTGCTTCAAATTTGGCAACTACTTCAAATAGAGCCCCCAAAACACCCTGCAACGGATGGAGGTGAACATAATTTTATGGCACGACTCTCTTTTCGAGGACATCCAGCACATCCAGCGAACCATGCATATGTCTTAATAAAACCTCAGAGTCACAATAAAGCCATATGACAGTGAAAGTTTTGTTAACAAAATCTCATAAAAATTCGAATTGACCACTCTGTACGCGAGTGATGTATATCTTGGCCAAATGATAATAACGTTTTCTGTAAAAATAAAAAAATGTATAGATATAGAACCCAATGTAGATATAGTAAACAAAAGTTGCCATTGAATAATGCCTTAAGCATCACCATCCCAAGTCAAAGGTATTCTCAGTTTGTAGAATAACATCCGTGCAACATAACACATTGACATGTATTAATATTCTGAATCAACAAAACATGCAAGTTGTTTTAATAATAAGACTAAACTTCAAGTCTTACCAGAGGGTTGCGCTGTTCTGTTCCTGTAACGGAAGTCACAGTATCACTAGTTTGCAGCTATATGCATGAACACACTTTTATATCCGGAAAAGTACATTGATTATCAATATCGTGAAGCTGTACTTTAAATACTCACACTGTCATTTCCGTGGCTTGATTGTCATCTGCATCTGCCAAAGAAGCATATTTATCATAAAAGGGTTTTTTTTATAAAAGTTGTTAGCTCGTCACAGCTCAATGCGATTATATGTGAAGTATATATAGTGTATTTCGTGTATATTCGATATCTTTTTGTTCACAACGGTAATGAGAATGTTTTGCAATTATGATTCTTCATGTTGTTCGTATGTACGTTTGACTTTGAGCATGACAGCTGTCGATGAAGCTAACATCAATAATGTCTTAACAGTAATGGAATACAACCCACCCTTCAATGTTTGGCGTCTTCTCCTGCATACGATGCAGACAGTCGCGATAAAGGGAACCAGACATACCGCCAACCCAGCGCCAACACCAGCACCAAACGTAGCCCCTACAGAAACATACATCAGTTAAGTTAATATGTGTATGATACTGTTGCTGTGTTGAACATAATAGGCCTGTTTTGATACTGTTTGCTTCATATCAATAAACAAAGTTATCCTAGACAATTATCGTTTCAAAACATCCTAGCCCCCATCACTTCCCACTCTACATCACACACCCCCACTCAACACCACGCTCCCTCTCTACACCATCATCCCCTCTGCACATTGCCCCCCCCCCCCCCTCCACGCTCCTCTCTCACCACGAACCCCTCCCGTCTCTACATCACCCTCCCGTCCCCTCTCCACACCTCTCCACACTAACCCCCCTCTCCACACC
The DNA here is from genome assembly GCF_022045235.1 of Haliotis cracherodii. Taxonomy (NCBI): domain Eukaryota; kingdom Metazoa; phylum Mollusca; class Gastropoda; order Lepetellida; family Haliotidae; genus Haliotis; species Haliotis cracherodii. Next base: position 30,423,717 of record NW_027266264.1, read on the forward strand.
AACCTTACCTCTCCACACCTCACGACAGTATCCTCCCTTCTCCGCACTCCTCCTTCCCATCCCCACGCCTCTCTTCCGACTCCATAACAGCCTACCCTCACAACACCATCCTCCCCTCTCCATACTTCTCCTTCCCATCCCCACACCTCTCTTCCGACTCCATAACAGCCTACCCTCACAACACCACCCTCCCCTCTCCATACTCCTCCTTCCCATCCCCACACCTCTCTTCCGACTCCATAACAGCCTACCCTCACAACACCACCCTCCCCTCTCCATACTTCTCCTTCCCATCCCCACACCTCTCTTCCGACTCCATAACAGCCTACCCTCACAACACCACCCTCCCCTCTCCACACCCCTTCCCATCCCCACACCTCTCTTCCAACTCCATAACAGCCTACCCTCACAACACCATCCTCCCCTCTCCATACTCCTCCTTCCCATCCCCACACCTCTCTCCCGACTCCATAACAGCCTACCCTCACAACACCATCCTCCCCTCTCCATACTCCTCCTTCCCATCCCCACACCTCTCTTCTGACTCCATAACAGCCTACCCTCACAACACCATCCTCCCCTCTCCACACCCCTTCCCATCCCCACACCTCTCTTCCGACTCCATAACAGCCTACCCTCACAACACCATCCTCCCCTCTCCATACTCCTCCTTCCCATCTCCACACCTCTCTTCCGACTAAATAACAGCCTCCCCTCACAACACCACCCTCCCCTCTCCACACCCCTTCCCCTCCCCACACCTCTCTCCCGACTCCATAACAGCCTACCCTCACAACACCACCCTCCCCTCTCCACACCCCTTCCCCTCCCCACACCTCTCTCCCGACTCCATAACAGCCTACCCTCACAACACCACCCTCCCCTCTCCATACTCCTCCTTCCCATCCCCACACCTCTCTTCCAACTCCATAACAGCCTACCCTCACAACACCACCCTCCCCTCTACATACTCCTCCTTCCCATCTCCACACCTCTCTTCCAACTCCATAACAGCCTACCCTCAAAACAACACCCTCCCCTCTCCATACTCCTCCTTCCTCTCCCCACACCTCTCTTCCGACTCCATAACAGCCTACCCTCAAAACAACACCCTCCCCTCTCCATACTCCTCCTTCCCCTCCCCACACCTCTCATCCAACTCCATAACAGCCTACTCTCAAAACAACACCCTCCCCTCTCCATACTCCTCCTTCCTCTTTCCACACCTCTCTTCCAACTCCATAACAGCCTACCCACTCAACACCACCCTCCCCTCTCCATACTCCTCCTTCCCATCCCCACACCTCTCTTCCGACTCCATAACAGCCTACCCTCACAACACCACCCTCCCCTCTCCATACTCCTCCTTCCCATCCCCACAACTCTCTCCCGACTCCATAACAGCCTACCCTCACAACACCACCCTCCCCTCTCCATACTCCTCCTTCCTCTCCCCACACCTCTCTTCCGACTCCGTAACAGCCTACCCACTCAACACCACCCTCCCCTCTCCATACTCTTCCTTCCCCTCCCCACACCTCTCTTCCAACTCCATAACAGCCTACCCTCAAAACAACACCCTCCCCTCTCCATACTCCTCCTTCCTCTCCCCACACCTCTCTTCCAACTCCATAACAGTCTACCCACTCAACACCACCCTCCCCTCTCCATACTCCTCCTTCCCCTCCCCACACCTCTCATCCAACTCCATAACAGCCTACCCTCACAACACCACCCTCCCCTCTACATACTCCTCCTTCCCATCTCCACACCTCTCTTCCAACTCCATAACAGCCTACCCTCAAAACAACACCCTCCCATCTCCATACTCCTCCTTCCCATCCCCACAACTCTCTCCCGACTCCATAACAGCCTACCCTCACAACACCACCCTCCCCTCTCCATACTCCTCCTTCCTCTCCCCACACCTCTCTTCCGACTCCGTAACAGCCTACCCACTCAACACCACCCTCCCCTCTCCATACTCTTCCTTCCCCTCCCCACACCTCTCTTCCAACTCCATAACAGCCTACCCTCAAAACAACACCCTCCCCTCTCCATACTCCTCCTTCCCCTCCCCACACCTCTCTTCCAACTCCATAACAGCCTACCCTCACAACACCACCCTCCCCTCTCCATACTCCTCCTTCCCATCTCCACACCTCTCTTCCAACTCCATAACAGCCTACCCTCAAAACAACACCCTCCCCTCTCCATACTCCTCCTTCCTCTCCCCACACCTCTCTTCCGACTCCATAACAGCCTACCCTCAAAACAACACCCTCCCCTCTCCATACTCCTCCTTCCCCTCCCCACACCTCTCTTCCAACTCCATAACAGCCTACCCTCAAAACAACACCCTCCCCTCTCCATACTCCTCCTTCCTCTCCCCACACCTCTCTTCCAACTCCATAACAGCCTACCCTCACAACACCACCCTCCCCTCTCCACACCCCTTCCCCTCCCCACACCTCTCTCCCGGCTTCATAACAGCGTACCCACTCAACACCACCCTACCCTTTCCATACTCCTCCTTCCCTTCCCCACAACTCTCTCCCGAATCCATAAAATCCTACCCTCACAACACCACCCTCCCCTTTCCATACTCCTCCTTCCCATCCCCACACCTCTCTTCCGACTCCATAACAGCCTACCCACTCAACACCACCCTCCCCTCTCCATACTCCTCCTTCCCCTCCCCACAACTCTCTCCCGAATCCATAAAAGCCTACCCTCACAACACCACCCTCCCCTTTCCATACTCCTCCTTCCCATCCCCACACCTCTCTTCCGACTCCATAACAGCCTACCCACTCAACACCACCCTACCCTTCACTCCACATCACCCACACCGGAATTTCAAAAGGTCGATACATAAAGAAGGCGATTATAATGATCTTCTAACAAAGCCAGCATGGCATCTTTTTGTTGTGTCTTACGTTTCCTATTATGTTGTGATATTAATCATTTCGGTATAAACATATGCCGATTTTACAGAATGTCATTTATCAATGGATATAACATGAACATAAAGTGTATAATCACCTCGACCATCCGTCTCTGTCTCGAACTTGTTGCTTGTCGAACTCACCATGCCTATAGCAAAACAATGGCAGTCAAAATAAAATCGTATGTACACACGATTCCATGTAGTGAGCTTACGTTGGAAACAATTTCAGCTTGATGGGAGAGAATGGGTGGGATCAGATTGATTATATTCAAAACAATTAGATACAGATGCAGAAACAGATTGCAAGTAAGGTGATGTTCTCTAGATAGTAGTACCATATTTTTGTACATATTGTGTCATTTATCAATGGATATAACATGAACATTAAGTGTATTATCACCTCGATCATCCGTCTCTGTCTCGACCCCTGGGCTGCTTTTCGAAATCACCGTACCTGTAGCAAAACAATGGCAATCAAAATAAACGTCGGGCTACTATAAACTCAAACCCTATGTACACATGATTCCATGGAGTGAGCTGACGTTGGAAACAAAGTGACCTTGATGGGAGAGGATGGGTGGGAATGAGATTAATTATATGCAAACAATTAGATACAGATGCAGACACAGTAAGTGATGTTCTCTGGATAGTAGTACCATATGTGTGTACGAAGGAAAACGTTTAAATATTGTTCAGTTCAAAATCCCTCAGGACTCTCTTGATAATACAATAGTGTTGTCGTACAATATGTGAAAATATAATAATATAAATTCCGTTATTGCTCGAGATCTAACTCTGTACATGAAATATACGATTTAGTTCCATCATCCTGCAAGTCGAAATTTGAACGTTCTGCAACACAACTAACAATCAACACATGCTTCTGCCTGCAGAAAGAATTCATCGCAGCAATACCAGTATACATTTTGAAAGAAAGTACTTGTATTGTCCAACCAATGTGTTATTGAGTGTAGATTAGATAAAATGTGGTTTAACGTCGCGTCCAAGATTATTGCACTTATTTAGCGACGTGTATGTACATGTGTGTGTGTGCTTGTACTAGTCCCGACCAATGGCGATTTATAGAGCTAGCCCACTGAGATACCATGCTGCAGTTTAACATGAATATCCCACTCAGACACCTGGTGAAGGAGTAAGCAAATACTCCGAAACGTTGTGTTCCTCACATTAAAGAAATTGATATCCATAATTTCTCTTCCTTATGTGTATCACTTCTAAATGCCTTTCAAAGACTTGAATGTGTTATTGAGAATAAAATCTGAGACAATAATCTTTTACTTGTGTTTACTGGAAGAAATATTTTTTCCTATCTGCACCCCGAAACTGTGTACATGTTACCTTGAAAATATTCACATTTCTCACCATTGACAAATGCTATAATGTTGCTTGTCACATTTCTGAATTCACATGTCCATTTCAGGTTCTGATCCGTGTCAAATTCAACGTCAGGAATTGTCAGAGTGTAAATACCATTTCCTGGACAAGTAAAGTTATAGATGGAAGGCTCGATGCTCGTGCAGTGCCCTTCGGTAAATTTGAAAATTCTGATATAGTAATTCTGTGTTACGTTATGCAATTGTCGTGTCCAGATTAATATCCCAGAGCGCATCCTGTACTTATTTGACATGTAGCAGGTGAAGGTGAATGGACGTCCAACGGTTGCTGAAGAGGCCGACCCTCTCAGGTTAAGGGTTATGCGTTGACCTGGAGGAGAATGGGTTCGTTATTAGGATTTTGAAATATAGGATTATTTCGTATTCATATTCATTACTCATCCGAATGATGCGATATTGCTAAAAACGGCGTCAAACACATACAAAATGGAATATTGCTAAAAACGGCGGAAAACACTTACTTAATGGAATATTGCTAAAAACGGCGTCAAACACATACCAAATGAATATTGCTAAAAACGGCGTCAAACACATACATAATGGAATGTTGCTAAAAACGGCGTAAAACACATACATAATGGAATATTGCTAAATACGGCGTAAAACACATACTAGATGGAATATTGCTATAAACGGCGTAAAACACATACTTAATGGAATATTGCTAAAAACGGCGTAAAACACATACATAATGGAATATTGCTAAAAACGGCGTAAAACACACACTAAATGGAATATTGCTAAAAACGGCGTAAAACACATACTAGATGGAATATTGCTAAAAACAGCGTAAAACTCAGTAGCGTAATATGCAGAAGGTGACTTCTACTTAAATTTGAATACAAATGTGACTGAAGGTCTGTGTTCTTACAATCTTACAAGTATTCATATTTAATAGCTACATGTTGGGTCTCTGTGTAGTCTGTTACGATAGACAGCCTCGTAAACTAACTGCTCGGCTGCAAAATTTACTCTTAAGATTTCATGTGTGAAAATTAAGCAATGTCGATATTAGAATTTAACTTTTTTTAGATATGTTTAGCATGTATATACTTTTGTATGGATAAAATCGTGATCTTTCAGCAAAAGTAATAATCCCATATGTGGATGTCTGTAGGACAATTTAATCGTCAATGTTTATATCATGTCACTGAGGCATCAAGCAACGCGATACAATAGTGATGCCGCCATAGGTAGTGTGGCACACCTCGCATTTACTGTTATCAATGTAAAAACGTTCTGAAGGTAATTATGGTAAAGGTGGTAATGGCATCATAACTGCATGCTAATGGATCTAAAACCCTGTATCTATGACGATCGGACGTAAAGACGGTTATTCCCGGGAACATCCGTTATGTACGTTTGATTTACTAATTTGTTCAAATTGAGACAATACAGATGCATTTTGCCCACTGAACACAATACCATACAATACCATACCAGCATATGAAACTGTACAAAATAACAGTTCCTGTTAAACGTCAACGTAAATAGTTACCTTCGCAGATAACCGGAAGTACAAGGAGTGACAACAGGAAAGCAGCACTTGCCATAGCCTGAAGAGAGAGATTGAAAAGACAGTAGGACAAAAACCAAAGCCCACTGGAAATGCCACATTCTGAAGTTAAAACTCAAATGATTAGAATATATACTTGCAGTAGAATCAATCCATTAATGGGCGAGCAATTTCTGATAATGCGTTGCCGTACGTGACTGTCATAAAATTACGGAACAATTACAAAACCGCGTGAACAAGGGAGATATTGTTTTGTTGCGATTGATATTTTCTGACGAATTGAGCTGAAAGCGCTAGGATCTAAATAAATATATCCTGAGTACCGATTGTGTCGTACCCTTAACGTTTTTTAAACATGATCCAGATAACTGGACTGTTTCATGCAAAAATACTAAATGCTAATGACACGCACAATTATGCACATACATGTTCGCCAATTATTGTGGCTTTTTATATGTGTTTACTGATACCTTAAACATTTAACCCATACTCATCATGATGCCTCTGAGTAGTTGGAACTTCGTTCAGACACAATCGAAATCAATTAAAATCGAACCCTGAATGCACTGTAAAGGATGTAAACACATACAAAACCTGTTCAGATATAAACAGGTACAGGAATGTTTTTAAATGCAAAACGGAATACACATTTGGTGTGTTGCATCCTAACACGTTTTGGCTCAAACATATAAAATGAACTATAGTCGCACAGCCTAAACACCATCTAAACACATCATCCCCACAATCTAAACATGTTTGGAATTTAAACAAGTTAAAACATATTTAAAATTAAAGCATCTTTAAATAAAATGCATATTATTAGGTAATATGTCAAATATGGATAAGATGTTTAATATATAATGAAATTAAATGTGGAAATCAGATTTACAGGCACTTGTATAACACAAATCCCACCGAGGCTTGGTACAATATTAACATAAAAATGTAAAAATATACCACGCTAGGTTAATGGTGTCAAAGAAAATTGACAGTTGTGACGACAACAGTCTCCGTAGCACAGGTGGTGGCGCGAAGGACCACATACCAAGAGGTTGCAGATTCGTAGCCAGCCGATGTTTAAACAGTGTTGTGTTAAAAATTGTGTTGTTGCTGAGTTTCTTATACCGAAAACGGAAGTTGACAATGAACGTATAATATTATCTGATTACTACGACAGACTCGTAGTTTTAGTTAGTTACCATCCCTTTACTTCTGTATCCCCAGTAACGCTTAACAATATTGAAAGCGCCATGTATTTTGTGTGTGTGTGCGTGTGTGTGTGCGTGTGTGTGTGTGTGTGTGTGTGTGTGTGTGTGTGTGTGTGTGTGTGTGTGTGTGTGTGTGTGTGTGTGTGTGTGTGTGTGTGTGTGTGTGTGTGTGTGTGTTTGTGTGTGTGTGCTCGCGCGCGTGCGGATCTTACCTTCATTAAGTCCCTAAACACGTTTAGCTATTAAACACAATCATGTCAAAATTGTGGGACAATGAATGTGTTTCGGCTCGTGTTAAGGATCTAAACACACATTTACAGTGGACTCTGTCACATCAGTATCATGATGGTAATATTGACAAATAAACATCTTCGATGTCTAGCAACACGAATGCATCATCATATAAACATCCTTACATTACCAGTAGAAATAGTGCTATGACTATGCATGCGCTGTTATACCCGGTCTTGTCGTTGCCTCATCTTCTATGACATATGTTATCAAACTAGGTAGAGATGATTGCTAGGAATTCACTGTGCCACTGTAATTAGGTTAACATATGGGCATTGTAATCCGATCATATCATATACAAAGGCGGGCCAACACATTTTTTAAACAAGGAAAAAAACTCGATGGTCTGTTACTTTCTCTGGTTAGTCCGTCATGTGTTGCTTGGCCAAAGCTGGTATTTTGTACATTGAGAAACCGTTAACTCGATTTCACTTTTTTGGTATTTAACGATTCCTTATCGGCACCATAGTATCACCTTCCGTTTGTCTAGAAGTACTGTTTACTCGAAATGGCTCCAAACGCTGCGCTTAACGAGACTTATCGAAATATCACGAAAAGGGTTACCCCATACCTGGCTTTCTGCCGATCTCTATTTAGTAACTGTTAATGAAATTCGTCACTGGTTGTCTTATATTATATAATATTTGTTAAAATGTAAGAGCTCTGTATACTTACTTTTATATCTTGCTCCTGACAAGGTCCTGTATCTTCTAGTATATGTTTGTGATGGTCAGAGTCACACTATCTGTTCACGCTGACGCAGATTCATTATTCACGTTTGACTTCCTTGTTGAAAAAATTCATGTGATTTCGGAGAAATATGTTTATACTAGTCTTACATATCCGTTGTTTACGGAAGGAAGGTGCGTGTTTTGATTGTGAGTGAGTGAGGGGAGTGTGGGCTCTGTGGCTTGGCTGACTCCATGTCATCGTACTATGATGGATAGATCGTTGCCTCCAGTCACTGTTTTGTTCTGATCCAGACTCCACTGTTAACAGGCTGTTTCGTTTCTGTGTTTAACGTCGCACCCTTCACAATTCCAGGTATATAACGGCGGTCGGTAAATAAGCGATTCTAGACCAGACTCTAGTTACATGAACAGTGATTGACATCATGAATCTAGGGAGGGGGGTGGTTTGTGGTGGTAGCAGCGAATGAATTAATTATATGTTATATCGTACGGTGGCAGAGCCTAATTCTTCTCACTTGTTTGTCAATGAAGCTTTGTTAAGACATCCAGTGTATTTATATACCTGCGCGTGTTATATCTACTTTCATAATGCCCTTATTATGTCAGGCAACTTCACTGTTGACACCATTAGACAATGGATACTACTCTGTGGTCACTACTTCGCTGCTACTACAAGAACATTGCCATAATTACCTCCCGGGAAATACCTCGCTCAATTACCGGCCACTGATGTGTGACAAGCCACATGTTTGCGCTGGTATTTGCCGCATTTATCATATTTAGATACTTTTCATGTCAGTATCTTTAAGTTGGATGCTCTTGAAACAATGTGCCATTTTAGCGGTGATTAGAGCTAAACGTGATCCTAGATAAGGGCCCATACATCAGTTTCGTGACGGAGGTGTGATGTTACATCCACTTGTTTAGAAGCAGTAAACGAAACACTCTTGTCTCCCTAGCATAGTGAAGGAATTCCTGATTATTAATGTTATTTGGGTAATTGCCAAGATTAACTGCAAATGGGGATGTACGAGGATTTATGAGGTGGAGATTGTCATACATTTCTCACGGACTGTTACATGTAACATGAGGGGGATGATTGAGGTGGACATTGTCATATATCTCTCACGGACTGTTACATGTAACATGAGGTGGACATTGTCATACATCGCTCACGGACTGTTACATGTAATATGAGTTGGACGTTGTCATACATCGCTCACGGACTGTTACATGTAACATGAGGTGGACATTGTCATATATCTCTCACGGACTATTACATGTAACATGAGGTGGACATTGTCATACATCTCTCACGGACTGTTACATGTAACATGAGTTGGACGTTGTCATACATCTCTCACGAACTGTTACATGTAACATGAGGTGGACGTTGTCATACATCTCTCACGAACTGTTACATGTAACATGAGGTGGACATTGTCATACATCTCTCACGGACTGTTACATGTAACATGAGGGAGATGTACGGGGATGCAGGAGTTGGACATTGTCATACATCTCTCACGGACTGTTACATGTAACATGAGGTGGACATTGTCATACATCTCTCACGAACTGTTACATGTAACATGAGGTGGAGATTGTCATACATCTCTCACGGACTGTTACATGTAACATGAGGTGGACATCGTCATACATCTCTCACGGACTGTTACATGTAACATGAGGTGGACATTGTCATACATCTCTCATGGACTGTTACATGTAACATGAGTTGGACATTGTCATACATCTCTCACGGACTGTTACATGTAACATGAGGTGGACATTGTCATACATCTCTCACGGACTGTTACATGTAACATGAGTTGGACATTGTCATACATCTCTCACGAACTGTTACATGTAACATGAGGAGGACATTGTCATACATCTCTCACGGACTGTTACATGTAACATGAGGTGGACATTGTCATACATCTCTCACGAACTGTTACATGTAACATGAGTTGGACATCGTCATACATCTCTCACGGACTGTTACATGTAACATGAGGTGGACATTGTCATACATCTCTCACGGACTGTTACATGTAACATGAGTTGGACATCGTCATACATCTCTCATGGACTGTTACATGTAACATGAGGAGGATGTACGGGAATGGCAGAGCGTCCGCCCGGAGAGCGGAAGATCCAGAGTTCGATCCCCGGCCGCGTCATACCAAAAGACGTTAAAAGATGGTACTGGTTGTTACCCTGTCTGACCCTCGGCATTAAGGGTCTAAAACGGCTCGGAGTCAGTGTACTGTGTCTGAGTTGGGTATTCATGTGAAACTGCAGCATGGTATCTCTGTGGCCTAGCACTATAAAATCGGCATCAGTCCGAACTAGTACAAGTAGCCACACACCCATTCACATGCACGTTGCTATATAACTGCAATAATCTTGGACCCGACGTTAAAACCCCATTTCACCTCACCTCATGCAATCGGATAAGGTTTGAGAAGCACTCCATGCAAGTGTTACATAATTCTGAGTGAGACATTTTGTTCACACGTTTACATTTAGCAATATACTTGTTTGATCATTAATATGAATGTATACTGAACAAAAGAAATTAGGTAACTTGAAAATTAGGAGGATATCTTTTTGTGTTGAGACTGAGCACACAGTTTCATAAAACTACCCCCAAAGAATTCAGGATGACTAACATTTTTATGCAGTATATTAAAAAATATTGTATGTAGTACACTGATACGTTCATTATTCTATTTAAATGCTTGTTTGTTATTTGTTTGTTGTTAATGTAAATAATCGAATCTGAACCAGACGATCCAGTGATTGACATCATGAGCATCGATCCACGCAATTGGGATCGATGACATGCATCAACCAAGTCAGCGAGCCTGACCACCCGATCCCGTTAGTCGCCTCTTACGACAAGAATCGTCGATTCTTATGGCAAGCATGGGTTGCTGAAGACCTATCGTCGGCATATAGATACAATGTGACAGTACATTCAATGACAGAAGTTTTGTATCGTAAATGAAACGCATAACATGAAACACGTCAGTGTACTTTTGCAATTTGCTCAGTCAATGCGTGGCTTGGCGAACTCGAGATCGTCAATCAGGTTTATTTCACGTTTCATAGTGGTGTTTGCTGCACAACGCACTATCGTTTTGCCATGAGTCCATTTGACAAAAGACACTTTTTCTGCTATGATTTTCATCTAAACATATTACGATGTAAAGGAAATTAGTTCACTAAATAACTCGTGTGTCAAAATAAATAATCAGAAGGGACGATAACTCTATTCAGTGTGTACAATGACAGATGATACTTTACTTGTTCTTCAAACATACCTTACTTAACTGATTATTGCCGATTGAGATTGCACCATGTACGACAAAAGTAATAATGTGTGAACTGTTTAAAATAAGTTAAAAGGAAACTTAAAATATAAATAATGCATGAAATTGAAGAAATATAAGAGTTGATACAAACACCATCTTCGAATTCTTGAACACCCTGATATGATGATGATAGGTAATTGTATATCAAAAGGAAGCTACTAATATATTTATCCTGAATAGTTTGAAAATGTCTTGATCAGATATGAGTACAGACAAAATAACAAGAGATGAAAAGGAATCAACTTCATTAGGTAATCAAGCCAAGATAAAATATATGTATCGGTACACATTATGTTGATGGAACAATCTGGATTTCTCATATTTAACAAAGAAAAACAAACCGAAATTTTCATGTCTTTATTTCTCACAATATAAGTTTTCAAAACTTAACATGGACCGGGTGTCTTTGTCAGTCAAAAGCACCTGATTAAATTCCAGGAGAAAATAATTTGTTGCTTGTAAACAAATGGTACAATGCGCTTTTTTAGTAGTCTGATAAATATTGGCCACGTTGTTTTGTGAGTGAATATGGCTTTTCACTTCCTCGTCCTTTGACAGGATGCACATTGTAACCAGTGTGTTACTGTCAGCAGAAAGCTCCCCCAGACATCCATCACCGGATACTAGTACTTCATTGTGCTGAAATAAATTTTGTTATAAACAATGCATATTCACCTTCTCTCAAAATATTGCTTTTTAGAAAACAACATTCTTCTGAAATAGAGAAACTTAAGTAAAAATTTAATCGCAGTGTCAACATTGCATACCTCTTGAGAACAATCTTGAGGCATCAATTCATCTGATATGTCTAAAATTCAAATAGTATATTCTGTGTAAACAGTAAACTCAACAGATGCATCAATTTAATGACAGTGTACTACAGCTCTTTATCAATGTCACACAGAAATTCACTCGTTTTAATGAAACACGTTTTGATATTTGTATTACCGGTATGTATTTAATCATGAAATACTTTGGTTAGTATGGCAATGCTGAAAACATACTTTCGCTAGAGTGAAATAAATAAGATTTTTATTAAAATCAGGTGGAATATCACGTTTTGTCACACCTACGGTCAGTCTGCCTCATTGACACTATGGTTTTCTGAGTAAGGTCATGAAGATCACAAAGAAAATATAAGACTTGAATTTATTTTGTCAAATGAAATGTTTATCTCTTCTTGTGGTTTACTAAAGTTGATATCTTGACTTGAAAATATTAACTTTGTCAGATCACAAGATGAGATAAATTCATGCTAACATCGTTATTTGACAAGGAAAACAAATTTCTTCTATGTATTTGTATTTTTTTATATTTCTCGCGATCGTTTTGATTGAATTATAAAAAAATATCTAAATGATCACACCACTTGACTTGACTGAAATAAACTAAAGTTCTAAAGATTGTTAACAATAGTAAAATATTACATCATAACAATATAATTATTGCAAAATGACACAGTAAGCACAACTATATTCTTACAGATAAATTGATATGATTAATAATCAATAATACATGGCAATTGCTTGCACAATAGAAATCATTTTGTTTTAAAAGTTTCAAAAAAATGTTTGCAGACATAAAACCAGATGAGTTTCACAATTAAACAAAGGGAATAAATGAGTTATGATTGCAATACGCATGGGAATTAAAAATGATTCTGTTTATACTTTAAGTTTATAGTAATGTCAATATCAGTTTATGTATTTGAAATATTTGAATACAGACTGTTAAAGAGTTATCTGTTTCTGTAAATAATATAAAGATCACATGTAGATTGAACATTTACTGGCCATTAATTAGTTGGGTTTTTGTTGATTTCATGACATGATTAATTTGGTACAGTAAAGTAAATATCATTTTGGTAGAACTGTACTTTACTTCAAATATTTACACACCCTTTATGTAATAATTCAGATATTACACCTCATGATATCTAATTTGTCAACAATGACAATCAAAATAACAACTGTTCACAATCACAACAGCACATGTAGATCTAGAGGTCTAATATTTTATTGGAATGCATTTGAGTCCATTACAATTTACATCAAATACGCAACTGATGCAAAATTCTGATTTGTTACGATTGTAAATTCTCATTAGGGTACAATTTGATACATTATATCAACATATCAATTTAGTCAGTTTCTGACATATATCATGATATGGTCAAAATGTCAATATTTCGACTTCAAATACAACCTATGAAGTTATTTAAACTCACAATAAATAGTTTGGCTTAATGGTGTGTAAACAATGAATTATTCTTTACAAGATCTCAGTAGCATTTGTATTAAGTCTGTTCAGCTACCATAAACTGCACTGGGAGTTACCAGGTGGTCATGGATATTTTAAATTGAAATCATTACAGAACGGCCAGACTCAAATTTATATCGGTAAGGAGACCAGATAACAGTAGAATAATTTGTCAATGATAAGAATAAGAATAATGTTCAATACTTACGATAAATATACCGGGGTGGTTAAATTATCAGTTTGGCCCGATTGCGTGCCTTGTTCACATCTCCATGTGTTTCATATGCTATCCAGCCTTCACCTTCTGCTCTCCAAGCCTCGCTTTCAAACCGGAAATAGCGAAGTGTGAAAAAGGTCTAACGGGGCTCGTTTCAAACAGAACAGTGACAGATGAAATGGGGTTTAACGTCGCCTTCAAGATTTTTGCTGTTATCCAGCGACGTATACCTACATGCCCGTATGTGTACGTGTGTGCGTGCGTGCGTGTTTGTTTCGCTAGTAAACAAAATCGTAAACACGTTTAGACCTAAACATGTCAAAATTATGGAACAGGGAATGTGTTGAGGCTTGTGTTTAGGAACTAGACACATATTTAGAAATAATTTGAGATTATCGATAATTTGGTTCATTCGTTTCAAACAGAACAGTGGCACATGAAATGGGGTTTAACGTCGTCTCCAAGATGTTTGCACTAGCGTCGTATACCTCCACGTATGCTCGTGTGTGTGTATGTGTATGTGTGCGCGTGTGCTTGTCTGTGATGTTGTTTGTGTTATGTATGTTTGCTTGCATTAGCCAGGACTAACAAACAAAAACTATTCCAGTGTCATATTGTTGGATTGTGCAAGTTCGTGGTTTTAAACGAATAGGTGGTGACAGAGAGACCAAAATGTCATGAACTGTGTGTATTTACATTGTGAATATAATATATTTCTGTCGTTGTAATATGAATCGGTTATTTCTTGTTTGATGCATGAGAAATTTGGTATGGAGTCGGAAATGTTTGATTTGAATATGTTTTGCTTTGTTACAGTTATAACATGATTTAATACATCATTTGGTTTTTGTTGATATCCTAATAAAACTGTCAATTTTGAAAATTCTAGGTCTATTCCAGTTTTGTCTTTGATCCATTTTTTAAGGTTGTTCCAGATATGTTTTACAATTTTGCACTCAAAGAACATGTGCACTAAGGTTTGTTTTTCTCGTTTAGAAAAATTATCAGTCTTTGTTTCATCCCCTTAACGCCGAGCGCCAGGTAGGGTAACAACAAGTATAATCTTTTAACGTCTTTTGGTATCACGCGGCCGGAATCGAACAACCGACCATGCGCTCTCCGAGCAGACGCTCTATCCATTAGACCACGGAGGCGGTTTCTGTGACCGTCAGAGGTAGTGTGATTAATAAAATAGACTGAACTTGTTAATAACTTTCCACTTACATTTCCGGGGGCACGGGTGCCCCAGTCGTCTAGGGCGCCGCGATTCGCTGTGCATAAACCTATGATCGTGGGTTCGAATCCCGGTTCACCCCGATTATGTTTCTAGGTTTGTCAGCACCATACCCGTGCTTGTGGGTTTCACCGACGTGGTAAACGTCTGAGACCTGCATCACTTCGGGCTTTCCTCCCACATTAAGCTGACACGCCGTGATATAACTTGAATACTGTTTAAAGCAGCGTTAAACCCTACTCACTCACTCACTCACTCACTCACATTTCCTTATACCTGCAACATGTAGACATTTACCATTTTTGAATTAGTTGTTAAAATCCACCTCATCATGTTTACTTCTTTTGTACACTTCACACGATGATTCAAGATAAGTTCTTGTTTTTTTGGAAAGCGTGTACTTGATATATACTATAAGTTGTAGCAGGATCACGAGGGGTATATGGGGTTCTATGCGTCCCGCGTTTTATACCATGAACCCGAGCGGTACCGCTACAATGAATTTATCTTACGAACATATATCAATCTAATGTTGTGAAAGAATTAAACAAAATCAAAATTGATAGAATGTTCAGTTTAGCTGAGGTTAACTTGTACTATCACGTGACTTTCAGTGACTCGGAAAAGGAGTGAGTGAGTGAGTTGGGTTTAACGCCGCTTTTAACAGTAGTCCAGTCATATCACGGCGTGGCAGCTTAATGTGTGAGGAAAGCCCGAAGTGATGCAGGTTTCAGACGTTTACCACTTAGGTTAAACCCACGAGCACGGGTATGGTGCTGACAAACCTAGAAGCATAATCGGGGCGAACTGGGATTCGAACCCACAATCATAGGTTTCTGGTGTGCCCAAAGGACGCAACTCTGCACAGCGAATCGCGGCGCCATAGACGACTGGGCCACCCTGCCCTCGACTTGGAAAAGGAGTGCGCTTTTTTCTTCGAAGCGGGGTATAAGGGATTTCTTCTTCCTCTCAGAAATCGCATTTCCCTCACCAGCAGGATACATAGTATTTTATCAAGATCAATCAGATCTCGTCATTCTTACACGGAGGTGTGATAAATGACATTATACTGTTATGTACGACATCTGCTTTGACAAGCTTATGATTTCTATCATCCATGATTATATGTCTCATACCTTTTGAAATACGTCTGTTACAATCTTTATAGTTACCATCACATGTGGCTGGTTGAACAAGTCGAGTCATCAGAAAGGCAATGATTGTCACAGTCTGGAGAGCCATCAAGGTGTATAAACTGAAAGCAACAGCATCGAAAGACACGTCCATGTGGAACAGGTGAAGTTTTTATGGGTGAGTAAGTGAGTTTATGTAAACACCGCTCAGAACATTACCATATTTTGTTGGGTGACTTGATTTCGGGTAATCATTTATCATGTCAATAAGACCGAGCATTATCAGAAATATGCAGAATGTCTTCCAGTTTGACAACACAAGAGATGGTGTTTACAGATACTCATTGTGAAATGGAAAACCACTGTTTTGGTCGTGTGTGAACGAGTACGGTTTTAGCAATATTTCAGCAATATCACGGCGTGGTCACCAGAAATGGGCTTGACACTTTGATCGTGTGTACACTAATGTTTAGGGAAGTCCTGTAAAATACATGTTCTCGTGAACGTAATAAAAGATAGTTAAACATGTCAGGCGGTTGTGAAGAATGCATGGAGGAAAATGTGGTGATGAGGTTCAAATATCGCACGCATCGTGAGTTTCCTGTCGCAAGGTAGGAGTGGTAACAGATGCTGAAAAAACATAAATACTGGCAACAGGCAACAGGGAATTGCATGTCTCAATTAACAAGGAAGTCGATAACTATTCTCTTTCATTTTGTAAATAGTCAACATATTGAGAAGTGAATCTCTTTCCACGTGCATAGAAGAAAAGCCTGATAAGGTCGTGTACAGTGAATCCGGATTCATAAATGCAGTGTGTACATAGTAATGATTGCTTAATCGTTATACATACGTTCCTAAAAACAAACGTCCGGAAATCAAGGTATCTGGACTAGCAAGGTCCGGACTAATATAACGAGGTTTCACTCGATCGGTGAGGTGAGATGGGGTTTAACGTCGCGTTCAAGATTAGAGAACTTATTTAGCATGCACGTGCATGCATATTTTTTTATAAATATCTAACATACCATCGATATCTCTCTCTTGTTTCAAAGACTTCTGTACGAAATCCCGACATTTGGACATTTAATGATAAAACATAAAATGCTCCACCCTGATGATCTATGTTTGTAACAAGAAGCTTTGTGACGAGGCTGAATGAAGACTTCATTTACTTTGTTATATAAGCGCCTTCTCCTTTCAGAATATATATGTAACTGTGCTTCATTCATGGTATGTAAATGGTATGCTCGTGAAAACAACACATTGTCAATATTTGACCAGTAGTCTGACAGTGTTTAATCACACACAAATGCACTGACAAAACTTATAACAGGACACAGAGCAACACACCCTGAAAGAATGGCGGTGTACAACTCAAGTAACAATGTCAATATTGGGTGTGACTACCATTAGCGTTAATACAGGAAAGGCAGTGGCGGTGCATTGAAGACACCAGATCATTAAACACAGCCTTGGGTGTGGGGTGTGTGTGTGTGTGGGGGGGGGGGGGGGGATGTTGTTCCAAATGGCAACCAAAGATTGACAAAGTGAGCTCGTCCCAGACTTGTCTTCTGAACCTCAGATATTGTCCACACCAAGTTGTGCTTGCCTGACGGTGACGTGTTTGCAAAATTGGGCGTATCTGGGGACGTTGGGGTCGGACGTTATGCTCACACAACTGGTTGCGTATGGTTCTGCCACTAATTGGTCTCAACCTAGGATGTCCAGGATTCCCTTGATACACCAACCCAATATGGTTGTCTTGTTGATGTGACAATGTGACGTTGACGACCAATCCGTGGCAAGTCATGGTCGGCCGTGGCGTGCGCTGCAGATAACGACTCCTTAGAAATGATATGTTTCGCTGAACATTAAAATGTGTGGCAACTTAGTTTTGCGCCACTCCTGTGGCGAGGGGATGTTGATTTAACAAACGTGTTTTATGAGCACCTGATAGCTAAGCAATCACTGTGTGCTGTTCACATTCAAAACCACGCGTGTTATGATCATGTTCTCAAGAAACACGCAAATTGTGAATCACGACTTTAAAGTCGAGGAGATGTCTTCATGAATATGTTTTAAAAGATACTCTATCTAATTTCAGAATATATTTTTATTGAACTTTATATGAAGAATGGTTACAATGTTTCGTTAGTATATTATCAAAATATCAATCCCTTATATTCGGAATTTCGGTCGGGTAGCCTAGTGGTTAAAGCGTTCGCTTGGCACACCGAAGGCCCGGGTTCGATTCCCGACATGGATACAATGTGTGAAGCCCATTTCTGGTGTCCCCCGCCGTGATATTGCTGGAATATTGCTAAAAGCGGCGTAAAACCAAATTCACTCACTCACTCGGAATGACTTCAACACAATTTGACAGATACACTTAAACGCGTTGTAACGAGTTTACACGGTCTGATGGCTTTAAGGGGAGGTCATTGCTGTGGTTGTTGTCTTGAGTGAGTGAGTTGGAAGTTGCACAACATGAGCAATATTCAAGCGACATCACGGTGAGGAGACACCAGGAATGGGCTTCGCACTTTGTACTCATGTGGGGAATCGAACCCAGGCCTTCGGCGTGACGAGTGAACACTGTAACCACGAGGCTTCCCAACCACCCTCTTTTTAAAGATGTCACGGTGTATATGACATGTTGGCCTGGTTGGCTTCGAAAAAATGTTATTAACATCCATGTAGAATACACGGCTTCCTTTTAATGCTGGTTTCCGAAATTCATTGCCGAATTTATAACTTTCCCGAGAAATAAAAAAATCCGTTTCGTGACATCCGCACGACGATCTGTGCAGGAACTGAACGAGGTCAAGTGAACTAGGACAGTTCTTAATAATTGTGATGTATGAGGATAGTCTGTATACGAGGACATGATAACTTCTGTTTAGTCCGGGATTTTTGTTAGACTACAAAGGGCAAACTTATTTTTGCTTTATTTCAAAATTGTTTGTTTGTTTGTTTATAAACTAAAGGGCTAAAGAAACTATTACGAGTTTGTCTTTCAAGTACCTGAAATTTGAAAGAACCTTTGTTAAATTTGATTTTGTCTATTTAACTGTCACAGAGTGACTTAACTGCACTCTGGAGAACGCAATGTTAAAGAATTGTAGCTTCTGAAAAACATCCCTTTTTGTACAGTATCGTTTAGGAAATCTGAACTATTTTAACATGATGTAATCCATGCGTAACGGCGGTCAGTTGAACCATTGTCTAACACAGCATTTCACATTATGACATTTATAGCCTTAATCCATTTTCCCCGGGCCGTGTCTGTAACCACATCCATAAGCCCCATATCAAGGGCAACGCCATTGTTTCATTGTCTGTCTATTGTTGTCCTATAGTGTATATATATGTTTTCATCTTTACTGTTAGTCAGTCTGGTATTCCGACAGCACCTGTATGTACCGCCGCGAGTAGGATACGCCTGCTTGCTGGACTTCACTTGTACTTGTTGAGTTGGAATCTCCGCTCGACATATTTCTAATTGTATTTTGTTTTATTGCCGACTAAAAAAAAGTTTGGACTCAACGTATTATTCGTCTTCAATCTGAGCTTATTTCCCCGTCAACACATGCGCGTTGACATAACCATCACTGATTGCTGCAACAGTTTGTAAAAAGTAATCTGTGGCTGGGTAAATTTGTGTAAAAATAAATTGGAGACTGGAGTAAGAAATGGATTTGCAACGACATGATCATGACCCCTACCATATTGTAAACTTGTGCCGAAAAAAGCAAATATATTTATTTTCAAAGATAAAATGTCTAAGATACCTCTCAGCAGTTATGTATTATGAAAACTGTTTCAGTTTAATTATTTTTTTTAAATCAATTATATTTGAAACAATAAAACCATGTGGAAGTATTCTTTGGATACTGAGTGAGTGAGTGAGTATGGTTTTACGCCGCTTTTAGCAAAATTCCAGCAATATCACGGCGGGGATCACCAGAAATGGGCTTCACACATTGTACCCATGTCGGGAATCGAACCCGGGTCTTCGGCGTGACGAGCGAACGCTTTAACCACTAGGCTACCCGACCGCCCCCTTTGGACGCTGACTAAACGCCAATACAGGTCATGTTCTGGATATACTATTTTCAATTGAAAATCAAATACATGATAAGATCAACTGCCAATTATAGTTCTTTTTAGTTAACGCCGCACTCAGCATTATTACAGCTATGTGACGGCGGCCTGTATATAATCGAGTTTGGACCGGACAATCCGGTGATTGATATTTTGAACATCAACGATCCATTCCGTTCGGGCACAACGACGCAATGAACCACGTCTGACCTACTGATCCATTAGCGCAGCATAGGTTGATGGGGATCGATAATTCTAACCCGGAGTCCTTACGCGGCATGAAATTATACATTAGACTTTTCGTAATGCTATGTCATGGAGGTTGTCATATATGGCGTATAACATCATATACTACCAACAAACAAAAGAATTTTTAAAATGCGACTGGTTGATTCGGAGACATGTAGTTTTTGTTCAAATAGTATAGAATCTGTTTCCCATGTACTGGCAGACTGTAGCAAAGTGAAACCCATATGGCAAAAACTGGAAGAGTGGCTATCAGATGAGATTCAGGTTAAACTCACATTAACAAGAAAAAACATTCTGCTTGGATCTGATCAGCGACACAACGATCCTATAAATGTAATTATCTTACTTTGCAAATTCGTAATTTTTGAATATAGATATTCAAAAAAGGTACCGAACTTCCAGTTTCTTAAAAAATAGATTTACAAATATTACATGCTTACAAAATACACAGCTCTCATAAGTAATAGTATCGATAAATTCTACAAATTTTGGTCATCTTATCATCTTTTGTTTCCCACACAATAATTCTGTTCTCAACTTTTGTTTACTGCCTATGTATTACATTGTATAGCCCATGTGTAAAAATGCAACAGAAATAAAGTTAAAATAAATAAATAAAAAAATAATATATATATATATATATATATATATATATATACATACATATATATATATATATATATATACATATATATATATATATATATATACATACATACATACATACATACATACATACATACATACATACATATATATATATATATATATATATATCGTTACACCTCCTGATATTAGTTTGTACTGAGAGTCCATAAGCCTTGATTTTCGGACGGTTTTCTGAATGTAAGTATAATGATCACAGAATATTATGAGTACGTGACCGCCACCGTGGGGTAGAGGATTAAGTGTGAGCCTAGAGAGGGGAAGGGGTGGTTCGATCCCCTCGCCGCGTCGTATCATAAGACATTAAAAGATGGTACAGTAACTTGTTGTTACCCTGCCTGGTGCTCGGCATTAAGGGGTTAAAACAAGGACTGGTCGGCTCGGATTCAGCATGCTATGTATGTTCATGTTAAACTGCGGCATGGTGTCTAGCACTATGAAATCGGCATAAGTCTTGTCTAGTACAAGCAGCCACACACACTCTTGCGTGCACGTCGCCATATAAGTGCAGTAATCTTGAACGTGACGTAAAAACGTTTGTATACATCTCACCTCACCGATAGAGTGAAACCTCGTTATATTAGTCCGGACCTTGCTAGTCCAGATACCTTGATTTCCGGACGTATATTTTTAGGAACGTATGTATAATGATGAAAGAATCATTCCTATGTACACACTGCATTTGTGAATCTGGACCTTATACACGACCTTATCAGGAGCAAAATATCGCTTCTTTGTACTTCTTTCATATGAGGGGGTACGGGTGGCCCAGTCGTTTAAGGCGCTGCGATTCGCTGTGCAGAGTCGCGTCCCTTGGGCACACCAGAAACCTATGATTGTGGGTTCGAATCCCGGTTCGCCCCGATTATGTTTCTAGGTTTGTCAGCACCATACCCGTGATCGAGGGTTTCGCCGAAGTGGTAATCGTCTGAGACGTGCATCACTTCGGGCTTTCCTCCCACATTAAGCTGACACACCGTGATATAACTGGAATACTGTTTGAAGCGGCGTTAAACCCAACTCACTCACTCACTCTTTGATATGACAGGCATTGACTTCAGGTAATCAATAAGTATGTCAGTATGACCGAAAATTATCAGTAAAAATCTCTTACAGTTTGAAAAATAAAATGAAGTTTACATATACTCACTGTGAAATGGAAAACCACTCTTTTGATCGTGTGTGAGTGAGTGGGTATGGCTTTACGCCGGGTTTAGCAACATTTCTGCAATATCACGGCGACGGATACCAGAAATAAACTTGACACTTTGACCGTGTGTGATCGCGTGAGACGTACACAGGTAGTACTGAAGCTAAGGGAGGCTCTCTCGTATAGACAACTGTAATACAAGATAGTTACGAATGCGATGCGGATGTGAAGGATGCATGATGGGTCACAAGGAGGAAAATGTTGTATTCCAGTTCAAATATAGCACGCATCGTGTGTTTCATGTTGCAAGTGAGTGGTTATCGCGCCGAAAACATTGATATGATGATAAAAAAAGACCTTTATGTGCACGCGGCGACAGATAAACAGATCAAAGGATCATTACCATATGTTCACATGAAATTTGTGGATCCTGATTCACTGTTGACGTCACATTGTGAATGACGTCATAAATGCTCTGTTGTGACGTTACTTCATAATATCTATCATTAACAAAACAGGTTGCCTCGCATCCTTTTTGGGTAGGAGACTTAAAGGTCCATGACTCAACAACGGCGTCCATCTCGTCTGAGTTACATGATATTGTCACACGATTCCATATGGATAATTTAATGCGACTGGATTATATTCAAAACAACGTTGAATTGATTGATTGCCTTCTTTTAACTTGTCATTACGTCAGGTTTGCTGGCACACTCCGGCGCCGTAGTGACAAAACACCACTGTCACAGGCTAATTTGCATAACACGTGACCGGACTTTCCCTTGTTTGTATACAAACGAGCTTTTTCAGGAATCAGAATAGAACGGACTAATGCAAGTACTTAGGGGCGCTTTACATCTTGTTTTGCATATTTATATAAATATGCTACTACAACCGTGACATTGAGTTGCATGACTATAACATATTTACACATCAAAATGACCGTATCGCTCGCTCTCCGTAGGGCTTCGATGACAGCACGTGGAGCCGTACAACCAATGTAAACATAGGATAACTACGCAAATGGAAATAGTTTTTCACGATTTAGGATATTTTCGCAATGAAAGTTAACAATTCTATGACACATGTTTATCTAGATGTGGAGACTTGTCAAAATTGAAACAGATGAAAAACATATGCAATATCTTGAATGGACTGTGTAAGATGTGACGAATCGTTACATGGCGCTGGCCTGTGGCAGAGGTACTATATTGGTCGCATGGAACTCTATGTAGGAGAGTGGTTTGCTGGAGTACCCTTTAGTTCTCTTTCACGAAAGAGTGAAGGACGTGGGCTTTAGGTCATTGTTTTAAAGGTGAGATGAGGTGAAATGGGGTTTAACGTCGCGTCCAAGATTATTGCACTTTATATAGCGACGTGCATGCACGTGTGTGTGTGGCTGCTTGTACTAGTCCGGACTGATGCCGATTTATAGTGCTAGCTCATTGAAACACCATGCCGCAGTTTAACATGAATACCCCACTTAGACACAGTATACTGACTCCGAGCCGACCAGTCCTTGTTTTAGCCCCTTAATGCCGAGCGCCAGACAGGGTAACAACAAGTACCATCTTTTAACGTCCTTTGGTATGACGCGGTCGGGGATCGAACCCCGGACCTTCTGCTCTCCGGGCGAAGCTCTACCACTAGACCACGTAGGCGGTGTTGTTTTAAAGGACATACCATTATCGGTATTTGTTGTCTGGCTATGGCAGGTTGGAGCGAGCGAGCGAGTGAGCGAGTGTCATGTTTAGTTACCATTTACCATTTTGTTTCAAACTATCAGTAGTTCCATTGTAATTATGGTAAAAGGTAGCACCATGAGTCACTTTACGCTGGGCTTTCGCCGCGTTATATCGCATTTTACCCATTATACCGCGTTATATCGCATTATACCCACTGTTGACCTTCGAAAATACTGTGAAGTAGTAGTAAAATGTTTCATACATACAATGGTGAAGAACACATTGATTGCTCGCTGCATTGCACAAGTGCGCGAGCAAGTATTTGAACTGTATTTCGGTTAAAATGCGGCTTGTCAGCTTGGTTTGGGAGGCAAGCCCGAGGTGATGCAGGTCTTTGACGTGTACCACTTAGGTGAGCACGGATGTGGTTTTTGGGACATCCCAGAGGAGCAACTCTACGCAGCGAAAAGAAGTATCTTAGCACTCTTAATCACTCGTATCACTTCATCACAGATGCTCGATGCTCTGTTTCCAATAACTAACACTGATCGCATCACACACCGAACACGCCCGTTGCCTCTACATGATTTGTTGACTTCCGGAATCCCATATGTTCCATTTCCCGTTCTGTTATCAACCTTTCTGTGTGCTCCATGTTTTGTAAATATGTTGATGTACATTAATAAATACTATCCGGAATTAAAGTTGTTTACGGGAGAGACATTATGACAACTACCATTTAATTATAAAATCAATTATATTAAATAAGTTGATATTAAATAGGTCATAGATAGGATAGAATCATGTACAATAAAGTACGGTTATAACGAACTCAAAGGGACCACTAATTTTAGTTCGTTATAACCGTAGTTCGTTATAAGCATATATACAGCATAACTACAGCAAATAGTCGGGACCAAAAAGTAAGTTCGTTATATCCGTCAGTTCGTTATAAGCATGTTCGTTATAACCGTAGTTTACTGTACTTCCAAAAGGATTTTTACATACCATGAAGTGAACTTTGCTGTCGTTTAACATATGCTACACCAGTTTGTTAAATTTCAAATTGCACAACCATTGGATGATAAGAATAAGATCCTTCAGAAATGTTAACTATTCCAATATTAAAAAACACACTGCAGAAATGGTAACAATTCCTACATTTTCAGTAAATATCCTCTAGTTTGTGTTAATGTCACTGTTCCCTCGCCCAGAGCTGTATGATCACAATGTCATTGTAATGTCAATACATAGAGATTATTCGCTGACTATGCTGCGCATATAGTTCGAATACAATTGTATTATGGGAGTCTTTAACAATACAATCGCATAGTAAATGTAATCTATAAGGAAGAAGATCCTTTGGTTAGCATAAAACATATCTTGTGCCTAGTATATGATACGAAAAAATACGAGTGTAATACTTTCTTTTTCTTATAATGTCCTGCTTAAACAAGTCGATGTTTCGGATGTATTTTACGCAATTAAGTAACCTTAGAAACAGCGTATGAATATAATGTTTGAGTGAACCGCCCCATGTACCGAACAGTGTCACATGGTTTGGGACCATGTGGTTTCCTCTACATTCTCCACACATTGGGAAAACCGCTGTCTAAATTAAGGGAGAATGTTACTCAACAGTTTATAAAGCAGGCAGACATTGAATCGATTCATTTTGCCTAAATAAAGTTCCTGCTTGGCCTCATTTGCATAATTATATGCTCCTGATATCCAGCTTATCTGATTGGTTGATGACATTGATAACACTATGCATCATATGATAAAGAACCTGTATCCAAACATATGTAATAAACGTAATTCACTAGTCACCTACCGCAATTACAGTCGCCATGACATTGCATATGTGCGTGTATGATTATTCAAGTGTCTATGTGTTTTTTCATAACCACCACAGCGAGTATACAGTTTCAGCTTTCTGGGTGTCAAAACACATTTTTATAGATTTGTCACAATTGAATTTAATACCTCCAACACGTTTAATAACCTGAAACAACTGAAAACTCATCAACATATTACAAGCGTTATCAAAACCATACAAAGCTGAACACAGTTGCCAAATCACAACTATGATGCTTGTATCAAATGCATCACCATCGAACAAAACCATTTCTTGTTTGTTTCGTTTATCAGACATGGATGAAAAGTTAGGGGGGGGGGGGTCATGTGGGGCCTTGGGTGGCCCAGTCGTCTAAAGCGCCGCGATTCGCTGTGCAGAGTTGCGTCCTTTGGGCATGCCAGAAACCTATGATTGTGGGTTCGAATCTCGGTTCGCCCCGATTATGTTTCTAGGTTTGTCAGCACCATTGCCGTGCTCGTGGGTTTCAACTCACTCACTGACACTGGATGAAAACTTTCCTTTGCCGGCAGTTAAGATGACTCACCACACAGACACAATTAGGACACTCGGCCTGCCAGGAAGTTGGAGTAGACAGTCATTATAGTAGGATGGGCCTTGATGGTGGTAACACCAAGGCCTCCTCAGTAAACTGAATACATTAAACAAAACCATGGAAGTAAACTTGGATTGGAAGAGACATTGAGGCGTCAGTTGGAGCCACCTTCGTTATAGAGTATGCAGTACACACAACATATGGCAGTGTACTGTACCTAATGACATCTTGTATATGATACGCACAGTGCGGCCTGCTTCCCCGTGCATAGACTCAGACCAGATGTATCCGCTGGGCGGATGTCCACACTACTTATAAGCCTGCTACTAATTACCAGAATAATTTTTAAATGATATCACCCTTTCTTCTCTCATTTGTAATTGTCAGTTAAGTTAACTTGACGCAAAGCGAACTTTCTGAACAGCCACGTTATTACTTTATTGTTGACTCGTAAAGATCCGGGGTAGAATAGGTCCTCAGCAACCCATGCTTGCCGTAAAAGGGAACTATGCTTGTCGCAAGAGGTGATTAACGGGATCGAATGGTCATGTCATCATATCCCAATTACGTTGATCGATGCTCATGATGTCAATCACTGGAGCCGATCAGTCTTTGTTTTTGCCCCTTAGAGCCGTGCGTCAGACACAGTAACAACAAGTTTCTTTTAACGTTTTTTGGTATGACGCGGCCGGGTATCGTACCCCGGACCTTCTGCTCTCTGAGCGGTCGTTCTACCACCAGACCACGGAGGTTGTCGGATGTATGGAGACATGGGAGTATATGAAGGTCACAATGGATAACGGAAGACCATGAATAACATGGTTTGACATGGAAGTCATTAAAGGTATATGTTCCACAAAGACAGATCAGTGTGTGCGCTTTTCGTGACAGTGTAAAACTCTCTAGTGTAATAAATAATCAATTCCATCAACTTATTTGAAAACAGAGTTCTTTTATTCCAGGTACAAATGGACATATTCAATAGTCAGTACGATTAAATTATAAATATAAGCTACTATGTACATGTATTTACAAGCCTAAGGTCGTACATATTGACATATACATATGAACGTACGCTACAGGGTGTATGACGTGTTATATGTTACAGTATAATATGTTATAGGGTGTCGTTCGTGAGGTTACAATGTTGTAAACTATAATTGCTGTCTCACATGGTAATGTTATATGCACATTATATTGTACACTAAAGAGAACCAGATATTTTATACCTATGCAATTCAAGATATCGTCTTTAGATTGTTGTGTTTATTTTTTTAAGAAATCGACCAAAACATTCATAAGAAATCACTGCTAAAATCAGAGCCGATTTTTCGATTCCTTCGATATCATGAGCAGGTGTTTATGACTCACTATCAAATAGTGGTGATACCAGGTGTTCGCGAAAAGGTGAGCGTATCCTATCCCACCGTTGGCACCCGTCACAAACTCATACAAAGGCAAGTCAACTATTACATGAACGTGAACAAAAGGGAATTGCATGGGACATCATTATTGTCACTGATGCGTCGAATTAGGAAATGTCCTACACATGTCTACCATAAAAGTTTTTGAAAGCTTTACTGAGGCCTTGATCAAACATCTTTTGAACAAGAGTCGTATGAGATTCTTAGAAACCTTGGTAAAAAGAGCATGCTCGTGAACATTTCATTTTGCTGATACAAAAACTAGTACTCGGTGACTTCAAATGACGGAAACTATACACAAAATTCACTCAGTCACTCACTGTATTCCGGATGTGGTAAGAGGCGACTAACGGGATCGGGTGGTCAGGCTCGCTGACTTGGTTGATGCATGTCATCGTATACCAATTGCGTGGATCGATGCTCTTGATGTCAATCACTGGATTGTCTGGTCCAGACTTGATTATTTACAGACCGCCTGTATTACAAGCTGGAATATTGCTGAGTGCGGCGTTAAACAACAAACTAACAAACAAACAAACAAATCACACTTTGAGGTGCCATTCCTCTCTTTTTACAAACAAACAGGTAGTTGAACTGAAAGCCACGAACTCCTCACAGGACAACACGGTGAAGGGTATGGAGGTTTACACGACCAGTAAAAACGTCCATGGCGCTCACCCTATAATGTGACAATTCCATTCTGTGACAGTTCCATTGGTATGCTCAACGAAGGTGTAACCTAATTGCACGTTGCATTATGATCACTATGGAGACTGCTGGACCAATCGCTACAGTGGAAGTCTGTCGTATATGTGAGGGTTGAACACCACGCTGATGTTCGGGTCCATGCTGTCGTATCCACGGTTGCTATGTGCCGGGGGAAGCGACTGGTCATCTACAAACCAAGAAAAGCAAAATGAGAAACACATCAACAGCGTCACTCTTTCATTGGTAATCTTTCTAAAGGGGCACGGGGTCGTTGAAATTCGTTGTGCAGAGTTGCGTCCCTTAGGCTTGCCAAAAATCTATGATCGTGAAAATGTTTTTAGGTTTGTCAGCACATTGCCAGAGTTCGTGGATTTTACCAAAGTGGTAAACGTATTAACACCCGTACCATAGCGACTTTCGCTACACAATGCCGCTTCATACACAACTCTCATTTCACTCGCTCACTCACTCACTCAATTTGTGAAACCTATTTTTAGTCCATCGACAAAATATGGATGGATCGGCGTGGAATCTAACTCACTCTTTTTTTATGAAAACACCTCCAATTCTTAAGCTTTAATGTCCATGTCTAATTATAACTGATAATTATATACCCGAATTAACAAAATAACAATGATATGATGTAAATTTGTCATACACAATCACCGCTGGTGCAGGTATATTTTAAGTCAGGAGCTTGATGTCAGAATGTCCCTTGCATACCCTCTTTCTCACGGAATCCTCTCCTCCAGAAAAAGAATACAGCAACAGCAACTGCCAACAGCAACACTACAGCAATAGATCCAACGCCGACTCCGATTCCGACTCCAAGCCCTTCTTCAAACCCATCACCTACAACGCCTATAGGATATAAGGGAATAATATAGTTTTATGATAATACAACAGATACTGAATCCAAATGTACATGATACATAGTTGTAACTAAATACTAAATTAAGAACCATATGTAATAATTTAAAGATCGCTCAGTGAAACAACATGTCTCTTCCAAACAATCCGAATTTATCACTTTTGTCTTAATCTTAAGACGAAACTAGCGTTGTATAAAAGGACACAAGGAAGCGATTATTTATATATTTCAAAGACGGACCTGAGATTTCTGAAACAAATAATGTTTTGTTGCACAATTTTTTACTTATTACAAAATCTTGAAATCTACTTTTTGGTTTGTTGTATGTAGACAACAGAGCCCGTTACAGTGATACTGTGGATAGTTCAAGTTTACCGTTGAAACAATGTTTTTCTTTTAATTATTATCTAGTCACGTTTAATAACGTAGATAATGCCTCGTTGTGATACTCATAAATATATATATATATATATAGGGAAGTAAAGAGGGTCAAACAGTACGTGTTTGTTTGTTTTTTACGCCCCAATCAGCAATATTCCAGCTATATGATGGCGGTCTGTAAATAATCGAGTCTGGACCAGACAATCTAGTGATTGACATCATGAGCATCGATCCACGCAATTCGGATACGATGACATGCCAACCAAGTTAGCGAGCCTGACAACCCGATCCCGTTAGACGCCTCTTACGACAAACATGGTCGTCTTTTATGGCAAGTATGGGTTGCTGAAGACCTATTCTACCCCAGATCGTCACGGGTCTGGGTTAAATACTGAGTCAAACAGAACTGTTACAGCATATTCGATCAAACGGAATTGCATACCTCGTCAAACAGTTTGGTCGTATACTGGGTCAAACAGTATAGTAGCGTCATGCTTTACTCGTACTACTCGACCGACATAGTACGCCGGTAGCCTGATGTCCTAACGCCATTAACCAATGAATTAAACTTAGTCTAGCTTAAACAATTAGTACTCTGTGAGATGACACATGTAGAATGCGTATACTTTGGGCCAATAAAACTGACATGTAAAAGATTACGTAAGTAGGTTAGGTGTAACGTTGCTTTGAACAGTATGTCTGTTATATCACCACGTGCAATCGTAATGTTGGAGGAAGACACAATGTGATGCTGGTCTTAAACACGTATCACAGCGATGAAGCCAAAATGCTTGCGTATGGCGCTGACAAACCAAGTATCATGACTTGGGTGAAAATAGGACAGTCCAAGAGATTTAACAGCCGTGAGAACGACAACACGTAAGGCATAAGGCACTGTTGCTAATTATATTTTTACGCTTTTTACATACCCTTTGCACAATGGACAAACATCGTTAGTCCTGTTGATGATATTTGGACGTCTTTGTAAATAGCTTTGCATGAGATTTCTGACAGATGGTCGCTGCAGGAGACAGTCAATGTGAAGACGCTCGTGAGCACCGTTTCTCCACGAACATCCTTTGACTCAGCCGCAACGTCATCTGTAACAGTTTGGTTGTCTTTCGTCCAGATGATCTCCGGATGTCCTCTCATGGGGTTGGTTGCACAGAGCAGCGTAAGGACATCGCCATCTGTTGCGGGTAGTCGGTTCCTTGTGGCATTTAGAAAGGCCACGGAAGTAAGGGAATCTGAAAATATTATAATCGCAAGAGTGAGTGATTTTGTTTTAAGGCGATTTGAACAGTATTTGTGTTAGATATCACGGCGTGTCTGTGTCATGTGGGAGGAAAGCCCGAAGAGATGCATGTCTCAGGCGTTTACACTTTGTTGAAACCAACGACCCGGATACAGTGCTAAGAAACCTTCATCAGGGCGAAATTTTGATTCGAACCATGGTCATAGGTGTCAGAACAGGGAAATCGCGGCGCCTTAAACGAAAGGTCCACCCAAAACACAAATTATTATTCAGTATAATTAAAACAAAAGACTTGTTCACCTTGTTATAATATTAAACAGATGCTTTGTAATATGAGCAGTAAATGTGCTTGGTATTCAGATGTAGGAAATTTGATATGACATGCAAATTACCATGTATCATTGGCCGGTCGAAATATCCATACATTTCAATGTTTCCAAGACCAGTTACCAACACCGCAAATTGACACACGGACGATTTGCTTCTAATGACTGTCATTGCAGACGGTGCCCGGAAGCTGGAGATGGAGGCGGTGTGGGAAGCTGTTGATGACGTTGTCCATGTTGTGTTGACATCTATGTCTGATGTACAGTTGGGGTTTGTGATGAGGGTGATATGACGCGTGTAATTTACCTGACTGATTTCAATGTCTGGTACGAGATACACAGTGCCATAATCATCAACAGATGGAACTATGGCGGAGAAGGCTTGGAACCCAACATGGTTTCCTGACGTCAGTTGTACCAGAATAGGCTGAGAACTCTTGACATAAGTTATCTCAGAATTATTGAAGTCTTCATCCTTGAACTCTGCTTCATTCAGAATAATTGATGTTTTAGCAGTGGGCGTTTCGGTAGTGATGTGGGTGGCATTGTTCTTTGCCACAATCCGAATTTTATATTTATCCATTATTGGCACAGGGGATACAATGAAATTAGTTCCCCAACCACTAACCCCAGGAATCTGATTTTGAACGGCATCTCCGTGATTCAGAGGATAATCCAATGCAGGAGATCCAGAAAACACTGCTACAGGACTACTACCCACGACTGTCGTCCCTCCCATGTCGCAGTTGTGATATTCAGTCGATGATGAAGATGCAATCTGAAGGACATGCCTCTTCTGCAGGACTGTAGTCAGCCGTCTTCCTCGGCTATACGTATTGCCCTTAAAAGAGTACGAGCAATTGGACATCATGTCAATATGTATGGTGATATTGTCCGTGGCAGCAACAACCCCCAGTATGGCATTCTGTGGTACTGATGGTATGATGTATTTGGTGGAAAGAGACTGAAGAGGGAGCGCGGTATAAGCATCAGCAGTTCCTTCCATTTGTCTTCGAAAGAAAACTCTCAAAATAACTTCTACTTTGCAGTCTAGGTATATTGCTCGTTTCTCGATGTAACTTCCGAAGTTCAGTACTCTTGCTAAAGGGATATTAAACTGCGTTACGCGGTTATCTCCTTGAAGCCTGACATCATGCTCCGTCCCATCACTGTCTGTCACAGTGCACAGCCCTTCTTGTGTATGTCCGATGAGGAGGTATCCGGTGGTCTTTTGGTTATTGAACGCAGGAAGCAATGCAACAATAAACTGTTTCCCACTGTAAATATTTAGACTCCTACCTAGAAGACAATTTATGGTATTATTACTCCACGAACTCATAGCAAACAACGTTTCATTTATAGTATACATCATGATAAATTATTTAAATATAAGTGACAAAACTCTTTCAATAATCTTTAGAAATCTCTGTTAAAAGCAGCGTCCATTGTGCGATTCCCGCTATGTTAGAAGCATGTGTTAATGAATCACTACCAGATAGTAAAGTTATCGGGTGCGTGCGAAAAGGTAATCGTTTGTTCGTTTCAACCAAACTATCTTCGGTACTCATGCACTTCAATGTTTACTGATGACTAATACCAAATTGGTTAAGTTATATAGATATCTTTTTCAAGGAGAAAATACAGTGCAGTAACATAATATACTTTCAACTTCAGAACAGCCTTTCTTGATGGTAACAATGGTTGTATTGCTGGTAGAAAAAGAGAACTTATACAGAAGCGTTAGGACAAAGCTGTCGGAAACAATTAGGTGAGGTGAAGTGAAACGCAGTTCAAGTCCCGTTCAAGTTCATTTCATCTATGTGGCGACGTGCAGGCGTTCGCGTGCGTGCGTGCATGCGTGCGTGCGTGCGTGCGTGCGTGCGTGCGTGAGTGCGTGCGTGTGTGAACATTACAGTATGTGTCGTGCCCAAACCCCGAATTGTCGGTATTGGACAGCACCACAAAGATCCCTGATACCTCGGAACGTAGCCAGTGGAGTGGTATGATGCTTTATGTACCAGCATGCGTACGTTCGTTCGTTCGTTCGTTCGTGCGTGCCTGCCTGCGTGCGTGCGTGCAAGAACCGACCAGTCCTTATTTCCACCCCTCATGCCGAGCGCCAGCAGGGTAACAAGAAGTACCATCCTTTAGCGTCTTTCTTCTAAAGTGTGAGGCGGCCGGGGATCGAACCCCTGGCCTTCCGCGATCCTCTAGACCATGGATGCGGTCTACACAGTTAGGTACATTTGTAAGCGAATCAGAAGCCAGACGGTGTGTGTACTGTAGACATGTTCTAACTTGGATGAGTTCCAATACAGGTCACATTTAATTGAAACATAGAATTATAATCTGCAATATGTCTCATATTCATAGGTAAATCAATAAATGGAGCGAGGTAGACTAAATGTTACCTTCAAAAATGTTGCCCAAAACAGCAACTGTTATCAGCATGAAATTAATGCTCGCCATATCCTAAACGAAAGACAAACAATAAGATAAGGCAAGGTTGTGTGCATGATATACGGGGTGAGTGAGTGAGTTGGGTTTAACGCCGCTTTGAACAGCAATCCAGTTATATCACGGCGTATGTCAGCTTAATGTGGGAGGCAAGTGATGACGTTTACCACTTTGGTGAAACCCACGGGTATGGTGCTGACAAACCACCGATCATAGGGTTCTGGTGTGCCAAGGGACACAACTCTTTCGGTGCCTCAGACGACTGGGCCACCCATGCCCCTATACATTAAGTAGCTACATACTTCTATCAGCATGTAAACATTGTCTCCATAGAAAATGTCATTTTCATCAAAGAAACAGGTAGTGTGTTTACTTACCACTGTATATCCACTGTTGATTATCGCGGCCCGTTTTACCGAGTTCCTTCAACGATGACTTATCTATGTAACTGTAAGTAGCTATACATATGTGGGTGTGTTTCATTTAAAGCTCTGTAGATTCTGTCAGCATTGTTCAACTATATATAAGTCATGTGAGATATATACGCACTGATGGGTTAATAGACATTTGAGACAATGCACGTTATGTGTGTGTGTCATGGGAGGCAAAGGTCGCTAGGACTGTAACAAGTGCAGTGCATGAACTGTTCTGGGCCTCGCACACTACTGATGTACCTCGCCGGGACTAAACCGGAGAAAGAAAATTAACAACGGCGAGAAATTCGGCGGAGCTCCGGCGAGAAAGCACTTGAAAAATCAGAATTGACTGTAGCAATACCGATGTAGTACCGGCGTTCCCGTTGTGATACCGTTGTGCTACCGATGTAAGAGCCGATGTGCTACAGAATACCACTTTTCTGTCACCTTAGTGTTACCGATGCGCCGCCGATGTTATACCGATGTACGACCGTTGACCGGAGCTATAACGGAGTGATATCGTTGCGCTACTGGTGTGACGTTGGAGCTCCGGTATCACATCGGCGGCGCATCGGTACTGCTTCGGTGGTATTCGGTAGTACTATGGTATCAGATCGGTGCCAGTACGATACACAATGAGGCTACCGGGGAGCCGCCGATCCATTACGGGGCGCTACCGGTGCCCTACCGACATTAACGAAGCCATACCAGAGTAGTGCCGTTGTACTGCCGTTGTAATGCCGTTGTAATGCCGTTATAGTCCCGTTGCTCGCTCCGGCAGCTTTCGGGCGGAAATTTTTGAGCTTGTTAAAAGAATTCTACCCTCGCCTGCCGTTGCTAACTTTTTCGCCGATGTTCTGACGATGTCCTGACGATGTGTTACCTTTCTTTGCGATGTGATACCGTTGCGCTGCCGTACTAGTACCGATCCCCGAAAACTGACAAATTTGCGCACCGGTATAGCTCCGGTGACCAAGCGTAAAGGCGGAAATTTCTGAGCATGATGAAAGTATTCTACCCTCGCCTGCCGTTGCCCACATATTTGGCCAATCTTCTTACGATGTCCTGACGATGTATTACCTTTCTTTGCGATGTGATACCGTTGCGCTGCCGTACTAGTACCGATCTCCGAAAATCGCCAAATGTGTGCACCGGTATTGCTCCGGCGACCCAAATCGGCTAGGTGTGACAGGCCCTTTCGGTAAGGGAAAGCGATTGGACAGTTATCCAGCAGGTAGTGAGGTGGGGTGGGGCTTAACGTCAAGGTTATTGCACTTATATAGCGCCATGCATCCACGTGCGTGTGTCTCCGGGCGGACGCTCAGTCCACTAGACCACGGACGCGGTCCTCAAGCGACGAGTGATTGAGTTTGGTTGTAAAGGCGGCTATGAACTGTAGTTTAAAGTATTTCAAATTTTATATTTGTTATAACATTTTCTTCGTAAAGTTCAGATTCTCTTACTGTTATGGGTCGAGTCCCGTCCGGGATTTGAACCTCACACTGCCAGAGTAAAGAAGTGTGCTGGCGAGTAGGTAGCTCACTTTGAGATTGTAGGTTCGAATCCCGCTACAGTACGAAGAAAGTGTTATCCCAAATATAACATTTGTTACATGTGACCACTTTCTAATTTAGCATTCTGTGTTCATAGCTTTCGGCCACGGGTGCCGTGCCAATTTACACATGTCAGAGGGGTACACAAAGTACGTGATCTAGACTACCAGTTGTCGGACCTTTATGTAAGTGGAAGCCTCGGTGGCTGAATGGGTTAGATCGCTGACTTTGTGTGCTGACGATTAGGTGTCCGACCCTAAAAGGTACGAGAACCTCTACTGTACGAAGAGTGAGTGAGTGAGTATGGTTTTACGTCGCTTGTAGCAATATTCCAGCAATATTACGGCGGGGGACACCAGAAATGGGCTTCACACATAGTACCCATGAAGGGAATCGAACCCGGGTGTTCGGCGTGACGATCGAACGCTTTAATCACTAGGCTACGCGACCGCCCCTACGAAGAGAGCGTTATCCCAAATATACCGTTTATTACATTTGACCAATTTCTAAATGGCATTGTGTGTTCATAGTATTTCCGTCATGTCACGTTGTTGTTTGTAGTTTAACGCCACACTCAGCAATATTCCAGCTATATTGACGGCGGTCTGTAAATAACCCAGTCCAGACCAGATACAGAGGTCTCTGATAGTGTGGTATCCTGTCCCACCGATCGCACCCGTCACAAAAACAGAACCAACGTATCAACATCTACTTGACACAATTTGGACAACAAAATGCTTTCAAAATACATGTTCTGATTATTTAAAAAATTAACAAAAAGATATAAATGAACAATTTCACATGACCTAGTTTATATGCTTGATATGTGTTTTCGACACGACACAGCCAACATCTAATCAAGATTTAACTCTACTATATAACATTCAAAATCCTAAACAAAATAAACAAACAAACAAACAAACACACACAAATTATATGAATCCATAAAAATATACTTTGGCCGATACTATTAGGCTACTATAATATGTCGCAAAGGCCACTGTATGTGATGGTTTGTTTGTTGGATAAAGCCATGCTCAGCTAGATGTATGTGACAATTGCCTGAAGGTAACTGAGCCTGGGCCAGACAAACCAATGATTAATATTATGAGCAACGAAATACACGGTCGAGTATCAGCCAAGACAGTCTGACCATCCTGACCACCCGATCCACAAGCATAATTTGGTAAGGACATATTCTAACCCTGAATCTCCACTAAGGTACGTGAAAGACCGTTCAGTCTGACATCCAACACATCTACTTTGTGCAAGCCAGCACGTGGACAGAAAATATGACTTTGTTAGAAAATTTTAAAAAATAAATTATTATGCACGTATACAAGCATAAATCGCACAGAAAAATGAAGAAAGAAGCGCGGTGAAAGCACGATAAAACACTACCATGATGTCATTTCTGGGGAATCGAACATGCGCTGTCAACTGTCATAAATTGGACGACATTAATGTTGAGGGGAAAGTGTGTAGTGAGTTTTTCCCCATAGGTGTAGATGGGCAACGTTGATAAACGCAATGGCCGACCGATCGTACCCAAATGTGGGAGATATATGACAATTGGTATTGGGGAAAAATGTGAAAACTGTGAGAATATCTGGGAAATATCAAACTTAACCCACCTGTTCATAAAATGGACTTTGCCGAGATCGGATTGTACTCATGGAGTCATCATTATTTTAAGACGGGTAAATATATTTAAAGCTTGTACATCTTATTAATATCCTCAGGGAGCCTGTATATAAAGTTGATATCTCATGATATCTCAGTCGTTTATTTCCTATATAACACGTATTCATTGTTCACGTGAAATGTCTTTGGCAAACCCGATGTAAATAAAAGCGTCAAACACTTCCATAATCGTAGGAAATATCTTATAAAACCAGATTCCATTGTACAAGAGATAGTTGAAATGGCGTTCACACATTGTACCAATGTGACAGAATCAATACCGGCATTCAGCGAGACAAGCTGACGCTTTAAACACTATAGTATCCCATCATCTGCTTAGGTTGTGACAAGTTTAAGTGACATCCTCATGACAGCAGCGAAAGCCCGTTTGTTTGGGTTTTGTTAATCCGGAATGCCCGCTGGAAGGACGAAGGAGGTTCATATACACAAAGACGTACATACATCATTAATATACACAAGGGAAATACCTCCTTAATAATGATTGATTCATGCTGATTCTTTTAAAACGGTTATTAAATTGGAATATACAGCCCGGTTTGGGTTCATAGAAAAATTTGAAATACTTTCTAAAGCGCATGTAAAATATAATAACGATTTACATGAACTGACAAACAGTTACGTCACACAGTGGACAAACGGTTTCTAATGATTAGAAAAATATAGATTTATGTAGTTTTAGTCTTCCTAATACCATTTATTATAAAAAAAACTTATAAAATTTTATTATCACCATCACCCCAGTATATAATACAATATAAACGAGCATTTGTTTCTGTTTACACACGACATGACGCTTTCTCATATCAGACAATAATGCATTCTACATGTTTGCCTTTTCTTCGATGCATTACTACCTTAAACCTAATAAGATAATCATTGTATGTAAGCATCACTACATTAATTGTTTGTTCAAGTTTGTTTGTCTGTTGTTTAACGCCACACTCTGCAATATTCCAGCTATATGACGGCGGTCTGTAAATAATCGAGTCGGGACCAGACAATCCAGTGATTGATATCATGAGCATCGATCCACGCAATTTGGATCGATGACATGCATCAAACCAAGTCAGCGAGCCTGTGGCCTTTTACGGCAAGCATGGGTTGCTGAATACCTATTCTACCCAGGAATCTTCACGGGTCTTTTTGTTGTTTAAAGAACCTGGTGCAATATTAAACAATGTTAGATAAAAGGCCAGTATGTTAACAGGGGTCGTTATCTGTCCGAACCGTGCATCAGCAGTACTATCAACTTTTGTCTTGACTCTGAAACCTGTAGCCATGTCCATTCCTCTTTTGAACCACCAAATACCCGTCTCAAGGATTAACCATAATCCTTAATACAATCAAAGAACTTTACGTTCACAGAAAGTATGTGAGACAAGTGGAGTTAATACAAAGTGAATTCTCAAAACCTGAAAGGATTAGCTTGACCTTTTGCAATCTCAGAAAAGAACCAAGTTCAATTCTGTCTGATATTTTACATGACAAACGTAAGGAAACACATCATTCCTTGATCCATAGGGCATTTGTTACTAAACGTGGTGAACATGGATATAATTACATGTCACTCTTCGGAGGTTCAGGACATTTATCAAAAACGAAAGCAAATTCCATCGGACGTTGACTGAGAAAATACTATGTGAAATGCTATACCTCTTCATTGATAACATCTTTGTGAAATTAAGCTATATGACATTTAGGCACCGTAGGCACAATAGTGCTCCCTTTCTTGCTGATCCGTTTCATTGTGCACACGAGTCGGATGTTTTCCTAAGATTGGCACTATTGAAAAAGGGGAATTTGGCTAAGAAGTTTACCGTTCAATAATGGTCAAATAGCCAATTCTCTCACCATGTCACACTGGGTTAAAAATAAGAACATCTGTTTCATATTTAGATCTATCCAAAAACATTCAGACTGATCAGACACTATCCACAAGACTTGATGAAAGAGGAGTATCTCAACAGTTCATCGGGCCCGGCCTGGGCTATGTGTGACCCTGCTATGAACATCATGAGAACAACTGATAAGATCCTTTTTCCATGTAAGCATACCTGTGCCACAAACAAAAACGTTTTCCCATTTCCTCACGGCCTATCGTTTGTTTGTCCATAACCACCCAGGATCAGGACACTGGTTTATCAGTTTTTACTGACTGACGTAGGCTGGGCATAGACATGAATAATTTTATAATATTATTGAATATTCAATATGTGAGTGAGTGAGTGAGTGAGTTATTATTATTACTTTTATTGTCCAAAACGACAAAGGGATTGGGCACAAGTGCAACACTTATTCCGGCCTTCTCCCTAAAGTGAGTTTGGATTAACACCACTTTTAACAGTATTCCAGTTATATCACGGCGTGTCAGCTTAATGTGAGAATAAAGCCCGGAGTGATGCAGGTCTCGGACGCTTACTTCTTCGGTGAAACAAAGGAGCACGGGTATGGGGCTGACAAACCTAGAAACATAATCGGGATGAACCGGGATTCGAACCCACAATCATAGGCTTCTGGCATGCCTCAAAGACGCAACTCTCCACAGCGAATCGCGGTGCCTTAGACGATTGGGACACCCGTGCCCCCTCATTATGTCAAAATATATTCATACATGTGCGTTCTTGTAAAATATAATGTGAAGGAATTAATTCCATTCCACCGACCTACTACTTCTACGAAAATATTTAAAACGTTTCTTACATTTCGATATTGTCTTTAACCCCACGAATCTGTTCGTCAAAAAGCATTTAGAATGTGGCATTGAGGCCGTTCCGTACCGCCCATGCATCGCAAGTGACACGCTATCTATACGATCAATACATGTGAACATTCTATTATCACTAAGACGTACAATGTAGTTAATGCAGATGTATTCAAATGTACGAAACTTAGACATGGGGTAACACAGACACCAGGAAAATTAATTATATAAACGATCCAACTATCTTATCTAACATGTAGGTTAACAAAGCGAGTAATTAATGCATACGATTTCTGTCAC
The DNA here is from genome assembly GCF_022045235.1 of Haliotis cracherodii. Classification (NCBI taxonomy): domain Eukaryota; kingdom Metazoa; phylum Mollusca; class Gastropoda; order Lepetellida; family Haliotidae; genus Haliotis; species Haliotis cracherodii. The sequence continues at coordinate 30,464,379 of NW_027266264.1, forward strand.
ATTGGTTTCGCCCTCATTAAACTTACAAGATGTGCTGTTCAAAGCATGTCATTCAGGTCAAATATTATAGAATAATAATATTTTCTGTGTATAACCTGAATTCTGTAAGAGAAGGGTCCTCATCACACTAAGTATAGCGTTCATAAGGAAGCGGCCATTTAATATTCGGTGTGTGTGTTTTCGGGGGGAGGGGGGGGGGGGGGGGGGGGGTTGAACTATAACCATGCTTCAGACTGGTAAAAACTCCTCTGGTGCTAACACACAGAGAATAGCAAATGGTCAGTCCCTCAGATACTCCGTCCAAGGCATCGGAAAGTTGCAACAACATCGCCAATTACTCATGCATATGGAGGGTCTGTCGGCGATTAACGCAACTGATCACATATTTTTTTAAATATAAGTAAAATTTAATTCATTATTGCCTTGGCACTAGCAATACAGTAAGCTTTATGAATCTATATTCACCCATGACACCACATCTCAATGTTAACGAACGGACTTCTTAGACGTTGTCTAAATCTGGAGCATGCTATTCCAAATTTAAAAATTCCAAAAATTCAATAAAAGCAACCCCTAAAAGCCCCCTCTTGGGTTGCACACACCACTTCACCCTTTTCGGAATACACTAAATGGTCTGGCCAGGCCCGTGTGCGAAATACGCTACAGTCGGAAAGCGCACGTTAAATCTTCTATATCAGTTAGTCAGTCTGGAGCATGAGTAATATGTTTTTTAGGAACCGGAGTTTGTGGATGTGTTCAGACATGAAATAAGGACAATCCCCGGCGTCGCGAAATAGAACTGTTTACCATACTTAGACCTGATCTGTGTGCAACGTTAACATAACAACAGTTCACCAATGTACAAATGGAAATTAGTTTACCCTGTAAATTTAGTTTGCAATACGATACTTTGTACACAAACTGACAGTGACATCCCTCTGGGTATTTGTTGCGGGTTATTGGTTTTTTATGCTGGAAAATCGTGTACATGTCATACGTTTTGTTCAGGGTGTCCCAAGGTAAATTGAAAAGGGTGTGTCGCTGCAACTATTTTACTATTTCCTTTGGACATACAGTAAACTACGGTTATAACGAACACGCTTATAACGAACTGACGGATATAACGAACTTACTTTTTAGGTCCCGACTACTTGCAGTAGTTATGCTGTATATATGCTTATAACGAACTACGGTTATAACGAACTAAAATTAGTGGTCCCTTTGAGTTCGTTATAACCGTACTTTACTGTATATGATTCTATCCTATCTATGACCTATTTAATATCAACTTTATTTAAGTATGTGAAAAATATTGAAATAGATAAGTTTGTTAGTTTATGTTTACAGAGGAGAATTTTGGTTAATAATTAGAATGGCCTTAACATGGGAAAAAGAGAAGTCTAACCTATCCTAGTGGGATTATTAACTAAGTGTTGTAAAATGTATAGCATTATCGGGAATAAAATGTTTGCAGTTAAGCTGCAGTTAGATATAGGGGCCTTATAAAGAAAGAAAAAGAGAGTAAGCGCCTAGCGTAAGTCTGTACTTGCTGGGGTAGGAGGTGACCATCAATCATGAGAGCGAATCGAAGCATTATTTATCACACCCCATGTTGTAATTCTTGAATGAGACATATAGTCCATGAAACTTGAGACATATAGTTTGACACAATGCATTTCTCTCCTTAAAATTAAAACTTTTAATTTACCTGATGCTGATTTTATTGAAACAGAACTGGCTAGAGCTGGCTTGACTTGCTTTCATGTAAATCTGGATTGGTTTTCATAAAATACCTTTATTCCACAGTCATGGTGAATGACTAGTATTGAATATTGTCGCATATGTACTTGGAATGTAACATTTGGGTGCCTCACAGATGTGTAGATTTAAACTTAACAACTGCTTCATTATTGGTATGGTGCAAATGGTTTTTTAAAAATATTTCGCAGTACATTTCATCCCAAGATATTGAAACTGCACGTGTATGATTGCGATCCTTGATGTATTATTTAGTATCAATATTTATACTTTATATAAATATATCTAGTAATACCTAGAATTATAAAGTAATATATAGTTAATACCTTCCGGGAATTTTTTCGAAAACTTATCAATACCTATTTGTTAGTCTTCTCAGAATCTTGTGGCCGTTAGAGACAATATTGTTGTTTATGGCCATCATTGCGGAAGCGTTTTTTCCCCACTACAATCAGCAACATTCTACATTCACTGTACATGAATATACGGCAAGCTGTATGTAAACCAGTGATAGATTGCGAGGCAATGTCATTACAGAGCTTGATAATTATGTTTGTCCATTAGTCATTTTGCATATTACTTCTGACAGCAATAACATTAAGTGGATGTCTTTCTTGATATTACGAAAATGTATAGGTACAACAAGATGTTCTCATACACAACTACCTGTAAATGAACCGTCTGCTGTTACGCAGGCATTTACTTCTATTTATAGTAAATTAATATATAATAAATGATAGATCTGGAAACACTTCGATTCTCAATACTCAGTTAGTTTTGCAAGCTCTACTTGATTTTATGAAACATATATGAAGAAATAAATTTATTCTTTTTTCTTTTAATTATGTGTACATGTTTTCTGTTTTCACATGTTGGGGTAGCTGTTCAACGTCACCCATTCACTCACGGACGAAAACGAATCCATTATGTTTCTACGAAGACATATCCGAACCTTATTGTATGCACGAAGGGTATTGTATCTTCAGTATGAAGAGCTCTGTACTTCCACTGATCTTATAATAATATGTAAAACATGTTCCTAAGTATATACTCATATGTACTTTCAACTAACATGGTATGTTGAAGTTAATGAAATTGTCAGCTGGCGACCATAATAAGAATACATATATGAACTTTCAGTGTACTGTGACATTATTTTTGTTAACAGTTGCTTCAATAATACACATACATGTACCTGGAAAATATATTTAAACCCAATATGTTTGAAAATTAGCTTCTTGAAGGCGTTCCTACATGTACCTGTAGTCTAGTGGTTAAAGCGTTCGCTCGTCACACCGAAGACCCGGGTTTGATTCCCGACATGGGTAGAATGTTTTCCATTTCTGGTGTCCCCCGCCGTGATATTGGTGGAATATAAGCGGCGTAAAACCATACTCACTCACTTATCCTGCAATAGAAAATGAGGGACAGATTGAATAACTGAATTTAATGCACTGTGTGGCACACTCGTATGAGAAGGGAGCGGTGATCAGACAGTCTTTTCCATCTGATATCATTTTAGGAACCATTTAATCAATAGACGGATAGGTAGCCCAGAGGTGAAATAGTTTGAAAATGTCTTGTCCAAGGCCCAGGTTCGATTTCCCACATGGGGGCAATGTGTTAAGTCCATTTGTGGTGCCCCTCCGCGTGATATTGATAGAATATAATTTTGCTAACAGCGGTGTAATATCCAACTCACTCACTCGTTCATTGCATCAATACGGTATCAGTGGCACCTGGGTTGCATGTATATATGTAATAAATATAAGGACGAACTGCACAAGACAATTACGTTGGCTCGTATAGTTATATATAGATATAGCATAACATGATAAATAAGTCGTGAAAATTTAACACATAATACGTTTGAAAGAAGTTTAGATATAAATTATGCCGCGTAAGACATGTTAACGTACATTTAAAGACCGCTAATTAATTTTAGTCGTCAGAGTTCTATCCTGCACTCGCGTTTAAACTGTGTTTATTATTGCGAAAATTGTATTGACCTACTTACAACTGGGTCGGGGGGGGGCACGGGTGGCCCAGTCGTCTGAGGCGCCACGATTCGCTGTGCAGAGTTACGTCCCTTGGGCACGCCAGAAACCTATGATTGTGGGTTCGAATCCCGGTTCGCCCCGATTATGTTTCTAGGGTTATCAGCACCATACCCGTGCTCGTGGGTTTCACCGAAGTGGTAAACGTCTGCGACCTGCATCACTTCGGGCTTTCCTCCAACATTAAGCTGACACGCCGTGATATAACTGGAATACTGTTAAAAGCGGCGTTAAACCAAACTCACTCATTACAACTGGGTCGGTTTGACCTGGTCTGCGTGTTAAAATCGGAAATCATGTTCGTAGATTCGTCAACAATACGGTTTCTATATGATTAATAAAATGGATTACTAAAGTTCAGTACACAAATTCTTTTCAGAAATTGTATCTATTTTGATTGTTAATGTGGACACTAGCGAACTGTTTTATCGATTGACCAAGTAACTATCAACACATTAAAAATATTTCATAAGAAGTGAGGGGTATTGGGGGTTTAACGTCACGTTGAAAATTATGTAATTCATTTAGCGACGTGCATATATACGTGTGTGTGGCTGCTTACACTCGTCCGAAAATATGTCGGCTTTATACATGAGTGAAGTGTTAACCCACTGAGTTACCTTGCCTCAGTCTAAAATGCATACCCTACTCCGACACATTTTACTGGCTCCGAGCTGCCCGGTCCTTGTTGTATACCCTCGTTTAACGTCTGTTGATATAACACGACAAGGGGACCGAACCGACTTTCCACCCTCCGGGTGAGATAATAAAAGCGACAAAACCCTTTCCATATTTCATAAGAAATCTCTGCCAAAATCGAGATAAAAACCACGGAACATATTGTACTATTCAAATAGGGAATAGCATCAGACATAACTTTCGTCATTGATCCGGCTGTATGACGGCATATCAATCTACGCAGTTGGGATATGATGATATGCATCAACCAAGTCAGCGAGCCTGACCACCCGATCCCGTTAGTCGCCTCTTACGACAAGCATGGGTTGGCTGAAGACCAAATCTAACCCGGAATCTCCACGGGGCTCATTCATTTATGTGTTACCAAATATGATCATGCATACAATATATTTAATATATATATAACCCCATGTTGTACAGGTTAGTGTAGATTGTGACCATTGATGGACATGTAACTGGAATGTAACATCTATCAATGAAAGTAAAGGTAGTTGCCTTCAATGTACCGTTTGGTACAAGGTCGTCCTTTGTTACCATGGCATCATAATGGGAAAACGACTTCCACCGTCGTATACCTGATACCAGTTTCTTGTCTGTTTAAGGCATATCCAGTTTTATATCATATTTGTTTTTTTGTAAAATACTTTTCTCAGTTCATCCAACTTTACTGATACTGCAATTGATGGTGTCACCTTTGATCTATGATATGAGGTCCTTTTTTGTAGCTAAAGGCGTGTACATATGGCTCCGTTAGTGTTAGTTTATGCAGACAACATTTTGCTTTCTGATGCTGAGCGTGGGTGGCACTGTTGTCTTTCATACAATGTGTCAGTGTATCAGGTGAGGTGAAATGGGGTTTAACGTTGCGTCCAAGATTATTGCACTTATATAGCGACGAGCATGCACGTGTGTGCGTGTGTGTGTGTGTGTGTGTGACACAGTATACTGACTCCGAGCCGACCAGTCCTTGTTTTAGCCCCTTAATGACGAGCGCCAGACAGGGTAACAACAAGTACCACCTTTTAACGTCTTTTGGTATGACGCGGCCGGGGATCGAACACCGGACCTTCCGTTCTCCGGGCGGACGCTGTCAGTTTAATAACAAGACCTGGAACAGTTCATCTTTGAACTGAAGTGTATCCTCTGTGATATGCCAGTACGTTCATTTACCATGAACAGCCTAATTTCATAAACCATTTAACAAATTACGACAAGCATAGTCGCTTTTTACGGCAAGCATGGGTTGCTGAAGACCTATTCTACCCCGGATCTTCACGGGACTTGTTTGTATCTAGCACAATGTCTCATTAGTAATGTTATTCGTCAATAGTGCGTTTTATTAATATGAATACATATACTAAATCAGTGAGAGATAAGTACATATTTTCCAAACATATATCTCGTGAAGATTAATTTTCAGTAATCGATTCATATAAATTCCATCACTTGGTTTTTTTTTCGCACAATGGAATATGTTTCAGCTGATATTCGAAACTGATTAATTATTCTCTGGCGTTGATGTTTTTAATTTTCTTACTACTATTCAGTGTTGATAGATTCAGAGATGACATCTGAGATGTATTTAGATCCACATCAGTTGAATGACATTAGACATGCATGAAGCTTTCAATTGTGTGTAGTTTTGCTTTTGGTGGATTGGTGATCGATTCGACTTTGAAATGAGTAATTCATCTAACATTCTCCTCTATGGGTTTCATCGTAAGGTCCCTCTCAGAGATGTGATTAACAGCTGCTGTACAATGTACGAAAAATACGTATCAAAGCGACAGCTCTTGTGACAATTTCACAATGGATACTGAAGTGGAATTATCACTGTCGGGTGATTTATGTAAGTAACTAAGTAATTGAAACTAACAGATCTTTATTCAATTTGACAATGACACCATCGTTGCATAGCACCTATTAACTTTAAAAGTGAGTGAGTGAGTGAGTTAAATTTTACATCGCATCGGCAATATTTCAGACATATAGCGATTAAGGTTAAAAGAACAACTTCAACATATATAAACATGAACAACTAAGAAACATGACCTACAACTGAGTGTATAATACCATTCAAAACTTAACTATTAATTTGATTCGAAACTATATAATATGTTTCAAGAATATGTGTTTGTGACCTGTAGTTCTAGTAATCCATTCACAATGGACACATGGAGGGCTCGAATTATAGGCAAGGAAACAGTGAAACTGTTGGTAAGTTGTCCAATGCCATCCGTGCCATCGTAGAAAGATGACAAGCGACCAATAATATACATTGAACAGGAAAACGTCGAAATAAATTTTAAAATGTAATTAACATTCTTGTATACTATATTACAGGATTTCTGGGTGAACGTTATTCCTTTTGTGTGGTACCGCAGTACACGTGGCAAGGCGTACGATGTGTCAGGAAATGAACTGATGATGTTATCTCATGTTCCTTCATACTTGTATGTAACCGTATTCACTGTTATAGCCCTGTTACGTCCTGAGTACTCGCCACGACCTCAGATGCTATGTGCTCAGTTTGGTCCAGCCCGTTACCAGTAGCCTCAGTCTAGGATGGAAGATCTCGAGCTGAATCATTTGCATACAAAGTCTTTGGATCAGATGCTGCATCATAAGGTGGAGGACCATTCAAGGAGTTCATTTCGGCTTGACTTTGGAGGTTGGTGTCGCGACTTTTTTTCCTCATCCAGTAACATAAACCGATAATGATGGCAATGGCGAGGATGACGAGAACGACGATAACACCGATGATGACGGGATTTGGCGATGATTCTTCTTCTTGGTGTTTTTCTGAAGACGAAATCATCAAAACATTTCGTTGCAGAAACTGAATACACTCAATAGAAAATGTTCGTTCAAAAACTTATCCGTACATGTATTTTGGGCGATTAGGTAATGTTTTGCTAAGCCCATAGTTTTGCAAGGGTGTCCATCTTACGACCCGACATCCTCAATAGGTCACACAAAAATGTCCTATTTCGGGATACTCTTCATATCATACAAAATTCAGTTTTACTTATAACAATATAAAAAATGTAATCTGAACTTGCACCGTGTCTTATAGAGTGTTAGGTGACAATATTTAAGCACAGAGGTTCTGTAATTGTGAACGCACGAGTTATCTCCCTTATTGCATTCTTACACATGTACATGTATCAGTGAACGAACGAATGGAATGACATTCAGACGTCCTCAATCGTTCAAGAGAACCCAGGCCCATTTCCAGACAATGGATTGACGTTGTAATTGATGCATTGTGCCAAACTGAGATATGGTAATCAGGGTTATTACTTGACTGATATACATAATAAAACTAGGTGTTAAACACAATGTATTTCAAGAACCTGAACCACACGTGCCAGGACTGTAAACTGACCCTAGCCGATCTGTTGATAAAAACTTAAATTTTCTATTATGTTGAATATACTTAGAATCATTTAGGCTTTAATGTTTGTGCCTGTCAATACATGTGTAACTAATTACTTTAACCGCACTTACTGTATAACTACAGTTAAGTTGACCCGTGATCCGGGATAGAATAGGTCTTCAGCAACCCATGCTTACGGTAAAAGGTGACTATGGTTGTCGTAAGAGGCGACTAACGGGATCGGGTGGTCAGGCTCGCTGACTTGGTTGATGCATGTCAGCGATCCCAATTGCGTGGATGGATGCTCATGATATCAATCACTGGATAGTCTGGTCCCGACTCGATTATTTACAGACCGCCGCCATATAGCTGGAATATTGCTGAGTGCGGCGTTAAACAACAAACCAACCAACTACAATTTCGTTATGTAGACTCAACTACAACAACATCTCCATGTCTACATTGTACTTACCAGCCGAGTAGACCAAGTTGAAGCCATACCCTGATGAGCGATCATCAGTGACAAACTCTATATACAGCTTATTCCCCGTGCTTCTGATTGTTCGGTTGATGTTTGCCCCACAAATATTTGATACTTGATTAGATTTAGCAGAAGACCCTGAAAGTAAGATATGATCAACATAACAAATCATTCAGTCAAAAACAGTCACAACACCTCTAAGTCAGCATATAGAGTGAGTGAGTGAGTGAGTTGGGTTTAACGCCGCTTTTAACAGTATTCCAGTTATATCGCGGCGTGTCAGCTTAATGTGGGAGGAAAGCCCGAAGTGATGCAGGTCTCAGACGTTTACCACTTCGGTGAAACCCACGAGCACGGGTATGGTGCTGACAAACCTAGAAACATAATCGGGGCGAACCGGGATTCGAACCCACAATCATAGGTTTCTGGCGTGCCCAAGGGACGCAACTCTGCACAGCGAATCGTGGCGCCTTAGACGACTGGGCCACCCGTGCCCCCTCAGCGTATAGAACTTCTAAATGCAACGACAATAAGCGTGTACTGTAGGGTTTTATGTAGTATACAGCAATATAACAGCTTCATTATGGTAGAGTCAGTATTTGGGCACCAAATTTTGCCGTTTGGAATTGCGTCCCGTAGGTGTGTCAGAAACGTCCAAAAATAAGTGGCTACTTCTGTCAGCACCATACCGATAACGGTAAACGTCTAATGCCCAGAGCTCCAGATAAGCTGCGTATCTGCGTAAAATACGCATCAGAAATGCAGAAATACGCAGTAAAATAAAATCCAGGCGTATCAAATACGCTACAAACATTACAGAAACTCTACAAAAATATAACTTGTGCGTATCATCAAAATGTTGTGAAATAACCCTGCGTATTCGATTAGCAAATCAGCAACTTATTTTGAAATTATAAACGGGCATTCCGTCAACCTTGCCAAACTCCTAGATGACAGTTACATCATGATCACTTGCCATCACACTTTCTTGTGGAAGTATCGTGGTATTTTTGAGTCCTACAAAGCTCTCTAACCCAAACGACACCAGTTTGCAGGGACTAGATGAATAGTGTTTTTAAATATTTAACTTAAATACCCACATGTGTAAAAACTAGTGGGTAACAGAAATTTGAATACGCAGATAGAATTACTGATACCCAACGATTTTAAAATGCATGGGTAAAATACCCACAACACCAAAAGCTTATCTGGAGCTCTGAATGGCTTCAACAATTCGGTCTTTACACCTTAATTAAGCCGACACAGTGATATACATGACCTATTGTCCAAAGATGCATCAAACCGATCGAAACTCTCTCAGTCACTCCCTGATTCCAGTACAGGACTCACCGTCGTACACCGCCAGATAGTCCTGAACACAGTTCTCCGATTTGCTGATGTTTACAACGTTGACGATCAGCTTGATACGGTGCTCGGGCAACAGGCCAACGAGAAGCCACTTGCAGTTCAGTTGACTAAATTATAATTTGAAGAACAGATAATGATAACCATAAGTTATGTTTTTTTGTTAGTTTGTTGTTTAACGCCGCACTCAACAATATTCCAGCTGCGGTCTGTAAATAATCGAGTCTGGAACAGAAAATCCAGTGATTGACATCATGATCATCGATCCATGTAATTGGGATACGATGACATGCATCAACTAAGTCTGACCACCCGATCCCGTTAGTCGCCTTTTACGACAAGCATAGTCGCCTTTTACGGTAAGCATAGGTTGCTGAAAACCTATTCTACCCTGGATCTCAAACATTATTTGTTGAGTATATGATAGATGGGCGTTTTTCTCTGCGGCGAAAATATATTCCAAATTAATTTGATATTTGGTTTCAATTAATAAAGACTTTTCAAACGACCCTCCAACGAAATGTAGGTCTGTGTGTCAATATGTTATTATTTCAATGCAATATGGGGGGCGGTCGGTAGCCTAGTGGTTAAAGCGTTCGCTCGTCACGCCGAAGACCCGGGTTCGATTCCCGATGTGGGTACAATGTGTGAAGTCCATTTCTTGTGTCCCCCACCGTAATATTGCTTGAATATTGCTACAAGCGGCGTAAAATCCCACTCACTCACTCAATGCAATATGGATCGGAAACATTCTAGGTACAATGTCAAAACCAGAAATATACAGGAACGATATTAAAGTGCAAATATATCCTGAGACAGGTGTGCCCCTTATGTACATTGGAACATATAAAGAGAACACTTTGATTGGCAAAATAGAAACTTACTCATAGTACTGGTTTGAATAGCCAGGCGAGTAGATAGAAGCAGTGCTATCATGGGCTGTTAGCTGGGACACACTGACGCCACAATCTGAGACAAATTGCATATATATTATTATATATATATTATGTTGCATATATTAATCTGAAGATCCAGTTTATAACTCATTGACAAGTGCATTTTACTTACTCTCAAAGAAGTCTGACCATTAAATTTGACACTTCTTAATTGAGAACACTTTGAAATCTGAAAACGAATCAATCTCGAATATCTGCCGAAACAGATTCCATTTGGCGTATATTGCAAAATAGTGCTGGAAATCATATGAAAGGATAACTGAAAAATGATAACACCAGGTATTAAGCAAGGGTAATCAAGGATAAACATATCTTTCTCTACCGGTAGCATCCACCACTCACACAATTTAAAAACAAGTATCACTGAGAAAGAGGGCGTGAAAAGTCGAGCAAGCATCATTGTTGACAAGCGTTGTTTCATTTTCAGCAAATTACCCTGGATGCCAACCTCAAGGCTATCATTAAATTAAAGTTTGTTGAAAACCACGAGTGTGAGATTCGAACTCATAATAAAAGTGTTCTGGCATGTCCGAGGGACGCCGAATTATGGAGTCTTAGGCGGCTGGGCCACAAGTCCATGATAGTATTTAGAACATCTGCTTCGTTTCAATTAGCTAAACGCCAATTTCATTTATTTTTCATTCGTCCCAAATGAAACTGTTTTCCCTTAAGATAAGCCATTGAACTTGCCACAGACTTACCACTTTCACAATTCATTCACTCGGGACATGTATTTGTCACGGAAGGGACATGTATTTGTCACGGAAGAAGAAACAATTTTCATTTTCACATTATACCGCTTAAATACACCCAGGGATGATTCTAAATTACCATCAGGCAGGGAATACTTACCTCTGTAGAACTGCCACTGATAACTGAATTTGAAACCTTTTCCAAGGTTTGTTCGTGTTTGAAAATTGATGAACAGTTGTTCGGTGGTGGTCATGAATGAGCGATCATCCTTCCCACAGAAGCTCCAAGTACGATATCCCGGACCTACCCCTCCTGTAACATAAAGACATCATCAACCGTGAACCAATCATACATTAGCGTATGCAGATTCAGGTTCAAGATTCAGACACACTTTTCAGTTCAATATATGTTTACACACTTGCACATACATCTAGGATAATTATCTGGAAATGAAACATTTGTCATGGTATTTCAATATATCGTTAATACTCTTACCATCATGTAAAGTAATGTTATCCTCTGGGCACCTAACATCTACCTGGGTAAACCACACGACCATGTGTCCAGATCGAGAAGATGTGATATTCCACCAGGTGTCGTAGCCACTGAAAATATACTGCAGCTTGGACTCATTGGACTTCTAATTTACAAGGAGGAAAGGTGTAGCACATAACCATTTAGTTAATCATAATAGGTTATTGTCCATGTATTTAGGAACATTTCCGTCGACTGCCAGCAATAATCAGAGGAAGAATAGTTTGTCATTGATCGAACCAGCACCGTGACTAAGACATTTTAAGTTGAAGCAGTATCACGAGGTGGCGATTGGTATAAAACATAACTAGGGACGCATGAAACCACATGCACTGAAACCATACTGCAACAATGAATTTATCCTACCGACATGTTTTAATGACACCGCAAAATATTTAAAACAAATTAAAAAATCATAGAAAACAGATGTTCGATTGAGCTGAGGTTATCTTGTGCTTTGTCACGTGATTTTCATTGACTCGGAAAAAGCATGCGGCTTTTTACTTCGAAGCAGGGTACAAATGATTTATCCTCCCTCTCAGAATACTACGTCTAGCCTGTCTTGTTCATGGCGGGGTATAAGGGATTTATTCTCCCGCCGAGAAATGTATTTCCCTCCAAGGAGGGATACAAATGGTTTTATCACGATCACGTGAAGACCAATCAGATCTCATCATTCTGACACGGAGGTATGATAACTGACCCTGTTTGGAACTGGTTCCCAGATTATGGCAAAAGTTGAATTAATGGATTTGGTTGACTGCCTGCCATCTTACCCCCGCGGCACGGATCGTTACTCATGATCTTAAACAAAGGTGTAGAATCGCTTATTTCCATGCCGTCGTCACAAAGCTGGAGTAGTGCTGACTGTGGCGGTAAACAACAGGCACACCTATATGTTTGAGTTTGGGAAATCCACCATCTGCTGTGACAGATTGTGTGTACTCTGTATCCTATAACCCATAATCGTGGATCGGTGAACAAACTAAATAGCTGCTGATTGTTGTTGCAGATTTGTTTTGAGGCCATTATAAATCCCACTGTCACATATTTATATTGGCAAACTACAAGAAGTGTAAAATTGGCAAGTGAGATGAAGTAATACCTTACCTTAAGTAATCACCTTCCTCGTGAGGAAAGACGATAGATTTTTCATATCCGTATGCCTCTATTGCCATGTTAACCTGACCTGGAATACAATAATACAAACACTGTCATGTCAGTATTTAATCTCTTGTGTCGTTACACAAATTCTGATTCAGTTGATGATTTTGACAGAAACAATTGACAAGAATATCAAGCATTACACAACAGCTTTGTTGTTATGTAAAATGTGAAGTGGGGTACTGTTTAGTTATCCTGTACAAAGCTTTGTAGTTAGAGCACAGTGTGTTGTACTGTACATGTCGAGTAGGTTGTTGTCCTGTACAATTTTATGTCGAGTAGGTTGTTGTCCTGTACAATTTCATGTCGAGTAGGTTGTTGTCCTGTTCAATTTCATGTCGAGTAGGTTGTTGTCCTGTACAATTTTATGTCGAGTAGGTTGTTGTGCTGTACAATGTCATGTCGAGTAGGTTGTTGTCCTGTACAATGTCATGTCAAGTAGGTTGTTGTCCTGTACAATGTCATGTCGAGTAGGTTGTTGTCCTGTTCAATTTTATGTCGAGTAGGTTGTTGTCCTGTACAATGTCATGTCGAGTAGGTTGTTGTGCTGTACAATGTCATGTCGAGTAGGTCGTTGTCCTGTATAATGTCATGTCAAGTAGGTTGTTGTCCTGTACAATGTCATGTCGAGTAGGTCGTTGTCCTGTTTAATGTCATGTCAAGTAGGTTGTTGTGCTGTACAATGTCATGTGGAGTAGGTTGTTGTACTGTACAATGTCATGTCGAGTAGGTTGTTGTCCTTTACTATGTCCTGTTGAGTAGGTTGTTGTCCTGTACTATGTCATGTCGAGTAGGTTGTTGTCCTGTACAATGTCATGTTGAGTAGGTTGTTGTCCTGTACTATGTCATGTTCAGTAGGTTGTTATCCTGTACAATGTCATGTCAAGTAGGTTGTTGTACTGTACAATGTCATGTCGAGTAGGTCGTTGTCATGTACAATGTCATGTCGAGTAGGTTGTTGTCATGTACAATGTCATGTCGAGTAGGTTGTTGTCCTGTACAATGTCATTTCGAGTAGGTTGTTGTCCTTTACTATGTCCTGTTGAGTAGGTTGTTGTCCTGTACAATGTCATGTCGAGCAGGTTGTTGTCCTTTACTATGTCCTGTTGAGTAGGTTGTTGTCCTGTACAATGTCATGTCAAGTAGGTTGTTGTACTGTACAATGTCATGTCGAGTAGGTCGTTGTCATGTACAATGTCATGTCGAGTAGGTTGTTATCCTGTACAATGTCATGTCAAGTAGGTTGTTGTACTGTACAATGTCATATCGAGTAGGTCGTTGTCATGTACAATGTCATGTCGAGTAGGTTGTTGTCCTGTACAATGTCATGTCGAGTAGGTTGTTGTCCTGTACAATGTCATGTCGAGTAGGTTGTTATCCTGTACAATGTCATGTCAAGTAGGTTGTTGTACTGTACAATGTCATGTCGAGTAGGTCGTTGTCATGTACAATGTCATGTCGAGTAGGTTGTTGTCCTGTACAATGTCATGTCGAGTAGGTTGTTGTCATGTACAATGTCATGTCGAGTAGGTTGTTGTCATGTACAATGTCATGTCGAGTAGGTTGTTGTCCTGTACAATTTCATGTCGAGTAGGTTGTTGTCCTTTACTATGTCCTGTTGAGTAGGTTGTTGTCCTGTACAATGTCATGTCGAGTAGGTTGTTGTCATGTACAATGTCATGTCGAGTAGGTTGTTGTCATGTACAATGTCATGTCGAGTAGGTTGTTGTCCTGTACAATGTCATGTCGAGTAGGTTGTTGTCCTTTACTATGTCCTGTTGAGTAGGTTGTTGTTCTGTACAATGTCATGTCCAGTAGGTCGTTGTCATGTACAATGTCATGTTGAGTAGGTTGTTGTCCTGTACAATGTCATGTCGAGTAGGTTGTTGTCCTTTACTATGTCCTGTTGAGTAGGTTGTTGTTCTGTACAATGTCATGTCGAGTAGGTTGTTGTCCTTTACTATGTCATGTTGAGTAGGTTGTTGTTCTGTACAATGTCATGTCGAGTAGGTCGTTGTCATGTACAATGTCATGTCGAGTAGGTTGTTGTCCTGTACAATGTCATGTCGAGCAGGTTGTTGTCCTTTACTATGTCCTGTTGAGTAGGTTGTTGTTCTGTACAATGTGTTGCCGAGTAGGTTGTTGTCCTTTACAATGTCTTGCCAAGTAGGTTGTTGTCCTGTATACAATGTATGCAGTAAAGCCACGTCACACTCAGCAACTTGTATTTACCTTCCCAGTACTGCAAAAGAAAACCTGTCTTGTTAGCACTGTCGTCGGCTTTAAAGACAATCAGCATCTGGCGTGATAGACTTTGGTATGATGGTGTCGTAGTCTTGCACCAACCTCCAATACGATTTTGAGACTTCTCCTCTTGGCCTGAATGGACAGATTAATTGTAAGCTGTTAAATCTGTTAATGGTTTGATGGTCAACGAAATTACTATACAGTCATCTACGGTTGTTACGAACTCAAAGGGACTACTAATTTTAGTTCGTTATAACCGTAATTCGTTATAAGCATATATACAGCATAACTACAGCATATAGTCGGGATTAAAAAGTTAGTTCGTTAAATCCGTTAGTTCGTTATAAGCGTGTTCGTTATAACCGTAGTTTACTGTATATTACTTTATTACTATCGACATGTCAGTTTAACCAACGGATATAAAGGATAAGTATGGAAATAATCTTATGTGAATGTGTCTGAGATAACTCCATTGAAGTGGAAATGCTGACTTTATTCCTCGAGATTCATATTCAAATGGTTATATTAAATCATATTAAAATTATATTAAAACGAATCGTGATTGCATGCAATGCACATGTATACTGTATGTTCATCCTAATACCAGGGGATATTATTGGTCCGTGATAGTATTGGCCCTCAGTAAACTTTACTTGTCGTCAGAGACGCCTAAATTGGATTGGATGACCAGGCTTGGTGACTTGGTTGTTTGCGTGTCATCGTTCAACAACGGCTTTGCTAATATCTGGCTTGTCTGGTCAGGACTCGATACTTTGTAGGCGCCAAGGAAAAGCTGCGAATCCCTGACTACAGCTTTATACAAGATTCACTCACACACTCAGTTTACCTGGTGTCTAGTATACCTTCTAGCAATAGTAGATTCTGATCATGATGTCATTCAAAATGAATTTAATTTGCAATATGGAACAGAGAGTTTTATATCATCAAATATTACCATCATAAACCGCGACCACTTTGTCTATACAGTGGTTGCTGCCGCCAACGTCGCTGGCATTCACGAAAATGGAGATGGCGTTTCTGGCGGAGGCTTTGATGACGTATTTACACTTCTTATAGCTACCAACAGAAGTTACACATGTCACTCAAGTATATGCTGCATCGATCATTGTGTTGATCTATCAATCATCATTATGTTGATCATATTCAAATCATCCATTTTCTAAATGACCAAGGCCCACACCATTATGTGGAATCCATAATCCATTCTATCACCATGCACATGCACTAAGTACATGCAGCTTCGCACCAACAAGGATCGTGCTCAACAACGTCTTGTCCATGGGGGGATACAAACATAGGCCCCCAGCACTCCCTTCCTGTCGTAACGGCTGACTAAAAGGACAACCAGATGGTCTGGATCTGAGAGTGAGTGAGTATGGTTTTACGCCGCTTTTAGCAATATTCCAGCATTATCACGGCGGGGGACACTATTACACTATGAATAACCATGGAGACACATTATCACATCACCAATCACCATGGAGAAACGTTATTACACTATGAATAACCATGGAGACACATCATCACACCACCAATCACCATGGATAAACATTATAACACTATGAATAACCATGGAGACACATTATCACACCATCAAATCACCATGGAGAAACATTATCACACTAACAATCACCATGGAGACGCATTATCACGCCATCAATCAGCATGGAGAAACATTATCACACTATCAATCACCATGGTAAATCATTATCACACCATCAATCACCATGGTAAATCATTATCACACCATCAATCACCATGGTAAATCATTATCACACCATCAATCACCATGGAGACAAATTATCACACTATCAATCACCATAGAGAAATAGTCTCACACGATCAATCACTATAGAGAAACATTATCACACTACAAATCACCATGGCGAAACATTGTCACACCGATATTCACAATCATGATCACACCATCAGCCTCTCGTTTGTGTGTCTCATGCCCTGCATTGGCAAAATGTAATTAAAAGAACTGAAGTATAAAACACAAAGAATACTACCGACCTTGGGAACGGGTTCGGGTAATTATCAGATTTCAGGGTCTGTGGCATACTGGAGGCAGTCAGCTGTTGGTTGCACATGCCATCTGTCAAAAGAGTATTCTTCAGATTTATACAGTATCTTGTCCTTTACATTTTTCATATCTTAGTCAAACCCTCATTCGGATTGATCTCAAATATCTGTTGGTTACAACAGCTTTACTATGAAATACTCATATACGTACATCATCAAACACAATAACTAATACATATAATTTGATAATACGATGTCTGCACCCCTTTCTCGAACACCTGGTATCTTAGTGACTTAGCAGACACTTTTTCCGTTTTCTTTTGACTTTTTTGTGTGAAAAATATGTGAATACAATTACATTGTAAACATTGTAATTCCCAGATGATATTGTTTCTATTCACACAGCTCACAGAAGCCTTTATGGTTCGACAATCAAACAAGTATTTCGATATATAGCAATACTAACAAGAGTTTTGTTCACCGAGGCATTGAATATTTAAGTAAAACATCAACTAAATTAAGCCTTTCATAATCCAAATATTTACGAAACTATATTTACAACTAGATGACGTTTACTTAATAGATTTGTCCAAACAAACCTTCCACGATTTCATATCTGAGTTTGAATCCTGTGAAGTTGCGGGAATGATCAGTGCCTGTCCTGTACACTACCGTCAATGCTGCGAGGAAGAACTGGAACGTCGATTTGTCTCCCCCGCACCAGGATCCAATTATCTGGCGCTTGGAATCAGCAGCTTCAAATTAAATAATGTCTGCACTTTGATAATTTGAACGTTTAATATTGATTCAATTACGACGCCATTATTGCTCATAATAATGAATAATAAAAGGTAATCTTGAGCATATATTTCATTTTCTCGTCCTTTTGATTTAATCATTCTTTATGTCAACCGGTAGATGTATTACATTTTGTTTGTGTCGTACTCTGATAACATAAGTGTTTTTGTAGGTCCCTTCGCCTTAAACACAACGGCGTTTTACTGTTCTGACTACAATACTCTTACATGCAACAATCACTCAGTGAGTGAATATACACATCTTTTAGCAATGTTCCAGACATGGAGTCTGTTTCGGCGGGAAATCAAGCTGTATTATTCCCTGGGGTGGGAGTTTTCAATGTCACAGAGGAGGAAGGGGCGATTGGGTAGCCTAGTGGTTAAAGCGTTTGCTCGTCACACCGAAGACCCGGGTTCGATTCTCCACATGGGTATAATGTGTGAAGCCCATTTCTGGTGTCCCCCGCCGTAATATTGCTGGGCTATTGCTAAAAGCGGCGTAAAACCAAACTCACTCACTCACTCAGAGAGGAGGAACACAAGAACTTCGAGCCCGGGTCTTCGGTGTCAAGAGCAAACACTTGACCACCCTACCTTCCTCAAACTCGTTTTAAAAAATGGAAAAGGCACACGAAGGAGATCCATGACAACCATTATCCCAGTTTTCCTTTTTCCCCCAACAAGAAAAGAAACACTTGTACGAAAAACATTTTAAGTATACATTCAAATGCAATTTAATCATATCATTCTGGTGGAGACCCACATTTGTGTTCAATCACACATACATATGACATAAAATATAAAGTGTATATTAGATACATATACGTACGGTTATACATCTGGACAATGTCTTTGGAACATCCCTCGGTGTCGTCTAAGTTTGACTCCAGCACTTTGAGCTGTATGTACAACTTGTCAGAGGCTTTTGATGAAATGAACCACTTGCATTCCTGTAAACTGATGTGGAAATCGTGTGTTTAAGATATGTCACATAGAGCCTAGGGAGTTTAGATCTGCAGAATCGTTACCACGCCATAATCGCCTACGTGGAACAGGCACTTTATGCCATCCAATCCACCTCCATGCTGTCAGCCTAAGTTACGCATATACTTGTAGTCACATCAAATTCACTCAATCCTTCTTCTGTTGTTGTAGATTGTACATACTACATACAGCCTCGCCCATTTCCTCTAAACCAATAAATTATCGGGGCGGTCGGGTAGCCTAGTGGTTAAAGCTTTCGCTCGTCACGCCGAGGATCCGGGTTCCATTCCCGACATGGGCACAATGTCTGAAGCCCATTTTTGGTGTCCTCCGCCGTGATATTGCTGGAATTTTGATAAAAGCGGCGTAAAACTATTCTCAGGCACTCACCCCAATACATCACATTCAGTCCACCAATTCCTTTGACAAATACCATTATGCATACATAGTTCAAAATCGCGGAGTCACACACGACAGTGTACAAGATCCCTTCTTACTGTCGTGCTCCATGCCAACAATCTTGCCCAAGTCTTACAGCCCACCAAATGTAACCATTGCGCCATTACCGACCCCCCTCATCATCATCAATAGCTATAATCTGTAACAAACCAAATCGACAAACGCATACAAAATAAACCCAATTCTCCCCACTACCATAGCTGAAGTTGCCAGTGTAACGTTACAAGTTTGACCATCCCATCATATTACATTTAACTTGTTCCGTTAAACATCCTGGTTAGAATAGTTCTTCAGCAACCCATGCTTGTCGTAAAAGGCGACTATGCTTTTAATATGAGGCGATTAATGGGATCGGGTGGTGAGGCTCGCTGACTTGGTTGATGCATGTCATCGTATCCCAATTGTGTAGATAGTTGCTCATGATGCCAATCACTGGATTGTCTGGGACAGACTCGATTATTTACAGACCATCGTCACATAGATGGAATGTTGCTGAGTGCGGCGTTAAACAACAAACAAACACACAACAAAACATTTATCGTGTCAATGTTTACCTCCATCACCCTAACTGCAACACCGCACCGCACCATTACCAGTAGAGACCCGTGAAGATTCGGGGTAGAATATATCTTCATGCTTGCCATAAAAGGCGATTTAGTTTTTAGAGGGGACTAACAGGATCGGGTGGACAGGCTCGCTGACTTGGTTGATGCATGTCATTGATCCAAATTGCGTAGATCGATGCTCATGATGTCAATCACTGGATTGTCTGGGACAGACTCGATTATTTACAGACCGCCGTCATATCGGTGGAATATTGCTGGGTGCGGCGTTAAACAACAAACAAACATTACCAGCAGTCCAGACTGTATCTCCACTGCCACACCCACACCACGTCCAAACACATCCGTAAAGTATACAGGGTGATTGGTTGGTTGGTTGGTTTGTTGTTTAACGTCGCACTCAGCAATATATCCTAGCTATATGACGGCTGCCTGAACAAAATCGAGCAAGCATGGGTTGCCGAAGACCCTTCCCCGGATCTTCACGGTCTAAAGTATAGAGGACTCTCACTGGTACGTGTATGCTGTTCTGATCGACCAAGGGACAAAGCTCACATTTTCACTTCAAAAGAGCGTGTGGTTGCATATACGGAAGAGAAACGATACAGTGTCCTGACGTATTTTGACTTAAAACGCATAATTGTCGAGTGCGCGGCACTTTACAGTTGGATGCGGGTACTCGATTCCGGTTTGGGGTTTGAGACGTTCTGTAATCAGAATCCCATGTACGAGGCTTGCTACCTCTGAACTGGTTTGTGTGGCGAGTGCGCCTGATGCAATGTGCTTGCAGCTAGCAGGATGCTCGTAAGAGTTATGTCCCTTATCCTGTCTGAGGCCCATTTAAGGATGGGGCCCATTTAGGGTTTAGCTAATACCACATTTTGTTCACATTGCTATCAACTGTAGTATTGAACCACTTACTCTTTGTACCCAGTTGGAAATCCTGGAGACATAATCTCCCCGATAGATTCGTTTGAGATCCGAATTCTGTGCTCGCATCGGTTTTCTGAAATGAAGACAGGAAAAGGTTTTACCATAAGTCACGTACCGAGGCGTCTCTTCCGTTTTTGTACGGCGTTATCAAGAGTGTATAACATAGACTATGGTTCGAAACTCCCACTCCATTCATACGTCACAAAGTCAGCTGGTAACATTCGAAATATATATTAACCAAGTAGCTATAAATTAGTATATGATCATTTATGGTAATATCTACCGGCACATGCCCCATGGCTACCTATGATAATAGGGGCGGTCGGGTAGCCTCGTGGTTAAAGCGTTCGCTCGTCACGCCGAAGACCCAGGCACGATTCTCGACATGGGTACAATGTGTGAAGCCCATTTCTGGTGTCCCCCGCCGTGATATTGCCAGAATATTGTTAAAAGCGGCGTAAAACCATGCTCACTATCTGATAATAGCTGTACGTCTTTACAGAGGAAAGGGTTTCGTGTCCAAAGCTAGTGGGCGCAAGACGAAGCCTTGAGTTTCAGTTGATGAAAGTGTGTCATAATGTTAATGGCCTACAGTGACATTACTTTGTAAGAACCTACAATGGTTAAAAGTGATGCAGGCAACGAGTGTTTCACTATTGACCCTCACGGGAAGGGATATATAAACCTAGGATAATAACCAAACGAATCTGGAATTCGAACCCATGATCAATGGATCTTAGTAAAGCTAAGGTACACATCGATTTGCAGCGTCTTATGCTACTTACAATTGGCTACCAACACCAATTAGTATTTTTGGAAGATTGTGTGACATGAATATCATGTCAATGGGAGGAGACACGGTAAGGGAAGTTATCCTTGACAGACAAGAGATGTTGGTCCTACCTTCTTCTGCAACATATTCCATCTGCATTCCGGTATTGACATGTTCTAGTCCACTTGAGACGACGAAGCTGAAACTTTGTTTATAGATGGCGAATGTTCTTTCTCCTTCCCCGCACCACGTCTGTATCTTACTTTCAGTCCCTGAAGAACACATTTCATCGTGTTACTGGGGTGTAGAAATAAACCGCTAAAGCCGTATCTTTGAAAGTGAGTGATTATTATTATTATTATTATTATTATTATTATTATTATTATTATTATCATTATTATTATTAATATTATTATCATTACATACAGATTAAAATAAAAAATGCAGCAAAGAGGGTTTAGGTGATCAGGTTGGTTAGGCTCATCATCAGCTCAGGGCCCTTGCCCCCTCTACACGCAGCCCAGACAGTGAATGGGACTTCTCCCAGGAAGCGCTGCCTAGTCAAACCCACAGAGAACATTTCGGAGAATGTGAAGACTCCCCAAAACTGAAGCCTTCTGCATTACCCACATTGTCAGAAGGGTTGTATTCCTGGTAGCAAACCCGGGTACTCTCCCAATGTCGGTCAACAGATTGGGAGGTACCAAACTTCAGGCACAGAGAACAATGGGGAGTCGGACAACTTGGATGCAAGCGTGACATTTCGAAAGCGAGGTCCGCATACTTGCCATGCTTTTCCCCAATCTTGTCAATCACAATCAAAGGGGACAGACAATTCAATGATATAAACGATCTCATTTGACTTATCAAAAAGGACAAGACCAGACCTGTCGGCCCGGACACGTCCGAGGCTGCAAATGGGCCAATTCCAAAGAACTTTGTGTCTATCATTTTCCAGGACGCCCTCTACATATTCCGTGTCGTACCATGGGTGGACCTCTGTGCCAAAACCACAAGCATGGCGAAGACGGTAATAAAATGATCGTGCTACACCATCACGTCGTTTAAGATACGGTGTTTGTGCCAAAGCTGGGCATACACTGACAATGTGTTGGACAGTCTCATTAAATTCATTACATAATCTACATTTCATATTTACATTTTGATGCAAAATTATCATTATTATCATAATGATTATTATTATTATTATTATTATTAGGCTGGTTAGGCTCATCATCAGCTCAGGGCCCTTAATAATAATAATAATTATAACAACAACAACAACTATTATTATTATTATTGGGGAGGATGATAAATATATATCGTTAAACATTTACATGCATCCATCGTGCAAATAACATATTTGTGATAACATCTTTCCGTTTGTTGACATCATCCCCCTATTCTAGGCAGGTTCCTAGGTAATAGGAGTAGGCGCATTATAATGACGCACATACTCATTGAACACCACCACTGTTTCGATTAAACAAACCTATAATTGTGTGAACTGTGATGTTTGTAACTGAGCAGTTGGGGGTAACGGATGCGTCAGCATACTTGAACGTCAGGAAAAGACGGTTGGATGAAGGTCCAACAATTCGCCATGAGCATCCGGTAACACTGAGGACACAAACACCCATTTCAACAATACATATCAATATTGAAGTACTTTGTTGTTGATTATTACATATTTCTTAAAAACAACCAACTAGGTTTTGACATCAAGTCGTCGAAAGAGTCTTTCGAGACTCTTTGAAGATCTGCTATATTTATGCTGCAGATTTTACACGGCCAAAACACAATTGTTCAAGTTCAAATG
Source organism: Haliotis cracherodii (assembly GCF_022045235.1). NCBI lineage: Eukaryota > Metazoa > Mollusca > Gastropoda > Lepetellida > Haliotidae > Haliotis > Haliotis cracherodii. The sequence goes on from NW_027266264.1 coordinate 30,488,085, forward strand.
ACAATCTTCAAAGGGCGACACTGTTCGTCTCAATATGTTTGTTTGCTGTTTTTTTGTTTAACGTCGCACTCAGCAATATTCCAGCTACATGACGGCGGTCTGTAAATAATCGACTCTGAACCAGTGATTGATTGCATGAGCATCGATCCACGCAATTGGGATACGATGACTTGCATCAAACAAGTCAGGGAGTCTGACCACCCGATCCCCGAGAAGCATGGGCTGCTGAAGACCAATTCTAACCTGGATTTTCACGGCCAGTCTCAATATACATCACATTTCTAGATTGTGCCAAATACTGAAAGAATGACCTCGCGTTTCACATGACATTTCTTAGAACACATAGCTCTAGATTAGAAAAGATTTCCAACCAGAGGGGTTAGAACAGTGAAGGTCGTGTATATATAACGCGTTTTCGCAACGTTTACTTTGTCAGGTCAGAAACGGTATTACATATAAAAACATACTCACTTGTGTGTTCCAAGTGGATAGCCAGGAGTTCGAATATACCTTGGTGTAAACGTTGCTGAGTAAGTCGTCAATGAGTCACAAGCTGTAAAATGGCAAAAACATTTACATTTCATGAACATTATTTATCTACTTTTCAGCTGACTCATTACGGTATCGTTACTTTAGATTCAGACCCGACATTATAAGGAGGACGTTAACAAGACGGGAACACACGTCCAAGTGTGGTTTCTAAAGTACCTATATTGTGGACCTGGCTGTATTTCAGTGTCAGGATGTTATCTGCGAGGATGGAGGTGGCGTCGCTGATGACAACTGTCAAGGCGTTCTGTGATGATGTGAAGACCGTCGGCGATCCACAAAAAGGCCCCAAATACAGTTCAGTTGTGGGGTTATCTGAAACGGGCTATCTATTAAACAGTGTATATTTGCTAAATCCAAAGCTGAGATGAATCTAAAAGAGTGACACAGTTCAAGGTTTCCTTTCGTTTGATTGACATGCTTTAAAGTATAAAGAATTTCTTTGTTGAAGATCTTGAACATCTCTAAAGAGGAGGGGGGAGGGGGCGCGATCATCTTGCCTCGAAAATTATTCAAAATCAGGTCATGAGCAATGCCATTCTCCCGGGTTCACAAAGTGGTCTTAAAGGTGGTCAGGATCTGTGACTTAGTTGACTGCGTGGCATGGTATCCTGACGTTGTTGCTCATAATATCAGTCTCTGGATTGGCTGGTCCAGACTCGATTATTTGCAGGTAGCCGTCTTACTTATATAATAATACATCACTTACACTATAAAACGTAACATAGCGATGCAAGATAATACACAAAAGACATTATTGATACACCAATTCCTTCAGTGGATCAAAAGTGTGCAAAGGAATTTAGGAAATGTTGAACAAACCAATATGTATATTCGTTTATTGTGATGGATTTATATAGAAACATTAATATGTTGTGACCTGAACAGTTGTCGTACTCTCGTCATAACACTTACCGCTGTGCCCTATGACATATTCTGTTACTATCAACTCTTACCCCCGGAATAGAGTCGAATATTGCCATCCTTGCAGACCTGCTGGGTTAGGTTGGCTGTAGTGTTAACTCCGATCAAAACAAAGTAACCAACTGGATCGACAGCTCGTATCTGAATATAACTCCTTCCTCCACTACAAGGTAGAAATGGTCACACATTGAAATGGTACATGCAGAGTACACTTTCACATTTTGAAAGGAATAAACAATGCTACGACGTATTGTACGGAATACAAATAGCTGACAGGGCGTTCTCGTTTTCATCAACGACTGGTCAGCTAGCACCGAGCTATAGCAAACAGTTTGCTTTGTATATTTCCCATTTAGCTGATATTATATTGTGATTATAATATGTTATGAACTTTGAACATGCGCTCTGTAGAGTGAAGTATCTTTCCATGTCAACAGGCTGTTTTTAGATGATGACAAAGTAGCAGTACTGTACAAGTACTTTTCGTAGTCGTAGAAGTAGAAGTAGTAGTAGTAGTAGTAGTAGTAGTAGAGGTGGTAGTACTAGTAGTAGTAGTAGTATTGGTAGTGGTAGTAGTAGTAGTAGTAGTAGTAGTAGTAGTAGTAGTAGTAGTAGTAGTAGTAGTAAAATAAGTAGTAGTAGAAGTAGTAGTAGGACTGAGTGAGTGAGCATGGTTATACGCCGCTTTTAGCAAAATTCCATCAATATCACGGCGGGGGACACCAGAAATGGGCTTCACACATTGTACCAATGTCGGGAATCGAACCCAGGTCTTCGGCGTGACGAGCGAACGCTTTAACCACTAGGCTACCCGACGGCCACAGTAGTAGTAGTACCTGAAGTACTAGTACCTGAAGTAGTAGTAGTAGTAGTAGTAGTAGTAGTAGTAGTAGTAGTCTGTGTGTTGAAATGCATACTGTGAATTATGTACTGTATGCACTACTAACCTTTCTCCTTCAGAATACGAGGACTGGTTGAAATGAAATGTCTGTGTAGTCCCGTTAGCCTCGAGTGTAATATTCAAACCATACACTGGGAATAGAAATGTGACATTTAACACATTTGTCAAATCTAGACAAATATTACTTGATTCGGCGTTCTATTGATTTCATGAAACGAGTGTGAGCACTTTTTCATTTCCCGAGCGAAACTTTCGTAAATTAAATTTGACACGAGTTCGTGTAATCAGAAGGAAACACACGCATGTAATGATAACTTTATTATCCATACCTTATAGCGAAGAAATATTGTTCCATGTATCCTCAAGTTACACTGTGTACATGTGTAAAACGTCTACATGACGTCATTAATAATGATACGTCGTGACTCTATTATTATTGTAACGTCATTAAGCTCTCTTTTATGCTACCTCAACAATGCTTTCGAGAGCTTTAAATTGTTTTTTACACATTTGCTTGCAAATGTTATACCTTTTGTATATGACCTGCATACAATCAACAACCAGGCGGGTTTTGCGTTCTGATACGATAGTGTTCTGTGTGAAAAGTTATATCTAGACACCCTGCATCAATAGCTGACAATTGATGTCACGCAGAAACATTAGTTTTTATTGATGACAGTTTTACACTAGGTCGATATTACTCTCTGTGATGAATCAACCGACTGATCGTGAATCAAACTGAACGCCCTTGGCAGAACTTGCGTCGGTCACATACTTCGCCACGATTACAGCAGCAACAAAGCGGATCCCGAAATACGACATTGCAACTGAAAGCATAATGCAGTACATAGAAACCAAACAGGTTGGGTGGACAATGTCAAGCCGTTCGTCTCTGCGCAGCTCGCATTCACCACTCCTCAAGTTTGACATCATACATATATGCAGTGCATATGTCAGATTAACATCGCAATTGTTGAAATGCTGAACACCTCCACGCTACGTGGAGCGCCCATTTATGACATGTTTGCTCGTGACATGGTCAGCTGCTCGTTCCGCAAGACAGCACAGGCGCAGCACAGACGAAGCGTAACTGAAACTTTTGTAAACACATTTTTGTCGTATCACTGCATAAGGTAAGGTTGGTTGAACAAATAGGTCACACAGTGTTCCAACTGTTATCCGCGCTATGAATGTGATGTGTGTCTATAGCAAGACATCACTATTTTTGTTTTTATATAGCTCCGTACGGCAAGACCCGTCTTCGGCTAGGGTTGAACGGAGACAAGACTTACAAAGATTAAAATAAATGTAAGTTTTGTTTTGTTTGTTTATTGTTTAACGCCGCACTCGGCAATATTCCAGCGATATGACGGCGGTCTGTAAATAATCGAGTCGGGACCAGACAATCCAGTGATTAATCTCATGAGCATCGATCCACGCAATTTGGATCGATGACATGCATCAACCAAGTCAGCGAGTCTGACCACCCGATCCGGTTAGTCGCCTTTTACGACAAGCATGGTCGCCTTTTACGGCAAGCATGGGTTGCTGTAAATGTAAGTAATACGGCCTGGCAGCTTCATATGTGAAGAAAGGTTGAGGGTGCTGGTATTAGAGGTTTACCATTTTGTTGACCACATCCCCCCCAACCCCCACCCCCAAACCCCCCAAAGTACATGTAAAATTTACATCCATGTGGTTTCATGACGAAACTGCCTGTTGATAATGATGGTTTACGTCGTTGTTCTGGTCAACCTATTGACACAGGCATTATTTTTAATCGTGCCACATTATACTTATCAATACATTTGAGTCGAGGACTAAGTGAGGTGAAATGGTGTTGAACGTCGCGTTCAAGATTATTGCACTTATATAGCGCTATGCGTTCACCTGTACTTGCCCGGACTTATGCTGGTAATGCTGGCCCATTCATGAGATACCATGCGGCAGTTTAACATTGACGTCCCAATCAGACACATTGTACTGACAGTGAACCTACCTGTTCCATCTCCGTGATGTCGAGCGTCAGGCAGGGTATGAATAAGTACCATCATTGATCGTCGTTCGGTCGGCCGGGCAGTGAGCCCACGACCTTCCGCGCTTCGCCACATGACCACTGAGTTGGTCTTTGTAATTAACGACAAATGCATTTTATCTTACCTGCTGTATAGATTACTTGCCCTGCTAAGATAAGAGACAACCATAAACTGTTATACTGGCCCATGTCGTCAATGTCTTATTATTACAAACTCGCCTTGGTATGCCATAACACCCTCGCGCTTAAAATAGCATGTGACCTATATAACGACCGTTGCGAGTAAATACGTTATTCGTCTTACCTCCCTTTCAGTGCGGCAGGTAAACAACGCTCCTGTATTGACTGACGGTCCCTGTGAATATTGTGCAGTCAACTTTCAGTGTGGTTTAACAATATCCGGGCTGTGGCTATGGAAACTGGGGAAGGTGGATATATAGCCCCCCACCTACGATTCCCCTCTTTGGATACGTCCTATGGCGACTGAAGGCAGTCAACGATTGAAATAATGTATGTTTTGTTTGCTCAGCAATATTCCAGCTATATGACGGCGGTCTGTAAATAATCGAGTCTGGACAAGACAATCCAGTGATTGACATCATGGGCATCGATCCACGCAATTGGGACCGATAACATCCAATACCAAGTCAGCGAGCCTGACCACCCGATCCCGTTAGTCGCCTCTTACGACAAGCATAGTCGCCTTTTATGGCAAGTATTGGTTACTGAAGACCTATTCTGACCCGGATATCCACGGGCCACACAATGAATGTAAAAACGTCATTATATTGTTTGGGGGTAATCATGTCTTTCTAAATATCGTGTTGGATGCCTACAGACAGATGTCCTGGAACGTAAGAATGCCCACAGGTTGAATTTGAACATTATTATAAATATCAATTTAATTACTACGATATACCAGTCGTGCTATATTCTTTTATGTCCTCTGCTTTAAACAGCGTATCCAAGTGTTAGGTATTGAGTATAGAATAAAACAAAATATTCTTGGGATTTTGAGAGAAAACACATCTGATTGCAAAATAAAGCCTACTGGACAGGAGGTAAGATGTGTGTCTATTTTATTTCTTAAACTATATCTAAATCATTTTACGCCTTTAGGAAACATTAGACTTTAAATACAACTTTAAAAACACAGTATATTTTACCCACAGTTTACTGAATTTTTACGAACACGGAACTGCTACTCTTTTATTTCAATTTTGATTTTAGTTATTCTCGAAAGCACGCTACATTTTTATTACACAATGCATGACATAACTAGGTATTAACTTATTTCTTCTTTTGAGGAATGTTGTCATATGATAATTTGCAAAATTTGCAAAAATCTTTCAAACATTAATGCAGTCTTCACATTTAAACTTAAAAGCAATAATAATCATTCCACTTTAAATTGTTAATGACTTTTCAACCATCCATAGCGTGTGGTAATGCGAAATGTATTACTTGATCGTTAGAGAGACATGGACTTTGAAACATCAGTTGCATGTCGTGAGGCTGAGGCAAACTATAATTCCTATTTGACATCAAAATAAATCTTTGATAACAATGGCATTTATAACATCCGCGAACCAGGAATAGATTGAACGAGGGGATATGTCTTACCTTTGGATACATCTTCGAACACTGTAGTGGTGCGGAATCTTTATCCCACCATATAACATAAGTTCTTTGGATTTCAGACAAAGAAATTATACACATGGTAGCGATAAAGTGTCTTTATTCTCAGGAATAAAATGAACAGATGATTAAAATTAAGCAACACGTGAAACAATGTAAATATGGCAACTGAAAACATCCAAATACATCTCAACTTAGTGTACAGTACACACACATGGATAGTTGTACAAGATATAATGTACAGTACACACACATGGATAGTTGTACAAGATATAGTGTACAGTACACACACATGGATAGTTGTACAAGATATAATGTACAGTACACACACATGGATAGTTGTACAAGATATAGTGTACAGTACACACACATGGACAGTTGTACAAGATACAGTGTACAGTACACACACATGGATAGTTGTACAAGATATAATGTACAGTACACACACATGGATAGTTGTACAAGATATAGTGTACAGTACACACACATGGACAGTTGTACAAGATACAGTGTACAGTACACACACATGGATAGTTGTACAAGATATAATGTACAGTACACACACATGGATAGTTGTACAAGATATAGTGTACAGTACACACACATGGATAGCTGTACAAGATACAGTGTACAGTACACACACATGGATAGTTGTACAAGATATAGTGTACAGTACACACACATGGATAGTTGTACATGATATAGTGTACAGTACACACACATGGATAGTTGTACAAGATACAGTGTACAGTACACACACATGGATAGTTGTACAAGATATAGTGTACAGTACACACACATGGATAGTTGTACAAGATATAGTGTACAGTACACACACATGGATAGTTGTACAAGATATAGTGTACAGTACACACACATGGATAGTTGTACAAGATACAGTGTACAGTACACACACATGGATAGTTGTACAAGATATAGTGTACAGTACACACACATGGATAGTTGTACAAGATATAGTGTACAGTACACACACATGGATAGTTGTACAAGATACAGTGTACAGTACACACACATGGATAGTTGTACAAGATATAGTGTACAGTACACACACATGGATAGTTGTACAAGATAAAGTGTAAAGTACACACACATGGACAGTTGTACACGATATAGTGTACAGTACACACACGTGGACAGTTGTACAAGATATAATGTACAGTACACACACGTGGATAGTTGTACAAGATATAATGTACAGTACACACACAAGGATAGTTGTACAAGACATAATGTACAGTACACACACGTGGACAGTTGTACAAGATATAGTGTACAGTATACACACATGTACAGTTGTACAAAATATAGTGTACAGTACACACAAGTGGATAGTTGTACAAGATATAATGTACAGTACACACACATGGATAGTTGTACAAGATATAGTGTACAGTACACACACATGGATAGTTGTACAAGATATAGTGTACAGTACACACACATGGACAGTTGTACAAGATATAGTGTACAGTACACACACGTGGATAGTTGTACAAGATACAGTGTACAGTACACACACGTGGATAGTTGTACAAGATACAGTGTACAGTACACACACATGGATAGTTGTACAAGATATAGTGTACAGTACACACACATGGATAGTTGTACAAGATATAGTGTACAGTACACACACATGGATAGTTGTACAAGATATAGTGTACAGTACACACACATGGACAGTTGTACAAGATATAGTGTACAGTACACACACATGGATAGTTGTACACGATATAATGTACAGTACACACACGTGGACAGTTGTACAAGATATAGTGTACAGTACACACACGTGGATAGTTGTACAAGATATAGTGTACAGTACACACACGTGGATAGTTGTACAAGACATAGTGTACAGTACACACACATGGACAGTTGTACAAGATATAGTGTACAGTACACACACATGGACAGTTGTACAAGATATAGTGTACAGTACACACACATGGACAGTTGTACAAGATATAGTGTACAGTACACACACATGGATAGTTGTACAAGATATAGTGTACAGTACACACACATGGATAGTTGTACAAGATACAGTGTACAGTACACACACATGGATAGTTGTACAAGATATAGTGTACAGTACACACACGTGGATAGTTGTACAAGATATAGTGTACAGTACACACACGTGGATAGTTGTACAAGACATAGTGTACAGTACACACACATGGACAGTTGTACAAGATATAGTGTACAGTACACACACATGGACAGTTGTACAAGATATAGTGTACAGTACACACACATGGACAGTTGTACAAGATATAGTGTACAGTACACACACATGGATAGTTGTACAAGATATAGTGTACAGTACACACACATGGATAGTTGTACAAGATACAGTGTACAGTACACACACATGGATAGTTGTACAAGATATAATATACAGTACACACACATGGACAGTTGTACAAGATATAGTGTACAGTACACACACATGGACAGTTGTACAAGATACAGTGTACAGTACACACACATGGATAGTTGTACAAGATATAATGTACAGTACACACACATGGACAGTTGTACAAGATACAGTGTACAGTACACACACATGGATAGTTGTACAAGATATAGTGTACAGTACACACACATGGATAGTTGTACAAGATACAGTGTACAGTCCACACACATGGATAGTTGTACAACATACAGTGTACAGTACACACACATGGATAGTTGTACAAGATACAGTGTACAGTACACACACGTAGATAGTTATACAAGATACAGTGTACAGTACACACACGTAGATAGTTGTACAAGATATAGTGTACAGTACACACACATGGATAGTTGTACAAGATATAGTGTACAGTCCACACACATAGATAGTTGTACAAGATATAGTGTACAGTACACACACATGGATAGTTGTACAAGATATAGTGTACAGTACACACACATGGATAGTTGTACAAGATACAGTGTACAGTACACACACATGGATAGTTGTACACGATATAATGTACAGTACACACACATGGATAGTTGTACAAGATACAGTGTACAGTACACACACATGGATAGTTGTACAAGATACAGTGTACAGTACACACACATGGATAGTTGTACAAGATACAGTGTACAGTACACACACATGGATAGTTGTACAAGATATAGTGTACAGTACACACACGTGGATAGTTGTACAAGATACAGTGTACAGTACACACACGTGGATAGTTGTACAAGATACAGTGTACAGTACACACACGTGGATAGTTGTACAAGATATAGTGTTCAGTACACACACGTGGATAGTTGTACAAGATACAGTGTACAGTACACACACGTGGATAGTTGTACAAGATATAGTGTTCAGTACACACACATGGATAGTTGTACAAGATACAGTGTACAGTACACACACATGGATAGTTGTACAAGATATAGTGTACAGTACACACACGTGGATAGTTGTACAAGATATAGTGTACAGTACACACACATGGATAGTTGTACAAGATACAGTGTACAGTACACACACGTGGATAGTTGTACAAGATACAGTGTACAGTACACACACGTGGATAGTTGTACAAGATACAGTGTACAGTACACACACGTGGATAGTTGTACAAGATATAGTGTTCAGTACACACACGTGGATAGTTGTACAAGATACAGTGTACAGTACACACACGTGGATAGTTGTACAAGATATAGTGTTCAGTACACACACATGGATAGTTGTACAAGATACAGTGTACAGTACACACACGTGGATAGTTGTACAAGATATAGTGTACAGTACACACACGTGGATAGTTGTACAAGATACAGTGTACAGTACACACACGTGGATAGTTGTACAAGATATAGTGTTCAGTACACACACGTGGATAGTGGTACAAGATACAGTGTACAGTACACACACGTGGATAGTTGTACAAGATATAGTGTACAGTACACACACATGGATAGTTGTACAAGATATAGTGTACAGTACACACACATTGATAGTTGTACTAGATATAGTGTACAGTACATACACGTGGATAGTTGTACAAGATATAGTGTACAGTACACACACGTGGATAGTTGTACAAGATATAGTGTACAGTACACACACATGGATAGTTGTACAAGATATAGTGTTCAGTACACACACGTGGATAGTTGTACAAGATACAGTGTACAGTACACACACGTGGATAGTTGTACAAGATATAGTGTACAGTACACACACATGGATAGTTGTACAAGATATAGTGTACAGTACACACACGTGGATAGTTGTACAAGATATAGTGTACAGTACACACACTTGGATAGTTGTACAAGATATAGGCAGATACTTGTTCTTAAGGTCACGTAGGTAATGCAATGATCGTAAAAACGCTTTGGAAAAATAGCAATCATTTTTAATAAATAAACTTACATAGTTTTATTCTGTGGTGATTATCCCTGGTGATATACATTAATGTTATTAGTGGGTGTGTTCAGATCATATAAATAGTTTTGAATCTAGATTGAACATACATTAATGACAAAAGATCAAACCACAGTAGATATCTCTCCTGAAACAATGCAATCATCATCATGACAGCGAGGTTATATCCAAATGTTTACAACTATACGGTACAGCAAACTATGTTTGATGTGAAAGCCAGTAACTGTACATATATAAACAATGCTAATGATTGTTTTCCAGTGAGTACGTAATTATTCATGAAGCAAAAACTCATATAGACCTAGCTAATAAAAACCAGAAGATCAGATCAGGAAAAAATGGACTGCGGGATCGAATTCAGCACCTAACTTTGCTTTTAGATTTCCATTGAGTGGTAAACATATAGATGTATACATACATCCAGAAAGCAATATATGCATATAGATGATACAATACCATGAATAAAACAATAGGAGTGGTTTAACGTTGTGTTCAAGATCATTGCACTTACATAGCGACGCACGTACTTGTACGTATGTGTGACTCTTTGTGTGTGTATGTATGGGAGACTCCTTGTGTGTGTATGTGTGTGTGACTCTTTGTGTGTGTATGTATGTGTGACTCTTTGTGTGCGTGTGTGTGACTCTATGTGTGTGTATGTATGTGTGACTCTTTGTGTGTGTATGTGTGTGTGACTCTTTGTGTGTGTATGTATGTGTGACTCTTTGTGTGCGTGTGTGTGACTCTATGTGTGTGTATGTATGTGTGACTCTTTGTGTGTGTGTGTGTGTGTGTGTGGATGTATGACTCTTTTGTGTGTGTATGTGCGACTTTGTGTGTGTGTATGTATGTATGACTTTGTGTGTGTATGTATGTGTGACTCTTTGAGTGTGTGTGTATGTGACTATGAGTGTGTATGTATGTGTGACTTTTTGTGTGTCCGACTCTTTGTGTGCGTCTGTGTATGCATGTCCCTTTGTATGTGTGTATGAATGTGTGACTCTTTGTGTGTGTGTATATATGCGTGTGACTCTGTGTCCGTGTGTGACTCTGTGTGAGTGTGTTGATGTGTGACTCTTTTTTGTGTGTGTGTATGTGCGACTTTGAGTGTGTATGTATGTGTGACTTTTTGTGTGTGTGCGACCCTTTGTGTGTGTCTGTATATGTATGTCCCTTTGTATGTGTGTATGAATGTGTGACTCTTTGTGTGTGTATATTTGTGTGACTCTCTGTGTGTGTATGTGTGACTCTTTGTGTGTGTTGTCAGTATGTGTGACTGTGTGTGTATGTATGTGTGACTTTATGTGTGTGTGTATGTATGACTCTTTGAGTGTATATGTATGTGTGCCTCTGTGTGTATGTATGTGTGACTTTGTGTATTGTCTGTATGTGTGACTCTTTGAGTGTGTATGTATGTGTGACTTTATGTGTGTATGTATGTGTGACTCTGTGTGTATGTATGTGTGACTCTTTGAGTGTGTGTGTATGAGTGACTCTTTGTGTGTGTGTATGTATGACAGATAAATATACACAAAAGAAAACACTTTGCAACACACATCCTCACAGTATGTTCCTTAAAATATTATTTTATTACATACATGCATGACTGGCTACGGAGAGGGCATTTTCGTCATTATTGCCAGGGCAGTGTGCCAAAAATGAATTTCAATGCAATTCCGCACACCGTGTATCTACTGTATGTTCAATGATCAATGATCAATTATCAATGTCATAATAACATACACATTAAGGGCACAAAAGACATCTAGACCATTATTAATGTACATGTATGGGAAATCAAGGAGAATTTTCATGGAAACCGAAGCTTGAATTGTTTCAGCATCACAGACCTTGCAGGTTTAGAATAGAAATTTCACGACGGGTCGAAGAACAACACGACACATGTATAAGGTCACCTGGCTTTCAGGCATTGAGCCAACAACTGATATGTAATATCAGAAAATGACTTGCATTACAGAAACCAAGCACAAACAACACTAAGGACAGTTTAATGCAACATGTGTTTAAAGCGGTATGTGCGTCCACGTGCAGTTACAAATATACACACATATATAACAGTACCAGTGCCGGTACTGGTCCTGTGAAAATTAACGAATTTGTTGGTTTAAGCAGTGTTTTCATAGACCTGCACATGTATATCCTCATAGGTTGTGTTGTTTCTTTGCTTTGTGCTCTCGTCCATGCCCTCATAGATATTCGTTGTCTGTCGGCTATCTTTAAACACAAACAAAACGTGTAATCCAGGCGTAAAGTAATTACAAAGTTCAATCAAACAATGATGGCTTGGAAATATCATAGCGATATAAGAATTATATACCAGCGTATATGAGACAATGAGGCAAACAAGTATTTCACTTTGGCGAACATATTTCATCGCGACACTTTACCTACTAGAATGTCCTCTTAGAAAACAAAACTAACAGTGATTCATTCATTACTCCACTCACATTGAAGTGTATATATAATCCAAGATGCTAAACCCCTCACCATCTAGGAAATCCAAAGAAATTGGCGGAAGGTCCGGGGTTTGATCCCCGGCCGCGTCATACAAAAAAATGTTAAAAGATGGTACTTGTTGTTACCCTGTCTGGCGCTCGGCATTAAGGGGCTAAACAAGAACTGGTCGGCTCGGAGTCAGTATACTGTATCTGAGTGGGGTATTCATGTTAAACTGCGGCATGGTATCTAATGGAGCTAAGACTATAAATCGCCATCAGCCCGGACTAGTAACACACACACACACACACACACACACACACACACACACACACACACACACACACACACACACACACACACACACACACACACACACACACACACACACACACACACACACACACACACACACACACACGTAGGTACATGCACGACGCCGCTTTATAAGTGCAATAAACTTGGACGCGACGTTAAACCCAATTTCACCTCACCTCACCAAGGAAATTGAAATGAAGTTGGCACGTTTGAACACCAACAGATAATTTTAGAAGGAAGCGTACGTAACAACTTACCAAGCTGGGGCCGTGCTGCTCTACTCCTACAACAGAAGACACATCTATATATAGACATATTTGCATATATCTATATGAATAAGGTTGTGTGTTCTTTCATTATAACAAACTATGACATAAGAATGACCATACTCACGGCGTTGATTCAGTTGGCTGTGTTTTATCTGTAAACACAAAGTTTCATGTCGGTTCAAAATCTGGAAAGCACATTACATGGGCTTATTTTCAACAAAATCACAGGCCATTTAGATATACGGTAGTAATTGAGATATCATTCAGTACAATAACCTGTAGCCTGTGAGATGGTACTTTAACAATTTAAAACATTCTGCTCTACAATGCCTATTTCGAAATGGGACGGCAAAAAAGTACGTTGATACATGTATTTGTGTGCTCTTACTTTCATCATTGCGATTTAACTCTGTGACTTTCAAAATTATATTTATACTTATATTTGCAAGTCTCCCAATTTTAGTCTGCTTATGTAACCATTAGTGACTTCAAGCAACCCACCCTCCTGTGTTTGGTGTCTTCTCCACCACACGATGTAAACAGCCACTGCTACCAGAAGGGGAAGCAGGCATAGTGTCATCCCAACGCCAACACCAGCACCGAAAGTGGCTCCTAAACGTGCGGAAATGGACAATGTTATATTAACGCGCCATGACCCTTTCCATTCGTAATCATTAATAAATGAGATTAAGTCATTGTCAGAAAATTACACTTCTGTCAGCAATATCACGAGAATTTCAATTATTGATTCTGGTTTGAAAATATAAACAGTGGTGGTATGCAGGGGCAGCACCATGTGCAGTGATGTTGCAATAACACTCAGACACACATATCACACATTATTAACACCAGTCCCTTTCGCTGTTTTAGTTTGGAACACGTCCCATTTTAATTCTGGAAACCCATTTGTCAAGAAACTTTCCTTTAGTTTCTTTAGCTCAAAACTCATGTTTTTCTTTTGCAAATACATAAAGGTGTGTCTACAAGCATCACCACACATGGGCCTGCCCATGCATTACTCTTCGCCCATGGGCAGGCCAATAGTTTCAATTTTGAGTTTTCGAAAAAATTCTTTCACATTTTTTTCTTCCCTTTTATGTGCCCATTAGAACAGCATGTTCAATTTTGCTAATACCTTTGACAGAGACTGGCCACAACATGGAGAGTTTCTGGACAAATGGGTTTCCAGAATTAAAATGAGACGTGTTTTTGTCTTATAACTGTCATGAAGTGCTGGGGGTCCTTTCTCTTCCGGAATTCCCGCGAGGTGCCTACAGGGACAGTGTTCAACATAACGTGTCCCCAAAAGCTAAAAGGGAGAATAGGCTCGGGATAAATGTCTGTCCTACAAATTTTGATTCGTATTGTTGAAACGCTCTTTGTTTGCCTACTTTCTCAAGTTGTTCGACGTATACTTCTAAACAATTTATGGTTATCTTTATTACACAGGGACACTCTTCACATATGAGACAAATTTCAATGTCTTGTTCTGGGAAGGAAATAGGCACGAGACGTTGAAGCATAATATCCCTTTTAACATTCAAAATGGTCATAGTCACCTGATTTAGAAGCATCTTCCTTCGTGATACAGTGTACAAACAGGGTCTGAGATTTAGATGTTATCTGTGTACTTTTGTAGAGGCCAGAACACTGGATACGGGTCAGATGATCGTCACAAGAGACGGTGAATTTCGCCATACTGACTGCCACTACCCCACCGTCGACAGGACGTGATAGTGACGTCACATCCTCTGACAGCGTATTGTTTTCTTTCATCCAGACGATGGTAGATGAAGGTATGGTTGGATTGGTCTCACACACAAGCGTGACGTCATCATTCTCTGTCACAGCCATGGGGAAGTTTGTTGAGTTCATGATACCTATTGCCACGAGAGGAACTGAAAACAATGCGTTTGAAGAAACTAAACTTTCATGTAAATATTTTGTATTTTACGATATGTTTAGATATTTGGCAAGATTGAGACACAATGCAAAAGTCACAAAAGACGAACAAAACTACCGTCACGTCTTGATGCTGATTCATAAAACATGTTCATGATAAAATGGAAATGGTACATGGGTTCTGCTTGTAGCAGATATTTCTTATGATTATGGAAAGCATCTTTTACTTCTATTACATATGTACGGACAGGTTTCTTAGAATCTGTGAAAATCTGTGTTAGAAATGTCCAGCAGACGATTTATTAATAAAGTGTCCATTTTATTAATAACGTTGTTCATTGTTGTAACGTCAAACATCATGTATACATGTATGCACAGAATGAATCACGTTTTTGCATGTGCATGCTGTAAAATGACAATCGTGCACAAAGTCAAATGTCGTTACTGCAGAAAGATAACATTCAAACCGTGCGACGTGCATTGAAGGAAAGACACATAATGGTATCTATAATTATATCCTGTCCTTCACGTCATCATACACTTGCTTGATCAGATAATCTAAACCAGCATCTGTTGTATTCATCATAATGTAATCAGGGCACTGACTACAACATAAACGAACACAGTTGATAAATAGGATATGTTCCGGTAGACATATTCAGAAGAAACGTATTTCACAATATTCAAACGATTTGCAATGAAGGAACTATAAATAGAAATTTTCACAATATATCAGGAAGTTAGTGTTATGATAGAATATGGCAGTGTCACTGAACCTAACAGGGAAGATATTTACAGTACTCGTGATAATCGTTTTACATAGTTTCAAAGCAACAGTGATAAAAGATTTTTATATTCATAAACTATCAATACCAAGCACTTACATAAGTGTTTTATTATAAAAAATATTTTAATACAATGCGAACTGATTTTCCCGGTTGATGATGCGTCTTACACGTATTACAGTACAATCGACAATGATTTACACTTTGCACAACAATACGTTCAGGGTTCACAGCGTGAAAAGAGCCTTACGTGTCAGGTATCCTTTTGTAAATGAGGGAGCTAATCATGGTGTTAAATGTGTCCTTGAGCCATAACACCACCAAATAACCATTAACCGTATCCTGCGAACCGAGGAACAAATGGTCGATTTGATATCGCGTTACGTGTCTTAGTGGCCTAACATTTGATAGTCTAGCAGGGGTCTCGGACTTGATAGAACCCATAATCTGTTCCGTAATGTGCTTGATAATAATAAGATGTGCTCATGTTTTACAATAAAGGAAAGAAATCGTTCACTGGACATGCTTGGTGTTCTGAAAAATAATGTGTTTGTTCCTCCTTTCAGACAAAACAAAATTGTATGTTTTATGTATGTACTAAAAATTAATTGAAACCAAATTTCCAACCCCAAAACCATACTCCTGGATACTTATTACCTATACCTTCAGCTTAATTCTGGAACTTTAAAATTTGTACCATTAAAACTAGCCCAGTGGATGCCTCGGTTGATATTTTAAGTTCTTGACATGTAACCAGCTATGTGATTACATGCTTATTTGTATACTTAATTACTCGTTATACTGCCTTCGGACACCCTTGTCTTTCCGCGGGATAATTCGCCTTTGATCAACATTCATCATAACTGGATGAATATTTGTCTGGATGAGTATTTAAAGTACAATTCTCACCATTGACGTCAAGTGTTACGATGTTGCTGATCTCATAGTAGTCCAAGTCAAGACATGTCCAGTTCGAGCTCTGATATGTGTTGTAATCAACGTCAAGAATTGTTAGAGTGATCATGTCTCGCGAACATGTGAAGTTATAGATATCTGGGTCGTAGCCGAAGTCGATGCGGCAATTCACACCTAAGCCTGGGAAGAATTGATACTGTGAAGTTCCGTTTTGTAATTCCACGATCAAATCAACAACAAAATCAAATCCATGTCGGTTTCTGCAGGTGAAGGTAAACGGTTGGCCGGCGACTGCAGTGCCAGCAGACCCTGTCAAGTGAACGTTTTGTCCTGTGGGGGAAAGGACAAAGTATTACTAACATCAGTGACCTGATGCACAAGTACATGTACATATATGGATCGTCGGTGACTTTACATTTTTACTTGAACACTTCAGACTGTAGTTGTGTTGATTTACAAAACATGTACGACATTATCTTTACTCGTCAAAGAATCAAGGTTCTAGTATCTTACTGGCCAGTCGCCTTCGTGTAAAAAGCACTATACAAGTCGGTCGGACGATCAGTACATTGTGTCATAATGTTTTGTCACGCTGTTAGCACATTATCATACTGAAAGTCCGATGGCTGCCACAAGATATATCTAAATGTCTCATACAATTATTTCGCAGAATATTAGTAATTATAACTTGCAATTGTGAACGGGTAATAAACAATTTATTACATGAGTCCCAAGCGGGATGTACAGAGTATTATGAACTGAACATGCGTGTACAACCCCAGACATTCGGTCTAGCGGTGTACACGCCCATTTATAAATAGCTCTTAAATACACCCTGCTTGGATACATGTGACTTAAATGGCGAGTAGTACTGTGTAACAGAATTCAAAGAAACGGAACGTGAATTAAACGTGTCAATACCTTCACAGATATGCATACCAGGAAGGACGACAAGTAGCAAGATGACTGCCCCGGTCATGTTCTGTGAGGAAAAATGATTGCATCAAATATAGAGATAAGAGATTTGTGTCAACGTGAAATGTAGCTGTACGTATGAATTAAGCCTATTGACATACGGACGCACTTCACATAAGTAAAGTAACAGACGATCAAGATATAAAAGTACATCTTCATTTAAAAACATAACATGTCGCTAAACCCTACACTATTATAGCATGTACACGAACGCTCGCTGGTGCAAATGCATATTCATAACACGGCATTGTATATTTTCTTTGATGTGAGAAGGGAGATCGGTATCTTGTTGTATAAACGTCACATCGAAGACAAAGGCATAATGTGTGAAGCCTATCTTAAGTCTCCACCATCTCGATATATGGTTGGAGTATACTCTTGCACTCAGTCCTCCAAGTAGTAGGGACGCGTCATTATACCTGTAACGAAAATTAACATGATTTATACTGATTGGAACGTATCGCATAATATACCTACATGGACAAATACTTCCCCAGCTATATGTATGCTAGCGGACTATGATTGTGGACTAACTGACGGGTGGATCCACCCAATTGCCTGCACCATTACGTTAAGAGACGTTTTAAACTTAATAATCCCAACTAAAATGGATACTTTAGGGTAAAACTGGTCATATTATATTATTTGTTCAGTATGTGATTATCCAAAATTCCATGCAGCAATAAGTAGGATTTGAATTTAAGTTTTAAATATAATTATTAATTTGGTTAATTCGGAAATCCGCAAGTGTTGTGGGGCCGATCTAACTCATGTAAACCTAGCCGAAGTTCTGTGTGCCTGGTTCTGGTGCGAGTTAAGGTGTTTCCTGTCGTAACAGTTGTTTCAGCCACCATTGTCAGCAGACTGCAGCAACTGCAAGCTATGAAATGAAGTGCTCACCAAGCGGCTTGCGCGTCCTGGTACCGTAACCGAACTGAACCGACTGCTTGCGGCGGGATATGGCGTACCTTGAGACGAACATGGTGGAGGAAGAACAACAGCGGACGATTTGTTTGATTGCAGTATGTTGACAAATGCCATTACTATTTGATAGTGATTCATAAACACATGCCCAAGATATAGTCGGAATCGTACAATCGATCCTGTTTGGGGCAGAGATTTCGAATGAATATGGAAAGGTTTCTGTCGCTATTCTTTGGCCTATAATTAAATTCTCAACAAGACTTTTTGACAAGAGGGGTGACTTGAACTTTCCCTTTATGTCGATCAATATTTTAAAAAACTACGTATACAACCTTTGGTGTCTACATTCCACAACTCTAGCAGTGCAATCGAGCATACTCTTACTACGACGATTTCAAAGAACGTTATACGACTCTTGCTCAAAAGTTTTATCAGGGTTACCACAATCAAGGCCTTTGTAAAACCTTCGAACTGTTTTATGGTACACATGAATATGGTACTTCCAAATGTGTCGTATGAATGAGCAATGCAATTCCCTATTTGGACGCGTACCATATGTTCCCGTGTATTACCTGTGTGTTCACCTGGTTTTATCATTATTTGGTAATGATTCGTAAACACATGTTCATGATGTGGTCGGCATCGTACTATCGACTCTGCTTTTAGCGGAAATGTCTTATCATTATGGAAAGAATGATGTCGCATTTATTTATGATTAAATTCTAACGTCCAAAATCTTAAATAGATTTTAGAAATATACAATTGTGACCTCTTAACAGTGGTTATACTCTACACTTTATTAAACATGATATTCACAAACAAAAGTCAATGTTATAATAAAATCATACTAATATATATAATAAAAGTTTCTAACCAGCAACGACAGTGGTCAAGCTTCCGGAATCCGGGTTGATCTTCACACAATAGCTAGTATTGATGTCATGAAATGTGAGAAGATGCAGACACGCACCCGCTCCACGTACATAGTACAACTAGCTTCAAGAACTTTCCACACAGTGCCAGATCAGTCTAGTGTCACAAGAGCATCAAAAAACATTCCAAATGTTTTTATAACGCTTTGCCATCCATCCATGATATTCCGGAAGTTTACACATCACACTAGCATCTTAATATAGTGACTTCCTCACCACTGCTTTCATAAAATAGTACTACACTCCTGACAACTAATCATTGTCCAAATACAATGCAATGAGCTTCTACCGAATCTGAACAGAAATACAGTTACGATCATTGTTTAACAATAAATTACACTGACACACAAATTCTTCACCGGCTGATTTTTGACACAAACATACACTTCTCCAGCTGATATGCTTACACGAACATATACTTCCTCAGCTGATATAGTGATACTGATACAGTTTGTATACTCACATAAACATGTACTTCCCCATCTGGTTATCTGTCACGAACAGGCACTTCTCCAGCTAGCATACTCACGCAAACTTGTAAACGCTTATACACTAACATGAACATGTACTTACACAGATGATATACTCACATAAAACAGGTACAGCTGATATACACACACGAACATGTACATTCCAAGCTTATACACTTATATATAAAACATATGTCCACAGCTGATTTATTAACCGGATATACTTACATATAAATGCATGTCCATCGCTGATACTCACACGAACACGTCCTTCCCCAGGTGCTATACTCACACAACCACGTACTCCTCAGCTGATATACTCACACGAACACGTCCTTCCCCAGCTGATATACTCACACGAACACGTCCTTCCCCAGGTGATATACTCACACAAACACGTACTCCCCAGCTGATATACTCACACGACCAAGTCCTTCCCCAGGCGCTATACTCACACATGTACTCCCCAGCTGATATACTCACACGAACACGTCCTTCCCCAGGTGCTATACTCACACAAACATGTACTCCCAAGCTGATATACTCACACGAACACGTCCTTCCCCAGCTGATATACTCACACGAACACGTCCTTCCCCAGCTGATATACTCACACGATCACGTCCTTCCCCAGCTGATATACTCACACGAACACGTCCTACCCCAGGTGCCATACTCACACGAACACGTCCTACCCCAGGTGCCATACTCACACGAACACGTCCTTCCCCAGCTGCTATACTAACACAAACATGTACTCCCCAGCTGATATACTCACACGAACACGTCCTACCCCAGGTGCCATACTCACACGAACACGTCCTTCCCCAGCTGATATACTCACACAAACATGTACTCGCCAGCTGATATACTAGTACTTACATAATTATATACTTCACAGATTGATACATGTACATCCACACAAACATATAAGTCTCCAGCTAATATACTCACATGCATGAACATAATATACTCAATGGATATACTCCTCCATCTGATACCCTCGCGTAGACAAGTACTTTCCCAGATGATATAATTACATCAACATGTACTTCCTGATAAGCTGACATGCTTACATAAACATGTACTTTACCGGCTGATATACGTACATGGACATTTAAATCCAAGCTGATATAAGTATACAATCATGTTCTTCCCCAGCTGATATACTTACATAAACACACCTACATCCACTGATGATATACTGACAGGCACGCATACTTTCCGAGCTGATATACCTACATGTACCTGCTTCTTGGAAACCCTTACTTGGTATTTATATTTACACTAACTCGCAAAACTTCTGTGTGTACTGAATAATGACTTCGGATTATTGAGGAGTAAATGTTCATTGGTGAGAAATTTGAACATATACTGAACAACAAAAGTTCCTGTGACATTGAATAAGAATTTATGCAAAGTTATGTTTTTTACCAAATCTGAAACAATTTCGGTTTGAAACACATACAAGACTCCCGTAAGTGTTCAAATAGTTTAATTTGCCATACTGACTTCAGAAAATGCGTGATTTCATAAAAAAAACCAAGAACATGTCAAAAATGTCAATTTACAAATGAATAGCGCGTGTGTCCACCTCTGGTTGCGATGAGAGATCTTCGTCTCATGGAATGGACCAGGCGTCCTGTGGGATATCTGTCCATATCTGCTGGAGCGTGTTTCGAAGTTCCTGGAGTGTCTGTGGAACACGTGGTTGACGTCGAAGGCGCTGATCCATCTCATCCCACATGTGTTCGATTGGTGAGAGATCAGGGGAGCGAGCCGGCCAGGGGATGACATTCACGTTGTTTTGTTAAAGGGAAAATCCTGAACAAGTCGAGCAATATGAGGTCGGGCGTTGAAAGGTAATGCCTGGGCCATGACGCCGCAAAAATGGTAGCACAACAGGGCCGATGATCTCGTCGCGGTAGCGCTGTCCATTGAGATTTCCCTCTACCACTATCAAACGGGCCCTCTGTCTTGCTGTAATCCCACCCCATACCATCACGCTGCCACCCCCGAACTGATCTTCTTCCATCACACAAAGATTGACGTAACGTTCACCTCGACGTGGGTACACTCGAATCCGTCCATCGCGTTGGCTGAGGTGAAAACGAGACTCGTCAGTGAATAGAACTTGTCCCCACTACATGGCCGTCTGCACAACTGTAGACGTGCTTGACGGTGGTTTCCTGTCAAAATGGGACGTCTGACGGGTCTTCTGGCGACAATTCCTGCACATCTGATGCGACGACATACGGTTTGTGAAGATATTCGTCGAAGGCTAGGGATGCTTCTTGCAGTCACTGTTGTTGGGCGGAATCGATTTCGTAGGCGTGTTGTTCGAATCCAGTTGTCTTGTCGATTATTGGTTAAACGTGGCCTGCCACTCCGAGAATGGTCTCTGACTGCATTCGTCTGTTGCCAACGTTGCTATTAACACCAAATGGTGTTTCTGTGGACGTTAAATTGTCTTGCAACATCACGTTGACTCGATCCTGCTTCAAGCATGATACCAATTGCTCGCATATGCTCGTTTTCGGACAGGCGTGGCATTTCGTAATGTTGAATAATTGCGTAATTTTGTTGTTTTTCTGAGTGGTTGTAGTCAGCCCGATGCTAAACAATGCATATGGAATCCCGTTAACGCACATGTTTTTATACCCATTCTTGGGTAGTGAAATGCATGGGGCTTGCATAAAAGTCAACTTTTTCATGGAATGCATGCTTTTCTGTAGCAGTTGCGTTTTTGTGACTTGATTCCAAACATGTACTACAATATTGAAAACTAAACTTTACTTGTTTGAAAAATACACAAAAATATTGGTGTCACGGAAACTTTTGTTGTTGAGTATGTATAGCATTTTGTGAATTCAAGTAGATATGATTGAAACAACAAGTGAAATGTAATGTCATTGCTATTGACTGATCGCATGACGATACTTTTCACAGCTTGTATAAGTTCTGGGACCTCCCTTGTTTCGCGATATCCGATCTCAACAGTAAGTGAAATGTGCCCGTCTTTTCTAGATCACTTTGTACAGTCCAGTTATACAAGAGTATGGCTAACAAATGCGACAAACTAAACCCTAATGTCATCAAACAAATCAAAATATTAAAAATATTCCACAGTAGAGTACGTCCTTAAAGCAATCACGAGGAGAACATGTAAATGTATTTGAAACATAAACTAAAATGATTTCCTACGATGTAAGGAACATATGATATACTCACATGTACTTCACAAGCTTAACGATAGGCTGCGCTCGAGTAACAGTCAGTCAGTACCCTTGCTTGATATACATGATTATAGTAACTGATAACAATGATTGAATTGTGTATAACAATTTGGAATACGAAATAGAAGTCATCAGAATGTACAATGAAAAGTAAAATTCAGTCAACATACCGATTTACTGGTAGGCCTTAACATCCCACTGAGCCTCATTCCAGCCTGATATGTCAACATAACCAGGAAGTGACTGGTTTGCTCAAGCATAAACACTGGTATAGCATTATTTTCAACAATCTAGTTTACGATAAATCAATATGAGTCAATATGAGAATGCATTGTAGCTCTGCCTCCACTTCACAGACGAGTGAAGAGGCTGCAGTCCTTTAGCTCTTTCAGACTTGATGCAATTAGTTCCCACGCCCTTCTTTAGAAGACACCAAATTTATGCAGTGTGACGATTTTCGTGAAAAACTCACCAAGGCTCACTTAATACAATGTTTATTCGCAGTATATGATATACAATCTCAAACACGCTCGCGTGATAACCTCTGTTAACACATGAATAAATCATGATAAGCACATAGTGTTCTGTTAAAGTATAGCTGACACGATCCCATACTAGTTTCCAGTAAAGGAAAGGATGCCATGGACCCGAATATCTACAAGGTTGAACACTGATATAAAACAAGACATCAAATAGTTGACAAGTGACTTTATTTCTGAAAGTCTCTGGCAACAACATTGGTATTTTTGTCAACATTACCAAAGGAAGATGTACAGTCTCTTGACATAACAAAATACAAAACACAAACCTAGATGGGAGTAACCACGCCATAACATACAACTCTGCTGTTCTACATACATAGCAAAATATACTGAACAACAATCCTTTCTCACACTCAATGTGGATGATATCTCTATGATATGCAGTTTCATATTGGCGGGGGACACCAGAAATGGGCTTCACACATTGTACCCATGTCGGGAATAGAACCCGGATCTTCGGCGTAACGAGCAAATGCTTTGACCAATAGGCTACCCGACCGTCTTCATTAAGCTTCAGGAAAACACGGCCAAATATACATAAAACATATTTACCATTGTTATCGTCTTATATAAGTGTTTGTGGTCTAATATTTGATATTCTAGGAGGGACCTGAATATTGATTGACAAAAAATACTGTTCCGGAATGTGCTTGACAAACATAATTTGTCCTCAGGTTTCACAACAAAAGAAAGAAATTGTTCACCTGACATGCTGGATATTCTGAAAAATAATTCTGTCCCAAACAAAACTCCCAACACCTACCACGGTATATGAAATGATCACAACTCCCAACTCCTACCGCGGTATATGAAAGGATCAAAACTCCCAACCCCTACCGCGGTATATGAAAAGATCAAAACTCCCAACCCCTACCACGGTGTATGAAAAGATCAAAACTCCCAACCCCTAACGTGGCATGTAACTGTACATGTGAAACAAGCCTATTCACTTACGGACGTACCTTCACGTACCAAGCTAAGTAACAGGCGATCAAAGTCAAGTTTGCATTGCCAAAACATAACATGTCGCTACACCCTACAGTATTATAGAATATACACGCTCACGCTGGGGTATATGATTGTATATTCAGTATACGGCATCGTATATTCTCTCAAATATGAGAAGGGTGATTGGTATCTAGTTGCGAAAAGTGATCGCTCGTGAAATCGAAGACCATGTTCGATTTCCCATATCGGAATGGTCGTGATATGGTTATATGGTCACTACATAGACGTTAAACCATACTCTTATATTTAGTCCTTCAGTAGCAATGACGAGTAATTATAGCTGCAATGAAAATTGGTTTAAATGGTTTAGACTGACTGGAAGGTATCGTATGATATACTTACATCGACATGTATCTCTCCTGCTACATGTATGCGGGTGGAATAGCAATGTGTTACAGTGATCGATCTATTGTTATGTTTACACAAACTGATCAAACTCAGCGTGTACTGTGTAAAGCTCGGCTTGGGCCATTGATAGATGTCGTGCCTGGTAAGCGAAAATCTAATTTTCCCTAGTATCAGTAAAGTTGGGGATTTTGTCCTACGAAAGCGAGAAATGAATAATTGCTATAAAAACACCGGATTACCGTAGTTTAGATTAGCGCCCGTGCTGTTCCAACAGAGGAGAGGAAAGGAGATTTACTAGAGAGTCGTTTCGTAAAAAATAATACAGTTGAATGTTTAAACACAGGAGAAGAGATGATCAGTTTCTTAATTGAACAAACAATCGACCAAGGCCAACAACTGCAGCTGAACTGCGTCAGGAGTTCCTCAGAGTGTGGGCTCAAGTGCCTATGGCCTTCATCAACCGCCTCATCCATTCCATGTATCGACGTTGCACGGCAGTCATCAATGCACATGGCGGACACACGAGATACTGACTTGTGATGCCATTTTCTCAGAGACTAGTGTTGTGTTTCACTTTAAGAACATTTGACACTTTAATTTCAACCTTGATGATCAGTTTTGCCAAGTTTCATCTTTTTAATATGTCTCAAAGTATGTTTACAGTGTTTGGACAAATAAGGTTTCTCATATATCTATCCATGCCGACGTTTCTTTTATTATTGATCCAGTTTTTCCTATCGTATCACTAGGCAAAAGTGCAGATGTGGGCAACTGAGCCTCCGAAACAATAGACATCCAAACTGAATTGTGTTTTAGAAAAAAATAGAAGCGGCAATGCCGGCCGAAGAAATAAGTTATTTGAGAGTGCACTGCAAAAATGTGATAGTGTCTTTCTCATGATGATTTGAGGGGCGCTTCATCCAATTATTCTCTTGCAATTTTGCATTGAGTTGCTGGTGATGATAATTTAAGACCTTCGAACTTAAGGTTATTGAATTGGAAATATACTCAACAACAATGACACCAATATTTTAGTGTATTTTTCAAACAAGCAAAGTTTGGTTTTCAATATTGTAGTACATGTATGGAATCAAGTCACAAAAACGTAACTGCTACAGAAAAGCATGCATTCCATGCATGCAAGCCCCGTGCATTTCACTACCCAAGAATGGGTATAAAAACATGTGCGTTATAATGTACATCTATGAAATATTAAAGTATTAGAGTTATTAAATTTGTTAAATGTAAAGTACTTTTGTGCAACTATACTATACTTCAGCATCTAATAAATTACTACTGTGATTACGGTATACGCATTTCTGTGTTTTTCTTGTAATTTGAGAGTCCCGTGTTTACTGTAGCGTGACCAGTCTTACTGTAGCTTCACGAAAGCGAAGAGATTTTAGAGTTGATTATGGCTAGATTTCGCTCTTCCGGCCCAGAAACTTTAGTACAGTGCTGTTTTCAAACTATGTTGACACAAGCGATAGAAAAATAAGTAAAAATAATCCAACTTAATCAACACTTTGCTTAAGAATTAAAGTTTGCTCTACACCCATGTGTAGTGTGAAAAAACTATCATAGTTAAAGCACGAGGAGGTTTGCGGTCAAACTATGGCAAATCACACCAAAGAAACCAATGTCCAAATTTGGCAAAATATATGTATGTCACATTTGCGAAGGCCCAAATCATTTTGGCAGTGTGTTTAGACATAAAAAACAGTCAGTCCAACCAAGAGGTCGAACCTCATATAGAGGTGTGTGTGTGTGTATGCAGCTGCTTGTACTAGTCCGGACTGATGCCGATTTGTAGTGCTAGCTCACTGAGGTACCATGCCGCAGTTTAACATGAATACCCCACTCAGACACAGTATACTGACTCCGAGTCGACCAGTCCTTGTTTCAGGTCCTTAACACCGAGCGCAGACAGCGTAACAACAAGTACCATATTAAAACGTCTTTTGGTATGACGCGGCCTGGGATCGAACCCCGGAACTTCCGCTCTCCGGGCGAACGCTCTACCACTAGACCACGGAGGCGGTCCCACATCTTGGAATGGATATAGAGGCAGTAGAGCTAGTCCATGAGCCCGTGAAGATCCGGGTAGAATAGGTCTTCGGCAACCCATGCTTGCCGTAAAAGGTGACTCTGCTTGTCGTAAGGGGCGACTAACGGGATCGGGTGGTCAGGCTCGCTGACTTGGTTGACGCATGTCATCGTATCCCAATTGCGTTGATCAATGCTCATGATGCCAATCACTAGATTGTCTGGTCCAGACTCGATTATTTACAGACCGCAGTCATATAGCTAGAATATTGCTGAGTGCGGCGTTAAACATCAAACAAACAAACGAAACATATATATCATTGTCCTACAGTCCTCTATAAGAACTGTTATAGCGTAAAACCAGGAGAATATTATTTGTAATGACCTTCTTCCTTGTTCATGTTCTAACGGAATGCATTGCACAGAAAACAATACAGCCCCAACAAATAGAGTGATTTATCATACCTCCATGTCAGAATGGGGAGATCTGATTGGTCCACGTGATCTTGATAAACTACTGTGTAACCCACCTTGGAGGGTAATAAATGTCCCAGAGGGGGAATAAATCTCTTATACCCTGCAGCGAGCAATACAGGCTGCATGTGCAACAACAAACAGACAAACAAACTTGTCGCTTGATACATTGTTTTCGTAGAGCTGAAAATGTATCTCCACATAGGTTGTGGTATCACTTAGCTTAGTGTTCCCGTCCATGCCCTAATGGACGTTTGTGACGTGTCCGTGTTCTACAATAACAAACACTATGACCCAGGCCTTCTGAATAACAAAAGTCAATCCATAAATAGGGGTTGGGAATATTAAAGTGACATGAGACTTACATATTTGCCTTTCTGAGACGACTTCGTGGTATTTCACTCTGATGAAAAATTCTGATCAGATATTTTCGGGGACACATTAGAATGACGTTTACGTTGGTTCATTAAGTCCTCCACTGGCGTTTAAGGATGTACCTTGTACGATGTAGGGTTATGTAGCGTGTGGGACCACCGGCCCATGAAATTAAGTTGACAAGTTGGAATGTTTAAGGATAGAAGAATAACGACTTACCAAGCTGAGGCCGTGCTGCTCTACTGCTACAACAGAAAACACTTTCATTCAAATATATATGGTTGTGTGCGTGTGTGCGTGTGTGTGTGTGATTAGTGGCCTGTAGTGTGTGCTTTGATTACCACAAACCAATATAAGACATAAGGATGGTAATTCTCACACTGTCGTTTCAGGTGTCTGTGTCTTATCTGGAAATACACTTTTTTAAAGGTTCATAACAATGTGATAACAACATGGATTCAAAATCTGTAACGCATATATCTTGGGCAGTGCTTGTGTTACATCATCCAGTGCGTAATTTCTTTACGAAACCCTTCACTATGTGTAGACTGTGAGTTGGTACTAAGTCAAGCAAACAATTTAAAATACACTAAATGTTAAGGCACAGCAGAAATAAAATCTTGTGTAGTGGCTGATATAAGTACCCAACCCCTATCTTTGTGTTACGTAAAATCCGCCTGATTAACGGCGAATCTTTGAAATTATTAGTTATGCTGGTAATTGTATGTCGTCCAAGTTTAGTCTGCTTATTTGACCATTGGTGATGTTATGCAACCCACCCTCCAGTGTTTGTCGTCTTCTCAAGTATACGACGGAAGCAGCCACTGCTACGAGAAGGGGAACTAAGCATCATGTCACCCGAACACCAACACCAGCACCGAACAAGGCACCTCAATTAATTGTTATTAACATAGAATTGCTATTAAGGCACCATGACCCTTCCTTTCATAAGTATCAACAAGCATAGAGAGAATGTTACATACCAAATACAAGTATCACATGAAGTGTGAACAAAATGAGTTCACCAACCCCATCTCGGGCATAGAATCACTTTGGCATGTAAGGAACATAACTGATGTACATATACATTGTTTACTGCAAACGGGCATCATCGTATTGTGGGACATTTCCATTTAACATTTAATCTGATAGATATGGCAAATCTTGACTGTAGTTCCTTTCTTGACGAGGGAATTAATAAATTTGTACCTACGGGATGAGTTTTCTATAATGATAATTTCCATTTGCTAAATGGGAGACTAAATTTTAGGCTTGCAATTTTGATGCGTGTTTTTTGTCTTTCTCGGGCTCTGTTTTCATAGCTTATATCTATAGAATAACAGTTTATGGTTAATATATCCTTTTTACACAGACACTGTGTCTCACTTTCACACATGACATCAACACATCTAGGTCTGGGCTAGAAATCAGCAATATACCGTCAAGCATAGTCTCCCCCTAAACATTCAAAATAGTCCCAGTCACCTGATTCGGAAGCCTCGTCCTTTGTGAAACGTTGACACACAGGGTCTGAGATTTATATGTTGTCACAAGTTTGTATTGTTACTCACAACAAATGCTGACAGCATTTTATTTCAGCTAGCTTTTTATCTTGAAAAAATGTTTAAACTTAGAGATTCCAAAGCCAATATTTTTTCTTTCTCTGATATTTCAATTTAGCAAAAATAGTTTGCATGTTATTATTTACGTTTGCATCATATCTTCGCAGATAGATTTATATCTATCAAACAACCACTTGTATGTATGTTTGTTTGTTGTTTAACGTTGCACTCAGCAATATTCCAGCTATATGAGGGCAGTCTGTAAAATAATCGAGTCTGGATCAGACAATCCAGTGATTGACATCATGAGCATCGATCCACGCAATTGGGACCGATGACATGCATCAACCGAGTTAGAGAGCCTGACCACCAGATCCCATTAGTCGCCTCTAACGACAGGCATAGTTGCCTTTTACGGCAAGCATGGGTTGCTGAAGACCTATTCTACCCGAATCACCGGTCGATTTCATGGACCTGAATATCCACAAGGGGAACATGGATAAAAAACAAGACCAACTCTATGACAAGTGACTTTATTGTTGAAAGACTCTGGCCATACACTGCTGGTGTCAACATTTCAGAAGCTGGTAGATGGTCTCTGACAAAACAAATTGCAAAGATACCTAGAAACCTAGATGAGAGTAACCACACCATAACATACCACTGTTGTCACAGATACATAGCAAAATAAACTGAATACCAAAGTGTTCTCACACTCAATGTAGATGATATATCTATGATATGCAGATACATATACACAGTGTTACTACATTCACAGACTTTGTAACATTCATTCATGGTGTTGCATCAGCTATGCATTCATTTTCTTTTGACATATGTACGTAAAAGACTTTCTTTTGAGATGATTCACATAATATCTGTCATAGCTCTTTCAGAAATCCATAAGGTGATATCAACAAAACATTGTATGGACTTTTGTGATTATTTCGCTAAATTATAATTGAGTAACTTCAGCACCATCATCATTGATATGTCATGCGAGCACTGTTGATATTTCACGACAGATACTTCCATTTCTTCCACATCTGGCATCTTATAATAATGAAAGTAAAAATAATGAAACTTGAGATTACGAGCAAGGAGCTAAAATCGGAGATTGCTGCAATAAACACCATATACCTGTATCAGTTGGATCACACATTTTACCACAGGGGCAATGCTACAGATTAAAATATGTTCTGTAATTCTCACTGACCGTTATAACTTTGTATTCATGCTGATTGGCTACATCTTTCCAATTGTTACATTGTTTTCATTATTTGATAACAGGTTGTAAGCAATCTGATGGCATTTATTGGAGAAAATGGAAGATGACATCATGTGTTGTTCATGACATCACTGAGCCGATGTCTCACCTTGAGACCAGGAACTCCACATTTTTATACAAAAAAAGACTGTGAGTGTGTAATAGATAGAGCATCCTGCTCACACGTAATTACGGATTATCAGATAATCCATAACTTGTCAAAGCTCACAGGTCATCCTCTGAATGTAACTGACCAAGACAGAACAACAGTGCTGACCCACAGAGGACTTGCCAACAAGAATTCATTCCGCAAGGCACTAAAAAATTGTGAAATAACACAATATCACTTGCTCAACTGCATCTCAGAATAAGAATCTGCCTAATGCATTCAGCTATCTTAAACCCTGGATGCTCTCTCAATACATTGAACCTTACAAAACTCCCACTACCAAACAGATATATATATACGAAAATGTGTAACTGGCTCATCTTCTATTGAACCTTTTCACAGCCTTTTGCTGTGATTATAATGCAGTGTATCATACCTGTGACACATTTGACACCACAGCACCATTGTGAGTCCAGTAAACATTATGCGAATAACATGAGACTATATCACTTCCATTGGTCTTTCATGACTGAAACGAACACCAACATCACCGGTACTCACCTCATTGCATAACATCTCTAACACAACTGGAAACAGCACATGGCATACATACTTCTCTAGCATGTCTTCATTCTCATTAAAACAACTTTTTCAGCTGAGAATTCACTGATAATAGTCTCCACATTCCATTAAATGTATCGAGGCCTCACTCCTATGTTGTCCCAAATTTGAATGTTGATAAATACTGTACTTGCATTCACAAGTTCAATGTTGTTTGCATAAAGGCATATTCATTGGCTGCTTATTTCATGCTTATGAGCGAGAGAACGTTAGTGATAGGAAATATTGAAATGGTGATGTCATGAAACTATTTTAAACCCTGGACTGGCTCTCAATACAATGAAACAAATCACAAAATTCCTACCACCAAATGGCTACATGTGCCGGAATGTATGAGCGACATTCATATCAACAGCACAGAAACACAAGGCCATAACCCATGAACACGGACCCTCCCTACCACCATTCAATCTGTGAATTGGTCCAAATAATATCCATGATGTGCTTTGAATATCATAAACTCTCAAACAAAATTATTTTCTTAAGATTTTAGTTACATTCATGAAACATATGACCAACAGTTTGAGTCATTCTATAATATCGCCTGTAACTGATGCAGCTGCCCTCCCCCCCCCCCCCCACCAAACCTTAACTTCCCTTGCCTTTAAATCGATACCTCCCTTTTTTTCACATCTATTATGTGATATTAAACACTGGTCCCACAGCTTCTATTGTATTTACAACACTAACACAAACACATGTCTAATATTGAAATAAGATATTTGGCCTATGTTCTAGATAGTTAGCTCAATACCAACGACCAGTGTTAACAGTATAATGCCATTGACTGATAGACTGACTCAGGATTAGACAAACTCGTCACCTAAAAAATGCCCTAAGAAAATCTCAAAATGGCTTCATTAATATGTACATTTACAATACATCGTCATGATTGTCATGAACAAACTGTTAGAGAAAGACAGTATGTGTAGCGGAATAACTTCACTAATGACTACAGCTATTGGTACATTATAGTTATTTCTGCATTCTAGGCAAGGTCAGAGCTGCGACACATTAAACATGTACTTGGTATAACAACCTGTGACAGTATTCTGCATTTAGGGAAAATACTGGATCTAAATAAAGGGCATTATCAGCATAAATACCAAGTAAAAATGGATTCATTGATACAGTCAGTCTAATAGGGCTTCACAAGAACAACTGCAGCCTTGAACATGCTCAAAAGACCCAGTTGCAGCACAAGACACTTGATTATGCTCTCTGTACATAGGACACATGATATAACATGGGATATATGTGCACTCAAACTGTGATGGCAGAGGTTATCAACTATCCTTGATTATCTAGTGTATCAATCTTTCTGAGGGAGGGTAGTTAACTGACTGTAAAAGTCCAGTTTCCACCCTTGCCCAAATAGGCTGGAATATCTGGGCTCGATTATAGTGCCATCAGTGGCAATTACAAGTTATGTCCCTTCTATGTGACTCCTACTGACCAATCAGATTCCATCTCTCATTTCACTTGCATTTGCTTCAAACAAAATGGCACGCCCGGTCAAGATGATCTGATCCATAATCAAAATCTACACTGTAATAAAAATGGATCTTACTGCACAAAGTGCATCAAATCACCCTGAGCGCCTTGATAAAAACCATGAAAAGTTTTGGAAAATGTGGCCGAACCAAAATTATAAATCTTGTAATCGAGCGAAATCTGCAAGGCAGTTTGCAAACCGGATGTCGATTTTGCTGTCAGCCAAAATGTAACTCCATAATTCCAGCCTAGTTCAGCAAGGGTGGAAGCTGGACTTTTATAGTCAGTTGACTCTCTTGCCTCAGGAAGTTGCTAGTGCATCACATTTCCAAACTATTATCATAAATACCCTGGACAAATTCACCACCAGAGCTTCGCTTCTTGATGACAGTCAACTGAAAACATCTGGGACTCACATACTGCAATTTGAACTGCAATCTGAATGAACTTTGCCAACTCTCATGCAGAAGAGACATTTTGATTATCGTTGATTTTGATTGGTTGAGCTTTCGCTCATGAGCAAGAGAACTTCTGAGTTTGTAAAAAATGAGACAGAGATAGTGACATCATTTCTGAAACGAAGCTTTTGATGGAAAATGGGTCCAGAGTATTGATCATAATAGAATGGAGATGTATTACACTGGATATTAATAATGAGTTTGTGACATACCAGTACATCAAGGTGGATGTGTTCTGCATTTAATCAAACATACTTTGTAGTAAGAGAAAAAATATAGATCATGAAGATACAGCATTAGATAGTTCATCATCTTCAGTGATAAATAGACTTGACCCATTCACTACCATAGCTTTTTGATTTGGACTCAACTTACACAAGCTAAATAGTGAGTGAGTGAGTGAGTTGGGTTTAACGCCGCTTTTAACTGTATTACAGTTATATCACGGCGTGTCAGCTTAATGTGGGAGGAAAGCCCGAAGTGATGCAGGTCTCAGACGTTTACCACTTCGGTGAAACCCAGTAGCACGGGTATGCTGCTGACAAACCTAGAAACATAATCGGGGCGAACCGGGATTTTTGAACCCACAATCATAGGTTTCTGGCGTGCCCAAGGGACGCAACTCTGCACAGCGAATCGCGGCGCCTTAGATGACTGGCACAAGCTAAATAACTTCTACAAAGCAATATTGGAGTTATGATTGTCAGAAGTCCATGTTCCAGTATGAGAGTGACTAAGGCCATGGACAAATTATTGAGCATGTTTGAGGCATGGGATTAGTTTCCTTATGTAAAAAGCATATGATACTGACAATTGCTGAAACTTACTTTACTTAATTTTTATAAAAATAGTTGAGCATATTTGCACAGCATCAAAAACTGGTAGGCATTGCATTATATGTCCTGCACAGAACACTGGCTGATATTAATCAAACTGATGGTAAACAGGAAACAAAGCAAATTACAGTCTCAAACCTCATCCGCACAATGACAGCTGTTTCCTGAAACTGATGGTAAACAGGAAACTGGGTAAAATCCAAATCTCCATCCTCATCACCATAAGTTTATGCATGGAGAATTTATATGATATACCATATTTGACGTAATAAGTGCCCCGCTCTAATAAGCACACATGGCGATATTTGTTAATATATTGGCAAGTGAACAATCCCAATTAGCACCCCTTCCGATTGATCAATGTACACAAGAATTATTTATTCGTGTATAATACGCACCACATTGTTATATGCCCCCTTAATTAAGGGCAATTAAATTCTGGAAAAATATATCTGTCGTATATAAACAGTTCAGGCCGTCAGCATAAACCACGAAATTTATCTTTCAACTGTTTTTTACACAACTGATATTCTAATAAGAGCCCCCTATTTCTAATTTTGAGAGTGCCCTGGGTGCTTATTACGCTGAATACGGTACTTAGTGTCCATACACTATACAAGGCATCATGGCTGGTACACAGCAGGGTCCAAACAACTATCTATACATTGTTAGGAAAGTACACTTCTGGAGTTCAGTTAATGAGTATTACTTGCAGCAAACATTTTGAACTGTGACAATAGCATAATGAAAGGAACGGAAGAATACATGCAAAAGATACATATAATTCATGAGTTCAAACAAAACTGATTCATGGGTATCACAATATTCTCAGATTTTTATACACACATTGAATACTTTTTACTATATTGTTATTTAATATTGTTATATTGTTAAGTTAACAGAAATCATAAAGGTGAGTGAGGGAGTTGGGTTTAATGCAGCTTTTAACAGTATTACAGTTATATCACAGCGTGTTAGCCTAATGTGGAGGAAAGCCTGAAGTGATGCAGGTCTCAGACGTTTACCACTTTTGTGAAACCCACAAGCTGTGACAGGCCTAAAGATATAATCGGGGTGAACAAGCATCTGATGTCACGACCATAGGTTTCTGTCGGACCTGAGAGACACAACTCTGCAAAGTGAATTGTGGCGCCTTGTGGCGCCTTGTGACGACATGGCTACCCGTGCCCCTCAAAAGCATGACTAGAGTACAAATCGCAATTATCCATAATTACAATGGTTAGAATTTGATGATTGCGTCCTATTCCAGGGCCCAAGGATTACTGAATAGATATCTCAGAATATTCATGTCTTCATTAACAAGGCAAGATGAATATGTGGCATTTTGTTCACACAAAGTCTTAATAGGATATTTTGCAACTTCAAAACATGAATATTTGAACAAACACATATACTGAGTATATTAACACGCCAAGAGGGGTAGAAAGAAGGGTCAGGCAATATCCTAAATCAATAGTCCACTGTTACTAAACCAGTCATTTAACAATAAAACCAGACAAGAAACAGGTAAAATTGCAACACATAGTGGTATAAAAAGGCACCATGCAAAACCAGTGTTGCTTTGATTCCTAACATTGCATGTATGTTCTATAGGATTGTGAAGCTACCACATTCTAAACATGAAGATTAATAAGAACAGAGCTCCAAATAAGCTGCGTATCTGCGTAAAATACGCATCAAAAATGCAGAAATACACAGTAAAATATAATCCAAGCGTATCAAATACGCAACGAACATTACAGATTCGCTACAAAAATAAAACTTGTGCGTATCATCAAAATATTGTGAAGTAACCCTGCGTATTCGATTAGCAAATCAGGAACTTATTTTGAAATTATAAACGGAC
This sequence comes from Haliotis cracherodii, assembly GCF_022045235.1. NCBI lineage: Eukaryota > Metazoa > Mollusca > Gastropoda > Lepetellida > Haliotidae > Haliotis > Haliotis cracherodii. The sequence goes on from NW_027266264.1 coordinate 30,524,757, forward strand.
ATTCCGTCAACCTTGCCAAACTCCACGATGACATTTACATCATGATCATTTGCCATCACACTTTCTTGTGGAAATATCGTGGTATTTTTGAGTCCTATAAAGCTCTCGAACCCACATGACACCAGTTTGCAGGGACTAGATGAATAGTGTTTTTCAAATATTTAACTTAAATACCCACATGTGTAAAAACTAGTGGGTAACAGAAATTTTAATACCCAGATAGAATTACTGATACCCAATGATTTCAAAATGCATGGGTAAAATACCCACAACACCAAACGCTTATCTGGAGCTCTGAAGAAATAGCTTTCATGCACGTTCATACAGGTTCTTTGAGCAAATGTGTATAGCTTTATGTACATTATCACATATACCGGTACACCTTTGCTATCACATTCAGGCACATAGTTCTGACTACAAAGAGTCTGTCATAAACAGAAACTGGTTCCTTGAAAATGACTTTCAACAGAAGAGTATCCTTGTTCACTTAAATAATTTAATTTGAATAAATAATTTACTTGAATTATTTGAAAACAATTGTTCTCTGGATCAAACCTACAAGCCCTTGTATTTGCTATTGATATAACATGGTGGCGTATCCTAATCCTTGACTGCCATGAGGGCATTAACATTAAATGGAGCTCAAGAGCGTAGTGAGTGAGTGAGTGTGGTTTTATGCCGCTTTTTGCAATATTCCAGCAATATCACGGCAGGGCACACCAGAAATTGGCTTCACACATTGTACCCATGTCGGGAATCGAACCCGACTCTTCAGCGTGACGAGCGAACGCTTTAAACACTAGGCTAGCCGACCGCCCTGCTCAAGAGAGTAGGTAACAGGTAATTTAGTTTCTATTGTGGTATCAGTGGCACTATTAATGTGCTCCAAATAACAGGAATGCATGATCACTTTCTTTCATGACATGCTTTCTGGAAGCTAACTTTTCACGAATGAAAACAAAAACAGGCTTTCAACCCTCTCCCCAGGCTAAATTAACTAGCTTTTCAGGTTGGTAATCCTTCTGAAAAACTCAAACAGCAATAGATATGTCCTCTGATTGTGTTACGTGTAATCAGTGCTGATCTGATTATTAGAAAAATGCTGATAAGATTTTTAAATTTTTATACTTTTTTTTGTATGTATGGGTATGTGACTGCTTGAACCACTGGTGTCCTTGACCTTCCTGGGACATTGAGTGGTCAGCATCTAGAGGTCAGAACACAACTGTTGGTCAGATGACCGTCCAGACTTGAGGGCACACAGCAAGTCTCTGCGACATTTGTCATCACAGGCATCAGTGGGATGAGATTTGTAGTACAGGCTGAAATGGGGAAAAAATCATTCTGGTGAATGTTCTCCATTTTGTTTTGTGTAGGCCCATATGCCAGTCTACAGAAATGTACATTAACAGCTCTAGTCTGATATAAATGATTGAATTACTACTTAGCAAATCCCTGAATCCTTGAAAGTGGCATTCCCCAGGCTTATGCCAATCAGATTTCTCCTATCAATGCTCATCCTGAATTCCACATAGTTTTAAAAAATGACATGATGGATATTAAATAATGGTATTGTTTTACCCAGAACTTGGTGAATTACCAAACAATCTCTTGTTATAACTCCATTGCTTTTAGGATTGAAATACTTTCACACACACCAAAACAGCTAGATGATGTAAATGGAATAAATTAATCTAATATACTTGAAAATAACAAATGATATCTATGAATAAATATGCAAAATCTTTGATTGATCGAACAAAAAAATGCAAATGCCAATGGTATGATGACAAAACATCATTGACAAAAGAAAAATTAAATTTGTCAAAATACTTTTATTTATTAAATTTCTGATTTGTTTTAACCTTAAATACACATTTTGGTGAGACATGAGAATGTGTCCACAGACATATCGGATGCTGATCCGTTATTCCCTGACAACATCTGAGCCATGAGCCATTATCAAATCAAATAATATGAGTGAGTGAGTGAGTGAGGGAGGTTTTATGCCGCTTTTAGCAATATTCCAGCAATATGGCAGCGGGGGACACCAGAAATGGGCTTCACACATTGTACCCATGTTGGGAATCGAACCTGGGTCTTCGGCGTGACGAGCAAACACTTTAACCACTAGGCTACCCGACTGCCCCTCGAATAATATGTGTAAGCTGACCAAGCAACCATCTGACTGACTGAGTAAGCTCACCTACCTGTAGTAAGTCTGGAACAGTGTGGCGTTGTCTCTCATTTGATAGATGAGCTTATTCCAATCTTTGGGATACAGTGACTCCATGTTGTATGTGCTCTGCAATATAATGTAACAGGATAAACTACAAAACTCATCTCACACAGCTGGGCCTATCTATTGTTGAGACCTGGCAGCTCTCAGCAATACTGTTGGTCCCAGCCTGACCACTGTGATATACAGATGATGAAAACTGATCCAATGATGATGATCCAATACACTGTTGTCTCATGACATGATATGACCCAAGGGCACATATGATTTTTATGAACCCCAATATGTTTGCCCTTGTAGGTCATAAATACTATTACACACTGGTAAACCCTGTTCATAGGGGCCTAACATTATTGCAAGTACCATGGTTAAACTCATACCTTTACTTCACAATTCCAAAGGCTGGGTTGGCATGTGCGAAAAAGTCTTACAATGACCGAAAGAGATAGCCTGGACTAATCAAATGAACACACATCTATCTTGAGGTGGCGGGATGCATTACGATACCTGGGCTGTGTATTCCAGCTGCCACTGGGGCGGACCGCTTGCTGTGTTAGCCTGGGTCAAGTTCAGGATATACGTCTCATGATCCAACACACTCTGGAATAAACACAACAGAAGCATTGATAAAATATCAAAGAGAAAGCATCAAGTTTCAGTGTCCAACAAAAGAGTGATTGAATGTTGTTTTACTCAGAATTCCTGATATGTCCTGGTAGCCTGTAAATAATCGAGTTTGAACCATGTAAGTTAGTGACCGAGAACATCAGCATGAATTATCATACCATTGATGATATCTTACGAAAATCATGAGGTACATGTACCTTTCTGGGCCCGAATCCAAACAGTGTCCAAACAAGGTATGAGTAGAAAAGAAGGTTTCTTTGTTTGTTTGTTTGTTGTTTAACGCCGCACTCAGCAATATTCCAACTATATGACAATGGTCTATAAATAATCGAATCTGGACCAGACAATCCAGACGATCCACAGAATTGGGAAACAATGACATGCATCAACAAAGTCAGTGAGCCTGACCATCCAATCCCTTTAGTCGCCTTAACGACAAGCATAGTCACCTTTTACAGCAAGCATGGGTTGCTGAAGACCTATTCTACCCAGTATCTTCACGGGTCAGAAAAGTAAGTTACACTAAATGTCCTTGTGTCTGTTTACAGTTCGATGAACCAATATCATTAGTCACATGGGGAAGAAATTGGGTATTTCTCAGGTTGTATATGAAGCTTGAATACATACATCTATCAAAATCTTAAAGCAAGTTATGATAAAATATTATAACAATTACACGTTCCATATATTGCAAAATCTAATGAAACAATAACTTATTAAAGAATACTTTTGGAAAATAAGCAAAAAAAATTATGATTTGCAATTTGATAAAGTGACACAATTAAATATAAGAAATAAACTGCATCAAATGTTTTGTACGACATGTAATGTCAACGCCAACATAAAAGGCTTGATTATCAAAAGAAATATGAGTGTTGTCATAGGTTAAGATAAGAAAAGATAAGACTTTATTATCCCAAGTGAAATTCATACTGCACAGTTGATTAGCACTAAAATATGGAAAAGAAAATATATGATAGTTAAATATGTACATAAGAAAATAGGACACTTATAATATAGACCATGAGTAAAAACGTAGAAAAATAACACTAGAAAATTGAACACTATCACAGGGACGACAAGAAATGGTATTTTAAAATATATGTACTTATATCACAGTATGAGTACACTTTAATAAAAAGAGATACTAACAGGCTAAGATTTGCGTACAGTGAACTGTTAAAAAGCATCAAACAGATAAACATTTAAAAGACTTATACTGGCTGGTATGAATGATTTCCATGCCCGGATTGTTGTCAGCATCGGCATGCAGTCTTCGGACATAAGGTAGAAACTGATATTCCGAATAAAGTATATGACTGCTGTCATTTAGTATCTTACGCATTTTTTTGACAATTTGCTGCTCATACACTTTGCTGATGTGTTGAAATTGGGTACCTGAAATTTTGCTTGCTGTATTTAAACTTTTACGTATTATCAAGATTATAGATTTACTTTGAGGTTATGGGTTATAACATGAAGAAGGTTACTTTGCCAGACCCAAATATCAGCTATTCAGGGCTAAAATATAGAAAAAAATCAGGTGTGCTCATGGGCACTGGACCTTCTTTTGAGGTGCGCCATTTCATTATTACCCAATAATTACAACCAATAGCAATCATCTGCTGGGTCTTTCACAACAATCAACACAAATAACCACTTCCATTTGATACGCAAGACATACATAATGTTCATGATGTTCCGTCAAAATACGGAAAGATGTGATACCATTCAAGTGTATTTTCATGCAGTCTTGAACTTCTGGTCACACATCTGTAAGCTACAGGTACAGTCGACGGAAACCACCGACTAATGCCGACTGATCTTTAAACAGGAAGTCATTAAGCACGAGTGAAACATGCAACTAATGGGGCAAAAATCCTTCATTTCACAATATAATTTTGTCAAGACATGAAATAGAAATTCACGTAAGTAGTTTTAATGAAAATTCAAGCGGCACTAGTAATTTCAAACCTTGTATTTCTAAATGCATGTGTATGGGGTGTATGAACCCAAACCAATTTCCTATGAAGCCATTTACGTATCCAATAATGACGAATGAAAAGCTACTGTAGAAAATACCAACATTCCTCTACATTAATATGCAAATGAATTCAAACATGTATCCTAAAAGTCTTGAAAGAGGTCAAATTTGCTTTTATAATGTCAATTTTGTGCAAAAATAATATGTATCAACTTTGACGCTGTTCCAGAATTTGTCAGAATTTAACACAATTGATAACAGTCATGCTTGCTGGGAACTTCTGATTATTTACACTGTTTTATCAGCGTAAAGACCCATAGTATTCAAAGAGTGATATACTTAGAAGAATGCAAGGAACATCACCATAGACTAGAATCAAGGAAAGGTAACTCCTACCCAGGAACATCCGGAGTAGTTTGCATCCAGCTCATAGATCCTGTAGCCCAGGTTCAAGTCGGGGTATGGTGTGATGCTTGGCACGATGTATGCCATGCTGACTGGGCGAGTGAAGTTCACATTGTCATAAAACACTTCAAATTCATCTCGGTGAGTGTGCCCAAAAAACTGGGCAGCAATGGTACTTTCAAATCTGAAATAAGAAAAATGGCAATGAAATTAACTCTAAACTTATTTCTTATCAACAAATAAAATTTATATATAGCCTTGATCAAAGTTAAAACAATGAACACCTCTTCTCTGTAAGTTGTGTCAAAGTGAAAATTAATCACGGTTATTTCCTAAAAACATGTTTCAAGTATTTTACATTGAGTGACATTTATCTGCTTATAAATAATACATGCTACATGAGATTCTTACTTTGATGCTACATGTGCTTCTTAAAATGATGTGCTTAACCTGATGGTAAAAGTACTTCTTAATCTGATGCTACAAGTACTTCTTAATGTGATGCTACAAGTACTTCTTAATTTGATGCTACAAGTATTTCTTAATCTGATGCTACAAGTACTTCTTAATCTGATGCTACAAGTACTTCTTAATATGATGCTACAAGTACTTCTTAATCTGATGCTACAAGTACTTCTTAATATGATGCTACAAGTACTTCTTAATCTGATGCTACAAGTACTTCTTAATCTGATGCTACAAGTACTTCTTGATATGATGCTACAAGTACTTCTTAATCAGATGCTACAAGTACTTCTTGATATGATGCTACAAGTACTCCTTAATGTGATGCTACAAGTACTTCTTAATTTGATGCTACAAGTACTTCTTGATATGATGCTACAAGTACTTCTTGATATGATGCTACAAGTACTTCTTAATCTGATGCTACAAGTACTTCTTGATATGATGCTACAAGTACTTCTTAATCTCCACTGAGAGGTCATAGCAGTAAATCTAACAACACTGTAAATATACTTCATCATCACCTGTTTACAATGTTGTAGTAGTTCCAGCTCCAAGCCTTCAAACATTCCTTGATGCCAGGAGGCATGTGACCCAGAATATGTACCTACAGTCATACAATCATACAATCAAACCATACTAATGCATTTGCATTATTTATATATCATGTAGTTATTAAGTACCACCACAAACCACGTTCCTCTTCAATGTAAATATACCATTACTGCCTGAGACATTTCAGCACAAGTCAAGCATGAAATATTTACTGGTACATGCATGTTAACACATCTTTCTCACAATGACAAGGCATTACCACATCCAGACTTCTTTAATCAGGATACTACACTGATGGAAATAAATAAAATCGCATAATGTGTTTGGTCAATGTGTCGGAATCAGGGGTCCGGAAACCGTCATATGCGCCGGAAATGTCCGATTGGGAATCTCAAATGACCGGTTTAAAATATTGCTTACCGGACATTTTAAAAAGTATTGTCCGGACATTCTTAAATTTTGACCGGACATGATCAACAGTTAGGACTGAGCAGTTTCTGTCTGCAGTTGCAACACAATTAAGATTTTCTACACTGACAAGCTTTGTTTGTTTTGATTGCTGTAAATACATCGTACCTACATGATAGTCCAATCGGTCAATCACTGTAATAGGCAATAAACTGAGTTGACACTAATTAATCAAGGATTAATTACTGAGAACATCTTGTTAATTTGCGTGAAAGGTGTTTACAACTGTACATAAATACCTTGCATCATCGATGTACATCATTATCCTCACAATGTTACGATACGTAACCTCAGACAAGAAGCGAAAGCGTGACGACAGCCAGTCGACTGATGCAGATCAGTCGAGCGGATCTGCCAAACCCTCAAAGTCAAGACGATCATTTTGTAAGTCGTGGCTAACGACTTTCACTTGGTTGACATACAATGAAGATTTGCAGATTTTATTGTTTTCAGTAGCTAGTCGTATATTGAATCTTGATTGACCGCCATTTTGCTTTCTCGGACGATCGATATCAATTTTTTTAAGGTCAATAATTAAGTACAGATGAAAAAATTATTCAAATAACTATTGCTCTCAACGATATTTTAGTATTTGTGATTAAATTATCTGTCTTGTTTTAAAAAAATCTTTAGTTTAAAAAAAACCTTTTCCCGTGCGGTCACGTGATAACCAAATATGGGATAATAGTCTCGATCCAAATGTTACAACGCGTACACTTGAGCAGACTCATGAATATAACTCATGAATATTAATTAGACCGTTTACTACGTTCACAGATCGTTATTATAACAGAAACAAACGTATGTTTTCCAAGTATATCTAAATTGATATTATTTGTTATTAATTGTCCGGTGAATTAAACAATTTAAATTGAAACAATTCATAATTCATCATATTATGAATACGTAAACTTGTAATGTGTGTCAAAAGTCGTACTAAAATACGCTATTTGAAGGGGGCGTGGCCTAAATGCAAATGTCCGATTGGGATTTTAAATTTTCCGGACCCCTGGTCGGAATGTTGTTATTTTTTGGTTGCCGTTTTTTGGATGTACATGGTCAACATCTCCAAAACGCAGGCTATCACCTATAGAAAGACATGCAGTGCACGTGTTTCAGTAGTTTTTCGTGGAGCAATGGGGTATGAAGTCTTCTACTGTAAGACCGATCTCATTGACATCAACTGCGTGAAACATGCCACGACAGTACATGTGTTTGAAGGAGAAATGGCAGCCAAACAGGATGGTGAGATCAGGCCAGTCACTGCGAGAAGTTGCAAGGCACTTTCAGAAGTCCATCAGTGTCCTCTCAGGACTGTGGAACCTCTACAGCCAGACGGCAATGTTTTCATGAGATGTGGGCGTGGGCGACCATAGAAAACTACAGCTCGTCAAGATCATCAGATTCGGCCTTGAGGGATCACTTTAAACCTGCCCCAAAAGTGAATGCCGAGTTCAGAGCTGTCACACATCTACGGTTAAGCTGCGTCGCTGGTGATACACCATGTTCAGCGATGAGTCTCGTTTCAATATGGACAATGTAGATTCGTGTTTCAGCAGATTTTTTAAGGCAGAACCAGGTTGCTGTGCTTCCATGGCCGGCTAAAAGTCCAGACGTTAACACGATGGAACATTTATGGGACGTTCTTGGTCGTCGGGTGCGAGATCGCATTAATCAACCTCGTAATCTGGACGAGATGTTTGACTGTTTAAGACAAGAAGAGTGGCATAATTTTCCAAGGGCTACAATCGGGGCATTAATTCGGAGTATGCCAAGATGTTGTCAGGCTGTTGTGAGAGCTTGTTGTGGTCACACGTCATACTGAAGAACTGAGATAAAGTCATTATTTACCATGTAGCTTTCATTTGATCAAATGTTGTATTAAAATCTGATGTCTGCACCATCTATGCGATCCTTTATTTTATTCCATCAGTGTATATTGTAAGGCCTTTCATTTTGAAATGACAAATTGTTTTACTGACAATTTGAATCCCCACCATTGGAGAATGCTTCCAACCAAATATGGTTGATATCTATCTCTTAGTTCCAGAGAAGAAGTTGCTTATAGTTGCTTATAGCCCTATCTGGCTCCGCCCCTAAGCCCCTTGGGGGGTCAGCCCCTCCATTTGCACAATTTTGAATCCTCACCACCGGAGAATGCTTCCACCCATATATAGTCTATATCTATCCTTAGTTCCAGAGAAGAAGTCGTTTAAAGCAATATAGCCAAATAACCCCTATTTGGCCCTGTCCCTTAGCCCCTTGGGGGGTCAGCCCCACTAATTGTACAATTTTGAATCCTCACCACCAGAGAATGCTTCCAACCAAAAAAGGTTGATCTCTATCTCTTAGTTCCAGAGAAGAAGTTGTTTAAAGCAATATGGCCAAATTACCCCTATTTGGCCCCAGCCCTCAGTCCCCTGGGGGGTCAGCACTACCATTTGTACAAATTTAATCCCCACCACCTAGGGATGCTTCCAGTCAAATTTCATTAATTTCCAATTATTTGTTCAGAAGAAGTCATTTGAAAACATTGTTGACGTCCGGACGATGGACTGACGACAGACGCCACGGTATGGCATAAACTCACCTTGGTCCTTCGGACCAGGTGAGCTAATAATAACTGGCATAACACAAGGACCAGTCACTGAAATGTCTGTTTTCTGAAGAGCGTGATGCCCTGCACTTACCTTCTCCTTCTTCTTCTCAGCATCCTGCAGCACATCTACCAGCCACTGTAACTGGCCGGCTGGGTCAGTCGTGTTTAGTAGCAGCCACCTGAAGATTTAGGGATACGCCTTTGTGTAAAGATTAGAGCATGAGGACCCAGTGTCTTACCACTGAAATCGTTAGATAAAGACAGAGGTGCAGAATGGTTTAACGAACCATCTCCAAGATTATACACAAGGATTCTGAGTATTCTAACCTCTACATAAATGGTCGTACCAGGGAAAGGATACTATTCAAATAGGACCAACTAGCGCATATATATCAATCAGCTACACATAACTTGCTGATGTTGAAGGGCCTAATATGAGAAAAGAAAGCCCTGTGTTTCTTTTAATAATAAACTACCAAATAACGTATATTCAATGACTAGAATAACATATTCATATTAACTGTCACTCAGGTTGGTCTTGATGATAGTAAATATTGAATTATTTATTGCACTGAATTTCTGCCATGATGCTATGCAAGAAGACAACACAAAGCTCCAGATAACTTTCTGAGCAATTGAGTTTTTATTTGGAGGTTTCTATTTTAATTGGGTTATTACATTTTTCATTGAGTAACCAATAGTTTTTCTCATCTATTCATCATTCTATTGTTTTTTTCCAAAAAAGAGTAAACATTTTGAGATTTAAAAAAACCCATAATAATCTTTCAGATGTATATGAGGGTTCTATCTATAGGCTTGACTCGGAAAGTAAATTAGCTCCATTGTACGCATGCTAAAAAAGCTTCATTGGGTATTTAGGCATGCTGTTTTTACACATTTGAGTTTTTCATTTAATGCATGCATTTCTGTACACAAGTTAATTGAAAGTAATTATGTTTTGAATATTTTTGGGGGGTATTTTACGCAAATACGCAGCTTATCTGTAGCTCTGCAACAATCATTATTTTAATGTGCAGATGTTGTGGGTACGACTGGCTGGCCATGCTGGCTACACAACATTTTTCATCACAATGTTCCAGAATCAAAGATAGGAAAACAGAAGACATAGGTTTAATTACGCATTCACCAGGAATTCTGAATCCCAAAATGTATACATTGCTCCCTTGTGTGCCATGTGATTCTTACCAGTTCTGGTTGTTGCAGTAGTTGGTATTGACGGACACGATGCGCAAGCCTGGATAGGGGGACACCTCATAGAAGCTGCCTCTGTTAAAACAAAACAGATGTCCATCTTAGGAAGACCAGCCAGCTTATAGTAATGAGGTGAGTACGTTTAACATTACTTTTAGCAATATTCCAGCAATATCACACCAGAAATGGCTTTCACACAATGTACCCGGGTCTTCGGCATGACGAGCGAATGCTCTAACTGCAAGGCTACCCGACCGCCCCAACTCATATTATTGAAATGAACCCGAGGCCTTTGGCATGAAGGGCGATTGCTTTAACCACTCACTGAACAAGGCTATTTCAAATTTACAACATTTAAGATCAAATAGGGAAAGTTAGAACTTTTTTTAAAGGATGTTTAAAGATAAGCAAATATGAGTGAGTAAGTAAGTATGGTTTTACGCCGCTTTTAGCAATATTCCAGCAATACCATGGCGGGGGACCACCAGATATGGGCTTCACACATTGTACCCATGTCGGGAATCGAACCCACATCTTCAGTGTGAGGAGCGAACACTTTAACCACTAGGCTACCCGACCACCCCAGCAACTATGAACATTTACATAATATACATCATACATACTACTCAAAACAAGTTTAGGAACAGACAATTGGAAGGCTGAGTTGCAATACCCAGAAGCCATGACAGATTACTTAGTCATGAACAAAATTGAATGTTCTTTTCCTTCCGAAGAGTAGATCATGAATAATATCATAATATATAAATATCACAATAATCAAATATGGGTTTTTCAGGTTAAAAACAATGTTTTATTGGTCTGTTTTCAGTCGTACAAATGGGTATCTCATACCTCTAGTCGCACGTTAAAAGGAAGCCAGAAGCTGGAATGTAAACAATAAACTTGTTTCCATTCGGTTGCGCAAGCACCTCCCTATGACATGCCACAAATCTCGAAAAATAAGCCATCAAACAGGACTGGGTGGGAACGTACGACTGAAAACAGACCAATAAAACATCGTTTTTAATGTGAAAAACCCATGTTTTGGTCTGTTTTTAGTCGTACAAATGGGTAGAATTCGATGGAACACTGGAAGGAGGGTCGGGAAAGTAATCAGGAAGTGACCTCTTTCACGTCGAATGTACCAAGTTCCTCACCCCTGTAGTGACAATAGAACATTCGACCAGATGCACAGGACGAGACAAATTGTTTATCATGAACGCACAGCATGGTTAATGCTCATCGACACACAATTAATTATCGATGCGACAGGACAACTGCACGCGTCAGTTGAACTGCGATCGAAGTGGTCGACGTATAGTTTAGTTACAGAGCAACTCGCAGTATACAAGGTAACTAAAACAGCATGTTTATTGCTCTTCTTCCCACAAGTAAGGATCGATGCGACAGGACAACTGCACACGTCAGTTGAACTGCAATCGAAGTGGTCGACGTATAGTTTAGTTACAGTGCAACTCGCAGTATACAGGGTAACTAAAATAGCATGTTAATGCTCTTCGACCCACAAGTAAGTATCGATGCGACAGGACAACTGCACACATCAGTTGAATTGTGATCGAAGTGTGGTCGACGTATAGTTTAGTTACAGAGCAACTCGCAGTATAAAAGGTAACTCAAATAGCATGTTTAATGCTCTTCGACCCCAAAGTAAGTATCGATGCGACAGGACAACTGCACACATAAGTTGAATTGCGATCGAAGCGTGGTCGGCTTATAATGTAGTTACAGAACGACTCGTCGTATACAAGGTAACTAAAATAGTATGTTTAATGGCCGATGGAGCCATTCTACGACAATCTTCATGATCCGTGTGATGAAGTCTTCCCCCCACCGGTAGCTCGTCTAAAGGTAGTAGACTCTGACGATGGTGACGGCGGGTGAAGGGACCTCACTACCTCCCTCGCTGGCTCGCTGTCGACAGCATAGCAAGCGGTTATAGCTGGTGACGAACAGCAGTGTCCATGGATCCCCAATGCCTGTGTACTACAAGAATCTTGGAGGACGCTGGTTTCTTGGAGAGTAGCCCCCAATCCAAGTCCCTACTCATGGGTGACGAAAACCCATGCCATAGATCGGGTAACGCGATCGAACAGGTGGTTTGCTGAAACTCTGCCCCGGCAGAGCAGAGGCAAGTTCTGGTCCATATCGTGAGCCATGGCTCTGAAGACATCAGGGGGAAAAGACTGAAGAGACTGCGGCGTATCTGCAACCTTAAAGCCAGCACACGTCGGTTTGTCATCATCTTTTGATAACTCAGGCAGAAAAGTGAGATAGCCAAGCCATAGCCAGGCTGTCGTCACAATCCATCGTCGACGTCATTTGTGTAGATGTAGATGAAGGTACTGGTGTAGTGGTGTACTGGTCGATGGTCCATGGACCTCCGACGTAGTCAAATCCTTCTTGGTCGACGCCGTCGAGGCGAGTACCGCCGTCGTGATCTGGGCTATCAAAACCGGGTTGATATGAAAGTGAGACGAGGGTGACGATTGATCATTATCTCTACGACGCTGATCTCCCAAAAACTCCCTTCGAGAGCGTCGCACCTCCCCGTTGGAACGAGGGCTACATCTCTAACTGTAGAAGTACTACGATCCCCATCGTAGATATCGTCCGAATCGAACTCCCGACGACCTCGAAGGCGACGAACGTCCTTGTGTCATTTACTGTCTCTCGATGAGGCACTCGACCTGTCGTCCCGGGGCGGGAACGACTTGTAGAGTGGGATCTGTGTTCACTGTCGACCTATCGTCATTGGTAGGACGAGAGACGGACCGACTGGGGACTGTAGTCCCCTCATGGTCCTCGTCACGAGCCAGTCCCGTCGTAACGGGGGTGGCTGAGTGACGCTCTCGATCAACCAATTGACGAAGATCAGTCGGGCGGGTAGTATCATCAGCAGGCGAACGGTCACGTGTCTTGTCGAAAACGTAAGTTGACTGGGGCGGGTCGTTATCAACTGATTCCTTGGGTGTGGCCGACACGCCACCCCCAGGGCCAGATGTAGAGGCTGCAGAGTCCAGGGATCCACCCGATGACCTACTCTGCTTGTAGCGCTGGTCAGTAGCCCGCTTCGCCAACGCACAAAGATACCAATTAAAGTTTATTAAAGTGATCACATTCTTTACAACGTTTATCCCACGAGCACGTTGAAAATCCGTCCTTAATTATGCAGGAAGGACAATACTTGTGAGGATCTACTTTAGACAGGATACTTTGACACGAGGCAGAAAAGCCCGACATGTTGCCACGTGTATAATCAAGTCAAACAGTGAAACACGTGTTGAACACAAACAATGGATTACCAAGGATTACATTCCAGGAGTCTACAGGTAAGACATATTATTATTACTGTATTAGAACAACAACTGTAGACACACGATAAGTACTAGTAGAATACAAACTAGCAGTCTATCGCGAAACTCCTTTTGAGCGACCAGCTCAGAGGCGCGCTGAGAGATTTTGTGGCATGTCATAGGGAGGTGCGTGCGCAACTCGACGGAAACAAGTTTATTGTTTTTACATTCCAGCTTCTGGCTTCCTTTTAACGTGCGACTAGAGGTATGAGATACCCATTTGTACAACTGAAAACAGACTAAAACATACGTTATGATATAAAACAACCTACCATAACAATGCGTATGACTGTACTGTGCCAAATACGGCATAACTGCAACAAGTTTCTGAGAAAAATCAACAAAATGAGTCCTTAGCACACATGAAATAATCAGCTATGTTCTCACAGTTTGATGGTTGCCTTGGTATCCTGAGGTAACCAGTTGAGCCAGCTGTCGGCGATGGCGTTGTACAACCAGGAGATGGAGTTGTTGTTGGTAATGAACGGAGGAGGAAAACTGTGGAATGTAAAACATGCATGTCCTCATTGTGTTTGTTCACATGATTATGTATTTAATATCAGTTCATATGAAGGACTTTTTCCGACACGAAAGTATCATATTTGTCTAAAGTTGTTTAAAATAATCATAAGGCTCAGAAAGGAACATTTTGGTTTCCATTTTTTTTAATCAGTCATAGTTGAGTAATGGGACATAGTAATGCTCATTGAAATTAAAGCCTAGTTTAGAAAATGAATTAGAGTACCGGTAATGTCCCTTTGATCAAATATGGCGTTCAACAAGACTCAGTCAAGACTAACAATGTCCACTCATGAAGCTCTGCGCCTCAAAGTCTGATTTGTCAAGGACACATGTTAAAGAAGAAAATTTATTTTGAAATTCACTGTTAAATCGATCTTGTTATTTTGTGCATACATGTTGCTTAGATTGCACATATTTTCTATCTACAACAGCAATGAAGGTATATTCCGCATACAGGCCTACCTGTTGACTGGAGAACTCTCATGGTTCCCCAGTGCTGAGTAGATGGTTTTCTTCGGGAAGTACTTCTTGAAGAGCTTGGTGAGTCTGTCAATGGCAGACAACTGATCATCTCTAGATTGGTTCCAGATGTCATGAGCTGGGAGGTCGCCTGTCCACATGACATAGTCGTACTAGAACACAGACAACCATGTCATTTACAATCACATTAGACAGATGTTAAATTGATATTTAATCAATAAACTCAAGGCCCATGAAGATCTGGGTTAGAACAGGTCTTCAGCAACTCCTGTTTGCTTGAAAAGGCGATTATGCTTGTTGTAAGAGGCAACTTTACGGCATGAGTAAAGACCCATGCCAACGGATGACGCATTAACAGCTAGGTGACACATTGTAGCCATCCTTTCTTCACTAAACCTTTCGTTGCACAACCATGGAGAAATAACAAAAATAACTGTACCTCTGTAGACTTGTTCTGCAGATGCTCAAACAGGTTCTCTAGGGTCGACAAGGGTGTGTCACAGTTCCTGTAGTCTCCCCACTGCCCCGCCCCCATCTCTCCTGGATCTAGACATATATAACAGGGAGAGAGATATTACACTACAGTCTCCCCACGGCCCTGTCCCCATCTCTTCTGGATCTAGACAAATATAACATGCAGTCAGATATTACACTACAGTCTCCCCACTGCCCCGCTCCCGTCTCTCCTGGATCTAGACACATATAACATGCAGTCAGATATTACACTACAGTCTCCCCACGGCCACGCCCCCATCTCTCCTGGATCTAGACACATATAACAGGCAGTCAGGCATTACTGTATTGTCTCCCCACTGCCCCGCCTCCATCTCTCCTGGATCTAGACACATATAACAGGCAGTCAGATATTACACTAGTCTCCCCACTGCCCCGCTCCCGTCTCTCATGGATCTAGACACATATAACAGGCAGTCAGGCATTATTGTATTGTCTCCCCACGGCCCCGCCCCCATCTCTCCTGGATCTAGACAAATATAACAGGCAGTCAGGCATTACTGTATTGTCTTCCCACGGCCCCGCCCCCATCTCTCCTGGATCTAGACAAATATAACAGGCAGTCAGGCAATACTGTATTGTCTCCCCATGGCCTCGCCCCCATGTCTCCTGGATCTAGACACATATAACAGGCAGTCAGGCATTACTGTATTGTCTCCCCACTGCCCCGCCCCCATCTCTCCTGGATCTAGACACATATAACAGGCAGTCAGATATTACACTACAGTCTCCCCACAGCCCTGCTCCCATCTCTCCTGGATCTAGACACATATAACAGGCAGTCAGGCATTATTGTATTGTCTCCCCACTTCCTTGCCCCATGTCTCCTGGATCTAGACACATATAACAGGCAGTCAGATATTACACTACAGTCTCCCCACAGCCCTGCTCCCATCTCTCCTGGATCTAGACACATATAACAGGCAGTCAGGCATTACTGTATTGTCTCCCCACTGCCCCGCCCCCATCTCTCCTGGATCTAGACACATATAACAGGCAGTCAGGCATTACTGTATTGTCTCCCCACTTCCTTGCCCCATGTCTCCTGGATCTAGACAAATATAACAGGCAGTCAGATATTACACTACAGTCTCCCCACAGCCCTGCTCCCGTCTCTCCTGGATCTAGACACATATAACAGGCAGTCAGGCATTATTGTATTGTCTCCCCACTTCCTTGCCCCATGTCTCCTGGATCTAGACACATATAACAGGCAGTCAGATATTACACTACAGTCTCCCCACAGCCCTGCTCCCATCTCTCCTGGATCTAGACACATATAACAGGCAGTCAGGCATTACACTACAGTCTCCCCACGGCCACGCCCCCATCTCTCCTGGATCTAGACACATATAACAGGCAGTCAGGCATTACTGTATTGTCTCCCCACTTCCTTGCCCCCATGTCTCCTGGATCTAGACACATATAACAGGCAGTCAGATATTACACTACAGTCTCCCCACAGCCCTGCTCCCATCTCTCCTGGATCTAGACACATATAACAGGCAGTCAGGCATTACTGTATTGTCTCCCCACTGCCCCGCCCCCATCTCTCCTGGATCTAGACACATATAACAGGCAGTCAGGCATTACTGTATTGTCTCCCCACTTCCTTGCCACATCTCTCCTGGATCTAGACAAATATAACAGGCAGTCAGGCATTATTGTATTGTCTCCCCACTTCCTTGCCCCATGTCTCCTGGATCTAGACACATATAACAGGCAGTCAGATATTACACTACAGTCTCCCCACAGCCCTGCTCCCATCTCTCCTGGATCTAGACACATATAACAGGCAGTCAGGCATTACACTACAGTCTCCCCACGGCCACGCTCCCGTCTCTCCTGGATCTAGACACATATAACAGGCAGTCAGGCATTACTGTATTGTCTCCCCATGGCCTCGCCCCCATGTCTCCTGGATCTAGACACATATAACAGGCAGTCAGGCATTACTGTATTGTCTCCCCACTGCCCCGCCCCCATCTCTCCTGGATCTAGACACATATAACAGGCAGTCAGGCATTACTGTATTGTCTCCCCACTGCCCCGCCCCCATCTCTCCTGGATCTAGACACATATAACAGGCAGTCAGGCATTATTGTATTGTCTCCCCACTGCCCCGCCCCCATCTCTCCTGGATCTAGACACATATAACAGGCAGTCAGGCATTATTGTATTGTCTCCCCACTGCCCCGCCCCCATCTCTCCTGGATCTAGACACATATAACAGGCAGTCAGGCATTATTGTATTGTCTCCCCACTTCCTTGCCCCATGTCTCCTGGATCTAGACACATATAACAGGCAGTCAGATATTACACTACAGTCTCCCCACAGCCCTGCTCCCATCTCTCCTGGATCTAGACACATATAACAGTAAAGTCTAATAGCTTAAGAAATATAGATCTGGGTATTGAACAATTATTGTCATAAATGGGTCTTGTATAAATGGGTCAACTGATCACAGTATCTCATTGTCAACCCGTTGAGGATACAGGGTAGAATAGGTCTTCAGAAACCCATGTTTGTCGTAAGAGGTGACTAACGGGATCGAGTGGTCAGGCTCGCAGACTTACTTGATGCATATCATTGTATCCCAATTGTATGGATCGATGCTCATGATGTCAATCACTGGATTGTCTGGTCCAGGCTCAATTATTTACAGACTGCTGTCACATAGCTGGAATATTGCTGAGTGCGGCATTACACAACAGACAAACAAAACAAATATCTCACTGTCCTATGAACTGTTCTAGTGTATATAGATATAGATCGATATTTCTTCATGTAAGTAGACTACATTCACATTGAATGTGACAGTTAAGGCTTGTGAATAATAACAAACGGCGAAAAAATAATGGATATATATTTTTACACGGTAAACAACTTGTATCATTGCAATGTGCGAGACAAGGCGAACTTCGTGAGATTGGCCGAGCGCGCTCCCCCGCCTCGGCCTCGGTTAAACGGCTCATCGTCTATAATGCCCACCAATTATTTGGACCCCATAGGTAGCGTTGTAGCGAGGGACCACTGTAGTGTAAAACCAGGAAACTATTATTTGAAATGACCTTCTTCCTTGTTCATGTTGTTACAGAAAACCATACAGCCCCAACTTCGGAATATAGTGATTTATCATACCTCCATGTCAGAATGATGAGATCTGATTGGTCCACGTGATCTTGACAAAATACTGTGTAACCCGCCTTGGAGTGTAATATATTTATCAGCGGGGAATAAATCTCTTAAACCCCACCACGAGCAATAGAGGCTGCATTTGCATTTCTGAGAGACAGAACAAATCTCTTCTACCCCGCTTCAAAGCAAAAAGTTGCACGCTTTTTCTGAGTCAGTGGAAGTCACGTGACATAGCACAAGTTAACCTCAGCTCAATCAATTTTGAATTTGTGTTAATTCATCTACAATGTCACATTGTTAGTAAAATAAATTCGTTGTAGCAGGATCACTTGGGGTACATAGGGTTTTATGCATCCCTCAGTTAGTTTAATTCGCAAAAAAAAACATGTACCCCTCGTGATCCTGGTACAACTTATAATGTGTTTGATAGAAATACAAAAATGTTATGGATATTTTAAAACTAATTCAATCGTTTTACTATATGTCACTAACCCAGTTTTCCATCGTCGGCACGGCAACAGAGTGGCTCCTTACACTCTGCCCTGGCTCCAGGCTGGTAGAGGGAGTCGAAGTGGATGTCGGAGATATGCAGTACTCGCAGTTTGGGGGATCCCGGCTGTCAACATTTTATATTTACACAATATTTTTAATAATGTAAGTACTTTTCAATGATAAAACTACATAAGTCAACATGATTTGTTTGTTTGTTTGTTGTTTAACGCAGCACACAGCAATATTCCAGCTACATGACGGCAGTCTGTAAATAATCAAGTATGGACCAGACAATCCAGTGATTGAGGTCATGGGCATCAATCCACGCATTTGGGATACGATGACATGCATCAACCGTCAGCGAACGTTGTTAAAGACTTTTTCAGTTTGTCTTGCCTATGTCTACACATATCAAATTTGTATTTCCGACAGCAACTTTTATATTTATTCCTACTTTCCTACTTACTATCAATAGTTTTATTCAAACAATCAAAAATGATTTGATTGAAGCTGGGACCTTAAAACCCAATAAATTGCAATAATGTAAGTACTCTTCAATGATAAAACTACATAAGTCAACATGATTTGTTTGTTTGTTTGTTGTTTAACGCCGCACTCAGCAATATTCCAGCTATATGACAGCGGCCTGCAAATAATCGAGTCTGGACCAGACAATCCAGTTATTGACTTCATGGGCATCGATCCACGCAATTGGGATACGATGACATGCATCAACCAAGTCAGCGAGCCTGACCACCTCTTATGACAAGCATAGTCGCCTTTCTTGGCAAGCATGGATTGCTGAAGACTTATTCTACCCCGGATCTTCACGGATCAAGTCAACATGAAAGTCTAGTGGATTTTAGGGAAAACGTACATGGTGTATGTACGTCTTGAGGCAGTATTTATTTCATTTCATTATAATGGATGAAATCTGAAGTCTCTTTCAAAAAAAAAATTCTTACTTTTTTGCTTGACCTATTATCATGATTATTTGTTTTGACTGTTTGCTCTTTAACACCACAGTCGTTATATTCCAGCTGCATACATGGGAGTAAATAATCAAATCTGAACCCGATAATCCAGTGATTGACATCATGAGCACTGATCCATGCAATGTGGGATGTAATGACATGTAATCAAACAAGTCACCAAGTTTGATCAGTGACCACCTAATAAATTTAGTCACATTTAATTTTACAAAAGGAAAGAGCCATCGATATCCCCCAAAAAGGCAAATATGTAAAATATATCAACTACCAGTAGTTATATTAATTCCATAGCTACCGCACGTTCAGGCTTAGTCAAAAATATGGAAATAACTTTAACTCACAAAATATGTTTTTAAAAAATCCCAAACAATCAAAAAGTACCAGTTCACCACTTGACTGATCAATGTGCAATATTTGGTGAAGAAACACTATATGGTTTTCAAGTTCTGCTCCCAAAACAAACATTTTGCACTGATAGATGGCGTCCATTTTAATATGCCGCGGCAAAACGTGTTGAGGGGGATAAAAAGCATACATTGCTGGGGATCTATTCCAATGCAGACTACATAATGTTTGAGCCATGAGCCAGACACCAAGCTCATAATCAAATAGATTCAATTATAAATAAAAATAAACCTAGCTATTTAAACTGTCACTTGCCTACAACTTCATGAAAGACAAAGTCCTTTAAAAATAGCACATTTTCCGCTTCATCTTCAAATATTTTCCTTATCCATAAACTGAATTGCCAACAAGGAAAATCCAATAAAATCTCCTTCCTGCAAGAGTTCCATTATGCAAGCACATTCATAGTCATATTAGCACACATATTGTATTTGTCTACCCAGAAGTGGAATCTTAAATACATCCTGTCAGTGTTTCCTGATTGCACTATGTCACTTCCTTTATTCCATCTTTGTGATGGGTACTCATGGTAAAGTGCTGGCCTTCGTACAGACTGACACTGACCAACATATAATGCTTACATTCTTTCATCTATAATTTGTTGTAAACCTGATAAAACAAATGGACCCATATATCAGACTTCCCCTGCACAGTTTTGACAACTTCACATGTCATATTGTTGGGTGGGAGCAATAGACACATTATAAACAGGAGTGTGTGAGTGAGTGAGTATGGTTTTACGCCGCTTTTAGCAATATTCCATCAATATCATGGCGGGGGACACCACAAATGGGCTTCACAAATTGTACCCATGACGGGAATCGAACCCAGGTCATCTGCATGACGAGCGAACACTATAACCACTAGGCTACCCCACCGCCCCTTCAATCACAGGAAAGTTGCTACTTTCTAAATACTTTCTAAATATCCTAATTTCATTTCGACTTGTCACTGGTATAAACTTTGCCAACAAGATGACAATAGGCATAATTTTGAAAATCACAAGATACCATCATGTTCCTTATTTTTCCAAACGTATTGTGATACGTATTGATTAGCATTTCAAATCGTGGTATACTGGTACACTGGTAATCCTGCGAACCTCTAATCATTTTGTACGATTCATGCAGAACATTCTGAAAAGGCAGAGAAAAGAGAAAAAATGACTGTCAAACTGGTAGCCATGACAATTTCTGTGAGCAAATTTTAGAGACATCAGGGTTTAGATAATTTTAGCATCACAAGTACATTCTCCTTATTTCAATATAGGAGTACTGGCAAAACTAACGTTTGTTTGTTTGCTTGTTGTTTCACACTGCACTCAGTAATATTCCAGCTATATGATGGCGGTTTTAAAATAATCGAGTCTGGACCAGACAATCCAGTGATTGACATCATGAGCATCGATCCACGCAATTGGGAATGATGACATGCATAAACCAAGTCAGCGAGTCTGACCACCAGATCCCGTTAGTTGCCTCTTACGACAAGCATAGTCGCCTGTCACGGCAAGCATGGGTTGTTGAAGACCTATTCTAACCCGGATCTTCATGGCAAAACTAAAGAGCACCCTTAGAGTACTGCATGGATTTTAGTGGACTAATTTTGGATATGCACCACAGCATTGCTACTCTTGTGTAAACAGGTCAATAAACAATAAATAAAGTTTACTCAGTTGAACTTTGTAGTTTAGAACCACCTGTGTGACTAACAAGAGCCACTAGTAAGCAGTTCGTTCAATTTTTGTGCAACAATTTCATGACTTGACTGTTTAGGAGTCGCCAGCACACAGTCTTGTTTGGGAAAGAAACTTGTGATTGATTTCTGAATCGCTATGTTTATATGCAAAATACACATTTTTGACCAATTCGATTTAGCTGCAGTATGCTGTTTCCTTAGCAATTGGGTTTTCTCACACAAACTCACCTTGCATCATCATCGATACAAAGCTTAAATTTAATTGTGTGCTTTCTTTAGGAGTATGATACATGACAAGATGGTGAGGGGAAATGGGGTTTAACACTTAATAACAGTGCGTTTAAGACAATTGCACTTACATAGTGACAAAATACATGAAAAGAAACCAGAGAAACACAAAATACTTGCATACTTACAGACGGTGGTTTGGGAGGTACTACTGGTGGTTTTGGGGTACTTGGTAGTGTCACATTCCAGTTCTCCAGGGGATTGTAAGGGGTTCCACATGTTGAACCAAAGAGTGTTCCACAAATTTCGTCAGGTTTTAACACCAACTTATCTATGACTGTCAAGACTTCATTCTGAAATCAAGTCATTTGAGAGCATGTTAATGCTATTTTATGCACCAACAGTGATAGAAATTGGCACAAGTCCTATAGTCCTTGCAAAACTGACCAATAGTTAAAGTATCATATGGACTAGAGGATATATGCCATTCTTAAGGGTTTTGCTGTATGTTATCATTATCAGGACCAGTGGAATAAAAATGTTAGTTCAGAGCTCCAGACAACGTTTTTGAGTTTTTACGCTAGGGTTTCTATTTCAATTGGGTAATTACATTTGTCATTGGGTAACCAATATTTTTTCACTGATCTATTCATCACTCTATTGGATTTTTCCCCAAATTAGTGAGCATTTTAAGATTAAAAAGCAATGAAAAAATGTTTTAGATGTATAGGATTGACTCGAAAAGTAAATTCGCTTGTTATTGTGTTTCAGAAATTCACTCCTTTAAACTGAAAAAGCTTCACTGGATATTTACATAAGCTTTTTTAACACATTTGAGTTTTTCATTCAATGCATGTGTTTCTGTATGCAAGTTAATTGAAAGTAGTTTCTAACGCTTATCAACAATAGTACTCAGGCAAACAATTACAAAATAGATACCATCATCATCATCATCATCATCCCCCCGAGGTACTCTCATCAAAAGGGTCAAGGATATTTATCAAGACAGAATGAAGATATAATACACTGAATAATCAAGGATGAGACTATCCGACTCACCTGAAACTCCTGTACAATTGCAATACACACTCTGTCATCCTGCAGACCAAGGTCGATGCATACTTTTGTCAATAAATCTGCAATTTGTGCCTTAGTGTGTCCCTGGTTAAAATAGACTTGCACCAAGCTGACTGACAACTTGCATATTTCACATTCAGTCGAATGTAGCAGTGAGCTATGCTCAGTACCTATAGGCAACTTTTGTGTGAAAGTTTCGCTAAACTTCGGAAGAAATTCTCTAAAGAGTCTTTTTGGTGGTATATGTGGATCATGTCTTTGGTACCATAGCGGACTGGCTTGACAGCTGGACAGCAGAAACACAGAACTATATAGCAACAGAATGTATTTTCCTAAAACTATCATTTTAGAAGATCAAAATCTGTTCCTTGTTGTGTAGATGTGGAGCTGATCTGAAAAATATAAAGAATACAATGTTACAAGGCTTCATATCTACTAATTACTGCAGCAAGCAGTGTTCGAAATAACTGCCTGTGGCTGGTAACTTTTCTGACGGGCTGCAAGAAATTTGTCTCCACCTGCCCCACTGTCTGGCAGATAATTTTAAGACTACTTACAATGATGATTAATTATAACTCCTTGCTAGTGATTGTTTGCATTATTTCAACTGAATCAAGACATGATTTGTCTCTTGTGTTTTGTGATTTTCTAATGGATGTCTTAAATCAGGCATGGAAACTTTGAAGATGGGCAGGCAACACTTACACGTCACCTGCCCGACTGTCTTGCTGGGTTATAAGATTATTATAAGGCAGGATTGGTTGGTTGGTTTGTTGTTTAACGCCGCATTAAGCAATATTCCAGCTGTATGACGGGGTCTGTAAATAATCGTGTCTGGACCAGACAATCCAGTGATTGATATCATGAGCATCAATCCACGCAATTGGGATCGATGACATGCATCAACCAAGTCAGCGAGCCTGACAACCCGATCCCGTTAGTCGCCTTTTACGACAAGCATAGTCACCTTTTACAGCAAGCATGGGTTGCTGAAGACCTATTCTACTCCGGAATCTTCATGGAGCAACAAGGCAGTAATTCTGGGAAATGAATCAGACAACATTCCACAAAGTGATCATCAATATCAGCATCATCAACATAAAAATTTATCACAATTTTGGTGACACCCTTCTTTTACTGTGGCGTTTTTTCATGACCCCCTCAATCTCACCCACCCTTTCTACCTATGATAAATGGCCAGTCCCTAATGAGCTATTAGTTGTACACAAAGACACACTTGTAAAAATATTACATTGCACATGCACCTTGCTCTTTGAAGAATTATGTAAGCAACAACTTGATCAAATTTATCAGTGAATAAATGCTAATCATGTGCTAATTATTACATGCCCTTGTCGATGGGCCTATTACCATACATTATGCAGAGATCAAGAAAACAGTTATAGTAACCGAACAGCTACCGAATCACACGTATGCTTATTGTACAGTGAATGAGTGATTTAGTGAGTTGGGTTTAACACCACTTTTAACAGTATTCCAGTTATATCGAGGCGTGTCAGCTTAATGTGGGTGGAAAGCCCGAAGTGATGCAGGTCTCAGACGTTTACCACTTCGGTGAAATCCATGAGCATGGGTATGGTGCTGTTTTACGTCGCTTTTAGCAATATTTCAGCAATTCCAGGACACCAGAATTAGGCTTCACACATTAAACCCATGTGGGAAATCGAGCCTGGGTCTTCGGTCTGACTAGCTTATCCACTAAGCTAGCCTATCGCCCAATAGCATTAGAACAAACCTGAAAAAACCTGTCATGCGCATTGAACAGAAACTGTTTGATGGACCATGATTGACAGCCAGACCACATGGAGCAAGTGGTGGTACACGGTCCTGTGTACAGCTGAGTATCGCCTGGTATCTTGCGCTATGTTTCGTACCACGATACAGACTGACGATACTACTGGTATCACGATACACCACATCAAATAGTAAGAAATGATGAAATCACTGAACTACAGCTCTAAAACCTCTTTCTTCATACTTTATTTATTGTAATCTGAGGGGCGGTCGGGTAGCTTATTGGTTAAAGCGTTTGCTCGTCACGCCAAAGACCAGGGTTCGATTCCCGACATGAGTACAATGTGTGAAGCCCAAAATTACGTAGAGTAATTGATCATCATACTAATTTTCGTATGACATGAAAAAAATGTCATAAGAAAAATAAAAAACGGACAAATTCAGAGAAAAATGTGCAAAGATTGAGCAAAATGTTCTGTTTTTGACATCGATTTTCTCCTATGTACATATTTTTCAGAAACTGGTGTTCCCCGCCGTGATATTGATGGAATATTGCTAAAAGCGGTGTAAAACCATACTCACTCGCTATTGTTACCAAAAAAACAAAAGAACAAACAGTTTTAAATGAAGGGATGGTTATTAAATGTAACAGTTTGTCAGTGTGTCCTGAGTTACCACATCCTCATGTTCTGCCATTCTTACAGGTGGCGCTATGCCATTGAGGGAGGTAACTCTATTAGTTCCTGTTCTATTTATAACGTATCATGATCTCACAAACTGATGATTCAAGTATCGTTTGAACCTAAGTATCGATGATATCGTAGGTATCAGT
This sequence comes from Haliotis cracherodii, assembly GCF_022045235.1. Taxonomy (NCBI): domain Eukaryota; kingdom Metazoa; phylum Mollusca; class Gastropoda; order Lepetellida; family Haliotidae; genus Haliotis; species Haliotis cracherodii. Next base: position 30,550,818 of record NW_027266264.1, read on the forward strand.
GAATCGTTTCAGCCCTAGTACAATGCACAGGTCACAACTCGCGGCAAAGATAGCAACGTTGGTTGCAGATGGTGGATGGGTGACCGTGTTCGGCAGCTTTGTGCCCAAGTGTTTTTTGGTCTTTGGTCCTGCCCCTCATCCAAGAAACTTTGTTAGAAGTTATAGAACTATGCCTCTGTTCAATGATTGGGTACCCCACAGGGGAGAGATGGTACTGTGACTCTTAAGCTTCAACCTTAAAAGCTGCTTGGGTTGTGTACTCCCCAGGGAGCTGAGAATGAAAATCAAGTACACACCTATCCATTGACCTGGATAATAATGTTTTCAACACCATAAGCATGATAAGCATTCACTTGGTAAATGGCATCTGGCACAAAATAAATGGACATATAAATGATATTAATAATTTTATCATTATCAATAATAAACAAGGGGAATTTTGTGCAAAAACATTCGATACTAAGCACTGTGACACATTCCTCAATTACAATGGTATATATCAATACAAGAGGGAAGTGTGTCATGAAACCTGGCAATAAACAAAATAATGAGTGCATAACAAAGAGAATTTATGTACATAACTTGTGTCTCATCATGTTACATGTCAGTAACCTTGGCAACTGGTGAAGTTATATGCACACTATTTGTGGAAACATTATCTTCATCGTGTACCATATATAACCTATTGGATATCAGGACTTTATGCCATGTAATGTCTTTGTTTGGTGTTTAAAGCCACAGTCAGCTATGTCCAGTATTTTTGGTACAGGTAAGGGACCGGTCATTTATCACAGGGTGGTTCAGACTGTCATATATTTAGGTGACCCTCCTCTGTTCTTTTATATATGGCCCTTATAATAAACAGTAGAGAACGTAACGTGTACGCAAGAGGTCACTCATATGCATGACGGTCTGTCAGTGGACCATGGATTTCTGCATGTTGCACACAAATGTCTCTACAAGTGTTATTTGTGAAAATAATAAAACAAAATTACGTAGAGTAATTGATCATCATACTAGTTTTCGTATGACATGAAAAAAATGTCATAAGAAAAATAATAAGTGGTCAAATTCAGAGAAAAATGTGGAAAAATTGAGCAAAATGTTCTGTTTTTGACATCGATTTTCTCCTATGTACATATTTTTCAGAAACTAACATGTACTATTTTCTAAAATCTTATTCATAGTAGAGTTACAAAATATATGAATTACATTTTGAAAGTCAGTGTCAAGTTTCTTTGATAAATGGACGGTCCTTTACCATTATTGGACCTTTGAAGATCAGGGTAAGAATTCTTCAACAACCCATTCTCGTCGTAAGGGATCGGGTGGCCAGCTTCTTGACTTGGATGATGCATGAAATCGTATCAAAATTGTGTAGAAATTAAATCAAAGATGGTGATATCAATAACTGGATTGTCTGGTATAGACTTGATTGATTACAGACCGCCGTCATATAGCTGTTATATTGCTGAGTGCGACGATAAACAACAAATAGATAGTTCTACCGTACAAGCCCAAAGGATCCATAACAAAGAAAAGGTTGACTGCCTTGTGCCAGGAGGGGAGTGACTACCATGTCCATCTGGGGATCATAAATTCAGTGAAAAGTTTCTTGATGGAAACTGCAAGTAAAACTAACCAATTAGACTAACGCTTAGTCTCTGAAACAATATAATATTGATAGAAACAAATAACTCCATTGAAATTGAAATAGAGCCCCAGTGAGATGGGAGATTCTTGACTTGCTTCATTTCGGCCTTTTGCATTTAAGAAGGGCTGGGCGAAAGGGAAAATAGTATGGTTCAGGGACTCTGAGACAGAAGCATAATACAGTCAAGTCTCGTTTATCCGACACTCGTTAATCCGACAATTGGCTTTATCCGACACAAATGATGTGAAGCGATTAAATCAGTGCTGTTTAGACCCGTTAATCAGACAGTCTCGCACTCTGAAACACCTAATTTGCAACGATTTGCTGAAATTACTCATTAATCAGTCTCGTTAATCCGATACGGTGATCAGCGTACACCATGGTCATCTGCCCGCGGGTACATAGCCCTGAGTTTTGATGCGACACCAGTCGGTGAGTAGCTGCATATTTAAATGGCAGCAGAGATAAACTTTGTGTTTTGTGTTAAACTTTAGAGGTTGCATGATTAGAAAACATATTCCGCGAACAATGTAACACAACAATATGAATATTTCCTTTTTCCTTTTTTTATTACAAGATGTTTGAATCTTTATCTATCGTGTGGTTGTCCAATTTTCGATCACGAACATTGATAATACCTAATTTCGTTTATCTGACATACTCGTTAATCCGACATACTCGTTAATCCGACATAATCATATGCAACCAACAATGTCGGATTTACGGGACTTGACTGTACACATTATGCTAAGACTGGGTAGTGAGGCATACCCTTCCATTGGAGCTGGAAATAGGAACTTGACTAGAGTCCTAAAGCCACTTAGAAATGGGACAACAGTTTCCTTGTTACACATACACATCACCTGGATCACAAATTAAATGTTTAGTTTCTTGATGGAAACAGCAATTAAATCCAAACAATCATTAACAGCAGAATTGAACATGTGCATATATACTAGGGCTGGGACTAGTTCAGATTTACTACCCTGGCACCTGCTGTAAGTCTCAAGAGTTGGATACCAAATGTCTGATCGGGAATTATTTTACCAGAGCCCTGGCAAAAACTATTCAGCTACATGTATATGAACGCATGATAAAATAAAATGATGATGCACAGATGAAGTTGATCGAAGCTTATCATCTTTACTCAAACATGTAAAAGTCAGATGGAATGGGTGAACAGAAAGAAATGTTAATACTAGTAACTTATATTGTAACCATGGAGTTTCATTTTAGTAATGTTATTATGATGAAAAAGATAGGCTATGTGACTAACCAGTCGTGTGGGTACCCAGGTCTGGCCAGCCCAGGAGCTATCTATCCAGAGTACCAAAGTTACCCATCCCAGCCCATGCAAGTATGTAAAATAAAGAAATTGTTATCAATAATAATACATAAAAATGTAAAATGAAGTGTATTTAAATTCATGAAAACTAAATTCATGAAAATATATATGCAGTCATGTTTGTTTGTTGTTTAACGCCACACTCAACAATAAATCCAGGGATTGATATCATGAACATCGATATAGGCAATTGCATCAAACAGGTCAGAGAGCCTCACCTCTTACGACAAGAATAGCTGCCGTTTACGCAAAGCATAGGTTGCTAACTTGAAGACCTTTTCTAATCCAGAACTTGACAGGTCCAATGAAGCCATGACGTATTTAGACGACATATAAACTGTGATTAGTGAGTCATACTGTGGTGTCATTTGTGGGCATTTTGAAGAGACAACTCTGAAATCACATTTACAAATTATATAACGAAAACGGAAACATCCGATGAATTACTGCGACTTACGGTGAATGGGCGCGGGTCTGATAATAAATAACAGTTATCAAACTGCTGTTACTACATTCGTCGGTTCAAATATCAATTCTTGACACAACAGTGACAGTCACAGGATATAGTGCGTCTATCTTTAAACCTGACCTCACACAACACAAACCTGACCCTACTACTAGGCGAGTAGCTGTTTGTTGCAAAACAAGCATAATGACTTTCGCTACATGATTATTGTCATATAAAAACAACCTAATAAACTTAATCCAAACGACATTGCAGTTTCTTTCCACTCACAGACAGCTTTTCCTCAAAGTAAACGCTCCCTGCTAACACTTCGTGCCTGCCGCCATATTGTTTTGGTCACATGACTGTCACGAGGATATCAAATGTCAGTTGATTTGAACACTGAGCGTGCTCAGCGCAGTTGCACGAGTTCAAATCTCAGCTGTCTTGGGGACAATCATTTAATGATCTATTTTGTCTTTGTCAGTTATTTCCTCTTACTTCGTAATAATAAACCATTCCAGTGTCTTGTTGTCTATTTCATATGGGAGGATTTATTTATCCGCCAGCACACAGTCAGCAATCTAACCCACTCAGCCGCCGAGGCTTCCACAAAAATGAACGTTCGACAACTGTAGATTACATGTAGATGACGTACTTCGTGTACCCCTCTGAGAGGTGTAAATTGGCACGTGTTCACACGGCTCCCATGGCCGAAAGCTATGAATACAAACTGCCATTTAGAAAGTGGTCAAATGGAACAAATTTTATGTTTGGGATAACACTTCCTTTCTAAGTGGCATTATGTATTCAATCAACGGATTGTCTGGTCCAGACTCGAATTTTCATAAACCACCTCCATATATATGCGAATATTGCTATGCGCATTAAACAACAAACAAATAAAAGTAAACTAATAATCAACCAAGATGACGCCTTGCATTAGAGAGACAAGGAATATATAAAGAATGACCACACGCTTCTCGTTCTGTAAACTACCGGTAGTTATGTTATCTAGCCAATCGGTAATCGAGGAACCGCTATATCTAAATCAATAAAACATAATTACGTTTCAGAGTCACAGTCGATCTGTTACGACGCATGTCCTGCTTGCACTTGAATTCTGATACCAAACATGCCGTACTCGGTTGCAATAAAGGGCTCAACATTTGCTCGACCATTTCGTTCAAATCTCCCGCACCCATGCTTGCCGTAAAAGACGACTATGCTTTTCCTAAGGGCCGACTAACGGGATCTGGTGGCCAGACTCGTTGACTTGGTTGATGCATGTCATATCGTACCCCTATTATATAGATCGATGCTCAAGGTGTCAGTCACTAGATTGTCTGGTCCAGACTCAATTATTTACAGACCGCCGTCATAAAGCTGGAATATTGCTGAGTGCGGCGTTAAACAACAAACAAACAAAATCAAATCTCCTGTCTACTTAAGGGACTTTTTGCCTCCGTGACTTCTCAATTCGTATGTCCAATCTGACAAATAAATGATCGACCAACGTTTGAAAACATTTCGCATTAATCTCTTTTTGAGTGAGCGATTGCAGGTCTACCAAAGAAAACCACCAGAGCTGAGATATGTACAGTTGTTTTAAACTTAACTTGCTGTGCTTGGTGACATTGGAAGTGTGGCTATTTCAATTTTAAGTGTGTACATATTCCATAGTATGGTAGTTCTCTATTGGTGTTCTTTGGTAGGCCTGTATTGTTTCGGGTTCAATGCCCCGCTTTGAACATCATTTGTGTTCTTTAACGGGGCGATAGCTAAAGTTGGAAGGTTCAATTACGGGATCAACGTCAGGGTCTTGGGGTCGAACCATCAACCATTGGGCGTTAAAACCAACTCCACGATACGGAAACATATACACTTATCATCACAGAACATGCCAGGAACGTATGCTCGCTGGTTCGAATACTAGATTCGTCCTCACAATGTATTCAACACCATACCTTATATGGTTTCACCATTAATTCTCGGATGCGTTACTCATTGCTGGTTGGTTTGGTTGGTGTGTTGTTTAACACCGCACTCAGCAATATTCAAGCTATATGACGGCGGCCTGTAAATAACCGTTAGTCGCCCCTTAGGAAAAGCCTAGTCGTCTTTAACGGCAAGCATGGGTTGCTGAAAACCTATTCTACCCCGGATCTTCACGGGTCCCAGTCGTCTGAGGCGCCGCGATTCGCTGTGCAGAGTTGCGTCCCTTGGACACGCCAGAAACCTCAGTCTGATTGTGGGTTTGAATCCCGGTTCGCCCCGATTATGTTTCTAGGTTTGTCAGCACAATCCCCGTGCTCGTGGGTTTCACCGAAGTGGTGGACGTCTGAGACCTGCATCACTTCGGGCTTTCCTCCCACATTACGCTCACGGTCACGGCGTGATGTAACCTGAATACTGGTAGAGGCGGCGTTAAACCCAACTCACTCACTCACTCATTGAGTTAAATGAATCAATTGGAAGGACCTTTATAGACAACTTCGTCATGTCCCGATATCGTTTCAGTTCCACGGTTAAGCCAATAAATCCATTTCTCTCATTTACCGTTAACAACTATGACTAAGAATCGGCCACCATGTCACATGTATCAATGGTTCACCGTTAGAAATACAACAAAGTAGCGTGTAAATCAAACGGTACTTTTCATCAACATTATGTAACCATTTTTCTCATTGTTTGCCCAGGAGCGCGTGTGGCCCAGTCGTCTAAGGCGCCGCGATTCGCTGTGCAGAGTTGCGTCCCTTGGACCCGCCAGAAACCTATGATTGTGGGTTCGAATCCCGGTTCGCCCCAATTATGTTTGTAGGTTTGTCAGCACCATACCCGTGGGTTTCACCGAAGTGGTAAACGTCTAAGACCTGCATCTTAAACTTCTAAGACCTGCATCACTTCGGGCTTTTCCCCCACTTTAAGCTGACGCGCCTCGATATAACTGGAATACCGTTAAAAGCGGCGTTAAACCCAACTCACTCACTCATTGCCCAATACATTCAGTATGCGAGACTCGACATTTCGAGATCAGGATTTTATTGAATGCAAGAAGCTACGTATCCCGTGAGTCCGACAATGGCTTCAAACAGAAGAAAGGACACGAGTAACAGTAGACTGTACAGGTATATTGAGACGTGATGTCGACTCCGGAACTGGAATACTGCAACCGGTTGTCGTAACTTGTTTGCGTTTTCAAAAACCGTCAGGTTAAATCCAGATCTTTGAGACGGGGAGTTATAATCCAGATCCGGAATATGTGACCCTTCCCATGGGAACAGGTAGAACTGGTACCGGTGTATGCCTCTAGGTGGCGCTGGGGGATGATAATCTGGAAGCGGATCAGTGTATAAATTAGAGTATGTACACTAACATCGTCTGGCATTCAGCAAGAGTCCTATATTCTCCGAGAGTGTTTCCGTATCGTACAAGGCCTATATGAGGAAAATATGGTATCATGTAAATTTTAATTGGCAAGTATAACAATATTTTCTGTTCATGACATGCGACACTTACGATGCGGAAACACGGGTAGTAATCTCTTTATGACTTAAATAATCGACGTTGAAGCTAACCCGTGAAGATCCGGGCTAGAATAGGTCTTCATGCTTGCCGTAAAAGGCGACTATGCTTGTCGTAAGAGGCGATTAAGGGGATCGGATGGTTGGGCTCGCCGACTTGGTTGATGAATGTCATCGTATCCCATTTGCGTAGATCGATGCTCATGATATCAATCACTGCATGGATTGTCTGGTCCAGACTCGATTATTTATAGACCGCCGTCATACAGCTGGAATATTGCTGAGTACGGCGTTAAACAACAAACAAACAAACAAACCTTAATGTCACTCAGACTTTGTAAATCCAATGTAGTGTACATGATTCGAAGCCATGGTTGTGTACAGAAACTCACACACATTTAGAACCACCTTCCTTACATAATGGGAAACTTCAGACAAACGTTTCTTAATCTAAGGAGAGGGACGGTGGGCAAGCCTTGTGCTTAAAGCTTTCATGCCGAAGATCCGGGTTCGATTTCCCACATGGGTACAATGTGTGAAGCCCATTTATGGCGTTCCCCCACTGTTATTGTTGGAATATTGCTAAAAGCGGGGGGTAAAAATGCCCATGAACAAATTACATTGTAAGCATTATATATATATATATATTGTCGTATTATGAATTATAATCACAGGCGTATGTGTCATATATCTTTATAATTACAAGGAAACCTCAACTCATAGACTGAAGCGGTTTTGTACATATGTCGAGTAACCTAAAGTTTCAGAAAGGCACATTGCCTATACGTGACCATAGTGTCGATATGATATCTGCCGGGACGATACAGTTGCATCGTCTTAAACGATATATCGAGACAATGGCGTTCGAGTGAGCGAGTGAGTATGGTTTTACGCCGCTTCACACATTGTACCCATGTCGGGTATCGAACCCGGGTCTTCGGCGTTACGAACGAACGCTTCAACCACTAGGCTACCCGACCGCCCCCAATGGCGTTCGAGTTAACAAGTCTTCACTGTAAGTAAGGAAGCAAAACTGGACTTACATGAACACATGTTAGTAAATTAAAATAGTGTGTACAAGTCACACTTTTAGTTGGGTTTCATGTGGCAGCATCACTTCGGGCTTTCATCCCACATTAAGCTGACACGCCGCGATATAACTGGAATATTGTTAAAAGCGGCGTTAAACCCAACTCACTCACTCACTCATGTGGCAGACGAGTCATTTAGGTTTGGTACGAGGTTTCACTTGAATGAAATCACCCCCAGAAGAAAACATTAACCGTTTTTTCACGAACCAGGCAGTCGACTTACTGAGCATATTTCTCTCCGGAACCAATACACCTTTGATCTGCAAAATATGCAAACAATATTTTAAATTATTGATGTTTTACGTGATGAATTATGAAGATATCTACACGAATCGACGGATATTACAGTCGTCATATGTACACCCCATGCTGGCCATAAAAGGCTATTCAGATTGTCGTAAGAGATCGGGTGGTCAGGCTCGCTGACTTGGTTGATGCGTGTGTTATCGTATACCAATTGCGTGGATCGATGCTCATGATGTCAGTCACTGGATTGTCTGGTCCAGATTCTATTATTTACATAAAGCTGGAATATTGCCGAGTGCGGCGTTAAACAACACACAAACAAAAAATGTAAAAAGCGCGAGTTGAATTTCCAGTAAAGGAAGCGGACCTAAATGCCCTTAACATGTCTTTTCAGAGATCTGATTTTAATGATGAATGCCGCCATAAAAATATCCTATTTTCACGCGGAGCGGGAGAGATAAATACCCACTTCATGAGCCGACATCAGGTTTTTGGGTGTGAAAATTCAAATATTCGGTTGTTTTCTGAAGGCGTAAGACATATAAGATATAGTGTATAAACTAGGTGGTAATTAGTTAAAAAACTATCCACCTGAACGTAAGTTTTGTTAATGGAATAAACAATCGCTAAACTTCGCCCCGATACCTCTCTCGGCCAAATCTCCTTAAATATCAGATTTAAATGATATTGATGAAATACTTTTAAAAATAAATAAATAAAAAAAATAATGATAGTTTAAAAGCAAGATTTTGTGAGTGTGTGACAGTTGCGTAGAAACCATGTGAATAGCATGATTTGCACACCTAGTGGAAACCTAGGTTTGTACAGGGTAGTCAAGCTCCATTCCAGAAAAAACCACAGGTCTTTGTTTCGTTGCTGATATATTTCCAGATAAATTAATATCAGAAAAAGATAATTACTAGAGGATCGTGATTTTCTGACACAATGACCTGAGGAAAAAATTGGTCAACTTAATCCTAAGCAATGCGGTCTGGTTACAGTTTACAATTTGCACATCATTAGCACAAGTCTTAGGAAACTTACGCCAGTCACAATGGCAACGTAATGTAGAATGTGCTCCATGGTTACGTCGGGCGGTGCGCAGGGGAAAGGTGCGTCAGGGTCAATCATGATCAACAGGTAAGGCTGGTTCTACAAGGGAAAACCAACAAAGAAAAATGAATGATCGTCTTCTATATCTACAGCTGATTCTAACATTGTTTTAGGCACTGTTTTAACATTTTTACCAGCAACTTATAAACCTTGTTTTCTGTTTCAGATAGCAATAGGCCATAAACTTAATTGTTGTTTGGTTGTTTTTTCTTTAAAAAATGAATAGTTTTCAAAAGCATTTTTTTCTGAAAGCAGGGACAAATTATATATGAGATTTGGATACATGCATGTAATTAAGTATGATGCCAACAAGCTAGCAAGTGAGTGAGTGAATATGGTTTTACGCCGCTTTTAGCAATATTCCAGCAATATCACGGCGGGGGACACCAGAAATGGGCTTCAAACATTGTACCCATGTCGGGAATCGAACCCGGATCTTCGGCGTGACGAGCGAACGCTTTAACCACTAGGCTACCCGACCGCCCCACAAGCTAGCAAGAAATTCGTGAAGATCCGCGTAAGAATAGGCCTTCATGCTTGTCGAAAAAGGTGACTATGCTTGAGGCTCGCTTACTTGACTGATGCATGTCATCGTATCCTAATTGTGTTAATCGTGCTCGTGATGTCAATCACTGGAATTTTGGATATAGTATTCATAACTTGTGATTTATAATATTTTCAATAAAACTAAAACACAAAATGGACTGAGGGGTATAGTTTCTTCTGCTCAGTATATATTTTTCATTAAAATGACAATTCTTAGCTTCAATAAATTGAATTCTTGGTGAATTTCGACGTGCATTAGGATTGAGTCCAAGTTTTAAATACAGATTAAAATGAAAAATGGGCAAAGTGTAAAGCCTAGTATATATCTATCACGAACACGATAATACTTTAATACCTCTTTTGCATCCACATAGCACACTTCGGGGACGTCCATGGCGTCATCACGAGAAACAACGTCATTACATTGTAGTCTTCGACCCCCGAACGATACGACCAGTTTTGTAGGGGCGGGAAGATCACACAGCTCGTTATCTTGGAAGCACTGATCCCGGGGGTGAGGCGACACGCTGACATTCTGCAGGCACCCTCGGGGTAGGAATAGCGTCAGTATTAGAACACGGAGGAAGCGACACCGAATAGACAGTATCAAGACCCCAACATCCAGTCGCGCTAACATTTGGTAGTGACATGCTAATTGTAAGTGACAAATAAACGCAAACGCTTTGGTCCAAATTGGTGTCTTTCACGATCAGCCGATTCCTTCCCTGTTCAGTTACCTCCCTTTGATAATTCCGCACCGACTGTGTTATAGGTCTTCCTTTCTGTGCGAGTATGTGGTGACTTTACAGGAAGTATGTTCAATGGTCAGGCCCACTATAAAAAAACCTGTGTTGACGGAAGCTGACCCCCCGGCGCAAAAACCCTGCGGTGACCCCACGTGGTGAAACTGACCAAGGGGCTTTGATGAATAGACCAAACAGTCATGTTTGTTACAACTATGACTGTTAAAGACATGTTTGTGGTTTCCAAGGTGGTCCTTTGGTATCAGCATTAATCAGAGCATGAATAATAAATTTTGTCGATGCGTGTTATAGTACGGCAGCAAAAAGTAATACGTCGGGGTACACCGAATATTGGCTTCACACCAATGTGGGGAGTCGAACCCCCTACCTTTGCATGACCAGCGAGCGTTTTACCAATGGGTTTAGTGTTGGTGACGTTATTTAGATATATATGTTCTAAAGCGACGTCTAGACATATATTTTACACACGAAGGAATACATACAGTAAACTACGTTTATAACGAAAACGCTTATAACGAACTGACGGATATAACGAACTTACTTTTTTGTCCCGAGTATTTGCTGTAGTTATGCTGTATATATGCTTATAACGAACTACGGTTATAACGAACTAAAATTAGTGGTCCCTTTGAGTTCGTTATAACCGTAGTTTACTGTACACAGAAAACACAACTGAATCAATTTGTACATAGCTAGGTTCTCTATGAATGAGCAAATTAATGTATGTATTTTGTTGGGTTTTTTTTGTTGAACCCCGCAATCGGCAATATTCAATTGCACGTAATATGACGGCAACTGTAAATAATGGTGTCTGGACAAAACAAACCACTAAGTGATATTAGGATCCATGTCGAAGCCTGACTACCCGGCGGAGCTTTGGCCCCGTTTCACAAAGCGACCGTCGCGATACGACTGTCGTGAGTCTATGTTAAAGTTAGGTGTTAGCCGTAGCGCTACGATCGCTTTGTAAACGGGGCCTGTGATTCGGTCATCTCTTTCGACTGGCATGTGTGGCTGGGAATCTACTTTTGATAGGGATATGTTTTTTTCCATGCTACACAAAACTGATTCTCATATGTCAAGTGTATATTAAAATATATAGAGATTATTATACAAGCATATGTGTTACACTGATTTTACGAAACGAGTGTTAGAATTTTTGTATTTCCCGAGCGAGAGCGCGGTTAATACAAGCATTCCTTCACAAAACCAGTGTAACACACATGCGAGTATAATAATTTCTTTATTTGCCATTAATTCTTCATTATCTTTTAGCCCCCTTTAGCCCCGATCACGACTGCCATCTTAGAAAAAACACAATTGTCGAAAAACATCAACAATCTTCAGCTATGACGTCATTCCGACCTTACGTCACAATAAGATTCGAAGGACGCCAACAATGCCGTCCACAAGACGTAAACAATACACTGGTGCGCGTGAAGTGTTATTTGCAGGAGTGCACATGCGATTTTTATGATCTAGGTTATTTCTGACCTTATAAATGACATATCTGATTATCCCTATCAAAATGTGAGTAGTATAGGTAAACGCAATGGTAGATGGATTGGTAATGGTTCCAAAGATGTTGTTAGATGTGTTGACTATAAACTGAAAGACATAATTATATCTAAACACAGGTCCATGCTCAAAGCGCTACACCATTATTACGTCGGTCAATGTATCAACGTCCACTCAATAAACATTCTCAGCTCCCTGGGCAGTATACAACCCAAGCTGCCTCTGATGCGTCTAAAGGTTAACAACCACATTGTCATCTCATCCTACCGGGTACCCATTCACTAATGGGCAAAAGGAGGCACATTTCGAACAAAGTCCCCCGATTATGTTTCGAGATTTGTCAGCACCATACCCGTGCTCGTGGGTTTCACCGAAGTGGTAAACGTCTGAGACCTGCATCACTTCGGGCTTTCCTCCCACATTAAGCTGACACGCCTTGATATAACTGGAACACTGTTAAAAGCGGTGTTAAACCCAACTCACTCACTCACTCACTCGAACAAAGTCACCTGCCCAAACTGGTGTGTGAGTTTTGTTTTACAGAGCTTTTAGCAATATACCGGCAATATCACGGCGGGGTCACACCAGAAATGGGCTTCACATATTGTACTTATGTGGGGAATCGAATGTGACGAGCGAACGTCTTAACCACTAGGCTATCCCACCTCCCCCTGCCCAAAGAGACACCGCATATGTTGCATGTGCTTCAGTGTGCGACAGGACCCTAGGAACTCTCAGGAGCTGCTGAAGGGGCACCCATTCAACTACTCTCCGCGATCATAACTTGACCTGATTTGTGACGTGTGAGCTTTGCACCAAAGGACATACAGATACAGTAAACTACAGACAGTGTTATAACGAACTCAAAGGGACCACTAATTTTAGTTCGTTGTAGCCGTGGTTCGTTATATACATATATACAGCATAACTACAGCAAATAGTCGGGACAAAAAAGTAAGTTCGTTATATCCGTCAGTTCGTTATAAGAGTGTTCGTTATAACCGTAGTTTACTGTAAATGTAAACATATACCAATGTGAGTGAACATGAGAAGATTAATATTCTAGTTGAAGGGTACCTTACATTCATTAGCTACCTAGCTATAGCTAAGGCCTTATATATGAACGAAAAGAGTAATCGAATACTAGTATTCGGATAGATATACAGCAAACTATGGTTATAACGAACTCAAAAGGACCACTAAATTTAGTTCGTTATAACCGTAGTTCGTTATAAGCACATTTACAGCATATATATAGCACATAGACGGGACCAAAAACAGTTCGTTATATCCGTCAGTTCGTTATACGCGTGTTCGTTATAAACGTAGTTTACTGTATAAACATATGGATGTACAGTATATTATGTTTTGCGTATTTACATGTAGCCAAATAGATGGGAATATATATATATATATATATATATATATATATATATATATATATATATATATATATATATATATATATATATATATATATCGTCTTATAAAGACATATATTTATTAAGTAATAAGTGATGAAATACTATATATATTAATGAAATATGAAATCCATATTTTACTCAAGTGAAAAAAACATTATTCTGGAACTACTTTCAGTCTGTGTCAATATCACTGTGGTTGTAATAGTGAAATACTGAAGATCTGTAAGAAAATAAATAGTAATACATACTTACGTCATTAGGCAAGGTGAACGTTGATACGTGAAGCAAATCGATAGAACAAAATCCACGTTAATAACAACCAACTGATGTTGTCAAATCCTATTATCTGGCCATTTATGCTTCAAAGTATACGCACAAGCTCATAGAAGAATGCCATACATGCATATGGCAGAATGTTGGGGTATTAGCCTTTAGTTTCGCAACCAACTTGAGACTAAATGAAAGTCCAGATAATCCGCACAGGATTATTGGCAGGGTATTAGTGATTAACTCACTACGCAGGGTATTGCTCAGAAAAAGGCTCAGGAACTCCATTAGATGGTAACCTGTCGTGAAATGGAAAATTGTACAGCTAGCAGTGTTAATGAAAACCGTTATGTGAAGGAATAGATAACTGGAACCTAGACAATTGTACTAGGAGTAGATCTTGACATGGATTGTCTGCGGGTGACTATTTTCCTTTCAACAGGTAAGACTTCATAGATAGCCAGAACAAGTTCTTAAATCATACTGTAAGACTAATTCTATGTGAAAAACAGGCTTATGTCACCTGGAGCCCCCCAAAAAGTTGGCGATTTCTGCCATGTGACAAGACGACAAACATATAAGCGTTTTATGTATTCCTATTCTGAAAACCATTATGTCTTTGAGGAAGACTGAATGTAGTTCCAACGTAATGTGCTATTTCACTCGAGTGAAATCATCATTTAATATTTAATGTTGTATTTCATCAATGAATACATATTATATGTTCTTTTGTAATGTCGTATGATATATCAAATGAAAATGAAGTCATTCTGTTCATACATGTTCATACATGTTATACATTTAGTGTTCACTTTGGTTTATATGAGGGAGCACGGTCGTGTAAGGCGCCGCAATTGGCTGTGCAGAGTTGCGTTCCTTGGGGACACCAGAAACCTATGGTAATGGGTTCGAATCCCGGTTCGCCCCGATTATGTTCCTAGGTTTGTCAGCACCATACCCGTGCTCATGGGTTTCACCGAAGTGGTGGACGTCTGAGACCTGCATCACTTTGGGCTTTCCACTCCCATTAAGCTGACATACGCCGTGATGTAACTGGAATACTGTTCAAAGCGGCGTTATACCCAACTCATTCACTCACTCGTTTATATCACTCTAACCTAGCTACTAGTATCTTAAACAAATCACACACACAAGCTTAAACACCTCTAATTGTTCATGTCACACGTCGTCTATATGAGTATGCTAGATAATATTTATGTAATGTTATGATAAGCGCATTTCTTACAAAAATGTCATTTTGTAGTTTGGTACTTTTCTTATTGTTTCTGCGTCAAACGAATCATAATGTATCCTTATATATACAGCATGACATGTTATTGATATTGATTGCATATATCATATATCATCATGTATACAGAATGACATATCATATACCCTCATCTTTATAGCATGACATGTTATTGATGTCAATTATGTGTATCATATATCTTCATATATACAGCATGACATGTTATTCATATAATTTTTTAATTTGACGTTTACACGATTGCGACTTTTCCATTGGACGAGAGATTGGTCACATGACCGCGAAACTGACGTTCATAAGTGTATGAACGACACAATTTGACGTTCATACGTTTTTCACGAGACCCTGTTCTTGAAATGACGTAAACACTGACGGACTACTTCCACATTCCTGGGGAAACCCCTGGGAATTCCCAAGCACGAAAACATACATAAACATTATTTCTGATCATTTAGAACCTTTAATCTTGGTCTCAGAATCTTAGTATACATTGAGAAACGTAAGAGAGCTTGACTGCATGATTGTTCACGACTTTCATCGCTACGGACCATCCTAATGAACAAACGAAAAAATGCACATCCAAACTATCGTCAGTATCGACTCGATCTGTGTCTAGGCTGACAGTGATTGTCTCCAGCAATCTACGAATTTACCTTGGTGTCTGTTTGACGCATCTTTAATCACCTTTCAATAATTGGTCAGTTGATCAATGATGACTAACACATGTAACCGCCACAGGTTCATTAACAACTTCGGAAATCCCCCCGTTGCGTTTATCGTGTCGGCCATTTTGACGTCTTGTACTTGATGTAAATGTATTACGACGCGCTGTCATTGTGACTGACTTACTGAGGTAGTTCATTACAGACCTTTCTCATCTAATGGGGATATTATATGAACACATGTGTTGCGTAAGATGTTTCTGAAGAGCAAGTTCTGCATCCATACGCTCATGCCACCTCTCTTTTAGGGGAACTATTTTATTCCGCTACAGAGCTGGTTGTTGTTTGGATGTCAGTGTAAACATGAAGTCACGCGTACTAAATAATAAAATTGTGTTTAGATCTTGGCCTACATCCGTTGAGGTAAGAAATTGTGATAAAAAATTACAAGAATTGACCTTCACGTTCATACAGTTTGGCCCTCACTCTATGAAGGTTCATACTCCAATGAACTCACACAAAGTGAAGGTCAATTCTTAAATGAATTGCATGTATCATATATGTTCATATGTACAGCATGACCTGTTATTGATGTCAACTGCACATATCATATACCTTCATATGTACAGCATGACGTGTTATTGATGTCAACTGCACATATCATATACCTTCATATGTACAGCATGACGTGTTATTAATGTCAACTGCACATATCATATACCTTCATATGTACAGCATGACGTGTTATTGATGTCAGCTACACATATCACATACCTTCATATGTACAGCATGACGTGTTATTGATGTCAACTGCACATATCATATACCTTCATATGTACAGCATGACGTGTTATTAATGTCAACTGCACATATCATATACCTTCATATGTACAGCATGACGTGTTATTGATGTCAGCTGCACATATCATATACCTTCATATGTACAGCATGACGTGTTATTGATGTCAACTGCACATTTCATATACCTTCATATGTACAGCATGACGTGTTATTGATGTCAACTGCACATATCATATACCTTCATATGTACAGCATGACGTGTTATTAATGTCAACTGCACATATCATATACCTTCATATGTACAGCATGACGTGTTATTAATGTCAACTGCACATATCATATACCTTCATATGTACAGCATGACGTGTTATTAATGTCAACTGCACATATCATATACCTTCATATGTACAGCATGACGTGTTATTAATGTCAATTGCACATCAGTATTCCAGGTATGCAAGGGGGGCAGTACGTCTCTGACAGTGAGCAGAACGCCTCAGTACTTCACCTCACCTGCGTACCCCAGCAACTATGGAAGGTAAAAACATTCAACAGTGATTTTTACAAAACTCTAAGCATAGTTCCCATACTACTCAGTGTGCCTGCGTGACGCAGTTGTCTTAGGGCACCACAGAGTTGCGTCCCTTATGTGTGTCAGGATCCTAAGACCGTTGTTTCGAATCCTAGATTCCTATTGATTATGATCCTTGGTAACTATATCTGTGTTCTGTGAAAGGGTAAACGTCCAGCATCTGCACACGATCGGCTTGCTCCTCACATTTCTTTCAATTTCCCAAGACTGATATACGAGATGACACAAGAGATGATAAATGTACGTTTTTTTTACAAATAAGTTTGAAAGGGGGCAATAGCTATTAGATTAGGCCATATGAAAAAAGACATGCATTATAATACTTATGATATATTATTAAATGTTATATTTCTGTAAGTACTAAAGATATATGTTTCTTATAATGGCAACAGATGTTTCGACTTTGCATAAAGATGATATTTACCCCTTGAAGCTTTCAATAGCAATCTCATTAAAATGAAATCTAAGTTCTCGAACTTAGATCTGATTTTAATGAGATTGCTTTCAATAGATGGTTGTGCGCTTTTAATACTTGATATATGAATATGTTTCTTGGCTAAAGTAATACGTACGTACATGATTGTGTAATTTCATATTTTCTTGAAAAAAAAAAAACAGAATTGAAAATGCTGTAACATGAAACATAATCTTGAAGGTACTGGTTCAATTATTGTTCCAGTTCTCTCCAGAAACCGATAATAACGTCACGTTCAATATAAACGTGGAATATACTTTCATTTGAGCTTTCCCATCACGTTATTCAGACACATCGTGATTTGAGTGAAATACTCATTAAAGCGGTGTTAAACTGTAAATATTTCCATGAAGGTAAACACTTCCCGAATTCGTTTTACGGCGTTCCAGTCAGTGAGTGAGTGAGTTACGTTTAACGTCGTTTTGAACAGTATTTCTGTTATAATCACGGTGTGGCAGATTGATGTGGGAGAAGATAGCAAAGAGCGTCATACGACTCTTGCTCATAAGGTGATGATCAGCAGCTGCTGGGTTACAGTTTTCACTGCTCAAAATGAGATCCATTGGTGACCACATTCATGTAAATTGACGTGTATTATTTTCTTCAGTTAAACACTTGACTTGCCTCTGCGTGTGTTTGTGACAGGCAACACTGCTGGGACAGGATACGCTTACCTTAACGCGAACACCTGGTATCATCACTATTAGATAGTTGTTTATAAACACATGCTGATAATATAGTCGTTCAAAGGATTTTGTCGCTTTTATTTAGATATGAAGACGAAAGCTGGTATTTGACGGCGAACAATTCAAGTGACGTCATCACACTTGAGGTCGAGGACGCCGACTTAGAGTACTCCAGTACATGTGCGTACGACTACGTCATCGTATTCGACGGTAGGTGACGTCATCTCTGTAATGACCCATGTGCGGTCATTGGGCTGACTGGGGCCCCAGTGTACCACGCCTGCCGTTAGTGAGTGAATGTTGTTTGACGACGCAATATATGATGGTGGTCTGCCATAAGAGTCGGTTACAATGTGGATCGGATGGTTTTATGTTTGACCTGCTGGTTGTGTATCGACGTACGTACGCACGTACGCACGCACGGACGCAAAGTCGTGTACAGTACCTCGTTGTCAACTATTGATTTGTCTCGCATAAAAAACATTCAACCAGTTTTGTAGTTGAGAAATTTCCAAATTTGACGCATCAGCAATATCCTATTTTGTCTTGCCTTCAGATGCTTATGTTCTAGTCAAGATAATACAATAGAATTTGCTTTTAGCAGAGATTTCTTCTTGTTATGGAAAGGGTTATTTACGGGTCTAGTGATATAACTGTAACATATCTGTCGTAAGGTCACATTCAACGTTCACTTCTCAATTGTGTTACCCGTGAAGAACTGCGGTAAAATAGATCTTCAGCAACCCATGCTTACCGTAAAAGGCGACTATGCTTGTCGTAAAGGGCAACTAACGGAATCGGCTGGTCAGGCTCGCTGACTTGCTTGATGCATGTCATCGATCCCAATTGCGTGGACCGATGCTCATGATATTGATCACTGGATTGTCTGGTCCAGACTCGATTAGTGCGGCGTTAAACAAGAAACAAACCAAACCAAACCTCAATTGTGTTTAATGCACAATACAGCCATCAGCGAGTGAAAGTTAGTAAATGTCGCCTCAATGAGACGCACAATGTGATATTCGGGTGGATGGGCATGGAAGACGCATATTTTGTGAAAGGGGAAATCACATTTCACAACATATTTTTGTAGGACCCAGCATAATTTAATATAATATGATAAATATAATATAATCCCCTAACAACTGATTGTACTAGTTACTTCTAGTATACATTACTTTGTAAATAAATCTGGACTGTTAATTCCAACAGTGTCTGTCTCCGCACAACGAAGATGTTACGACGCATGGTTTTTGCGATTATCTGAAATGCATCGGGTCTGTTAATTGTTAATTTGGTTGCCAAATTAACATGTGAATATGAATCATCTTGATTTGTAATAACCAAGCTCCATTTCATTGCAAGACATGTACATGAAAACTCAGTTTAAGTCGCACTTAAGCGCTGTCTTTCATTCTTTCAAAGAGGCATCTTTTCAGAAACGTGTACATTTATCAAGCGACATCCTAGTGTAGGTGCTGGAACGTCGCACTGAAAGAAGAAAAGTCATTCATGGCTGTATATTATAATGATGGCAATTATTATTCTACTGTTTGTTTGTTTTCTGCAGGTCCCAGCTCTCTAAGTCCAGTACTCAAGAGGTTTTGCGGCACCAGCGAGCCCACGGTTACCAGTAGTTCCCAGCACGTGCACGTCAAATTCAACACTGACGGCACCGTGAACAGACGTGGATTCAACATCAGATACTGGAGTGCGTGGTCAAGGTCATTTAGAATCGAATTAGTGATAACAAGATTAGCTAGGGACCGGCCTGTGAATATTCTAGGGGGTAGGGGTGGAGTTTCTGGGTCTTTTGACAGAATATTTTCAAAAGATACCATTTGTTTCTCATAAACGAGGAGCAGATACTTTTCTAGAACCATTTACTTACTTTATGAAATTCCCAATTCGTGTTTGAAGAACATCAATTACTTCCAACATTACGTTCGCCATGGATCCTGGGTCTTTCTCACAGACTAAGATGGTAAACCGAAAAGTGTAAAAATCCAACTCGCTCACCTCACTTGTCCGAAATAACGTTTTGAATGAATTTTAATACATATCCACGTGACTTTTTTAATCAAGGTATATGTCTATATAAAACAAACAGTAATGTAAGCAATTCTAATCATTTACTTATTTAATTACTGTTGATGTTAACTATCGATATACAGCTTATTAACAGGCAATGTAAGTAATTCTAATCATTTACTTATTTAATTACTGTTGATGTTAACTATCGATATGCAGCTTATTATCAGGCAATTGCCATCCAGATATAATGGTCGTGTTTTTGTGTTTAACGCTGCACTGTGCAATATTCCAGCCACATGACAGCGGCTTTATTTACAGTTGAAACACATGGGTTGTTCCAGTAATCGTTACACGCAAGCTTTCTTAAGATTCAACTGAAACCAATGCTTAACAAATTTACATCTATGGTGTCATTAAGCGACTGCAGATCAGTTTTCGAATAATTTGAATGTTTCTTGTTTTTTCGCAAGCGTAATTAGAGTAAGCTTTGTTAAAACCATGCTAAGACTACACGATCATGGTGATCGTGAATAGCTACTAAAGATAACTGTTTGTTCTCTTTATCAGGCAGTGTCAAACTGACTTCTCCGAGTCCATTCAGTTCTCTTCCGATTCTTATAACCGCCGGAGTCGTAGTTGGGGCTGTAGTCGTCTTCGGCTTCGTACTCATTTGGTACCACTGTTGCTCCAAGAAACACGGAATGAACAGACAAGTGCGGCCTGCGACTCATGTTTCCAGGGACAATACCACGAGGGGGAGGCATCACCCTATGCACTTCCCTTACAACGCACCACGAGGTCAAACGTCTGCTGGCAATTCCATATTTTATAACAACCCGTCTGAAGCTCTACCGGGTTATGGCTCACTCTATCCAACGTCTCCACCGCCCCCATACTCAGAGATTGAAGTACGGGCGAGTCCAATAACTTGAAAAGTTTAACAAAGTTTACCCATTCCAGAAATTGATGACATTTGGTAAACCATTTGCATTTTGCAATAGTACATACCAGTTGTGACGTTTTAAACTGGCCACAAGTGTGTATTTGCCAAAATGTATTTTTAGAATTTATTTTAAATAAATAAAGTGCATAATTAGTTGATGTCACTTGAGATCATCGTATTCATTCTTCCCCGTGAGAATTCCTGGTTAGAACTGGTCCCCGGCGACCCTAGCTGGTCGTGAGAAGCAGCGTAAAGCGTCGTGTGGCCAGGGTGGTGACTTTGTCTGTGAGCGTTGCTCAAGTAAGAGGCGACTAACGGGATCGGGTGGTCAGACTCGCTGACTTGGTTGATGCATGTCATCGTATTCCAATTCGCCGCACTCAGTTATATTCCAGCTATATGACGGCGGTCTGTAAATATTCGAGTCTGTACCAGACAAATCCAGTGATTGACATCATGAGCATCGATCCACGCAATGGGGATACGATGACATGCATCAACCCTATCCCGTTGGTTACCTCTTACGACAAGCATAGCCGCCTTTTACGACAAGCATGGGTTGCTGAAGACCTATTCTACCCCGGATCTTCACGGGTTTCATGCCCATGACATTTCGATCGTTTCACAAAGCGATCGTCGGCTTACACATTGCTCCAATGTGTCTGTCAGTGCTCCTATTTCTAAATAGACTTATGATACCCGCTTTTTGAAACAGACCTAAATCCTTGGTTCAACAGACAGACATATGCAGTCATGATATAGCTGGGACATGGAAATATGCTGACCGTGGTGTAAAACAACATTCACATATATTATAGCAAATGTTTAGTATATAAATATCGACATTGCTAGACTGGTTATAGGCTGGTAATATTACTGACTGTCGGAAAGCAGTATTGACTTCACATTCACAAGAGCCCATGTTTGAAAATAAGGCCATGTATGATCCTAGACCACCGCCAAGTGTAAAATTATGTTTCTTGCATATCGCAACACACTGTTTAAAATAACTGGACATATCACGTCGTGCACCAACTTGTCATCACCACGCCAGTTCTCGCGGGTTTCACCAAAGTGGTACATGTATAAGATCACCACCACTTCAGTCTTTGTATCCATATCAAGCTCTGGTGTAACTGAAATACTCTCCAAAGCAGCGTTAAACAACCTGACTCACTATGAACCAAATAAACGTATAACTTGGGCATTCCTTCACAGGAATACATGGAGATAGATGTTTGAATGAAGAGGTGAGGTGAAATGGGGTTTAACGTCGCGTCAAGTGTTGCACTTATATAGAGACGTGCATGCACGTGTGTGTATGGCTGCTTGAACTAGTCCGGACTCATGCCGATTTATAGTGCTAGCACACTGGGATACCATGCCGCAGTTTACCCCACTCGGACACAGTATACTGACTCCGAGGCGACCAGTCCTTGTTTTAGCCCCTTAATGCCGAGCGCCAGACAGGGTAACAACAAGTATCATCTTTTAACGTCTTTTGGTATGACGCGGCCGGGGATCGGACCCCGGACCTTCCGCTCTCCGGGTGGACGCTCTACCACTAGACCACGGAGGCGGTCGGTTGAATGAAGAATGGTTATCTAATTGCCATTATTTCCTACGTTCGCATCTGTCAGAAGACTGAGCCTAACTATTTGTCAACATAATTTCCACACACTTCTGCCAACGATGCTGGTGTGATTGGCTTCCTCTTGGTGGTGTAAAAAGTCTCCAACAGCAGAAATGACTTCACCATCATTTGCATAATGCTTGCCAGACACCTCTTTCCTCAAGTTCGGGACATCTTCCCGAGGCAAGGAAGTTAACTGACTATAGAAGTCAAGTTTCTACCCTTGCTGAACTTGGTTGGAATTATGGCGTTATATAATGGCTGGACTAACGTGTCTATGCATAGCCCTATCAAAATCGCGTAACGAACTCGACATCCGGTAAGTAAACAGCAGGATTTGCAAAACATGTATACCGTCAACTTAGCACGAAAAGATACTTTACATATCTTTTCATGTTTTAAATCAAGGTGCTCTCGTAATTTGATGCACTTCATGAAGTAAGACCCGTTTTATTGCAATATAAATATTGATTAACGATCAGATCTTCTTCACTGGCGCCACCATTTTGTTTGAAGCAAATGCAAGTGATATCAGAGGTGGAATCTGATTGGTCAATGGGAGGGACATAACTCGCAATAGCCACGGGTGGCGCTACGATCAAACCCAGAAACTCAGAACTAGTTCGGCAAGGGTGGAAACTGGACTTTTACAGACAGGTAACTAACTCCCTTGCCTAGGGAAAATGAGTTTGGGAAGAAGTGGACATTTGACGGTGACAAGTCTGGTGAATACGAAGAATGATCAATTAGTTTAAAGGCACATTCGTGCATTGCAGCCATGGCAAAAACAGACTTGTGAACATGTGCATTGTCCTATTGGAATAATCTCCTTATAAAGTAGATAGTATTGCACAGATCACAACAAATGATACTTTCTAAAAAAAACCATCTGTGCCAAAGGACCACGAATATAATAATATAGTTTAATATATTGTAATGATTTCAGTTAGCTCCTGACTGCATGATTGTTTGGAAGTAATTATCAAGACTGTATGGGTATAAACCAGACTGTATATATTATAAATAATATAAGAAATATTAGCATCAATATATATAAGCAGTATTGCTATGAGCCGCTTTTAGAACAATACCACAAGTATTCTGGCGTAGAACACCCGATCTTCGTTTCACACATTGTACCCATATGGGGAATAAAACCTAATGCTTTGACCACTGGGCTACTCTACCGGCCCATATATACTTGATAGTTGAGGTGCACAAAGATCTGAAACGTTGCATGGTGGCATCCACCTCTATAACGTTCCCAAGCCTCACTACCCCCCCCCCCCCCCCCACACACACACACACCCCCCCCCCCCCCCCCCACCCCCACCCCACCCTCTCCCCCTTCCCTCCCCCTCCGGCACCGAGTATGGACACATTTCATATTTGAAACTAAAACATATTACTTTCTTAATTACTATGATTGCAGTCTGATATTGGAGATTCGGATCAATTGGGTCATATGTGTTAAACATGAGCCAGCCGCTTCTCTTTCATGCGGGCAACACGTTGAATCGACTTTCCATAAAAAAACATATACGGCAGTTATCTACCTTTCCATAGAAATTTGGACAAAGTCTATCTTACCGACTTGCACTTATTCAGGCTGTGAATTGGTCGACGTGGTGTCATTTGAAGAAATAACTAAGCCACCGTGTTTACTCCTAAAACCGAGGTTCATCTGTTCAACTACGTCATCGAACATGCATCACAGTACGGCATGGTGCATGTTCGTCCTCCTGACGTTAGTGGCGTCAGTGATCCACGTGACACTGCCATGCAGAGTAGACGGAGATATCTGCCAGAGGTAGGCCATGTTCAGCTGCAATACCTATATGAATTCATAATAGGTTGATCAGTGTGTGTGTTATGAAAGCAGTGTATGTGCGTTCGAACATAGGAGAGAGGGTGCGCTTGAGATTGCATGCGCTTACTATCGTCCCCTCATCTTCTTTAAGGGATAACACCCGACACGAGTTCCTGGTTCTACCACCAGAGCATGAGTTATGATTATAAGGGATGTTTTAAGGGTGGATCTGCGGTTAACGATACAATTATCACGTTGTGCGTAAATAAATTAGAGTGCCAACCCCCTGTTCCCCAGAATCCCGAATACCAGGTAATATTTCACTCTTTGATTGCTCACCCCTGAATCCCAAATACTACTTAAAATAAAACTCAAAAACATTGAGAAAAGGGTGGGATTTGAAGTTAAATTACTGAAACAGATATCGAATTTTTTTAAAAAATGAAACAAATACTTACACCGTATTATTTAAATGTTGAATCTGCGTA
Source organism: Haliotis cracherodii (assembly GCF_022045235.1). NCBI lineage: Eukaryota > Metazoa > Mollusca > Gastropoda > Lepetellida > Haliotidae > Haliotis > Haliotis cracherodii. Next base: position 30,576,146 of record NW_027266264.1, read on the forward strand.
CCAAATACCATTATATTTGCGTCCCGCGTACAACAATGGCGAGTCTCAAATACCCTCCAAATAGACCCCCGAATCCCGCCTACGAAAAGGGGGTTGGCAGCCTCAGAAATGTCTTTGACATTTATGCATAACTGTCCTGCGAAAGCAGCACACTGTACTCAGTGCAATTTTAATGTTTCTACTGCCTGAAAAAAAGTACAGTCAAGCTAATGAATTGAAAACTGAATTTTTGTTGACTTGATCGGTTATAGAGATGGAATTTGAAATTGGTAGCGATGGTCAATATAAAAATGTTTAAAGGTATCCTTTAGTTTTGAGTTGAGTCCCCACATCTGACTCCCTGCATATATATTATTATTCTGATCAGTGCACATACAATCTGCATGATGTATGCTGCAACAGTTATATATGCAGCTAGTCGAACATTATAGTAATCAAGCTGACCTTACTAAATGTCAGTCAGTATCAGCGGAGTGGGTGAATAGAGTTTAAGGCCGCTTTGAGCAATATTCCCATGTTCCAGCAACAATACGGCAGGAATGTGCCCAACACATTTTACCCTGAGGGGATCGAACCCGGGGCGTCAGCGTAACCAACACACGCTCTTATTAACCAGGATACTCAACTGCCCCAAGTTCAATGGAAATGAAAAAATATTCAATCGTGTTAAAGTATGTGTTCAGCACAGAATAGTATCAGTTAACAACATCTAGAATTAATTATCCATTGCACGAGATTCGCCGCCTTTTCTGTGGCAACATAATGTCAGGAGAACTTCCGCGTGTCAAGTCCATCTGATGGTGACACTGGTCTTCCATACCCTAAGTCGTTATATATGGTATAAGACGGCTTACAGACCAATCGACCATAAACAAGGTATGTGGGAAAATATAGTATTATACTTCCAGTATAAAGCGTTTTCTTTATAAACACGAGTCTGATAGATATATCTACGACCCAGAACAAGGTACTTAATATGATGTCAGGCAAATATCATGTATATGCATTTGTCCCATGCATCAAACTACAGCCAAACAGACCTCTCCTGGCTGATGCATGAACCACCCTCCTGCGAGGCCTTCATACTTGCATCATATGCAAACCGGGTACCATTAAAAATAGGCTTTCAAGTTCCGGAACAGATGGCTCCAGTTGCCAGGTCTATGGTGAAGATTGTTCGTCTCATCCTACTGACCATACGTTTTAACAACTTTAAGTTTCACGGATTTTATTTTTATTATCATTTCGACAACCGACCGAAGGCTTTGAAAATAAGTAGTCACTGTCAGTAGACCATCTTATAAAAAGAGAGGCATAAAGAGGTTGGTTTGTTGTTTAACGCCGCACTCAGCAATATCCCAGCTATGTAAATAATCGAGTATGGACCAGACAATCCAGTGATTAATATCATGAGCATCGGTCCACGCAATTGGGATCGATGACATGCATCAGGCAAGTCAGCGAGCTTAACTACCAGATCCCGTTAGTCGCCTCTTGCGACAAGCATAGTCGCCTTTTACGGCAAGCATGGGTCGCTGAAGAACTGTTCTACCCCGGATCTTCACGGGTCGCATAAAGAGGAGTATAATACTGTACTATCTTATATATAAAGCTTTTTCTTACAGAAACTCCCTATTGACCATCTCATTTCCTTCGAGTTCAACCGTGCGATGTAACGAATTACTGGTCCGTCACCAGACAGAGGCCATGCCAACTGTGGAGTTTGCAGAGGCAGAAAGTGTAAGTTGACGGGTAGAATAACCGAGGGTGTTGTCTTATTTGGTAAGTGTGTCCCGAACAGCTGGTGTAAGTGGATTTGCTTGAGGCATATGAAGTTGTAATTGTTTAAATTATATATGTACAATGAATTTGATTGACACGTAATGATACATGTTGACAACATATTATGTTACACTTCAACCACGGTATGGGAGCACGGGTGGCCCAGTCGTCTTAGGTGCCGCGATTCGTTGTGCAGAGTTGCGTCCCGTGGGCACGCCAGAAACCTATGATTGTGGGTTCGAATCCCGGTTCGCCCCAGTTATGTTTCGAGGTTTGTCAGCACCATACCCGTGCTCGTGGGTTTCACCAAAGTGGTAAACGTCTGAGACCTGCTTTCCTCCCACATTAAGCTGACACGCCGCGATATAACTGGAATACTGTTAAAAGCGGCGTTAAACCCAACTCACTCACTCACTCAACCACGGTACAGGTTAATGTTTGATCACGATCTTAAAATCCACATTTCGATTAGATCAATATCAATGAAAACATGATGAAATGTTGCATTTCGAATTGTTTGCAATTACTTGCGTGTAAAATTTTAAGAAAGCTCATGGAAAGCATATTAAACAGCAGTACACATTAAATAACAAGAGCTTCTTCGCCTAGCTTTAAAAGAGGGAGCCGAAATCCCCCGCTCCCGAATATCAACTGGTCTGTCCCTAAGTATATATTCATCTTACAGGGACAGAAGTATCTATTTGTAATGCTGGATCCGGATGTGCCTACTTCTGGCTGCTCATACCTCCACGCCATTGCGATTGTCGACTTCCAGGTAAATTTAGGGGGCACTAAGGTGGCCATGTGGTTAAGGGGTCAAAAGAGAGAGAGAGAGAGAGAGAGAGAGAGAGAGAGAGAGAGAGAGAGAGAGAGAGAGAGAGAGAGAGAGAGAGAGAGAGAGAGAGACCCTCGCCCTAAAAAGGACTCAGTCACACATTCAGGATTTTTACAGTCGTCCTTGTCACACCGTTCACGAATAAAATTTATCAAAAGTGATTCGTGGCGGGTAATTCACAAACAATCACATATTGTTCAGGAACCGTCCCGACTGAGCTGTTTCCAGGCGAATTCGTCCCGATTCTCCCGTTCTCAATCCGAATCTGATCCGATTGCTATCTTCCGCATGGTAAAAAAACGACCGAATCTGTCCCGACAGCTTTCCGATTCTCCCGAATGCAACGGCAAGATATGGACGTAATCTGGACTCAATCGACAAGAAACGGTAATGAACCAATTCATGCCCGTTCATCACGACAGCGTCCCGACACCGTCCAGACAACACAGGACATTGTTACGATTTTGATCCGATACAGCAGAATCTGCCACGACATAGTCACGGTTGTAATCCGACTAGACAAAATCGGCTGAGTTTCCCGAATGTTACGGGACGCACCATACTGTCGGGAGTGCTTAGCCGAACTCTCTGGACCTCTCCCGATCTGCAGGACTCTGTAACGAACGTACTAGTATACGACTACGTTCAGACAATGATAGGACATTCCAGACCATTGAGGATAGTAATCCGACTTTTTCAAATTTCGTGTCGTAGCGCTGTCTGATCTCAAACGGGAGCCATAATCTGCACTCTGTGAACCTGGCCTTAAAGGGGAAGTGTACACGCAAAAATCACTTTCTTTCTTTTTCTAAACAAAACGCAATTTTAGAATTAGTTAGTATCTGTGTTTGAAAATATACACTCATTTTTTTTCACAGTGAAAGTAGGAAGCTCACAATAGTGTGAAAGTGATATGCCGTTATGAGGCCTTCGTTTTACGAGCGAAATAGGCCTGAGTTATCCCCCTTAGATTATGACGTAATTGGTGCCAATTCAACTGGGTCCCTGTCTATTCTCAACGCAAAAGATATCAAGGACCAGTTTGCGGTAAAACAACATGGTCTACGACACACTCCGGCGCAGTGGTGTCTCAGCATAACACAATTCTGGCTGGCATCTGAGATGCTAGAATCACAAAACTGTACCTACCCCACGTGAAGCGGCTCTAACAAAGCATGATGACGTCATAATGTTTATCAATTGGCACCAATGACGTCATATTGCAAGGGGCATAAGCCATTGTGTTTTTGTTATGGAAATAGAACACTTGGTAAATGTGAAAAATATGAATCGTTTTAGTGCCAAAAATATGTTAATTAAATATGATGTTTTTATATTTTTGTCTATGACACTTCTATGTTAACACTTTTAATGTGGAAAAAGTACAAGAAAAAATGGTTCATTTCCGTGTGAACTTGCCCTTTAACACCGCACTCAGAATATTCCAGCTACATGACGGCGGTTAGCAAATATCCACATCTGTACATATGGGTAATATAAATCTGCGCATCTGCGATACGATAACACATGCATCAACCAAGTCAGCGAGCCTGCAGCTGACCACCCGATGCTGTTAGTCGCCTTTTACGTCAAGCATAGTCGCCTCTCAACACATGTATGGTTTGCTGACCATGAAGACTAATTCTAACCCAGATATTCACGAGATTTAGGTGTCAATAATTATGTCTGGAACGTATACACATTATAAACACGCAGCCACTAAACTTCAAGTTAAGTTAGATAAATGTTGAGCTTTTCAGGATTTAAATCCGCGTTTAAAAGTGGCATCATGGAAAACGTTCTCTTCGAAATAAACACCATTTAAGATTTGAAATGCTACAGTTTATAAGTATGAAAAAAAGTGCGTAAACAATTTTCCCATGGCAATATAAGTCTTGTTAAATGTTCAATGAATGGGCCTGCATGGCATGCGTTATATCCGGGTAATATTATGGAATTCTTGCAGAATGGTCAACTGGCGTTCCAGAAACGCCTGGTGGATTATATAAAGCCATCGCCACCAAGCGGCACACACCGATACCAGATGTACTTGTACACGTGGCCGAGTGTTGACGACAGCGTCGTGTACGAACGCCGACCCTTCGACGTTTCTAAATTAGAGGAAGACAACAACCTCAGCGAACCGGTAGCCCTGTTCCAGTTCCGTGTTTCCAGTAACTGAAACAATTCGAGACAATTCCCTTTTCAATGTTTCATCATTTGAATAAATTATTCAGATCGTGCTGAATTATCATAATGTTTGTTTGTTTGTTGTTTAACGCCACACTCAGCAATATTCCAGCTATATGACGGCAATATGTAAATTATCAAGTCTGGACAAGGCAATCCAGTGACTGATATCATGAGCATCGATCCACGAAGATATATATGATGATATGCATCATCATGGTCAGCGAGCCTCACCAGATCCCGTTATAATCGCCTCTTACGGATTGCTGAAGACCGACTCTAACCCGGATCTTCACGGGTGGAAATTCTATCACAATAAAATGAGTGACTGTTTGAATAAGCCAGCTGTTCTTTACGCGGTTTTTAACAGTATCACGCTTATATCGAGGTGTGTTGGAGGAAATCCAAATATCACGCAAGTTGTTGACCTTTGTTTGTGTTGTTTGGTATGTTAAAGTCACCGTCAGCAATGTTCAAACCATATCCCGGCGGGGTGTTAGAATAAATTATTCAGATCGTGTTGATTTGTCATTTTTCATTTGTTGTTTAACCCCGCACTCAGCAATATTCCAGCTATATGGCGACAGTCTGTAAATAATCGAGTACGTACCAGACAGTCCAGTGATTGACATCTTGAGCATCGATCCAGGCAATTGAGATACGATGACATGCATCAACCAAGTCAGCGCGCCTCTTACGACAAGCATAGTCGCTTTTTTTCGGCAAGCATGGGTTGCTGAAGATCTATTCTACCCCGGATCTTTACGGGTGCGGGTCGTTTAGACATGATTTTCAGATTGTGTTGGTTCACTGGAGTATTAAGGCTTTGAACAGCGCACGTTTAAATCGTGTAAACGCCAGAGTTCATAGTCCAGTAAACCAACGTAATATGAAATTCATTTCTTATAAATTGGTATTTTGAAGTTTAAAAGGATCCAAATTTTACATTCGATTTGCGTTGTAATGCAGTGACCCAATGGAAGGCACACTCAGGCGCAATGGTGACTTTGCATAACACCACTGCTACTTTGCGGAATTTTCTGTTTTGAAAACAAACGCGCTCATTCATTCATCAGAACAGATTGGCCTAATGCAAGCCTTTTGGGGCGCTTTACATATTATTTTGCATAATTACATAGATATGCTACTACAGCAGCGACCGTGAGGTGCAGTGAGATTTTATACATCAAAGTGACCGTATCGCTCGCTCTCCGTGGTAGTCAAGGACGTCTGTTGAAAATAAAAAATAACAATGTCTTGCTTTCATCAAAAAACTTCCGCGGGACCCAAACACTGTACCCATCCTACCACACACAGGTCTTCGATGACGGCACGTGGAGCTGTACAACCAATGTAAACAAAGGTTAACTACGCAAATGGAAATATGTTTCACGTTTTAGGATATTTACTCAATATGTGTCGAAACCAAAACACATGAATAACATGAAATATCTTGAATGGACTGTGTAAGATGTGACGAATCATGACATGGGGCAGGCCTGTGTCAGAGATACTATGATGGCCACGTGGAACTCTTGAGTAGAGTGAATGAGGAGAATCAGTAGATGAGTATGTCCCATTTTCAATCAAACAGGCAGATTAAGATTCTTGGTCCTTGCCAAGTCATCTGTCTAATCATCTCTTTCTACCTTGAAAAATGAGACCGCCTAAGTGGTAGAGCGTCCGCCCGGAGAGCGGAAGGTCCGGGGTTCGATCCCCAAAAGATGGTACTTGTTGTACCCTGTCTGGCGCTCGGCATTAAGGGGATAAAACAAGGACTGGTCGGCTGGGAGTCGGTATACTGTGTCTGAGAGGGGTATTCATGTTAAACTGCGGCATGGTATCTCAGTGGGCTAGCACTATAAATATGCATCAGTCCGGACAAGTACAAGCAGCCACACACACACGTGCATGCAGGTCGCTATAATCTTGGACGCGACGATAAACCCAATTTCAATTTCACCTCACCTCACCTTGAAAAATGATACTGTTCTGAATGAAAACATTCGTGATGATCATCCCATACCTGATGAACTCCCCGACTAGATATTTAGATACGGGACAGTACATTCGATCTTATTGCAGTTTATTCAAAAGAGAACTTTGAATGTCATGGATCCCGTGTCCCATGTATGGGGAAATCTTGACATAGTCAGATGCAGGGATGCCATATTGATTTTTGCAGGATAGCACATTTCTACGGCAACTGGGCAAAGATTACTCTAGACCACTGAAATCTTCAGGCCGTTCAGGGCTTTCATATAGGATTCCTACCAAGAGACAACCATCTCCACCGTTGACTTTTTCTCCAGTGAACCGGGCTCTACTGGACAAGGATATAGGGAACATGATGATAAAAGGTACGATGGAAGAGGTTCTTCCAGGTGTGAATCTGGAGGATTCTCAAGTTCAGTTTTTGAGTCCCATTCCGGGTGGGACCACTACTCAATGCGAAAAAATATATGATTGTATTCATTTCATACAATAATTTCAAGATAGAAAGCCTTTCACTACTGAAGGATGTAGTTTTGTGTCACCAGGTCCTTATTTTGTTCGTGACGCAGTCAAGTTGTTGGACAGCTTATGTTCAGGGCCTTATTTGGATAGATAGTATAGATATAGTAGTTAGTTTGCTATTCGTGTTTTCCCCATGGTTAGAAACACATCAGATCTCGCTACTGGGGTGGTCACGTTCGAAACTCATAGACAAGCAAAGTCGCCTTTTACGGCAAGTATAGGTTGATTATTATTATTAAGAAAAGCCCAACTTTATTTCGCTAAATATTCCGTCGCATTTTAGAGTCTCCGAAATAAGGGAGATCACTCTGGTTTCACTGTATGTACAGTGCGCCATATTACCTGACGGGTAGGTTTGTACATATTATCATTGTTCGTATTGCAGTAATTGTCCGTCCGCCGCCGGTTCGTGTTTAATACATTCATTGTATGGGATATAAAGTAACACGTACAGAAACACGTACAAGTGAAATGTTATGACATGTCGTCAAGTATCTACGTTTTCGAGCATCCAAAATGATCGTTGTTTGTCGCGTTATAGAGACGGGTGGGATATGATCGTGCATACATCCGAGCTGTCAAAAATGGGTTCCTGTGAAGTATTGAAGTACCTATCAAAACAATCCGTCGTCATTCAGAATTGTTCAGATTTGGTGCCCGTGTCATGATGAAAAGGAATAATAAAATAATGTGAACCACATGACCATGTAACTATTCATAATAATAAACAAACTCGCAAAAGCCTCGTAGATATGGCCTCGTACGCGCAAGGAATCCAACTCCCACCCCACCCCTCTCGTTGAAGCATACTGCTTGTGTGAAATACTGGTGATTGTTTACCACCTTGATGCCCTCCTCTTCAACCCTCACTTTGAAGTCTAATAACATTCGAAATACATCACGTACACAGATACACATCACAGTTTTTAATAATGTTGGAAATTCCCTGTTCTGTGATATTGTCGACTGGCATTTTAGGCCAAGCAATATATGAAAATGACCTCTGAAAATTAGGTACATCGTAAATGTCGCCATTTTTACACATTACTGAATCACCAATCACGGCGTTATTTACGGCATGTTTTGAAATCTAAATTTCGGATATTTACTCGGAGAAATGATTTTCAAAAATAGCATATTAGTGATAACGGGTATCTCTCTTTTATGAAATCACCAATGATCATTCCAAAACGTAGCCGATAACCCTAGAATCGTTTAGAATGTTTTGGAAAATATGCAAACAGGAACGCCGAAGTGAACTTTCCGCTATATTGGATAGTGTTTACAAAATCACGTTTCCGCACACCGGTTATGTAACATCACGTAGATATATATATATATCAAACTAAGCTGCGATACATACATCCGTGAATTCCTCATACGTTTTAGAATCAAATGACAAATGGTCTTTGTCACCAATACAAAGTGTTTAGATGAAATCAAGCAAAATTTATTAGGTGTGAAAACGAACGCTGTCCTCGGTAACTGCACTTGTTTGAAATGTAAACGATGCAAAATTCAGATTTTACACAGTGTAGCATTTTTTCCCATTTTGAGCTAGATCTATCCGTTTGTCTATTTGTTGCATACATTGGCTCAACATTTTCAGAATATGCATAAGCAGAGAATCGTAGGAAGAATTAAGGCATTAAAAAATAGAAACATTGCAATGACTTGATACAAAAATGGACAAAGTTTCCGTACTGCGTGACGCCATGACAACGGTATTTATCGGAATTTCTGACTATTTCTCTTGGTTTCCATGAACAAAATGACAACAAATAACAGTACACAGATTGTCGGAATGTTTTTTATTACTTACATATCACATTTATGTAAATAAGATCCCTGAATCAACGAAAGTCCCCTTGCAAATTCCCGTGTACTGTTGTCAGTGAACACGCCATTTTGTAAAAGTCGGTAGTGATGTCATGCGTCAACATTGTTGTACATATTTGTACCTTTGAGGTAAAGGTCCTTGAATGAAAGTAGACACGATCATTGTATCCTGCTGTTACAGTTTCAGTCATGATGTTGATTTTGCATATCTTTTTAACCACTTTTTCAAACCATTAATTTCACTATGGATATTTATCAATGTTCAATGTGATATCATTCGTAGATTATGACCACAAAATGTATGAACCTCTGATAATCTCCTGTTTGTTTGAACATTGTTTACATAAGAAATTGATAAGTTTATAGTGTCGTATACGATACTGTTTCCTTTAGACGATTGTTAGAAGTTGAAATGTAAATGTAACTTCAGCATGTACGTATTCTTTTGGAGTGTAAATGTCAATATTGTAATTTCATAAAAAGAACAAAACAGGTTCATGAACAGCCGTTTCATTTTATTTCAAAACTGTAACTGAATATATTACTTTATTAAAATGGATAATATATTTTGTTAAAATATGTCCACAATGTTTGAAGAATTGTCTTGGTCTTGGAATTGTTTTTTATTGCATTATTCAAATAGAGAAAGGTGATACTTATAACGACACGTACGCCAGCCCAGGTGCGCGTTATAGTCACAAACAATTTTCGAATTATTCCTCTCGTTTGGTATTACATAATCAGTGGGTGAACCTTTTATTCAAATATTGTGATCCACGGATTTTGAACTGTTTACTTCATTTCTCCAAGAATTTTGAATTTTTAAAAAATATAAACCGTGTCTAATTACCCCGTTGGTCGAGCCACATACGATGCTCCTGATAATACTATACCAAAGGAACAGTCTTCGCATCTTTTATTGTGTGATTCTCATCACATAATCATGAACATTTCCAGCATTGAATATAATTTTGGTTGTTTTTAAATATTCTGTTTGGTATTTGATTGCGAAAAAATTGATACAAAACAGGTGCGTGTCTTGTCCAATTAAGGTACACGGTAAGCTGTCTAATTGTTTATATATTCAAGAATTATTTTACACTGTCATTTTATGGTGTCGAAAAAGCGTCAAATCCGTTTTATACATCGAGATTTTCCATACCATGAACGAAAAGTAGGGGAGATTATTAATCAAAATACCAGTGTCATCCTTCTCCGACGTTGTCAATGCCATAACGTCAAATAGAATGGTGTAATTCTTTTAGTAATTCATTACAATTGATGAAAAGGCTAGTGCTCCATTAATAATGGTGCAACATTAGTCAAATAACACTTGCACAATCAGGAGAATGTTGGAAATAGGGTTAGGGTTGAGGGTTAGATAGGGCCATCCATTTCGCTTTTACTTCCTCTTTTATTAAGTACGGTTTCATCATTTCTGATGGGTTTATTTATACCTAAACGTTTGCAGTTTCAATATAGATATTTGTGTTGGAATAGTTTGCTTACTCGTGAACAAATCACCACGAAAATATATTGTCCTTATCCACGGCAAATTCTTACCAAGTGACCTGGGTTACAATAAACTGGCGCAAAGTATAGCGGAGTTATGTCCCCTTGTCTTTGTACGCGTGTGACCTGTCTGTCGGCTTTTGACATTGAATGTTTACGTTATACATTAGCATATGAATCCATTTGATATATATTTATGGCATTCAGATATGAGGCAGTATTTTATTCACTCACAGTTTCTGTAAAACAGCTAATTCTTTAAAGCCCGAAACACGAAAGCCCATAACACGGGAATACTCTATATCAGTAAATAAAAGTTATCTTGAAGCTAATAGACATAGATTAAACAAATTGGTGAAAGCGACAGCTCACGTGAATAATTACAGTAACTATATATAAATCATATACTGGTACTGATGACATTTTCGTCAACAGATCAAGTCCACGTGAGATCACTGGCCCGGACTTCTGAGATGTACGCAACAGGACTTCTTGTCGTCTGCTTCCTGCAGCTACTTGGCGGGTCGGACGCCCATTGTAAAGTTGACAATACCCTCTGCACCAAACGATCCCCTCCCAAGTTGGACATTTACTACTCCGGGCACAAGATTGCTTGTAACACTCGTCTAACTATCGGAGACGTTTCCAAGGTGCCATGTATAAAGTTCAAGCAGGGAAAGAAAGTGAGTATTTATCTAATGAACTACCATACAAAAATATGCCATGGATACGTGAAGGTGAATGAATTTTGTTTATATATATATATATAAAGCCTCATTCAAGATTTGATCCTAACCAAACCACATGAAGCGTCATAAAATCTCCTTCTAGACCCAGTCTAGACTTGACACTGAGATATTCCCATTATCATTTAGTCTGTGTTTGTTGGTTGGTTGGTCAACCCCGCAAATTTCTTTAAAAATAATTAAAAATCAATGCTTCAGACATTTACAAAAAGGAAATTGCCTACCACAAAAATCGCATAAAAAATATCTGATTTTGTAGCTGTAGAGAATATCAAATGGCCATTGTCGGTTCCAAACGACGATGTAAAACCCTACTCACTCCGTTTTCCTATACATGACAAAGTTATTTTCCTCTTGGATAAGATCATGTCCCTGTGCTTAACATACCTAGGGGTCATAATTTGAATGAATTTAAAGAGTGAACACTGAACTCGGGTGATCATGTAGCGGGTAGGGGAACATAGACTCGCGCACAGCCATGACGTCACACCTAATACCCCTCGAGGCACGTCGACAACTAAAAATCCTGAAAACGTAAATCCATTAGCAACATGTTGGTCAAATAGTTTGGTTACAATACGTGAACGTCACACACTCATGGCAGCGGTAGTGTAAGTAATGGTGTTGGTGAACTGTGTTTATATTGTCTTGTATTCTAACTAAACGCACCACATGAGAGAATTGACACTTTCATGAATATGTTTGTTGTCAGGGTGAAAGTTACGTCCTTGTCTTCGTTGACCCAGATGCTCCCTACCCGTGCGCCAATTCCTACGGTAGCAACTACCTCCACTACGCTGCTGTCGTTAAAAATGTAAGTAGAATTTTGTTTTTAGACATCTCGTTAAAATTTGGCATAGTGAAATAAACAAATTGAATTCAAGGACCCGTATACCGTTCTTTCGTTATTGAACCAGGTAACCGTGTTGATAAAAATCAATTTGTGAAGAAACTCCATTGTGACAGGTGACTATGACTCATAGCTGCCATTGGTTCCATGGTGTATGTTAAGTACAATTTCTAATAAAGGGTGTGCTTTTACTTCTGATTCTCTTCTCTCCTCCATGGCAATCTAGATCTGTTGCTGCAGCATCTGAGTGTCATACTACGTCTGTGTAATGTTATGTATGACCCTGAATGCAGACTAACAGACTAGTAGTTAGTTGAGTAACAGACTAGTAGTTGAGATTTTATCCACGCTTCACTTAATTGTTTTCAGATGAATGGCGAATTGAAGCCTTCGAAAGTACTAGTTCGTAAGTATTAATGAGATATATACTGGTATACATATTGCTTTAATATCGCCCATGAATGGATCCGATCAGCGTGCGCTCGTATTTAATTCTCAGCCTCATGGGGAAAATACAACCAATGGGGGCACGGGCGGCCCTGTCTTCAGAGGCACCGCAATTCGCTGTGCAGAGTTGCGTCGCTTGGGCACGCCGGAAACCTGAAATGGTTTGTTCCCGATTCGCCCCGATTATGTTTCTAGGTAAGTCGGCACCGTACCTGTGCTCGCGGGTTTCGGTAGCGTGGTAAATGTCTGAGACCTGCATCACTTAGGGCTTTCTTCCTACATTAAGCAAGTAGCTTTGTGGACCCGTGAAGACCCGTGAAGACCCGTGAAGATTCCGGGGTAGAATAGATCTTCAGCAACCCATGCTTGCCGTAAAATGCGACTATGCTTGCCATAAAAGGAGACTAACGGGTTCGGGTGGTCAGGGTCGCTGACTTGGTTGATGCATGTCGTCGATCCCAAATGCGTGGATCGATGCTCGAGATGTCAATCACTGGATTGTCTGGTCCAGACTCGATCATTTACAGACCGCCTTCATATAGCTGGAATTTTGCTCAGTGCGGCGTTAAACAACAAACCAACCAACCAACCAACCAAATGCGTGGATCGATCCTCGTGATGTCAATCACTGGATTGTCTGGTCCAGACTCGATTATTTACAGGCCGCCGTCATATAGCTGGAATATTGCTGAGTGCGGCGTTAAACAACAAACAAACCAAACCAAACCAAACAGTAGCCCTGTGACATGACGGGACCGGATTACTGTTAAAAGCGGCGTTAAATCGAACTCACTCGCTCAACACCAAACCTGCCTTATGAGGCGCTAGATGGTTAACAGTCATTTCAGCATGAACAGAGGTATATTTCGTGCAAAGTTGCGCATTTTTCTATCAACAGTGATAATTGCATTTTTTCTTACTAAAAAGAAGTGAAGGACCACCCGATATTTTCATGACGTATTAATCACAGTAATATGAAATAATCGGGTGACCTTAACTTCTTTTGACTGGTATATATAATAATGAACATAAGCGTGTGTATCGCGCACTTGTTGTCAAATGTTATAAAGACGTGTTGTTATTATCTTCCCGAGGCAAGGGCGTTAACTGTCTATAAAAGACCAGTTTCCACCCTTTCCGAACTAGGCTGGAATTTCCTGGCTCGATCGTAGCACTGCCAGTGGCTCTTACGAGTGATGTCCCTTCCATGTCGATCCTATTGACCAATCAGATTCCAAATTGCTTCAAACAAAAAGGCAGCGCCCTGTCAAGACCATCAGATCTAGAGTCAAGATCTATCTAGAAATAAAACGGGTCTTACCTCGCGAAGTGCATCAGATAACTTGAGCACCTTGATTTGCAAAATATCTGTCGACACCCAGTTGGCGGTTCACATGTTTTGCAAATCCTTCAATCGGCGGAAATCTATCTTGTTTACGAACAGGATGTATAGTTCTTTACGCGATTTTGATTGGGCTATACATAGTCAAGTCAAAGTGTAACTCCGGAACTCCAGCCTAGTTCGGCAAGGGTGGACTTGTATAGTCAGTTAAAGCCCTTGCCTCGGGAAGATGGTTGATATGCTTGTAACTGAAATACAATATTTGTGTTGCACATCTAGATTACAGTGGCCCACATCCACCAAAAGGCACACACCGGTACCAGTTTTACGTATTTCCCTGGAAATCCTCCAAGAAACCAGTGCTCCACAATTCGGACAAGTCGAGAGGCGACTTCAATTTGAACCGGTTCAAGACGGACAATCATTTGAAAAAACCGGTTGCGGTGTTTCAGCTGAATGTCCCGCACACTTAATACCATGTTGGGCTATTTCCATGTTGTATTGATTATGGAAAGCACAAATAAAAAGCTCCCTTACGAACATACATACTATTATTGTTTTTGTAGATACTGTTTGGGGACATTTCTGTTTGCTGGGTTAGGCAAATGTACATAGCGCTGAGGGTGATCACCTCTCTTTGTTGTTTAACGCCCCACACAACAATATTTTAGCTATGTGAAGGCGATCTGTAAATAATCAAGTATGGACCAGACAGTCCAGTGATTAACATCATGAGCATCGATCTACTTAATTTCGGTACGATGACATGCGTCAACCAAGTCAGCCTGACCACCTACCCGTTAGCCGCCAAGCATTGGTTGATGAAGACTATTTCTAACCCGGAGCTTCAGGATAATCAAATGGCTAACGGTGGATAAGAAATACGTACCATATACCCATTGACTGGAAAGAATATAGCAGTAGTATTGCAGCAGTCAAGCAGTACTAGTGGACTATTATCAACTTCAACTTCAACTTTAAACCCTTAAAACAATTCTCAGTCAGCTAATGCTGCTATACCAACTGATTTGGACGAATTAAGATGTATTGTACTAAAATAAGTAGCACAAGCAGTTGGCTATTGTAGTGGGTGAGTTGAGTTTAACGCAGCTTTTAACAGTATTCCAGTCATTTCACGGCGTGTCAGCTTAATGTGGGAGGAAAGCCCCAAGTGATGCAGGTCTCAGACGTTTACCACTTCGGTGAAACCCACGAGCACGGGTATGGTGCCGACAAACCTAGAAACATAATCAGGGCGATCATAGGTTTCTGGCATGCACAGGGGGCGCAACTCTGCACAGTTGGCTATTGTAAACTTCAAGGTTATGTAATCGTAATTCTTAATAAAGCTTGGGATCTGTGCACAATTAATCCTGTCTTATGTATCCTTTCACACAAATCTTAAATATCGGTCTATGTGTTATAGCAATACATGAATAAACAGATGAAACATTTAGTTTTTGTTGTTGTTGTTGTGAAACTATGTCAACATATTCGAATAACCACAGATCAAGATCCGTGAGGATAAGGTTAGAATAGGTCTCCAGCCACCCATGCTTGCCGTAAGAGTCGACTAACGGGATCGGGTGGTCAGGTGCGCTTATTTGGTTGATTCATGTCATCATATCGATGCATATGATTTACAGACCGCCGTCATACAGTTGGACTATTGTTGAGTGCGGCGTTAAACAACAAACAAACAAACAAACCACATATCAACAACTATATAGAACTGGCCCAAGTCCTACGAAAAACAAACTATCATTTGACCTGCGGCTCATTTACAGCGAGACCTCCCTGGTTTAGTTCGGTTTTTGTTTGGTTTGGTTTGGTTTGTTGTTTTACGCCGCACTCAGCAATATTCCAGCTTTATGACGGCGGTCTGTTAATAATCTAGCCTGGACCATTCAATCTAGTGGTTGATATCATGAGCATCGATCCATGCAATTGTGATCGATGATATGCTTCAACCAAGTCAGCGACCCTGACCAGCCGATCCCGTTAGTCGCCTTTTACGACAAGCACAGTTGCACTTTACCGCAAGAATGGGTTGCTGAAGACCTATTCTACCCCGGATATTCACGGGTCGGTTTAGTTGGGAGGGCGGAAGGTCGGTGGTTCGATTCCGCGTCATACAAAAGGACGTTACCCTGCCTGGCTCTCGGCATTGAGGTGATAAAAGAAGTACAGGTTTGTAAAATGGACAATACCCTCTGCACCAACCGATCCCCTCCCAAGTTGGGCATTCACTACTCCGGGCACAAGATCAACGCAACACTCGTCTCCGTATCGGAGATGTGCCACGTATAAAGTTCAAGCAAGGGAGGAAAGGAAGTATTTTTAACCCCATGAACCCCAAGTTTTGTTTGTTTGTTTGTTTGTTTGTTGTTTAACGCCGCACTCAGCAATATTCCAATGTAGACGGCGGTCTGTAAATAATCGAGTCTGGACCAGAAATTCCAGTGACTGGTATCATGAGCATCGATCCAGGCAAATGGGATACGATGACATGCATCAACCTTGTCAGCGAGCCTGACCACCCGATCCCGTTAGCCGCTTCTAACGGATAACATGGATTGGTGATGACCTATTATAAGGAGGAGTTTAGTTACCAAGTTAAACTTAATGATGTATTACGGAAAATGCCTCAGGTGAAAGAAACCGCAATCTTTTTAACACGTCGTGCACAATCATCACGTGCAGCACGTGGACCTATTACGTCATAACTTCGCCAATACCCGGTGAAGACCCTGGCAGTTTGATCTTGAGAACGACAAATTGAGGCAAGTTGTCACATTTGATAATTGTGAAAAAAATCCGAAAATGTTCTGACATTAAATAGGAATATTGTATATTTGTTATTCATATGTGTGTCCTCATTACCTCAGGCATATAGAAACATGCGCTGATCCAGAAAGGGGTGCACGCACCCCACTCGTTGAAGCATAGTTTGTTTGTGTTGTTTAACGCGGTACTCGGCTACTCGACGGATGTCTGGCCCAGACAATCCAGTGATTGATATCATGAGCATCGATCCCCACTACTGGGATACGATAGCATGCAAGTGCTTAGTCAGCGAGACGGAGCACCCAATCTCATTACTCGTCTCTTACGACAAGCGTAGTCGCCATTTACGGCAAGCATGGCTTGCTGAAAGAGTATTGTCACCCGGATCTTCACGGATCCGTTGAAGCATAGTGATTGTATGAAAAATCGGTGATTGTTTAACGAATGTTCGTACAATACATCAGTAAATAAGAAAATTATCCGAATTTGAAGCTAATACAAATTGGTGAAAACGACAGCTGACGTGAATAATTACTTAATATAAGTTATATTTATGAATACGTCCGAAGTCGCTCCTTTTCCTGATACTGATAAGAAATCTACCTCAACAGATAAAGTCAACGTGGGAACATTGTCCTGGACTTCAAATATGTACGCGACAGGACTTCTTGTCGTCTGCTTCCTGCAGCTGCTTGGCAGGTCGGAAGGTCTCATCGCGGACTGTAACGTTGACAATATCCTCTGCACCAACCCCTCACCCCCCAAGTTGGATGTTTACTACTCCGGGCAGCAGATCGCATGTAACACTCTTCTGCGTATCGGAGACGTTACCAGTGTGCCACGTATAGAATTCAAACAAGGGAGGGAAGTGAGTATTGACCTTTTGATCTACCATGTGAATCAATGTTGGATTTGTATGCTGTCGGTTGTATTTCATTATGGCTCCCAGATTAAAGGGTATCTGACACATGAAAGAACGATTAAAACGGTGCACGTGTAGTGATTTGACTTGGCAATTAATATTTCTTTGTGAACATTATTTTGTGGTATTAAACACCTCATACTTGATGTGATCCTAACCATACCGCATTCCACACATTCAGTCGGCTCAGTCGGCTCTTACGATAAGCATGGGTTGATGAAGTTCTATTCTAACCGGGATCTTCAAGGCCAGACAAGCATAGGTTGCTGGGGACCTATATTGTCACCCGGGATCCCCACGGGGTTGGTCAGCACCTTATCGGAACCAAACCACATTTATTCGCCCCCCCCCCCCCCCCACACACACACATTTATGTATTTATGTGCTTTATGTCAGGGTGAAAGTTACGTCCTTGTGTTCGCGGACCCAGATGCTCCCTATCCGTGCGCCAGCTCCGACGGCAGCAACTACCTCCACTACGCCGCTGTCGTTAAACAGGTGAGTGGAAGTTTCTTCTTTGATAGGCATTTAGAAGTTGGAATACTAAGTAAGGATAAGATTTATGGATGAACATCTTCTTTATTACAATTAAGAGCAACGTTTCGGTGTAAGTTACTAAGTTGAAGTTTGTTTTACGCATTTCATGTCAGTTACGCAATAATATAAGGTTTATGAATTCGTAGTCCGTAATATCTTTACTGAAATCAAATAGATAAACCTCACTCCGACAGATGAATATGGCTCCTATTTGCTTTGGTTACAAACTTTACTACAAAATTGAAGAATTTAAGTTAGGCGATTTTATACACGTTCGTTCTTGACCATGCACAGTGTTTCTCGTATATTATCTCCTCCATGGACATCTATGCCTGTAGTATCTGGATGTGAAAATGCGTCTGTGTAATATTTACAAAGACTTTGAATGCAGCCCAGCAGTATCTGATTTGTTTGTTTATTTATTGTTTAACGCCGCATTAAGCAATATTCCAGCTATATGACGGCGGTCTGTAAATAATCGACAATCCAGTGATGACATCACGAGCATCGATCCACGCAATCGGGATACGATGACATGCATCAACCAAGTCAGCGAGCCTGACCACCCGATCCCGTTAGTCGCTTCTTACGACAAGCATAGTCGCCTTTTACAGCAAGCATGGGTTGCTGAAGATCTATTCTCCCCCGGATCTTCACGGGTCCAGTATCTGGTAACCAGAAGTTGTAAAATTAATCTACATTTCACTTATTGTGTTTCGCAGACGAATGGCGTTTTGAAGCCGTCGCAAGAACTTGTTCGTAAGTATTTATGAAACCTATATACGTATCGCTGTAATAATAACAGTGATAATAATAATGATTGTTTTTAATGCCAAATCCGCCCTTTAAAACGTGCACAAAACTCTACATTATCGCACGGGTCTATGGATCACCGCGCGTTCTAACTTAATCCTCAGCCTCCTTGAGAATATACAACCAAACCTGCCGTATGAGGCGCTAGAATGTTAATAGTCACGTTACCATAAATATCATCATGAACAGAGGCATAGTTCGTTTGTTTAACACTGCACTCGACAATATTCCAATATAGACGGTAAATAATCGAGTCTGGACCAGACATCCAAGTGATTGATATCATGAGCATCGATTCACGCAATTGGAATACGATGACATGCATCAACCAAGTCAGCGAGCCTGACCAACCGATCCCGTTAGTCGCCTCTTACGACAAGATTAGTCTCCTCTTAAGACAAGCATAGTCGCCTCTTACGGCATGCATGGGTTGCTGAAGGACTGTTCTATCCCGGATATTCACGGGTCGAACAGAAATGTGAAGTAGGAAGATTATCTGTATACATCTGATTAATTGATGTTTATACAAGGTAATGTTCACACAAAACATAATGTTAAAGTATAATAGCCTGATTGATGTACATAAATATTTTTGTTGCACATCCAGATTACCGTGGCCCACATCCACCAAGAGGCACGCACCGGTACCAGTTTTATGTCTTTCGCTGGACATCCAATCAGAGACCGGTGCTCCACAACTCTGACCGGTCGAGAGGCCACTTCCAACTAACCCGGTTCAAGACGGACAACCATTTGAATGAACCGGTTGCAGTGTTTCAGCTGAAGGTCCCGCATACTTAATCTCTTTTTGAGATATGAGAATGATACCATGTTGTATTGATTTTGGAAATAACAAATTTGTTAAATAAAAGGAGCTCTTCAGAGCTACAGATAAGCTGCGTATTTGCGTAAAATACCCCCAGAACATATTCAAAACCCAATTGTTTTCAATTAACTTGCGTACAGAAACGCATGCATTCACATTCGTCACCACTCGCCCCTTTCCGTAACCTGAAAGAAGACTCGTCCCCCTATCGATGAATGTTATGTGCGAAAATACGACAAACCAATCAGAATGCGCGTATGATTTCAAGTTCTTCGTCAAAGAATCCCTCAGAAACAATTTTTGATTTAACATATGTCTTGCATCTAAAAATATACCCAAGACACAGTTAAATGTGGTCAATCATACTGTATAATTCCGCATGTCCCGATGTGCTTTAAATTGCATCTGAAATATATATAATTAATGGGGAAATATATGTGAACATTACTCAACGAGTTGACAATTGTTTTAGGTATGCCCGTTTGCGTTAAGACGGAACCCGGTCGCAAAAATGGCCACGAGAGGGGCACGAGTCGCTATTCGGCTTGACCCGGAATAACACGAGTTCTTCACGAATGATGCATTCAATGCAAATCTCAAATAATAAAAACACGTCGCGTAAATTACCATTGAAGCTTTTTCAGCATACATACAAAGGAGCTAATTTCCGAAACACAATTACGAGCTTATTTACTTTCCGGGTCAAGCCTATCTATTTAGACCAGTTATATATATCTAAAACATTATTTCGTTTTTTTCAAATCTTATAATGTTCACTAATTTTGGGAAAAAACAATAGATTGATGAATAGATGAGTGAACAAATATTGGTTACCAAATGAAAAATGTAATAACCCAATTAAAATAGAAACCCTAGAGTAAAAACTCAATTGCTGTGGGCTCCGTGGAGCTGTGGGCTCTTATGAACAGACATGATAGTATTGTTTATGTAAATACTACTTGATACAGCTTGGGGACATTCCTGTTTGCTCGACCCGTGAAGATTCCGGGGTAGAATAGGTCTTCAGCAACCCATACTTGGGTAAAAGGCGACTATGCTTGTCGTAAAAGGCGACTAACGGGATAGGATGGTCAGGCTCGCTGACTTGGCTGATACATGTCATCGTTCCCAATTGCGTGGGACCCGTGAATATTCGGGATAGAATAGGTCTTCTGCAACACTTGCTTGCCGTAAAAGGTGACTATGCTTGTCGTAAAAAGGGATCGGGTGGTCAGGCTCGCTGACTTGGTTGATGCATGTCATCGATCCCAAGTTTGTGGATGGATGCTCATGATATAAATCACTGGATTGTCTGGTCCAGATTTTTTACAGACCGCCCGTCATATAGCTGGAATATTGCTGAGTGCGGCGTTAAACAACAAACCAACCAATCCTGTTTGCTGGATTTGACAAACGTAAATACCTCTCAGGGTTATCCCCCCTCTCTTTTTTTACCGCAACACTCTGGAATAATCCATCTATATGTCGGCGGTCTGTAAATACTCGTGTATGAGCCAGTGATTGCCATCATGAACATCATCCACGCATTTGGAATACGCTGACATGCATCAACGGCGTCAGTCTGAATACCCGATCCTGTAAGTCACCTCTTTCGACAAGCATGGGTTGCATGAAGACCAATTCTAACCCGGGGCTTCACGGGTCCAACGGACGGTCGATGAGAAATGGCTACTATACCAATTGTGGGCACGGTTGCCCAGTTGTCTAAGGCGCCGCGATTCGCTGTGCAGAGTTGCGTCCCTTGGGCACGCCAGAAACCTATGATTGTGGGTTCGAATCCCGGTTCGCACCGATTATGTTTCTAGGTTTGTCAGCACCATACCCGTGCTTGTGGGTACTACTGAAGTGGTAAACGACTAACAACCACATCATGTCGGGCTTTCCTCCCACATTAAGCTGATACGCCGCGATATAACTGGAATACTGTTAAAAGCAGGCGTTAAACCCAACTCGCAAACTCACTATTATACCAATTGATTAGGCAGAACTAAGATATTTTGTGTTTCAGTTACATAGAACAAGCAGTGGGCTGTTAGATACATAAATGTTATACAATATTCGAATTCTTAACAAAACAAGTCCTCAGTGAGTTTTAGATATGGTGATGATCAATTCTTTATGTCTGAAATAAATCCTCGCTTATGGATCCTGTCACACAAATCTAAAATATCTGACAGTTGTTACATACGTTATTGACATGTTAAGCTATAGGCTACAACTAGGCGTAGAGATTATTAATAACGTTTCGGTATATTTGTTTAAACAATGCATGAATAGTTTGTATTTTTCGTTTAAGGTTGTAAGGTTAGGAGCTGTTTATATTTTCCTTCTTGTGCAACTATGATAACATATACGAACATCCACAGATCAATAACTCCCATTGGAACCAATGCTGTGATAAATGTAGACCGTGCTTGCCAACCATAATTCGACCTGGGTCTGGCTTGCAGCGAGACCGCCTCCCTGGTCTTGTGGGTTTAGAGTGGCCCGGAGAATGAAGGTCGGTGGTTTGCTTCAAACCAAAAGTCGTTGAAAATAATACGTGTTACCCTGCCGGCACTGGAGAATTAAGGGGTTGGGACAAGGACTATGTCGAAGTGGGGTGTCCATGGTCAACTGTGTCATGGTATCTCATGCACTGAGTGAGTGAGTTGGGTTTAATGCCGCTTTTAACAGTATTCCAGTTATATCACGGCGTGTCAGACGTTTACATCTCATGCACTGAGCTGGCCCTATTGAAACCGACGTTGGTCCTTACAAGTACAATCGGCCACATGCACACATGTGCATGCACGTCGCTTTATCAGTGCAATAATCTTGAGCGCAACATTGAATGAACCCCATTGCACCCAGTCTCATTATGATCAGATCTTAGTTCTCGCTACCGCTAATCAAGGATCTGAGGACATCCCCTTACGGTTCTGGTCAGAACGACCTTTCATCCAACCAATCAGCGCCGATTACCAGGGGCCTGTTCCACAAAGCGATCTTAGTGCTACGACTGTCGTAAGCCTGTGTTAAAGTACGGGAGTTACGATCATCTTAGCGCTAACATCGCTTTGTGGAACGGGCCCCAAGAAAGTAACAGTCGGAATGTGTTTTTCTTATCATGCGACCTCGACAAGTTTAACACGGGGTATTCCGAACGACAGCTTCGGGCTGTACGACAAATCAAAATCATTTTCTATATCTCGATTCAATGGGATAACCATTTGAAACGGAAGAGACTATCCATACCCCGTGGGAAATAATGCCATACAATCTAGGCCATCTTAAATAAATTCCAGCGTTGAATAGGTGTTTAGCAACTCACGCTTGCTGTAAAAGGCGACTATGCTTGTCGTAAGAGGCGACTAACGGGTTTGGGTGGTCAGGCTCGCTGACTTGGTTGATTCATGTCATCGTGTCCCGTGGATCACTGGATTGTCTGGTCCAGACTCGATTATTTACAGACCGCCCTCATATAGCTGGAATATTGCTGTGTGCGGCATTAAACAACAAACAAATAACCTTAATAAGAGCAGCCCATGTTAAGGTCACCTACTCGTTTCTCAACACTTAAAGTACATGGGTAGGTAGGTCTGGTGCGTAGTACACTACCACACTTGACAATTGTATTAATTGACAGTAATGAAGAAGAGAGGCCTTCGTTGGTGTTAGTGGTCAGGGCGGGTTTCATCAAAAGTGCAACTTCGGAAAGGAAAATAACGACGAATTTGTAACCGGAACCGACTTGAGCACCCAGAACATATGTAAAACTTCAGGTTGGGGGCGTTGTTCAAGGTTGGTCGGTGATGAGAAACACGAATTATATTATGTGGACTTCGCCACAGATGAATGAACAATGTCTTGCCACACGGTCCCACATTCTCACCCAGTGTGAACACGTTTTCATGTAAATTTAGGAGCCGTTCGAAGTCAATAGTTTATTTCTATGAAAGTAAAGTTCCTACCCCCATTTTACTTTACGAAGCCAGGGTAATCATCAACCTCGTTGGTCTGTGTCTCGTTTTATATCGGTGTGCGGGAGCATGCGCTTTATGTGGACGCCCTACCATCTATTCAAAATCGTCAATAGTTCTCATTTTATCAAACGCCGAACGTTTTTCTTCCCGTCTACGCATTCATACGATATAAAAGAAGAGATACATAAAAGTCACCCGACAGTATGCCTTCTGTCCAGTAAGGCTATTGAAAAATGCGACAAGGTACACTCATTCGTCGTAACGCGACAGGTTGCGTTGACATGTCTTGGTAGGCGCGGTATACCGAGGAGGGAAGGTAGGCAAGGCAGCGACCTGGGAAAACACGTTTAGTTTTAGCCGAACATAAGGGCATGGCGGGATGCCAGAGGATGGCCTACAGGTGTATGGCGAGATACTCTCGCTTCATCAAGAGCAGGTAAGTCATTCTATGAATTTGATCTGTACAACTCGTCATGGAACGCCTTAGTAACGCGACACGGATCCTGTCGTTATTACATAAGACGTGTATTTGTGGAGGAGTCCTTTGTTGGGGTGTCATCTCTACAATCGATAACACAGTAGTCTGATGCTAAGCAGCTTCCTTATCATCAATCAATATTTGATTATGCAAACACAAAACCTTTAAACCACAAGGTGATTCTAATTGAAATATCGCTCATATTCAAACGCAAACGATATGACAGAATTAAGGACAAAGTATCTAACGCGGATCTAAAAATGGATTGGATTTTTATCTTTGAGAAAAAGTACAGTCCTGTATCTTTTATGTAATGTGGTCCAACCACTTCACCATCCCCTCCCCTCTCGCTCCATCCCATACACCCCCTCTCACAGCTTCCTTGTATGCTTGCCACGCCCATAACGAGCTTGCTGCGTTGCGTCCCAAATTTAGATAATTATCTGTGTACAAGAATCTATTTTTTAAGACTGAAATTTTCGCCTCGCTGTGAACAGGAGCCGCCTAAGGTAGCCCAGTGCTATGCTGAATGATAATACAAAATCAGAAAAGAGTGTGTGTGTGTGTGTATATATAATTAGTGTCCATGCAGACAGAAGACACTCGAACCGAGCACCCTAACCATAAGACTATCTATACGTGCCTCATGCATGAAGTATTCTACGTCGTGATAATGTTTGGAGCGTGTATATCATTGCCAAGTTTGCATTACATATTTGACAATGCGCACGTCGTAAGTAAGGATAAGATATATGGATGAACAACTTTGAACAACAACGACGTTGTTTCGGCGTAGGTGTTAACACCATTATCAAGCAAGTGATATACAGGATATTGTTGACAGGCTTATATATGAGGCAATGGTATACAGTTGATTAGATTGGGATGTAGTTACACGGAAGTGGAAAAACCTGTTGTGTGCACAAAACAGGCTAAAAGAAGTTAATACGTACGTTGGTCGGTATTATACGTGCTCACTCCATAAAAGAGCCGTCTCGGCATTCGTATGGAATTCCCGTCGCTTAAAGAGACAAATTAGCGTAGGATGTGTACAGAGCTCCAGATAACATTTTGAGCAATTGAGTTTTTACCTCCTAGGGTTTCTATTTTACTTGGGTTATTACATTTTTCATTGGGTAACCAATATTTTTTCACTCATCTATTCATCAATCTATTGTGATTTTCCTAAAATTAGTGAACATTTTAAGATTTAAAAAAAATGAAATAATGTTGTAGATGTATATAACTGTTCTAAATATATAGGCTTGACCCGGAAAGTAAATAACCTCGTAATTGTGTTTCGGAAATTAGCTCCTTTGTACGCATGCTGAAAAAGCTTCATTGGGAATTCACGCAAGGTGTCTTTTATACATTTGAGTTTAGCATTCAATGCATGCGTTTCTGTACGCAAGTTGATTGAAAGAATTTGGATTTTTAATATGTTCTGGGGGTATTTTACGCAAATACTCAGCTTATCTGTAGCTCTGACCGTGTATGTTATTTGAAGCCTGAACTCGGAACCATCGCAAGCCCTTGATATAAGGGTTGTTTCCTTATTCGCTGCTGCCATAATAGATATAATATCATCAATACTTATATTTACATATATTGTGTGGTGATATTCGCCGATATATAGGTTTGTAGATATGAAGCACCCACAACTCAGCTATATTCATTTGGTTAAAATCACTGCAAGCTTTCAAAACAGAGTCAATCTTCCTAGCTTCATTTTAACCAGTAATTAAATTACAGACAGAATTTACACACTATTTACTAAAGGTGTTTCAATATCAGGTAATGTCTGAGACCTGCATCACTTCGTTCTTACCTCCACATTAAGATGACATGCTGTGATATAACTGGAATATATATCAAGATCACTAGAGATCACGTGTTCTACATCGATATGGGAATGATTTACTGTAATAACATTTAATAATCGATTTTTTGTAATCTCAAACTTGACGGAGGCAATCCGGACTTATAATAACGTAATTTCAAGATATTCCAGACAAACATAAATTTACATTCCCTATTACCGACCGTCACCGAGTAAATATAAATATATACATTTACTGCATAAACTTCAACACGTAATTGTTAAAGGATTTTATTTGACCATAGAAAATATGTACGAGAATTCATTATATTCCAAAACAATGACATATCTGTCTGTAAGATTAGAATAGTTTGCATACACATTGAATTACATTTTGGGTATTAAGTATAAATAAACAGGAGTTACATCAAGAGTACATTTGGATATATATTTAAATGCCAAAAAAGGCTTTTACCGAGCTTTATTTTTGTTTATCGTTATGAAGTGTTATTTACGAATCCTAAACCTAAATGAAATCAGCGTCCTCGTATTTTGTAGCAATAAGCGCACAAATACACGTCCAGTCACATATTTCTCATTCATACATACACAGCAGCGATATATCTAGGAATGTTGTTAATCTACACCTTCTGCGTAAACACCCTGGATAATAACATTATTCATTAAATGTCATTGCAGTGTCATAGCAGTAAGTCGAGTCTTCGTTTCAAACTACTGAGCGTGTCGTTTCAAATCTGTGAATTGCGCCTGCCCGTCGCTTGGTGTTCAGAAAGGGGTGTGGGGTATGTTTACATTACTCTGGTCGGCCCCGAATGATTGTATTACTAGGATTGCCCTTGTATAGAGCAATGTGATACACGCCACAATGGGCACCTCTCAAAAGCGGCGGAGATGGAATATTTTTCAAAACTGCTTATTGAGAAACAATAACCGAACATCGGTATAAACAAATGATTGTATTATACTCGTTACATGACATAAAAAAATATACGTCAATTTGCTGAATATGTGTCAACGTTGTTGAATATGTATACTTATTCGGTGCTGCCCTAGTCAATTTATTGTAAACCCATTTGGCCCAGTGGTTATTCGAAGTATCCCTATAACTTAAGACAGTAATATGTAGAATTAAATATAAATAGCCAACGCTTGAGAATAACCAGTCTCGATTACCCACCGAAGTAGACTCCATTCGGCACAAAAGGCAAAACAGAGGTGAAACTTATATGAATGGATACCTGAAAATCAATGAAGACACCAAGTGTTCGCGAAAAGAGCAAGTATGGCATGCCCTACCGGTAGCACCCCGACTCACAATTTGCATTAAAAAAGTGTTTGTCGCCTGACATGTAAGCTAAAGGAAAACTAAAAGACAAAACTGGCGTTAAATTGGGTATCTATATTATTTTTAGTATCATATCCTGATTAAAGTCTTAGCTCGTCAAGCCGAAGACCTTCGGATTTCGATATATATAAATAAATAAAATAAATAAAATCTTATGTTCTTATAAACGTAATCGCTTAACGTTGTTCAAGATCGAGGTAGCCCAGTGATTAAAACGTTGGCTCATCATGCCCCAAACCAGTTCGATTCTCCGATGCGGGGGCACGGGTGGCCCAGTCGTCTAAGGCGCCGCAATTTGCCGCGAAGAGTTGCGTCCCTTGGGCACGCCAGAAACCTATGATTGTGGGTTCGAATCCCGTTTCGCCCCGATTATGTTTCTAGGTTGTCAGCACCATACCCGTGCTCGTGGGTTTCACCGAAGTGGTAAACGTCTGAGACCTGCATCACTTGGGGCTTTCCTCCCACATTAAGCTGACACGCCGCGATATAACTGAATTACTGTTAAAAGCGGCGTTAAACCATACTCACTCACTCACCCATGCTTCGATGCTCATGCTGCATAGACACATATATATCGGCGTTGTAAAAACAGCACCCTCCCATTAGTTGTTTGGCTGGTCCATGCAGCAACAAAGCAATCCGTTTATTTATATCAAAACTTGAAGCTACATCCAATTCCGTAACTGACATTATTGTAATCATTCCATTCATGCTTACATCGACAACAAAATCTGGTGTCACAACAAACTGGCTTGAACATTGTGAACATCCAATTCAAGTGCCTTTCCCTGTAGAACATGATCGTCAGAGTGCGGCACATTCACCGACATAAAGTAAATACAAGTTTGCTACGAACGTGACGCGAACAAAGGATTTCGGCAACAGTTTCTGATAAACTTTCAATTGGTTTGACGTGTTAGCTTATACTATCTGACCTTAATATGCGGTTAATGGCACTATTTGATATGTATTCCGCTTGGAGTTATCTAATTACTAGTATGAAGTACGGTTGTTGATCTGGAGTATGGTGTTTCTCTTGAAATCGGGTGGTGGGGTAGCTTCGTGGTTGAGGCGTTCGCTCGTCACACCAAAGACCCGGGTTTGATTCCCCACATGGGTACATTGTGTGCAGCCTATTTCTGGCGTCCCCAGCTGTGATAATGTTGTAATATTGCTAAATGCCGCGTCAAACCATGCTAACTAACCCACTCACTGTTAAATTGATTAGATGAAATGGCAGAGGGAGTGAATATAATTTTACGCCGCTTTTAGTAATATGACTGCAATATAACGTCGAGGAATACCAGACAGGGTCTTTACACAGTGTAGCCATGTGAAGAATTAAACCCGTGCCTTCATTAGACGGTCTAAAAATTGTCTTCATAGAAATATCATGTCTCTAATTATAACAAAACAACTCCGCCACCCCACCGCCACCCCACGCCCACATGTGAATGTCGGTCCCTAGACTTCAAAATTCCTTTTCCTTGGGATTTCAATGGTAACGTTTTATAAAACCAGATCGCCCTGTGTGTGAACTTGTATCTCGAGTTTATTATCAGCGTCAGAATTCCGCCCCTCATGGCTGAGTAGATTTTAAAAGCATCATTCACCCGCCTCGTTCAACCGTTGCATGCATATTCTTCACCATAAAACGCAGCTATCTGGAGTTCACAATGACATCGTCCACGTGGAACTAAGTGTCCTTTAAAGTAAGGTCGGGACCAGTACCGACCGGACAAGTCAGACTCATCAGAAGTCTGCTCAATCGTCCTACGCTGGTATGTGCTGAGAATAAACAGCATAGCACTGACTTCACTGTAAGACGACATTCGTCACCACTCGCCCCTTTCCGTAACCTGCAAGAAGACTCGTCCCCTATCGATGAAGGTTATGCGCGAAAATACGACAAACCAATCAGAATGCGCGTTTGATTTCAAGTTGTTCATCAAAGAATCCCTCAGAAATATTTTTTAATTTTACATATGTCTTGCATCTAAAATAAACCCAAGACACAGTTAAATGTGTTCAATCATACTGTATAATTCCGCATGTCCAGATGTGCTTTAAATTGCATCTGAAATATATAATATGGGGAAATATATGTGAACCATTACGCAACGAGTTGACAATTGTTTTAGGTATTCCCGTTTGCGCTAAGACGGAACCCGGTCGCAAAAATGGATATGAGCGGGGCACGAGTCGCTATTCGGCTTGTCCCGGAATAACACGAGTTGGTCACGAATGTGTAAGACGAGTGAGAGATGACAGCTGTGGCCGGGAATGCAATCCAGTTGGAGTCACCAACATTCACCGGTTGACTGGTTAGCAAGCGTCCCTTGCAGGGTTGGCTTCACTGGAGTCGGTCAATACTTTGTGGAGAGGTCCCTAGACTAACATCTTGTCTCTAAAATGAACATATCGTACAGGAATAAAAGTTGTTAAATTATCTTAATAAAAATATGATAAAAAGTAGCCCAGAGACTCTCTTCATTTTCAGATACTGCAGTAATCTAGACTTGCCATACATTATAGACTTGCGTGGACTGTATTTGATATATTTGTATCAGGGTCTGTAAGACAGACTATGAGGTCCCCAGCACCCTGTTGCTTTTTAGAGACTTGTTTTAAATTGGATCGGGTGATACTGACCCCGTCACACGACTGTTTGCGTGTCATCGTGTCTGGTTTGCCCGGCCCCGACTCTATGAGGAATCCCATGATACTAATTGGGGAAATAGGGGTCGCCGAGTAAAAATATCTCGGAGTGAACAATAGTTCCGTCACAGTGTTATGTTTACTGCAGTGAAATATCAAGTGTTATGTTCACATAAGGAAAAGAATTTATGGATGTCACCTTCTTTGTCATCAGAAACACAACGTTTCAGAGAATATGGGAACTCCTTCATCTTAATTCATCTGATAGAGTTAGCATATACTTTTCCTTATGTCTATCACTTCTAAATGCCTTTCAGAGACTTGTTATGTTCACTGCAATGAAGGGGACACGGGTGGCCCAGTCGTCTAAGGCACCGCAATTCGCTGTGCAGAGTTGCGTCCCTTGGGCACACCAGAAACCTATGATTGTGGATTCGAATCCCGGTTCACCCCGATTATGTTTCTAGGTTTGTCAGCACCATACCATGCTCGTGGGCTTCGTCGAAGTAGTAAACGCCTGAGACCTGCATCACTTGGGGCTTTCCTCCCACCTTAAGCTGACACGCCGTGATATAACTGTAATACTGTTAAAAGCTGGGTTAAACCCAACTCACTCACTGCAATGAAAATATCACTTTGCTCAACTTTCTCAGTCTTTCACACTGTATATAATAAATACCTTTGCCATGCCATCAAATGCAGTCGTAAACATATACACTGGTAGGGGGATCTTGAAGCGATGGAAATGAAGCGGTGGGGTAGGGGTGGGGGGGGGGGGGGGGGGGGGGGGGTTGTCAGGCATGTGCCCGCTCCACATAGAAAGCAAACTCACATGCATATAGTTCCCACGATGTCTGAAAGTGCGGCGAAGGCGCATGAGTCAAGCATGATGTAGTTGTATTCATAGTTGATACACATACGTTATCGCTTGTGATGTAATAACATATTCAACAATTTTACATGAAAAGATTAGTTCTAGTCGTCTTAACCCTGTTTTTTTTCAGCTGCATAAACACTCATCAAACGGTTTCTGTATCCGTATTAAAAATTCGACATTGAAGGAAAACAAACAAAAATATTGTCGTTCAATGACAATATATTCAGAGGTATATGTCACTTCACGCGTGTATGGCTTGAGATAATTTATAATTACGAATCGATGGTTACAGAGGCGGTGAGTTTTACATCGCTCTTCGGTGTGGGGTAGATATTCAAATTATTTCTAAAAAAATGTACGCAATATTTTATTCACGCTGATTGTCCTATTTTATAATGAGACACTGTGATATAGGAACATTTAAGTTAATAAACTCCGAGGCTGTATGGACCAGTGTTAATGAATCAAAAGACACGAGGGTGGCATTCAAATTATCATCCAAAATCATTCTCCCCACCTTTTTCAGTGCCGTGAGTGAAAATACACCTCGACAGGCGGCGGTCTGTAAATAATCGAATCTGAACAAGATAATACAATGACTGACATCATGAACATCGATCTACACAAATGAGACGCATATACATTGTATGATATCGCTATCAACCTGCGCGGCACAGAGCGCGACCACCCGGGCTATTATGGTCGCCTCTTACGACAAGCTTAGGTCTGCTGGGGACCTTTATTCTAGCCCGGAATACCCCCGGGTCCTCTCTTTAGTGCAACCTTTACCGTTAGTGTTGGTATATCAGGAGACGTTGCACAACCAGCTGTAGGTGATTAAGCTGCATTTGAACATCTGTGTCTTTAAAGAGCCGCTATGGTCAGTCATGCGCAACATGACATAGGCTTTTAAATCACAAAAGCACAGCAGTGTGGTGTATTTTATGACAAGTCATTTGTGTGACCGCTGAAGCTGAAAGTGTCACATACAGACAGGAGAGTCACACGAGCCTTTATTAACATTGCGTTACTTGACTTGGCTTGGCCTAAATTTCCTACTGTTTCCATACCTATCTACCAGAGCATGTCACGGATTGTTTTTTGTTGTTGTTTTTTTGTTTTTTGTTGTTGTTTTTTTGTTGTTGTTGCTCTGGCGTCTATAGGTGATAGCAGACCCAAACAACAGCCTGTCTATCCGTACACACAGTTGATGACATGTTGGGCCGGCGCCTTATCGGGCCTGAATTGGTATTGCTTATAGAAGGTTGTCAACTTGACATTGATACGCTCTTGTGGAATTGAATATCCGGATCTCTCTCTCTCTCTCTCTCTCTCTCTCTCTCTCTCTCTCTCTCTCTCTCTCTCTCTCTCTCTCTCTCTCTCTTTCCACCACCCATCCATATCTACTCCCCAACACGGGGCGGTCGGGTAGCCTAGTGGTTAAAGCGTTCGCTCGTCACACCGAAGACCCGGGTTCGATTCCCGACATTGGTACAATGTGTGAAGCCCATTGCTGGTGTCCCCCGCCGTGAATATTGCTAAAAGTGGCGTTAAACCAAACTCACTCACTCACTTTGGTGTCCCCCGTGTGATATTGCTCGAATATTGGTAAGAGCGGTGTAAACCATACTCACTCACTCCTCCTCAACACCATAACACACCCATCAATAACAAAATAAAATAAAAATATGTCAAAAACTATTCTGTCATGAATTTGGAAATTACTCACAATAGTCTACTTTGAATGAAACGGCCGCATCACCGTGAAGTTTATTATTATACAATAGGACTTTCTCAGTCGTTGAAGGGGGCACGGGTGGCCCAGTCGTCTAAGGCGCCGCGATTCGCTGTGCAGAGTTGCGTCCTTTGGGCACGCCAGAAACCTATGATTGTGGGTTCGAATCCCGTTTCGTCCCAATTTTGTTTCTAGGTTTGTCAGCACCATACCCTTGCTCGTGGGTTTCACCGAAGTGGTAAACGTCTGAGACCTGCAATTTTAGAAATTTGAACATATTTGTTAGAAATATTTAGAAATATTCTTTATCATGATTATTATTTACAGAACATTTCGTAATGTTCCAAATGTTGAGCTATTAAAAATCAAATTCATTTTAAATATGCTCTCAATTAGTAATTTAATGTAGTAATATTTATTAAGCAGTTGTCCTATTTCTTATTCATTGAACAGACAAACAAACAAACAAACAAACATCTCCTGCTTTGTCACCTTTTTTTTCAGAGTGGTCATTTTTTCAAAAAATGATATTTGTTATATATCCTTCTGTCTGTTTCAATCGGTGAATTTTGATTTGAGGTTATAACTTAAGCAAAATTCTGGGATCGGGACCAAACTCATTAAAACTTTGAAACGCATTAGTATGACGTTATTATGTATACAGAGTCCAAAATCTATATATGGTAATAAATCATGTTGTGTATTAACGTCAAGTGTCAATATTCAATATTCAGCGAAATATTTGGACATTAACTAATAATATTAGTGCACAGGCCGCAATAAGGTATTAAGGGTAGTATATGGTGATTTAAATGCTAACGGGCAATATGTTATAAGTATTAGAAAAGTATTTGTACGTCACAACTCAACGACAGGTCATCTTCTTTGGCCTCTTTTTCAGGTTGTTCCTCTGCCTTGTAGGGCTCGCTATCGTGTGCGTCACTGTATGGAGCTTCAGAGAGGATAACAGGACTTTTCATTCGGGTGAGAATTGCAATGGGTGCATCATGAAGTGTGTCATTTATGGCCAAGACAAAATTATTCGTGTTATATTTTCTATGTTTTTAAAGCTATGTATATCTAGGCTACCCCCTGAAGGACGATAATTTTATACCAGGGGGTCAGGGGCTGGTATTTTAAAAACGGAAAAAGTCTAACCCCGAACATGCTTGAAAAATATATTCAGGCTTTTCACAAAACAGTAACTCGTTCACTGGACATGCTCGCAGTTCCATAATATTGTTTTATGGGTCGGAACATATTGTTTAGCTCATCTTCCAGGGAAAAAGAGTGTATGTTTTGAAGCACTGACTGTTCAAAGACAAGACAGATCCCAGCTTTGCACATGGAATCATGACCAATTCTAATGGCGATCCAAATGTGGATCCCTCAAAGAGGTGGTTCCGAGGTAACCCATGATTGGGGCGAGAGCCGCCCTTGTGATGAACCGGGACAGAATTGGTCTTCAGCAACCCATGCTCGTCGTAAGACAAAACGGGATCGGGTGGTCAGGCTCGCTGACTTGGTTGATGGGTGTCATCGTATCACCATTGCGGGGATCTATGCTCATGATGTCAGTCAATGGATTGTCTGTTCCAGACTCGATTAGTCACAGGCCGACGTCACTTAGTTGAACTAGCGGGGTGTTACATAACAAACAGACAAAACGTACGGTGACCAGTCGCATTAGGCGCCATAATTCGCTGTGTAGAGTTGCCTTCTAAAGGCGTGCCGAACCATTTACATCATGTGTTCGAATCCCGGTTCGCCCTGATTATGTTTCTAGGTTTGTCAGCACCATACCTGTGCTTGTGGGTTTTATCGAAGTAGTACATTATGATCATGGGTTCGAATCCCGACTATATATATGCCGTCGTGCGGAAGGGGGGCATATGAGCTGCGGCGTCAAACAACATTAATTCAACAAACAAACAAACAAACAAACAAACAAACAAAACGTTCGGTGACCAGTCGCATGAGGCGCAATAATTAGTTTCGCAGAGTCGCGTTTTTTAAGGCGTGCCGAAACATTATGATCATGGGTTCGAATCCCGGTACCAAACCAAACAACATTAATTAACTTAAATATAATGGGTTTATGTTTCAGCTCTGTTATCTCTAAAACAGCATGGGGAAAGACAAAGCGGCCAGCTAAAATACAAGTTCCTGAGCTGGAAACAAGGTACGTGTAGATATGGTACTCTAAAAAGTCCATGTGTAATATTGTTATTCCTAGTGGGAGTAAGTGCAGCCAGTACGACGAGTGACTGTCCCTACGTACATGTATTGGCGCATCTTTTCATAAACGGGGTACCGGTTAGCTCAGTCGTCTAAGGCGCCGCAACGCTTTTTGGTGTTACGTCCCTTGGGAACGCCGTTGGGTCGAATCCCGGCTTGCCCTGATTATGTTTCAAGGTTTGTCAGCACCATACCCGTGCTCGTGAGTTTCACCAAAGTGGTACCCGTTTGAGACCTGCATCACTTCGGGCTTTCCACCCAAATTAAGCTGACACGCCGTGATATAACTGGATTACTGTCCGAAGCGGCGTTAAGACCAACTCACTCACTCTTCTCATAAACTGTCATAGCAGTTCACAGGCTTACTTGGATGTCCGTTTAGGCGATGTCATGAACACTTTGAACAGATTGTTCGTTGATGCTTCGAAGAAGATGCACAACAATCTATCAATTCTATGCGACAACTGACAACAGATGACACTAATGTCAAAATGGCAAAGCATGAACTATCTTTACAGTCACCAGTCCAACTGTCTTTCTAGATTCATCTTGGAGATTACCTAGGAAGCATAAACGCCCTGACCAAGACCATAGGGACGAGGCACTCCAACCTGTCCGGCCTCAGATGAATCACTTTGAACAACAGGGGCAGAATTTTAATCCTGGTCAACCTCAAGCCATTGCCGATCAAGGCCAGCGAAATTGGGCACCTGAACCTGCCTTGCCTCAAATGAACCAATTGGAACCAAAGACAGGACCCAAACAAGATCAGATAAACGGGACTCCTCAGCCTGCTCTGGCACAGGAGCAGAATGTTAATCCTGGTCAACCTAATGCAGCTGCTAATATAGGCCAGCTGAACGCGGCACCTCAACCTGCCCTGCCTCAGAATGTTAATCCTGGTCAACCTAATGCAGCTGCTAATATAGGCCAGCTGAACGCGGCACCAGAACCTGCCCTGGTACAGAATGTTAATCCTGGTCAACCTAATGCAGCTGCTAATATAGGCCAGCTGAACGCGGCACACCAACCTGCCCTGCTACAGAATGTTAATCCTGGTCAACCTAATGCAGCTACTAATATAGGCCAGCTGAACGCGGCACACCAACCTGCCCTGCTACAGAATGTTAATCCTGGTCAACCTAATGCAGCTGCTAATATAGGCCAACTGAACGCGGCACACCAACCTGCCCTGCTACAGAATGTTAATCCTGGTCAACCTAATGCAGCTGCTAATATAGGCCAGCTGAACGCGGCACATCATCCTGCCCTGCTACAGAATGTTAATCCTGGTCAACCTAATGCCGTGCTAGACAAAGGCCAACTGAACGCTCTGCCTCAAATGAACCAAGTTGAACAACATGGGCAGAATCTTAATCCTATTCAGCCTAAAGCAGTTCCCGGTCTTGGCCAAGTAAACGAGGAAAAACAGCCCGTTTTGCCACAAGTGATCATGAACCAAATAATACCGCGGCTTGAGGAATCTAATACTGGTCTTCATCAAGGTGAACCTCAGCCTGCCCAACCTCTGGTGAAGCAAGGTGTGCCGTCTTTTGTCGATGAGGTGCCAGTGATACTTTCGTGGCATTTTCTAGGAGGAGTCAAAGATGTCAATATTACATGCGGGCTTCGCAAATGTTTGATGGTAAACGATCACGAAGAGTGGAAAAAACACGACTATATGGTAATTTCATTTGTAATTCATATAACAAGACTATTATTCTCTGATAGTAGTACTAGCCCACTCAGATACCATGCCACAGGTTAATACGATTACCCACTCAGAAACATTATACTGACTCGCAGCCGGCAGGTCCTTGTTTTATCCTCTACATGACGAGTGCAGGCAGGGTAACAACAAATATCAACGTTTAACGTCTTTTGCTATGACGCGTTCTATCAACTAGACCATGGAGGCGGTCGGCATCTTAACAATTAAAGTAGTGCTATCTATATAAGTATTATTATATTCTTTAAGGCATTCGAAAGTTGAAAATCAGGTTCCACATAAATAACACATCTTCGAAATAGAACTCGCCTGAATAGAAAGGGAAAATAAATTAGCCTGAAATGGAATTTCAAGACGATTGTTAGGGTCGGGATTAGGTGAAATAACACGATTGAGATTTTTATAAGGTCACATCATGAATCTCCTTTTCCCAGGGCATCCTTTTTTATGGAACTGACTTTGGCTCCGAAGGTCTACCCATACCCCGAAAGCCGGGGCATCTATGGTCTGTCCTGCACGAAGAATCCCCAAAGAATAATGACTGGTTGTTTTCCGCTAAATCCGCCATGTCTATTTTTAATCTGACGGCAACCTTCAAGCGACAGTCACATTACTCCTTCCCTACCATGTGGCTCCCCGTAAGTATACAAGAGAACCAAACTGTTTCTGGATAAAATATTGACACGAGAACAATTATTCATTTTTGTTGCCGAATAGCAAATCTGGCATCAACATTCCCTTCAAACACAAGCGGTTTAGAATACGCAGCTTTTAGCAATATTCCAGCAATATCTCGGCGGGGGACACGAGAAATAGGCTTCACACATTGTACCCAATTCGGGAATCGAACCCGGGTCTTCGGCGTGACGAGCGAACGCTTTAACCACTAGGCTATCCCACCGCCCCTAGTGAATAAGAAGGCAATCAGAAAAAAACAACATAATATGCAATTCGAAAATAACCACGATACACTTTATTAAAAGTATACTCACTGAAGTCTTGTTCGTGATAACAAAAATCAAGGACAACGGCGTAGATCATTGTATTTGCTATAAAGCACTGGTTTGTCTGGCCTAACATATTGGGTATTTTCGGAATTATAGGATAGTCTTAAATGAGGATAGGAAGCATCCTGGAAACGTTATGACCAACAATAAATCCCTTTTCATGTTCAATAATCATCTTAACTTGCAGGATGAGCGGGCTTTGACCGACACCCAGTACATGGTGTCCATCGCAGAGAAGAACCGCCTGAGAAGGGAAGGTCTGGCTCCTGTGGTGTTTGTCCACATGGACTGCCACACAGCCTCCGACCGCAGCCACTACATGAGACTGCTGAATCAGTACATAAAAATAGACTCCTACAGTGACTGTGAGCATAACAAGGATTTCCCTTCAAAGTAGGTATT
Organism: Haliotis cracherodii; assembly: GCF_022045235.1. Taxonomy (NCBI): domain Eukaryota; kingdom Metazoa; phylum Mollusca; class Gastropoda; order Lepetellida; family Haliotidae; genus Haliotis; species Haliotis cracherodii. The sequence goes on from NW_027266264.1 coordinate 30,614,386, forward strand.
CAACGTCAACTAATTTGCACTCAGATTTTGCACTCCATCCTGTCATAGTGTTCAACGTCCATTCAGTCATAGTGTTTAACGTCCTTGTGGTCATAGTGTTTAAGGTCCTTGTAGTCATAGTGTTTAACGTCCATTCAGTCATAGTGTTCAACGTCAATTCAGTCATAGTGTTCAACGTCAATTCAGTCATATTGTGCAACGTCCATTCAGCCATAGTGTGCAACGTCCATTTAGTCATAGTGCGCAACGCCCATTCAGTCATAGTGTCCAACGTCCATTCAGTCATGGTGTTCAACGCCCATTCAGTCATAGTGTCCAACGTCCATTCAGTCATAGTGTTCAACGTCAATTCAGTCATGGTGTTCAACGTCAATTCAGTCATAGTGTTCAACGTCCATTCAGCCATAGTGTGCAACGTCCATTTAGTCATAGTGCGCAACGCCCATTCAGTCATAGTGTCCAACGTCCATTCAGTCATGGTGTTCAACGCCCATTCAGTCATAGTGTCCAACGTCCATTCAGGCATAGTGTTCAACGCCCATTCAGTCATAGTGTCCAACGTCCATTCAGGCATAGTGTTCAACGTCCATTCAGGCATAGTGTTCAATGTGAATTCAGTCATAGTGTTCAATGTCCATTCAGTCATAGTGTTCAACGTGAATTCAGTCATAGTGTTCAATGTCCATTCAGGCATAGTGTTCAACGTGAATTCAGTCATAGTGTTCAACGTGAATTCAGTCATAGTGTTCAACGTCCATTCAGTCATAGTGTTCAACGTCCATTCAGTTATAGTGTGCAACGCCCATTTAGTCATAGTGTGCAACGCCCTTTCAGTCAAAAATGTTTAAGTAATCTGACTGTTACTGTTGTAACTGTATGTTTAAGTAATCTGACTGTTACTGTTGTAACTGTATGTTTAAGTAATCTGACTGTTACTGTTGTAACTGTATGTTTAATTAATCTGATATTTACTGTCGTAACTGTATGTTTAAGTAATCTGACGTATACTGTCGTAATTGTATGTTGCAGTAACCTGACTTTCAAAACATTGAAGGGCATGGGACCTATGATGTCAGATGGTTTCTTCAAACTTATAGCGCAGTACAAGTTTGCCTTCGCCTTTGAAAACGCCGTCTGTGACGATTACATCACAGAAAAGTTCTGGAGACCACTACGACTCGGGGTTGTTCCCATTGCTTTTGGATCATCTAAAATTAAGGTGAAATAATATTTTCAGCTCACCATAACCCCAAAAGAGCTAATGGCACGGCGAAATGCCCGATGTCCGGCAGTTAACATTCGACCCCTTGTCCGAACCAGCTAATGAAACTTTAGGAGGCTGTGTTCAAAACGAGATAGGACTGAGATCCGTCTCACGGAGTTAATAAATTTCAGTATTTTAAAAAAACTGTTTGCGAAAAGACTGCTTCTGTGAAACCAGTCATTAAACACTTTTTGAAGATGCATATCATCATTATGTGACCTTTCCCATGACAAGAAACTGAAAACAATAGATATTTGAATGTTTATATTCTTGAATTGGTAGTGACATAAATATGGGGTTTAGGCTTTATCGTGTCATTTAAAAAGGAACGGGGCTTTTGTCGTGGAAAAAACTTATGACAGATATGCGTGCAGATCATAAAAAAGAAATGGTTTCTTCTGGCACTATCATCTGGTTTTAACTATTGTTGAGTGTATTTCGTAAACAGAATAACCGTCATGTGCTTAACCAAATGCTATGTTACCATAATGTTGGTTGTAAATTTATAGAAAATGATATAGACCTCACTGTGTTTATACTTTCCTCTCATTTTTTAAAAGATACACTTCCCGTACTAAACAGTATTCTGGTGAAGAACATTGCCTTTATGTCTTTTGTGTGTTACTTACTTCATGCGTTCTCAGCCCAGTCGTCCAAAATTAAGGCGCCGCAGTCAGCTGAGTTACGCCCCTTGGCTTAGGCGTGCATGAAACCTTTAAACCGTGAGTTCGCATCCAGGTAATGTTTCAATGCGTGTTAGCACCATACCTGTGCGCATAGGTTTCACCAAAGCGAGTCGAGGTGAGGTGAAATGGGGTTAAACGTCACATTCAAGATTATTGATAGCGATATACGGATTTACTTTGATAATATTTTTAAAATGGCGGGCGTTTTTCAGTAATGGTCATAATATTAACGAAATGTAGTTTCTGAATTTTATAAGATATGCTATTTTGTATCCAGGACATGGCACCTACGGACCACGCAATCATCGATATCCGGGACTATCAGTCAGTTCGAGAAGTAGCAGCTCTGATTACTTCCCTTGACAGCAATGATGTGGAGTACATGAAGTTCTTGGACTTCAAACAGACCGGTGTCACCAACCCAGTATTGAAAGAGGAGCTGAGGAAACGAGACTGGGGGAATGGCAAACCTATCAGTTCTTATTTTCATGGCTTCCAATGTTTTTTATGCAACAAGCTTCACGATATGAAAATCCAGGTTCAAACTGGTCAACCGGTCACTCGGTGGTCCGGCCAGTTTGACCATTATGGATGTCCAGCGCCAAAGTTATTTGATGACCAAGGCCGTTATGTTTTAGAGAACAATGGCTGGTTGGAACCGTACACGTACGCCAATTTTTATGAACGGGCGCTGCGCTATCACATGGACAATAATATTAACGCAGATGTGAGACAGATACACAGGTATGCGGCCAAGTTGATGAGCCAAGCTGGCAGTGGTGGAATCGGAGCTGCCTCATAGGTCAAGCTTGAGGTGCTTCAGCTATCTCATAGTTTTTATTAATTCGGTTGCTTTCTTGATATTTTGGGGTTCTGAGCTTCATCAGGGAGGTCGTCGATGACGTCATCAGTGAGGTCGTCGATGACGTCATCAGTGAGGTCGTTGATTACGTCATCAGTAAGGTCGTCTTGACGTCATCAGTGAGGCCTTCGTGACGTAATGGTTTTTCGTGTTGAGGGAACAGTGAAGGGACGTCATGATCATAAAATGTACGCGGATATCGACAATCCACCCTCAACTATCAAATGTATTGTATTTGCATTCCATTATATTAGATACCTTCGACCCTGGCATTACCGTTGCTTGGGTTTGAATGACGCTAAAGGGCGCTAAATAGCTATACAGTCATATTGTCTCCATGAGCGAGAGAAATGCGTAGCTTAGTTGCGAGATGAAGAAGATAGTGATTTCACTTCAATTCTGAAACAACCCTTTCGGGGCGAATGGGTCCTGGGTATCTATCAGAACAGGCATACATTGGTTGTTGTTTAACGCCGCACTCCAATATTCCAGATATTTAAAAATCATTCGAAACTGGACCAGACAATCACGTGGCTGAAATCGCGAACATCGATCTACGTAAGTTGGATACGATGAATCCCCAACTCTCTTTATTTAACGCCACACACCGGAATATTCCATCTATATGTCGGCGGTCGGTAAATACACGAGTCGGAACCAGTGATTGACATCATGAGCATCATCCAAGCATTTGGAATACGATGACATGGATCAAATACGTCAGCCTGACCACCCGATCCCGTTGGTCGCCTCTTACGACAAGCATGGGTTGCTGCAGACCAGTCTTAACCCAGATCTTCTCTGTGGCCAAGCATGGGTAATAGAATGGGGATATAATACAATGGGTAATTGAAGATTTTGTGTGCATATTGACCATCAAGTTTTGTATGTATAACAGCTATCGAGATTAGTGTCAATAATTTCCATAGGATACAAGTTCATATCCTATTTCAACTTTATAGATGCCTTTCGACCATTTTTCTATGCTTTTCGTCCTTTTTCAGTATTTGCTTTCTTCGACCATTGAGATACGCGTGTGTATGGAATATCGTTCTACACGTATATCGAGATGTAAATCTACATTTCAACCTTTGAGAAACACATGCATATCGAGATGTAAATCTACATTTCAACCTTTGTGAAACACGTGTATATCGAGATGTAAATCTACATTTCAACCTTTGAGAAACATGTATATCGAGATGTAAATTTACATTTCAACCTTTGTGAAACACGTGTATATCGAGATGTAAATCTACATTTCAACCTTTGTGAAACATGTATATCGAGATGTAAATCTACATTTCAACCTTTGTGAAACATGTATATCGAGATGTAAATTTACATTTCAACCTTTGTGAAACACGTGTATATCGAGATGTAAATCTACATTTCAACCTTTGTGAAACACGTGTATATCGAGATGTAAATTTACATTTCAACCTTTGTGAAACACGTGTATATCGAGATGTAAATCTACATTTCAACCTTTGTGAAACATGTATATCGAGATGTAAATCTACATTTCAACCTTTGTGAAACACGTGTATATCGAGATGTAAATCTACATTTCAACCTTTGTGAAACACGTGTATATCGAGATGTAAATCTACATTTCAACCTTTGTGAAACACGTGTATATCGAGATGTAAATCTACATTTCAACCTTTGTGAAACACGTGTATATCGAGATGTAAATCTACATTTCAACCTTTGAGAAACATGTGTATCGAGATGTAAATTTACATTTCAACCTTTGTGAAACATGTATATCGAGATGTAAATCTACATTTCAACCTTTGTGAAACACGTGTATATCGAGATGTAAATTTACATTTCAACCTTTGTGAAACACGTGTATATCGAGATGTAAATCTACATTTCAACCTTTGTGAAACATGTATATCGAGATGTAAATCTACATTTCAACCTTTGTGAAACACGTGTATATCGAGATGTAAATCTACATTTCAACCTTTGTGAAACACGTGTATATCGAGATGTAAATCTACATTTCAACCTTTGTGAAACACGTGTATATCGAGATGTAAATCTACATTTCAACCTTTGTGAAACACGTGTATATCGAGATGTAAATCTACATTTCAACCTTTGAGAAACATGTGTATCGAGATGTAAATTTACATTTCAACCTTTGTGAAACATGTATATCGAGATGTAAATCTACATTTCAACCTTTGTGAAACACGTGTATATCGAGATGTAAATCTACATTTCAATCTTTGAGAAACATGTATATCGAGATGTAAATCTACATTTCAACCTTTGAGAAACATGTATATCGAGATGTAAATTTACATTTCAACCTTTGAGAAACATGTATATCGAGATGTAAATCTACATTTCAACCTTTGTGTAACACGTGTATATCGAGATGTAAATCTACATTTCGACCTTTGAGAAACATGTATATCGAAATGTTTATCTACAATTCAACCTTTAAAATAAGAAACATGTGTATATCGAGATGTAAATCTACATTTCCACCTTTGAGAAACATGTGTATATCGACCATCGTTATGTGACCTTCGATAATGGAAATGTCATTGTGTTTCATTCATCAAATCAAGTGTGTATCGAGTATTGGTGAACTCGTGTATTTTGACCTTCGAGATACAGGTGTGTTTCGGGTATATTGATAGCTGATGTCAAGATTTGGCTTTTCACTCCAGATGGGTACATTGTTCACTCGATATATTGTAACCATACGTGCCAGGTCTTAAACACACGCACGAGGTGCTATGATCGCCAAGAAGATAAACTTTGTTTCATGTTTGTCAAACATCGTCTTGCAGATCATTTACTGCATTGAATGAGAGATTGCAGAGATTGAGTAAATGGGTGAGTGACAATTTTGCTGAATCGATTCCGTGACAACTGTACCTGTGGGAACTGTAGTCAGAGACTGTGGGAGGATAGCAACGCGTTTCCCGTTACACTAGAAATAGCACTAGAAATCCAGAGTTAACTTGAACCGATTCCTGTTAGTATTGGCATATCTGGGTGTGGGTTTAATACACCGTTTTGAACAGTATTTCATTTACAGTTGTCCGTATCAGATTAATCTGGCACTCGTACCCAAAGTGGCACAGGCGTCAAACCTTCTGAGATTATAATCGCGACGTTTTAGTGTATAGCTTGTAGAGCTAGAGTTCTTGCCAGGTGGTCTGTCATCATTTCTCACTCGAACCTTATTGTTTAACATCATTGTTATGTTGGATATGAGGGATTGTTTGGCCATCAAAGGTGCTTAGAAGATGTTGACTTCTACATGACTTTTATTTGTAAAAAAGCAACTGCTCTTGCAGGTGTCACATATTTCAAAATGATATTATCATTATTGATTGTTATTATGTTGTACATAGGAACACAAGTACGGTGCACGGTAATATATATTGTCTCATACTAATGTACTGAAGTTTTAAAGGTACGTGGAATGTCTCATTTAAAAGCTGATATCAATAAATCAATTTTTCTATGATCTCATTAACAGTTTGTTATTTATTGCTATTTTGTGTAGTTTGTCGGAACTACAACAGTGTCTTAGCTAATGTATGCTATCAAACTACACGTACGACAGTAATCACACTATCTGTGTAAAGGTATGTCAAATACATGCTCGTATACAATTACCTTATACAAATGTTCCTATAAGCACCGGATAGTACTTCATGATTCCTTGTGAAGGGGATTTTGATATCGAAAGGCGACACCCATTTCACCCAGTTCTAGTCAGTGTCGACTCTCAAGGGCAGATTGTCCATGTGATCAGCATACTAAGACATGCAGCCTATGTGACCAGTGCACCTAGACATATGACCTATGTGATCAGCCTACAAAAGCATATGGGTCATATGATCAGCTCACCAAGACAGATAGCTTATGTGGTCAGCTCACCAAGACAGATAACCCATGTGGTCAGATTACTGGGACAGATAGACCATGTGGTCAGCTTACTTGGGCAGAAAGACCATGTGGTCAGCTTACTGGTGCAGATGGACTATGTGGTCAGCTTACTGGGGCAGATGGACCATGTGGTCAGCTTACTGGGGCAGATAGTCCATGTGGTCAGCTCACCAAGACAAATAGCCCATGTGATCATCTTACTGGAACAGGCACACCATGTGTTCAGCTCGCCAGTACAGATAGCTCTGTGGTCAGCTCATGAAACCAGACAGCTCATGTTGTCAGCTCACTAAGACAGATGGCCCATGTGATCAGTTTACTAGGGCAGATGGCCTTTGTGATCAACTCACTAGGGCAGATAGACTTTGTGATCAGGTCACTAGCCCATGTGTGAGTTTACTAGGGCATGTGGCCCATATGATCAGTTCATCCAGACAGAAGGCCCATGTGGTCAGGTCACCAAGACAGATCGCAGTTATTCGCAAGAACAAACAAAATGACACATGATTCATGAATAATACAACATTGCTTATTGGAAATCAATGAATGAGTTAGTGAATGAATGTAACGCTCTTTTTAATGGCGATCAGATATAACCATATGTTATACCCGACTTGATCACTCACTCACTCACTTTGATAACCTGTCTTGTATTATAGTAGGGCGGTCGGGTAGCCTAGTGGTTAAAGCGTTCGCTCGTCACGCCGAAGACCCGGGTTCGATTCCCGACATGGGTAAAATATGTGAAGCCCATTTCTGGTGTCCCCGCCGTGTTAATGCTGGAATATTGCTAAAAGCGGCGTAAAACCATACTCACTCACTCACTATTATAGTGGCGAATCATAAAAATATGTTGAATCTTCTTTCGGAATGAACAGATTCGAGTGATTTCTCTGTCTTGAGACAAGTTATATGGTTGATGAAAAATTTATCTCTGCACATTGATCGTCATTTGTTGTATGTTCAGAATTGCCAGTGGATTCCTGGCTCAGAATCAACGGGAAGAACGATATCGTGATATCATCGTAATGGTTTGATGATAATAATAATAATAATAATAACAACAACAACAACAACAACAATAATAAATAGAAAAACCTAAAGAGAGCAGTTTTATGACGAGAGAGTATATATTCCCATATGTAAGATTAGGTTTCTTTCCGACTAGGCTTTTCATGTGAAATTACATGTAGGAGTGGCGATTACCTTTTGTACCTATGCCTGTACTTTTCCTTACCGACCCGTCAACATCCGGGTTGGGCTTGGCCCTCAGCCATCTATGCTTGTCGTAAGAGGCCAAAACATAGGATTGCTGACTTCGTTTATGCATGTCATCGCATCCCTGTTGCTCATGGTGTCAATAACTGGATTATATTATCTGGTTTACACTTGATTATTTACAGCACGCTGTCGTATAGCTGGACTATTGCTGAGTTGTCTGCTAAACAACAAATAAAAATTATTATTTTTACCCCAATGACATCTTCTAAATACAGATATGTGTAATGTTCACACTCAAACTACATCTAAATACATTGTACAAACGGTGAGGAGAACTCTTTCCCTTTCTGCTCATGTTTTCATAAAAATTATTAAATGCGTTGATATTATACTTGTTGATTTAGTGTGTGTCACAACGACATTATGCTGTACAGGGGCGGTCGGGTAGCCTAGTGGTTGAAGCGTTTGCTCGTCACGCCGAAGACTTCGGGTTCGATTCCCGACATGGGTAAAATGTGTGAAGCCAATTTCTGGTGTCCCCCGCCGTGATATTGCTGGAATATTGCTAAAAGCGGCGTAAAACCGTACTCACTCACTCACTCCGCTTTTCGCAATATTCCAGCAATATCACGGCGGAGGACACCAGAAATTGGCTTCACACATTTTACCCATGTCGGGAATCGAACCCGGGTCTTCAGCGTGACGAGCGAACGCTTTAACCACTAGGCTACCCGACCGCCCCCACTCCTTTAGAATTGTTATATATCATTGATAGTTCCAAAACGTCACGCACGGGACCACATTGCCATTAAACATGACCCAATCTCCGCCAGCACTACACATGGGCCCCACCTGATCATTTCTCGAGCAAATGTTATTATTTAAATTCAACATTACAAAACTGAGTAATATGCTATCTTCCCCATCAAAACGATCTAATTTATACCATCTTTAAGGTGAACAATATAGTTGTGCACAGGAACAAAATTTATACATTTCGCCGTATTACAAAGAGATAATTTTTTTAAGAATTAGTCAATATATATTGCCCAAAATAATGTTGAATACCCCGTTCTTCACTCAAATAACACAAACATTCATGGCAATAGTTTTCAGTCAGCACAGGGAACAGACAAATATTTGGGCCACCGCGGTATGACTACGGCGTACAATAACATTCACCCACTCACCACATGGTAAACGTCATTCAGTCTACCCAATTTGCTCAGCTGTGACCCACAGTTCATAAGGTGAGAAGTCCGTATACACGCATGAATTCAATGCGGGCATCGAGGCGGAACTGTCTGTGCCAGGTATTAATTCATTGCTATTTTTAGAAACAACGCAGCCCTGTGACACGATTTAACCCGCAGTGTTCATCACTAACTCGATAGCCTTGAGTCAGTCCTTGCTCATGAGATAAATCGCAGTACCATGGAAGACATTGTTGTGGAAAATGATGTGCTCTAAACATTTGTAAAATAATTAGCAGTCCCTAAATGAGATGAGACGCAATAGGACGATGCGCGCGTCGCTCCCTAACGTGTGACCTACATGTAGACACAGGTATACTTACCAAACGGATCTTGCGAAACATGTGAGCCCTGTGTATATTTACAGTTTGACAGTGGAGTAAGCAGACACGAATATGGCGCTTCGGATTTCAATATTTCTGTCCATCTTCTTGACAGGTAACCTTCACGAATTACTCAATCAGGCCCGTAGGAGCAGTGGGACAGGGGCTTTTGTCTTTTGTGTTAGTATTTCATATGAGCTATACTCTGCCTTTCAATGAACGTATAAATGCGATTCTTGTGGCGGTTTGGGACAGATTGGCCGTCGCCTTCATCTCCACCTCACCCTCACCCTCACAAATAATAGACTGTATGTTGTATACATCACTATATCTACCCTGGACGCTGGGAATAATTACAAGGCTTCACGTGTACATATGTACATAATTGTCCATGGCTATCCATCACAACACCGCCACTGATCGTTCAGGTGTGACGGTGTGCAGTGAATATGCTACCCGTAAAATATACCATACATAACATTGTGCATATTGTTGGGATTGGTGTTATTTTGTGTTTATTTGTGTTTAACGTAATGTTATGGCAGCGGGAAAATCCACAAAGTAAATACATGTTACCGGACATAATATAATTTACAATAAATATTTCATAAGTGTAGGAATACAGAGCACATAGCCTGATTGAAACTGTTCAATGATGCACTTTAGAAATTGGGTTGGGGATGTAAACACAGTTAAGACATGTTTAGATCTAAACATGATTAGGAGAATATGTTTTTACTCCTCAACGGAAAACACATTTGGTTTGCTCTATCTAAACGCATTTAGGTCTAAACACATTACATGAGCTATTGTCTCACAGCCTAAACATCCCCATGCTCTAAAGATGTTTATAATTTCAACATTTTAAAACATATTTAGATTTTTAACATGTTTCAACAGGCTTCGAATTTAAACAAGTTTCAATAAAGTGCATATCATTAGGCAATATGTCAAATATAGACAAGATGTATATTCATATATATATATTGAAATTAGATATGCAAATCAGATTCACAGGCTCTTGCATAACCCATATACCACCAGGATTGGTATAATAATTACATAATAATGTAGACTCGGTTAACGGTGACAAGGAATTAAAACACTTGTGACGACAGCAGTCTACGTATTAGTTTACACTCTCTGACATCCATATCGCATATTTTGCCTTTTATCAGAGATTTCCTCATCGGTGTTACCAGCGAAACGTTTGACAGCCATTGCTGGTGTCAAGGGGAGACCACTCTTCAAATCTTAGAGGCCAAACCTTGTTGAAAATTTTACCTATGATCTTTATCAATAAAGTCACGAACGTGATCTAGAAAGAACAGATTGATGTCCTTGCACAAATAATGGTAGTTAAACACAAAACAGTGTCAAAAAACGAATTTCGGTACCAGCATTTCCATGTGAAATATGTGAGGTGGGTGTTGGAAAATCCAAGATGGCTGTCACTAACGGTATACGGTCTCGTATAAGGTCAGTATCAACCATCTTGGATTTTTACTGCCGATATACGTCAAGCAGTAGCACTTTTAACGAAACCAGTAAATGCACTATCATTGGATTTTCTAGTCCATCGATCATTTGCATTGACCCCCTAGTTTGTCTGCAGGTCGCTGTTGCATGGGAGGAGTTCAGCTGTGTGACGTCAGGCAATAAATACTTATGTTTGTACTTTTTTTATGCAAATTGTGTGAACGACGGGTGTAATCGATATGGTAGAACATGCTTTACCTGTTCCCGAACACCTTGTATCATCACTGATTTTCAGTGGTCCATTTATACAATTTTCGCAGCTATTTGCCCTTTTGGCCAAATTGAATCTGTTTCGGGTGAAAATCAAGACTGTTTTTTCTTCTTTAACGTTATATATTTATCATGTTTTAAAGTTCGTTGTTTAAAGATGTTGTTGAATATTGTCCACTACTGAGCGAAACCACTTCCATGCACTCATAACTGCAACAAAGTGTTGGATTAAGATGGTAATTGTAAGAAAACACTCTTGTTTCAGTTCATGGAGATACTATCAGCCTGACAGCAACATCAACGAAACAGTCATACATTGTTTATGCGGATCCCACTGACAGGTAAGAAGTTTGAACTTGTTGTTAAGCTGTAACGTAAACGTAAAATGACAACATTTTCGAACAGAATATTTTCTACGTAACATAAATGCAAACATGGGCGGGGGGAGCCCTATCCGCACGGAGTCATGGTGGGTATTGGGGCAGATTGAAATCATGGCAGTTCCTTTTGTATTAGTTTTTGCGGATATTTTCAATAGCGGTGATAAGTGTTAAAAATGAAAATATAAATACAATGGGGACCTTTAATCATTTGTTTGTTTTACAAACATGTGGAGACGCTCGGAATTCGGAACAATACCGCACACTGGTTGGAGGACTGGTGAAGCTTTTAACTGTTCAAAAGTATTTGTGCGAACATTGACGTCACTGAGAATGAACAACTCGCCAGGGTCACAAATGTGTTAATGAGGAACGGTGTTTATTAAAAAAGGCTTTCAACTGGAATTCGTGTTTTACCAATTTCTGGTTTTTATTTATGGGCGGATCCGTAAACTGGTATATTCTGTGTCCTAATATGTAATATGTGAGTTGTATCAATGATAAACTTGTAGGTTTAACGCCACTACATATGGTCGGGCCGTGCTCGAGGGTTTCGCCTTCAATTGGTGTCACCTTGGAGAACAGGTGACTGGGTGGAATTCATGCCTATTAGCTATAGGACTGGTATGTTGTTGTATGTTTCAGCATTTATATTTTTATATTGACAGGATCATCATCACAGCCGCAATGACAGAGCACCTTGTCAGATTGGGAATTAAATCTACGTATAACCTTAGTGACGAGGATTGTGCAGCCAGTGCCGTTAATGTTACATCAGGAGGTAAGCTGTTGAAAGATTGACAGATTAAAATATGAATACATAAAGGAATGGACAGATGAACGAATACATGCTTAAAATGAAAGGGATCTTCTTTAATGATGTATATAGGTTTTAGGCATTATTGGTGGAATCCATGTCACGCTATGTTATAACGTTTGAACCATAAACATTGACACATCATAAGAGCAAACAAAAGATGAAAAAAAAAAATATTCTCACGGTTTATGTTTCTTGGGACGAAAGTCCTATTCTATCGTCTCAATTCTGGGCCATGTGGAATGACGCAGACAGCTCTATATATTAGAAGTTGAGGAAAGATATAGTGATGAATGTTCTGTTGTTTGAAACGAAATGATTTGATTGGTTGGTAATTTGTGTTAAGTAACGACCTGCTATGCTATGGATATCTCGATGTTGGACCGTTTCTTTGTCTCAGAGGCCGGCCTGTATGTGGGTTCCTACTGTGGCAAACAGACCCCAGACTGGTTTTACGCTTCACACAACACTGCGACCATCGTGTTCAGATCATCAAGGGTTGCTGCAGGTCTCGGGAGAATCAACGTCACTTACAACATACAGAGTGGTACGTTAATGCTATGTCTCATCTTTCCTTTGAAAAGACCTAACTACAGAATTTGAGAAGAGTGAGTATGGTTTAACGCCTCTTTTAGCAATATTCCAGCAATATCACGGCTGGGTGGACATAAGAAATGGGATTCACACAGTGTACCCATGTGGGGAATCGAACCCGAGCGTTCGGCGTGACGAGCTAACGCTTTAACCACTAGGCTACCCCACCACCCCAGAACTTCAGAGCATACCGTTCCTTGCACATTTTAGGACATCGGTTATAGTTTAAACCAGGGTAAAGATTTAATGGATGGTTTAGATTTAAGAATGTATGTGTCTTAGTATACTTCCTGAAAGAGGGAGTGAGTGTTAGACAGTTTTATCACTGCGTGTCAACGTGTACCGGGCTAAAACGGAGACTTGTCTGAAGGGTACCTGTATTATCATGGCGAAAACAACACAAATTGGCTGAGCCGGTGTCACGAAATATATTCGCCCCCCGAATAAAATCTCCCCCCGGCGAATTTATACCGGTACAGTTCCGCCCCTCTCCGGGGGAGAATCTGTACCGGTATAAACTCTCCGGGGGGAGAATTTGTACGGGGGAGAGTTTATACCGGGACACCGGCACTAGATGTCGTTGACTGTGTTGTCGAAAATACAGCCTGACACCTGAATTAGTTGATATTCAATTTAGGTGTCCGGTACAGATACTTAATTATATATAATAGAAAAAAAATTAAGGTAATTTAGAAATGCACACTAGACTATGACTCTAGATGAGACAAACATACTTATTGCTTACTTTGTAGTCATTCAAATAGAACAACAATAGCACGAAGATACGGTACCGTTTGCGCCAATTCTGGGTGCGTTTTCTTCAACCTGGTGCTGTTTAAGTTTGGTTTCGTTTTGAAGTGGTGCCGTTTCATCTATAATTATAACATGTTGGCTTTATGTGGTAGGTAAGCCTAATGTGGCCCAGGTGTGAGTGACTGAGCGTGTGTTTTGGTTTGATTTGCCGTTGTGATGGGACGTAAATCCGAAGTGATGCCGGTAAAACTTTGGTGAAATCAAGGAACATAGGTATGGTTCTGACAAACCTTGAACCGTAATCAGGGTGAATATGGGATTCGATCCCACCATCATAGGTTTCTGGCACGCCTAAGGGAGGCAACTCTGCACAGAGAATTACGGCGCATTAACGACTGGACCACCCCGGACCCAGGTTATAGACACTTTTGTACATTACCTAGTACTGTTGTAAAACAAACGAGCGTGGTGGTAGAGCTTACATACACGGCTAATGTACGTACCTCTGACATCGAACTGCGGCGACCTTGGGTGTGGGGCCTACCGCACCCCGTTATTTTGCCGACGGCGGAGGACGTTATTAGATCAATAGTACAAAGACTGTTTAAGACACAGAAGAAGGATATTGAATTATGTTTCAGCGTATATATGTGGCGGAGGGATGTCTGCATATCATCGTCCCCGGTTTATCAGGTCCCCCCAGTACCCACTAAGAGGAACACCATTCTGGTGAGTGTATAGTTGTTTGAACCAGACAATATTAAACTTAGATTTCACATATATTGTTGACATAGCTATTCATCCATATATAGACTTAAACAAAAAATTGATGGTGGTATGTGGTCCCGTGTGCACTGGTCGTAATTTTGGTTGTATACTCCCCAGGGAGATGAGAAAAATAATTCAAATTTAAGTGCACGACCGGCACGATCCATTGACCGGGCAAAAATGTAGAGCTTTGAGCACGCTCTAAAGAATTGATTTGGCGTATATGTCTACCTGTCACTTATTTGACGCCTTTTGGCAACGTTTTTTGCAATATTCCAGCAATATCACGACAGGGGACACCAGAAATGGGCTTCACACATTGTATCCCCGACCTTCCGCTCTTCGGTTAGACGCTCTACCACTAGACCACGGTGGCGGTCTTGGCGTGACGAGCGAACGCTTTAACCACTAGGCTACCCAACCTCTCCTACGCCTTTTAGAAGCAATAGGAGAGATATGTCATCTAGTGATTAGAGATGGCAGAATATCAAGATAATGTTACATTCATTCCATTCTATGATTCAACAGGGTTCAGAGGTGTATATGGGTGATAGCAGGATTGAACAATGAACGTGTGAGCATCACTGTGAAATCGGCAACTTTTTCAACAATCGACTGCAGTACCTTCAACGTCACCATATTCGATGGTAGGTATTAGAATCATGTCCACAGACAATACGTTAACACTCACATTGAGCATGCTTCACCCAGCAGTGTATATATATGGTGTCGACAAAACAAGGATCACAAAGGGGAAAATCTGGGATTCGAACTCACGCTAACCGGATCCTGGTACGACTATAAGACCGTACACTGCACAAGAAACTGTGGATATACATGTGTATGTTTTATAAGGTTAATCAGTGAGACAGCGTCCTGGGAATTCCAAACAGGCTAACGCATTGCTCTACCTCAATCAGAGTCCCTTCGTATGCACTGCCAAACTCTACCCCATTCCGATAATTAATACATTAGTGTGTGAGTATATATCACTGCAGGGTATCCACATGAAGACTCGAACCAGGGCAATGGTGTGACCAGCGAACGCTTTAACCACTCAGCTACCCACAGACCCTATTAAAACAAAGTTTGTATTCTGAATTAAAAGCCATTCTCACAAGAACAAGTGTTCATCATAGGTGGAATAGACACACATGATAGACGGGCGGTCGGGTAGCCTAGTGGTTAAAGGGTTCGCTCGTCACGCCAAGACCGCCACCGTGGTCTAGTGGTAGAGCGTCTAACCGAAGAGCGGAAGGTCGGGGATTCAATCAACGGCCGCACACTACTAATAATAAAGCGACGAACCCCATTCCATTTCCAATATAATTTTTTGCAGAAAGCAGAGTCGATTGTACGATACCAACCTTATTAGCATGTGTTTGTGATGACGTTTAAAGATGGTACTTGTTGTTCCCATGCCTAGCGCTCAACATTAAGAGGCTAAAACAAGGACTGGTGGCTCGGAGTCAGTATACTGTGTCTGAGAGGGGTATTCAAACTGTGACATAGTATCTCAGTGGACTAACACTATAAAACTGGCATTAGTCTGGACTAGTCACACACACAGACGCTTGCACGCGCGCGCATGCACGTCGCTGTATACGTTCAGTAATCTTGAACGCGACGTTAAACCCTATTCACCTCACCCCAACTCGTCACGCCGAAGGCCCGGGTTCGATTCTTCACATTGGTACACTGTTTGAAGCCGATATCTGGTGTCCTGGGTGCCGTTGTACAAAACAACCTTAGCGCTAAGGTTACCTTATATCCTTAAGTTTTAACCTTAGTCACTAAGTTCAACCTTTGTAAAGGTTGTTTTGTACAACGGCACCCAGGACACCAGATATCGGCTTTAAACAGTGTACCAATGTGAAGAATCGAACCCGGGCCTTCGGCGTGACGAGTTGGGGTGAGGTGAATAGGGTTTAACGTCGCGTTCAAGATTACTGAACGTATACAGCTGGAATGTTGTAGAACGCGGCGTATAACCATAATCACTCACTAACATAATTCAGAGATAACTCTCTGCGCCTCAGCATCTCTGCTCACATCCATCCCATCCCGAGAGATAAGCCAATGTACACCACGAACTCTCGTAATAATATTCTCTCATGTTTTGTACGTTAAGTTGAGGAAGGTACTTCTGACACACGCACGTTAGGAACATGGTGTGGGGGTGCTGGCAAAACATTCTTCAGCTACTGGAGGCTACTTTACATACTCGCCGCCGGGCAACGACACCTGCCTGCAGGCTTCGAGATTGAATACACAGCAATACCCGGTAAAGTATTAAAATGATAGTTAGATGGATGTGTGAGTGAGTATGTTTTACACCGTCAACTATATGTCATCTATCACTGTGTCTGATTTGGGTCAGGCAAATGAATGTGGTCGATAGCATGAGCAAATATAACACCCATCCAAATATTAGTCGATATCATTTCCAATCAAGAGTAACTGACAACTATTTGACCCGAAACCGCATGGAGGGATTAGTAAAGATATTTATATGTCATGTTGTCATTACCTTCCGTTGTGTTCGTGATAATTCCATTTACCTTACATCTCTGGTATTGAAACACTCAATATAGTCAGCTGGTAAACTAATTTAGTCAACGGCAGGGTTCAGAATAGCGAAGTGGTTAATATTGTATTAAGGCAGTTCTAATAATATTACATTCGTATCACTTCGAGAAGGCGCCAAGATTGGACTTCACACATACCTTTGTGGGACTTGCACCCGTTCGGAGCAGTCAGCCCATACAACAAGCTACTCTTACGCACATTGCTATTTGTTGGTTCCTAAAACAAAACACAAATGAGTCAAGTCATTATCAACACTTGACGTATCACATTCTTGATGTGTGAGTGAGTGATTTCGTTTCAACGCTGGAATAGTACTTCGGTTATATCAAGGCGTGTCAGTTTAATGTTGGAGGAAAGCCCAATGTGACGCATGCGCAGGTCATAGACGTTTCCAAATTTGGCAATCCAACAAGCAGATCATGGTATATACTGGTGAATAACAGGAACGAATCTAACGGGATCCTGGTCCGTCTTAAAGGCGCAACAATGTTTTGCTGGATAAACTTTTGAAGTTGAAAATGTAGTGACAGTTCCGCAAATAGTCTCTTATACTGTAAAATAAACTGGCTGATAAACTTTTTGAGGGTTTCTGTAATGGTGAAATGGAATACGGGGTTTCTAATTTCCATTTGTGTTTCAGATCCCCAAAGACCAATTGTCAACATCTCATTGGAACAAAAGGCAACACCGGAAGTCATCATGTCTCCAGGGCCCCTGAAGATCTATTCTGAGTACGTAAACTGTAGTGTCGGTAAAACTCTCTGTTGGGTAGCTAAATGACCAAATGTGGTGCTATTAATGTGGCATTTCAATCAACATGTCGTGCAAGAGACGCCAGGTAATTAAGCTATTAAAGTAAAACAGGTTTCACACTAACCCGGCCAGTCTGATGGACGAACGCATTGTCCTTTTTCGCGTTACGTGAACATATATATTTATAGCTCTTGTTTCCCATATTGTGCTATATTTGGTACCCTATCTTTCCCATTGCATACATGTAATTGTTTCTCATGTTTCCTATTGCACGCCCGTATTTGTACCGTATCTTTTGCATTGTGTACATATATTTGCACCAGATCTTTGTCATGACGCATATTTGCATCACATCTTTGTCATGACGCATATATGCACCACATCTTTGTCATGACGCATATTTGCACCACATCTTTGTCATGACGCATATTTGCACCACATCTTTGTCATGACGCATATTTGCACCACATCTTTGTCATGACGCATATTTGTGCCGCATGTTTTCTATTCAATGCGTATATTTGCACCGTATCTTTCCCATTGCATGCACGTATTTGAGTAGAAGTGAGTGAGTAGAAGTTTAACGTCGCATCAGTATTGTTCCAGTCATTTAGCGACGAGAACATGAAATAGAATTCAAAACACTGTTGTCAATACAGCCAAGTTATATCTCAAAGCAATCTGTCAAATGAATGAGTGAGTGAGTATAGTTAAGTTCAGTTTAGATGATATTGCATCAATATCAAGATTGGAATTATATCTCTTTTACAGGTTTGAGGAACTTCGATGGTTAGGCCATTCTCAGCAGCGGGTGGTGGTTAATATTACTGTTCTGAATGCAAGCATGGAACATACCCAGGACTGCGATACTGACAGCATACGGATATATCTAGGTGAATGTCGCGTATAGGCGAATCTCCAAGTCAAAGTCCTTGAAACATCTTACATCCATCGAATAGATCAGGGGGTTGTTTAATATCAATGTGGCGATCGGTGAGTGAGTGAGTTGAGTTTAACGCCGCTTTTAACAGTATTCCAGTTACATCGCGGTGTGTCAGCTTAATGTGGGAGGAAAGCCCCAAGTGATGGAGGCCTCTGACGTTTACCACTTCGGTGAAACCCACGAGCCCGGGTATGGTGCTGACAATCCTAGAAACATAATCGGGGCGAACCGGGATTTGAACCCACAATCATAGGTTTCTGGCGTGCCCAAGGGACGCAACCCTGCGCAGCGAATCGCAGCGCCTTAGACGACTGGGGCACCCGTACCCCCTTGTGGCGATCGGGATTTTGCTATAACTATAAGTAACATCTTACATAATTTATCGCCTTAATTGAGTTGAGTTTGGGGTTATTGACTGTACAATGCATGTCAATTCTAAAGGCACACGAAGCCAATGGTCACATTAATGTCGAGATAAATGTTCAACATGAACGTGCACGGCGCATACTTACAGTGGACTACTGAAGTCATATATTTTAACAATATGTTAAAATTCATTTTTCAATTTGTAACTTTTAGAGATTGATCTTTTTTAATAAAAACATATTGACTTACATTTGATTTGATTGTGGTTGATAAATGTTTTGATTTTTTTATATTTGTAGATTCTAATCCTGT
This sequence comes from Haliotis cracherodii, assembly GCF_022045235.1. NCBI lineage: Eukaryota > Metazoa > Mollusca > Gastropoda > Lepetellida > Haliotidae > Haliotis > Haliotis cracherodii. The sequence continues at coordinate 30,633,946 of NW_027266264.1, forward strand.
GCAAGCTGCGATTGGGTCGGGGTGGTGTGGAGGAGACCTACCAAGCTATGAGGTCTTCACGTCTCGACTGATGGTTGTATTCAGAGCCTATCCCAGCACTGAAACACACAAAGGATTCTCCCTTCAATACAGCATCCTCGATAGTGAGTGTCTGTTGCAGTTCAGACCATAACTCGTTCTCGCCTATCTCCTATCGCTCTGCCCTCTACTTCCGCCCATGTTGAGGGCCGGTGGGGTAGCCTAGTGGTTAAAGCGTTCGCTCTTCACGCCGAAGGCCCGGGTTCGATTCCATACATGGGGACAACCTTGTTGACCTAGATCTTATGCCGTTTGCTTTTGAAATCGTGTGAGAACAATTACTCCATTTATTTCTCAGAAAGTTCCTTAAATAGAGTTTAATATATCAATAAAGGCATGGTTTCATAGTTTATATGCCACATATGTTGTTGCAGCGCCTACTTGTGGAGGTAATCTCACGGCAACGGAAAGTGTTCAACATTTGATGACTCCGAATTATCCCGGGCCACACCAGGGGTAAGTTTTTTTTAAGATACAAAACAAAGTGCAATACTCATCCTTTATATCGGCCACGATCATGAGACACAAGTGGCACAGTGGTCTAAGATACCGTAATTCCATTCATTGCAATGCTAGAAACCTCTGATTCGAATACGCATCCAACACGACCTGAATATGATCCTCAGACTATCTGACCCTTACCAAAGCTTGGTTGTTTTACCAAAGTTTAAAAGCTGACCAGCGTTGATATAATTAATATAAAAGCACAATTGGCCCACTGTTTCTTCGTTTTGTCTGAAAGCCAACTTCATGTTTAATTGCAATCGTTTATTACGAACTGATGCATTGTCTTTTCAGTATTTTGTATATCGGATGCAGATGAAACCGTTTTTGTAGGCGATTGCGTGTACTCGACCATGACATCCAATGTTTCATTGTGTTTACTGTTGGATTGGCTTGGGAAGTAAACACGAACACATGCAACACCATGGCTAACAGCTCTTGGTCTATTGTATTTAGTGATGCTTAGATGTAGATTGCACCGTCATCGATTTGGAGTAGATAAAAATCTACTAAATCTAAAACTACACGATAAATGCAATACACCAGAATTTGTTACCCACAAATGTTGCACGTTTACTTACTTCATTGCGTTGTGTGTTTCAAGACATCAGAAGTGCCAGTGGCTGATTCGCACCACAGATCTTTTCAAGGTAGTGAAGCTCACCTTCACAACTACTGATCTCATTTCAAACTGCAACTCGGAGAGTGTCGTAATGTATGATGGTAAGTTTCCTTATGATAGTCATTTAGAATTTGTGACAGGCTGGTATGAATGATCGACTTGAGTACAATTGTAAACCTAACACCGGAATCAATGTCTGGCACATACACCTTTCATTATTTCTCTATTAACGTAGGCAAATGCATCAGACAATTATCGAAAGTACTGAAGGTTATATTGAAATCATAAAATATTGGCGGGGGTTTGGTAAACTTTATCGTCTTGTCGTTTCTAAGATATACACTACACTAACAAAATATAGCTTTGTTGAACAGAATATTATTGGTATATTTTCAGGAACCAATGAACAAGCGCGTGAAATTGGCTATCAATGCCGTTACAACAGGCAGAATGATAATACCTACAGAAGCGAATCACGCTTTATGTTGATTGTGTTCACATCAATCATTGACAACAAAGACAGGTCGGGTTTCAAGGCAAGCTATGTCGAAGGTATGTCTACGTGTATGTAGTGTTTCCGACGACTGCATTGCAATGAATCATTTTCATTGAAGATAGATTGCTTACTCTCCCACGAAACATATCTGCGTGAAGTTATGGCAAACCCTCCACAGTTGGTCGCCTACGCTTGCAAACGTCGATGTCCTCTTACCTCCTGTGTCGAGTTGACATGCTTTGATGGGATTGTGAATACAGAGTGGAGATACTTGGACTCGCTCAGTCTCTGTTGCTCTCTTTGTTTTGTTGACAAGTCTTGCTGATACATTTCAGAATCGTGTGGATATGCCCTAGATGCGGTTCGTGGCAGACGCAATGTGTTGAATTCTCCAGGGTATCCCGGCAACTACTCAAGGTAAGTTGCTGCGAACGTTTATTAAAATACGTATTTTATCACATTTGGTCCAGACTGGTAAACATCAGTTGTGATCAGGTCTTTATAGATAGCTCATTATCTGGACATACTGGAAGTTTGATCAAAAACATGACATTGTTCATCTTCCCGTGGCAAGAGAGTTAACTGACTTTAAAAGTCCAGTTTCCACCCTTGCCGAACTAGGCTGGAATTCCTGGGCTCGATCGTAGCGCCACCACTGGATATTACGAGTAATGTCCTTTCTATGCCTCTCCTATTGACCAATCAGATTCAATCTCTCGTATCACTTGCATTTGTTTCAAACAAAACGGTGGCGCCCAGTCAAGACGATCTGATCGATAATCAAGATCTATATTGTGATCAAACGAGTCTTACATCGCCAAGTGCATCAAATCACGAGAGCGCCTTGATTAAAAACATGAAAAGATATAGAAAATATCTGTTGACAACGAGTTAGCGGTGCACATGCTTTGCAAATCCTGCAGTCGACCGAAATCTGCATGACACTTTACGAACCGGATTTCGATTTCAGTGCGCGATTTTGATTGGACTATGCATAGACTCGTTAGCCCAGCCAAAATGTAACTCCATAATATCAGCCTAGTTCGACAAGGGTGTAAACTGGACTTTTATAGTCAGTTAACTCACTTGCCTCGGGAAGATGGACATTGTTTGACTTCTCCTTTCTCAGAGAAATAGTGTCAGTAATGAAGCAGGGGCCGACAAGACATCCCGTCACAAACAGAAATCCCAGCACACCCCAAACCCCACTCCCCTTCCACAAAAATACTTAATGTCCCTGACAAAATGTTGTGGCAGAAATGGTGGAACCAATTGTGTGGGGAGACATCGCTGCACATCACCGGACCCCGCTAGCGTTTACAGATGGAAATATGACAAGTGTTTGGTACCGTGATGAAGTTGTCCGTCCTCAAATCCCCCGTTACTTCAGACCCATGGGTGTCACATAACTTTACAGTTATGCACTCACGTTGCATGTCTGGTTACAAGGACAACAGAACACCCCCCCACGCTCAAACATATGAAACGAAACGGCCCATGGATCAAGGAATTAAGTTTTTTCTTAAGCTTTTCATGTGGGATAGTGTTGTACAAAGTTAAAAAATCAAATGTTTTGACAGAATTGAACCTGGTCATTTTTCTGAGCTTGTCAAAAGTCAAGCAAATCCTTTTAGCTTTTGAGACTCCACATGGTATTATATCCGCTTGACTTTAAATATTCACTTTCTTTGAATATGAGGAAAGTCCTTTCTTGATTGTATTATGTGTTTTGTATTGTATGATTATGGTTAATCTTTGAGCCAGGTATATGGCGTTACATTTGCTTGACCCAGGAATATATCTCTCTTTGTACGGTTTGGTATGGAGCTTTGGAATTCAGTTCAAAAGAGGAATTGGCATGTCCCCAGGTCCTAGAGTCAAGTAAAAAAGTTGATTGTTCTAATGCATGGTTTTGGTAGATTTCTTCCTCAGTTACCATACTGACCTTATATGTACCATTGATTGATATGTCACGTATAACAAGATCTTTGATCAAACAATTAATGTAACGATGTTTACATATCATGGTTATGTCATTTGTGGCCTTGTCAGTGAGAAGTCTCCAAACTTTTCATGTAAGGCAGCCAAGCTTTGGATGACAACTGGCTGGGACAGAATGGGTTTGTTCAATTTAAGTATCCACTGTTTCAGGTTGTGCATTCTATCAGTGACAACATCACGTACGTCGCTAAAAAAATGTACTAATCCAGAACGACACGTTAATCCCATTTCACCCCATGTCTAAAACAATTCTGTTTCAGTGGTGGAAATTGTACATGGACGATTGCTGGCAAAGCCGTGGCATTTCGGTTTATTGACATGAACATACCATGTTCAGGAGATTCCATTACGTTCTCTGACAGTAAGATATGTTTTATTGAATTTTTGTATCCAATTTACGTACTAGAATATGAATAGTTTACATCCCATACGTTTTTATTGAAGTGAAATGCACTAGAGAAGTTTACATGTGTTTGTGGCAGGTCCAACAAATGCCAGGATACACTCACCTTATTTCAATAAGGAATCCTCCCAATATGACCTATGGTACTGAGGTAGGCCGGGCGTTAGGGAAACAGACAGACATGGATTGTGATAGTCAGGTGAACTGGTGAAATTTATGTTACATAAGGAATCTCCCAATATGACCTATGGTACTGAGGTGGGTCGGGCGTTAGGGAAACAGACAGACATGGAATGTGATGGTCAGGTGAACTGGTGAAATATATTATATTTCAATAAGGATTCCTCTCAATGAGTCCTATGGTACTGAGGTGGGGTCGGGTGCTGGGAAACAGACACATAATGTTGTGTAATTTGATGGTCAGGTGAACTAATGAAACTATTGTTCTAATATGGATTCCTCCCAATGTGACCTAGGGGGGGTCCTCTATCTATAGCCTGATGAAAGATGTTTGATTTTGTTTACCCGTATTAAAATACAGAAACATTCTTGTGGCTATTTCTTCCTTTACTTCTTTGTATCAAACGATACGGCCAACTCCTAGGGTCATACGGTGTCTTCATACAAAATAAACAGCAGGTGATATCTTAGACATTTGCCAAAATGAGGTAAACGTCATTTGCAGATATGTGATAAAGATATGTAGTAGTTTTGTATGTGTGATAACATAGGTGAATTGGTGTCTAACGATTTTCCAGGTGTGCATGCATGTATGGTGATCTGTGCTGACACTGCGCTGCGTCTATGACCACGATAGGTACACAGGTCATTTTTCATTACCATGCAAAATAGTTTTATATGTGTCTCAAAACATGATATTAGGAGAACAACACTGATGTAAGCGATGATGAGGATTCATACTAATGTCTCTGTTTTAGGGAATTCTACGGAATTAAAAAGAAAGTGGGAGATTTGTGGAAACAAGGCACACAACTACATCACAATAGGAAACTCCATATCTATCAACTTTGTAACGACGACAGAGGGAGGAGCGGGATTTAAACTCACCTACGAAATGCTTACATCAAGTAAGTTTTGACAACACTGCCTCACCAACATCACTACTAGGGGGGTGGTGGACCCGTCGTCTAAGACGTCGATATTCGCTGTGCAGAATTGCTTTATTAAGTCATGCCAGAAACCTAAGATTGTTGTATGAATAAAAGATTCGCTCTGATTTGTCAGCATCATACCAGATCTCGTGTGTTGTGATGAATAAGACTGTACCATGATCTGAATTACTTTTGTCTTTGAATATAAATGAAAACGTTAACATTGTGTTACAGGTGCACTGTATGGATGTTCTGGCGACGTCAGACAAGTAGCAGTGACTTCATACAAACGCACCATACGAAGTGTCGGATATCCAACTGGCTATTTCGAGTGAGTACATTTCCCTGTTTTCCCTGAGTGAGCAAATGTTGTTTTACGGCACCAATAGTCAGTCGCGCTCTAGTCTTGTGTGTATAAACAATCAAATCGGCAAACATATGGTTGAAGGCATGAGCACTACACTCGGGGTATGGTTACACAGAGAAGTCTCAATCTGAATTCAGAATCTAAATTATAAAAGGCGTCTGTTAATTAGTGCCAGGAACCGCTGGATGTGGCTATAGGGATTCCTTGAAATGCTCATGATTATGATCCTTGGCTTGTGAGTGTACTACATCTTCTGGTCACTACAAGAGGTTTTTAAATGTGCAAGGGTATTCTATTGACTGCGCATGGGATTGAAATCATTGTGATTGTCATACAAGATGTGTGTTAATTGTATTCTCTGTTATTTCTAACACTGCAAATCGCTCTTTTTCTTCCAGTGATCTTCACTGCAGGTGGCTTTTCAAGACAAGATATGGCGGAATTAAAATTAGTTTCACCATTGCTGACATCAATACAGACGGTTCAACCTGTACGGATGCAATACGGGTCTACGATGGTATGAACTGCAGTTGTGTTTAGACAAAAGGTTCTTTAACCTGCCGCTACGAAGGGACCTAATGGAGCGACCATTAAATATTTTACGTGCGTGCGTGTTTGTGTGGTAGTGAGGGTAGTGTAGTGGGTTGGTTAGGTGGGATTTCGTGTACTTGATGAACTGTTCCCGAATATGCTGGATCAGAATGTTTACGGACAAACAAAATACCGATACAAAAGGACAAAATAAGTCGCCATGCAGAATGTTCGCTGTAACCTAAATATTTTGGTCAGAAAGAATTGCTTGACTCATTGATATTGATTGCGGCACTGACTTGAACAGTATTATGTATCAATCTTAATTCCCAGCCATCTCAATATTTTGTGAAAACAGTCAACCGAACCTGACAACAATGTTGAGATTGTCGTAAGTGGTAGGAGTAGTTCTGCGCTGTTTCAGGCGACAAACACTTACTGTTTTAGAAAAATTATCTGACTGACGGGCGCTACCGGTAGGACAGGACATGCTTCCCCTTTCATGATCACCTGGTGTTATCACTGATCTTCGGGATCCATTGATATAAATTTCACCGCCTTTTTGCCATTTACACCCAACGGAAACTGTTTCAGCGGATAATTGAGACTGGTTATTCTCTGCGTTGACAGTTTATATTCTAAATCTTTCCTTATACCAGTACAATTATTTCAATTGTAGGCTCCAGTTCCACTGCACGTCTTCTAATGGAGAGGTGCAGTCCAGGAAGCTTTTCCTTGAAGAGTACGGGCCGGTCTCTCTATGTGGAGTTCGTCACAGACAGTGTCAACGTTGGGTCTGGATTCTTTATGCAGTGCTCCAGTTTTAACGTCCAAAGTAAGTATATCGAGAATACAAGCAGCATCCACCTGATGAAGATGCGAACTTCTGTAACGTGTTCTATTCTTCTACACTGTGCCAGGAAACGCTGATGTTGAACTCGCATCCAGTATTCGCCATAATTATGATTCGCCATGATTGTGATTACTTGTTAGCACCATTCTCATGCCCATTTGTGTTATTCTTCTACACTGTGCCAGGAAACGCTTATGGTAGGATCGCATCCAATATTCGCCATGATTATGATTCGCCATGATTGTGATTACTTTGTTAGCACCATTCTCATGCCCATTTGTTCCACCAAAGAGGATAAGGTCACTTTACACCTTCTTCGCACATGTGACGCCGTAGTATAACTGAAATTAAACGGAGCTAAACACAATTCACTCTAACAATGTTTTTCAAAGCACGTGCAGGCGGTCAGTTTATTAAAACATATGAGTCGTATACGTTTCGTAAGGAATAGATGTGGTATTAACGTAATGAAGAAAACATGTGAATAGGGATGGTATTACGTTTTGTCAGAGATGAACCGCCGTCGCACTTTATTTTTTAAACCACAATGTGCTGGGATATCTAAGGGATATTAGGTGTATCTTTTTCACAGAGCCAATGGATATCTTTTTTAAATATTGACCGTTCATGTCGAGCGTTGAGGTCACCTGCATGGAAATAGTCTGACATTGTATTTCTCCCTCAAGCATATACAGGATGTCTTCGAGAGGAACCGCGAAGTGAAACTCCCATGTGAGTAGTACGTATCTGAGAAGACAATCGTTACAGTGATGTTTTGCCATTTTCACTGAAGTGCCTTTTCCTGCAGAGATCTGCGTGTCCTTTGCATGTAGTGGGTATATGTTTTGAAACTTAATATATGAATTACTTACTGCAGTAGGCCATGGTGACATAATGAGAAGCATGATATATTGTTTATTAATTGTTCCATTGAACTCAGTCTAGGGACATCATATTTGCTTATTAGCTGTATAGAAGTGGGGAATGGTCTTAACATTATCGCAACTGATATTGACGGTCGATATCACTTTCGAGGTCATCCAGTCAGACGTACATTCAGATCATGGTAACATGGAAACCTAGTATATACACATTGTTTTTTTGCATTGGGTGGGGGGAAAAACAAGGGTTTGAGTGACCTTCATTGAAGGACTCGATTTGTAATTTGTCAGGTTGGTACTGTTCCGCTGTGTACTGAACCCCTTTCTTGGTATGACCTGTTTTTAATTAAGAGCTGGCACTCATGGTTTCATCTTGATATATCAAGCGTTTGGTTGTTGAATTTGAGGGCCAAGGTCGATATTAGCGTAGCAAGAGGCATTGGACTTTCTGTTAAACTAATCGAAGTATAATGAACCAAATCTGGATACAACTGTCTTATCAAGGTAGCCAGAGCCATGCAACTATCTTCCTTTAAGTCGTTTTGCATCAGGCATATATTAGAATTGACACTAAACAGGAAGTGCACATTGCTTATTTATGTCAAAGTAGCTAAATCATGCGACTTCCTGTTTTAAAGTTAACTTTCATTAGACATGTGTTTTCTTAAACTGAAAGTTAGGTCATAAAGGAAGGTGTTGTAACTATCTTATCGGGATAGCGAGACGCCTCTGTTGGAAAGTCGCACTTAATTGGATATACAGTGAACCAAACTGTACATAATGCCGAGAATCTGAAGTGCACACACAGTTAGGAACTTCAAATAACTTCTTATTAAGATAGCTAGGGGGTTTCTGATTAAAGTTGGCTATGCATATAGAGTTGAAATGATGTCATTATTCGGAAAATCATTTCATGAGAGTGAATTTTAAGTAGCGAATTCAAAATCAGTGGGACTCTCGTGTTTTAATTCATTTGATTTTTCGGACCACACGTTTTGTCATTGGACCAATACGCTATGAGACAATTCCTTTAAGGGTGAAGCAGATATATATTTCTACAAACCGAAGGTAATGGCATCAGGCTGGGCATTCATGATGGTAGAATTGATTTCTGATTCGGAAGCATTATGGATATGATGGTGAAGTATCTGCTTCTATGCATGCAAGTACTTGAAGACAGTTTTCAAGTTTGAAAATCAACCCTTCATGCTGCAATGACAACAGTAGCTGGGTCCTACAATGCGACCATTATTGAACAGCCTGGACTGTAGCTACTGTCCTTTGACGTTCGACTCACAAATTGTAATGATATGATAGATATGCTTAGTTTCAGTTTCTAGTTTGTGTTTGATTGTCATAAGAAAAGTCTATAAAAATATGACCTTAAGAAAACCTTCAGGGCTGTGTGTTAGCCTTGTGGCTATAGCTAATGCGTTCGTTTGTCACGCAGAAAATAAAAATTGGTACAATTGAGGTACATAAATCTAAAGCGCGCATGCTGATTCGGACTTTAAAATTCCAGAATGTATTGGAGTTTAGTATGCTTCAAAATGGGATCTTCTGGGTCTGCGTATAAAGCACATTTAGCTAAATATTAACACAGAAGAATTGGTAAATCAAACTACATGTAAATACAAAAAGATTGGGAATCAAACTTATGTAATACAAAGGGAAAAGCGCCGTGAAACACAAAATATCTTGATAAGATTCAGTAAAATAAAAGCTGAATGATTATTGGGTGTATCGACATATGCATCTTGCACAAAGGTATCAAATCGACAGGCGGTCCATAATGTAGACAAAATTAAGTAACTGAGAAGCTTAAGGGATATGAAATTCACTGATTTCCTAATTGTCACCTTCACGTCGTCTATGTACGTCCACGTTTGTACTGCAGTTAATAGTTTCTAATTCATGACTGATAATGTTTTTTTTATGCAGAAACCTCACAAACAAATTACAAGACAACATTTATTGCCCTGGGAGGCCTCATCGGTGCCGTCATCATCGTCGTCATTACCTGCTTTGTCGTCCGTTCATCCAAAAGACGTCGCGGTAATTCAAGAAGAACTGTTATACAATCACAAAGAATGCACACGCCAGCACCATCAGCAGCAACAGGAACAGCCAGTACTCCTGTAGATTTACAGGTGTACCCCTTTCCTCCCAGCTATTCGAACCCCTCACCCCCCAGCTATTCGGAAATTGGACCCAAGCTTGACGGCATGAACGCATTTGATCCACCACCTAGTTACAGTGAGGTCATGAATCAAGGTGCAACAAATGTTCACGGAAATGAACAAAATACTTCACCAGCTGGATTGGGCGGTACGGGAGAATCTATGCACATGTAATTAATCAAGACTCTTAGCGAATGACCAATTTATATTCTGGGCAGGAAGTGGGGGCTATTTCGGAGATGGGGTGGGCTTTATTAATATGTATATGTTCCCTAAACTACCGAAAATCCTACTTTTATCTCAGGTGTAGCAGAAAATAACACTCAGTTCACGGAACGTCCGGCACTCGTGTCTTCTAAAGTGTCCAGAGACGTTGTTGCTCTCGTGGACATATACTTGTCAATACGATGTGCTTCAAACAAGCTATTCATAACTAGGCATTCCAACATAGATACATGGACTTCCATGCTCTGAGAGTCTCTGCGGGTCACAGACTCTCTATATATGACAGTTCACGCGGTTTTAAACTCGCGTCTATATTTTATATATATTTTTCTATCATGTTTTTTTATACTTGCAAAGTATTGTGCTTGAAGAATCATGTTTCATGTGTGTATAGCTGTCACTGAATCAGGTCAATATAAAAACCACCAGATTATTTAATCATAGGATAAGATAGTCATGATAAAAGTAATTGTCCATCTGATTTCATACATCTGGAGTCATCTTTACAAAACTAAAGGTATCTAATGTTCAATCAAAAATACTCAGTTTAGGTATTAACTACTTGTATCCGCAGATAGACAAAACGCCTTTGCAATATGTTTCTGACTGCTCCGTTTTTGCGTCATGCTTGCCCGAGATTTTGTGCAAGCGTACCGGTTATATTGTGAGATATGTTTCTACTTGTAAATAAAATTATATTTCTGTTTCTACACATGTAGATTGTTGGTTATAAATAGCTTATAATTTCAAGCAATGATGTTTGTAGCTTATGCCTAAGTAAGGTTAGTTGGACATTTTATAGCCATGTTGGCATAGGGCAAAGATACAGCAATGCATATAGCCATGGTATTACGCCAGTGATGTTAACATCGTATCAGACGTGTCTGTGGATGACAGCGTATCAGGGATGTCTGTGGATGACAGTGTATCAGACGTGTCTTTGGATGTACAGCGTATCAGGAGTGCCTGTGGATGTACAGCGTATCAGACGTGTCTGTGGATGTACAGCGTATCACGAGTGCCTGTGGATGTACAGTGTATCAGACGTGCCTGTGGATGTACGGCGTATCAGACGTGTCTGTGGATGTACAGCGTATCAGGAGTGTCTGTGGATGTACAGCGTATCACGAGTGCCTGTGGATGTACAGCGTATCAGGAGTGTCTGTGGATGTACAGCGTATCAGGAGTGCCTGTGGATGTACAGCGTATCACGAGTGCCTGTGGGTGTACAGCGTATCAGGAGTGTCTGTGGATGTACAGCGTTTCACACGTGTCTGTGGATGTTGTCTTAGATAGTGCAAGTCTTGTCAGGTCTCCCCAAATTTATGTCGCCCAGCAATAGGGTGATAAAATAAGACTCTGGACGACGACTCGGTGTTAGTATACTGTATGTGAGTGAGGTATTAAGTGACCTAGCACTATAAAAGGCGGCATTAGTCCGGCCTTGTACAGGTAAACAAACACAAACACAACACAAACTCCCTATAGTCTTTGAGCAGCATTAGCATATTTCAAATGCCGTTGTAGAAGCTGTAGTAACAATGAAAACAGAGTTCACACAGCTATTTCTATTTGATGGCATTGAACGAATAAAACAACTTGAAATCCATAAGGCAACTCCGTCTTCATGTGACCAGCATGCTCGTTGGTTTCACCAAGGTGATTAGCGATCACTGCCGATATCAATTTAGCTTTCCTTTCGCTACGTTTACCCCCTTTCTGTACTGTTGAGTCAAATAAGTTATTCAAGCTCCGAGGCTTGCCGAAGAGATTTCAATCAACGATATTTATATTTCATATCAAAACACACGAGGGTTTTGATTTATTATCCGGTATCTCTTTCAAGAATTGACCACAAAAAATGTATTGATTTGTTTACCCCGCTGACATTTGAGACAATCGCAAAAGTAAAATATTAAATAAATATTAAAATGCGCCTTCATGCAGCTGATATTTTCTGTAGCTGTAAAATATATGTGAGAATTGACTACCTAAAGATTATTTTATATGTATTTATTCAGTTGCACGAAATGGCTTCGTTCGTTAAATGAGAAATATCCGTCGGTCCAAAGAATTGGGACGTTCGCGCTGTAACCTTACTATGCTATGACGTGAAAGTTGTGGAACATTTTGGCCTTGTATTCCATCACGTCCTCACTGACCCAAGAGTTTGATATTTGATTGTTGTTTCTTGGAACTGAAGGAATTTTGTTTGTTTGTTGTTTAACGCCGCACTCAGCAATATTCCAGCTATATGACGGCGGTCTGTAAAATAAACGAGTCTGGACCAGACAATCCAGTGATTGACATCAAGAGCATCGATCAACGCAATTGATGACATGCATTAACCAAGTCAGCGAGCCTGACCACCCGATCCCGTTAGTCGCCTCTTACTACAAGCATAGTCGCTTTTTACGGCAAGCATGAGTTGCTGAGAAGGAATCAATTGAGGAAAGGTTAATCTACAAAATAATCTTTTATAATCTTATCTTTTAACATTCAGCTATTGCTTATGCCGATCGACCAATGAGGTGACCAGGGAAATTGAACAGTAATATCACCTCGGGTGTTTTTATAGCATATTTCCCATTTCATTTTATGTCCTGAGTGAAGTCCTTTCAAAAAGAAAATGGATACGAGTTTTGTATCCTATTTGTCACCAACGATGATTTGTAATAATGTTTAATCAACTAAATTACACCATTACAAAATTAGAGTAAAATGCGTATAAATATAAAATGTCAAAAAATGTACACACCAAAGGTGTATCACTTCTGTTTAAGATACAAAACTATCCCTGGGAACTAAATCTAGAGACAACTGAATTGTTTGGGAAATCCAAGCAAATAGCAAACTTGTGTCAAAACATCATTGCCTTTCATTACCTATACGCAATTTGGTTTTATTGAATAAACCCACATTATGAGGTATCCATTCTTGTTTACTTTTGTCAACAAACATTTAAATAAGTGAATGAATTAAAAAGCCTACAAGAAAGGCCGTGATTCGCGTATAGGCCAATCGAATTCCACGTTGCTATTAATTTGACAAACGTGTTTCGTAACAATTTGTTTTGTTACCTCTTTACATCGTACCACGTGGGTTAAATTGTTTGATCTCACACAAGCTACTGTAGAAGCCTTTATCGTAAAAAGTATTTATAGTACTCGTTTTAACTGTACTATCTGTCAACAGTCGTAAATATCCATGTCTTTTGTCTTTTATTTGTTGTTTAACGCCGCACTCGGCAATATTCCAGCTATATGAGACTATATAAATAATCGAGTCTGGACCAGACAGTCCAGTGATTGACATCATGAGCATCGATCCAGGCAAAAGGGATACGATGACATGCATCAACCAAGTCAGCGAGCCTGACCACCCGATCCCGTTAGTCGTCTCTTACGACAAGCATTTCCTGGCCGAAGACCAAATATTCATGTCAAGCATACTGGAATACTACATGGAACAGAGTATACATTTCGCGTAAAATTGAGAAAGCTGGTTTTCTTTGACTTCTGCTGTAGGGCATTCCACTCCCGGAACAGGCCAGTCGGTGATTGACAGCTAGTGATTAATTGTTACCAGATTCAAGCTGGGCTAGCAGAGGACACACGATTCTCTAATGCATTGAAAAAAAACAAAGGCATTTATAAGCATAGGGACTATACAATGTATTATAAATTAATCAAGTCTCAAGCAATTGTAAAATAATTAAAAAATACAAATAAAACTGAATTTTAATTTGTGTTTATTGTAATGTCCTGGAGAATTAAGAATTGTATTAACAATGTCAATGTTATAAATACCTCCGTCTATGATTAATATGAAACAATAATAATCAACTTTTATTTGTAATTATCAGAGGGTATAAGAATGACAATAGTATCATAGTCACAATCATATGACTAATCCTAAACTGAAGTAGTTCGGATCCTCTTCATTACACGTTCAATGACGGAACCTGTGAACATGTCAACTTTCTAACATACATTCGTAGAAGTTACATCAACAGTTGAAGTTAAGTAAGTTGAAGTGATATTATTCAAACGAACGTGTAACAGCCAAGCAATGCTATATTATGGAATTCTAAGTCGTGGGTGTGTTATTGTCAGGGCTCGCATGCATGAATTTCATGGCGCATATTAAACCAGGGCTCGACTCTCGCATTAATTTGGTTAGTCATTATTGCATTTTATTGATTTCATGATTTACATTTTTCATGAAGCACATTGAACGTAGGACCAGCCGCTTGGTTGAATAAATAGAGGTTATCACGCGAGTGTGTTTGGGGATGGTAAATATCCTGCATTAGGAATAAACATTGTATTTAGCGAGCCTTGGCGAGTTAAATACATGGTGTTTATTCCTAATAATGTCATTCTTTAATTCTGTGCTTCAAAATCGCTTTCCCTCTCTCACAAACATCACCGAAACATTGCGAGATTTCCTGGAATGCGCGCATTAATATTCATTACGTCAAATGGTAAGTGATGTGTCAGTCGGACAGTGACAGTAGCCAATATAGTTCCAACTGAAATCTTTCTCTTATACAGTGGCGAAGCAACATATACGCAAAAACAACAATTGTTTTTAATTGCCTTTTGTCAAAGGGAAGCTACTCTAACCCTAGTCTATGAGACGTCATGGCCACGGTCAGACGTTGTTGACAGTCGGTCTGTCATGTCATAACGTTAAGAAGTGTAGTCAGATGTACACACAGCGACAAAACGAAACAAGCTAACAATTCAAACATATTTCGTCCAAATCCAACTATTTTAATTTGTGGAAAAGGTTTCAAGCCGCAGAGGTCTACAAGCACAGATATGGCTACTGATCCCGCTTGGCTAGGCCTCGTGCCCTCACAAAATTTGTTTCGAAATTTATATCTCCAAAGTTGCCAAAACTTATAAAATGCCTTAGCTACGTCACAGTTAGACACTGATTTTCAGTTTTTTAGACTGTTCTTTTGATAATAATAGCAATTATCCCTGTAGTTTATCCAGATTGCCGATGGTTAATTCTGACTCGATCGCCGAATGACGAGGGCGACACCATATTTGTTTATAAACAGTGAAAGAAGTCCCTACTTGACCTTTGATATTTGCATCTCTATCCGCATATGACCCCAACGGATATCGTTTATCCGTTGGCTTTATCCTGCCGAGAAACCTACCCATTATATGATAAAGGGAATTATAGGCAAAGACTTGCTAGGTATTTTTTAATATTCTTGCTGTCCCAAAAGAAACTTTTGAATTATTTATATTGTAGATACAAAATAAGTAGGATTCAAGTTGATATAGAGAGATGACATGAACCAATATGTGCTGTTTGCATATCAAAGTTTGCTAATTATTTTAAAATGTTTAGAGCCACAGCAGGATCACTGCTTCTCAGCATGCTCTGCTCAACTCGACAGAGGGGACCCATCAGTTGCTCATCAGATAACATTAATCACATGACTCATTGCGGGGTGCCCACCCACTTTACCTAATAATTGGTAAAGGATAGGCAAAAGTAATTAGATCATGCGGGTTTACTATCCTTGATTGGATTTAGGTAATTATTGATGTGGGTATGGAAGTCCTAACTCTTGAATTCTAAAGGAGTTACCAAAAAGTGAACAAATAACTAGAAGATGGCTTTTATGTTACAAATAGTCCTTTTATACACTTTTACTAACATAAACACTATAGATATACAATAAATAAAACATTAGCAATCATACATTGATCAGGAGTGAATTATAATAATTGAGTATGGTTTACGTCGCTTTTCGCAATATTCCAGCAATATCCCGGCGGGCGATGGAGGGAAGAGGTATCTTATGTGGTTAGGAATGTCCGTGTAACTCTCCATTCCTTTAAAATACTGTAGTCGAGGCCCCCGGTTTAATTCTTAAATGTTCAAAACATATGTTTAAAAAATTATAATGTTGTGCTACAGGAGGTTATATCTAACAAAATTAATATATATTTAAGGTAATTAAGTAAACATATATATCCTTGTTCAGGTCATTATATTTCATATGATCCCCGTCAACATGTATTTACAACGTGCAAGCGATGGATAAAATACTAGTTTAGAACCCAACGATATTATGAAGAGCCGGGTACCATGCATAGTAAATATCAATGGAAGTTGGCGAATGTGCAACAGCGGCAGAGAACGTATTCGTCACGAATCACTCAAGTGAGTGAGTGAGTACTGTTTAACACCGCTTTTAACAGTATTCCAGTTATATCATGGCGTGTCAGCTTAATGTGGGAGGAAAGCCCAAAGTGATGCAGGTCTCAGACGTTTACCACTTCGGTGAAACCCACGAGCACGAGTATGGTGCTGACAAACCTAGAAACATATTCGGGGTGAACCCGGATTCGTAAGAGGCGACTAAAGGGATCAGGTGGTCAGGCTCGCTGACGTTTACCACTTCGGTGAAACCCACGAGCACTGCATCACGGAAGGGTGGCTTATTATGGATACATACAGGCAACAAAGATTTCTGGTTTATTTTTTACAAATATTTTCCACAAATGACAATGTTTTCAATGTGTTTTGAGTAGGGGATGATTATGAGTCAGAGTGTCAGGTATATACTGGGCTTGTAACGTTGTGAATGTCATGTTGTCATGACTAACAAGATGTAGATCTTTATACCTTGTAGAAGGGAGGTATGTTTAGTTTGCCAGTGTAAAGCAATATTTGTTTCTTTTATTTACCTGCCAGTTACTCTTTAGTAGTATTGTGTAAATAAACTTAATATGCCACTGAAAATTGTTCTTTGTTAACATCTTTCACCTCTACTGGATATAATATGTACTTGTTTGTGGGAAATTGTATTTACAAGCTGTCAACAGGGATCCCCAAATGATCAAAGTATAAACCTTTGTTAAGGTGTAGTAAAACTTAAACCAATCTAGGTAAATATTGCAGTCATTAAATTATGATCAGAATATCACTTATTAAAATTTTAAAATTCACAACATAAACATAAACCTTTGAAAGTTGGAAAGTTATCTATAATAACTCATCAGTAAATTGTATTAACTTACGATAGGCCATCGTGAAATTAGCAAATATTTAGTCAACTAAAATGTTAGCGTCGAGTGGACAGGGAAATTCAATGAGTAATCTAGTATTCTTCACCAACTACTTCCGTCATTGTGTTCATAGGTTCTCCGTTACTGCCCACTCCTGCTGACACAGTGTTTTGTTCATATCCGTGAACACTCGTTGCACCCTGATTCATGACTTCACTGTAGATAGCTATAGGTGGTGGAAGGAATGAAGCGTCCACGACTACAGGTCCAACGTCCGCATAGCTGGCGGGGAAGGGGAACTGTGGACCTGTTTCTCGTGGACATGGTCTCTTGCATGGCGTTGTGATAACAACAGTGAGGCCGATAGAGAAGATGACGACGGAAAGGAGGATGCCCCCAATCATAAGACCTTCTTTTGTCCTGTTTGATGAGGGGGGATCTGCATTAAAAAACATTATCCATCATGTACGTACATGGCGTCGTGAAGGTAACAATTACTGAGGTATTTTTCTGCCATGTCAGTTCCATAATTAGACTCGACGTACTGAAACTTGCACGACACTTTGTGCTTCACGGGGTATTTCCTTTGGTATTGACATTAGTTTAATTTACCAATCCGTTCGTTTGGTTTGATTGATCATTCGTATCAACATTTATTTTGATTCACCAACCCCTTTGGACCCGTGAAGATTCCAGGGTAGAATAGGTCTTCAGCAACCAAAGCTTGCCGTAAAAGGTGACTATGCTTGTCGTAAAAGGCGACTAAGGGTATCGGGTGGTCAGGCTCGCTGACTTGGTTGATGCATGACAACCCCAATTACGTGGATCGATGCTCATGATGTTAATCACTGGATTGTCTGGTCCAGACTCGATTATTTACAGACCGCCGTCATATAGCTGGAATATTGCTGTGTGCGGCGTTAAACAACAAACCAACCAACCAACAACCAACCCCTTTGTGTTGGAAATAGTTTAATTTACCTATCTTATTGCATTGCATTCAGTTCGTTTTAACAACACATTTAGTTTAATTTCAAATCTAAATGGAAGTGATATACGAACCCCAGGGAAAACATCCAGCGACTTTGTTAGTTTAATGATTGTTTGTTTTGTTTGTTTGTTGTTTAACGCCGCACTCAGCTATATCCCAGCGGCGGCGGGATATATTTTGACGGCGGTCAAAATTGCAGATTGTTTACTTGCGTATGACCTTAAAGCTTGACATGACTGATAAATGTTTGAAAAAAACCAATTCATTGGGACTGTGAAACAAATACTCCTAAAGTGATATCCCTAAGAGATCCAAGCACAGCGTGGTTTCCAAAAGAAAGTGAGACAGCGGTCCAATTCTGACATAGCGTAATAACATCCCCATTTGTATTTGTGATAGCGTTTATGCCTCATGGATTACTATATGTACACGAAACATACGTTTTTTTATATAAACTGACTCCTACACGTGCTTTGTTGTTTGAGAGACTGTGTCCGTTAGACCGGTAATCTTAAAGTCTAAAGTGACGCGGGGCGGTCGGGTAGTCTGGTGGTAGTCTGGTGGTTAAAGCGTTCGCCTGTCACGCCGAAGACCCGGGTTCGATTCCCGACATGGGTACAATGTGTGAAGCCTATTTGTGGTGTCTCCCGCCGTGATATTGCTGGAATATTGCTAAAAGCGGCGTAAAAACTCACTCACTCAATCTAAAGTGACGCGGGGCGGTCGGGTAGCCTCGTGGTTAAAGCGTTCGCCTGTCACGCAGAGGACCCGGGTTCGATTCCCGACATGGGTACAATTTGTGAAGCCCATCTGTGGTGTCCCCCGCCGTGATATTGCTGGAATACTGCTAAAAGCGGCGTAAAACCTCACTCATTCTAAAGTGACGCATCATGAGAATGGGGCTAACAAAGTAATCATAATCATTGAATGCGAACAGACAATCAGCGGATCCTGGTGTAGAAGAATAAATCAGTGTAGAAGAATAGAACACGTTATAACAGTTCGCGTCTTCAGGTGCATGCTGCTTGTGTTTTCGATATACCTACTTGGTGGATACTTTGGGTCGTTAAACATTGAGACATAGAAGGTGAATCCAGATCCAACATTGATACTGTCTGTGACGAACTCCACATAGAGAGACTGGCCCGTACTATTCAGGATTTTCTTTTCTTGACTGCACGTCTCGAACAGAAGTACACTAGTATTGGAACCTGCAATCGAAATAATCTTACTGGTACAAGGAAAGAATATAAAACGTCAACGCCAGAGAATAACCAGTCTCGATTATCCGCCGAAACAGACTCCATTGGGCGAAAAGGCAAAATGGCAGTGAAACGAATATGAATGGCTCACTGAAAGCCATCTATAACACCGGGTGTTCATGAAAGGTTGGTTGGTTTGTTGTTTAACGCCGCACTCAGCAATGTTCCAGCTATATGACGGCGATCTGTAAATAATCGAGTCTGGACCAGGAAATCCAGTGATTAATATCATGAGCATCGAACCACGCAATTGGGATCGATGACATGCATCAACCAAGTCAGCGAGACTGACCATCTCAACCCGTTAGTGGCCTCTTACAAGGTGAGGTGAGGTAAGGTAAAATGGGGTTTAACGTCGCGTCCAAGATTATTGCACTTATATAGCGACGTGCATGCACGTGTGCGTGAGCCTGACCACCCGATCCCGTTATTCGCCACTTACGACCAGCATAGTCGCCTTTTACGGCAAGCATGGGTTACTGAAGACCTATTCTACCCCGGATCGTCACGCCTCATAAAATATTGAGAGGACTGGGAATTAGGTTTGATACATAATTTTGTTCAAGTCAGCGCTGCAATCAATACCATTTGTTATCTGAAAGAATGAGCCAAGAAATTCTTTCTGACCGGAAATATTTAGTTTACACAAGAACATCCAGCATGGCCACTTGTTTTGTTTTTTTGTATCTAAAAACACTTTGTCCGTAAACACTCTGATCCAGCACATCCGGGAACAGTTCATCAAGTACATAAAATCCCACCCAAGCCGACACCCACAACACTGCCCCCACTAACACACAAACACGCACGCGCGTAAACTATTAAATGGTCGCTCCTTTAGGTCCCTTCGTAGCAGCAGGGTTAACACAACTGCAGTTCATACCATCGTAGACCCGTAATGCATCCGTACAGGTTGAACCGTTTGTATTTGTGTCAGCAGTGATGAGACCAAATCTAATTCTGTGATCGTCATCTCTTGTCCTGAAAAGCCACCTACAGTGAAGATCACTGAAAGAAAAAGGGCGTTTTGCAGTGTTAGAAAGAAACAGAGAATACAATTAATACACCTCTTTCATGACCATCACTCACTCTGATTTCAATCCCATGCACAGTCTATATAAAACTCTTTCACATTTAAAAACCTCTTGTAGTGACCAGAAGATGTAGTACACAAACACCTGAGTTCCCGAATCAACCAAATTCGCCCCTTGTACATAAGAAGTGTGGCTGTTGCAGTCACATGGTGTAGAAGCTTAGTGTGACATGAAAACCCAAAGTCTCCCTTACCATTTTCGTGAAGACGACAGGCACTAATCCAGCACTCAGAAGCCAAGGAACATAGAAGCCAAGGAACATTATCAGGAGCAATTCAAGGAATTTGTAAACCCACCTCCAGCGGTTGCTGGTGCTAATCAACACACGCTTTTCACAATTTAGATTCCCGTGACTGATCTGTGTGACCATATTCCGAGGGTGTGGATCGTTGCTCTTGCTTTCAAACATTGGTCAATCTGATCTGATTGTTGATACGCATAGGCCCCGATTGTCTTAACATGACTACTCATGGCGTAACACAGCATTCACTTACTCAGGGAAAACAGGGAACAACACTCACTCGAAATAGCCAGTTGGATATCCAGCAGTTTCTATGGTTCTGTTGTATGTCACCGTTCGTTGTCTGACGTAGCCTGCACATCCATATGCTGTACCTGGAACACAATGTTAACGTTTTCATTTATATTCAAAAAACGAAAGTAACTGAGATCATGATCCAGTCTTATTGATCACAACTTTAGTGATGTAACACACGAGTTCGGGTATGATCCTGACAAACCGAACAACATTATCCGAGCGAATATTGGATTCGAACCACAGACATAGGTTTCTCACATACCTAAGGAAGGCAACACTGCACAGCGAATATCAACGTCCATCCCTCCCTTAATAGTCATGACGGTGTAGCAGTGTTGTCATAACTTACCTGTACCAAGTTTTTCGTAGGTGAGTTTAAATCCCGTTCCGCTGCTTGTCGTCGTTACAAAGTTGATAGACATGGAGTTTCCTGTTGTGATGTAGTTGTGTGTCTTGTTTCCACAAATCTCCCACATTCTTTTTACACCCGTAGAATCCCCTGAATCAGAGAGAGAAGTCTGATTCCTTATCATAGCTTACATCGGCGTTATTCCATGATTGTCATGTTTTGATATACACATAAAAACAATTTATATGAAAAATGACCCCTGTACCTATCATTGTCATTAGACGCAGCGCAATGTCAGCACAGACCGCCATACATGCATGTACACCTGGAAAATCGTTAGACACCAATTCTTCTATGTTTTCACACATACCGAACTTCCACGGATCTTTATTAACAAACTTACACCACGTGATAATGACATAACACTAAACAATTTGGCTGTAGTCCTAATTTCTATCAACCATAAAAACTCCAAGCCGGTATCGTGTCTATAAAATGCTTTCCACATATAGGTCACGTGAGACCAACATTTCCAAAAAAGGATATTATTACATGGCAAGAGCTTGAGAACCCTCCTGATTTACAACAGGTACTCGGATTCAGACGAGTGCGGTGCAAAAAGGAGGAGCGAAGTACTGATATTAGGAACCCCCTTTTTCGTAGCCCACGAATGCGTTGTTCGGCAATGAAAGGCCACTTAAATGCATCAAATACAAGCGACAAAACCCCTTCAAAAATCAGAAAATAATATATCTGTTAATTGTACGATACCGGCTATAACATAAGCATGTGTTTATGATTCACAATGAAATACGAGGTTCCCTGAAAAGGCGAACGTATCCTAATAATCGTTGGACGAGTCACAAACACATGCACATTTCCCTAGATTATTTCACTTCAATAAACACATATGGGATGTAAAGTATTCGTTGTCTAGTATGTAAAGTGGATACAAAAATTCAATAAAACATATCTTACTGTCAGAGAACGTAATGGAATCTCCTGAACATGGTATGTTCATGTCTATAAACCGAAATGCCACGTCTGTGCGAGGAAACGTCCATGTACAATTCAGACCACTGAAACAGAGTTGTTTTAGAAAGGGGTGAAATGGGATTAACGTGGCGCTTGGGATTTATATAGCGTGATGTTGTCATTGATGGAATGCACAAAGTGAAAAGAGGACACAGGAATGGAATGGCACATTCTGTCCCAGCCAGTTGTCATCCAAAGCTTGGCTGCCTTACATGAAAGGTTTGTAGACCTCTCACTGACAAGGCCTCATCTAACATAACCATGATACATAAACATCGTTGTTTTAATTACTTGATCAAAGATCTTGGTATAAGTGACATATCAAATAATGGAACGTATAAGGCCAGAATGTTAACTGATGAAGAAATTTGACAAAACCATGAATCAGAACAATCAACTCTTTGACTTGACTCCAGACCCTGACGACATGCCGATTCCTCTTTTGTGACTGGATTCAAAAGCTCCATAAAAAGCCTACACAGAGAGATATATTGCTTGGTCAATCAAATGTACCACGGAATTCCTGTTTCAAAGATTCATCATAATCCTTAATACAATCAACGAAGGACTTTCTTTTTATTCACAGAAAGTGAATATTCAACGACAAGCAGAAATAATACCTAAGCTTGTTGAATCTCAAAAACTAAAAGGATTTGCTTGACATTTTACAAGCTCCGAAAGAGAACCAAGTTCAATTCTGTCAAAACATTTGATTTTGCAACTATGTTCAACACTACCCCACATGAAAATATTAAGATAAAGCTTAATTCCTTGATCCATGGGCCTTTTGTTATCTTCAGAGGTTCACGTCAATTTATCAAAAACGAAAGCAGGTTTTGTTTTTGTTGGTTTTTGTTTTTGTTTTTGTTTGTTTTTTTGTTTGTTGTTGTTTTGTTTTTTGTTGTTTTTTGTTTGTTTTTTTTTTGGGGGGGGGGGGGCAAGAAGTAGGCATTTACATTAACTGTACTCACCTTCCTACTTATCTGTTCCTCAATGTATATGAATCGGAATTTCTGCTTGTATTGACAAAGTCAAAACAAGGTAATTGAGCCAAGACGTTTGACCTAAGCTTCAGGTATATCGATGATCTGATACTTGATACCTGTGAGATCGATGTTTCATATCATGGTTTCATATTTAGATCTTGGCATAAAGATTCAGAGTGACAAAATACTTTCCACAAGACTTATGACAAGAGAGATGACTTAAACTTTCCAATAGTCAACTTTCCCTTTATGGCGAGCAATATTCCTGCAGCTTTAGCCCTTGGTGTCGACATTTCACAACTTCTTAGGTATATGCTCATTCTACCAAGATTTCAAAGAGCGTCATACGAATCTTGATCAGAAGCTGATGATCGAGGTTACAACATTCAAGGCAGCAGTGAAGCTTTCGCAACGTTTAAGGTAGACATTTGGAGGACACATTGAACGCCTCAGTGACAAGAACTGACAATATTTGCTTGTGAAAGGAGAAGTCAAACAATGTCATGTCTTTAATCAAACTTCCAGCACGTCAAGATAATGTTATATTTTTAAAAACCTGATGACAACTGATGTTTTCCAGTCTGGACCAAACTTGAATGAAAGAATATTTAAATAAATGTTCGCAGTAACTCACCTTGGGTAGTTGCCGGGATACCCTGGAGAATTCAACTCAAGGCGTTTGCGAAAATCCGCATCTAGGGCATATCCACATGATTCTGAAATGTATCAGCAAGACTTGGCAGCAACACAAAGAGAGCAATACAGACTGAGCAAGTCCGAGTAACGCCATTCCGAGTAACGCCACTCCATCATACCCGTGAAGATTCCGGGGTAGAAAAGGTCTTCAGCAACCCATGCTTGCCGTAAAAGGCGACTAACGGGATCGGGTGGTCAGGCTCGCTGACTTGGTTGATGCATGTCATCGATCCCAATTGCGTGGATCGATGCTCATGATATTAATCACTGGATTGTCTGGTCCAGACTCGATTATTTACAGACCGCCGTCATATAGCTGGAATATTGCTGAGTGCGGCGTTAAAACTCCATCACAATTCCATCAAAGCATGTCAACTTGATACATGGGGTAAGAGGGCATAGACGTTTTTAACTGTAGACAACCAACTATATATGGAGGATTTGCCATCACTTCACGCAGATATGTGTCGTGGGCTTCTTTAATGAGAATGTTTAATTACAATACAGTCGTCGGAAACACTACATACACGTAGACATACCTTCGACATAGCTTGCCTTGAAACCCGACCTGTGTTCGTTGTCAATTATTGACGTGAACACAATCAACATAAAGCGTGATTCGGTCCTGTAGGTAGTATCAGTCACCCATAACCCGTAACCGCATCGATATCCAATTTTACGCGCTTGTTCATTGGTTCCTGAAAACAAATAATAATATTCTGCTGAACAAAACCATATTGTGTTAGCGTAGTGTATGACTTTGACGATAAAGTTTCCCAAACCCCCGCCAATATTTTATAATAACAAGTGGTTATATATTTATTGTGAGATGCTTTTGCTACTTTTCTGATGCATTTGCCTATTTTAATGGTGAAGGAATAAAAGGGGTATCTGTTTGGAAGACATTGATTCCGGTGTTAGGTTTACAGTAGTACTCAAGTTGATCAAAACATCTCTTTTTACCTAGTGAAAGGAAACTTACCATCATACATTCGGACAATCTCCCTGACGCAGTTTGCAACGAGACCAATAGCTGTGAAGGTGAGCTTCACCACCTTCATAGGATCTGTGGTGCGAATCAGCCACTGGCACTTCTGATGCCTTGTAACACACAACTCAATGAAGTAAGAAAACGTGCAACATTTGTCCAACAACTTCTGGTCTATTGCATTCATCGCCTCTTGCAGGTAGATTTTTAGTTACTCCAACTTGATAACGGTGCAGGAATCTACATCTTAGCATCGCTAAATGCAATAAACCTGGAGTTGGCAGCTAAAAAGTTGGATATTTTATTCTTTACTCCCCAACATCTAGAATGCCAATCCAACAGTAAACACAATGATGCATTGGAATCAACGTTGTTCAGATTTTAATCTTAGTGAAACAGCCAACCTGGTGATAAAGAAATAAGAATTGCACTTTGTTTTGTATCTTAAAAATACCTTACCCCTGGTATGGTCCGGGATAATTCGGAGTCGTCAAATTTTGAACACTTTCCGTTGCCGTGAGATTACCTCCACAAGTAGGCGCTGCAACAACATATGTGGCTTGTAAGATATGGAACCATGCCTTCCTTGACATGTAATACTCTAGTTAAGCAATGAGAGAGAGAGAGAGAGAGAGAGAGAGAGAGAGAGAGAGTAAGAGAGAGAGAGAGAGAGAGAGAGAGAGTACATATACTTGAAAACTTTTATTTGACCATTATTATTTACTTGGCTGATAACAGTCGCCAAAAAAATGCAAACTTCAGGTCCAAAGGACAAGTGAACTATGTTTCTTGTATCAAATACATCAATATCGAATAACCATTTCTTGTTTGTTTATTTTTAGCTACTATCAAGAATGAGTGTATACTTTCTTTTGACCGGCAGTTTATTTTACTTTCTTATACGCCGCTTTTAGCAATATCACGACGGGGGATAAGAAATGCGCCTCACACATTGTACCCATATGGGAAATCGAACCGGGCCTTCGGCGTGACGAGCGAACGCTTTAACCACCAGGCTGAGGGCAGTGTGATAAAGGAAAGGCGAAAACGAGTTACGGTCTGAGCTGCAACCGTTACTCACTATCGAGGATGTTGTATTGAAGAGAGAACCCTTTGTGTGTTTCGGTGCTCGGATAGGCTCTGAATGCAACCATCAGTCGAGACGTGAAGACCTCATAGCTTGGTAGCTCGCCTCCACACCAAACCCCAATCTGAGCTTGCACAGACTCTACAAAATAAATTTATCAAAAACATTGATCAGCCACAATTAAATCACATGTAAGTCAATGTGTACATATATTAAAACAATTACACTCTATAAGCTACAAATTGAAAAATGAATGTCAGCATATTAGATAGATATTGTATTCGGTATTTAAGGCCACATTGTACAGTTCACATTTTCAGTTTCATTTGTTTGGGCACGTGATATTCATGGTATATAAAAAAACTATCTGACAGAGAATATATACTCCTAAAAAAAAGAAACACAAAACAGATATTTTTGGCCATAAAAGCAAACTTAGCGGACCAAGAGGTGCAAAGTCAAGAGGTTTAATGTGTTATAGTGTCAGTGACAAATGTCCCGGATCAGAATGATCACATGGACATGCAAATCATTGGTCGAGAAACACGTACGGTTCGGAAACACTCACCCAGTGCATTAACAAAAAGCTCATGGAACTGCACTCAGTGCTCGCGCAGCAGCACTATGAACGGTATTTAAAATGCAGGGTTCTGGATTGCCTGGTATCTGCGTCAATCGAACAGTGACAGTATAACAACATGCCAAAGAAACACCGTCATAGGCAGGGGAATCCCGATCAGCTGTAAGCAGGGTTTTCAATGTAGCGCCCTGCAACGTCACAAGGCTATGGGATAGGTTTCAACAGCATGGGTCAACACGTGATCGGCCGGGACGACCAAGAGTAACCACCCCCGCCCAAGATCGCTACATCCGACTGCGCCACCGACGTGAAAGGACGACCACAGCCACCTCAGCCGCCTCCCAAATACCCGGACTGGGCAGACTCTCCTACCTGAACGTACGAAACCGTTTAAGAGCCGGAGGTCTACGAGCAAGACGTCTTGTTCGACGCGTCATATTGAGTCGACAGCATCGTCAACAACGACTATATTGGTGTCGTCAACACAGGGTATGGCCTCAACTGCGATGGAGAGATGTCTGGTTCAGCGACGAATCAAGATTTCTCCTCCGTCTAGGGGATTGAAGAGCACGGGTCTACAGACGTCAGGGGGAACGTTACACCGGAAACTGCGGACAGGTTTGGTAGGGTAAGCGTTATGATGTGGGTGGCTATCTCTCATCATGGCAGGACAGGTTTTGTCCACATCCAGGGCAACCTAACGGCTCAACGATCACATCAACGAAATATTCCTACCACACGTCCTCCCAATTGCAGTCAACGGCAACGGTGTATTCCAGTAGGACAACGCTCGACAACATACAGCGCCGATCACAAGAGCCTATCTACACAACAACGTTAATGTTCACCGTTGGCCCACACAAATCCCAGGATTCTAAACCGATAGAGCACCCGTGGGATGAATTGGATAGACGGCTACGCCGACGTCAACCACAACCCCAGACGTTGCAGCAGTTGGCCTTTGCGTTGCAGGCCGAGTGGGCTACCATTGCCCAGGAAACTCGTCCCTTCCATGGACAGGAGATATCAGGCCGCTATCGATTCCAACGGGAGACATATGCGTTATTGATGGTAGCTGACCTTCACCTTGGACTCTTCCTATGTACCGATATATGAGATGACTACAATCACCAAGTGTTCTCTCCACAACATTTTGACTCAATACCTTGTACGAATCCTCGTATAAATGTATTTTCCTACTTCAAACAAATCTTGCTTTGCGTTTCCTTTTTTGAAGAGTATATGTTTCAACACTATGGCTGATGAACGCATAACAACAGAGTTGTAGGATTTTGTAAGACTGATCATTAATATCTTGTTTTTATGCCTATTGTAAAACATCGGAATATATGTTTCTCTAAGATGTTCATACTTCTAACATACTAATAAAACATGAAAATCATCCTAAATCTCACCTAACTGGCAGTTTTTAGAGATACCCATTTTAACTTCCCGTTTTTCACATCTATGTCTTAAATTTACATTGAAATTGTATAATGACACATTTACATCATGCCCTAACAAGCGATTTATCATCTTACATGCTTATATACTTCTCTGGTTCTGTAGCAGACTTGATATCAGTGTAATGACTGAAGATACGTGAAGAAAATATACTATCATGACAGTCTTGGCTATGCATGCCCTGTCAACATATCGTCGAAATATAACACGTCCGTAGTCGTTGTAAGTATACGCCGTGCACGTGCATGTTGAACATTTGCCTCGAAATTAATGAGACCCTTGGCTTCGGGTGCCTTTAGAATTGACATGCATTGTAGAGCAACCGTTACCCCGAGCTCAATTATTTTCATGATCCTTTTGAAAAGATGTTATTTATAGTTTCAGCGGGATTCCTATCGACACAATGGTATTAAATAACCCCCTGATCTATTCGATGGATGTAAGATGTTTCAAGGACTTTGACATGGAGATTCGCCTATACGCGACATTCA
The DNA here is from genome assembly GCF_022045235.1 of Haliotis cracherodii. NCBI lineage: Eukaryota > Metazoa > Mollusca > Gastropoda > Lepetellida > Haliotidae > Haliotis > Haliotis cracherodii. The sequence goes on from NW_027266264.1 coordinate 30,662,803, forward strand.
CCTAGATATATCCGTATGCTGTCAGTATCGCAGTCCTGGGTATGTTCCATACTTGCATTCAGAACAGTAATATTAACCACCACCCGCTGCTGAGAATGGCCGAGCCATCGAAGTTCCTCAAACCTGTAAAAGAGATACAATTCCAATCTTGATATTGATGCAATATTATCTAAACTGAACTTAACTATACTCACTCTCTCACTCACTCATTCAGTTATACTGCTATCCTAAATTATACTTGACCGATTCCTTTTAGATACAACTTGGCTGTATTGACAACAGTGTTTTGGATTCTATTTCATGTTCTCGTCGCTAAATGACTGGAACAATACTGATGCGACGTTAAACTTCTACTCACTCACTTCTACTCAAATATGTGTATGCAATGAGAAAGATACGGTACATATATGCACGCATATGGAACGACGCGGTACAAATATACGCATTGAATAGAAAACATGCGGCACAAATATGCGTCATGACAAAGATGTGGTGCAAATATAAGTACTTAATGCAAAAGATACGGTACAAGTATGGGCGTGCAATAGGAAACATGAGAAACAATCACATGTATGCAATAGGAAAGATAGGGTACCAAATATAGCACAATATGGGAAACAAGAGCTGTAAATATATATGTTCACGTAACGCGAAAAAGGACAATGCGTTCATCCATCAGACTGGCTGGGTTAGTGTGAAACCTGTTTTACTTTAGTAGCTTAATTACTTGGCGTCTCTTGCACGACATGTTGATTTAAATGACACATTAATAGCACAACAATTGGTCATTTAGCTACCCAAGAGAGTTTTACCGACACTAAAGTTTACGTACTCAGAATAGATCTTCAGGGGCCCTGGAGACATGATGACTTTCGGTGTTGCCTTTTGTTCCAATGAGATGTTGACAATTGGTCTTTGGGGATCTGAAACACAAATGAAAATTAGAAATCTCGTGTTTGCGTATTCCATTTCACCATTTCAGAAACCCTCAAAATATTTATTAGCCAGATTTACAGTATAATAGACTATTTGCGGAACTGTCACTTCATTTTCAAGTTCAAATGGATTTCTCCAGCAAATATTGGCTTTTGGGATCATCCTATATGAAATCGTCTATGACCCGCGTCATCTGTGCGTCACATTAGGCTTTCCTCCAACATTAAACTGACACGCCTTGATATAACCGAAATAATATTCCTGTGTTGAAACTTACACATCAAGAATGTTTTAGGAACCAACAAATAGCAATGTGTGTAAGAGCAGCTTGTTGTATGGACTTATTGTTATGAACAGTGTGCAAGTCCCACATGGGTATGTGTGAAGTCCAATCTTGGCGCCTTCTCGACGTGATACGAATGTAATATTGTTAGAACTGTCTTAATACAGTATTAATAACTTCTCTATCCTGAACCCTGACGTAGAATGCATTAGTTTACCCACTGACAATATTGAGTGTTTCAATACCAGGGATGTGAGGTGAATGGATTTGTCACGAACATTTCGGCAGGTGATGACAACATGACATATAAATATCTTTACTAATCCCTCCATGCTGTTTCGGGTCAAATAGTTGTCAGTTACTCTTGATTTCAAATGATATCGACTAATATTTGGATGGGTGTTATATTTGCTCATGCTATCGACCATATTCATTTGTCTGACCCAAATCAGACACAGTGATAGATGACATATAGTTGACGGTATAAAACAACACTCACTCATCAAACCATCTAACTATCATTTTAATACTTTACCGGGTATTGCTGTGTATTCAATCTCGAAGCCTGCAGTCAGGTGTCGTTGCTCGGCGGCGAGTATGTAAAGGAACCTCCAGTAGCTGAAGAATGTTTTGCCAGCACCCCCACACCATGTTCCTAACGTGCGTGTGTCAGACGCACTTTCACCTTAACGTGCAAAACATGGGAGAATATTATTACGAGAGTTCGTGGTGTACATTGGCTTATCTCTCGGGAAGGGATGGATGTGGGCGGAGATGCTGAGGCGCAGAGAGTTATCTCTGAATCATGTTAGTGAGTGACTATGGTTTTACGCCGCGTTCTGCAAAATTCCAGGAATATCAGGGCGGATATGTGTGTGTGTGTGTGTGTGTGTGTGTGTGTGTGTGTGTGTGTGTGTGTGTGTGTGTGTGTGTGTGTGTGAGTGTGTGTGTGTGTGTGTGTAGGGGGGTGAGGGGGGTGAGGGTGGTGGTGGGGGTGGAAGGGGGCTTGTGCTAGCCCACTGAGATTCCTTGTCGTTGAATTGACATAAATACCCCACTCAGACATATCATACTGACTCTGAACTGACCAGTCCTTGTTTTAGCCCCTTAATGCCGAGCGCCAGGCAGGGGAACCAAAAAATACATGTTAAACGTCTTTCAGTTGGATCGAACCCCGACCTTCCGCTTTCAGGGAAGACGCTCTACCGCAAGACAACTAAGGCAGTCTCGGCCTGACGAGCGAACGCTTGTTCAACTAGGCTACCCGACCGCCCCTCTATCATGTGTGTCTATTCCACCTCTGTTGAACACTTGTTTTGTTGGGAATGTCATGCAATTCAAATATATTTTTCGTTTAAATAAGGGTGTGGGAAGCTTAGTGGTTAAAGCTTTCGCTCGTCATTGCCCTGGCTCGAGCCATCACCCGGTAATGATACAAGCGGTGTTAAACCATACTCACTCACTCACTCATGTAACATGATCGGACTCGGGTAGAGTTTGGTATTGCGTGTGGAGGGTCCTGCGGCTGGTAGTATAATGCGTTAGTCTGTTTGGAATTCCGAGTATACCGTCTTAATGATCAACGGGGGAATGGGTGGCCCAGTCGTCTAAGGAGCCGGGTTTCGCTGAGCAGAGTTGCGTCTCTTGGGCACGCCAGAAACCTGTGATTGTGGGTTCGCCCCGATTATATTTCTAGGTTTGTCGGCACCATACCCGTGCTCGTGGGTTTCACTGAAGCGGTAAACGTCGGAGACCTGCATCACTTCGGACTTTCCTCCCACATTAAGCTGATAAGCCGCACTCAACTCACTCACACTCACTTAATGTTAACTTAACGTATTGTCTGTGGACATAATTCTAATACCTACCATCGTATATGGTGACTTTGGAGGTAGTGCAGCTGATTGTTGAAACAGTTGCCGATTTCACAGTGATGCGCATCCGCTTACTGTCCGATGCACTTATCAGCCATAAACATCTCTGAATCCTGGTGAATCATAGCGTGGGATGTATCATTACGAAACGAGATAATCTGCCATTTCTAATCACTGGATGACATATCCCTCCTATAGTTTCAAAAGATAAGTCACATGTAGTCAAATGAGCCAAATCAATCCTTTGGATCGTGCTCAAAGCTTAGTCAATGGATCAGGCTGCACTTAAATTTGAAAATTCCTTTTTAACTCCCTGGGGAGTATACAACCAAACTTACGACCAGAGCGCTGTTCACAAGACCACATGCCACCATCGAATTTACACTTTAAGTCTATATATCGATCAATTGCTATGTCACCAATATATGTGAAATTCAAGGTTTATTTCTGTCAAACATCTGCATGCTTACGTGTCTGGTGTTCCTCCTAGTGGGTACTGAGGGGACCTGATGTACCGGGGACGCTGAGATGCAGACATCCCTCCGCCACATTTATACGCTGAAACATAATTCAATATCCTTCTTCTTATGTGTCTTATACAGTCTTTGTACTATTGATCTAATAACATCCTCCGCCGTCGGCAAAATAACGGGGTGCGGTAGGCCCCACACCCAAGGTCGCCGCAGTTCGATGTCAGAGGTACATGTACGTACATTAGCCGTGTATGTAAGCTCTACCACCACGCTCGTTTGATTTACAACAGTACTAGGTAATGTACAAAATTGTCTATAACCTGGGTCCGGGGTGGTCCAGTCGCCTAACGCGCCGCAATTCTCTGTGCAGAGCTGCCTCCCTTAGGCGTGCCAGAAACCTATGATGGTGGGATCGAATCCCATATTCACCCTGATTACGGTTCAAGGTTTGTCAGCATCATACCGGTGTTCCTTGATTTCACCAAAGTTTTACCGGCATCACTTCGGATTTACGTCCCATCACAACGGCAAATCAAACCAAAAAACACGCTCACTCACTAAATCACTCACTCACTCACTCACTCACCCACTAAACCCACTCTTTCACTCACTCACTCACAACCTGGGCCACTTTAGGCTTACCTACCACATAACGCCCACAATCTATAGGTAACACGAAACGATACCAAACAGCACCAGGTCGGCGAAAACGCACATTGACTTGGTGAAAACGGTACCGTATCTTCAATCTATATATGGTTATTCTAATTTGAATGAATACAAAATAAACAATAGGTATGTATGTCTAATCTGGAGTCATAGTCTAGTGTGTATGTATTTACAAAATCTAAACCATCCATTAATTCTTTACCCTGGTTTTAACTATAACCGATGTCCTAAAATGTGCAAGGAACGGTATGCTCTGAAGTTCTGGGGTGGTGGGGTAGCCTAGTGGTTAAAGCGTTAGCTCGTCACGCCGAACGCCCGGGTTCGATTCCCCATAAGGGTACACTGTGTGAATCCCACTTCTAATGTCCACCCAGCCGTGATATTGCTGGAATATTGCTAAAAGAGGCGTTAAACCATACTCACTCTTCTCAAATTCTGTAGTTAGGTCTTTTCAAAGGAAAGATGAGACATAGCGTTAACGTACCGCTCTGTATGTCGTAAGTGACGTTGATTCCCCCGAGACCTGCAGCATCCTTTGATGATCTGAACACGATGGTCGCAGTGTTGTGTGAAGCGTAAAACCAGTCTGGGGTCTGTTTGCCACAGTAGGAACCCACATACAGGCCGGCCTCTGAGACAAAGAAACGGTCCAACATCGAGTTATCCATAGCATGCAGGTCGTTACTTAACACAAATTACCGACCAATCAAATCATTTCGTTTCAAACAACAGAACATTCGTCACTACATCTTTCCTCAACCTATAATTTAGCACCATTCCACATAGCCTAGAATGACGGGTGTTGGTCACAAATGATAACGGAGGCGATAGAATGGGGGTTTCAATCTATCAAACATGAGCCGTGAGAAGTCTTTCATCTTTTGTTTGCTCTTCTGATGTGTCAGTTTTTATGTTTCAAACGTTTTATATTAGCAACATACCGTGACATGGGTTCTATCATTAATACCTCAAACTTACATACATTATTAAAGAAGATCACTTTCATTTTAAGCATTCATTCGTTCCCCTGTCCATTCCCTAATGCATGCATATATTATTTCAATCTGTCAATCTTTCAACAGCTTACCTCCTGATGTAACATTAACGGCACTGGCTGTACAATCCTCGTCACTTAGGTTATACGTAGATTGTATTCCCAATCTCACAAGGTGCGATGTCCTTGCGGCTGTGATATTGATGCTGAAAATATAAAAATACAAAATTTTAATGCTGAAATACACTGGTTTACGGGTCTGTCCACAATTCAAACCAGGAATGGGGAAAACCTGAATTCAAGTTCACAGCTTTATTTCAATGAACACCGTGCCTCATAAATACAATTGTGACCCTAGCAAGTAATTAGTTCTCACTTACGTCAATGTTCGCACAAGTACTGTTTATAGCTTCACCAGCCCTCCAACCACTGTGCGGTATTGTTTTAAAAACATGTTTGCAAAACTAACACATAATTAAAGGTCCCGAGTTTATTAATATTTTCTATTTTTAACACTGACCACCGGTATTAATAAATATAAATAAAATATTATGTATTGAAAATAATGAAAAAGGAAAAGCCTTCATTACAATACCCACCATGGTTTTGTCATTTTTGTTACAGCTTAACAGTACAGGTTAGAATTTCTTACGTGTCAGAGGGAGTAACATTCGCATTCAACATGTATGACTGTTTCGTTGTTGTTGCCGTCAGGTGGATAGTATCTCCATGAACTGAAACAAGAGAGTTTTCTTACATTTTCCATCTTAATCTAACTTTTTGTTGCAGTTATGAGTGCATGGAAGTGTTTTCACTCAGTAGTGGACAATATTCAACAACACCAGAGCGATGTCAATGCAAGAGAATAACCAGTCTTGATTTTCCATCGAAACAGATTCCATTTGGCCTGAAGGGAAAAATAGCTGCGAAAATTGTATATCTGTGATGACAGCAGATGTTCGGGAAAAGATAAAGCAAATCCTGCTATAACGATAACACCCGCAATTCACACAATTTTCATGCGACAAACCAGGTAGTCAATCCAAGTGATCGATGGACCAGAAAATCCAATGAAATGCATTTACTGATTTCATTGAAACAAATAAACATGATATGTTAATTCTGAATACAAGTGTTGAGATTCTGCTGCTTATAAGTAAAGAGAAACCTTTACGAAATGTATTTGTTGTAAACGGGGTTATAATTAAAAGCTATTTTCCATTTCTGGTGTCCCCCGCCGTGATATTGCCGGAATATTGCTAAAAGCTGCGTAAAACCATACTCACTCACTCACTAAAAGCTATTTTAGCAGTACAAATTGATTATTTTGGGGATGGGTGGGTGGTTACCAAAACAAGTTAAGGGTGTATCGTAGTGATCAGATATACTTTCATGGTCAGCTTCCTGAATGAGAGAAAATGAACACATAGATGTATTTTAAGACTCGGTGGGGATACCAACCTGTAGCTCTTCACGCTGCCAACTGTGCCCCGGAGACGGCTGTCGTCACAAGTGTTTCCTTTCATAGTCACCATTAACCGAGTGTGGTAAAGGTGTACAGTCTACATTATTATATATGTAAATATTGTACAAAGTCTTGGTGGTATATGGGTCATGCAAGTGCCTGTGAATCTGATTTGCACATCCAATTTCAATATATATTATACATCTTGACTTATTGCCAAATGATAAGCACTTTATTGAAAAATGTTTAAACATGTCTTAACTTGAAACAGGTTGAAACGTGTTCAGATCAATGTTTTAAAGTCTTAACTTGAAACAGGTTGAAACGTGTTCAGATCAATGTTTTAAAATGTCAGATGATGAACATTTTTTGACTATGGGGATGTTGTGTTTGGGTGGTGTTTAGGCTGTGAGACGATTACTCCTTTCATGTGTTTAGTGAGTGAGTGAGTGAGTTGGGTGTAACGCCGCCTTTAACAGTATTCCAGTTATATCGCGGCGTGTCAGCTTAATGTGGGAGGGAAGCCCGAAGTGATGCAGGTCTCAGACGTTTACCACTTCGGTGAAACCCACGAGCACGGGCATGGTGCTGACAAACCTAGAAACATAATCGGGGCGAACCGGGATTCGAACCCACAATCATGGGTTTCTGGCGAATCGCGGCGCCTTAGACGACTGGGCCACCCGTACCCCCTCATGTGTTTAGACCTAAAAGCGTTTAGATAGAGCACAACAAATGTGTTTTCCGATTAGGATTGAAACACATTCCTAATCATGTTTAGATTTAAACATGTTTTCAAATGTGTTTACATCCTCAACACAGTTGTTTACAGTACATCATTGAACAGTTTCAATCAGGCCATGTGCTCTGAATTCGTACACTGAGGAAATATCAAATGTAAATTATATTATGTCCGGTAACATGTATTTACTTTGTGGATTTGTCCGCTACCAAAACATTACGTTAAACACAAATAAAACCAACCAACAATATGCACAATGTGATATATTGAATATTTATGTGTAGCATATTCACTCCCACCGTCACACCCGAACGATCAGTGGCACTGTTGTAATGGATGGCCATGGTCAACTATGTACATATTCTGAAGCCTTGTAATTGTTCCCAGCGTCCAGCGTAACTTAAATTGATTTATCACATAACGGGTATGCCTCTCGGCAGGAGAAAGCCAACGGATGAAAACGTGGATAGAGATGCAAATATCAAAGGTCAAGTAGGGACTGCTTTCAGTGTTCATACAATTTAGCGAGGCCTAGCCAAGCGGGATCAGTAGCCATATCTGTACTTGAAGACCTCTGCGTCTTGAAACCTTCTCCACAAATTAAAACAGTTGTATTTGGCCGAAATATGTCCGAATTGTTCCCTTGTTTCGTTTTGTCGCTCTGTGTACATCTGACAGCTTCGTAACGTCATGACAGGAAAGACCGAGTGTCAACATCCTGTGACTGTGGCCATGACGTCTCATAGACTAGGGTTAGAGTAGCTTCCCTTTTAAAGGGAAGTTACTCCAGCGGACAGACCGATAGATTGCCGCGAAGAGCAAGGAGAAACAATTTGTGTAATGCAATTGTTGTTTTGCATATATATATAGGTACGCCACTGTATAAGAAACAGGTTTCAATTTGAACTATTTTGGCTACTGTCAGTGCCCGACTGACCTCATTTACTTTCTCACGTAATACATATTCATGCGCACGTTCCAGAAACACACGACCCGTGAAGATTCCGTGTAGAATAAGTCTTCAGAATGTTTACGGACAAGGTGTTTTTGGATACAAAAAAACTAAACAAGTCGCCATGCTGGATGTTCTGTGTAAACTAAATATTTCCGGTCAAAAAGAATTACTTGGCGCATTCTTTCAGATAACAAATGGTATTGATTACAGCGCTGACTTGAACAAAATTATGTATCAAACATAATTCCCAGTCCTCTCAATATTTTATGAGGCGAGAAGATCCGGGGTAGAATTGGTCTTCAGCAACCCATGCTTGCCGTAAAAGGCGACTATGCTTGTCGTAAGAGGCGACTAACGGGATCGGGAGGTCAGGCTCGCTTACTTGGTTGATGTCATTGATGCCAATTGCGAGACGTGAAGATGCGGGGTAGAATAGTCTTCAGCAACCCATGCTTGCTGTAAAAAAGGTGACTATGCTTGTTGTAAAAGGTGACTAACGGGATCGTGTGGTCAGGCTCGCTGACTTTGTTGACACATGTCATCAATCCCAATTGAGTGGATCGATGCTCATGATATCAATCACTGGATTGTCTGGTCCAGACTCGATTATTTACAGACCGCCGTCATATAGCTGGAATATTGCCCAGTGCGGCGTTAAACAACAAACCAACCAACCAATCCAGGAACACTTGCAATGCTTAGGTAATGTTTGTGAGAGATTGGAAGAGATTTTCGAGCACAGAATTCAAAAATGACATTGACATGATAAAGAGGTTATCACGATGGTGTGTTTGTGGATGGTAAATATCCTGCATTAGGAATAAACACTGTATGTATAGCTCGCCAAGGCTCGCTAAATACAATGATTATTCCTAATACAGGATATGTACCATTCAAAACACACTCGGGTGATAACCTACATGTATACAATGTACTGTTTATTATTGCATAAAGCACCGGTTTGGTTTAGAACCAACCCAAAGTCAAAATTCCAACACGTCATTATCAGTACAGCCGTTGAAATGCTCGGATATGGAATGAACATGATGACAGGGTGGAACTAAATCCGTAAAGAGTATAGGTCAAATGAAATACTAACACAAAATCGCCCCACCCTTCTCACTGTTCCTCCGGGCCTGATTGAGTAAATGGTGAACGTTACCTGTCATGAAGATGGACAGTAATATTGAAATCCAAAGCGTCATATTAGTGCCTGCTTAATCCAGTGACAAACTGTTAAATTGTAAATGGCTGACATGTTTCGCAATACCCATTTGGTAGGACTTTTTATTTTGTTGTCTGTACATAGGCCAACGTTGGGGTGCGACGCACGCGTCGTCCTGTTGCGTCCTATCTCATTTACAAAACGGCTGATTATATCTAACTTGACCTGAGCACATAATTTTTTTACACAAAATGTCACCTATTGTCCGATGTCTCTCATGAAGGACGAACTCAAGGCGGTTACACGTGCATTGAATACATGAGGTATGGGCGGAATTTTCCCCTCATGAAGAAAGGGTCATCGTTGAGCAACTTGCATAGACTGAATGGCGTTTACAAAGTACACGACTTAGTGAGTGAATATTAGTGTACGCCGAAGACATACCGCTGTAGCGAAAACAGTTGTCTGTTCTGTGCTGATTGAAAACTGTTGCACTGAATGTTTACGTTATCAGAGTGAAGGAGATGGTATTAAACATTATTTTGACCAATATATATTGACAAATTCTTATTATAAATTGTCTTATTTATGTAATACGGCGAAGTGAATCATTTTTTTCCTGTGCAAAACTATATTGTTCATCCTAAAGATGATATAAATTAGGCCGTCTTGATAATGCAAGACAACACATTACTTTTGTAATGCTGAATTTGAATCCTAACATTTGCTCGTGAAAAGGATACATATTATTAATGATCTAGAAAGTCATCCGCGCAGTAATTATAGAATGGGTTCAATCCAAATTGTAAAATTCGTATATACCGTATTCGACGTAATAAGCGCCTAGGGCGCTCTCAAAATTAGATATACGGGGCTTTTATTAGAATGTAATTTTGGTGTGATTAAAAACAATGTTGAAAGATTATAAATTTTGTGGTTAACGCTGACACCCTGAAATGATATGAAAGAAGAATCTGTGCGTATTATACACGATAGATATATTTTCGAGAATTAAATTGCCCATAACTAAGGGTACATAAAACAAACGAGTGCGTATTATACACGAATAAATAAGTCTTGTGTACATTGATCAATCGGAAAGGGTGCTAACTGAGATTGTTCACTAGCCATTATATTAGCAAATAACGCCGTAGGCGCTTATTAGAGCGGGGCGCTTATTACGTTGAATACGGTACATGGAAATGGAATATATACCTAAATTGTATATACATGTGGTAGTTATGTCTGAAAGGGTTGTATTGGAAGCGCATGCAGGGAAAAACACATGCACACCTTCTCTGACATGTATACCCACTTAGAACACGGCTGGAATCCTTGGACAAGTCCAACCAGGGCCCCAGAGATCTACCCATTTAGAGCCTATTTCCCAGTCCATGTTAACCCCTGGTAGGATCCATGTGTACGATGGCAAAGTGGTCCCGTATGTGACGTTTGGGAACCATTAATGAGGTCACATAACAATTCCAAAAGAAGAAGGAATATAAGAGACTCTAAAATGCAACGATACCCTGATATGTACACGTCAATGCTCCTTAGAAACATTGCTAGATTGTAGAATATATGATTCACATTCATATTGCTGCTGCTGTCAAGGGGCGCTACGGGTGGCCCAGCCGTCATTTAGGGCGCCGCAACTCGCCGTGCAGAGTTGTGTGCCTTTGGCACGCCAGAAACCTATGACCCTGGAATCGAAGCCCGGTTTTATTTCTGGGTTTGTCAGAACCATACCCGTGCCCGTGGGTTTCACCACAGTAGTAAACGTCTGAGACCAATGGTGAACTGGAATATAGTTTAAAGCGGTGTTAAACCCAACATTCACACTCACTCACTCTTCCAGACCGAGCAAGATCTGTTTGTCGAGGGTTCGATCACCAAATTCGCTTCGGTTACAAGCGTAGGTACCGTTAGTTTATTTTTTAGATCGGAAGAGATGGGGGTGGAGGGGGGTCGACTTTTTATAGTGATCGATATTGTGAGCAACTATCCACGACGACGAACCTGACCACTCGATCAATCTACAGTAAACTGCGGTTATAACGAACTAAAAGGGACTAACTCCTTTATCCAACTTTTCGCCCTCTCGTAAGCCCCACTCAACCACTCAAAACATTTATTTGGTGTTTGAGCCTGTAGGGGGGAAACGATGACTGCTCAATGCTGACCTTTGTCCAGTCCCATGCAAAGGAGTAGGGTACTTCAGAGTCAAAGTCATTTAACAAGGTCACGGCAAACTGTGAAGTATGACTCCACAAACACAGGTCAATACTACTATGTCGCACATAAGAAAATAACATGATCCTAGATAAGCCAGATTCAAGACTATCCCGTCATAAAGACACCTAAATAAATTACTAGTGGGTACACTTCTTCACGTTCAAACCATATCACTTTCGTATGTGCCTGCACAACAAATGGAAAGTTCAACTGATTTACGATGTCCAGTGTCACTTGAACAAAGTGAAGTACTCGTTTATCTGTGTTGATGACATATTTACAGCCGAACTCATGTGCTCTCATAAAAGTCTTCAAATCATGTCGCCTTTGACTTGTGTGATGAGACAAGTCAAGAAATAAAAAACAGTTCTTTTGAAAAAGAACATCCGCCTCAGATCATTGATTATCAATAATAAACAAATATCCAATAAACTTTATTCACATTTAAAAACATAAAACTCTTCACTTTTAATCCTGTAACATTAAACATGAGTAATGGGAACATAAATGCAACGATAACGATAATCATTTTTCAATTCCACGTTTGGTGTATGCTATGCCAGTTACATGCACTCATCGGTGTTTTGTGGCAGTGTATATTATATTTTAACTGTGGATTACTGCCTCAAAATGCAAGGATGACAGAATCGCATGTCCAGTCGGTTTCCATTTCTTTTCTCCACGCTGACATCGCCGTATCCAGAGACGATATATCGGTATATGGTCTCTGCTGTATCCAAACTTTCCTCCTCTTTTAATCGCCCTTTTCGCTTGGACATTTAAGGAAATGACACTTACTTCGTTTGATGAACTGGTACCCCAAGTGTGGTATTCGCAGAACCATTACATCTGTCACTACAACAATAATTAGCACCCATTAACACTTTCATTATAACAGCAACAACGCCATCTTCTACACAGCAATCTAATAATCAACAACCATGACAACCACAACACTACCACTAGGTACCCCACGCGGGGTATTCGCAGAACCATTACATCTGGCACTACATAATGATTAGCACCCATAAACACTTTCATTATAACAGCAACAACGCCATCTTCTACACAGCAATCTAATAACCAACAACCATGACAACCACAACACTACCACTACAGCTACTACCACAAACACAGCGACTAGTTAATGTCTAGAACTACTACTACTACTACAACTAATAATAGCACTACTGTGTATAGAGAGTCAACTTGTCACTTCAGTGTGGTCTAACGCAACAGCAATACAGGACAGCCAGTATTCATTTTATTGAGAGAGTTTTCTGGTCATATCTAAATATAACCGTAAAGGAAAAAACCGTGACGACATAAATACTTTGATCTCGCACATAAACACAGACGTACAATAGGTCTTTGAATGGTTTGGCGTTGTCACAGCAGAACATGTAAACAGTGAGTGTTCGAAACAAATAATAAACTCATTGAAATTCAAAAGTCTAAGTTATATTTGTATCCTCTATTATGAATCTTTTGCATTGTATTAGCATGTGTAAAGTTGTAAACATTCAACTTTTCAAAGAGTTAAAATTCACAAGAACTTCGATATGCCCTCCTTTGTCAACGCAAATATTGGTGGTGTCATCAGCGGACGTGGGACACGACTTTACTGGAAGACAAATCAAAGCAACAGTAAGAGCTATCCTCCCTTCACAACTTGATCAAGGTGGTCTCCTGATCCTTACAGCTGAAGGACAAGTGGCTAAAGTTTCTAAGATAAGACATTTTGTTTACAGATTATACTGTAAAGGTAGAGTAAGTAAGTGTAAGTGATTGTTCCTATAGTTTTTACTATTTTTCTGTGGTTTCTGTCCAGCAAGCTTAAGCGATCTCTGATGATCAATTATTACAATTGTGAGGGGGGTGGAGTGGGGTCGAAGCTTTTTATAACAATGTAGTTTAATATACAAAGCTAATCAATTGTCAAAGTACATGTTTCTCACAGGTTTGAAATGTGAATGACAATCATCAGCAAACAAGAACTCTCAAGATTACATTCATTCTTGAAAGCATTACATTCATGCCACTGAGTAATAATATAGTAGAAATCTCTTATAACTAGCAATATAAAATCATTGCTTTTAGACTCTGCCCACAATTTTGAAATGTAATTTATTATCATCAGCCAAAATATATGTAACGTATCCATTAATTGTAGATTTTATTTGAGTAATTATATAGTGAAACATCTCTTAAAAATTAAACACATTCACTCATTGCATTCAGATTCTGCTGACAAGTGTGCAATGTCTATTACTATCAGCAGCCAATGAGAAAATCTTACGATTTCAATAAATGTAGATTTTTTAAGACATTATCCCACTTCTGGTTGAGGGGACGTGATAAATAATATGGTAGAAAATCTCTTAAAATTAGCTATATTCACCCATTGCATTCAGAGTTGGATCACTGGTTTGAAATGTGATTTACTATTATCTGCCAAGAAGAAATCTACAGAGGGCACACTCTATACACCCTACACATGTAGTGAACAGTGGGCACACTCTATACATCTTAATCCTGCAGACTACATAGGGCACACTCTATACATCCTACACATGTAGTGAACAGTGGGCCCACTCTATACATCCTACACATGTAGTGAACAGTGGGCACACTCTATACATCTTACACCTGCAGACTACATAGGGCACACTCTATACATCCTACACATGTAGTGAACAGTGGGCCCACTCTATACATCCTACACCTGCAGACTACACAGGGCACACTCTATACATCCTACACCTGCAGACTACAGAGGGCACACTCTATACATCCTACACCTGCAGACTACACAGGGCACACTCTATACATCCTACACCTGCAGACTACACAGGGCACACTCTATACATCTTACACCTGCATACTACAGAGGGCACACTCTATACATCCTACACATGTAGTGAACAGTGGGCACACTCTATACATCCTACACCTGCAGACTACACAGGGCACACTCTATACATCCTACACATGTAGTGAACAGTGGGCACACTCTATACATCTTACACCTGCAGACTACATAGGGCCCACTCTATACATCCTACACATGTAGTGAACAGTGGGCCCACTCTATACATCCTACACCTGCAGACTACACAGGGCACACTCTATACATCCTACACATGTAGTGAACAGTGGGCCCACTCTATACATCCTACACCTGCAGACTACACAGGGCACACTCTATACATCCTACACATGTAGTGAACAGTGGGCCCACTCTATACATCCTACACCTGCAGACTACATAGGGCACACTCTATACATCTTACACCTGCAGACTACACATGGCACACTCTATACATCCTACACCTGCAGTCTACAGAGGACACACTCTATATATCCTACACCTGCAGACTACACAGGACACACTCTATACATCATACACCTGCAGACTACACAGGACACACTCTATATATCCTACACCTGCAGTCTACAGAGGACACACTCTATACATCCTACACCTGCAGACTACACAGGACACACTCTATACATCATACACCTGCAGACTACAGAGGACACACTCTATATATCCTACATCTGCAGACAACATAGGACACACTCTATACATCCTACACCTGCAGACAACATAGGACACACTCTATACATCCTACACCTGAAGACAACATAGGACACCCTATATATCCTACATCTGCAGACTACAGAGGACACACTCTCTTCATCCTACACCTGAAGACAACATAGGACACACTCTATATATCCTACACCTGCAGACTACATAGGGCACACTCTATGCATCCTTCACCTGTAGTACACTCTATGCATCCTTCACCTGAAGACAACATAGGACACACTCTATATATCCTACACCTGCAGACTACATAGGGCACACTCTATGCATCCTTCACCTGTAGTACACTCTATGCATCCTTCACCTGTAGTCTACAGAGGACACACTCTATACACCCTACACATGTAGTGAACAGTGGGCACACTCTATACATCATACACCTGCAGACAACATAGGGCACCCTATATATCCTACATCTGAAGACTACGGAGGACACACTCTATATATCCTACATCTGCAGACTACGGAGGACACACTCTATATATCCCACACCTGCAGACTACAGAGGACACACTCTATATATCCTACACCTGCAGACTACAGAGGACACACTCTATATATCCTACATCTGCAGACTACATAGGACACACTCTATATATCCTACATCTGCAGACTACATAGGGCACACTCTATACATCCTACACCTGAAGACAACATAGGACACCCTATATATCCTACATCTGCAGACTACAGAGGACACACTCTCTTCATCCTACACCTGAAGACAACATAGGACACACTCTATATATCCTACACCTGCAGACTACATAGGGCACTCTCTTCATCCTACACCTGCAGACAACATAGGACATACTCTATATATCCTACACCTGCAGACTACAGAGGACACACTCTATATATCATACATCTGCAGACTACATAGGGCACACTCTATACATCCTACACCTGCAGACAACATAGGACACCCTATATATCCTACACCTGCAGACTACACAGGACACACTCTATACATCCTACACCTGCAAACTACACAGGGCACACTCTATACATCATACACCTGCAGACTACATAGGGCAATCTATGCAACATATACACCTGCAGACTACAAAAGGCACTCTCTATACATCCTACATCTGCAGTCTACATAGGACACACTCTATACATCCTACACCTGCAAACTACATAGGGTACACTCTATATATCCTACATCTGCAGGCTACATAGGGCTAACGCTATACATCATACACCTGCAGACTGCATAGGGCACTCTATGCAACATATACACCTGCAGACTACACAAGACACACTCTATACGTCCTACATCTGCAGTCTACAGAGGACACACTCTATACATCCTACACATGCAGTCTACACAGGGCACACTCTATACATCATACACCTGCAGACTGCATAGGGCACACTCTATACATCCTACATCTGCAGACTACATAGGGCACACTCTATATATCCTACATCTGCAGACTACATAGGACACACTCTATACATCCTACATCTGCAGACTACATAGGGCTAACGCTATACATCCTACACCTGCAAACTACATAGGGTACACTCTATACATCCTACACCTGCAAACTACACAGGGCACACTCTATACATCATACACCTGCAAACTACATAGGGTACACTCTATACATCATACACCTGCAGACTGCATAGGGCACCCTATATATCCTACATCTGCAGACTACATAGGAAACACTCTATACATCCTACATCTGCAGACTGCATAGGGCACCCTATATATCCTACATCTGCAGACTACATAGGACACACTCTATACATCCTACATCTGCAGACTGCATAGGACACACTCTATACATCCTACATCTGCAGACTGCATAGGGCACCCTATATACCCTACATCTGCAGACTACATAGGGCACACTCTATATATCCTACATCTGCAGACTACATAGGACACACTCTATACATCCTACATCTGCAGACTGCATAGGGCACCCTATATATCCTACATCTGCAGACTACATAGGACACACTCTATACATCCTACATCTGCAGACTACATAGGGCTAACGCTATACATCCTACACCTGCAAACTACACAGGGCACACTCTATACATCCTACATCTGCAGACTGCATAGGGCACCCTATATATCCTACATCTGCAGACTACATAGGACACACTCTATACATCCTACTTCTGCAGACTACATAGGGCTAACGCTATACATCCTACACCTGCAAACTACATAGGGTACACTCTATACATCCTACACCTGCAAACTACACAGGGCACACTCTATACATCATACACCTGCAGACTGCATAGGGCACACTATACAACATGCACCTGCAGACTACATAGGACACACTCTATACATACTACACCTGCAAACTACATAGGGCACACTCTATACATCATACACCTGCAGACTGCATAGGGCACTCTATACAACATGCACCTGCAGACTACATAAGGCACATTCTATACATCCTACATCTGCAGACTACATAGGGCTAACGCTATACATCCTACACCTGCAAACTACATAGGGTACACTCTATACATCCTACACCTGCAAACTACATAGGGTACACTCTATACATCCTACACCTGCAAACTACACAGGGCACACTCTATACATCATACACCTGCAGACTGCATAGGGCACTCTATACAACATGCACCTCCAGACTACATAAGGCACACTCTATACATCCTACATCTGCAAACTACATAGGGCACATGAGAAAGCATACGATAATACCTGGTATTTTAAATGATTATATATCACAGTTCTTAATTAACAGAAAGGCAATTTCAAGTCCGAGTGGTTCAACCCTGTTTGGTCATTATAACCAGGAGGATGGTGTCCAGCAAGGCAGTATTTTGTCTGTCACATTATTTAGTATTAAAATAAGAAATATTTCCAGGGATTTAAGTGATTCAATAGTGGATCACGCTTTGTGTATTATTTTAATATTTCTTGTTTTGGTAAAATATGCATACAATAGAGTGGCAGTTACAAATCTAAATCTAACATTCACAAATGGCCTCTTGAAAACGGGTTTAAATTGTTGTCAAAAACAAATTGTATACATTTCTGCAGACAAAATAAGCCACATAAGGACCCGGAATTATTTATGAAAGTTGTAAAGGAGGCCCAATTTTTGGGCATCTTCTTTGATAACCGTTTAACTTGCTTACCACATATCTAATCACTTAGACATAAATGTCTGGAGGCACTCGAATTGTTGAAAGTAGTTTCTAGTTCTAAGTGGGGAGAGGATCAGACAAATACCTTGCACTTGTACAGGTCCCTGATCCGTTGAAAACTTGATTACTGATCCATCGTCAATGGACCACCTATCGGTAATACCTATTTGGGTTTGTCACACCGGTGACGATGTCGTAATGGCCATTCACGTTACACTTATGAATATTTATTAAAAGGTGAAGATCCTCCATTTTGTAGCCCTGGCGATGAAAGAATCATTGTCAAGCATGTCCTACTCCAGCTATATGACGGCGGTCAGTAAATAGTCGACGAGTCTGGACCAGACAATCCAGTGCTTGATATTATAAGCAACGATCCACGCCATTGGGATACGATGACCTGCATCAACCAAGTCAACTAGCCTTAACACCCGATTCCGTTAGTCACCTCTTACGACAAGCATAGACCCCTTTTCCAGGAAGCATGGGTTGCTGAAAACCTATTGTATCCCGGATCTTCAAGGGTCCTAACTGATATGAGGTGACAGAGGCCGTGAACATATACATGAAAGCCACTGGCACGTAAACGTATTGGTAATATTTATAATATTGTTGAATCTCTGAAAGGAAATGGCTGCGCATAGCTGAAATACGGTCAATGAGGCTTTCGGTTGTTTATGTCGATACACACAAATCGGCTAAAAAATACTATAGTCCTTTATCGTGAAGGTAACAGGTATGTTACACCGGTTACACTAGTTTGCCCTGAATGAAAATAGAACACACTTCAAAAGACTAGGCATACTGTCGTAACTGGAATAATATGGGTACATTCAATGCACATGACCCGTCACTCCAGTGAACAACCACAGCGCACCCCTGAGCAGAGAGGCCGTTGATCGAACGATGTGTTCGCAGTACTGTCAACAGGATAGGACAGGGACAGTCAACGTAGTTTGAAGATTGTGGTATAAGTACCCCGCTTCGTTGCAGGTATTTACTTAAATATGGTTGTGTACGAGCTTAATTTGTGATACTAATACGTTCTACGTACATAGTGACAGTAGCCGTTATTTTTATCTGTATATTTACAGGGCGTGTACCGGACCAGGTTTCTAAGCACTGGGCATTTCATGTGAATTTAGAAGTGGTGTTTACCTTTTGATACCTGTGAGTGTACTTTCCTTTCCGACACGCAAGGTCCGGGATAGAATTGGTCTTCAACAACTATGCTTGTAAGGATAGGATAGGTTAGGATACAGGATAAGTTTTTTTCATTCCATACTGAAAGGCATCAGTGCCCAATTCTGTTTTCGGGAGTGGTTACGAATCCGTTTAACAGGTCATTTACTTATTAACATAGCATGATACATGAACATTGATAGAATTTTTAAAGCCTCTTTATCAGTTGTTGACATTTTTGTAGAGTGGGGTGTGCATAACAAGGCAGATCAATATATTTTCTTCTAAGGTGGTCGTATTTTGGACAAACTAACAGAAAATGAAACTCACCTTCAATCACATTTAAACCACATTGCTCACATATTCTCGATTCTCTTGCTATGTTTCTATGCCTGCCTACTTCGATCCTAAGTCTATGAGAGCTTCATCTAAATTGTGCTCAACCTATTCTAAACCTTTTAAAGTTGATGTCAAACAGATAGTATTCTGGGGGAATTATTGTCTTGAAAAGCTTCTAATAATTGCATTTTTCTGAACTTAAAACATGCGTTGCCCATTTTTTGTAGGTATATCCTAAAGTCTTTGGGGTAAAGATACTAAAAATGAATCTGGATTGTTTGGTACACATTGATTATGCCAAACATACCCATGGCCGCAATCATTTAATAACGACTTTACATCATGCTTGTCGTAAGAGGCGACTAACGTGATCGGGTGTTCAGGCTCGCTTTCTCGGTTGATGCATGTCATCGTATTCCTGTTGTGTAGCTTGATGCTTATGATATCAATCACTGTGTTTTCTGGTCTACACGCGATAACTGACTGTACACTGTCGTATAGCTGGAATATTGCTGAGAGCGGTGTTATACAACAAACCAAGAAACATTTTCCTTACCGCAATGACGTCTTCTAAATATAGATATTTGTAATGTTCACATCCCAACTAAAACTAAGTACATTGTACAGACGGTGAGAACTCTTCCTTTCTGGTCACGTTTTCATAAAAAATATATAATTGATATTATTCTTGTCTTAGTGTCGGCGACAACGCCATGACGCTGTACAGGTAACATCATTCTAACGAAGTGCAGTGATGCATATCAAGTTATGTTATTGTACGGGGGTTGGGTTGAACGGTTTCAACGGTATACATATATGTATATATATCAAACTCGTCAGCTCAATGTCGACCTGTGAACATCCATGTTAGAATAGGCCTTCAGTGACCTATGACTGTTGTAAGTGGCGACTAACGGGATCAGGTGGTCAGGCTCGCTGACTTCGTTGATGCATGTCATTTTATCCCAATTTCGTGGATCGACACCCATTATGTAATTCACTGGACTGTCTGGTCCAGAATCGATTATTTACAGACCGCCGTCATGAAGCTGGAATATTGCTGCGTGTGGTGTTAAACAACAACCAAACAGACAGACAGACAAACAAACAAACAAACAGCTCAATGCAGCTGAAACATAAGCTGATAAGTGCGATGCTGACAGACCACGGGCGTAGCCCGTACACCCCGTGGGCATTCCGGGTGAGAAAATATAGGTTCCCAGATACCTATGTTTGTCGTAAGAGGCAACTATATGGATCTAGTCGTCAGGTTCGCCGACGTGGATCGTTGCTCATAATATCGACCACTGTAAACAAATAATCTGTTCCTCCCCTCCTTTCCCATTTTTTATTAAAAAATAAGCGTATCTACGTTTGTGATCGGAGCTAACATGGGGATTGAACACACGACAAACAGATCTTGCTCGGTCTGGAAGAGTGAAATGAGGAGTACCGCCGTACTAATCCATCAGGGGCGTGCGTGGTTTAACACCGCTTTGAACAGTAGTGCAGTTATATCACGGTATGTGATCAACTTAATGTGGGAGGGACGTAATGCAATTCTCTGGTGGTTTTGGTGAAACCGAGGAACATGGACAAACCTAGAAACATAATAGGGCGGATTAAATAACAGGGTCAAAGGTTTCTGGCTTGCACAAGGGACGCAACTCTGCACAGCGAATTCGGCGCCTGAGACGGCTGGGCCACCCGTGTTATAGTAAAAATTAAATTGCTTTAAGAGATCATATGAAACCTGGTTTGTTCAAACGTAGATGATGTACAATTTAATTACTTGTTTCTTTATGTTTTTTTCAGTTTCAACAACTTGGGTCGACCATGATCACTTCCTACGCAGTCTTTATATGCCTCTGCATTATTATCGCACTAGTAATGGTTGGCTGCATCGCTCTCTGCGTGCGTGCGAAAAGGCGCAATGGTACTTCAATACCGACGATCATATACATACGCGCGAGGGGTTGTCGATCCAGACGAAGGAGGTCGCGTTCTCCTGCAAACCCTACGACAACGCCACGGCATATTCAGTCACCCCCGCCGTATTCGGAGGAAGATACCCCGTACCACGGACAGGGTGACATTGTCATGGGTCCCCCACCGAGCTATGCGGAGACCGTCAGTGAGGATATGATGAACAGTAACACCTGGGGACAAAATGGGGGTGTAGGACCGGAAGTGACGGCAGCACCAATATGAATGTGAATGTATTCGACAATCTAACTTCTGTCAGCAATGTTTCAAAGGAGCACCTGTCTGACGTGTAAATATTAAGAAATCGTTTCGTTTTAGAGTCTCTTTGATATTCCTTCTCACTTTGGAATTGTTATTTGACCTCATTAATTGTTCCAAAACGTTACGCATTAAAATGCATTGTACTTATACATGGCATGACCCAGCTAACAGGTACACATAGGCCCTAATCGAGGTTTATTATAATATGGGCTGGAAAACACGGGTCCTAATTAGATAGCTTCTCGAGGCCTCGTTCGGATTTGTCAAAGGGTTCCAACTCGGTTCTGATAAGGCATACATGCATAGTCCATATGGGACCCACATGGGTTCCGTCTGTGTTTATTTGTGTTTTCACTGCATGCATATTATATGCCAACCTTTTGTTTCTTCATAAAGAACATTCATACATATTTTGACCATTTTGTTCTTTCTGTGATGTTTTAAGCTAATCAAAGAAACCAAGGATATAATGTGTTGCCCATACTGTCGTAAATAAACGTTCTTGCTTTCATTACCAAATTGAAAGTAATTATGCACGCACGCACGCACGCACGCACGCACGCACGCACGCACGCACACACACACACACACACACTCACACAAACGCTACTAAACATATTACATAAGAAAATATATAAGTAATCGCAATAAATATTTTTATATATGTATATATATGTTTATATTAATATTATTTTTATATACCCATATATATGAAATAACTATATACGATGCGCTAGATTTTACCTCAGATAATCGTCAGCATTGTTAAAATAATAGTCAAAGATATCAAACGTCAGGGGCGTAGTTGTGACCCTCTGCAACTGTACGGGCAACTTTGGAAATACAAATTGGGAAGACATTCTACGAAGTACGGTCCGGGTATGCTTTGAGGCCTTTGCGATTTGGAGTATTTTTCAGAATGTGAGATAGTTTACATGTACTTTATTTAATGGGCGCTTGAAAAAACTTAGAAACCGTTACAGAGGAAGTTACATCCCTCACCAAAATGAGTAAAAAATGTTGGAAGGTGTCCGGTCAACTGCATTCACACCTTGCATTGAATCACTGTGTCGGTGTGTGTGACATCGGAGTATATTTCGTAACGAAATATCAATGTAATGGCCTGCCAGGCTCGAAACAAAGGTAATGCCTCATTCACTGGGTTTCCACGTTAGCTCGATTAGACACCTGGACGTGTGGCCTCTGGAATGAGCTTAGTGCCTCAATGACTGGAGTAGCCTCCCTTTCATAAAGGGCAATAACTCCAAACGGCTGTCTGATGTGTGGAATCACACTTTCAAGGAAAACTTGCAAAGCTAAAGAAACATTGGTGACATTAGAATTTAAGTGTGACATTATATGATAAAGATGCTATACCGCTTGGGTGTTATAGGATACTAAATATCCTGTGTTAGGGTTAAACACAATGTGTGTATGAAGCTCACCAAGGTTCCTGTCAACCACGTTTCAGAGATTATACCAGATAAAAGAACGAGATTGAAATATTCCGATCGTGGGGCAAATACTTCAATTCTATCTATTATTTGATCATTCTCGACAAAATTCAGTCTGGCCTTATTTCTTTGAATTATTTTTTAATTTTTATAACTTCTTCAGTCATTAGGAGTTTCAGTTACACATCCATCTTCTAATTTAGAATCACTGATGTTCCAAATTCTTTGGGCGAGTGGTGAAGATGTTAGCGAAATGTCTTATTAGAATGTTCTTTAAATTGATGTATATTTTTATCGATACATTTTTGTGAGCCTTCGATTCTTGGCGATATGCACATTTGTTAAATTCAGTTTTTGAAGTTTTGAAATGCCTTTTTGCTCTTCTAATTTTATAAAGTTCCTTCGATATCGTCTTCATTCTATTCCGAACCATAGTTGATCCTTTTAGCTTTGCGTATGTTTAACTCTCAGAATGTTACCTGTGCATCATCACTAAGTGCTCGATTTCATTCAAAGTCGGATCAAAGGAATCGAAGCCGAGGTGAAGGTACTCGCAATATCCAAACAATGAATTAACAAGATGAGTGACACTTTTTTGTTTGTCAAGTAGAAAGTGAAAAATAAACTTTGGACGAAAACATTGTCAGACTTTTGGAATATGTCAGAGATAGGTGATTGTCTACAGTGACGAGAAACAAGAAGATGAAACAGAGCCTGCCCAAGCTACCCCCCCCCCCCCCCCACCCCCACCCCCCCCCACACACACAACCATCCAGTTAGGAGCCATATGGCTGTCAACCTGTAGCTTTCAGCTGGGGTCGAGTGCAAACAAACATAGGTCGCTGATATTTTTCGTAAAAATTATAATCCTAAAAATGTAAAAAAACAAAAAAGCACCACGTGCCTCTCACTCAACTATTGTTGTTGAAGGCTACTGATGGGTGCTTTGCCTTTTAGGGTATATGTACACGGTGTTTTGTCAATCCTGCATGTAATACATTAGTTTCCAAGAGATAGTTTGAATTTGGATATATACAGAAAAACATAATTATTGTTTAATTTTTGTCAAGGTGTAAGGTTTGTGTGTTTAATATAACTCAGAAGCTGGATATATAGGATATTTTTTGATGATTTGAAATAAATGTAGTTGAGATCAATCAAACTAACT
The DNA here is from genome assembly GCF_022045235.1 of Haliotis cracherodii. NCBI lineage: Eukaryota > Metazoa > Mollusca > Gastropoda > Lepetellida > Haliotidae > Haliotis > Haliotis cracherodii. The sequence goes on from NW_027266264.1 coordinate 30,687,762, forward strand.
CTCATAGAATTGTATGGCTTCAAATCAAACTAAAGAAATATTGCTATAGTAAACTTGCTTTAGGCTCTTGTTAAAATGAAATCGTAGTGGTTATCAAGCCTTAGGGCGGGTCACTGTGAGACACTATAGTCACTAATAGAATCGATGAATTTGGCCACTTATGTTGACCGCTAGATGACCTTCGCTCTTGACCACCATTCCGGTTTTATTATATCATGCTGGTATGTCAGGGGCCAGCAGCATCTGACGGAGTACCCAAACGTGGACGACATGTGGCTCGGCAGTTGAGACTCAACTTACTCTCTGACGCGGCGGTATAACTTACGGTAAGAGAAAAAAACATCGTATTCTTCTGTCAATTAACTATGGAATATGTATGAACGCGCTCGCACAAAAAAAACTTGACAATGTATATATAACGATCGCTTTACAAGCTAATCCTGCACGAGACAAATGGTGAGTCTCGAATCCTGGGTCTGTGACGTCACATGTGATGCGGTCATGAGAGCGGGTCACACAATATAACAGTATTTCCTTTCTGCGTCGAACCAATCTTAAATCTCTTCAATATCAGTATTTTTTCATACATTAATCAACATGTATGGTATTCGCGTTTCTTTTGTTGGTGAGTATATTCTAAGTATCACATCCACTATGAATACACATTTCATTTTCACTTGATGAGTGAGTGAGTGAGTATGGTTTTACGCCGCTTTTAGCAATATTCCAGCAATATCACGGCGGGGGATACCAGAATCACTTGATGAGGGATGACACCAAATCTCAATGTGAACAGTTGTATTTTCTCTGGTTGACAGTGACTTCATAACGAACAAAAAAAACCCGGCGACATACCTTTCTAATTGTAAATTACTCTTGTTCATGGGTGGACACTGGTGTCCCCCGCCGTGATATTGCTGGAATATTGCTAAAAGCGGCGTAAAACCAAACTCACTCACTCACTCACTCAATGGTGGACTCGAAGCAAGGAAACTGATCGACAGCTGTGATGATTTGGTTGGTTTGTTGTTTAACCTCGCACTCAACAATATTCCAGCTTTTTGACGGCGGTCTGTAAATAATCGAGTCTGGACCAGACAATCCAGCGATTAATATCATGAGCATCGATCCACGCATTTGGGATACGATGACATGCATCAACCAAGTCCGCGAGTCTGACCACCCGATCCCGTTAGTCACCTTTTACGACAAGCATAGTGGCCTTTTACGGCAAGCATTGGTGGCTGAAGACCTATTCTACCCCGGAATCTTCACGGGTCGTGTAAAATAGGATAAACTAGTCACTGTACATACGTATACACCTCCCGTGACGTCATCATATTGTTCTCCAGTTAGGTTAAATGTCAAAAACAGAGATGTTACAAATCCAGTTACAATCCAGTGATTAATATCATGAGCATCGATCCACGCAATTGGGATCGATGACATGCATCAACCAAGTCAGCGAGCCTGACCACCCGATCCCCTTAGTCGCCTTTTACGACAAGCATAGTCACCTTTTATGGCAAGCATGGGTTTCTGAGGACCTATCTACCCCGGAATAGTTCCAATAAGAGACAGGACTGTTCGGTTGGCGATATGATAAACACTATAAACGGCATCATTATTGTAGAAACAGTTCAAGGAACATCGTTTCGTTGCTGTAGGCCTATAGATCACATTACCGCTTAGCAGTAAGAAAGAAAAGTGGCCGCAACACCTCCCCCGGAGCAACCCCTCTCCCTTCCAGCACACTAGAGGCACTTAGTAGCACACACGTTTTCTAACATTACATCACTTCCTTTGATAGACTAGTCCTCGTGGGTCTCAGTAAAACGTATTACATCCGAATCACTTTCCGCGATGTTATCTCTTATTCCTTAGGCTTCTTATGATTATATGAAAGATGGATAGGTCCGTATCAGATATCTTGATGGTCGAACCAGGGTATGTTTGCACGTCAGCATATATAGCTAACACAAGGGTCATACTGGAAGATCCAATTGCCTGGAGGAAACAGTAAAGTATGTACACGGTACGCTTATTTGTCTGTTTGTTGTTTATCGCCGCTCTCAGCAATATTCATGCATTAACCAAGTCAGCGAGCCTGACCGTCCGATGACGTTATTTGCCTCTTACGACAAGCATAGTCGCCTCTTGTGACATGCATGGGTTGCTGGAGATTGATTCTAACCCGGTCATTCATAGGCATGTAAGTTTTACATGGGTACATGTTTCTACAATTGGTATTGGTTTTGTGATCATATAAAAGATACCGCCCGTGGGTAGATGGGATCTGAACAGAATAGTAAGAGAATGATGGTGGTCATAATTGGTATAGTATGTTAAAGGAAAAGCATACAAGAGAAACGCAATCAGAGAAATATCCTGATCTTTTAATGTACAAATTGAAATTTAATTACCAATTGTTTCAATGCGCAAAGTAAGTCATTCATGAACTGGGCCGCCTCCTTGGTCTGGTGGTAGAGTACTACCTTCGTTTTAGAAACGTTCATGGTCAGCTTCCATTGTTTTCAATATTCATGAAAAGTATATATTTTGTAAAATGTTGTAGGTCTTCAGGGTTGTCTGACATAAGGGCATCATCGGCATATAGCAATAGTAATAGTTTACTAAAACCAACAGATTGACACCTTCACATTTAGAATAATTCATATGGGCTTCAACATTCAGAAACAGTGAAAATAGAAGAGGCGATAGGTTTTCGCCTTGTCGGACTCCTTTTTCACGGCGTAAATATCCTGAAATGTCACCATTACGTTCCGTACAAGATTTAATATTATCGCCAGGTTAAATATCATCCTGCAGAGTTTTCCGTGTATTCCACAGGAAAGCAGTTTCTGCTATAACCCAGCTCTCAATATGCTGTCAAAAGCCTTTTGAAAATCTATGAACACACATAATAGTTTTGTTTTTGTTGATTCTAAAAATATCCATAGACTCTTTAATACAAAGATGTGGTCCACTGTCGAATATCCTTTTCTGAAACCGGCCTGTATCACTGAAAGACATATTTGTTCATATTTGATGCAGCACAGAGGTGAATAACTATCCGACTCAGGATAGTAGGGTTATTGGTCGATAGTGTTCCGGTCTATCAGCGTCGCTGTTCTAATTATATATCGGTTAAATAATCTCTGCTGGAATATGTCCACTTTCAATAACCAAGTTAAATAATTCATAATAAAATGCAGAAAAGGTGTCTTTTGTTGCAATAATATGTTCATTTTCAATCTTATCAACACCAGCAGCTTTACTTTTTCAGGTAATTTATAGCATGGTGTATTTCTCCTATCGTGATTTCTTTATGCAGCTCATCATTTGAATGTTAAAGTTAATTATGTCAAACACATCTTCATTATCATCATGCTCTACATTCCAACGAAATATTCAAAAAGCATTTGGGTAACTCTTGGCAACAAATCCAATTTCCGATTTTGTCATCTTAATGTAAGCTTGAATGTGTTTATCTGTTTATAAATAAGTGTGATTAAGTGTTTTCAGTTTTATTCTATCGTCTTCACTTAAATTAATTTTGCTTTCCTAAATATACAAGTCCTGCTTTCTGATCCATTTACTAAGTTTTAGTGTGCAGATGTTCTTTGTATTCTCTGGATTTATCACCAAACGCCAACCTGGCGGTGTCACTGATTTCCGAACTAGTCATCGACCGTCGTGGATGGGTTGCCCTGACCTGCACGTGCAGCACAGATGCAATTGACAAGAGCCGTCACTGAGTCTTGTTTGACGCGTCACTCTTATCATGAACAAACCGCCGTGCTTCTCAACAAATTGTGTTTGTGAAACTCACAATTGTCTCTAGCTCTGTAACACTTGCTTTAACGTTTTCCATTTCTTGCATTCTGTAGTCGACTTTCACAAGGTGAGTGTTAATGTATGCAAGTTCACTAATAACATTGTCGAGCTTAGATGTATGCGATCGTACTACTGCTGTTTCTTCAAAAGGTTATTTTACCAACGGATGTTGTGCCCCGGAGGTGAAGGTAAGTTCGGATTAGGTGGGTTTGTTGAGTGGGTATTGTGGATATTGCAGATACATACAGGCCATTGCATTATTCTGACGTACATTAGAGAAGCCTTGATGGTGTAGCGTAGCAATGGCCTGCAGGCCCTGCGTTGGCGTTGGAGTTTCGTGCTCGGGTCTGGCGATGATTTGTGTGTCACATTTGGCTGTTTCGGGTGAGTGAGTGAGTTTGATTTTAGCAATATTCCAGCAATATCACGGACACCTGAAATGGGCTTCACACATTGTACCAATGCCGAACCCGGGTCTTAGGCGTGAAGAGTGAACGCTTTAACCACTAGGCTACCCGACCGCCCCGGCTGTCTCGGGAATTTCTCAGAGTACAATTGATAAAGGCTAACGTCAAAATTGTCCTTTTAGATCAATTTTTACAAAGTTGGAGAAGTAAAGTCAATTCTCCAAAAGGACACTATCATAATTTGTATAAAAATATCATCTCAACAGAAGACTAATTATTGTATTTGCCTCATAATTTATGCATTTGGCTGACTAAAATCGGAACCTCTAGCCACAGACTCCCTATTGAAACTGGTACATAGTATAACCTCAAAAGGGAAGATGGGCTTGCTCCCTCTGTAATATTAAAGTTGATGAATTTCATTTTATACCAGAATGCCGTGAATTGGATCATTTAAGAAATAAATATCTCCCATCATATTATGGTAATTATCCAAATATTGAAAAATGTGTTTCACTTATGACTTGTTCTTATAAACCTCCTCTCTTACGGGGGGCACGGGGGGCCCAGTCGTCTAAGGCGCCGCGATTCGCTGTGCAGAGTTGCGTCCCTTGGGCACACCAGAAACCTATGATTATGGGTTCGAATCCTGGTTCGCCCCGATTATGTTTCTAGGTTTGTCAGCACCATACCCGTACTCGTGGGTTTCACCAAAGTGGTAAGCGTCTGAGTCCTGTATCACTTCGGGCTTTCCTCTCACAATAAGCTGACACGCCGCGATATAACATACTGTAATACTCTTAAAAGCGGTGTCAAACCCAACTCACTCACTCACTCGCTCGTGCCGTTGACTCGATTATTTTTTATGTTTGTCTCTAAAGATACCATTTCTAAACAAAATGCCTCACGGGGGTCTCCCGATACAACCTACAGAGAAAAACAGTGATCCTGTTTCGTCGCGAGGAGATTCCCAGGCGGACATCGAAGGCTCGAGAACAAATAACAGGTACCTTGTGATGTCTATCGATCATACAAAATGTTTAATATTCATGGGATATTCAGACGTATTTATACGCCATGTGTGTGCTCGAGTAAAAGTCTTGGTTTGGGGAATTAATTTCTGCTGGGTGTTGCTTCGATTCTTTAACGACGAATGTCAGTTGATGTTCTCATGTAGCTGTTTCTCTTATGTTTAAAGTGATATGAATTACGCTTATAAAATTGTTCATGTGACACAGCATAATCTCCACTATTCAACAAATATGGCATACGGATATGTGTGAATGAGATGGGTTCAACGCGTCTTTGAATAGTATTTCACTTGTATCAAGGGTTGTCAGGTGAGGTGATGGCAAGTGGTGTTTAACGTCGTGTTCAAGGTTACTGCGCTTATATAGCGTCATGCATGCACGTGCATGTGAGGGGGGGGGGGGGGGGGGGGCTGCTTGTACTAGTCCGGACTAATGCCGATTTGTTTAGTGCCAGCTCAGCAGTTAACCATGACTGAACCGATCAGTCGTTGTTTCAGCCGCTTAATACCTAGGCAGGGTAACAACAAGTTAAATCTGTTTACCTCTTTCGGTATGACAAGTTCGGGGATCGAACCCCCGACATTCCGCTCTCCGTGCAGACGCTCTACCACTGGACCACGGAGGCGTTCCTGACGGGTTGTCAGAATAATGTGGACGCCCATGGTGATGATGGGACATTAGTATACTCATTCTGGTGATATTGAGTGAGTGAATATGGTTTTACGCCGCTTTTAGCAATATTCCAGCAATATCACGGCGGGGGACACCAGAAATGGGCTTCACACATTGTACCCATGTCGGGAATCGACCCCGGGTCTTCGGCGTGACGCGCGAACGCTTTAACCACTAGGCTAATCGACCGTCCCTGGTGATATTGACATATTGCACAGATAGTTACAGGTCCTCATACCATTGAAGCACCTGCTGTGAAGTTGGTGACTTTCTGAGATTGTTTGTTTTAGTAATCCTAATGTCTCAAATGCTCGACCTGTATCTTTTCAGATGTTATCTGTGTGTCATCACTGCTTTCCAGTGATCCGGGGCGGTCGGGTAGCCTAGTGGTTAAAGCGTTCGCGCGTCACGCCGAAGACCCGGGTTCGATTCCCGACATGGGTACAATGTGTGAAGCCATTTCTGGTGACCCCCGCCGTGATATTGCTGGAATATTGCTAAAAGCGGTGTAAAACCATACTCACTCACTCACTCACTTTTCAGTGATCCATTCATATAACTTTCACCGCGAAATTACCTGTTACGCCCGATGAAATCTGCTTCGTTCGAAAATCGATGGTTATTCTCTTGCATTCACGTTGTCTTTTTATGAATTAACATTAACAGTGAATAAGCATAGTATAATAAAACGGCATCTTGTTCTCAGTTCAGTGAGCTGACAGACTATTGAGCATTCGGCTTTCCGAGCGCCACTTTGTGAGTTTTGAAGTGTGTATGTTTGTATCGCTCTGTAAAACCACATCAAAATATAAGGTCTACAAGTAGCGTACAGGGCTATTACTTACGCCCCGTGAAGATCCGGGTCAGAATTGTTCTTCAGCAACCCATGCTTATCGTAAGCAGCAGCTAACGGAAACTAACTTTAATTGTTTTTTTTATAAAAAAAAGTCGGACATTGCTCTAATTATAATTACCCCTCCCAGACCTTTATGTTTGCTCATTCCTCCGTTTAATATATTAGGGTCGGTTGCAGCAGTTTAATATCTTTTTCACAAAGTTTACTAAAAGTTAATGTTTCAGTTATAGCCCTCGAGTACCTGAACGAACAACACCAGCAACAGTTGTGGTGACCATCGTATGTTTCTGGACCAACTTCATCTGCGTCGGGTTCGCTACAGGCTTGGGTGTATTGTTTGTGCCTGTCGTAGAGGCCTTTCAGTCCAGTCATGCTCAAACATCGTTGATGGGGTCTCTCTGTATGGGTGTTGTCTTCTCAGGAGGTAGGTCATTATAAGCATTATTTGTTTCGATACAAAGCGATTCGGTGTAGGACTCCTTCTTATATTTTTTGTCATCATATCTCCAGGTAACTAAAAATGCAAAATATATTTACGGTCATATTGTTTGACTTTCCACATCCATTACCCCTTTCTAACGTCGTTTACGTTAAATAAATGAGTTTAACTTTCATCATACATTCGTTTAAACATTTTGGGAAAACCTTGAAAGCATGAATGCGTGTTAATGCATTTACTCCATTTCAGCACTGTTCATTGGACCAGTTGTCACCTGGCTTACTCCTGGCAACTCAATGGTTCTGGGAGGTCTACTTGCAATTGCTGGATGCGTAGGTGGAACACTTGCTCCTAACGTAGAAGTCATCATCCTGTGCATTGGTTTCGTAACCGGTAAGCCATATTTCATAACTGAAGTTTTTAAGTCAGTTACATGAACATGGCGTTGAGTGTGGTGAATGAGTTCAAGTATGTAAATAAAAAGCTAACCATTTAAGCAATAGTGTGAATTTATGTGTAAATGTTTGAGTGATGTACGTATTTGATGTTCTACTTTTGAGATATTCATATGATTTATACTAAGTAATCATCATCAGTTGTCATAGGTATATTCCTCTCGGCAGTTCAGTAGTGTAGAACGTCAAGCTTATTCATTTTGAAACCTATGTAGCAGACTGGACGATATTGAAGAACCTAGTGACGAATTTTTTATGTCAATCTGTTTCATCAGGGTATGAATATTCTAAAATAGATTATGATAAACTATACATTGCATTGTGTTATATGCAAAATATAGATTACCCTGTGAATTTGCTCGTAAACTATGCCGGAACAAGCAATCAGCTGTATGCATTTCTACAAATCTACAGGTGATTCGGTTTGGAAATACGCAATATATATATTTTCAAAGAATGTTGATGCAATGATCAGATGAATAGTATCTGATTTATTATATAGGTTTGTTTCAGGTATTTCACACAATTGTCACGTCTCATTGGTCAGCTGACAACTATATTCATGATGTTGACGGTTCTTTAAAATACTAGTATCCATAAACTAGATATGCAGATATTGATGAGTAATAAATCAACGCGTTATCGGCCAATCCTTTATACACAGGTTACCTCTTGTGTTCTAATACAGTGTTAATTACTGAAAGCCATGTATACGTGTGTAGGATATAACACGGCAGAGGGTTTTTATGAGAAATTAAATCTCATACAAGCCCGAGGGTAAGAGTTTCAGCACAGTAAAAATAAACTTAAAACAACAATTATCAATATTTTTATGTTTCAAACATACTTTCCGTAAACACTAGGAAACGGGCGTAAAATATCTGTTGCTGGCGATCGGGTACTTGAAAAGTCCACATTCTTAAAAACACCGTTGTTCATCAGCGCGTATGTAGCCTTGTGGTACAATTACTGGTCTACAGATACGAAGGTTGTTCGATCTGCGGCAATATTAAGAAAACATTTGTCATTTGATTTTACATTTCATTACATTGTGTTCAATTGCAAAATAAATTTACATCGAGAAACATTTATATTTTACAATATAAACGGAAGTTGTATTTATAACCTCTGTTTTTGACATTTAACCCAACTGGAGAACATTAGGATGACGTCATGGGAGGTTTATAAGTACTACAGTGACTAGTTTATCCTATTTTCCACGACCCGTGAAGATTGCGGGGTAGAATAGGTCTTCAGCAACTCATGCTTGTCGTAAAAGGCGACTATGCTTGTCGTAAAAGGCGACTATGCTTGTCGTAAAAGGCGACTATGCTTGTCGTAAAATGCGACTATGCTTGTCGTAAAAGGTGACTATGCTTGTCGTAAAAGGTGACTATGCTTGTCGTAAAAGGCGACTATGCTTGTCGTAAAAGGTGACTATGCTTGTCGTAAAAGGGACTATGCTTGTCGTAAAAGGCGACTATGCTTGTCGTAAAAGGTGACTATGCTTGTCGTAAAAGGTGACTATGCTTGTCGTAAAAGGGACTATGCTTGTCGTAAAAGGCGACTATGCTTGTCGTAAAAGGTGACTATGCTTGTCGTAAAAGGGACTATGCTTGTCGTAAAAGGCGACTATGCTTGTCGTAAAAGGCGACTATGCTTGTCGTAAAAGGTGACTATGCTTGTCGTAAAAGGTGACTATGCTTGTCGTAAAAGGCGACTATGCTTGTCGTAAAAGGCGACTATGCTTGTCGTAAAAGGTGACTATGCTTGTCGTAAAAGGGACTATGCTTGTCGTAAAAGGCGACTATGCTTGTCGTAAAAGGTGACTATGCTTGTCGTAAATGGTGACTATGCTTGTCGTAAAAGGTGACTATGCTTGTCGTAAAAGGCGACTAACGGGATCGGATGGACAGGCTCGCTGACTTGGTTGATGTATGTCATCGATCCCAATTGCGTGGATCGACGTTCATGATATTAATCACTGGATTGTCTGGTCCAGACTCGATTATTTACAGACCGCCGTCATATAGCTTGAATATTGCTGAGTGCGGCGTCAAACAACAAACCAACCAACAACCAACCTATTTCCCACCCTCCTTGGTATTTCAGGTTTGGGACTTTGTTTTGCCCACCTGGCTAGCTTCATCACCATGGTGGCTATCTTCCCTCAACGAAAAGGTCTTGGAGTGTCCATTCTCACCTGTGGATCCGGCATTGGCGGGGTCCTCACACCCATGTTAAATGTATCTATATTGGATATCTACGGATGGAGAGGAACCTTCCTTATTCTCGGAGGGATGACGTTCCACGTTTGTTTATCTGGCATAGTCATTCGATGTCTAACTAAGAATCATTTTAAAAACAGGTCATGTGAAAAAGAACCTGACCGCAAGTCTTTGACTGCTTCTTTGAATTTACATCTCTTCAAAAACATATCCTACGTCCTCTTCCTACTCTGTCAGTTGCCCGTGTTTACCTTCTTCCTTAGTCAGTTATTCTTTATTGTGGATTTGGGTCAATACAAAGGTCAATCATTGCGCATGTCGTCCTTCTTACTCTCCGGATTATCACTGGCAAACGTTGGTGGAAGTCTACTGGGGGGAATGCTCAATTCAATGTGCAATATCACCGGACTACGCTTAACAGCTATTGCCTCTATTGTTGGCGGTACTGTCAGCATTGTTTTTGTTTTTGTCCACCAGTATGAACTTATCATGGTTGTCGCCGTATGTTTTGGGGCTTGTTTTGGACTGTTTGTGGTATCAGGCCCTATCGCTACTCTAGAAATTTGCGGAACAGCTGCAGCGTCAGCGGCCTTGTCCTACCTGTTCGGTACAACAGGGACGGCGGATCTCATTGCTGGACCAGTAGGAGGTACAGTATCATTGGTTTCCATGAAATTAAATGCAAATTCAAGACTAAAACATATATATATCCTTGGAGCCAATTCTCTCGATGACGCTATATTTTGTTCATTTTGACCGTAGGGCGGTCAGGTAGCCCAGTGGTTAAAGCGTTCGCTCGTCACGCCGAAGACCCGGGTTCGATTCCCGACATGTGTGAAGCCTATTTCTGGTGTTCCCCGCCATGATATTGCTGGAATATTGCTAAAAATAAACCATACTCATCCACTCACTCACCTAGGAGCTTTTGTTAACAATATTTGAAGAGAAATGTGGTGTATGGTTTATTAATAGTGATACTCCACTCAAGTTTGACATTGTTTTCAGCAATCTTTTAAATTCTCAAATATTAAATAATTTAAAATATTAAATTTTCAATCAGTAAACATCTTTTGAACCTGAAGTTTAGCATGTACGTTGACAGTTATCACGATGCCATATCTTGATCAAATCCTTAGAAAATATTGTTAGTTTAATTCCTCAGTATTTAAATGTTGATACCGACAACAAAAAGTGTCTTTCTTTGTTCGCATTTAAACTGTTGACGACCTGTAAAGATGAGCTACGGTCCATTAACATTACAAACAAGCCGCCTCGGCTTGCATATCATGATCTATTATATATTGATCCTTGACCCGCCCGCACGTTCTCCGTGCTCACTGCTTCATCACAGTAGTCAGCATCTATGCCTTGAGGTATTTCAGCTTTTCCTCTTACAGTATCCTGGCACGCGACTGAATGTTAATGTCAAGCCCTCTTTTATCCCCGAACTCTTTATCGTGCAATAAAACACTGCAGGGAAAATAAAGCAGGGTGACGCAGCCCCCTTATTGTACGATAAACGACCTCAGGTAGTTTGTTTCTTCTGTGAGATATCAATATTATGTACAGACTCTTTAAGGATGTTGATAAAGTGAACAAGCTTTAAAAAATATTTACCCAAATTTAATAGTGATGACTCCCTGTCGGACAAGTCCATTTTACGAACAGGTGGGTTACGTTTGGTATTTCAAGCATTTTCTCACAATCCTTCATCGATTATCTGTACCTTTTCTCCAAATACCGATTGTCATATCTGCGTAGTCCAGCTTTATCTATGGGGAACGACTCACGGGACATCACCCTCTCAAACACAACGTCTTCCAATATATGACGTCATGATAGAGCAACGTTTTATCGTGAAATAAACCACGCTTTGTTCCTCGTTGTTCTTTGTGACTTATGATCTCATCTAACTATTTTTTATTTAATCATCAACCGCTTTTGTTTCAGGGGCCATCCGAGATTGGACAGGCCAATATACTCTGCTGTTCTATCTATCCGCTGGGACCGGTGTTACAATGGGAGTACTGTTTCTCTTCCTGGAACTCATGGTGAGGAGAGCGAACACAAACCATGACGATGTGTGGAAGTCTTCTGAAACCATTGTAACAAGCATTTCCAGTACATAAAATCCGAACTGGCTAATTATATGTTCTGTATTTCTCCTTGAGGAGTGAGTGAGTGAGTATGGTTTTACGCCGCTTTTAGCAATATTCCAGCAATATCACGGCGGGTTCACCAGAAATGGGCTTCACACATTGTACCCATGTCTGGAATCGAACTCGGGTCTTCGGCGTGACGAGTTAACGCTTTAACGAATACGCTACCCGACCGCCCCTCTCCTTGAGGAAATGACGGTACCGTCACAACGCTTAGTTCATAAATACACACAACTAATATGATCTGACGTTGCGGTATGTAATAAAGTAGCGTCATACACTTACTTGACGTTGTCTTGATGTTGATCAATTTAACAATGCCTACTCCAGACGTTTTCTGTCCACAATATATTTGTTACATTTTAATGATTTTGATCTGGAAACCGCAGCACGTTTTCACATCGTATATAAAGTAAAATATGTATGTGAAATGCTACCGTTGAGAAGCGAATGCCTTGGTCCTGAAATGGATACTTTCCCAGTGATCCGTACACCATCACTTTCAGGGAAGTTCCGATACTGCTAGAGGATCATCTTCTATGCAGGATTCTAAAATGTCATAGTATGAAATGTCAAATAAATGAAGTTTACATTTGTCGACTTGCTAAATCAGCACGTCAGTACAATAAGCTTCCTGTTCAGGGTACTGATCTAACAAAACAGAAACGTAATTGTCCGTCAATGAAACGATGCACATGTTGATATCTTTTAAGAAAGTATTACAAGAAAGAAATGACGAACAGTATATTTTTGGATCGCCAGTGCTGACACCAAAGTAAAGCATGGTAAAGGGGTGAGCATATCCTGCTCTAATGGAACCACCCGCTCCTCCCACAATTTGCATAAAGAATGTGCAAAGATCCATGTAATGGTCGTATCGTATGGGACGTCAAGCTATGTTGCATATTTAGTAAATTGCTGAATGTCGACCACAAAATGATTAGAGTTTAAGCAGGTTAAACCCGGGTCTTCGGCGTTCAAGTTTTGATGACATCAAAAAGACATTCAACAAATAAAGATTGAAAGATCCTGGTACACATGACTGGTTAACCCCCAGAGAACCTGGGTTTCACGGTGAACAGAAAGAGGCATGCAATCATGGGTGCGATGTGCACAATGTGTTTGAATACCTGTATTTGGATGTATACTACTCAAAAGAAGTTAAGGATCACCTGATTCTTCCCTATTACAATAGTTAATCTCTCATGCCATGACAGATTAACATTACCAAAATGAAAGAATCGGGTGATCCTTAACTTCTTTTGAGTAGTATATTATGACGGAATGGTTGCACATAATTATCAGAGAGCCCAACAACATTGCCACGGAGGATTGCAACAACTGAATGCACTTATGCCCCCTTAGCGCCAAATACGTTGTTTGACTACCAAAGAATTAGACAGATGCATAGCCATACTTGACAGTGGATCAACACAACGTAACGTTGCAAATGTCTTTGGTGTTAACCAAAGTGTAATCCATAGGGAATAGAATCGATACAAGTGTTGGTTAGCTCCCAATCACCATGCACGCGGTCGACACCATTTCACCACACAGCGGGAAGACAGCTTTCTCCTGATTGCAGAAAGATGTCATCACTTCGGACTGCCACCACGCTCAGAAATGACCCGTGGAACGCCAGTGGCGTTAACGTTTCTACTCAGACAGTGCGTAATCGTCTCCAGCCTGATCTCTGATCACAAAGGGCAGTCATTTGCCGTCCCTGACCAGACATCACAGGCAGGCACGTTTTGATTGAGCTGACGATCACATCATTAGGACAGTGAGTGAGTGAGTGAGTGAGTTAAAATTTTAAGTCACATTGGCAATATTTCAGCCATATCGTGACTAGCAATAGTTAAACATAATACATATTCATTAGGACAGACCAGGATTGGGCTCCAGTACATTACACGGATGAACCGAGATACTGTCTAGACTTTACAGAACGTCGTGCCCGAGTGTTTCAGGATTCCCAAGTAGCCGAACATGACCGCTATGGATGGGGCTCATTGTTGATTTGAGGTGGGATAAGTAGACCTGGAAGAACCTATGTCCATGTCCTACGGCGGGGCACGATTACTGGTGTGCGCTGCAGGGATCACATTCTGGATGTGTCATTGTCACCCTATTCTGGTACAATCTGACCTGACTTCATCCTCCTTCAGTTGTAAGCGGTTCAATCCTGGCAGTGGGATCTGACATAACCCATTTTGCGGAAAAGAATTCTGAACTGATTACCTAACGGCGAAAGGTGAATAATAGTTGACATGATTAATGCCTGAGTGGGTCCTTCAAAGCTGTGACCCGTGAAGATTCCAGGGTAGAATAGGTCTTCAGCAACCAATGCTTGCCGTAAAAGGTGACTATGCTTGTCGTAAAAGGCGACTAACGGGATCGGGTGGTCAGGCTCGCTGACTTGGTTGATGCATGTCATCGATCCCAATTGTGTGGATCGATGCTCATGATATCAATCACTGGATTGTCTGGTCCAGACTCGATTATTTACAGACCGCCGTCATATAACTGGAATATTGCTGAGTCCGGACTTGTACAAGCAGCCACACAAACACACACACGTGCATGCACGTCGCTATAGAAGTGTAATAATCTTGGACGCGACGTTAAACCCAATTTCACCTCACCTCACCCCCACCACTTAACAGACATAACCACTAAATGTTAACTAGATTAAACGACTATGCATGCATAACTGACAAAGTAGACACAATGTATGGATGACAACTTCTTTATTAAATGTAAATGCGATATAGATCCTCATACCGTTGTCAAGCAAGGCGAAGGATTCATCCTTGCTTGACATTGGTCAGAGGTTGAGGCACGGGTGGTCTTCTAAGGCACCACCATTCCCTGCGCAGAGCTGCAACACTTGGGCACACCAGAAACCCAAATCCATTCCACGATTCCGACTTGTTCATGAACCGGACACCGACACATGCAAAGGTAAGTCAAGTGTACACCCGAACAATCATGGCAACATATGGTTCAAGTATAAATAGGGAAAATAGGACTAGAAAATTATTCATTTTTAAAATCAGACTGTTTAGTGACAACATTCCTGGGATTATGCAAACAGGATTTCAGGCTCATAAGCAGAAAGGCTCGTAGCAATATTCCAGTAATATCACGGCGGGGGACACCAGAAATGGGCTTCACACATTGTGCCCATGTCGGGAATCGAACCCGGGTCTTCGGTGTGACGAGCGAACGCTTTAACCACTAGGCCCCCCGACCACGCCCCTAATATGTAATAGCGACAGTGTCAATATGGACATGAGGGCGTTTTATGGACACTGTTCTTTCGTGAAGGTTTGCTTCATTGGCCTTGTAGTTGCTGTGATGGAGACCATGCCGTAACTCTGGCCGACAAAACCGGGGGAACGTCAAGGTCAGAGGTCGAAGCGGAATGCAATCCATTTAATGTGTTTTTCTAAACTGAGGAACAAAAGAAACGATACTTCTCAGTTGATTTAATCATATGTTTCATTTTCAATTGGACATACCTTAAGTTAGCGATAATATATCCAAAACATGAACTGTACTGGCGCTTAAAGCTTTGTCGGCACTCAAATAATACTTCTACATGGTTCTATCTTTTTATGAGTAATATTTTTTTAAACTTCATAATTCATAAAGATTATAGAGCCATATAAATAATTCAAATAGTTCAACACCCGAGGTCTTTATCAACAAGCGTGTCTTTGGGCGTATATATATATGACGTACGGTTGCTACTGGTTGGGGATAAAATAAATATGAGACTTGTATTGAAATGTTGATTCTTTGTCAAAAAAGCTATTAGTCTTTTACAATATGGCTGACTTCATCGGTACAGGGAAATCTTAATGTATATTCTCCAGACATTTAAAGTTTATATCTCTAAATGATTTATTTGGGTAAAAGGTTGGTACGTAAGGTGTATTCTTTACTTGAATTCTGCGACGTTTGGTCTGTTATTCTGTATTATTGCCGACTTAACGGTGAAACATATTCAGCAAATACAAGTACTGATGATGCATGTCATTATCCAAATGACAAATTCGAGCCTTTCATTCATATGTTGCACTTTTGGGATATAAACAATAATAACAAATATGAAACATGGTTTTACAGTGAGTGAGTGAGTTGATTTAACGCTGCTTTAAACATTTTTTGCAGTGTGGAACGCCCGAAGTAATGCAGATCTCCGAGTGAGTGGGTAGTGAGAATGGTTTTACGCCGCCTTTGGTTGTATTCCAGCAAGATCAAGGCGGGGGACATACAGATCTCAAGCAGAAATGGGCTCACACAGATCTCCAAAGTTTACCACTTGAGTGAAACCCGTGAGCACGAGTACGGTGCTGACATACCCAGAAACATTAGCAGGGCGAACCGGGATTCGATCCCCAAATCACTGTTTTCTAGCGTGACAAAGGGACGTAACTGCACTGCTATACATTTAGGACGACATAACACATTAAAAACGTAAAGTAAAAAGTAAAAAATGTCCACGATGGGAGGTGAATGCGCATTTCCATTTTGTCTTTGCTGTGTACATAGACCTAGTAGGCAAACGATTTTTCAGTCTCCACTTGTTTCTCCACGGTACCGGAACATATATATATATAATGTTCCACTGATTAGGACGAAATAACACATTAAAAACGAAAAGTAAACTCTAAACATGTGTTTAGTTCCTTAACACAACCATCATGAGCGCGTAACTTGTCCCATAATTTAGGATTGGGGGCATGATCCCATTTAGAATGTGATGAAGGTTAGATATATGCATAATTACAGACCACACGCTTACTCACAAACACAGAGAGAGAGAGAGAATGAGAGAGAGCGAGAGAGAGAGAGAGAAGGAGGTAAATAATACTATTATCAGTTCCAATACATGTACATATTCTAATAGGAGCTATAGCATGTACATGTAAAACGGTCAAGACAACATTTGACGTCATTGATACAAGACTGAAACGGTATTACAAAACTTATAAATAATATATGTCCTATTTAGGAGACATAGGAACGTTTCGACTGATGAAGAGTTGTTAAAGACTTCATGTCTGTAAACATGCCATGTCCTAAGTCAGTGTACATATCACAATTTATGAGGAAACGTATTTCATTTTCTATCTTATCTGGGCAGAAGGGGCACACCCTATCGTTCAGGGGTACTTGAGTCGACTGTACCTAGGTTTCTTTTCAATACTTAATTGCAGGCTGCCGGAACGAAGAAGAGAAAATATCTTTCGGTTTTTTTTCAAGGAATAGATTAACTTTCTGGGTAGGCTTCAAGCGTCAAGTCTGTCATGGTGAGGCGGTAAGTCTTTCATGGTGAGGCGGTAAGTCTTTCATGTTGAGGCAGTAAGTTTTTCATGGTGAGGTGGTAAGTCTTTCGTAGTGAGGCTGTAAGTCCTTCATGATGAGGCGCTAAGTATTTCATGGTGAGGCGGCCATAAACTGTACTGTCATTTGTCTGTGTCGTGCTGATGAAACAGAATTCACTAGACAAGGCCACGTTCATTCCACAGACGATGGTACAGTGATGGACATGCATGTACGTACAGTAGCTTCACTGCTAGGCTGTGCCGACTATACCGGCAGTCAGCATGACCATCTGTGGTTCGTCTACGACGCCAGGCGCAGAGTCTGTGCTACGAGTAGCAGGTGGAAAGAACCGAAGCTCACTACAACAAAGACAAATTATGTCTACTATCAGCGGAAAGGTTTGTCAATCACATATCTGGAACACTTAGTTGAAGTTACTGCCGAACAAATCACGTATTATTACACATTAAAGCTAACATGGATAGAATTATCATTAAAACGCCCGCATGTTATCAGAAATCAGCGGGCCACTGTAACTTGATAATGCCCTCATATTGCTTGACGACGGGCCCATCACGCCCGTTGTTAGGTGACGTCATAGGATAGGGATAGGTGACATCAGGTTCAATAGTGACGTCATCTGGTTTGTTCTATGACGTTTCCATATTTGTAAAAGTGTGTCAGTGGCATTCGTGTTGAGTGCAGTAAATGTTTGAAAACTGATATTGTTATTTCGTTTTATTTGATAACAAATTCCGTCCATTTTAGCTATAATAACGGTAACGCTATTTTTCAGGGCATTATCATTTGCAGAAGCCCTCGGTCTTTTCAACTGCTCTCCTTCGTCGGGCCGTTAATGGAAGACCTCGGGCTTCTGCAAATGATAATGCCCTGAAAAAAACATGCATAATGAATTGTGTTTTTGGTTTTGAATTTTCATATATTTCCTAAAACAAATAATTTCTTTCAAAGATATTCCAGGTCTCAACCCATGTTCATCGCATTTTATTGTCACCATTAAACTTGTAGACAAATGTTAATTAATTGACACAGATAAATTTCCTCCAACATCTGTGCGTTTGCCTTTATACAATTCCATTCCAATGACAATTGCATATCTGTTCAAGGAAAGCGTCCTACTCCACATAGCTGCTCTGACTGGAAGAATATGGTCCCTGCATCAGCTGACGGCGAATACTGTGTATACCCACCCCCCCCACCCCCCACCCCACTCCCCCCCCCCCCCCCCCCCCCCCCCCCCACACTCCCCCAACATTCCTGGGTTGCCCCATCAAAATCTATTGTCATGATATGGACACAGGGTATCCAAGCGAGTACGTCAGCCTGCCTAACATCAATAATGGAGAGTATCCGAATCTGTACAATCTATTTTGCCCCAGAGCGACTCGATTGCAAGATGAAAGTAAAGCAGGTCGCACGATGTTTTCAAAGATCAGAGTAAATATCACGGTAAGTGGAACACACGACTAACAACATTGTTCGTCCGGGTTAAATGTGGCCCCCAGCAACCCATGATGGTCGTTAGGGGCCACTTCAATGATTAAAGTTTCCTGGCATTGCTAAGGGAAGCAACTCTTCACAGCTACGTGTTTACAGGCCACCGTGATACAACTCAACTATTACTGCCAGCGAACCAGCCTGTCGTTTTGTCAATACAGAGAAAAAACATGTGATACGATGTAACCAAAGCTGTTACATGACCAACTCATTTGAACATTCAAAATGGTTCATAAGATTTTCCGAAAGGAGATTTTAAAATGCAACGCCAATAACTTGCTTTTGGTAGTATGTTATTTGTATTCAAAAATCAAATGATATAGTTTTATGTGTTTATACGTTGTTGACCAAATGTTTAAAATGCCTTAAAAATATCTTGCAACAATTAACGATATTGGAATCAGTATTGCCTGATAACAATATCGTTGTTTCTATCATCAGACAGTGGAAGTGTTGACAGTTGACATCACCTTCACGGCAGGATCATATGGTCATCGATATAATTTTGGTGAGGCCAGGGATTGTTACACACACAGAGACAATAAATGCAAGTCGAAGGTAACTTTTCACATTAACACTGAGGGTACTGGACTCTTGGTAAATCCGCAGGTACATACAATTTGTCTCAAGACCATTGGGCTAGTAATATTTTGTCTGTTTGTCAAACGGCTCGCAGCAAGACTGCATAGCTCCTGATTTAAACAATGAATTCACTCGGGACAGATACTCAGCAATTCCTCAACCATGAATGATTGGTGAGGTGAAAAGGGGTTTAACTTCGCGTCAAAGATTGTTGCACTTATATAGCGACGTGCAAGTACGCGTGTGTGTTTGTGTGGCTGCTTGTACTAGTCCGGACTGATGCCTTTTTATAGTGCTTGCTCACTGAGATACCATGCCGCAGTTTAACATGAATACCCAACTCAGACACAGTATACTGACTCCCAGCCGACCAGTCCTTGTTTTAACCCTTAATGCCGAGCGCCAGACAGGGTAACAACAAGTACCATCTTTTAACGTCTTTTGGTCTGACGCGATCGGGGATCGACTCTTCGGGCGGACGTTCTACCACTAGACCACGGAGGCGGTCCCATGAATGATTGAGTTAAAATGTAAGCTTGTGATGTGAACATGTTAATATACATTATTTTATATGCCATAAGAACCAGTCAAATGACAGAGCAAAAGTCAGAAATACATCACAGATTTACCTTTTTAATCTAGTTTTTGAACATTAAAAAGGTCAGACTACTACACAGCCACACACAATTCAGTCGGGCTACAGACAGAAACTAGTCAGGCCACCATAAACGCGACTTATATTTACTCTGCTGACTGCATGGTTCCCTTGCAAAGTTTTACCACTGGCGATTGGAGCAATTCTCGAATCGTGAAGGTTACTCACTACGCATTGACCACAGTAGCTGGAACTAGTTACAAGTTATGACATATATATTTCAGAGAATACGCTCATATATACTACCCTTGTGATGTTAAACGCCGCAATCTGTTGCGTAGAGAATACGTTGATATTTACTAACCTTGTGATGTTAAACGCCGCAATCCGTTGTGCAGAGAATACGTTGATATATACTTACCTTGTGATGTTAAACGCCGCAATCTGTTGCGTAGAGAATACTTTGATATATACTAACCTTGTGGTGATAAACGCCGCAATCTGTTGCGTAGAGAATACGTTGATACATACTAACCTTTTGATGTTAAACGCCGCAATCCGTTGCGCAGAGAATACGTTGATATTTACTAACCTTGTGATGTTAAACGCCGCAATCCGTTGCGCAGAGAATACGTTGATATATACTAACCTTGTCAAGTAAGGAGTCGTAATCCGCTGAATTCAAGATTCGCTCCTAATATGATCTGTAGTCCTTTCAGTACCTGCCATCGTGAGATTCACAAAAGGTCAAAGGTCCCAAATTGAAATGCGAATGTTAACTTAGAAATCGGTACACAGAACTCAGTTGTGTTGCCAGTAAACAACCACACCCGATCAAAGAACAATCGACAAATTATTTGAAAAACACCGGACTAGGTTTGTAATAACAAGCAATACAAATATTTGGCAGCAGCTTTGCATTACATAGCTTTCCTAAGAAGTAGAGTGTTCTTTTATTTAGGCCCTATTACGTAAGTGAGTGCACTCGCGAATGTCTCGAATTTGTCATAGTCGAATGTCTCGAATGAGACTCGTGTGTCGTTTTGAATCCAGGAAATTGTGTTGGAAGCAGGCAATAACTCGATGTTTACCGATATGTATCATGTCCGTACTGGTAAAGTAAATTAATTGTAAGTATGATCGTAGAAAGGCTTCCCTCGTTGAGAGGTACCACCGGTCTTCTTGAATCTGTAACCCCAGGAAACGTCTCCAACAATCTGCATCTGAACCTCGATTTGAACCCATAGGTTTCTTTCATGCATAAGGGGCGCAACTCTGCACAGCGAATTGCGGAGCATTAGACAACTGGGTCAACATTGTCTCCGTCCTCCTGTAAATTCTGTTCGTTTGCTCTAGAATAAACTGAATTAAACATTGAATCATTCAGCAAACGTGGAACACGACAGGGTATGAGCCTACAACACCTTTAGTTGTGAGATCGGCGGATGGTGCAAAGATAGATCTCCTGTGTGGCGGCATCTGTGTGTGTGGGGGGGGGTGGGGGGGGTGGGGGTGGGGGGTCCCTGATGGACCTCTACTTCTTCAAAGGAACCCTCAAGAAGGTATGGTTTACCTCACATTAAGACAGGGTAGGGTTGGTCCAGTTGTCAAAGGCGCAAGCCGCTGTGAGTGCTAGAAACCTATGATCGCTTGTTCGAATCAAGCCGACAGGTGGTGACAGACATGTAGATAAAATACACTTTAAAGCGGTGTTAATCTAAACCTGTTCTCGATAATAAAACAAAGATCAAAGATCAATATAACTTATCAAATATATATGTGAAATTTGTTACTTCACCATGAGTAAAATCATTTACGGTGGTGTAGCCTGCTGGTTAAAGTGCTGGCTCGTCACACCCAAGAACCAGGTTCACTTACAAACTTGGGCACAATATATTAATATATACCTATTTTGGTGTCCACCCAACTAACATAAGGCTGACATATTGCAACTTGGGGGTTAAAACATACTACTTTTACGTCTTAGAACACACACTGCCTTTGCACTGTTAATAGTTGTATTTCGGAATGTTTTCACTGAGATATCGATCGGACGTTTTGTTTTAACATTCAATTCTCTTTTTCTGTTTCTTATTCAGATCTGTCGGGCTGTAGATGTGGTTGAAATTAGTGTTGAAACTGTTGTATTAGAAAATTGTGCGCGTAAAGAGGAATTACAGTACAATGCATTTGTTGATCAACACTTGCAAGGAGGGATGTTTTAAACTAAAAATTAATGTGTTCCCGAAGGAACTGGGAAAAAATAAACTGTTCCCTAAATTACATTGTGTGGCTCCTCTTTTCACAGGGACAAAATTAGTGTTTTTAAGCCGTGACGAAAAAATGTTCTGTCTAACAGACGTTTCAACCAGCCCCCCTAACAGACGTTTCAACCAGCTCCCATCCCACCCCACCCCCTCCCCCATATCACCATATAGTTTTATGTCATTTATACGTTTTACCAAATGTATAATTGTAAGCTGAGGACCAACTAACCTATCGCCGGAGCGAAATCCCCCCAAAATATGGACAAATTAGTCATCTTCTTATATCCTGTATCAATTGGGACTTAGTGATCAGTGATGCGGCTTGATTGACAGGAGTTGTGGCGAAAGCTTACTTAGCCGGAATCTCACGGTGATTTATCAGTTACAAATACAGCATACCTAACAGCTTTCGGTGCTCGCTTTGCTGATGCATAGATTATGCAAATGAAATGCCATTATGACGCGCCACAGCCATATTCAAATTGGGAAAGCTGTTAAAACGTTTGCAACTTTGGTGAAACCAGCTAACGGGTATGGTGCTGATAAGCCAAGAAACAGTCAGGCCGAATAGTATCCATGTCCCTTTGTCTCTAGCGCATGAGGGATGCATGTTTGCACAGCGACGACTTGGTTATCATAATTACATAATTGCATTAAATTCATCTTCGAGTAAATTACTTTATCGATGCTTGGTCTGACAATATATCGGGGATTTTACCATCAGCCAAACAAACACACACGTACACGCGCGCGCGGACACACACACATACGTACTTGCACGTTACCATGTAAGTGCTATAGTCTTTACCGCGACCCTAAACCCCATTTCACATCACCTTACCGCGACCTTAAACCCCATTTCACATCACCTTACGGCGACATTAAACCCCATTTCACATCACTTTACTGCGACCTTAAACTCCATTTCACATCCCCTTACCGCGACCGTAAACCTCATTTTACAACACCTTACCGCGACCTTAAACCCCATTTCACATCACCTAACCACGACCTCAACTCCCATTTCACATCACCTTACCACGACATTAAACCCCATTTCACATCACCTTACCGCGACATTAAACCCCATTTCACATCACCTTTCCACGACCTTAAACCTCATTTTACATCACCTTACCGCGACCTTAAACCCGATTTCACATCACCTTACCGCGACATGAAACCCCATTTCACATCACCTTACCGCGACCTTAAAGCTTATCTTACAATACCTTACCGCGACATAACATCCCATTTTACATCACCTTACCACGACCTTAAACCCCATTTCACATCACCTTACCGAGACATTAAACCCCATTTCTCATCACCTTACCGCGACCTTAAACCCCGTTTCACATCCCCTTACCGCGATATTAAACCCCGTTTCACATCGCCTTACCGGGACCTTAAACCTCATTTCACATCACCTTACCGCGACATTAAACCCCATTTTACATCACCTTACCGCGACATTAAACCCCATTCCACTATATAACTTTCTACATCAAAATGTATCAATCGATTCAATTTCTTTTAAAAATCCAAGAATTAAATGAGAGTTTATATTACAAAGATCCTTGAGTGATGAAACGTTGAAATATTGATCCCTTGTGATGGCAAAATCAGTACTGTCAAGCAGGACATGCTTGACCGTGATTCTTTCATCACAAGGGATACAAAACGGAGGATCCTCACCTTTCAATAAATACTCGTGGGTGTATCAGGAATGGCCAATACGACATCGTCTTAGAATGACCTCTTCAAATCTGGACTAACAGCGCAGGTACGAGTTTAATTTCATGTAACTTATTGATACCAACTTGGGTGTCCTACTTCTTTGGCATTAGATCTCTGATGTAATATGTAACAGCAGGCTTATAATCACTATAAGCGCTAGGAATAAGCGCTGTTTTGTTTTCATACAAATCCCCACAAGAAGGGTGAAAAACACATTCAAATGCAAGATAAGTTGGATTGGAATAAGGTGATCACACACGTCAGATACATAGTTTCCCATGACGTCAATCATAGTTGGTATATAGAGAGAACGCTCATATTGTACTTCATATTGTGGTTAATTTGTTTTGAAGTTTCCATAAATAATGAACTAACAAATATAATGCTCTTAAATTCCAAAACGCAATGTAGAATAAACTATAATCACAAATGATATATCAATGGGTCTTTATGAATTGGAAATCAGCAACCTTGACTCTTATATTTATAAATAGCATAGTGCTCAAGTAGATGTGTAATGTATTGACGTCAGTGTAACCAAAGCTACCAAGATACCTCTTGAGTTTGGTACAAATAAGTGGTTATTCCCTTCACAAATTGAAAAAGTGGTGTTCAAACACCCCCCCGATATATTTAAACAGATTAGGAAGCATCAATCTTAAAATGCATGCGTTTCTATTACTAACTATGTTCCTGATGCCACTGTCCAGTGCCGTCAAGAACTGTCATTGGAGGATGAGGAACATGCACCGCGATGATGGCCTCCTGGCACCAGTACACAAACCTGTCATCGTTCTCAGTGCAATGCATTGTGTTCATCTGTGCATTTCAACCCGGCGTTGTGATGCTGTCCAGTTTACCACGTTATTGTGCACCATGTACAGTGTTGAGGATAAGTCTGTTTCAGGCACCAAACAGTCTGCAGTCTTTCATGTCAAGAAGGTCATGTGGCCAGAGGTAGGAAGATATACTCATTACTATTTTTTGTCTGCATTGCTTGTATTAGTGCATTAATTTAATAGCAAATCCAAACGTCTGTTGTCAAGACGGTAACATATATCAGTATAAAAGGATGTCATTGGCTTATTTCATGGTGACAAATCTTTGTTTTATGGTACTTTGTACATGCTATTTCACTAGACTCTGAAAGCACAATGCACAGAAAGCTGAACCTTTATGGAGACATGTGGCTTGGTTTTGTTCGTGCCAAGAAGGAAGTAACCGTTGTTTAAAAATGGAACGGATTCTTCATTTGTTGATTTATTTCTTAATAAGCGTCACAGTTTTGGAGTTTTGTTTTTGTTTGTTTGTTGTTTAAAGCCGCCTTCGGCAATATTCCAGCTATATGACGGCGGTCTGTAAATAATCGAGTCTGGACCAGACAATCCAGTGATTGGCATCATGAGCATCGATCCACGCAATTGGGATCGATGACATGTATCAACTAAGTCAGCGAGCCTGACAACCCGATCCCGTTAGTCGCCTTTTACGACAAGCATAGTCACCTTTTACGGCAAGCATGGGTTGCTGAAGACCTATTCTACCCCGGAATCTTCACGGGTCCAGTTTTGGAGTGGCACAGAGAAATGAACAGAAGAGTTGAAATATAATTGTGAAAACTATAAAGTGAAAACATTGAAAAGACACTGTCTACTCGCATCATACAGACCTCGTTATACAATCGATTAACGGCGTCACTCTCCTTACTTTTAATTCATGGCTATAGCTTTCATTAATATAACATTCACTTCTCTGTGTATGCACTTGGTGTGTCTTCGTGTCAGATATGTAGGGCCAAGAACACCTTCATTAAAGCTGCTGCTCCATTGCGTGCTTGTGAACATAGGACCACTCCGTGCTCTAGCGGATAGAGTGTCTCCCCGAAAGTGGAAGGTCGGTGGTTCGACCCCGCCCTCGTCACACCAATAGACGTTAAAAGATGGCACTTGTTACCCTTTCTGACGCTTGACATTAAGGGACACACACGCGTCGCGGTATAAGTGCAATAATCTTGAAAGGGATGTGATATCCCATATTACCTTACCTTATGTACATACATACGTATATTTTATACATGACAGAGGTTTGTCTCCAAACAAAGTTCTCCAAGAACTCGCAAGTTTGTGAGGAAAATGAAGATCCCCTCTTTAAGACGATCTTTCACTGTTGATGTGGAACCGCCAGTGTCAACTGAAATGGCATCTTTGGTTGCACCAGCGCTCATGAATACGACGCCTTATCGAACACTCTACGAAAACAGTTCACTTCCGCAGAGAAATATGACTCAAGGTGAATATATCAGAATTAGTATTATAGTTACTAAAATAGAAAACTACTTTGAAGTGAAAGTATTTAACAATGTTCATGACTATGCCTTCTAAATAAACCCCATCAAACCCTTTCCGGTGTGTGCTGAGGTAAACAATTGACTTGCCTTTGCATGTGTTTGAGACCGTGGAGCAGAATACGCATACCTGGTCCCATCGCTATTTTGTATTGATTCATAAACACATGTTTATGATATAGTCGATTCCAACAATGCTTTTATTAGAGATTTCCTTTGATTATTGAAAGGCTTTGTCGATTACATTTTCTTTCAAATCTTACAATTCCTGTACAGTAGCAAATAAAAGTCCATCACATCTGGATTCGTCAATCTGCCATTATCAAATGTGATCGAATAAATAACAGCCTAATAAAACTCCTGTCTGTAAATGTCACCAGTGAATGCCAATATGTATTTGTTAAAGCCCATATAAAATATATGCTCGAAAATAAGCTTCCTCTACTCATATGTTTCCCTTGTATGCAGTTGAGTCATGGATGGACTTGTGATCCATAAACACCACAAGTATATTTAACTCCTTCCCAAGATCAGCGAGGTGGAATATAATATACTATTATAACCATTGGTCTGTTGGCACCTCACTCGCATTTCACACTCGTTTAACACATCTACGATCTGAATCATTTTCTTTTCTCTTCAGCATTAAGCTGAAATATAAAATTTATTTTAAGAACTGATAAACCATGGCTTTTTCAGCCAAGTCCATTTTAAAACAAAATACACGGACCTATTAGACGTTTTAGAAACAAATAGTTTGCCTTTTGTTACAGCACAATGTTCCAAACATGAAGGGTTCACATACATGTCGAAGGTAGCCATGTGCGTTATCTACAG
Source organism: Haliotis cracherodii (assembly GCF_022045235.1). Lineage (NCBI taxonomy): Eukaryota > Metazoa > Mollusca > Gastropoda > Lepetellida > Haliotidae > Haliotis > Haliotis cracherodii. The sequence continues at coordinate 30,715,066 of NW_027266264.1, forward strand.
CAAAAGCAACAAAGCAGTTCCATGGAAGGAGGCCCGCAGGCGTTGCTTGGACAAAGGGGGGGACCTGGTCGGGATGAAATCAAACCAGGAACACAGTCAAATCCATCGGTATTTGAAGAAACAGGGTAAGGGTTAAATATGTAGCTTTAAAAAAACCAATGAGTTAAGTTCGACGCCGTTTGAACAGGATTTCAGCAATATCACTGTATGATCCGGAATCCCCAACGACTAGCACGACGGGTACGTCTACTACTGCGGCCAAACCCACAACATCCAAACGTCAGACTCTTTCGCGATTATTCGATTCAAATATATTTGTGGACAACCAGTCGGATTGGAAAAATGTCCAAGGAGTTCTTTTGATCCTTTCTTTTAAAAATGACAAAATGTCATTTACTGAAACATCAATACATGCAATCAACTGTATCATTGAACAAACAAAATGGGACACAGACGACTAAGGGTTGCGGCAATGGAAAGTGAACAATATCGCCATCTATTCCACGAATCTGGGAATTGAACACACAAGCAGAAAAAATAAACCCTCTGAGAACCTATCAGGTCTGAGGGAAACGACTATGTGTATAACTATTTCGGGCGACATAGACAGGTGGACGTCTGTAATCATAATTGTGACAAATATGGCCAGATATAGCAAGCTATTGTGAACGTGATTTACGTTTGCAAATATGACACAGCTATACCAAATGTTGTTTGATTAGGATAGAGATCAAGGAAATTAGTCTTTCAAACAAAACAAATAAAAATTCATAATTAAATCAAATTATATGGACTAACTGCTGTTTTAACGTTTAAAGCTGGTTCAAATTTGTTTAAAATCACTCGAATTATGTGTCATGGTACTTGTAGTTACAACTTTGTGATTTTTAAAAAACATCAAAAATTATGTTTGTGAAAAAGGAATATATACTGGCCTGTAGGCATCATGGTTTAAAATGAGACTTTTCGAATGCTTTGTTTTTCATTTTTTCCTTCCTGGGTATGTAGCCTTTGTAGTTTGTAAATACCTATGACCTACACCAGCCACATCGCAGAGAGTATCTGGACCATTGTTATCTTGTTCTCTAAGACGTACCATAATCCTAATAGTTTTATCGTTTGTTTTCTTGACAAGCATGTTAAAATTGCAATTTGAATCTTAAAACAAACATTTTCAGGGGTTGCTGGCTGGATGAGCGGGGCGATATTTCGGACTGGTACCTGGGTTGGTTTGCAGATACACCCATCGGGAGGAAGATGGACTGATAACACCCCTTTAACATACAAGAAAAGTCTAGAAATATCTGTTAACACAACGAAATGTGTTTTCGTAAAAACTGCCTTTTCGATAATGAGAGTTGGAAAGTGCAGCGCCAAAATGGCGAGCTTCTTGTGTGAAGTAGTTTAGGTATGTCAGATGTACAACTGGGATGTCCTCCCCAAGGTGAGTGAGGATTTTCTAAGACCGTTCTTAGTAATACTACAGCCATACATAATGAATTTCATGATTGCATACGTTGCATTACCATGAAATCATACATGGTAATGGAGCCCTGCAATGAGTGATTTTTTTGTTTTTGTTTTTTTGTATAATAATATAGATGTTTCGGAGGCTAACTCAGACACAGTTCAATGTATTTTGAATTTGCAAAAATGTTTCATTTCCATGGGAATCTGAAACCCGTGAAGCCATATTTAAAGATATCCTCATATAACAAAGATACGGGTATTTTGTGCTTCGTGTTTAATTCGGAATGATTTTATTTAGTAAGTTTAAACTTAGCTTGGAGTAAGTGAGTGCGTTGTGTATTCCCGTACAGTAACAGACAACATGCAGTCAACACTTAAGGGGAAATGCGACCCTGGAATCGCTATGAACAATCAATAACGAGAAAATAATTCGAGACTACAAGTTGGTATTTAATTTAGTTAAAAAGACTGGTCGTAAACATTTGACGTCTTTCTTAATTTACTGGAACGCCTATGATCACTGTCACGAACAAGGACAAAAAGCTATCTATGCTACATATTATAGAGACGTCCCACCAGGATAAACGAACACAAGTCCTCTAAAACGCTGACATGAAATCTGCCCTTTTAGAACTCATAAAACAATCCTGACCACCATATTTCATAATAATTAACCAAGATTCTCCACACCAACATTAGTCACTGGGAAAAGAGGAAACTTCAAGAGACTATTCAAATCCAAAGTAAGAAGTCCAAGGCATATACCTACCCAGCGTGAACTCCACTGTGCTTTAACCATATCAACCGTACATGGACATCTTGATTGCCTTATTGTTGGGGTTACCACAGTCATATCGGCTCCTTGTTATTATACCCAGCCACCTACACTTTCATTGTACTTAATTGGACTCTCTCGATCCCGTTAACTCATAGTCTTCGTCATTATATTGCTATCGTTGTAATTAATCCTACATTGTGTAAACATATCATCATATAGATATCTGAATCTTCACGACAAAGAATAAAAGAAGTTGGTATCCATAACAAAGTGTCATGTATTCATGTTCTTGAAACTTCCTTACACCAAACACTTTTGTTGATATATATTCTTCAAAAGAAGGTAGGGGAATTTCCAAAATTGTAAGAGATGTTAGTTTCTAGTAACATTTGTATGATAAGTAGGATCGAATAGGGAGCGCATTCCAACCGGTAGTGAAGTTTGACAGTAAATGTTGTGACCGCCCACGATCATGAAGGACATTAGGAGTAGGATGAGAAATTTCCAAGTTGACGTTTTTGGATCAGAAGTGGCACGATGTGTCGAACATCAATTCACGCTACAAGATTCTCCGAGTGGCGATTTGGGTGAGTCTGTCCCACTCTTCAAAGAGAGTCAGTATGTTTTCCCGATAGTACGGTCCAGTGACCCTTCCTTGCACAATATGGAGTGGGGTTCGCTCAGTCCTAGTGATGTCACGCCTCGCCATAGCCCATCCACCGCCAGATATGTCGATTTGTAAGGGGCGGCACAACACGTGGACGTCGAGCATGGAGATGAGCTGCAAGTAGACGATTTCTAATCGTCTGACCCGTAATTCGTGTTCCTCAACCCTGGTGAAAGTTTGCAGCAATAAGATTCGCCGTCTGAGATCCATTGATCCTGATTTCGGATAAATCTCTCCTGTTCTCTTGGCGTTGACCTGGGACACCCTGATCGGGGTCGAACGTCAACAGTTTTGGTTTGTTGATGCCTGTTTCATGGGCTGCTAATCACAAACTATGAAACGTTGAACGCAGTACCCACTGAATGCTGACTTCTGCCAGTTTCCAGCATGTCAAGACCCCGTAGATGCTCAGCGCATTGACGATGCCGCATTGCTTATCATACATAATCTCATTAAAATTATCCCTCAGTCCTCGTTACCCCGCGAAACAAAAATCTTAGGACATCCCATTACGGGTAACGTTAGAACGATCTTTCTTTCAAAGCGTCGCTTACCAAATCATGAAAGTGATAGTCGGAATGTGTTTTCTAATCATGCAACCTCGAAGAATCTAACACGTGGTATTCCGAACGACAGTTACGTTTTTTTGTGACTGTATCCATACAATCTAGACCATCTATTAGCTGCTCCAGAATGTTCTTTTGTTCAGTTTTAAATTTTTTAATCGAGTAAATGGTAAAATATGTTTCGAAGCGTAGTCGCCTGTTTGAAACTAGTGTGAAAGCTGCCTTCTGATTGGCTGATTTCGACTTCTTATCAGTAATTCCATATGTCGGTCAAAGTTTGCGAAAGGTCAGTCTGGCGTGACCCGAAATGGGATGTCCTCAGATCTTTGTTTAGCTGTAGCGAGAAGTAAGCTCTGATTTTAATTAGATTGTTTAAGTAAATCACAACTGTAATGTAAGACGAATCCATAAGATTTACAGAAATAATAGCCCAAAGAGATCTTTTGAAACTGTGAAAGTCAGGAATTACACACTATGCATGTGTGTGTGTGGATACTGCGTGAGACACCTGCACACTATAGGATGTGTTTTGGTATTAACATTTATCTTTCAGGATTGTCTACTTTTTAAAGAGCATAAATCATGATGACAAAATCTATTTCAAGTATGTTCAAGGTTATTTATATGATTGAAAATTCTGAAAGTCGTTAGCCTTCATATTTTTAGAATTGTTTTTTTCGGAAGCTTTATCAATAGCGTCTTTTGGAGCGTGAGAACTTTATTTCTTGTCAATTATAAATTCGAATAAGCCTTTGACTCTTGAAATCACATTCACAGTCGCCCCCACAATTTTCTTTAATCGTACACCGTAATGAGAGAGAGCATTAAGTATTGATACTAAATGACTAAACTTACTGAGACATAACAAATGCATCCTGTGGCACCGTTCGATAAGCTCAAGACAAAGTCGTCTTTTGTGTCGTTCCATTCAGCTCATGTGTACGGATTGTAAGTGACAATTTTTGTGATAGTAAGCTATATTGGATCTACATTACGATCTTTAGTACCACCAACATGGTTTATATAGCATGAGCAACGACCCAGACCAGGATCAGCCAGCTAACATTGCAAACCCCCCGTTGTTCATGAGTCGGGCCCTATACACGTGAGATAATATTGTTTAACGCCGCATGCAGCAATATTCCCGTCACATCACGGCGACGTCTTAAGACTCGAGTAAGGACCATGAAACCGGTGACTTTAGCATGCGCCCCATGCCTCGAACTACGATGACTCTCAATTAGCTGAGTCTGACCATCTGATATACATGAACCGCATCTTACATCACACAAATCCAATACATTATAAAGAGGCATTTAACAATATATATACAAGTATGATCCAATTGCAGAAGAGAGTACTCAATACAAAGTAGAACATAAATACAGATTTGGATTCACTTTCCTTATATCATTTTGCAACGGCAGACAAAACGCCAATTGCCCAATGAACGATAAATGCCTCACTCCTGACGTCGTCTATAATGCCACGGTTACAGCAGATACCAAGGATGTAACCTACATTGGGTTAGCAAGCGTTCCCTTCAAGACAAGGTATAACCACACAAAAAACTTTCAAAATTGAGAAATAAGAAAAAGAGACAGAACTTTCCAAGCTCACCTGGAAGTTAAAAAGAAACCAAACCAATTACAAAATCAAATGGGACATAATCAAGAAATCAAACACCAACAAAGGACACTCAGGGATTTGCTATCTATGCATGGACGAGAAGCTCGAGATTCACACGCTTACATCTAACAAGCTAAACAAGAGAAACGAGCTCATTTTGCCTGATGATCGTACGCAATACCATGTGTCCCTGAAACTCAGAGTTGCAAAATGATATAAAGAAAGCGTGTCCAAATCTCTCTCTATATAACTCTGAATCGTAACGACAAAGAATAAAAGAAGTTGTTATACATAACAAAATGTCATGTAATCATGTTCTTCAAACTTCTAAATACTCCTTACAGCCACACAGGTCGCAGGAGTCATAGTCTGGGACGTGTCAGCTTGTCAGGCGATGAAGGTCATTTACAACCCACGACCGCTGCAATGATGCTGACATAAGGAGGATAACAAGGGAGCCAATCTGGGATGATGACATGCCAAACTGCTTCAGTCGTATGACGGAGTGCAGCTTCACGTTGCAAGAAAACCCGAGGTGATGCAAGTCCTTCCCAACGTTTGTGAAACCAAGTTACGAACACGGCTATCATGCTGACAAATCTACAATCGTGTTAAAAGTGAGAATCTGGGATTCGATCATAGGATCATGGTACTTAAGGGACACAACTTTGCCACTCCCTACTCATTGTGTGTTCCAACCCTATTTGAAGAGCTTCCAAGATTATATGAAGGATTGACAATTAGGAAGTTATTCGACCTGATATAATTTTTTAAAAAATAGGATATTTACTACGACAGCTTATATGTTATATTTTGAGTAACATTATCAATCGCAGTGTTGAATCAATCAATGTAGATATGGTTCATACTTTTCAAACACATTCTGATCGCCCTTCAAGGTAATTGTTTCCACTTTTTACACTGAAATGAAAGAAGGCATTAAACATTTAAAGGCAATGGTTTAAACACTAGTAGTCGATACAGTTCACGGCCAAACGATAAGAATACAACAGTAGTTGTCAAGGGCATTGGTGCTGCTTCATCCTTATAGATCAAGGACTAAGTTCTCTTCTAGTTCATTCCTTATTTAAGCCTTCTTCATTCACGATATTTAGGTTGAGAGTGGGCGAAGCAGCAAATGTTAATTTATGCCTCAGTATTTGCCTGAATATAATCGAGTTAATCAAGGTCAGGGAAACTAGTCTTCTCAGGCCGGGATCAACCAGCCAATACATTGTAAACACAAATATGCTCATTAATCGCCTCTTGATAAGTGGATGAATATTGTTTGAGAGTTTGTTTTGCAGACGGCACTATTCCAGATATACCACAGCGGCTTGTTAACACTCGAGTCTGGACCATGTAAACCATTGATTATAGCATTAGCAACATCCCACGCCGTCGGGTACGATGACACGAAATTAACTGAATTAACCGAAGTCACCGACTCTAAACAGCAGAAATAATTGATTCGCCTCCTACGACAAACAATAGACTGTTAGGAGTCTGTTCTAAAACGACGGGGACTTCTCTACTGTTTTCATACAAAAAAAAGAAGAGAAAGAATGTGTGTCTAAAACAAAAATCTATCAACGATAAAAATTTAGTGTGAAAGAAAAAGTAAGTATTTTCAATACTGCTTATCATTAAACAGTTTTTTTCTGTGTACGAATATAGTTACTCAACGCTCATGTTGTTCATCGATTTTAAGCTGCCCCAGTTTTGTATCTGTTCAACATGGTGTGCGAGAGTAATCGGATCCTGACACAACCGAGGGCCTTAATTAATTCCATTATCTATAGGGAAATTTGGTGTAGATCGAGCAAGCTAACCGAGGCATAAAATGACTTTCATCCACTCAAATAGAACTAAGTCTTTGAACAATAAGAATGAAGTTAAGGAGGCACCATTGTACCTCAAGCCCACTGAAAACTGCAAATCGTTTTGGCTAAGAACTGTATCGGTAATTGAAACCATCATCTTTTAATACATTTCTAACGAGTCCACTTTAGATATCGCTTTATTACAAATGTATTTCAAAACCCATTGCACGAGATTGAGCGAATTAGGTACCATTACGTTTTAAAATACACGAGATGTAATACACAATAGTATTTGATAGGCACGAGTATCAATGTTATACATTATCTACATTCAATTTTGGGCAATGCATATTTAAGAGATAAAAGACGAGTGGGAGTTGCTTATAAAAATAAAATCAAGCATGTATTATGGGCCTTTGGCCTTTATACTGTAAGAAAGAATCTGAATCTGAATCTGAATAAAACACTGCACGGAAAAGAAACCATGAGGGTCATGGACGAATTTACAAATTAATTGATATTCGTATCCTGTTTTAATAATATCCTAAAGTCATTAAATTCTGCATTAATAATGAATCGGGAAAATGGCTCCAGCGCTTGATAGTATCTGGTAAAAACGATTTAGTATAATAATTTGTCCTGCATAGTCTGTAAATTTGATCTGTCTCTCAATCAATAACTACTGTTAGCAGACATATTTCGAAGTATTAGGTGGAAAAGATGTTCAGGCTTGAAGTGATTGATCATTTTATAGAATAGAGTTTATTTGAAATTTTGTCGTCTTTGGCCTAGTTCAGGGAGATTTGTCTCAGCATACAACGTATCGTGACTTGTATTCCTTGGTGCTCTTCAAATCGCCCTTAACGCTTTTAACTGTAAATTTCCAAGTGACATTTCATGGTCTTTCGTACAATTGTCCGGATCCCCAACATGAGAGCGATGACTCTCACGATGTAAGATTTGTACATAATTTCTAACAGACGCTATTTGATACCAGAGAGACAATTCACCATGGGCTTAACTTTCTAAAAACATTATCGATACTGAAATACCATGAGCAATCTTGTGGTATAATTAATCCTTAGCGTTTATGCATTTCAACCTCAGTTGTATTAATTTCATACATTTATAGGCTTATTAGTAGAAAATGCCTTCCGCGAGAACAGAATAGTTTCCGGTTTTTTAGGATTAAAAGTAACTTGTCTTTTATCAGCCGATTGCAAAATGGTATCTAGGTCATTATTAAGTACAATTGCGGTGGCTACTGGGTATTCTACCATTTTATATACAAAAGTATCATCAGCAGAAAAGACGAATGTTACTATCAATATGATCAGCTATATTATAGGCCAAACTGTTATGTACAGAATGGAACAGAATGATAGCAGAAGAGAATGTGAGGATACGAAAAGGTCAGATGTGGAAGGCGGAGACGGCGCTATACCGAGCAAAGGGAGATAACTCCCAGTAGCAGCGAAAAACCACGTGCTCTCAACTGTACAGCAGACGAGCTATATGTATTGTGCTACCACGGAAACAAAAAGGCTGGATTGTGCTCCCACTGTAAAAGCAGGCAACCGATCATACGAACGAAACGTAATCGGCCCAGCTCCCGCCCAAACCTTGTGATAGAGCACCAACGGTGATACGCCAACCACACCTTACCAAAATCAAAATAAGAAGGAAACAAGGAAATAACATTATAATGAATTGAATTAAAAAAATGTACAGGGAAAGAGATTAATGTTATTAAAGGGGTACTGATGTATTGTGTACCTCTCTCCCGCTCCTAACGAAGTTTAAGATTGCCTGAAAACTGAAAGAATATTTAGTACGTTTAGTACGTTTAGCATGAATGTTTGGTGCCTTGCACTGTCCCGTAAGTGGACTCCATTGTCTTTGTAATTCCCCGGTATGCTTAGGTCCACGTGGTCATGTCGGACAACTAGACCATGTTGTTCCCCGACACGTTTCGCAACCCGCCAGGGTTCAGGTGTGTTTCTTTCCGAACAGTTTTTCAAGTTACGTACTCGGTGCCAGTTGCGCCGAGGCAAGATCCACGGCCAGATTAGGCTGGTGTTAGGGAGCACCAGTCTTGTATACAGCAGATCCTCGTAGATGTCCACATAGAGCATGGGGTACTTTATCACACCCCAGTCGTTTGAACTTAGGTGAATAAGAAGGTACTTGGACTTCCGGCGACGAGGAGATCCTGCAGCGCCGGCCTGAATTTCCAAAGTACCGGACCAACGGCAGACAGCAGAGCTGACAGCGTGTGCCTTGTCCTGTCCAGATAGCTGTCGCCGATGACCCAGATGGCACCTAAAAATGTGTAAACAAGCCAGCAATCGGAAATAGTAGCCTACCTAGTATCTAATATAATTAGTGAAACCACCAGCCGTATTGTTTTATGGTGTCTGCATCCACACCGTTCATGGCTGCTGTAGTTGCGGCGCCAATTCTAAATAAGGCAATAGCTAAATCCAACATGTAACTGAATTTGGAAACGGTAGATTCATCGCCCAACAAAAAATCATCCAAGTAATGCATTGTATGAGATGAAAGTGTTTCCTTAGTGATACACAACTGGAGAATCGAACGGAATTTTTCAAATAACGAACATGAGATTAAACATCCAAAAGGTGTCAAAGTAAATTTACCTCCAAAACTCATTCCCAGTAAATGAAAATCTTCGAGTCGTACTGGGATAAGTCTGAACGCTGACCCCATGTCCAACTGTGCGATCAGGGCTCCTTTTCCAAGTTTTTGAACCATCTGAATATCTTCATATGTAACAGAACAGAACTCTCTAGGAATGAAATCATTGCTTAAAGAACCCACAGGGTGTGATGTGTGATGTTTCAGCCTGTAGTGGTCCTCCGGCAGCGTTGACTGTGGGGTTGTACCTATCGGCGAAGCTATGGGGTCTGGAAATGGAGGTTTGTTAAAGATGCAAGACATTCTACCAAGCATTATTTCTTTATCTACTTTGGTTCTTACCACATTCGGGAGCTGCACTGTGGTCCCCTATACTGTAAACTGAAACCCACAGAACAAAACAATGAATTCAGAACAAGGCACGTTTTGGGTGAGAAAAAGAGGCATGGCGCTTAGAAACACATTTGAAGGAATACACAAGCCTGCCGCATACACCTGGCCGGTTGAAATCCCAACATACGAAGCTGTCTTGGTTGTTGTCGTTGTTAGTTTTGTCGGGGAAGGCCTGACGGGATTTACCAACTTACCTGGTAGCATGAGACGCAGCCCAAGGTCCCCGTCCGAAACGTACCAAGACCGGGTCGGGTCACGAGCCAGTTTGATGCGAAAATGGTAACTATTCATACAACTCTCAGGAGTCATGGCCATAACTGATCGCCGATCCCCGGATAGTTGCGACAAACGACAGCAACTGTTTTACCCTTTCCGGATGGTGAGTTACGTATATTCCCATGAAGATATGAAAAGACATCATGCACGCACTTACACTGAGATATTTTGGTGCTTGTTATTAAAATGGTTCAACTATAACTTGGCCTGAACTGTCCGATACTAACCTTAACGGAATTTGATCATCACGCGGTTGGTTATCTGACGGCAAACAGTGAACGGAAAACGACATACTCACCACTAATGATCTTTTGTCGAAGGGCGTCCTTGACGTGAGACCCTCGAGCGACGGCTTGATATGCGAGCGGGTAGATGCGCCAAAGTTGCATTATTTGCTGGATGCAGTGGGCTATTGTCAAATTGAGCAGAAGTTCTCATTCGTGACCAACTCATGTTATTCCGGGACAAGCCGAATAGCGACTCGTGCCCCTCACATGGCCATTTTTTGCGACCGGGTGCCGTCTTTACGCTAACGGGCATACCTAAAACAATTGTCAACTCGTTGCGTAATGGTTCACATATATTGCCCCATATATTATATATATTTCATATGCATTTTAAAGCACATCGAGACGTGCGGATTTATACAGTTTGATTGAACACATTTAACTGTGTCTTGGGTATATTTTTAGATGCAGGACATATGTAAAATCAAAAATTATTTCTGAGGGATTCTTTGATGAAGAACTTGGAATCATACGCGCATTCTGATTGGTTTGTCATATTTTGGCACATAACATTCGCCGATTGGTGGGCGAGTCTTCTTGCAGGTTACGGAAAGGGGCGAGTGGTGACGAATGCAGAAGTTCTGTGAGTAAGCAAGGAACTAAGCGCTGACGGAATTTGGAGTCAATTGCTTCCCGAATGCGAGGCCGCGAACTGTGATAAAACAGCTAACGCGCGCTGTCCTACATTATTTTGCGTACAGGATGATTGAACCGGATAGAATGATACAGGTAAGTCTGGATTAATATTTACCGTTGTATCTACACCTGCTCCTAGCGACAACATACCCGTATTGAGTAGCACCGAGTTGTTGCTTGTGGAGGCGACTGCTGCATTTCTCTCCGCTGCCGCTGTGGTTTTCTTGGCTGCAGGCTGCTGTCTAACTGACTTGTGACCGAATGGCGCTTTCCGTTTTGGTGGCATTGCTAGATCTAGTACTGATCTACTACTAACTACAAATTGTTATTAAGTATAATCGAGTACCGTAGCAGTTACAAGATGGCGAAGTGAGTGTTTTTGAAATGACGTAATGTATATGACGGTTTAAATATGACGTCACTTGAGAATAAAAACAAAGACGATAACAAGCGAAAGAATTTGTTTGGCAACAAGGCCACGTGTTATCGTTGTGGTTGTTGCGTATCATAAAGTGAAAGGTGTTAAAATATTACAGTCACAGAGTGTATAGTTATATTATGATTGTAACTAAATGTAACTATGTAAAGTTGAATGCAGGTGTGTGTATAAATAGATACGTGTGCGCTCAAGCGTACGTGTTAATGAAAGTGAATACATTATGTATATAGGATACGTAGATATGCTAAGAATTAAAATTAAGATCATAAGTTAAGGAAGATTTATCAGGCGGGCCAATAACATCATTTAGATAAATATTGCTAAATGACATTATTACTCTACAATAGGAATAGAAATGGTCCTAAAACGGACACTTGAGTAACACCAGCCATAATATATTTTACCCACATATATTACTCTGGGTAATTACTCTTTGTAGTCTGTTTTCAAAGTAGCTGCTAAAGCACATTAAAATATATTTCCATCGTTTTAGGTTTCACTTTAAACAAGATACCTCTATGCCAAGCGTTATCGAACGCCTTGCTAACATCACAAAAGACAGCTCTAACATCTTTGCCGCTATCCAAAGCATTTGCCATAAAAACATAAAAACATACAGATGTGTCAGCTGATAAACATTACAGAGTGTACTGTATTATACCTGATGGGAGATTCGGTAACTTTGTAAATTTCGTGTCGTCGTACCCCGACAGCGTGGGATGTTGCTAATGCTATAATCAATGGTTTACATGGTCCAGACTCGAGTGTTAACAAGCCGCTGTGGTATATCTGGAATAGTGCTGACTGCGGAGTCAAACAATATTCATCCACTCATCAAGAACCGATTGATGAGCATATTTGTGTTTACAATGTGTGGGCTGGTTGATCCCGGCCTGAGAAGTAGGACATCCTGTCACGGACTAGTTTCCCTGACCTTAATTAACTCGATTATATTCAGTCAATTTAATATAGATCGACTACAGCTGACTGAGGCATGAATTAACATTTACTGCCTCGTCCACTCTCAACCTAAATATCGTGAATGAAGAAGGCTTAATAAGGAATGAACTGTTAGAGAACTTAGTCCGGCGATCAGAATGTGTGTGAAAAGTATGAACCATATCTACATTGATTGATTCAACACTGCGATTGATAACGTTTCTCAAAATATAACACATAAGCTGTCGTAGTAAATATCGTATATTTTAAAAAATATATCAGGTCGAATATCCTAATTGTCAATCCTTCAAATAATCTTGAAAGCTCTTAAAATAGGGTTTGTATTATGAACTATAAAACCTAAATTATCACTCAAACATGTCGAAGTTACATTTTGCATCTCAGTCCACTCGTTTTCGATTTAACATCCCAACAGTTGTTCAAACAAAATGTCCAGGGTTAAACTACTCCACATCCAAGCTGGATCACAAAATGTCAGGGGAGTGGCAAAGTGGCACTGTAAAAAGAACAAACAATTACCTTAAAGGGCGACCGAAAAGTATGAACTTTATCTTTCTTACTTCTTATTGATTGTCCCGCTGCGATGTTACTCAAACTACAACATATAAGCAGTTGTATTTAATATGAATTTAATATTTTTTATTCCTAAATATATCAGGTCGAATAACATCCTTATTGTCAATCCTCCAAATAAATATTCTTTAATGGTCTTAAAAGAAGGTTTTGTATTATTAACTATAAAACCTAAATTATCACTCACAAACCGTGAAGTTAAACCTTGCATCTCAGTACACTTGCTGTTAATTGAACCTCACAGAACATCTTCAGAGTTTGGCAGATAATTTACCAAACATCAAAGATAGAACACAAAAGGGTTAGGGAGTGGCAAAGTCGTGCAAAGTTGTGTCCTTTAAGTGCCATGATCCTCTGATCGAATTCCAGATTCTCACTTTTAACACGATTCTAGATTTGCCAGTTTTTCTCGTAACTTGGTTTCACAAACGTTGGAAAGGACTTGCATCACCTCGGGTTTTCCAGCATCGTAAAGCTGCACTCCGTCATATGACTGAAGCAGTTTGGCATGTCATCATCCCAGATTGGCTCCCTTGTTATCCTCCGTATGTCAGCACCATTGCAGCGGTCGTGGGTTTCACCAAAGTTGTAAATGACCTTCATCACCTGACAAGCTGACACGTCCCAGACTATGATGCTTGGTGAATCAGCCTCACGACGTTCTCGTGTGTTTCACCAAAGTTGTAAACGCCTACGACCTGTTCTGCTGTGAGAGCATGTGTGTGATACATCAAAAAGGGGCTATATTCGTTCTCTACTAACTACATGTAGTTCATAGACACATCCTTTCTTCCTTTTATCTGTGAACTGAACTGATATGAGAAACCCCTATCAGGAACCGTGTTGGATTTATGTGATGTAAGATGCGGCTCATGTATATCAGATGGTCAGACTCAGCTAATTGTGTGTCATCGTAGCTCGAGGCATGGGGCGCATGCTAAAGTCACCGGTTTCCATGGGACAGACTCAGTATTAAGGCGTCGCCGTGATGTGGCGGGAACATTGCTGACTTCGGCGTCAAACGACATTCACTCACTCATATATGACCCAACTCATGAACACCGGGATGTTTACAATGTTAGCTGGCTGATTCCGGTCTCGGTTGTTCCTCGAGTTTTCGCCCTCTAGTTTCCTGTCCTAAAAATCGCAACTCTCACAACCCGCACACATGAGCTGAAGGGAACAACAGAAGAGAAATCTTAGGAACATATTTAACTACTTCGTACATACACTTATTGGATGATGTTGCTTCTATGTACTTGACGCATACTACAGTATGCAATTGTCATGTCTCGGTGCCTTTAATCATTTAGTATCAGTATGTATTGTGTTCTCTCGTTACTGTGTGCGATCAAAGAACATTGTAGTACAGAGAATGACTATGAACATGATTTGAAGAGTCAAAATATTATCAGAATTTATTATTAACACTAAACAAAGTCCTGAACTAAAATGGACACTGTTGATTAAGTCCTTGGGGGGGGGACATCCCACTTGTACATCTGACATATCATATCTAAGCTACCTCACACAAGAAGCTCGTCATTCTTGCGCCGCAGTCTCCTGCGACCATTGTCGATAAGTATGTTTGCAAGGAAACACATTGCGTATTGTTAACAGGGGATTCTATTTTTTTGCTGTATGTTAAAGGGCTGTTATCAGTCCATCTTCCTCCACATGGGTGTATCTGCAAACCAACCCAGGTACCAGTCCGAAATATGGCCCCGTTCAGCCAGCCAGCAATGCCTGAAAAGTTTGTTTTAAAATTCAGATTGCAATCATGACATGCTTGTAAATTAAACAATCGATCATTGGACCACGGAACGCCTGTGCGAAAAAAAACCATTTGTCCAGAACCTCTCTGCGTTACAAGAATTTGGTGTCATTCAGAGGTATTTACAAACTTCACCATGCTCATGGGTACACACTAAGGAAGGAAATATAAGAACAAAAATATGAAATTAATATAAAATTTTAAACCAGTGAGCCAACAGGTTTTCCTTTGCTCAAAACTCATTGTTTATGTTTTGCAAAAACACAAAGGTGTAACTACAAGTATGTATCATCAACTAATGTTTTAAAATAATCAACCAACTTTTAACGTTCTGATAACATTTATCCCATATCAGTGATTTCATTATGAACTGACACAGTTTGTTTGAAATTAGTATTATTTGCGGTAATGTCCTTGATCCTTTTCACCAAAGACCCGTGAAGATCCGGGTTAGAACAGCTCTTCAGCAACGCATGCTTGTCGTTAGAGGCGACTAACGTGATAGTGTGGTCAGGCTCGCTGACTTGGTTGATGCATGTTATCGTATTTCAGTTGCGTGATTCGATACTCATGCTGTCGATCACTAGCTTGCCCACATTAAGCTGATGCCTTGATAAAACTGAAATACTGTTTGTTAAAAGAGGCGTTAAACCAAACTGATTCACTATGACAAATAAGCATGAACTGAGATCGTGTTCAATCAAGCACGTCAAGGTTTGATTAGCATGTTCTCTGCGATCTAAGATATTACCAACCCTTGCCTTAAGAGGCGACTAAGGGGATCGGTCGGTCAGGCTCATTGACGTGGTTGATGCATGTCATCGTATCTCAATTGCGTGGAATTATGCTCATGATATTAACCACAGACCGCCGTCATATAGCTGGAATAGTGCGGCGTTAAACAACAAATAAACAAACATGGAATTGTTCAGTATTGTTTAGCGTATGCTATGTCATATTTGCGGACGTAAATTACGTCCGCAATAACTTGCTATATCTGTCGATCTTTGTCACATTTAGTTCAGTTCCCAGATTCGTGGAACATATGTATATGAATAGTGTCGCCCTCGGGTCATCCATTTTGCTATCCCATTACGTTTGATGTAAATAATACAGCTGATTGCATGTATTGATATTTTGTTTATTTTCTACTTTTGAAAAGAAAGAATCGAGTTAATTCCTTGGGTTTTCTTTTCAATCCGATTAATTGTGCACGAAATATGATTGAATCGTAGGTCGATTCCGACGTTTGGTGCTTGTGTGTTTGGCCTAAGTCGCAAACCACATCCACGATGACACACGGTGATATAACTGAACTCCCCTTCAAAGCAGCGTCGAATTTAACCCACTCATGCTCATAAGGTATGCTGAACATTTAACCCTTACCCTGTTTCTTCAAATACTGATGGATTTGACTGTGTTCCTGGTTTGATTTCATCCCGACCAGGTCCCCCCCTTTGTCCAAGCAACGCCTGCGGGCCTCCTTCCATGGAACTGCTTTGTTGCTTTTGCTGTAGATAACGCACATGGCTACCTTCGACATGTATGTGAACCCTTCATGTTTGGAACATTGTGCTGTAACAAAAGGCAAACTATTTGTTTCTAAAATGTCTAATAGGCCCGTTTGTTTTGTTTTAAGTATGGCTGAATAAGCCACGCGTCAGCAGCTCTAGTAATGAATTATATATTTCGGCTAAATGGTAAGGAGCCAAACCTCATTCAGCTCAAGGATCTGATGTGTTAATCAGACGTGAAATACGAAGGTGGTTACAACAGAACCATGGTTATTATAGATGGTTGGTATTCGACCTCGCTGATCTTGTCAATGGAGGAAAGTAATTCATTCAGAGCAAAAATATATTACAAAGGCACCATTGTAATAATGTCATTGAATGATCATTGAACTTGTATGGATAGTTGAGGCCGCTCATTTTTTAGCATATATTTCATATGGCCTTTAACAAATACGCATTAGCATTCATTGATAGTATATATTAACAGGAATTATTAATTATTTACTTCACATTTTATATGACACATTTACGAATACAGATGTGATAGACTTTTTATTTGCTACTCTACAGGAATTGTAAGATTTGAAATTAAATACAAGTGACAAACCCTTTCCGTGTTCATAGAAAATCTCCGATGGAAGCGTTGTAGAGTCCGACTATTTCATAAGCATGTGTTAATGGATCAATATCAAATTGTGATGGTACCAGGTGTTCCCGAAAGTTAAGCGTATCCTGCTCCATCGGTCGCACCCGTCACAAACACACACAGAGGCAGGTCGGGTGTTCACCTCAACACACACCGGAAAGGGTTTTATCGCTTTAATTTAGAAGGCATAGTCATGTACATTGTTAATTACTTTCACTTTCATTCTATTTTTTCCTATTGTAGTGATTATAAAACTAAAACCTTATTGTTCACCTTGTGTGATATTTCTCTGAGGAAGTGAACTGTTTTGGTGGAGTGTCGGACAAGGCGTCGTACTCATGGGCGCTGGTACAACCAAGGATGCCATTTCAGTTGACACTGGCGGTTTCACATCAGCAGTGAGAGATCGGCTTAAAGAGGGGGTCTTCATTTTCCTCACAAGCTTGCTAGTTCTTGGGGAACTTTGTTTGAAGACAAACCTCTATCATGTATAAAATATATGTATGTATGTACATAAGGTAAGGTAGGGGGATATGGGATATCATATCGCTTTCAAGATTATTGCACTTATACTGCGACGCGTGTGTGTCCCTTAATGTCAAGCGTCAGAAAGGTTTACAAGTGCCATCTTTTAGCGTCCATTGGTGTGACGAGGCCGGGGTCGAACCACCGACCTTCCACTTTCGGGGAGACACTCTATCCGCTAGAGCACGGAGTGGTCCTATCTACACAAGCACGCAATGGAACAGCAGCTTTAATGAAGGTGTTCTTGGCCCTACATATCTGACACGAAGACACACCAAGTGCATACACAGAGAAGTGAATGTTATATTAATGAAAGCTATAGCCATGAATAAAAAGTAAGGAGAGTGACGCCGTAAATCGCTTGTATAACAAGGTCTGTATGATGCGAGTTGACAGTATGATTTCAATGTCATATTATGTTTTCACTGTAAAGTCGTTATTACAACAAACGTTAATGTCAAGTGTCAAAACATTTCATTTTTGTAAACAAGTTTCTGATATTTGAATATTCTATTCTCAGTTGAGTGCAGATAATGATACAGAAAGGCATATGAGTTTCACTATGATGACCGTGATATTCATAGATATCTGCTTTTCGTTTCAATTCCAAATTAAATTATACTTGCAGCAATTAAATTTCAACTCCATTGTTCAGTTCTCTGTGCCACTCCGAAACTGTGACGCTAATTAAGAAATGAATCCACAAATGAAGAATCCTTTCCATTTTTATATAACGGTTACTTCATGCCACGAACAAAACAGGGTCACGGGTGGCCCAGTCGTCTAAGGCGCCGCGATTCGCTTTGCAGAGTTGCGTCCCTTGGGCATGTCAGAAACCTATGATTGTGAGTTCGAATCCCGGTTCGCCCCGATTATGTTTCTAGGTTTGTCAGCACCATACCCGTGCTCGTGGGTTTCACCGAAGTGGTAAACGTCTGAGACCTGCATCACTTCGGTCTTTCCTCCCACATTAAGCTGCCACGCCGCGATATAAGTGGAATACTGTTAAAAGCGGTGTTAAACACAACTCACTCACTCACCACGAAGCCACATTACGGTTCGACTCCATAAAGCTTCAGTTTTCTGCGCATTGTGCTATCATAGTCTAGTTCAATGGAATATACAAATTACCATAACACAAAGCCTTTGTCTCAATGAAATAATTTATGTCATCTTCTTGACTGAAGACGTTTGTATATATGTATATCAGGTAGGGTGAGTAGAGGTGAAATTTGGATATAACATCGCGTTCACGATTACTGCGCGCGCTTGCGTATGCACGGGTGTGCCTGTGCCGACAAGTCCTTGTTTAAGCGGCAGAAACAAGTAGTACCTTCGCTTAACGTCTAATGGTGTGACGCTTTCCGGGCAAATGGTCTATCCACTAGACCACGGAGGCGGTCCTATGTACACAACAAGCGTGTTTTTTTCATGAAAGGTAGTTCTTGGCCCTACATATCTGATTAGAAAACACGCCGCGTACATACAAGTTAAAGTGAGTTTAATATTATATCAATGAAATCTGTAGCCATGAATTAATAGTAAGGAGAGTGTTGCTGTTAATCGGTTGCGTGACGGGTTTTGTACAATGCGAGTTGGCAGAATGATTTCAATAGCAGATTACGTTTACACTTTAAAGTCGTTATAAATTATTACAATAATCATTTATGTACATTATGAACTTATATCATTTTGGTAAAGTAGCTTCCTGGATGGAAATATTCTTTTTTCGCAGTTGAGTGAAGATAATGATACCCAAAGACATCTGAGTTTCACCTTTATGACCGCGATATTCACAGAAACCTGAATTTTGTTTGAGCTCCAATCTACTTATATGCGCAACAATTCAATGCATATTACACTGTTCAGCTCTCTGTGCCCCTCCGAAACTGTGACGCTTATAAATAAATAAATCCACAAAGAGAGAATCCTTTCCAATTTAATACAACGTTTAGTTTTTCATGCCACGAACAAAAAAACATGTGCATCTTTCTGCGCATTGTGCTTTCATAGATGAGTAAATGGCATATATAACAAGCCTTTGTGTCCATCAAATAAGTCAATGACATATTATACTGACTACAGACATTTAGGACTAACAGTTAATTACGTTTAATAATAAGAGCAATGCAGACAAAAAATAGTAATGAGTATATCCTCCTACCTCTGGCCACATGACCTTCTTGACATGAAAGACTGCAGACTGTTTGGTGCCTGAAACAGACTTATCCTCAAAACTGTACATGGTGCACAATAACGTGGTAAACTGGACAGCATCACAACGCCGGGTTGAAATGCACAGATGAACACAATGCATTGCACTGAGAACGATGACTGGTTTGTGTACTGGCGCCAGGAGGCCATCATCGCGGTGCATGTTCCTCATCCTCCAATGACAGTTCTTGACGGCACTGGACAGTGGCATCAGGAACATAGTTAGTAATAGAAACGCATGCATTTTAAGATTGATGCTTCCTAATCTGTTTAAATATATCGGGGTGTGTTTGAACACCACTTTTTCAATTTGTGAAGGGAATAACCACTAATTTGTACCAAACTCAAGGGGTATCTTGGTAGCTTTGGTTACACTGACGTCAATACATTACACATCTACTTGAGCACTATCCTATTTATGAATATATGAGTCAAGGTTGCTGATTTCCAATTCATAAAGACTCATTGATATATCATTTGCTTCTCAAATTGCGTATTGGGATTTAAGAGCAATATATTTGTTAGTTCATTATTTATGGTAACTTCAAAACAAATTAACATCAATATGAAGTACAATACGAGCGTTATCTCTATATACCAACTATGATTGACGTCATGGGAAACTATGCATCTAATAGTTAGTAATACAATCGCTTCCATTTAAGATTAATACTTAGTCAGAACACCAAGTTTCAAATTTTGAAGGCAATAAAGCAGAATCTTGGTAGCGTTGGTTACACTGACGTCAATACATTATACATCCATGTACAGCACGATGCTATTTTAAGATATATGAATCACGGTTGCTGATTCCAACTCATAAAGACGTATTGATAAATCATTTGTGATTATAGTGTATTTTATATTGCTTCTCAAACTGTTTATTGAGAATATGTTTGTACATTAGGATTGAAGAACATTATATTATTATAGTTTCATATTTGATGAAACTTGAAAACAAACTAAAGATATTATATACTCGATGTGGGTTAGAGTGGCGCTATATTGTGCCCCCTCATGTCAATGAACATGCACGAAGATAATGTCTGTACAAATGGGTGGAATAGCTCTTTTCATGGACAACATTGAGTTCAAAGAGAACATCTCTATACACCAACCATGATTGCCGTCATGGGAAAGTATGTATCTCACGTGTGTCAGTCATACGCCGATCTGCTTCACTGTGTTAAATTGTTTTATGAACCAATTTCATTCTGGTAGTATACTCTGCAACATGTACACATAACCAAAACATATACAGTGCTGATTCAACGTCTCCTTTCTGAACTAAGATTCCATATTGCAAATAGATCGTAATGCATAAAACTGGCAGGCTTAATACCGATGTTGTGATTGCTTTGAAATGACGCATGCCACCTTCTCCTGAACACCCGGTATCGTCTCTAAATGATGTTGATTCATATCATAAACACATGCTCATGATACAGTCGGATTGGTACAATGAACTCTGTATTTTGCAGAGAGAGTATGTAAAGATTTATTTTGTGTTTTCATTTGTTGGTGAGGAAAACAGCGGGGAGCTACAATCAGGGTTGAACAGTGAGTAAGAGAGTGAGTGAAGCCTTTTAACGCTGCGCACGAACTATATAATGTATGCGTGAAAATAATCGCGTCCGTACTTGTACCAGACAAACCCGATTGTAATATCATGAACAACGTTGCACGCCAAGTCTGACCATCCATCTTCGTATCCACATCGGTTACTGGGATCCAAATCTATACCAGATGTTGAGAACTGACATGGAGAGACACGTGTATGGGAATTAACATGGAGTGATACATGCATGAGAATTAACATGGAGTGAGACATGTATGAGAACTAACACAGAGGAGAACTAACACAGTGAGAAACATGTAGGAGAACTAGCATGGAGAGATATGTGTAGGAGAACTTACACATGGAGATACGTGTAGGAGAACTAACACATGGAGATACGTGTAGGAGAACTAACACATGGAGATACGTGTAGGAGAACTAACACATGGAGATACGTGTAGGAGAACTAACACAGAGACACATGTAGGAGAACTAACACATGGAGATACGTGTAGGAGAACTAACACATGGAGATACATGTAGGAGAACTAACACAGTGAGAATCATGTTGGAGAACTAAAATAGAGAGAGACATGTAGGAGAACTAACACATGGAGATACATGTAGGAGAACTAACACAGAGACACATGTAGGAGAACTAACACATGGAGATACATGTAGGAGAACTAACACAGAGACACATGTAGGAGAACTAACACATGGATATACGTGTAGGAGAACTAACACGGAGATACATGTAGGAGAACTAACACAGAGACAAATGAAGGAGAACTAACACAGAGATACATGTAGGAGAACTAACACATGGAGATACGTGTAGGAGAACTAACACAGAGACACATGTAGGAGAACTAACACATGGAGATACGTGTAGGAGAACTAACACATGGAGATACATGTAGGAGAACTAACACAGAGACACATGAAGGAGAACTAACACAGAGATACATGTAGGAGAACTAACACATGGAGATACATGTAGGAGAACTAACACATGGAGATACATGTAGGAGAACTAACACAGAGGAGAACTAACACAGTGAGAAACATGTAGGAGAACTAGCACAGAGAGACATGTAGGAGAACTAACACAGAGATTCATGTAGGAGAACTAACACAGAGACACATGTAGGAGAACTAACACATAGAGATACATGAAGAAAACTAACACAGACATACATGTAGGAGAACTAACACAGAGATACATGTAGGAGAACTAACACTGAGAGACATGTAGGAGAACTAACACATGGAGATACATGTAGGAGAACTAACACATGGAGATACGTGTAGAAAACTAACACAGACATACATGTAGGAGAACTAACACAGAGATACATGTAGGAGAACTAACACATGGAGATACGTGTAGGAGAACTAACACGGAGACACATGAAGGAGAACTAACACAGAGATACATGTAGGAGAACTAACACATGGAGATACATGTAGGAGAACTAACACATGGAGATACATGTAGGAGAACTAACACAGAGATACATGTAGGAGAACTAACACATGGAGATACATGTAGGAGAACTAACACATGGAGATACGTGTAGGAGAACTAACACAGAGGCACATGTAGGAGAACTAACACATGGAGATACGTGTAGGAGAACTAACACAGAGACACATGTAGGAGAACTAACACATGGAGATACGTGTAGGAGAACTAACACGGAGATACATGTAGGAGAACTAACACAGAGACACATGAAGGAGAACTAACACAGAGATACATGTAGTAGAACTAACACATGGAGATACGTGTAGGAGAACTAACACAGAGACACATGTAGGAGAACTAACACATGGAGATACGTGTAGGAGAACTAACACAGAGACACATGTAGGAGAACTAACACATGGAGATACGTGTAGGAGAACTAACACGGAGATACATGTAGGAGAACTAACACAGAGACACATGAAGGAGAACTAACACAGAGATACATGTAGGAGAACTAACACATGGAGATACATGTAGGAGAACTAACACATGGAGATACATGTAGGAGAACTAACACATGGAGATACATGTAGGTGAACTAACACAGAGATACATGTAGGAGAACTAACACATGGAGATACATGTAGGAGAACTAACACAGAGGAGAACTAACACAGTGAGAAACATGTAGGAGAACTAGCACAGAGAGACATGTAGGAGAACTAACACAGAGATTCATGTAGGAAAACTAACACAGAGACACATGTAGGAGAACTAACACATGGAGATACATGTAGAAAACTAACACAGACATACATGTAGGAGAACTAACACAGAGATACATGTAGGAGAACTAACACATGGAGATACGTGTAGAAAACTAACACAGACATACATGTAGGAGAACTAACACTGAGAGACATGTAGGAGAACTAACACATGGAGAGACATGTAGGAGAACTAACACTGAGAGACATGTAGGAGAACTAACACATGGAGATACGTGTAGAAAACTAACACAGACATACATGTAGGAGAACTAACACAGAGACACATGTAGGAGAACTAACACTGAGAGACATGTAGGAGAACTAACACATGGAGATACATGTAGGGGAACTAACACAGAGATTCATGTAGGAGAACTAACACAGAGATTCATGTAGGAGCACTAACACAGAGATACATGTAGGAGAACTAACACATGGAGATACATGTAGGAGAACTAACACAGAGATACATGTAGGAGAACTAACACAGAGATACATGTAGGAGAACTAACACGGAGATACATGCAGGAGAACTAACACACAGAGAGACATGTAGGAGAACTAACACGGAGATACATGTAGGAGAACTAACACAGGGAGATACATGTAGGAGAACTAACACAGAGATACATGTAGGAGAACTAACACAGAGATACATGTAGGGGAACTAACACAACGACACATGTAGGAGAACTAACAAAGAGATACGTGTAGGGGAACTAACACAGAGACACATGTAGGAGAACTAACACAGAGATACATGTAGGTGAACTAACACAACGACACATGTAGGAGAACTAACACAGGGAGATACATGTAGGAGAACTAACACAGAGATACATGTAGGAGAACTAACACAGGGAGATACATGTAGGAGAACTAACACAGAGATACATGTAGTAGACCTAACACAGAGATACATGTAGGAGAACTAACACAGGGATTCATGTAGGAGAACTAACACACAGAGAGACATGTAGGAGAACTAACACGGAGATACATGTAGGAGAACTAACACAGGGAGATACATGTAGGAGAACT
Organism: Haliotis cracherodii; assembly: GCF_022045235.1. Classification (NCBI taxonomy): domain Eukaryota; kingdom Metazoa; phylum Mollusca; class Gastropoda; order Lepetellida; family Haliotidae; genus Haliotis; species Haliotis cracherodii. Next base: position 30,739,737 of record NW_027266264.1, read on the forward strand.
AACACACAGAGAGACATGTAGGAGAACTAACACGGGGATACATGTAGGAGAACTAACACGGAGATACATGTAGGAGAACTAACACGGAGATACATGTAGGGGAACTAACACAGGGATACATATAGGAGAACTAACACAGAGATACATGTAGCAGAACTAACACACAGAGAGACATGTAGGTGAACTAACACAACGACACATGTAGGAGAACTAACAGAACGACACATGTAGGACAAATAACACAGAGATACATGTAGGATAACTTACACGGGGAGAAACATGAAGGAGAACTAACACAGAGAGATACATGTAGGAGAACTGACACAGAGAGATATGTGTAGGAAAACTAACGAGCCTCTTACGACAAACATAGTCGGCTTTCACGGCAAGCATTGGTTGCTGAAGACCTCTTCACTGATAGGTAATCGCAATGGAAATAGCAATGGACAAATGGGTGGTAGGAACTGTTACTGTGACATTTACTAGCTTAAACTTCATAATCTATATTTGATTGCGTTGGTTTACGTGAGTGGGAAATGTCAATTGTACTTACCGCAAGAAGACCACCACAGTGTCCTCCGCCAGAAGAACACCACAGTGTTCTACATTCACTGAATAGATTATAATCATTTTGCATAATTTCAATGCCAAATACCACAATACCTGAACGAAAGTGTTGGTTTATACAATGTTAGACTCATCATTTCCTCTTCTTTGATAGGCATTTAGAAGTTGATGTACTAAGTAAGGATAAGAATTTATGGATGAACAACTTCTTTATTACAATTAAGAGCCATGTTTCGGTGTAGGTTATAACGGTGTTAGAAACGTCACTCTTAATTGTAATAAAGAGGTCGTCCACCCTTAATTTCTTATCCTTACTTAGACTGATCATGTGTGGGTTTATGACTTCTCAGAAGTCGGTTAAGATTATAGAAAATTGTTCAAAGGTCGGTTCAACCCTGCGTTGGCTATGGTCCAGACACTTTATCGGCATGAACATAATTACATGTACATGAATATGAATAATCGTACACGTTCCCTTCGGAGACGACACTGGAAAACATAAGTTCGATGAAAACAAATCGGAGTCACTTTGTCTGAACTTTTCCCCACCCGAGTACACATCGTCTATTATCCCACCCCAGTACACACTAGCCATTATCCCACCCCAATACCCACCACTCGTTATCCCGCCCCATTACCAACCACTCATTATCCCATACCAGTACCCACCACCCCAGTACCAATCACCCATTATTAACCACGTGGTGAAGATACAGGTGGTAAGATACTAAAACACGTTACACGTGTATCGTACAAGGTTGACCTAGTTTTATTCGTTTTGATTGGATAACCGGGACCTCTGTCACACCGGGACTACTTTTTTCATTCATAAAAAATCGCGAGACGTCATTCATTTTGCAACTACAAGGCAGAACTGAAAAAATTAATTAGAACAAGAGATATTTACAAACACTTTATTAAACCAAACACAATAGTCACACGCATAAAATTCGGTTTGTATCATATATAAGTTATGCATAGAGCTTCTACAGACATTATATAATCGAGCTATTTCTATTTACAATGTACGACTACCGATCACTTTCAATTTGATTTAACGTAAAAGGATAAGCGTGGTGAAATGAAGTCTGTTTAACCTATCTGGACAGATATCTAGACTTACTTGGGGTGATCCGGTTGTGCCCTTTGAAGGGTATTTTGTGGCGCTGTTTCGGGAGGTGTTGTTCATGAATGAACGTACACAACTGCACGACCAGATCACTTAAAGTGAACAGTTCTGCTACAAATCATCCGAAAACTCCGTGGAAGTGTGCCTGACTTCTGATTTTGTGGCCCAAAACATCCCAAATGTGTACAATTAAATTTCTATCTCTAGCGTAAAACGCTGTGAGTAGATCATGGTTGTCTTTTCTTATTCCGGTGGTGACCTTGCCCTTCGATCGTTCGAAGCTGTCCCTGACATGCAAGCAGACTTGAGTTTGTTGATTTTCACGTCTTCAGTATAGGGTGGTACAGTTAACATGAATGTCTTTGACGAACACTCTGATTTCCCTCTTCCAAAATGGAACGAACATGATATATATTCAGCTGATAGATCAAGGAAACCGAACCATTTTGATTGCACAGACGGAACACCGGCAGTGCGAGTGACCGACTGTTAGTCCGATATTCAAAGCGCGGCGCTAATGTGACTTTACAAATTTTCTTTTAGGTGTCCTTCGTAGTAACAACAATTACCAAAAGTTGAAGAATTTCTTCCAAAAGGATTTTGGTGCTGTTTTGTTTGCAAACACAACTGCGTGCGCATGTTGTTAATGCGTATGCACAGACATGTCAGCAATGCCCATATTTGGGCATATAGCAATATTCATGCACAACCAGCTTTTGCAACAGGTTTCAGTTTGGTCTGTCAGCGAACGAAAGTAAAACATATCTAACGTGGGTAATAAATAAAATACCACACACATTCTTTTTGGATTCCATTTTTACGAAACTCGTGAACTTTCTATGGTATCTGACCCTGCATACATATGCAGTTACTGACTTCATAGTTATAAAAATGTATTTATTTATAACTGTCAGTAGTACAACGCACATATATATAGGAAATTTAACGATCTTTCAATTTCATATGGTTTAAGCCCGGCGTGGAGAAAATGTGTTACCTACTTATTACCAACGATGATTTCTAATCAATGTCTGTGTCTCCTTATAATAATGAGATCAAAGTGCGCATGAATACGACATGTGCAAAATGTAAACATAGAGCCACATCGCTTCCGGAATGCATGATACAATGACATCCATGTGAACTAAATATGGAGACCAATGAATATTTTGTCAAAACATTATGGCCTTAATTATCTTGTTATGAAACATACTTATCTTATCTCGATCAAACAACACTTTACTGTTGATATGTGACTAGAATTTGACTGCGGACAGTTTAGCAAGCTGCGACAGTCGTACTGGCGAGTCAGGTTCGTGTGCTTTCGTGACCAACCCGTGTTATTCCGGGACAAGCCGAAGAGCGACTCGTGCCCCTCTCGTGGCCATTTTTGCGACCGATTTCAAACGGGCATACCTAAAACAATTGTCAACTCGTTGCGTAATGGTTCACATATATTTCCCCATATTATATGTTTCAGATGCAATTTAAAGCACACCGGGACATGCGGAATTAGACAGTATGATTGAACACTTTTGACGGTGTCTTGGGTATATTTCTAGATGCAAGACACATGTAAAATAAAAACATATTTCTGAGGTATTCTTTGACGAAGAACTTGAAGTCATACGCGCATTCTGCTTAGTTTGTCGTATTTTCGCACATAACATTCATCGATAGGGGGACGAGTCTTCATGCAGGTTACTGAAAGGGTTGAGTGGTGACGAAGGCTCGTGTGTTGTGTGTTCATAGAGTGCGCACGCAAGTTTGTAATATAACAAGGAGCGAACAGACATACAACATAAGTACAACAAACAACTATCAGAATATTATTATTTGTAAACAAAGTTATAGATAAGTCAATGAATGATAAAAAAAATAGTTCAAGTACTTCGCGTTTCCTAACAGTTATTTAACTCGTGTAGGTGTAGACTAACACAATTTTCTGAAACGATATAATTTTGACAGAAAGAAGCAACTACATTTAAATAAAAAAATAGTCCCAGTGAGATGAGAGATTAATAAATATCTAGACTTGCTTCATTTAGGGCTGTAGCATTATAATAACGGCTGGGCTGGGCACTAATTTTAGTTCGTTATATCGTTCAGTTCGTTATAAGCGTGTTTATTATGAACGTAGTTTACTGTATTTCAGTGAGTAATGCGATCACAAAATGCGTGAATGCATTCATATTTTGAAGTGGTATGTGATCAGATCAAAGCCCGCTGATATCCCATTGTTGCACAAAAATGAACGTTTTGTCATGCGTCACCTATCATATTTCTTTAAATGGTGTGCAGAAAGGGCTGTACAATGTAACGATATCTTCCTCTAAAATCTATGTAGAAGCCAATTACCTTATGCGCGTTACTTTACAGCAGAACCAAGCTGTAGTGTAGCTGTAGTGTAGCTGTAGTGTTGCTGTAGTGTAGCTGTAGTGTAGCGTATTGTAGCTGTAGTGTAGCTGTAGTGTTGCTGTAGTGTAGCTGTAGTGTAGCTGTAGTGTTGCTGTAGTGTAGCTGTAGTGTAGCGTAGTAGGAAACACAGCCCAAATACATCAAATTCACTTAAAGTTGCAATGTCAGAAAGGCCTTTTCGTGCTGCTATTGCCTGGTTCCACATTCACTGGCCACAACAGTCACCGCGTAGAACGAACATGCCGTTTTCAGGAGGAACATCTGAAAAACAAAAGAACTAAATTGAACGATGAATTGTTTTATAGTCAGAAGTTGACGGATGACAAAGCAGACAAATTATGGATCACAACCTCTTTATTTACAAGCAAGGTTTGACAACGGTATAAGGATCTATAGCGAAACGTGGCCTTTGCAGTAAATGTAAAAATGTTTGTGTCCATTAATTGTGTCTATTTTATACATAGGATTGAACGATGAATGTTTATGTGTATACATAAATATATTTATGTTAGTGTGTGTGTGTGTGTGTGTGTGTGTGTGTGTGTGTGTGTGTGTGTGTGTGTGTGTGTGTGTGTGTGTGTGAGTGTCACACATTGTACCCATGTCGGGAATCGAACCCGGGTCTTAGGCGTGACGAGCGAACGCTTTAACCACTAGGCCACGAGAGGGGCACGAGTCGCTATCCGGCTTGTCCCGGAATAACACGAGTTGGTCACGAATGGCTACATCCAATTAAGGTGTAATAAAAGTGCCAAATACCCTTTCCATGATGTAAAGAAATAACCGTTAATATCAGAGTTAATTGTACGATTCCGACTATGTCATACGCATGTGTCTATAAATCACTATCAATAGTGACTGTATCACGTGTTCGCGTACAGGTGAACGTGTCCTGCTCCACCCGCCACAAACAGATGAAAAGGCAAGTAAATTCTTCACCTTAACACGGAAACACATGTCACAAACCTAACTAGGGAATTGCATCAGACATCATTGTGGTAAGCTTGGAAATGTCCTCCACATGCCTACAATAAAACTTACTAGCCTTAAATTACAAATGTCTTGGATACTGTAATTATGATTAAACAACTTTTGTTTGAGCAAGAGTCGTATGTCGCTGTTTGAAATCTTGAATCAGGTGAAAATTGACCAACCTTCTTGCTTGTTTCTGTGAAGCTTCAGTGGTCCATTTGGAGCACAGCCTCCACAGCTTCCCCCACAAAGAAGGTCAATCTGAACGCCATCGCCTGACCTCGTTACTGACGGAGTATAAGGGAGGTAACCGCCTTCTGTCCACTGTTGCTGAAATGGACATGAAACATTTCATTCAATATGCTCTCATTAAAGAATGGATATTTAGCATCATGTCTTTTAATGTTCTGCTGAAAAACTATGTCAGGCCTTCCTTATTAATCTTTTAAACAGCTTTAGATGGTAGCATGCATTACCTGAGGGTCAACAATCATTCCTGTTCCTATGGTGTTTATAGAAAATATTCCCTTTGGACCACAATCAAAATTGTTCTCCGAGTAGCAATCGGAAGCTGCTCCATAATATCCATTTCCTGTGGCAAAGGTGTGATCCGCTGTGTTCACCGCCATCATCTGGATTTGAATAAATAATTTTCTCATATACATTTTCAAAAATGATGCACAAATGTGATTTAAATTATATGTAATACAGCCCACCCCTATTTCTTGGAATTTTCACGCAACAATGTCGATCTGCGTGAGTAAGTGAGTTGGTTGCGTTCTACGCCACTTGAATGCTTTTTTAGTTGGTCAAACAATCCTTAGTCTATTAAACCAAACCAACAATAATTAATTGTGAAAGTGTTTGTAATTTTATTTTTCAACATAATCTACCTGCTTTTCAATACACTTCTCATATCAATTCCAGACGAGAAAAAAATGTCTAAAACCACACTGAAAAACCCATTCGCGGCAGCTTTAGGTAGGTAGGTTTGTTGTATAACGACTCACTCAGCAATATTCAAGCTATATGACGGCGGTTTGTAAATAATCGAATCTGGACCAGACAGTCTAGTGATTAATATCATGAGCATCAATCCACTCACTTGGGATCGATGGCATGCATCAACCAAGTCAGCGAGCCTGACCAACCGATCCCGTTAGTCGCCGTTTACGGCAAGCATGGGTTGCTACAGACCTATTCTACCCCAGATCTTAACGGGTCTCACGGCAGCTTTGACGTCCTCGTTGTCGTCATAGCGCTGTCCACGAATGTGTTCTTTCAGTTTAGGAAACAGGTGGAAATAACATGGTACCAGGCGAGTATGGAGGGTGAAAAAGCTATATGAACCCACATTGTCGAACAGCAGCTTTTGTAAGTCGAGAGGTGTGAGAAGAGGCATTGTCACAAAAAGGTAGAACTCCAGCAGTCACCATTCCTCGTCACTTTTCTTTAATAGAATCTCTCGGGCTATGAAGCAAATCCGCGCAGTAGGCGGTAATCGTGTTTTTTTTTACTTTCTAAGTAATCAACACGAATTACACTCTTTGCATCACAGAATACAGTTGCCATAACTTTCTTCACTGATCTTGAAGATTTGCATTTCTTTGGTGCCGGAGAAGTGGATTGACTTTTTGACTTGGGATCACCCAAGTCACCCATGTGTCATCAACCGTTACTAATTTCTTTTTGAATTTGACGAAGCCCTCCTCAATTGCAATCTCAGCCTTTGGATCCATGGCTTAGACCTGTGTCTTCCTCAAGTTCAGCAATGGCAATTCGTCTAACTGGCAGCACAATCTTTTTCTATCTCCTTGATTGAATCTTCATATTTAAGGGACGTCCAGACCTAGGGTCATCATCAAGGCTTGCTCTCCCAGCCTTAGGGGCACGGGTGGCACAGTTGTCTGTGGCGCCGCGATTTGCTGTGCAGAGTTGCGTCCCTTTGGGAACGCCAGAAACCTATGATTGTGGGTTCGAATCCCGGTTCATCCCGATTATGTTCCTAGGTTTGTCAGAACCGTGGGTTTCAGCGAAGTGGTAAACGTCTGGGACCTGCATCACTTCGGGCTTTCCTCCAACATTCAGCTGACACGCCGCGATATAACTGGAATACTGTTAAAAGCGGCGTTAAACCAAACTCACTCACTCTCCCAGCCTTAAACATAGCTGCCAAACGTTTAACAGTGGAATCGCTAGGACACTTATCCCCATTAATTTCTTGGGGAGTACTTTTCTCTAAAGAAGAAAAACTTGATGACTGCTCGGTACTCGAACTTTTCCATTTCTGTGTCCATTTGGACCCCTATCACGTTCAACAGGCCGCACTAATATGCCTCAACAGATCAAAAACACTTGCAGTGAACTACCCAAATAATGTGCTACATTGAAAAGTTCACTTTTATATTGCCCACAGTTGAAAGTTCGTCAGGAACTTTTTGACCAGCCCTCGTATCATGACGCATCCGTCAAACTTGACGAAGGCCGTACATGTTTCCAACTTTGCAGGTGAGATGAAATTGGATTAAACGTCACGTCCAAGATTATTGCACTTATATAGCAACGTGCATGCACGTGTGTGGCTGCTTGTACTAGTCCGGACTGATACTGATTCATAGTACTGAGATACCATGCCGCAGTTTAACATGAATACTTTACTCAGACACAGTATACTGACTCCGAACCGACCAATCCTTGTTTTAGCCCCTTTACGCTGAGCGCCAGACAGGGTAACAACAAGTACCATCTTTAAGCGTCTTTTGGTATGACGCGGCCGGGGATCGAACTCCGGACCTTACGCTCTCCGGACGGATGCTCTACCACTAGACCACGGAGGCGGTCTTCTATTTTTTGTAAAACCAGCGAGTACGGTTATGGTACTAAGAGGCCTCAGGTTCATAACAGGGCCGAATGGGGGAATTTGATTCAGTGATAAACGGTTCCTGGAACGACTTAGGTATGCACCTCTGGGCTACCACTTCCCTTCCATTTTACACTTGTATGTGAAATAGTGTGCGTGAAGTTCCATGTACATTATTGCCAGGAAGTGTTACCTGCACCAAACATTTCGAAACACCTACAATGTCCATTCTTGTTTATGATTGCTAACACAAATAATTTTGTCGACGGAACCTTTCCCAAGGTATTCCCATGGGTGCGTATGCTTTTCTCATGACGGGGTTGTGTACGTTGTTAATGGAGACAAGGTCCGCAAGCACATAGAACATTGAAATTGTGATACCTCAGTTTCTTCTAATTAGGGAGGGGGTGGGGACACGGATGGCCCAGGTGTCTTTGGCACCGCATTTCTCTGTGTAGAGTTGCTTCACTTGGTCACGCCAGAGACCTATGATCGCTCTGATCATACTCTTAGGTTTGTCAGCACCATACCTGTGCTCTAGGGCTCCACCAAAGTGGTAAACATCTGCACCTGCGCCAGAATACTGTTCAAAGGGGTCTTAACGCGTGTGTGATTGGCCGGTGCTACCGGAAGGGTCGGACTGCTTACCCTATTCGCGAACACCTGGTGTCATCATTGACGCGCATTAGTGTTTCCTGTCACACATCCCTGGAAAACTGCCAAAAGCGGCGTTAAACCAAACTCAACATACCTTGATATCAACTCGAATTTTACTAAAGTAAGTAAAGCCGCCTGGATACGATGTCTCCCCAGAACAAAATGTATTCTGTACACTTGGGAACTCCCCTGTGTTGGTCACAGTCAGACTGACGTATTCCTTTGGGGGTCCAGAAGCCATGTCATGACAGTAGATCTTGGTGGGGCAACCCAGGAAGGTTGGGGCGTCAGGGTAGATCCAGTACTCGCCATCAGTAGCGGTGGGTTCAGTTTCCTTCACGTCGGAGCAGGATTGTGGACTTGTAGGGGATGCTTGAAAGAAAAAACAAATTTGATTAATGAAGCATGATGTAGTTGAGTTTGCTGTTTAACGCCGGACTGAAATATTCCAACTGACGACGGCCTATGGAAATCGAGTCTGGACCTGACAACACAGTGATTAACATCATGAACATCTATCCACGCAACTGGGATACAATGACTGCAATTAACCCTGTTACTCAGCCTGATCATTAGGTCTATTTAGTAGCTTGGGACCTACATTCTTACACGGAATCACCACAGGCGCATCCTTTTGAATAACTGCATCCAGAATGCACTTCAATCAACACACAATAATATCGTAACAGGTTGATTGCATAATGTCAGCTTCAAATATAGTTGGCTTAATCCCAAGATAAGTTTTGGTTTTACAATTTGAAGGCTTCCGATTAAAGATAAAAGTCCATGAGAAAGCTTCTACTTATTTGATGAGATTGACCAAATCTGTGTTTCTTGTATCATCGAAGTTTCTGAAAACGTGCGTCGTAAGTAGCTCTGACGGCAAGATACAAAATTGACTGGGTACCCGTGTCTCAAAAGCCGACCGAGAGGGTACGAGGGCTGGTCAAAAAGTTCTAAGCCTGACTAACTTTCAAATTTTGGCCATAACAAAGGTCAAGGTCACAAGAGGTCTCAGTATGAAACATGACTCAAAGTGCAGGAGTTTTTCACAAACGATAAGCTAACTTCCCATCACCAAATCAACCAATATGGCATGAGTGTCTGAAAGTAAAGGTTACTTAAAAGTCTATTTATTTATCAAATAATCAAATAACCTGCATGGTTCTGGGATTTTGATATTGTAACACGAATTTATAAAATTGTTACAAGTAACGTTTCTCAGGTGATTGAATGGCAAACAAATGTGAAGTCGACGTCTCCCAAAGCCCGTGTACTCACTATCTTGAGCATTAATGATTGGAGTTTTAAACACAGTTGATGAAATGCCATGGTCTTAAGGTCAGATCTTTTTTTCGAGAAGACTGTCGATGATCTCCACTGCAGGTCCCCCGAAACCTTCTTATCCAAATATGGAAAGCTTCATGTTACTTCATGATAATACAGGGGGCACGGGTGGCCCAGTCACCTAAGGCGCCGCGATTCACTGTGCAGAGTTGCGTCCCTTGGGCACGCCAGAAACCTATGATTGTAGGTTCGAATCCCGGTTCGCCCCAATTATGTTTCTAGGTTTGTCAGCACCATACCCGTGCTCGTGGGTTTCACCGAAGTGGTAAACGTCTGACACCTGCATCACATCGGGCTTTCCTCCCACATTAAGCTGCCACGCCGTGATATAACTGGAATAATGTTAAAAGCGGCGTTAAACCCAACTCACTCACTCACTCATGATAACACAATATATCGTCACTGCTTTTACAAAAAGTATTTTCTTCTACACGTACACGTGTCAAGATCATTCGCACAGTAAAAGCCCAAACCATCCTCGTGTGTTTCCATGAAGTGGTAAAACATCTAAAACCTGCACTTCTGCACCTGCATCACCTGCCTCACGTTTTTTCCTCCCACATCAAGTAAACACTGTCAGCAGCGCGTTGCACATCTCAATCTCTAACTTACGCACTTGAAAGAAATATTATTGGGACTGTATTTTCTGTATGCTACAAAACAATATCACAAATTTATCGTACCTTAAAACTAAAAAATGAATGAGTGAGTGAGTAGGTTTTGAGGTGTTACGTTAGGCTTTGGCGTATCAGTTTCATGTTTGAGTTAACCCCAAATCAACGCAAATAAAATCCGTCGAGGTATGGCACTGACTGATTAGATAGCAAAATTTGGGCGAATCCCACATTAGAACAGCAGAATATGGACAGCGAGGAACCGCACTGTGTACCACAAGGCTACCTGATAATCTTAAAATGGATATTGCAAAACTACCAACCTTTCCTGTACAAAACGTTGTTAGATGATGGAACAAGTTGTACAGGCATTGCCCAACACGTGCTAGTTATACACACTTGGTCCACGGAATTGAAGATAAACCATTGGAGACTTGGTTTCCTTTCTACATAAATGGCACAATCAGTGACACTGGCTCCATTAATGGTTTCCAAAAGAGGCTGATACTCAGAACCAATGTCAGAAACATAGCCTTCCTGATGTAAATTGGTAGTGCGTATGTCACATGTGTTACTGGTGGTAAATGTATAAGATCCGATAAGAAGAAACAGACGGGAAAGCGACTTACAGCTTTCCATAGTGGCTGTTGCCGTTACACTGAATGCTTTTCTGCCACAATTGGGATTGAGAGTTCATCTACTCTACAGAAATCAATACAATACCACTGAAGACACAGTGCAGGGGATCTAGGTAAAGGTGTTTTCGGTTGAATAAGCATTTATTTTGTTATACCTATAACATTGTACATCATGGGCACTGTCTGGAGGAGGATGAGTACGGGAAAGTAAGACTCGTAAAGACGTCAAATGCCTTTACTTATGCACAGTCTATATTTTAGGGGTGTAACACCCCTTTGAAGAATACTTCTTTTGTAGCATTGCGTGTCAGCTTGATGTGGAAGAAGAGGGCAGGAAGTGATGCAGGTCTTAGACGTTTACCAATGTGGTGAAACACAAATGCACGGGCATAGGGCTGATTAATCTAGAAACATATTAAGGGTTTATCTAGGACTTAAGGTACGCCTGATCAACGCAATTCTGCAGAGCACATTTTGGCGCCTTTACACGACTCAATAATCATCTCAAATATTAGATCAACATTTGTACCTTTGAATATTCCATGCAATTTAGAATGTGGTCAAATGTAACAAATGTTATATTTGGGATAACACTTTCTTAGTAAAGTACAGATTCTCGTACTTTTTTGGGTTGAGTCCCGTCAGGAATTCGAACCCACATTACCAGAGTGAGGCCCCTAATCGCCAGCACACAAAGTCACCCAAAAAAGTACGAGGATCTGTACTTTACAAAGAATTTGTTATCCCAAATATAACATTTGTTATATTTGACCACTTTCTAAATGGCATTGTGAATTCATAGCTTTCGGCCATGGGAGCCGTGGCCATTTACACTTGTCAGAGGGGTACACAAAGTACGTGATCGAGACTACAAAATATCGGACTTTCATTTGTGTGGAAGCCTCGGTGGCTGAGTGGGTTAGATCGCTGACTTTGTGTGCTGGCGATTAGGTGCCTCACTCTGGCAGAGTGAGCTCGTATCCCGGACGGGACTCAACCCAAAAATGTGCGAGAATCTGTACTTTACTTAGAAAGTGTTATACAAAATGTAACATTTGTTACATTTGTACCTTTGTCAAAATTGTAACTAAGAGTCCAAGTGCACCAAAGCTAACCGTCTTCTTTAAACCTCTACCCGTCTATTCGCCTTGTCTACTCAAGTACATGTATAAGGACGGTGCCATCCTATGGATTCACAGGCATGACGCATGATCAGGCTATTCCATCAAACGGTAAAATAACACGAAGAAACATCACAGATATATTGCACTTTTGTTGACACGCAGACAATGTATATGGGGTGTGATTTTGGGGACTTTTAGAGCTAGAATAGACTAATTTCTGTCAGTGTGCATCCATGACAAGGAGAGGCCAGAGACAGTAAGGGCCTATTAATTTTTGTTGCTTGTGTGTAACGATGTGGAGTCAAACCCACGCCCTCATAGCTGACAAACGACACTGGATGCTGGAGAGATGAGTACATTGAAACTACTGAAAGAATTGTGAAATATGTGACAAGAGATTTTCATCAAGACTGTAATAGCAAGCTTTCAAATACGATCGAGAGGATTAAACGAGTTGTGACGCTGGCAGAGGTAAACGCAGAATTGAGAGCAACAGTCAACAATCTACTTAATTGTGAAGGTGGAGACCTACAAATATACTGTAGACAGAACAATTTCATTTTGTACAACATGGAGGAATATCAGACGAATCAGTTAACGAGACCGGAAACCTAAGTGATGTGATCATGAATACTATTGAAAATACTGTAGATCGGGGGAAACCTCTTCACTCTGAAGCAGTGGGTGCTGGACCAATACTCGTTTCATTGCACAATTTCAGACAGCTGAGTACTATTCTACAGCCAGCCTTTACATTGACGGGGCATATAATTTGTATCTCACAAGACTTAGGAGAAAACGACAGCCGAGCCATCATATTATAGCAGTAACTGTATATGTATAATGGACCGTCGTATCCTTTACTCCAATAGACAGGACAATGATACAGGCAGTTTGAATTAACCATGAGTTCTCTGTCTCAGCTCTTTACATCACCCAAGCAACCTCGATGTATGTACGATACACGGCGACACAAACTTGCTTATCGTGGATAGAAAGATGAATGTAAGTTCTTTGGAAGTTTAAATGTTTGAAAAGAATCACTTACAAGGTTCTCACGAACACCCAATATATATAATGTATATCACTTGTAGAGAAATGGATTAATGAGTAGAGAGTAGAACGTGGTCACCAGAAAGAAAGTCGAGCCATTAGAAACTCCCATGGGATATCAGGGTCAATGAAAGAACAAAGTAGTTGTTGAGTAGTTCGTCAAGGGACAATAACGGAGTTGTGTATTATTCAACTCAAATCGTCATGCAGATAATGTATATTTAATAGTTTATGTTGCCAGTGCCACTGTCGTCTTGTTTGTACAAGGAGATTTGAATGCACATACAAGTAACGGTACATTTGCAAATTATATAGAAAGCTACGACCGAACATATTTACCTAATGACGCTGACCTAAATTATGAACTCGATGAAGACGAATGCCACGCACATCACACACAAGTATTCATAACATTTCTCTTTTTGAATTGAAAAGATTTCGAATATCGGAACATCATATCGTAGCAGTAACTGTAAACGTATAATGGGCCGACGACCCCTGTTGGAATACATCGTTGCCATTGGCTCCAATTGGGAGATTACCCTGGATATGGACCAAACCTGTCCTGTCATGATAGGAGATAACCGCCCATATCACAACGGTACCCCAACCAAACCTGTCTACTTCCTGTACGCAGATTCCGGCGTAACGTTCTCCCCGACGTCTGTAGACCCGTGCTCTTCCATCCCCTCGACGGAGGAGAAATATTCATTCGTCGCTGAACCAGACATCCCTCCATCGCAGTGGAGGCCATACCTTGTGTTGACGACACCAATGCAATCGTTGTTGACGATATTGTCGACTCAATATGACGCTTCGAACAGGACGTCTTGCTCTTAGACCTGCTGCTCTTAAACGGTTTCGTACGGTCAGGTAGGAGATTCCCCCTCCGGGTATTTGGGATGCGGTTGAGGTGGCTGTAGTCTTGGGCGGGGGTGGTGGGGTGGTGGGGGTTGTTCGACCTTGGCCGATCACGTGTTGACCCATGCTGTTGCATCCGAACCCATAGCCTTGTGATGGTGCTGGGCGCTACATTGAAAACCCCTCCTACAGCTGATTGGGATTCCCCTTCATGCAAGCGGCCAATGGCGTTGTTTCTTTGCACTTCTGTTAATCTTAGGATGTTGTCGAACTGTTACTGTTCGATTGACGCAGATGCCATTCAATCAAAAACCCTGCACTTTAATACCGTTCATAGAGCTGCTGCACTGGGTGCATTTTTCCAAATCGTACGTGTTTCTCGACTTATTGTTTGCATGTCCTTGTGATCATTTTGATCTGGAACATTTGTCACTGACACTTTAACACATTAAACCTCTTCTTTTTGCACCTCTCGGTCCGCTAATTTTGCTTTTATGGCCATATTGCGTTTCTGTTTTTTAAGAGTATATATACGAAGCAAGTAACCATTACCATTGTCGTGATAAATAGTATTCCTTAAGAACAAAGGAATCTAAATAATCGAAACTGATCTTGATAACACGTAAATGAGCAAACAATCAACCTTTTCAACACACAAGCTTTACTAAATCTCTATCCTCGCATAAAGGCGATTTACTCCCGCTTATTGTAGCTTAATGCCTTAATGCCACCATTGTTAGTTTGTTTGTTTGGTTGGTTGTTGTTTAACGCAGCACTCAGCAATATTCCAGCTATATGACACCGCTTTGCAAATCGATTCTGGACATGACAATCCAGTGATTGACATCATGAGCATCGATCCACGCAATTGGGATACCATGACGTGCATCAACCAAATCAGCGAGCCTGACCCTCCGATCCCGTCAGTCGCCTCTTACGACAAGCATAGTTGCCTTTTACGGCAATCAAGGGTTGCTAAAGACCTATTCTAACCCGAATCTTCAGGGGTTGATAATATCTTAAACCGTAGTACACACTTTGACGTGCTTATTTGAACACGATCTCAGTTCATGATTATTTGTCACAGTGAATCAGTTTAGTTTAACGCCTCTTTGAACAAACAGTATTTTAGTTTTATCAATGCAACAGCTTTATGTGGGAGGCAAGTCCGAAGTGATGCAGGTCTCAGATGTTTAACAGATAGAAATGTCGTATGTCTGTCTGTCTGTCATATGAGTCAAACTGATCGTTGAATCTGATCTGAGCAACTTTTATAGTGTCACGATAGGGTCAGGTTCTATAACAAGGTTTAGAAAGAATATATGTACTCTTCCCTCATATGGAAAAGAAACAACTAAAACTTTTTTGTGCGGATAGAATTATACTGATACAGTAACAAAACAGATACAAATCTTTTACAAGTAAATTAATGTATGCTCTGACACAGCTGATCACTTGTAGTTTCTGGTCAGACAGCTTGACTGTGTACGAGTCGCCAGAATTCAGGTCATAACATAGATGTAGAAGGCTAGACAAACCCCAAAGTAGTTAAATCGTAAATATATGGCAGAGAGTTGCCGATGGCTTGGTTGCTTTGGGCTTCCGTCAGTCGTGGCCTGTTTTCGCTGTTCACATGCTGTGAGAGATGATGGCATACAAAATGAAACCCCAACGTTTTATAACACAACAAGTAATGTTGCACGTACATCTCATGTTGGTGTGCATGGTAGTGTTTTTGCGATTTCCATCTTTTTACCAAATGTCTGCAGAACCTCTTTTTCCACACAAATCAATCCCAATCCATGCAGAAATGACCGAATCATATTTGGCATTAATTTTGTGTGGATGTCAGTTATTTACGATTTACTATTTTTGCGATTCTTGTTTGCAAACACATGTGTGTGGGTGCGTGCATTGCCTTCCGTTAATCCCATTGGTTTCCTCGTTATATTGTTATCCTTGTACACTAATCATATCTCGTGTAAAAACAAAAACATTTCAGCATGCATATATCTTAACTCAGTATGCATACTAAGTATTCACCTGATGAAGGGACGTCGTTACAAAAAGCAAACACGTTGTTATCCATAAAAATGTTCATGTCTTCATTATCGTATGTTGTACGAATCGCGTGTTAATCGTCAATGTTTTGACACTAGATGTTGTAAATGTTGTGTTACGTATATAAATTCCTTTTCCTCAAATACTTTTGAAAGTCGCTGTTTCAAAGTTCATTGCCCACAGCAACTGCCCTCGGTTTCCGAAACTGCTTTTCCTGAGGAATAACTGAAATGTAAAAGAATAAATTGGGTGATAAGAGAATCTACAGATTAGCTGGGCCAATATCAGGAGTGTACAGACAATAACTGGATGGAAATAAACAACAGAGGGTGTTCAGCAAGGAACCCACCTTCCTGAAAGTTTTTATGGAGCTTCAGTGGTCCATCTGGTCTACATCCACCACACCCTCCACCGCAGAGAAGGTCAATCTGGACGCCATCTGCTGACCTCATCACTGATGGCGTGTGCGGCTGGTGTCCAAATCCATTCCACGTTTGCTGAAATAGATTCAGTACATCAGTACACTGTATTTGTAAACACATATATTGCATTCACGTTAGTTGTACCTTCCTGCCGATTATTAACTCAGGACACTTAAGAATAATTTGATTCCAGTAAATGTTTTTTGTTTATTGTTTAACGCCACACTCAGCTCTAGTAAATGAAATATGAACTTTCGGACATAACCATTCTATGACTGCCAGCTCATTTATTGTTATTAGTTCACGCTTCACAAACTGTTTCACCCCTAAAACATAATTAATCGAAAAGATTACATGTGTTCTCAGAGGAGAATTTATCCATCTTACAATTCTTTTTGAATACTACGATGAATGGTTACGATTCTAGTAATTTTAACATGTTTTCTTTCACTTCTAATACAAGGTGATTGTGCAAAAACATATAAACCATAATCAAATGAAAGCATTTAAAACTAACTCGGGTTAGAATGGGTCCTCATGAACCTATGCTTGTCGTAAGAAACTTACTTTGCGTGTCAACTGCTCCGATGGAGTGGATCGTTGTTCATAATATCAATCACTGGATTGTCTGGTCCGGATTTTATTATTTACAGAAAAAAATATTATTCTTCGGTTGCAATAGAAAAGGCTAGAGGTCAAGGTCAAACTCACAATTTAACTGGTTACACTTTCTTTAATGATATTCACGAATTTTTCATCAAATTTGGTATGTACCCTTTCTAGGATGGGGTATGAAAAGAATTAGGTGACGACAAGGCAAAGATCACCGTTAGCGTTCAGGGATGGTTACCCCTGTAGACATGAAACTTTATATTGCATGTATCTTTACAAATCCTACATATGGAATGGTATATGTGTCAAATGGCAATGCATGTCTTTGTTTGGTTATTGTGGAACTTGGCTGCATCAATTATTACCAGTTACCAATTACTGTTGTATAATTGTGAGGTGAGGTGAAATGGGGTTTAACGTCGCGTCCAAGATTATTGCACTTATTGCACACGTGTGTGTGTGTGTGTGTGTGTGTGGCTGATTGTACTAGACCAGACTAATGCCGATTTATAGTGCTAGCCCACTGAGATACCATGCCGCAGTTTAACATGAATACCCCACTCAGACAAAGTATACTAACTCCGAGCCGACCAGCCCCTTAATGACGAGCCCCAGACAGGGTAGCAATAAGTACCATCTTTTAACCTCTTTTGGTATAACGCAGCCAGAGATCGAACCCCGGACCTTCCGCTCTCCGGGCGGACGCTCTAGCACTAGACCACGGAGGCGGTCTGGGGAAATGGTAGTGAAGGGGCTGCTACTGTTTTTGCACGTTCTTGGAAACACCTCAGGTTTGAAATGATGAATGGATGAATAGAAATTTGATTACCTGTGGATCAACAAGCATGCCTGTTCCATTGAGGTTAATTTGAAAATTCAATTACCGGTTCCTAATGAGTAACAATCTCCAGCTTCTCCATACGCTCCTATTCCCGTGGCAAAGGTGTGGTCTGTTTTGTTTGCCTCCATTACCTTGTAAGGAAACAAAACATTTCGCAGATGAAAGAGGTTTTATTTCTGCAAAGGAGATTGCGATTAACATAGAGCCGAGCTTTCAGTCTGAACCCTGCACAAATTACTTTGTAGTGTCTTTCGAATCTATTCTAGCACATGAGTCTAGCACATTTTTAAGAAATACTATTTTTTGTTTGTTGTTTAACACCACACTCAGCAATCGTCCAGCTATATGACAGCCGTCTGTAAAAAATCGAGTCTGGACCAGACTATCAAGTGATTGATGTCATTAGCATCGATACACACAATTGGAATACGACCATGCTTCAACCAGTTACTACATTGATATTCAATTAACATACCTTGACATCAACTCTGATTTTTCTGAAGTTTGTAACATAATAATTAGATTTATTTACATCATTACAAAACAGATCTTGTACACTTGGGTACTCCCCTGTGTTGGTCACAGTCAGACTGACATATTCCCTGGGGGGCCCAGAAGCCATGTCATGACAGTAGATCTTGGTGGGGCAACCCAGGAAGGTTGGGGCGTCAGGGTAGATCCAGTACTCGCCATCAGTAGCGGTGGGATCAGTTTCCTTCACGTCAGAGCAGGTTTCTGGGATAGAAAGGTCTCCTGGAAGGTGTGAGAATATATCTCAAATGTCGAGTCGTTCAAACATGTATTTGTCAAATCATATAATTCCATTTCGATAGATCATGCAGAATTGTTAAAGTAAGGATTCTCCCTACCCAATTCGCGATCAAATGCTAGGACATACATAAAGTCGGTAAAATATCCCAAATATAATATTGGCTATTTTGTAGACTATGAAATTATAACACATTTAAACTTTATACATTATTCATTTTTCCCCTCTAAAATTCTGATGATGATTTTATGGAATATTGCTGACTTGACAAGGTTTGAAATACATATGTTTCACAGTGCTACTGCACTCACAATTACCCAGCACAGTTCAGAGATGTTGTTATAAAACAAAGGATAATACGGTTATCCGCTTCAAATAGAGCCATCAGAATTATGATTATTTGACATTACATCTCCATGCTATAAAAGTGGTCTTAAAACAGAGAGACACCATCTCAAAATCAGAAATTAAAAGTGTAAAAAAACAAAAAATAACAAAAAAATGGCATAATCAATATCAAAATTCAAATAGCTAAATCAAAAAAGTGCTCAGAAAACCACTAGCCAAAACTAAAATCCTACACACCTCTAAACAAATTGACAGATTAATTACAAAACTCCAAACAGGACACACGAACCTAAATAACTACCTAAAAATACTTAAAAGACACACCACAGGCAACTGCCCCCACTGCAAACAACCCAAAACGCACTCATCCACTGCACCCACTACCAAATACACAGAACCACACTACAAACCACCCTCGATCTAAATAAGGTTCCTACTCTAGATGAAATACTAAACCCTCAAAATAAACAAGAAAACTTCATTTATTCCTAATCAAAACAGACCTAATTAAGCGCATCTAAAAACTAATTAATCCACCAGCCCAAAATCCAATAAACATACAAACACCCACCTCACCCGGCTCCCTTAGTTCACTCCTCCACCCACCTCGGCATTTATTCCAAATTTAAAAATTCCAAAAATTCAATATAAGCAACCCCTAAAAGCCCCCTCTTGGGTTGCACACACCACTCTCACCCTTTTCGGAATACACTAAATGGTCCGGCCAACCCCGTGTGCGAAATACGCTACAGTCAGAAAGCGCACGTTAAATCTTCTATATCAGTCAGTCAGTCAGTCAGAGAGACACTGCAGCCCCTCTACACAAACAAGGAATTGTATGGGGTTTAGGGGTCACTGAAATTAGATTAGTATGAAGCCAAACATTTTCATCAGATTTGGCTAAACAACATTAAGTATGACATATAAATAGCTTTTTTATTGCAAAAATATTTTTCCTTTTCCTTATAATATCCTGTCATTTTGTTTGAAAACGATATAGTAACAAAACAAAAGCCATTCTTAGCAATATTTTTTTTTGTATTTTGACATTGGTTCGTGTGTTTTTAAATGAAAAAAACACACGAACTGATCACACCCTCAATCACAACTGTTGACGTCTGGTGACATGATACAAACGAAACTTTATGGCATTTTGGAGCTTTGGAAACTGTAGCGAGTTTCGTCTTCGAAATTAATATGTATTTCGATCCATCAGAAACCACTATGCAAGAACGGACAGACAACGTCAGTTGGATTAACTGATACCCATTTCAAGGTGGAAGATAAAGTAGGGTAACTGAAATGATCATTGTTTAATAATGTAGGAATATTCTATATGAAATCACTTTTGTACGATGAAGTTACCACCCTTTTGTTTAATCCCTTGGTTGAAGGTGAATACACTGGGGGATCCATTAGCTACCACCAAATAGAATCAATATCAGTTTTCTTAAACCGATCTAGCATCTGTGATTAGGGTGGATATTGGCCACCCTACTATGGTTGAATAATGGAAACTTTGACTAGTAATTAAGATAAAAGTTTGGGTGTCTGATAAATACAAATTATGTGGACACTTTATAATTAACATATCATTAGAAATCAAAGTTTTAAAAAACGTGCACAAACAAACAAACATGTATGTATGAAGTTGTTTGAAGTTAGATACAAATCATTAAAACCACAACCTTTTCTGTAGAAAACGTTGTTAGATGTCCCAACAAACTGCATGGGCATCGCCCAGCACGTGCTGTATGTACACATGCTTCCCACAGAGTTGTAGATAAACCATTGAAATGTCGGTCTTCTTCCCACATAATTGGCACATTCAAATAAGCTAACTACTGCCGGCAGGTCCTGTGCTGATATATCAGGTTCTAGATGCAATTTTTCAAAAGTTACATATCTGCATATCATCAATCACGGTCTCTTTACTATCGGCCGTAATCTTTACTTAAGGTACAGACGTTTATGCCAGCTCATAATTGCATGATTACAAAACACTTAATTACGTAATCTTTGTACACACACGAGTAGTTCGTGTTTCTTTGCTTCCAAGAAACGATTCAGTCTATTAAAAATAATCTTTGTACAGTACCGTTCAAATTGAACAAAAAAAGCAGAACTCGTCAACCTTTCTCCTTTTCAGGAGAATATGTTTGTTCCTAGGGAGTGCTCGAGACATTTCAATGAATGGTGTCGATGACACACGACCGTATACCCACTTCTTAGTCTAAATAAATAATACTGTACAAACGAGTCAGGTAAACCTACCTTGCCTTCGTACAAACTTAAAGGTTCAAAAGCATTACTGTTTACCTAATGCCGAGTCAATGTGTTTAGACTCGACTAACAACTTGTTTGTTAGCTTTTACACTGTTTCATCAAAACCGGTTGGTTAAACAATATCTGTACACAAAGTCTTTCAAGATTCACCAGAAATATATGCACGCCATTGTTGTGGTGTTGTGTATTTGTTATAGTCCATTTGCGATGGTAGTCACGATCATTGAGAATTATTCAGGTTAAGACATGCTGGCACGAGAAGCTAAAGGTGGACGTGGCACGTGTTGCCCTCGATCACCTTATAATATGTCCTAAAGTCAATAAACAAATCCGTAAACCGTGCGCATGAGATGCGAGGAGGTGTACATAATGGTGAGGAGTTGGTCTCACATAGACCATTCATGCAGTACAGAGAAATCGTGGATCTCATGAAGTTCACCATTTATTGGCAGATAATACGTAACGGTTATTTTTCCGATGTCCCAATATATTGTTATATATGTTACCCACTGCTATTTGATAAGTAACTGAAAAAAATGAAATGTCAAGCCTAATAAATAGTTCAACCACACCAATACATAATTTAAGTAACGTGTGAAGTCCCATCATACTGTTTTCATCATGCAGCGGTGTGACATTATATTGCTTAAGTGTCAAATCATGTTTGAGAAAGAAGGAAATGCATTTATGCAAATATTAGAGATTAAGTATATTCAATTTGTCGACCTTGGTCATATATTTATGATGTTGATATAAAATTCTTCTCAGTGTCTGGTGATTGTGAAAAGGTCGTGAGTATCTTAAATCCTGTTGATCGGAGTCTTTTGTTCCATCTCCGTTTCCTGGAATAAGCACCTTAAACGAGACACAGTACCATGCTTATAGCAAGAATACTGTAAGTCCCCATGGTCCCAAGCATGGGAACCTACCTTTGGTTGCTGGCGATCTAGATCCCTATTTTATATTGTACTGTCTGATAACAGCTATAACTGTTTAATGTTCTAACACTAGATTTAAATAAAATCTGATAATATAGCGGTCCATCGACGACAGGTTTTTAAACAGTCTAAATGTATTTATTATTAATGTATAGCTTGTTCTCGTCACGACCTGGCTGAAATATTGCCAATATGACGTTAAGTTTCAAATCACATTCTCACTAAACGAGACACAGTGTCTGTTATCCATTGCACATATTCTTGGTTCGCATGCCCAGCAAAATATAACTGCTAGCAGCAAAATATTATTGCCAGGAAAAAGAATGATACCTTTCGTCACAAGGATTTCAAGGGACATGTGATTGGTCAGTGTGTTGTTTTTCATGGACACCATGGCAACGTGGTCAGCATGCCCATGTTTCATTAACATTGGAGTCTCTTTAATGGATAATGTGAAGTGTATTGAGATTAGAGAATTTTAATATATATTTTATCTAGTACAGTGAGGACTGCCAGAGTAGATTTTGCTTCAATCATAGCAACAAATATTCACCTACACCAAACTAAATATTGTATTTAAAAATCTTAACTTTGGATTTACTATTCGCTATCTCGTAAAAGTCAATGCAAATGTAAAACGTCAACGCCATAGAATAACCAGTCTCGATCATCAGCCAAAACAGTTTCCAGAGGGCGCAAAAGGCAAAATTCGGTGAAAATTATGTGAATGGATCACTGAAATTCAGTAATGACACCAGGTGTTCGTTAAAAGGGTAAGCATTTACTACCCTTCCGATAGCTCTCGTCACACAAGTGCATACAAAAGGTAAGCGTCTGTTTGTTGCCCGACGCCACACAGTTGTATTCCTGCCCTGCTCCGGTTGCCTGTAAACAATTTAGACAATGAAGTGATGGCCCAGGAATTCCAGTGACACAATAGCGCATTCACTGGTTTTATTGAAACTAAAAACGATAAGGTAATTTTGTATTACATCTTTGTGAAACGTTTGCGAAATATGTTTGTCTCGATCTTAACATTCCATTTGAAGTTAGCCTTCCAATATGGATATCCTGACGCCATGTCACGTCACAAGTTTATCTCGTCACATTTGACCCTGTTCACACTTCGAGTCCGATGGCGGTCACAAGGTATAAAATTATAGTCACGTACAAACGTTTTGCCGAAATAATCTTTTGTAACACTTGAACTCGTAACGTTAACTTCGTAACATGTGTCAATTGCGGGTTTACGGAATTCCAATTGCTGAACGGCCGTGTACACACCTCGGCCTTCAGTAAAAGCTCCTTTCACTTGTTATGTCCCGTACACCCCTCTACTGCCGCAAGCACCTCATAAACCAACCAGTGGTTGATAGTGTCTAGTCGTCTGTGTAACCTCGAACCCATTCCTGCAGATATTCCGTTTAATACGGTGGGTGTAACACGGGTGGGTCAGGATACCCTGAAGGCATGTGAACACCTGGTATCATCACTATTTAATAGTGATCAGAACATATTTTTTTTAGAATTAGGAAAGGATTTTGTCGTTTTTGGTAATGGTATTGTTCTCTATATTTGTCAACTAAACTAAACTCAAGTTATTCCCCCTTCAAAACAAGTCCTATTGAAAGCAATATCTGTTTAATGTAACACAATACAGGATACATTATACAGCTCGGTAAAGACGCATTGTATGCAACTTAATTAATTGGAGAAGATGACATTAAGCATAGTAATACAATACGTCGGTTTCTGAGTATTTACAATCGTCCATGTTGGGATGCTCCAAACGGCTGATCCATAGATGTAACTGTTTATAGGTTCCTGATGTCCGGTCAAATAAGGATAAACACTTCATACCACAAATGTTCACGTTTGCATGGTCAGCATAAGAAGCAGGCTGCGTTCTGATGGTCTCCGTCTTCGAGTTCGCAATTCGCTAACCACTGACATGACGTTATATGCAAGTTTCTTTGCTATGGTGCTGACGTAATCAGCGTTTGAATCAACGTCAGTGGTCGTCAGTTCTCTTCTCAGATGAGATCAGAGTCAATATGTTTTTATCATACAAAACTGGCTCCCACAGGAGATATCGCTTTGGTGAGATCAAGCGATTTATTACTTGCCCGTGAAGAGATCACCCGTTTAATAAACATACAGCTTTATTACACATTGTGTAATACCAAAACGCGTGCTTATGTACTCTCGGAACACGTTTCACGAACAAATATTGAAAGCTCTCAACATCCCTTGGCGTATTCAACGACATTGTGTGTGGAGATGACAGATCACTGGGAGGAGCTTATGTACACTCGATGACCCCAGCAACCTTGTTGCTAGGCTGACGTCACATGGCATTGTTTCGCCGATGGATCTTGCAACAAAATTCAAGACATTACGTCATCGGGTATTGTGACGTCATTGTAAACTTGGAGCTGCAAGGCCCCGTTCCACAAGGCGATCGTACTCTAGCGCAACGACAGTCGTTAGTCTAAGTTAAATTATGTGAGTTGTGACAGCCTTAGCACTACGATAATTTTGTGGGACGAACGCCTGAAATCTAAAGGTGGACCATTGTATGATATTAAATTCATACGTTTCAACTTTTGACGTGTTTGAAGTATTATTCTGTTAAACTCAATTGGATTATGCCTTGCATGGATCGTGTAGGTGTCAGCCTATTTACACTCAACAGTATAATTCTAAAAACATTATAAATGACAAGTAATAAATAAAATACTAAACTCGCTCTCGTGTAAAACCAATTTTATGAAACTCGTGAATAGTTGTGGTATCTGACTCGCTTTCGCTCGTCAGATACCAGAACTATTCACTCGTTTCATAAAATTGGTATTACACGGGAGCTCGTTTAGTATTCTATATATCTACACTGTAGATATCGCTGCAATGGAATTACATCACAATGCTTTGCAGACCATTGTGACGTCACTGGTTACCATGACGTCACAATCAAATGACATCACTAATGGCTCTGCTACTGAAGCTGTTTCAGTACCTTTTACACTGAAGACACTGCTAATTACTGTCTACAAATTGAAAAAGTTGAAAGAATGATGTTGGTTGATAAATAAAATCTCACACTCGTTGATAAAAATGGCAAAAATCATCGGCAAGCCTCGGAATTTTCCACTTTTATCAACTCCCGTTGATATATTTGATATCAAAAGACACTCGGGTGGGATTCTCTATGTCCCTAATGACCGTAGGTGAGTGTGCAGACTACACCACGAACGTTTTGAGGATGCAACTGTTGTGGCGCACACTCCTTTTGGTGGTCCCCAGCGACATTAGAGCTACTGCAAGAACACTGTTACCGCTTGATGGGAATCTCATCCTATGGCGGAAAGAATGTGACGTCACTGTATTAACTCACTATCTGCTTCTTCAACAGTGTACGGTTCAGAAAGTAAGGATGTTCGTGACTCTCATTCCAGATGGGGAATATACAACAAAATCCTTAATGGTGTGTGCGGGATTTATTTTGATGCATTCCAAATACAGATGTTACAAATCTATTAAGTTGCCTTTATGTACATAGTAAAACATTTTGATTTTATATCAATCAAATTTGTTCAATGCATAACACAAGTAGGATATTTATCAGTTATTGAATTTCATTAAAGAATTTCAAATGCACACTTGATAAGTGTTAATAGATAACAACTAAACTGTTTTGTAACAACAGAAACAGGAACTGGTCTACATTCAAAATAACAATACAATATAGTACTGGCTAAAAATACAAGAACTTTAATAAAGTGTCTGTTTATAAAGTTTTACAATGTCGGCTGCATCGGTGGCGCGTGCATATTGACAAATAAACACGGAATATGAATAGGGCATATATGTCTCTGTTACATCTACACCAACAAGCAACAGAAACTAAAAAATAACATACAATGGAATTTGAACTCAAATGCTAAATACTTTTTCAAATCATGTAAACCCAATCGAAGAAACATACAATGCTGCTATTGAAACTCTCCCCTTAGTTCACGGATGTCAGTTTAAAATGACTTTGCTAGAGTTGAAAAAACATGAGCACCATGATCACAGGTTGCATGTGGATAATATGGTTGCTGCTCACAATACACGTCGTGAAATTAACAGTAAATACAATATGCCACGTTTAACGGCAGGAGAACGGTTTCTTGACTGTGACGTCATCAGCATCAACTTCCCTAGTAGATGTTTGTTTGTCTTTTGTTTAATGCCGCATTCAACAATATCCCAACTATATGGCGGCGGTTTGTAAATAATCGAGTCTTGACCAGACAATCCAGTGACTGATATCATGAGCATCGAGCTACTCAATTGGGATACGCTGACATGCATCACCCTAGCCAGCGAGCCTGACCACCCGATGTCGTTAATTAGTCACCTCTTACGACAAGCACATTCGTCTCTTACGACAAGCACATTCGTCTCTTACGACAAGCATGGGTTGCTGAAGACCTGTTCTAACTCCGATCTTCACGGGTCCCTAGGACTTCTTGTTAGCGGCCTCCCTATACAGATCTGACGACTGTGCCATCATGGTGTTCAGGCCTATGCAGAGTGACATGCCCTTATGTCATTTTGTGTCCATGTTTATATTGTCATAGCAACAAGTGTATTATTTCATAGCTCTGTATCATCGCTATCTATTTGCTTATTCATGATCACAAATGCTCAAAAAGTATCATAAATATTTTCAGGTCTTTTTTATCAAGCCTGACACATAGTTTGTTTGTTTCCCTTGCTTTTCGGTGTACAGCTACGTATGAAGAACACACTTAATTGTTTCAAAGTATTCTTTGAATCGTAAGTTAGGTACAAATCTCGCAAAACACAATTGTTATCTTTTACTCCCTCGTAGATTTACAGAGGTGCTAACGCTTTCACGGTTTCGTTCCTTTAGAACGTCATAACTCGGTGCTACACAATATTTCCACAAACTTCTGAGTTTTGGTGCATGTATGGAAATGAAGTACGTTGATAAATAAATCGTAAAGCAATCACGGATCGCACAATCAACCAAAATATTATGTCTAACGAACAAGAATGGTAATTTGAGAACTATCCTCTTACGACAGGAAAAATGAAGAGAGATACTATAGCGTAATTATTATACCCCCGCCATAAATCCATGCTACCATAACATGATTCTCAATGGGGACACATTTTCTTAAAAACCCTAAAAGTTTGAGAATTCAGATTTTACACACCAGTGATGTTATTGGTCATGATCTCAAATGAGTTCGAAAATTGGAGTCTTCAACTACTTTTTACAGAGTTATGTCCATTGCTCTCTGCTTTTCATCTCAGTAAATACTGCATGAAATGAGGACAAGTTTTCTCAGAAATGTCTGATGTTACATGAATGAAAGTGTGCATGCTTATCTAACAGATACTTGTCAGGACTTAGGTCGAAAATTGGTGTCCTAAATTAATTTTAGACCCTTGATCCATGTTGTTCTATTTTGTGCACAGTGTCCGCCATGGGACACGTTTTCTCAGAAACTACTGAAGTTACATGAATGAAACTTTGCAAGCTTACCAAACGATACGTATCAAGACTGAGTTCTCAAATTGATGCAATAACATATTTCCCCATAGTTACGTCCCTTGCTACATGTTAAATGGAGACAAGATTATTGAGAAACTACGCGAACGGTTGCATGCTGATAACAGATTCGTGTCAAAACTGAGCTAAAAAAATAATTCTATAGAATCCTATGGTGCCCCATGGCGATAGCAGTGATAACGCTGATTTCTTGCTAAAATGTGCTCCCGTTGATATTAGTTGTGGCTTGTTCAATGTTCACAGCAGTAGCCCTTGATTACAGAAGCTGCTTTTTCCCCAGGAATAACTGAAATGGACAGGGAATAAATTGTGTGATTGAAAAATGTAGCATTGTCAATGTCAGGAGTGTACAGACAATAACTGGATGGAAATAAACAACAGAGGGTGTTCAGCAAGGAACCCACCTTCCTGAAAGTTTTTATGGAGCTTCAGTGGTCCATCTGGGCTACATCCGCCACACCCTCCACCGCAGAGAAGGTCAATCTGGACGCCATCTGCTGACCTCATCACTGATGGCGTGTGCGGCTTGTATCCAACTCCATTCCACCTTTGCTGAAATAGAGTCAGTGCATGTGTATTGTATCTGTTAACATATATATTGCATGTACGTTAGTTGTATCTTCCTACCAACAATATCCTTAGGACACAATTACTACACGCGCGTCAGATTGGTCCGTTGATCTTACAATCTTGAACATAAATTGTTTGATAGGCATTACTTAGAAGTTGACGGATGACAAGATAGCCACATTTTTTTATGGATAACAACTTCTTTAATACTGTAAAAGGCGACGTTTCGGTATAGATCCTTATACCGTTGTCAAGCAAGACTGTCTTGCTTGACAACGGCATAAGGATCTATACCGAAACGTCGCATTTTACAGTATTAAAGAAGTTGTTATCCATAAAAAATTGTGTCTATCTAATCTTGAACATGGTGCTAATCAACCCATTAGGATAATCGGGACACATCTAGAAGCCGAACTCCTGATCATCACATTCTAAGAAAACTGACATGTCATAATATATTTTGAGTGAATGAAAGATCTGCTACTGTTTTTGCAAGTACTTGCGAGCACCTTAAGTTTGAAAACATGAATATATGATAGGCACGTGTGATGGAGTATGATATGATTACCTCTGGATCCACAAGCATGCCTGTTCCATTGGTGTTCACTTGAAAATTGCCCTTCGGGCCGCATCCACGGTTTGCCTCTGAGTAACAATCTTTAGCTTCTCCATACGCTCCTGTTCCTGTGGCAAAGGTGTGATCTGTTTTGTTCACCTCCATAACCTCGGAAGGAAACAACATTTCGCAGATGAGAGAGTTTCTATTTCTAAAAAGTTGCGTTGTTGGTCAAGGAGATAGCAATTAAAATATAAAGCCAAGCACGCAATCTAAACCCTGCACAAATCGCTTTGGTTATGGGATTCGGCATCCTCGCTTATCCAGGGTATTATATCCCCGTTTATTATGATTGATACCCTGTATCTTGTAGTAAAAGAAAATGACAACAGACGAAATGGGTTGTATTTCTCCTAAGGACTAAATTGCGTTACATGCTAATAAATGAATGATACAGGGCGTTGTACTTATATGTAGCAGCCTTTTATATTTCCATTGGTTGTAAGAACTGCTGCTCTAGACCCATATCCAAGCTTCGTACCTGACTTTCGCCCCGATTATGTTTCTAGGTTTGTCAGCACCATACCCGTGCCCGTGGGTTTCACCGAAGTGGTAAACGTCTGAGACCTGCATCACTTCGGGCTTGCCTCCCACATTAAGCTGACATGCCGTGATATAACTGGAACACTGTTAAAAGCGGCGTTAAACCCAACTCACTCACTCACTCACTCACTCACTCGTACCTGACTTCACCATCTGCATCTCTGATATCACAAACATAGCATGACTTTTCTCTCGCTCATGATGAGATTATAGTGTAGTGTCTTTCGACTCGGATTAAAACGAAATTATGCTTGCGAATGTGTCTAGAATATTGAAAACAACAATAGACTATAGATATAGTACACTGGAAAATCGTGGATGGGGATTCAATCGATCTAACACTTACTTCGGTGTGACTACTAATTAAGAACGAGTTTTTAAGTACTGGTTATGTTTTTATTATTACATGGTTTATGGATTTCCCCCAAAACACTAATGTCCCTGATCGAAATAAAAACCTATCAACACTTTCTTAACTCGCCTTTTATAAGGTATCGGGAAACGTAAAATGAGAGTAAATATTCACATTGATCTATCAATGATATATTTTACTTATTTAAGACCCTGATGGAAAACGGTTATCAAACTTTTCCGCATTTGTGAAACCAGTATAAGTGCGTTAGGGGCAATGGAGGAGTGAATGTATGTCCTAGATAGCAATATGACTAATACATCAGGATGGCCTAGATCATGTCCACCGCCATGGAAAATTGTATCCGTCAAGCATTATTCTGTTATAAACGACTGTCAAAGTGAGTGATGGTTGGTTGGTTGGTTTGTTGTCTAACGCCGCACTCAGCAATATTCCAGCTATATGACGGCGGTCTGTAAATAATCGAGTCTGGACCAGACAATCCAGTGATTGACATCATGAGCATCGATTCGCGCAATTGGGATCGATGACATGCATCACCCAAGTCAGCGAGCCTGACCACCCGATCCCGTTAGTCGCCTTTT
Source organism: Haliotis cracherodii (assembly GCF_022045235.1). Classification (NCBI taxonomy): domain Eukaryota; kingdom Metazoa; phylum Mollusca; class Gastropoda; order Lepetellida; family Haliotidae; genus Haliotis; species Haliotis cracherodii. Next base: position 30,770,527 of record NW_027266264.1, read on the forward strand.
ACGACAAGCATAGTCACCTATTACGGCAAGCATGACAAAGTGAGTGAGTGAGTTGGGTTTAACGCCGCTTTTTACAGTATTCCAGTTATATCGGGGCGTGTCAGCTTAATGTGGGAGGCAAGCCCGAAGTGATGCAGGTCTCAGACGTTTACCACTTCGGTGAAACCCACGAGCACGGGTATGGTGCTGACAAACCTAGAAACATGATCGGGGCGAACCGGGACTCGAACCCACAATCATAAGTTTCTGGCGTGCCCAAGGGACGTAACTCTGCACAGCGAATTGCGGCGCCTAAGACGACTGGGCCACCCGTGCCCCCCAACGACTGTCAAAAGAAATCAATTGTAACATTTATCATCGTCAGTTTGAATTCCATGCTAAAGATAAACTATAAAGATCCAAAACATACCTTGACATCAACTCTGATTTTATTGAAGTTTGTTACATGGCCAGTAATAGGCGTCTCAACATCATTACAAGACAGATCTTGTACACCTGGTGACTCCCCTGTGTTGGTCACAGTCAGGGTGACATATTCCCTGGGGGAGCCAAAAGCCATGTTATGACAGTAGATCTTGGTGGGGGAACCCAGGAAGGTTGGGGCGTCAGGGTAGATCCAGTACTCGCCATCAGTAGCGGTGGGATCAGTTTCCTTCACGTCAGAGCAGGATTGTGGGATAGTAAGCTCTCCTGGAAGTTATGAGAACATATATCCTTACATTGGTTGTTTAGTCGAATTTGACATAGGGAGACATCAAGATATGGTTAGCTTTCCCTGTGAAACAAGTAATCGCGTCTTGACAAGACAAACTAGTGGTTGATATGACGGGAAACGAACTATCCCTTCGGGGTATGAAACACGCAACCCGTAGTCTCCATGCGTTGTATCGGTTGTATCTACTATAAATATAAAACATCAATGCAAGAAAATAACCAGTCTAGATTATCCGGCGAAACAGATTCAATTTGGTGCAAAGGGCAAAAAAGCTGTGAAAAGTGGATGACCGGACCACTAAAAATCAGTGATGACACCAGGGTGAGGGTGTCCTGCCCTACCGGTAGCCCCTGCCATTCAATTTGCATAAAAAAGTAAGTGTTTATTGCATGACGCCGCACAGCAGTACTTCTGTCATGCGAAGGCGGCCTGTAAACAAACCAGACAATCAAGTGATCAATGAACCAGAGAAGCCAGCGACGTGATAGTGCATCCACGGACTCCGTTGAAACTAATAAAAACGATGTTAGTTTTGAATCAAGCCCGTGTGCACTGGAATGTTGTGCAGTACAATTACCACAAATTATTCTTAAAACATTTCAGGTGGTCCCCTGGATATATTGTTCTCTTGACTTCTCTGTAGAGATGCCATGTCCACTACATATGAAGAAATAACGTAACGTTCATACTCCTGCTGCGCCATGACAACCCGCTATATATTCCACGACTTCATTTAGACAATAAGTTTCAAATCAATTCAAATTAGCACCATTAGTGGTACAAATATAATTTAAAAGTTCATATGATAAATGTACAGGAAGGTGCCTTTGCACAATTACATATGATTACTAATGTATCATGAGGACCTTTGCAAGATTTCTAAGCGTAGAAATTTAAATTGTGAAAACAATTTGATTTCTAAGTTGGGCATACAACATATGGCATACAACCTTCAGAGTTTTTTGTCTATACAGTAAACTACGGTTATAACGAACTCAAAGGGACTACTAATTTTAGTTCGTTATAACCGTAATTCGTTATAAGCATATATACAGCATAACTACAGCATATAGTCGGGACTAAAAAGCTAGTTCGTTATATCCGTTAGTTCGTTATAAGCGTGTTCGTTATAACCGTAGTTTACTGTAACAACATTCATGGGTCAATAAGTCCATCCAAACACTTTAGAATTCTAGACTGTCTGTAACGTTGTGTATACAATATCGTAGTACAGACTCAGAATTCTTTAAACAGAGGCATGTCTTTGACTTTCTATCAGTCGCCAACGCCTATTCTGTTAATTAGTAATGATGAAATTAAACGTCAAGAAGCATAAAAAAGCGCAAATTGCCCATTTGCCTGAAGGTTCGAAGCCATGTCAAGATCCGCTGATCGTGGGTTCTAATTACATAATTACCCTGATTATGATCCTTGGTTTCTCAGTACCATATCCGTGCTTGTGCATTTCATCAAAGAGTTTACTCATCTGCTTGTCTGTTTGTTTGTTGTTAAGCGCCGTACTCAGCAATATTCCAGCTATATGAGTGAGTGAGTGAGTTAGTATGGTTTTACGCTGCTTTTAGCAATATTCCAACAATATCACGACGGGGGACACCACAAATGGGCTTCACACATTGTACCCATGTCGGGAATCAAACCCGGGTCTTCGGCGTGACGAGCGAACGCTTTAACCACTAGGCTACCCGACCACCCCTTCCAGATATATGACGCCGGTCTGTAAATAATCATGCAATTGAGATACGATGACATGCATTAAACCAAGTCAGCGAGCCTGGCAACCTGATCCCGTTCTTACGACAAGCACAGTCGCCTTTTGCGGCAAGCATGGGTTGCTGAAGACCTATTCTACCCCGGATCTTCACGGGTCTACTCGACGGCAGTCAATTTCGGATTTCCTTGAGACCCTTCGTTCTTTCCCTCCCAAATTCAGCTGGCACGCCGTAGTATGACTGAAATACTTTTCAAATTTATGTTTAATCTAACACTCTCAACTCTCGCCATAATTTGGGGGTTTCAACTAAAAGCACATTCCATAAATAGGTCTTGGTACGACTGAAATCTTTCGTCGTAGAATAAATAGTAATCGTAATATGTGTTACTGAACACACCATAGCCTCATACGTAGATCCCTGTGGGACTCCAGGTTGGATTAACTAGGTCCCCAGAAACCTCTGCTGGTCGCAAGATCTAGAAGCGACTAATTAGATGAGGTGGTCATCCCCAGAAACCTCTGCTGGTCGCAAGATCTAGAAGCGACTAATTAGATGAGGTGGTCAGGTTCGGGCACTTGGCTTGAGTACCCCGACGGAGTGGCCCTTTGCTCGTAATTTTGTACACTGGATTGTCTGGTACAGACTCAACTGTGTACAGGTTGCTGCGATATAGATGGAATATGGTTGAGTGCGACGTTGAACAACAATAAAACAAAAAGGTTCACGCTGGTTTACGCGCAAAGGGTAAACATGTCCTGCCAAACACGCACAAATAAAACAAGAGTTTGCCACTAACGTGGCTATATCCCCCGCCCCTGTTGCAGAATTTATGACATAATTAAATCTAAACAAACCCTAACCTTTTTTAACCGAGGTGGAACTTGTCGTTGAAATTGTAAAAAAAGAAGAATTTGGAATCTAAGTCCATCTTGCTGCCATGGAAACGTAAAAAAATGTAAATTTCTAAAATGTCTAAATAACAAAAGGCACCAGTATAGCATGTACCTGACAGACCTGCAAAGTTTGATGAAAACATATTGAACGATTTATGAGTTATGCTCCGGAAACGAACCCTACCCTCACAGAACCTAAGTCCGTTTGTTGCCATGGAAACGTAAAAAATAAAAGTTTCTAAAATTTCTAAATGGCAAAAGGCACAAGTTCAGCATGTACCTGACAGACCTGCAAAGTTTGATGAAAGAATATTGAACGGTTTACGAGTTATGCTCCGGAAACGAAACGTGACGGACGGACGGACGGAGCCCGTTTCTATATCCCCCGCCAACTTTGTTGGGCGGGGGATAACAATGGTGTGCAGGTGTTTGAAGTCAACTCATTAAAACCTCTTACCTTTTCTGTAGAAGATGTTGTTGGACACTCCCACAGATTGTATGGGCATCGCCCAGCACGTGCTGGATATACACAGATTGTCCACAGGGTTGTAGATAAACCATTGAAATGTCCGTCTTCTCTCCACATACCTGACACATTCAAATAAGCTAACTACAGACAGGGTTTCCAGAAGCGCGGCATAGTCAGAACCAATGTCAGCAACAAAACCCCTTTTGTCATAGCTTGTTCGTGTTAAGCTACAACCAGAATCGGCGCTGATGGCGGTTGATCGTATCAGAAAAAGGCCTACGTGTAGACAAAAGTCGACCCAGCGAGCCATCATCAGTATCTTCCGATCTGATGGATCATTTGCTGAAATTTGACGTTCTGAGTGCAATTATTCAACATTTACATCGTACATGTGAATAGGTCAATTTACTGTCTATTAATGGTCACAATTAAACCAAATGAAATACTTGGAGTATGTGTCAAGTCATGAATAATTCAAAGATACGACGATAATTACAGAGCTAGTACCTACGTGTATTTGCATCCAAAACCTTTATCAAACATTATCATACAATCTTATTTTTCTGAAACACATTGGCTGAGTGCGGCTCTAAAGAACAATAAAACAAACAACACGCATATAATTACACACTGGATCATTTACTCCATCATCAGTTCATCTGTTTCAAATCCACGTTTCAAGTTACACTTATCTTTAAACACAGTACCACACAAACTGAACAATAATCACAAACTCTTGCTTACTCTGAAAACGCAGAAATTCAGCAACCTCCCTTCCTACTTTGTCTTCAATTCATGTTCTCCACTGGATGGACTTTTCTGGGAATAGTATTGTTCCTTCTGGGAGTATATCCTTGAATATTGACACACTACGGTATCCCAACTCCTTAGTCTGGATTAATACTGAATCAGTAACACAAACCATTTGGAACATCCATCAATAACTTGTCTGTTTGCTTCAAAGTCGGAAGGTGGTTGAATGATTCAAATATTAGTCACAACACAATTTCTTTCCAGATTCGTAAGCAATCTGTTTTCCCAATTAGGGTATACTTGTTACGATCCTAGCAACCATTATTGTGTCCTCGGATTACTCGCCCAGGTCAATGAGAACACTTTCCAGGGACTATTGTAACAATCCTAAAATTGTTATGCTCCAGCTGATCAAAATTCGTGTTAATTAATTTTTAATGAAATAACTGTACGCTTATGACTTGACAATATTATAGCCCTAATTGGTATAACTGGGTGTCTGAAAATATCTTAATAATTTATTTGACTTCTATCAATCCTATTGACTTCCGATGGAATATTCGACAGAGGCGATGAGGCTTGACAGAAGTTTGAAGATAATTATGTGTGGAATAAATCAGGAAGTTAGCATCGATCATGTAAATCAAATTATCGCGACATCAATATACAAATTCATAAACGGTGCCCATATTAAAACCTGCGCTAAAAAGATAATAGTCTTGGTCCTCAGTCACCGTCCGCATCATCATAATGTCCAACGCAGGTACCGTTTTTATTTCCATTTTCAAAAAACAATTAAAAAAATCCTAATACTTAAAAACAATATAGCACACTGTTACTTCCCTTTACACGCGCACTGCTTTACAGCGCATCTCGTGTTATGGTCATGGCAGCAATAGGAGTTTGTATGCTTGATAATCGAGGAGAGCGCGAGGTGTGACTGAAGGGAGTGAGTGAGTTGGATTTAAAGCCGCTTCTAACAGTATTCCAGTTATATCGCGGCGTGTCAGCTTAATGTGGTAGGAAAGCCCGAAGTGATGCAGGTCTTAGTCGTTTACCACTTCAGTGAAACCCACGAGCTCGGGTATGGTGCTGACAAACATAATCGGGGTGAACCGGGATTCGAACCCACAATCATAGGATTCTGGCATTCTGGCATGCCCAAGGGACGCAACTCTGCACAGCGATGCCCCAAGCTACTTCCGGTTGTTGGAGTCATACCTATTAATAACTTTACCTACTGAGTAGACTAGCGTCTCGTCTAGACTCAACTGTTTACAGGCAGTCGTGGTATGCGGTGTGTGGTGTGTGGTGTTATTCAACAAACACATACACTTAGAGGTTACAGTCGAAATAATAGACACTGCAACCAATACAGGGTTAGTGGGGTCATCGGCTGTGCTCCTCTAAGTGATCTACCATTTCTACACGCGTTGTCGTTGAATTAGCCCAGTGATGTTGGGAGTTTTTCAATATTTGTTAGTGGAACTTGTACCGTGCAGGTAGCAGAAGTATCGTCAGTCCCCACGGTCCCTAGTATGGTGGCCTAAATTTGGTTGCTGGTGATCTCTAGCTCGTTTTTATAATGTATTGTTATGCATCGTGATATCTTTTTAAAGTTCATACTAGTTTTATAATATTTATCTGCGATAACCTAATTGTTAAACTGTCCTTTGTCGACAGGGTTTGAAGTCTTAATTTATGTATTTTTAACGTTCTCGTCGCGATATTGGTGAAATATTTCCGTTGTTACGTTACATTTTAACTCACTCACTCATTTAAACGGTCGATCTCTTCAAGGGCGAGTCAAACATGTCAGTGCGATACGTCCCGACAGACTATTCTCAAAGAACTGTAGATCTCTTAACAGCAGGGCCGAAAGAAAGGTATGGAAGTTCTATGAAGCATTCTAGCTCGACGAAAGATTAAGTCCAATATTTGTTTGTCAAACCGTTCATTTATTAATGCTACACGTTAGAGAAACAAAATAGAGAGAGTGTCTTCACCAGATGCAATCAACGGAATAGTATCCAGTAACATATTCATCGGTAAATATTGTTTCGAACTGATTAACTTCACAAGAGGAAAAGCTAATTGTGAACTATAGTCATATTTAGATTCAGAAAACATATTGATTTTTACATTGAATTCAACTACATAGCATTGTTCAAAGTATACACAATTTATGGATAACAACTTCTTTAATACTGTTATGGTGACGTTTCAGTACAGATCCGTATACCGTTGTCAAGCAAGACTGATTGAGGAACATTGGTCAGAATATCCATAAATTTTGTCTACTTTGTCATCCGTCAACTTCTGAATAATGCCAATCAAACAAAGCATTGTTCAATGAGGTATTTTACATGCAGGTTAAGAATGTATTGATAAAATCTAATTATCAGTACTGGTACTGTCAATCTATGCTTGAAAATATATTGATCCGCCTTTACCCGTGCGGCACAAGTCACAGTGACACTGGCGACGAATGTTACGGATAAACAAATCATTTGGAATCCCAGAGTTGCCACCCTTAGGCATGCCAGAAACCTATGATCGTAATTTCGGATTCTGCTTCGTCTTAGATGGTAAAATGTATATCAGTACATACCCTTGCTCGTGGGTTTCACCAATGTGGTAAATATCTAAGACCTGCATCAGTTTGGCTTTTCTCCCACATCAAGAAGAAACGCAGTGATTCGCTCAAAAACTGTTCAGAGCGGCGTTATACTCACTCATTCACTCCTCCATGTTCGTCTAAGGCGCCGCGATTCGTTGTGCAGAGTTGCGTCCCTTGGCTACGTCAGAAACCTTGGATTTTGGGTTCGAACCCCGGTTTCTAGGTTTGTCAGCACAATACCCGGGCTCGTAGGTTTCATCGAAGTAGTAAACGTCTAAGACCTGCATCACTTCGGGCTTCCCTCCCACATTAAGCTGACACGCCGTGATATAACTGGAATACTGTTAAAAGCGGCTTTAAACCCAACTCACTCACTCACTTCAGTCACATCTCGCGCTCTTCTCAATAGTGAAAGAAGCGTCCCGCAAATATCTCCTTCCTTTCTGTTTGTCAATAACAGCACAGACAGTATTTTTAGGACACAAGAAGATCAGTGCTACTTACCTGGCTACCGTGAGAGTCATGTTACAGTTTATTCTTTTAAATAAAGTAAATACACATATGTGTGGGAAATGTTTGGTGATGTTATACTGTAAAATGTGAGGCTGTAGCAATTTTGGTTTTGTAACCGATGTTGTAACGTATTCGACGTAATAAGCGCCCCGCTCTAATAAGCGCCCACGGCGATATTTGCTAATATATTGGCTAGTGAACGTTCCCAATTAGCACCCCTTCCGATTGATCAATGTACACAAAACTTTTTTATTCGCGTATACTATGCACTGGAGTGTTATATGCACCCTTGATTACGGGCAGTTAAATTCTGGAAAAATATATTTGCAGCATATAAGCATTTCAGGCTGTCAGAATAAACCACGAAATTTATCTTTAAAGTCTGGTTTTTTTCACCAAAATAATATTCTAATAAGAGCCCCCTATTTCTAATTTTGAAAGCGGCCTGGGCTCTTATTTCGTCGAATACGGTATTGTTTGCGGCACAGAATACGTGGGTGAATTTGAAAATGTTGACGTCTCCAAGGAAGAACTTGGGCGATGGGTTGTCAAGTGGCACAAGTATTAGCCTGTCACGCCAGAGAAGAGGGTTCGAATCCCAAAATGGGTACAATGTACCTTTTATGGTTCCCTTCGCCGTGATAGTACTGGAGTACGTGTTGTCAAAATCGGCGTACCAGTTTAAATTGTTTGTTTGTTTGTTTGTTTGTTTAACGGCGGTCTCTAAGTAATCGCGTCTGCACATTCCAGTGTTGATACCATGAACATCGATTTAAGTAATTGGGATATGATAACATGCATCGAACCTGAACACCCGATCTTGTTAGTCGCCCCTTAGGTGGGTTGATGGTGACCAGTGCTAACCCGGATCTTCACGAGATGTTGTAACGATTGTTAGACAAATCTTACATATATCAGTAAACATGCGCTTATCACTTATTCGACGTAATAAGAGCCCCGCTCTAATAAGCGCCCACGGCGATATTTGCTAATATATTGGCTAGTGAAGAATCCCAATCAGCACCCCTTCCGATTGATCAATGTACACAAGACTTAGAATTATACATGTATAATACGCACTCGTGTATTATACGCACCCTTAATTATGGGCAATTAAATTCAGGAAAAATATATCTGTCGTATGTAAACATTTCAGGCTGTCAGCATAAACAACGAAATTTACAATCTTTCAACTCTGTTTTTTTCAACCAAAATAATATTAAGAGACCCCTATTTCAAATTCTGAGAACGCCATGGCGCATATTACGTCGAATACGGTATTTAGCATTGGTTCCTGTACGGAAATGATCGCCTCGATCCCGTTATTCGCCTCTTACGGGAAGCATAGGTGCCTCTAGGCGCAAGCATTGGTTGCTGAAGACCTATTCTAACTAGGATCTTCACGGGTCCTGTACGGAAATGAATGATATGTACGCATCCTCATGATAGGCGTCACTCAGTCCACCACGCCATGATCGCCGATCTGATGATGTTGCTGCAGCCAAACAGGACAGGGACACGTACACCCAGCCTTCGGCGTGCGGCCAGATTGAGATCCTATCTCAGTCGGCCAAATGAAATATGATTCAATGACCTTGAAGGTCAAGGTCTCTCAGAATGAACTAGGCGTCACAAAAGCTTGTGTACGTAACTTGAGAGAATGGAATTGGGTGTAACTTAGTGTTTTGAAGGTCATTAATTCGTGATTTTTAAAGAGATTCATTAAAAAATTTGATATGGAGATTTCATATTTTGTAACACCACCCATGTTTACAAAGTGTAAGGTTCTCGCATCTGACTGAGTGAAGGTCAAGGTCAGTCCCTGTCAAGTGGGCGTTCAAAAGACTTGTGTACCAGATAACTCGAGCATTAATCTTCTGTTTTGAGACATGTATCTCCTAAATCGGAAGTTCTTAATTATAAAAATATTCAGCTTTTATTAAGGCAGATAGAAGCATAGGGCATTCTGTGTACTGCACTGGCCATGTATTTTCACTGTATTTATACGTGTGATTACACGTTCCAAAATAGAACGGGGGACAACGAGTGGTCCAGTCGTCTAAGGCGCCGCGATTCGCTTGACGGACGGTGGGGTGACAAAAACGTTCGCTCCCACTGGCCACGGTTCGATTCCCCATATAGTTAAAACACCCGATCCAGGAAATATTACCTACTACTAGCACAGAGTTGTTAGCAACCATGACCTGCTACTAGTAGGTACAAAGACGGTCTCTACGTCTCTGGAGACTAACATTTACTGCTAGTACTAGCTAACAGCAAAGGAGCATGTCTAAAATGATTTTCATTGGTCAACGAGTCTACGTCGACGGTATGCAGGCCAGGCTCTGTCTCAACAGAAAAATAAATAGATTACCGCAGAGCAACTTCAGCCTGTAACCAGCTAGCTTTCTAGATGTAGAAGTAGCTTCGTAATGGTGAAATGCGCCATGCAAACCATTCAACCACCATTCCAGTATGTTCCCAGTCACCTGGAATTACAAATAGAATCTACATTATCATGAAGAAAATTATACAGTAACCATTGACAATTACATCACCAGCTTTTCACATGACCTCGTCATGCATCATCATCCGCCGCCATTTTGTGTAAGGTCACGTCATTTGTTCCACTCAACCTAGGCCAAGTTTAGACTAGTTAATTGTGTCTTTTCTCTAAATAGAGCACAACAAACGTGGGTGTTTTCATAACAATAAATACTCTTCAATATTCCTACCATTGCCACAAATGGGAACGTAATGTCGTGCGTGTTTTCTACAGGTAGCCTTGCATTCTTTGCGTCCCTAGAAACAACGTCGACGTGCACAAGCGAGGTCACGCATCATAAATGCCGTTTATTCTAAAAGAAAGAGTGCTTTACCGAAACAGTGTGTCCTACAGTACCACCTATCGTATATTGTATTGGAGTTGTTGCCTGGTATCAAGCGCCCATGTTTTGACGCGAATCACTTGCATCCAAAGACGATTGGGTCACGTTCCTTTTCAGAATCGCTCGTTTCTTCTAGTCCAACTGGTAGTAATTACTAGTAATTAGTACTTACATATATATACTATTATATGTCGTATTTTGTTTACATTTCAGCAGTATGCATCGGAGGCAGGAAATTTATTCAAGCTCTGAAGTCCCAAACAACTGAAAATGCTCCAAAACACCATCACGTAACCCTGGTATTCTCAAAGTGCTGATGAAAGTGTTTGTTTTGTAGGCCTAAATGTTTGTTGATAGTAGAGAGCCTGATTGATAGACTTTATAACAAGTCATGATCAATATTCCCCAACTGTTAGTTAATTATACTGGTCAGTCTACATCTGTATTGTTTCTTTGCAACTTCTGTCAACAAACTCAAATTTATCCATTTATACCTGAATAATTGTGTTGTTATATTTTAAGATTATGACTAGGCCTACAGCATCTAACTAACTGTAATCCTCTGATAACTAAATGTCTGAAGGCAAAATACCATTTTATTGATGAATATACCTCCATTTAACTCATACAATTTAGTGTAGGGTGTAATGTTGGAATGTTTTTGTTGACAGTAGCAGACACTACATCTGCCTATGAACAATGGACAGAACTGAGAATACCATATCATGAACCGTAGTGAACACTGCTGGCAACATCCTGTTTTAGTAAGTATAATTGAATCCCCAATTATAATGTCATTGTACATACAAAAAATGACATAGTGTTGTTTTTAAATAGTGATCTGTTTGGCAGTGTTTTATATATTGTATATTTTTCATTTCACTTTGTCTACTGGCCTGCATATGTCCTTGTCATTTTCCTGTTATTTCTGATACATTCCAAAATAAGATTTGTCTGTACAGTACCAGCACACTTTAATAAGGACTAAGAGCAAATGTGCCTATTTCTCAGTGTTTTAGACAATTTGTGTTGTACCCAAATAGAGGGAATATTGTTACTGTAGTTCTTGTCATTGTCTTGGTGGCAAGTGCCACATGATCATGGGCACCACTTCAGCATGTTTAGTTATACACATTTACCAGTGAAGATCAGGGTCAGAACTGGTCTTCAGCAAACCATGCTTGCTTTAAGAGGCGACTATCCTTGTCATAAGAGGCGACTAACGTGATTGAGGGGTCAGGCTCAGAGACCATGTTGATGCATGTCATCGTATCCCATTGGCATGGATTGATGCCCACGATGTCATTTACTGGATTGTCAGGTCCAGATTTGATTATTTACAGGCAGCTGTCAAAGCACGAATATTGCTTAGTACAGCATTAAACAACAAACAAACAAAGTTATACAGTTCAATTTTTTAAATAATCTTATACTCTAGTATTATAATGTGCTATTTTTATTGATTATTATGAATACAGACTGTTTGTATCAGTTTGTAAGAGACACAAACCAAGGTCACACAACTATCTGCACATGCTTTGTCGTAACACAATTAATACGGTATCTTCAGGTTATGTATGTTTGTAAAATGTGCTAGAAAGTGTCCACTTTAGTTCTAAAATCAGTATCTTCCTCACAACAGAGCTAATGTGCACTACCTTGTTGTGGTATTTTCTGTTGAACTCGTCTCTGTCTTTCTCAAGTTATGTTTGTGCAAGGTGCCTACCTGGTGTATTGATAATATTACCTGACAAGAGTCAAGTTTGCTCATCATATTCTGAAATACGTGTCTCCAATCTAATAGAAATGGGAAAAGTAATACAAGCGAGTCACCATCATTTTAACCGGTGCTAGAGATGTCAGCATAAAGTATATGTTTTTTTATTAATATCATAAATATTAAAACTCTTTGCACCTGAATTGGAAGAATTGAACATTATAAGAAAACTGCTATGTTCCTTTTCAGCTGACAGGCTGTTTGTGGAAGATGTAAGGTCAAGTGCTAGGGCCCCCTGTTTAGTTTAGACCTACATTGTAAATGTTGTGCACTAGACCATGCACTACAGGGTTTACCCAAGCCTCTTAAAACTGGGGACAAATTCAATTTCTAATCTTAAAAATATCATCTTGATTCTCTAATCATACTGTTAAAATTATGTTTTACGTACTTATCTAATCTCTCTGGAATTCCTAATCCAATTAGATAGTAATGTCCAATATTTTTTAATATATTTGCAGATAACAAATTGCTATAGACTAATAAGGCAACTGCTATATTATATTCTGACTCTTTACTGGACTCACCAGACTCTGCATTGTATACTACTGAACACAATGAAGTATCAACGTCTTTTCATTTCGGAATTCAAGTAGCAAGCGGTAGCCTGTTGTCTGGTACTTTAAAGTATACTATAATGCATGTACTAATTCTTTATACTGTAAACACATAACATGTTTTGCTTGAGCAATTCTTCCTGAAAAGACCCCAAATTTGAAACGCAAGTCTAGTAATATTGTGCTCGATGTAGTAAGTCCAATTAATAATAGTCAATATGACAACACTAAAATCCTGTGTGGGCTAGTTGACCCATCATTTTGGGGCACAGACTGCTCATGTAATTCAATATATGGTGACAATGTTGCACGAGGTTCTGTTGTGTGTATTTCAATAACTTGCACATTTATGAACTTTAACCTTAATGTAATCCTTGAATCCATTGATGCTTTATTTTTACATTTCTTTAATAACCTACAATTGTTATGAAGCTGTCATTTTTTGTGTGGTTCCAGGAATAAAGTCACCAGAAATGTATTCAAAATTTTTATCTGAGTTTGAGTATGACCAACATGGCAGATATGTTTAAAATGTTGTTTTCTTCCACTTCTCAGACATGTAAGTTATTGTACCATAAGTCATCTATAGTGTAAAAACATGTTGATTCTTTTGTTTGCATATTTAGCTGTTCCAGAACTGTTAGATGATATTAAATTGCTGTAGAAGGAATTTATTTCCATCTATAATGTCATTATGGTATACCAGTGTGTATGACAATTGTTTTGAAATTCATCAATATCTTCAAATACGATTTATCGTATCCAGTGAATGACATGTAAGAAAGAAGGAAGTTAGGCAGCACCCAATCAGAGAGCGTACCATTAGACACATGTGATCAAAGGGGTTCCAATTCAACACATTGCCCTTATGTATGATGGTCACTGTCAAATGTTTTTCATGGATCTCTGTGTTTGAAAACCAACTCATCCTGAAAATAGGTTTCTGATTATATTGCCTATTAAGGCCAGACACGGCACCTTAAATTGACATAATTGCTTCAATATGTCAAAATCGAGATTTTGATTTTTTTCGCATATATAATACATGTACTTTGTGATGCAACATGTTTTTTACGATATTGTGTATATTTACTGAATAAAAAACGTTATTTAAATCATAATGTGTGGTATTGTTTTTAAATATGATCGTAATCAATGTGGAAAACCCTGAACTTTCACCCATGACAACGCCCCCGCAGCTGTAACGAACCCCTTCATGTTATACATCGATAGAAAGCTGATCGTTTCCGCCATCTTTCTGTGCAAAAACATTCTAAAAATAGATATTCCACGTGAGGCTATCGTCGGTTTTTCCCGCGAGTCAATCGTACGTAAATTACCATTTAAGGAGAAATATCCCGTAATGCAACATTCGGGAATATTCGTTCGATCCAAATAAAGTAAAACGTATCCCACAATGCAACATTCGGCTTAGCAACAAAACACCGGTCTTTTCCGGTAGGTATACAAAATGGCGGCTGCTTTGCGAAAGATTGACAGGCAAACATCGTTTTTGATATTTTCTTAACTGAAAATTGTTGTATTTTTTTAAAATGAGGTCAAAACACGTGTCACAACACGCCAATGGTTAGAATAGGAGGCGAAGGGCAAGTCAGTTGAAGCAGGCACGTTCGAAATGCGGTGTTAGAGTTACGACCCGTGTTGACAGCGCGATCATCCCCGTGTCAGATTCTGACAGCTTGGACGTTTTAGATGCATCGGAATCATCCGGGGACCACGCCGTTGGGGAAAACATCCCCTTTGGAGACAATGAAGGTGAGAATTCTTTTTTATTGAATGCAACTTCACGCAGCGACATAAAACTATCAAAATTTAAAGCTGCTGAAAATATCAAATCTCCCGTGCTTGACAATGATGAACCTAAACCTCAATGGATGTCTATTGACATGAGACAAATGAATTTTTTTTTTCAAGAGATTGAATGCCTATCATGTCACGAACAGGGTTTTTTTTTTTTGTTTGAAAAGAGTGACAATTTTGATAGATTTGGATTTGCTGTAAACGTTATGTTGACATGTCAAAACTGTCAGATGTGTGTTGCAAAAAATTACACTTCACAAAGGTCAGGTAATCAATCTGGTACCAATCCCTTTCAGGTCAATGACATTTTTATGCTCTGTCAGAGGTAGGACTTGGTGATGCTGCAATGAAAAGGTTTTGTCTGTTTTTTGGAATGGAAGGTCTCCATCCTAAGACATTACAACAAAAACAAAACATTCTTTCACAGGTTGTTGTTGAAAATACTAAGGAAGTTTTGTCAACATCAGACATTGTCTCGATGCAGAAATTGCAGAAAAGATGGTACCTGTGTATCAAAGAATGTCTGATGAAAACCTCCTTAAGAGGATGGTGAAAGGCAAGACACAGAATGCTAATGAATGCTTGCATTCCGTGATTTAGTCCCGTTGTCCGAAGACCGTCTTTTTGGGTGCAAGGCGGTTGCATCGGGCAGTGGCGTCTGCAATAGCTTCGTTCATTGAGGGTACATGTCACATTACTCAGGTAATGAACAAGCTTGCAATAGAAGCTAATGAAATAACAGCAGCTTCTATTGAAAGACTTGATAATGTGAGAACCCTCAAAGCAAGGAAACAAAGCCAGGAGACATCTAAGATAGAACGTAGTGCAAAGTGGGAGGCTAAAAAAAAGGGACCGAGTTCATGTTGAGGCAGCTGAAGGCTTGTTGTATGGTGCTGGGGAGTTTTAAGTCCTGTTATTTCTTTGTACATGCATTGTTTTATGTATCTTGAATACATCCCATCAGTAAACTAAGATTTTGTAACTGTTTAATAGGTGCTGAAGGAAGAAAACCATATACAAACTTATTTCCTCATTTTCTCCATTAACCTCATTTTGGATCTTAGTGAACATAGATCTCAACCGTTATTGGCCCGATTTGGATGAAATTTAGTGTACATATAGGCAGAGGATTACTTTACGCAATAACAGAGAGACTTTTTGAAATTTGTTGGCCATTTTGATTTTAAAAAATAAATTATGGGTAAAAATCAACCTAAAAAATGGGAAATTTTGAAAAAATATTTTAAAAATATATGCCAGTCTTTTTTTAATTTTTCTTTCTGTCATTGCACCCAACACCATACAAGCTTTGTTATACAACTGAAATTTTATAAATATCTTTATTGGTCTTAGAGAAAAACTGAATCTAATTTCCATCTTTTTCAGGCTTGTGGCGGCCATTTTGGATGTTTCCATGGCAACCGGTGGCAACATCACCTGGAAAAGACTCTATTTCAATTGTTAATATGTATACCTCAAAGTTGTAACCAATTAAAACTAACAATTACTTGTGAAGCATTTTGTCAACTGTAAGGTGCAGTGTCTGGCCTTAACTTACACAAGATACACAATTTTGAGTAATAAACAGTTGAATGTAGAAATCTGTTAATGTTGACAGGAAGAGAACAGTCATTATCTTAGGGTTATGTTGAATATCATTAACATGATTAAGGCTTTAATGACTTATTGATAAATAAGAAATATACACAGCAAATTCTGTCATTGTCATTGTAGTATTTGTCTATACTATTACTTAAACACTACATTAATAGCCATAATCACATTCAATTACAGGGATCGATTTCTCTACATACAAGCCCCACCAGTGCAGGTAAACACATTGCTGGGTCCACTTGCACAGAACAATCTTAGCACTTCAATTATTGTAAATCCTTAAGATCACGATCTTAGGCTTCAGCTACAATCACTGTCCAACTGATCAAAGGGATTGTGGGCTATGATCATTGTAAGCTACAAGTGAAACTTACAATTGGTCCAAACCAGTCTGAAGTAGCTAAGATCGTTGTGGTCCCTGAATAAACTTGACAAAATGGCGTGCAGGACCTCATCCAATTCACATAAATATTCTACCTTATGTTCAAATATTGCCTTGTTATTTTGTTAACTTTATGATTCAAATCAACACTTTAATTTAAGATTTAACGTCAGAAATATCGTTAATTGCAATGGTGAACCACTTAACTATGGAATCGATAGCTAAAAGTAAAAGTACTCTACCCACCGGACTCAATGCTGAAAGAAGTGTTAAACAACATACCTTTTCACTAATCAAGGGAAGGATAAAAAGTTGTATGCAAGCGATTAGTAACGTCCGTGACCTTTTCGATAACTCAAGGGCAGCTAATCATAGTTTATACTCTAGATGAGAGTGGTTTCCCTTTGTGTAAGCATGTAGCGTAGAATCTACCTTGCCCAGTGTATTAATGTTGTAGAATCGCTGAGCTCCCCCTGTTATTCTTTTCGGTCCCATTCGTGTCAGTTATTTTTGTCTTTAGTTCATCATTAAATTAATCTACAAATAAATATTAGATGAAGTCAAACATGTTTAAATCTAAAATCGAGTTGGCAGGGGACGAGGGATTTTAAAATCTGAATTAAAAAGAAAAGAAAAGTGTTTATTAAACAAGCAAATACACATGATGAGACATTTGAAATTTGTGTAAAATTTCCCATAAATAGCAAAAGTAAAATTTACACCTTCTTAAAATAATTATCAATATAATTAATACCAAGTGAATATATATTAAACAACTGCTTTCTCCAAACATTATTCATTATTATTATTTCCCATGCATTCTTGAAATCCTGCGTCTTCCTGTGTTTTGAAAAGGTACTCATAACATCCTTTGTCACAGCAACGAAAAGAAAGCATGAAGGATATATTTAGGATTTTACGAAAAGCTCCCCCATGTTATGTTATTAGGAAATATTTTTAGTATTATTTATTTTAATTTTCATAATGATTGTGTCACTAAATAATATATTTATTCGTATTTCAATACTTTTGATAAAAAACATGAGTAGGTATTTCTCAAGTTGAAACAGATAACAATTCCTAAATCATGACACTATTAATGCCAACAAAAATATATGCCATCATTCTAGTAATCGTTTCCTTCAAATAATTGGCACCTTTCTTGAAACTGTGCAAGGTGCCATGGAGGGAGGTACATGTTGTGTCATGAACAGTTCCACTTATTGTATACGCAGGCAACTGTAGACAGGAGTCGAGTTTAAGATATTTGTACCTCCACCGTTGAAGATTTCAATCTTAGATGAGCCGTCTTACAATCACACTAAGATGGGTTTGTGCAAGTGGAATAGGACAATTGTATGGTGATTGTAAAATTGATTGTAGCCGCCTAAGATCGATTGTAACTAAGATTGTTCTGTGCAAGTAGGCCCAGGTGTCGGTAACTATTAGGTGAGGTTAGGTCGCACCCAGTGCAGGTAACATTTCCAACCATAAGTGGAAAACTGAATTCTTTTAGAACTGGCTGCAAGTCTTTTGAATCCAGGAAACAAAAGTTCATGAAAATAGTGAAATACACAGGTGGTCTGAATGCATTGAACATGCTGGACTCTTCACAATTACCACTAGAACAGTCACTCATGAGGTTACAATCACAACAGACACTTTGAGACTTCTGTTTAAGGTTGTTTACTCGATATCATGATATGAAAAGGCATGTACAGATTCACCTCAAAATAAATTCTAGAGCACATTCTCAAGGGGTTTTTTTCTTTGAATTTATTTAAAATTCAAAATAACAGAAAATTTTGGTTGTGCAACCTGCTTAGTTCACTTTGTTGCACCTGGTGCAGGTGGTAAGACAGAAAAAAATGAAATCGTACCCTGAATTATAGACCAAGGCCCCGATGACTATGACTATGGAGTAGCATTGATTATCATCGTCATATTTTTTATTTCAGTTGGCACACAACAGCATCCCTCCTGATCAAGTGAAAAGGAATCCTATGACACCGCTTGATCTTTGTCTGACATGGAAATCTGCAAATCAAATAAGGTGGAAGAATAACATCTGGTTAAAAAATTTATGTGGAAAAGTAAGGTTTTTTTTTACATTTTGGGTAAGATTAAACTTCCAAATTTCATCAGGGGTTTGAAAATTAAAGGATGATAAATTCCTCATGGCTTGTTATGTGTTATTTATCCACTGTTTCCTTTTTTTGGACTTTTATTTTTATAAAATATACATTAAATGTAAAACTAGGCAAAAAGTCAGCAAAATCAGTCAAAATCAAGAAGGTCCAAAATCGCAAACATAACTGCATTGAGGTGGGTGTCTGAGTTGAAGCAAATATTGATCTGAACAATAATCTATCAGCAGGTCAAAAATCACCCACGTAACTGCTGTTATCTGAACACAGTTCAGGTTTGAGATTCACCATGAACTTTTCAGGTATTGAGGGGTTGTGGGGTCCAAAAGTCATCTGAAAATGATTGAATACATGAATAATGGACATGAAATTTAAATTACAACATAAAATAGAATGGTCATGTATGTAAAGACATGTTCAATAGTCACTTTCAAATTTATCTTCCTTTTAAGGTGGTCGAAAATAACATGGCTGCGGATATAACGACACAAAACATAGACCAATGTTGATATATGTTGGTTAGTTGCTTGTTATTGTAACAAGATGACAGTAATAATATCTAGATTCTAAATATGGCCACCATGTCAACCATATTGAATTTGTCGTCCATGCTAAATTATATTACATTGTACTTTGGGGCATAGTATTATTTTTTTAACTGCTGTTACTTTAACTGCACATACTTCACATGTGCCCCCTTATCTACATTTACTGCATTTTCGTTTAGTCCTTTTGGTTTTATGCATATACCGGTAAATTGGAGTGATGAATGGAAAATATCAACACTGTAAATGGTGACACAGGAGTGTATTAAATGTAATGAATTGATCTAAGTGTTAAAATGAAAATGATATTGAGAAAACAGCCACATAATAAAATATATAAGTACCCTTTATCAGAGCGGCAAATCAGTTCTAGAAATGTGAATTTTATTGGGATTCCAAACTGTATATTTGTTCAAGATAAGGATTTGAAATATCTGATGTTGGTTCTTTTTGTAATGTTGCAACATAAACATAAATACAGTCATCCCTTGCTAAAACACCCTTCATGAAATACCACAGATTGGGTTAAACTTCAGGTAAAATACATGGGTCCCATACATTTAAATACTTCCCCCACAAACGCATTTTTAGGTCATCGGAAATAGCATATCAACAAATCTGCTCTGAAATTATGCAAGTTAGTCCTGTTGTAAGGATGCACATATGTTCTTGAGAAGTGTTCATTGTATACATCTAGACTTAGGACATATGTTTGCAATCTATTTGATTAAGTTTAGTCATATTTTTTATTTGAAACACTATGTGCTTCTTAAAACACTTGCCTTCAACTATTTGTTCTTATGTTTTTGATCATGCAACTTTCTATGTACTTATTGGGTTGGAATTATCAAAAGGGTAGCAGTTTTGGGGCACCATTGTTGAGAAATATGCCAGAAAATAAATCTTGAAAGTGTGCTTTCACTAATTGTTGTTAATAAAGTGTATAAATGGGCTGAGAAATGTGTGAATTTGAAATATTTGAAATATTTTATTTAAGGTTTGAGATAAAATGCAAATTTTACAGTATTTTAACAGAGCTCCAGATAAGATTTTTGATTCAGTTTTTTGTGGTTTCAGATATCTGCTTTAAAGTGATGTCATGAACTGGATGCTGCACTCTTGATTCCAACACTATTATTGTCATGACCAAATGTTAAAGTTCATATTCAGCAAGTTGAAGATAACTGACACCATCTTTAAGTATAAGTTTCACAAATATGATATTCAGAAGTTTTTTTGTTTTCACTACTGATGTATATATAGTATAAAAAAATGGATTTCTGTATAGAATAGAATAAAGTATTGGAATACATGTGATACTAGTTGTGTTTCCGTCACCACAATCTCACTAAAATCAGACCTTAGTTCTCGCTACCACTAAACAAAGACCTGAAGAAATCCCATTAGGAGTCACGTCAGAATGACCTTTCATTCGACCAATCAGAGCGTTGCTTACCAGATCATGAAAGTGACAGTCAGAATGTGATTTCTAATCATACAACCTCGAAAACTTTAACACGGGGTATTCCGAAAGATAGTTACAGGTTTAACGACTGAATCCATACAATGTAGACCATCTATTAGCCACTCCAGAATGTTCTTTTGTTTAGTTTTCAAATTTGTAATCAAGAATTTGTCCAAATATGTTTCGAAGCGTAGTCGCCAATTTGAAATTAGTGCCGTAAAGCACGAGAAAGCTGCCCTCTGATTGGTCATTCTATTGGTCGGTCAAAGTTCGCACAAAGTCGGTCTGACGTGACCCGTACTGGGATGTCCTCAGATCTTTGTTTGGCAGTAGCAAGAACTATGGTCTGATTTTAATGAGATTGTCGTCACCATAGTGTGGATGTTTTATGCTGTTTGAGAGAAAAGATGGCCTAATGGTCTAAAATGCTTCAACACTGCAGAGTTGTGTCAATTGGTTATGTGAGGATTCATTCTGATCACTGGTTTGGAGAATAGTGACCTTAAGCTGAACAGATGGACATGTGGCAGTGTGATTTGAAAGTGAGACACAAATTTATGCAACCACATGAGGTATTGTGGTGCTGAAACGAAGGATCATATTCTGGATTTGAACCCATGACCAGTACATCAAGTTCCATCAACCATGACAATTGGGACACCTGTGCACCCAAGTTTCTCTCACTCTACTTCAACAAAATTGCAGTACCATAAAGGCAGAAATTAATAAGTAGGGTCTGTGTGACTAATAAAGCAGTTTCTTGTCACTTTTCGGCCCAGTTTTATATCACAATTAGATATATATTGGGTAGGAACACTAACCCTAGAACCTTACGATTCTTGTTCTTTTGAGATTCCGTAACAGCTGCGTCTGATTCAAGAATAATCCAGTTTTACATCACTGTCGGACATATATTGAATAGAAGCCCTAACCCTAGCACCTTATCATTCGTGTTTCTGTTGAGATACGATAACATCAGCGTCTGTATCAGGAATAATCCAGTTTTAAATCACTGTCGGACATATATTGAGTAGAAACCTTAACCCTAGCACCTTATCATTCATGTTTCTTTTGAGATACGAGAACATCAGCGTCTGTATCAGAAATAACCCAGTTTTACATCACAACTAGACATATATTGGGTAGAAACCCTAACCCTAGCACCTTATCATTCATGTTTCTGTTGAGATACGATGACATCAGCGTCTGTATCAGGAATAACCCAGTTTTACATCACAATTAGACATATATTAGGTAGAAACCCTAACCCTAGCACCTTATTCATGTTTCTGTTGAGATATGAGAACATCAGCGTCTTTATCAGGAATAATCCAGTTTTACATCACTGTCGGACATATACTGAGTAGAAACCCTAGCCCTAGCACCTTATCATTCATGTTTCTGTTGAGATACGAGAACATCAGCGTCTGTATCAGGAATAACCCAGTTTTACATCACAATTAGACATATATTAGGTAGAAACCCTAACCCTAGCACCTTATCATTCGTGTTTCTGTTGAGATACGAGAACATCAGCGTCTGTATCAGAAATAACCCAGTTTTACATCACAATTAGACATATATTGAGTAGAAACCCTAACCCTAGCACCTTATCATTCATGTTTCTGTTAAGATACGAGAACATCAGCGTCTGTATCAGGAATAATCCAGTTTTACATCACTGTCGGACATATATTGAGTAGAAACCCTAACCCTAGCACCTTATCATTCATGTTTCTGTTAAGATACGAGAACATCAGCGTCTGTATCAGAAATAACCCAGTTTTACATCACAATTAGACATATATTAGGTAGAAACCCTAACCCTAGCACCTTATCATTCATGTTTCTGTTGAGATTTCGTGATATCTGCGTCTGATTCAAGAATAACGCAGTTTTACATCACTGTCGGACATATATTAAGTAGAAACCTTAACCCTAGAACCTTATCATTCATGTTTCTGTTGAAAGTTTGTGACATCTGCGTCTGATTCAAGAAAAACGCAGTTTTACATCACTTTCGGACATATACTGAGTAGAAACCCTAACCCTAGCACCTTATCATTCATGTTTCTGTTGAGATACGAGAACATCAGCGTCTGATTCAAGAATAGCGCAGTTTTACATCACTGTCGGACATATACTGAGTAGAAACCCTAACCCTAGCACCTTATCATTCATGTTTCTGTTAAGATACGAGAACATCAGCGTCTGTATCAGGAATAACCCAGTTTTACATCACAATTAGACATATATTGGGTAGAAACCCTAACCCTAGCACCTTATCATTCATGTTTCTGTTGAGATACGATAACATCAGCGTCTGTATCAGGAATAACCCAGTTTTACATCACAATTAGACATATATTAGGTAGAAACCCTAACCCTAGCACCTTATCATTCATGTTTCTGTTGAGATACGAGAACATCAGCGTCTGTATCAGAAATAACCCAGTTTTTCATCACAATTAGACATATATTGAGTAGAAAGCACCTTATCATTCATGTTTCTGTTAAGATACGAGAACATCAGCGTCTGTATCAGGAATAATCCAGTTTTACATCACTGTCGGACATATATTGAGCAGAAAACCTAACCCTAGCACCTTATCATTCATGTTTCTGTTAAGATACGAGAACATCAGCGTCTGTATCAGAAATAACCCAGTTTTACATCACAATTAGACATATATTAGGTAGAAACCCTAACCCTAGCACCTTATCATTCATGTTTCTGATGAGATACGAGAACATCAGCATCTGATTCAAGAATAACGCAGTTTTACATCACTGTCGGACATATATTAAGTAGAAACCTTCACCCTAGAACCTTATCATTCATGTTTCTGTTAAGATACGAGAACATCAGCGTCTGTATCGGGAATAACCCAGTTTTACATCACAATTAGACATATATTAGGTAGAAACCCTAACCCTAGCACCTTATCATTCATGTTTCTGTTGAGATACGATAACATCAGCGTCTGTATCAGGAGTAATCCAGTTTAACTTCACCGTCGGACATATATTGGGTAGAAACCCTAACCCTAGCACCTTATCATTCATGTTTCTGTTAAGATACGAGAACAGCAGCGTCTGTATCAGGAATAACCCAGTTTAACTTCACTGTCGGACATATATTAGGTAGAAACCCTAACCCTAGAACCTCATGATTCATATTTGTTGAGATATCATAACATCAGCGTCTGTATCAAGAATAACCCAGTTTTACATCACTGTTGGACATGTATTGAGTGGAAACCCTAACCCTTGAACCTCATGATTCTTGTTTCTGTAGAGATTTCGTGATATCTGCGTCATAATAAAGAATAATCCAGTTTTACATCACTGTTGGACACATATTGGGTAGAAACTCTAACCCTAGCAACTCATGATTCATGAAATACGATAACATCAGCGTCTGTATCAGGAATAACCCAGTTTAACATCACCGTCGGACATATATTGGGCAGAAACCCTAACCCTAGAACCATGTGATTCATGTTTCTGTTTATATTTAGCGACATTAGCGTCTGATTCAAGAATAACGCAGCTTTATGTCACTGTCGGATATATATTGGGTAGTAACCATTACCAAAGCACCTCGCGATTCATGTTTCTGTTGAGATAATATGGTGACATCATAATTTGGGACTGTCTAACTTACCATCTGTTTTGATGTAAATTCCTAATCTGTAGCATTGATTGCCAGGATTGTAATGTAAGCTGTATCAAGGCCGCTGGTAAATGTATTGTGGACAAGGCAAATCAGTGGCTGACAAGATCAGCAAAACCCATACCATTGGGCACATTAACACAATCAGCCATTTGACATGTCATTCGGTGATGAATACATGAACACATTCATGCCTACATAATACTGTTTATCCTTGTCATAATCAATCAACTACAAACAAAATTCATCATTTTGCTAGTTCTTTATTGTTGAGGAAACAATAAACATAAATGTAACACATGAAAAGAGTTTTGCCTCAAAATGCTGAAAACAGTGTAAGTGAAGAAATTCCATGCACAGTATATTTGTAAGATGCTATATTCACCATATATGATAATCGATATTATGAATGAAAAAAACACACCTCACATTATGAAACAATATATAATATGAATCATATGTTTAGATGTACAGTACTGTCCATGAGAATAGGGAGAAACACTGTCACTCCACACAGTAGCGAACTGATGCTACTCCCTGCTGATCTTTTCACTACTCAGGATGTCAATGCTGACTTCAACACAGAACTCTTCTTCTCAACACTTCTTCTTTCCAGAAACGTACAGGGCACAGTTGCTCTCCCTTCTCAAAGCACACTGTATTGGGAGCTGTATATGTAGTTTAGCGTTGGTGTAAACTGATACCATCAAGTTTCATTACAGCATGGTAGTTGCCCTGAAAAGGTTGAAAATATTCACATAAGTGATGTCATCACCATTGATTGAACATTTTTCATGGAAAAATAACTTATGATTTAACTTCAATATAAATAAATCCACATAGTACACCTTATTTTTACATTTACATAAATCAGTGACATTGTTAAACCCAATATAATGAAAAACAAGCCCCTCCCATTCTATTATCAGCCAATCAGGAAACAGTTGACCGTTTGTGGGTATAGCATACATTTATTTTACGTTCATGGCAACATCAAGTTAAGTTCCATTTAAAATGCCTGTAAAGATATTATAGTTTAATATCATGTTGTCTCACTTAAATTCAAAACTTAATGGGAAGTTATAATTTGCAGTTATCTCAACTGGCAAGGAATTTTTCTCAAGCCAG
The DNA here is from genome assembly GCF_022045235.1 of Haliotis cracherodii. NCBI lineage: Eukaryota > Metazoa > Mollusca > Gastropoda > Lepetellida > Haliotidae > Haliotis > Haliotis cracherodii. Next base: position 30,796,223 of record NW_027266264.1, read on the forward strand.
TTAAATGTGTCCTGGATACAAAATTAAGATGGTGTTTTTACCACAAATATTTTCCTGAAGAAAAATGAAAATATCTGATGATAATTTGTGTACTTTTTGTAATTCACATCCAGAAACTGATATGCATTTATTTTTTGGTAAAAGATTTCTGGCTTCTGGACACAGACTCATAATTTGTATCTGGATATTCGTGTGAAGGAAAATGTGATAACAGATGATAATTTGATCTGATTTTGTTATTTTCAAAGTATGTAAGTGTAAGGTTCTTAAAATACAACCAACATTTTGTGAGGGAGATAACTGATACAGTTAGACATGAATTTCGAAAAAATATATACTTCAACAAAAACCTGCAAAACAAATTTTATACACAGTATACTGTCTCCGAGTGGACCATTCCTTCTTTTAGCCCTTACTACCGAGAGCAAGACAGGGTAACAACAAGTACCATCTTTTAACGTCTTTTGGAATGATGCTTCAAGGGATCAAATTTCTGACCTTCCGCTCTCCGAGCAGACACTCTACCAGTACACCATAGAGGCAGTCAATCAGACTTGGAATTTGATGAATTTCAATGAGTTAAAGTAACTAAGTTGACAATCCATCAGTTTATTGTTATTTTCTGAGAACTAACAATCAACAGTACTTTTCTTATGTTCACCATTTTGTAACTTATGTTCATAAGTGTAGAAAATTCTGGACGGGAAGCATTTTATCTGGACAGGAATATTTGCAAAGTTGCCCTTGCGGGAATTTTATACGCTGCTGTTACATAGCGACACGCTTAACATCAAATCACAATTCTGACATCATTGCTGGGATGATTCATGCCAAGTTTCAGCTTCATAGGCTTTGTAGCTCTAGAGGAGATGTTGAAAGTGTAATCGTTAACGACATACATACTAGCAGAAAAAGGTAACTTTTCTTAATAAAAAGTCCAACAAAACTCAAACTCATTAGAATCAGATCTTAGTTCTCGCTACCGCTAAAAAATGATCTGAGGACATCCCATTATGGGTCACGTCAGCATGACCTTTCATCCAACCAATCAAAGCGTCACTTACCAGATCCTGAAAGTGACAGTCAAAATGTGTTTTCTAATCATGAATCCTCGAAATATTTAACAGAGGGTATTCCGAACGACAGTTACAGGTTTTATGATTATATCCATAAAATTTAGGCCATCTTAAGTCATTCCAGAATGTCGTTTTGGTCAGTTTTAAATTTATGTAATCGAGAATACGTCAAAATATGTTTCGAGGCGAAGTCGCCAGTTTGAAACTAGTGCAGTAAAGCTCGATATAGCTACCTTCTGATTGGCAAATGTCGATTTCAGTCATTTCATTGGTCGGTCCATCGATCGCGAAAGGTCGTTCCTACGTGACCCGTAATGGGATGTCCTCAGATCTTTGGTTAGCGGTAGCGAAAACTAAGATCAGATTTTAATGAGATTGAACAAAACTAAGTTTAATCTGAAATTAAATAATGCATCTTTCAATATGCATATTGATGAAGACATTTCCTCAGTTTTAAGGTCGTGATTCACAATTTGCATGCAAATGTTTATGGACTGCACATAATTTGTGTGTTTGCATGTTAGTTGGGAGCAAGGTATTTACACACGATTTCATAATGTAAACAGCAAACAATGTTGTTTAGCTCTCTGGGTCTCATAAAATCTTTTTTCTTTTTGTTCAACTGTAATTAAAAATGCTGTCACGGCTTGATGACATGTTGCAAACACAAAATGCGCAAAACGAAGTTGCCAAACATTTTTAATGTTCATCGAATCACAAATATCATCTGCCACATTAATAATCGGACAATTCTTGGGTTAAGACGAATTAGTGGCAGAACAGTACATTACCAGTTGAGAGAGCACAACATCCGGTCACAACATTCAGCAATATGCCTAATTTTGCTTACACAGGACTATCAGTCACACTTGGTGTAGACAGCATCTGAGGTTCAGAAGAAAAACAGGGACAGTACACTGTTCACAAATGAGTGAGGGTTTCATCTGAACAGCTCTGATGGTCGTGCAAAGGTCTACATGCATACTGGAGAATGTTTTAGCAACTCTTGCATTACTTATCATAATCAGTTTTGGGGTGGAACTGAAATGGTATGGGGTGGCATCACAACTCATGGGAAAACACGACTCATCATTGTTATGAGGACATCGTTTGAGATCATGTTCTTGCCTTTGTGCACATGCAGGGACGTAATGTCATGTTGCAGCAGGATAGTGCCCGCCTACAAGTTGCACCCCTCTTTAGGGCGTGTCTCTCCATCTCCAATTACCAGGAATGGATTTTGTCAATGAATTTGTTATGATAAAACATTGATGAGACAAAAGACCAAATATTATGTTGTAATTTACAATAACATAACATTTACACTACTTAATACACAGCAGTTACTTTTTTCCATTAGTATAGATGAACACAGCCATGACATAAGCTTATTTGAACCTTCGCTTTGTGTACCGGTAAGCTACAAGTGATCATCATCATTTCTACAAAGTTAAGTTTCAGCTTCTTGGAGAGTGTAGTTTCTCTTTTTTTATTTTCATTCCTAATTGTTTTTCAAGAAGCAATTTCAGCCCCTCCATTTCTCCAATTTGAATCCCCACCATTGGAGAATTGATTCCAACCAAATATGGTTGATATCTATCTCTTAGTTCCAGAGAGGAAGTCGTTTAAAGCAATATAGCCAAATTATTCCTATTTGGCCCCGCCACCCAGTCCTTTGGGGGGTCAGCCCTCTCCATTTGTACAATTTTTAATCCCCAGCATTGGAGAATGCTTCCAACCAAATATGGTTGATATCTATCTCTTAGTTCCAATAAAGAAGTCGTTTGAAGCAATATAGCCAAATTACTCCTATTCCGCCTTGCCACCCAGCCCTTTGGGAGGTCAGCCCCACCATTTGTACAATTTTGAATCCTCACCACCTACGGATGCTTCCAGTCAAATTTCGTTAATTGTCAATTTGTGGTCAAAAGAAGAAGTTTTTAGAAAAAATCGTTGACATACGGACAACGGACCCCACAGTATGGCATAAGCTCACCTTGGTGAGCTAATAGTTGTGTCAGGATGACAAACATCAGACAAGCAGGCCATGTTGTTTGTATTCAAAAAGTATTTTGTTTTATTTTGTATATTTGTCTTATCTGGAAAAATAGTCTATGCTATATTACAACCAGTTTGTTTAACGTTTCGAGGCGATCAATGTTACCTTTGTTGGGTGCAACTGGACCAAACAAGCTATTTACACCAGGCTTCTTGTAACTGGACAGTGAAACCTGTGAACATGGTATACAAAGAATGAAAATCTTCATAAGAATAAACACAACACATGACACCACAGAACTGAATGAACAAATTGTAAAATAAAACACTGGACAACCACATAACTTAATCCGAGTCCCATTGTGGTGCTACACATGCCAGGTGTCATTAAGTTTTAGTTTCCTTGGTTTCTGAGAAGAAAGTTCTTAAAGTTGAACAAATCAGAATTGGAAGCTACAAAAATACCTTTGCAAATGAAGGTTAAAAAAGTGTAATAAACATCCATCAACCTCTTCATGACAACATTGCTAAGGTTATCTAGGATAAACAAAAATATGCCTCACTACGAACCGTTTAAATGGGCCTGAAACTGATCAGAATTTATTTTTAGGGAATTAAATACTGGTAAAGGTCATCATAAATAGATTAACAAGATTATGCAGAAATAAGTAACAAATGTTCAGATACACCAAATGATATAAATATTTAATAATGATTGACAAATGAGGAAAAACGAGTGAATTGTTTATGACCACTTAAAATAATGGTGCTTGGTCCAGGCAGGCAAGAGGTTGATAGCACTAACAACTATCCATGTAATTGGGGTGTAATGTCACCAAATCAGCCAGGTCACACAAAACTGACATTCCATATAGTTGCCCTTTGGGAATGTTAAGAATCAAATTTCTGTGACTACGTTTTTGAGACTGACTTACTTGGATCATGTCCGTAACAATCCAAACAGTGTTAGTATACCTGTAATCTAGCTACAAGGGTGCATGCAAAGGGTATGACCATGGCATGATAATCTGAATCTGAAATCTGAAAAGAACAGTAGATCTATTTTATACCATTGTTGGAGTGCATAATAACATACATATATAACCAATCATAGCTTCACTTCCCAAAAGATTCATAGGAAACATTGCAAGTACAAGGTTATTACACTTACTGGTACATTCCATTATTAGGACACAAAAAGGTGAAAGATGATGGCATGACCAAATGGAACATATGATCACTGAAACATAGCACATTGGAGATTGCAATATAGTATTACAGCCTGATAAATGAATAACGCCATGATACATGAGTACCTGGTCAAAATAACATTCAATATGGCTGCAATGTCGTCACCCCAAAAAATCACAGACACAGTTTACCAGATTCAACCTATTGTAATGGAGGCCAGATGTGCCCATTGTATTGGTGCCATTAAACTGACTCATGTAACGGAGCTCCAGATAACTTTTTGAGCAATTCAGTTTTTACTTTAGGGTTTCTATTTTAATTGGGTTATTACATTTTTCATTGGGTAACCAATATTTTTTCACTCATGTATTCATCACTCTCTTGGGTCTTTCCCAAAATTAGTGAACATTTTAAGATTTCAAAAAAATGAAATAATGTTCTAAATACATAGGTTTGACTCAGAAAGTAAATTAGCTTGTAATTGTGTTTCAGCAATTAGCTCCTTTGTATGCATGCTGAAAAAGCTTCGTTGGGTATTTATGCGAGCTGTTTTAATAATTTGAGTTTTTCATTTAATGCATGCGATTCTGTACACAAGTTAATGGAAACTAATTGGGTTTACATAATTTTTGGGGGTATTTTACACAAATACGCTGCTTATCTGTAGCTCTGATGTAATAAATTTCCCTTCATTACCTTTTGGCTGTCTCCTCACATGACTGACAGAAATACTGTTCGAACAAACTACCCTGGGTACAGGTGTTAAAATTGCATCTGTAGCTTCCCTGAACTTTTTCACAGAATATATTATTACAACAAAAAGGCAATACAAGGGTATAATAAATAAGCAAAAGAAACAAAACTATTTATCTACAGAACAGACTTTCTCACAGCATCTTGACCAATTAAAAGGATGACAGTATATGCAAGAAGACAAATTCACCATTATCCCCTAAATACTAAATACTTGCTATGGAAACTAAATATCCCAAATTATCAAAAGGCACCAGTTCAACAATAGACCTATCTATGTGCCATCCTTGTTAAGGAAATATTGTAAGTTTTTTTTAATCTGCCCAGAAAGAAGCACTACCCTCATTTTCAGTATGGGTCAAAGTTGTGGCATCTTAAAATATCAATTTTTTAAAAATCCTAAACTATCAAAAGGCACCAGTTCACCACTAGACCGATCTGTGTGTCAAGTTTGGTGAAGAAATATTGTAGATTTTTAAGGTATGTTCCAAGAACGATCACTACCCTCATATTTCAGTCAAAGTTGTTGCCATGGAAACTAAAAAGATACATTTTACAAAAATCCAAAACTATCAACAGGCACCAGGTCACCACTAGGCCTATCCATGTACCATGATTGGTGAAGAAAATAGTAAACGTTTTTTCAAAATCTTACACAGAAGTATGAATGCAAGGACTGACCATGTCCATTTTAATACCCCCGCATTACATGTTGTGGGGGATAATAATTGGTAATGAAACGAGTCAAAGAACACATTCATCATGGCTGCAGCAGCACATGAAGACAAAATGTTGCAGTTCCAAATATAAGAATAACTTGCAAAATATGACCCTGTTGTTGGGTTTACCAAATAATTACTGTATATCAAATTTCATAACGTAAATGCAGAAGTGGCTTTCTAAAGGGTGAAAAGTATATGTTCAATAGGGTTGCCATGTCTTGACAGCTTGAAGTTGTATTGGCATCATGTTAGTGGGATCAAATACACAAAATCTCAGCTTATTGAAAATATGATTTTCAGAGAAGATATTGAAAACACAAACAAACTTCATAAGGTATGTGAAAGTTTAAGGCCATAGAAGGCACAGGTAATACAGTCATCCAAGAAGCCACCTCAATTTGCTGGGCAGAGTTGCATCCCTGTCTGTCTCACAGTCCTTGAACCATATTATTTTCCCTTCCGCCCAGCCCATCTCACTGGGTCTATTTTTAAACAAAAATGAAAATAAAATGTTTCTATCAATATTTTACATTTTCAGAGACTAAGCTGCATCCCTTTCATATGCCAGAAATCTATGACAATGGGTTCAAATCCCATAATTACCATGATTATTTTCCTTGGTTTGTGAGCACCATTTCCACGCAGGTGGGTCTCATCAAGTGGTAAATATCTAAGATGTTCCTCCCAGATCAAGCAAAAAATACACCAATGTAAACCCCATAACACATATCAAGTTTCATAATGCCACATCTGAATTGGCTGTGTAATATGCAAAAGTGATATTTTGTAAATAGTCTCATGTTTTAGAATATCATTGCTGAGATTTCAGTTTCATAGGCCTTGTAGATTCAGAGGAGGTTTTGAAAGTGTACAAGTTAGTTATTGACAGATGACAGATAATGCACCATGAAATAAGCTCATTTGACTTCAAATTGGATATTCCTGTATTCATGATAGCCTGTAGTTTGATTACAGTATACCAACTCACACCTCATAACTTAATAAATGGCCTAAGGTCTGAGGGAAAGTTATACTTTCACAATTGCCATAATCAGGTCAGCGAGTTCGCATAGTGAATGGTTGAGTTGGCTTAATGCAACTTAGAACAGAGTTTCAGTAATATCACAGTGTGTCAGCTGATGATCCAGTGAGGAAAGACTGATATAATGAGGTACCGATAATACTACAAATGTGGTTTTTCATATCATGACATCCATGATTTAATTTGATGTATGATGATGCCTCTATTGTCATCCCTGACTTTATCATGGGGGTGCATAAAGATAAATGTTCACAGCACCTGTGCTTAGCTTGTGCTAAAATCTATACAACAGTAAATTAGCCTTAGTATAATAATATAAATTCCCAACATGTATAGGGGTAGAATACAACATACCTGATTTCCTACAAGGGTTGCACCTCAAATTTCCTGAATGTGGCAGGACACAGCCCACTTGGATACCCTGGGAATAAAAAAATGAGTAAATTGGTACTGATATCTTGACATATTGGTTGCAAAGGGAGGTAATCAATGATACATGTATAGTTTACTATAAATTTGCCGGATGCACAATAATCTTTATGATCCTTTATTAACCTCATATGTCTACATATTCCCTCAGTGTTCATCATAACAACAATAACAACAACAACAAACAAAAAAGAGGGCATGTAGACTAGTGAATTAGAGCGTGGGCCTTATCTCACAATGGAGCGAACGCCAGAAATGGACCTCACTTTGAACCCAGAACACAGACCTTTCAGCAAAACAAGTTAATTAACACTAATAATCTAGATGAGATTTGATGCTTCCCCGATGATATATCTATGTTAGTCCTACACTCATTCTGGGCCTACAGACATAGAATACAAACATGCGTCATGTGCAGGGTCAGCAGGCACGTTGACGTTCTCCATCTCAGTATCTGAAAATAAAAAGTACCATAGTGAATGGTTGTAGACTGTAAATTATGTTTGCACAAAGACTAGATAACATTATGACCAACGAACAAGTAAGAACAGATAAACAAAAAGCAAGATCTAACCGATAAATGTTTGATCGAAAACCGATCGCTATGCCGGCCAAGGGGGATAACTCTTTCTGACCACGTCGGGACGAATTTTCCAAAGACAAACTTTAACCTTGTTTGCCAATATATTTTGTAACGATCAGTTCTTATAAATATGTGTAGTTCTATCAAACAAATACACATACAATGGCATGTATGAATGAAAACCGGAACGATCTTCTATTAAGACCGGATTGGTATATCCATAGATCTATCTATTGGTTGTTAAAATTGTAATTAGGTGATGTATAAAATATATATACCGTATGAAGATACTAAATCTAAGTCTAGCCTGTCTAGACCGGAGATAAAAACAACAACAAAATGATGACATCCTACCATCTGCTGAATGCTGTGTTCGACACTGCATGTTCCAATATGGCGTGGAATGCGCCCCTGTGAACATACATCCTAATATGGTTATGCTATTTAATTGTTACTGTTAGCTAGTAGTAGCAGTAAATGTTGGTCTCCAGAGACGTAGAGACCGTCTTTGTACCTACTAGTAGCAGGTCATAGTTGCTAACAACTCTGTGCTAGTAGTAGGTAATATTTCCTGGATCGGGTGGTTAAAATGGGTGAAGCCCTATTCAAGTGTTCCCTGATATTCCTTAACTACTACTAAATGCGCATAAACTCACACTCACTCATTCACTCTTATCTCATGAGTGACGAACGTTAATGGTTTAATGATTGTCTTATATCAGGTTTGTAATTAATTCCAGGACACGTGAAGATTCGGGGTAGAACAGGTCGACGGCATCCCGCGCTTGCCGTAAAAGGCGGCTATGCTTGTCGTAAGGGGCGACTAACGGGATCGGGTGGTTCACTTGGTCCAATTTTGTTGATCGATGCTCGTGGTGTCAATCACTAGATTGTCTGGTCCATAGTCGATTATTTACAGACCGCCGTCATACAGCTGGAATATTGCTTAGTGCAGCGTTAAACAACAAACAAACAAACAAACAAACAACAAATTCCAGCTACATAGAATCTGTTAACACGGAGAAGGGTCGTTGTGATACGACCGATTTAATTTTAGAACACGTGCATGGTGAAATATGTTTCATGAGATAGTGCTGTCAGGAATGCGACGACGTTTCCTCTGTAGTCTCCTGGGCCAACAGAGACTGTTCCGGTCTGACAAATCATTCCTCGAGTGACGCCGTAGTTAGTTTCTGTCCAGCCCAACTAAGGTAAGCTCCACATGTCACTATGTGTTATAACGTCTCATTTGACCGATACAGTTTATTACTTTAACAAATTGAATCATTCATTGTTAGCATCATTAACTGATCTGAACATCTGAGTAAGGTTTTATGCTGCTTTTAGCAATAGTCACTAGCAATATCACCGGAATATCTCCGAATATAACATAGCTGGGCGATAAATCACAAATAACAACGAAGAAGGAATCGTGGTTTATTTCACGATAAAACATTGTTGTATCAAGACGTCATTTCTGACGTTGACGTCGTAATTTAACGACGTTAAATTTGCGAAGGAGATGTCTAGTCAGTTGTTCCCTGTAGATGTAGTTGGGCAACGTAGATAAACGCAATGGACTAACAATCACATCCATACGTGGGAGAGATACGACAATCGGTATTGTTAGAAAAAGTGCAGACAATCGACGTGCAAATTATGTGGAATTATATGCCGGAAAAAAACAAATTTATCCCCTCTGTTCATAATATGGACGTATTCTATGCAGGGAGTTATCATTATTTAAATACAGGTAAATATTTTAAAGCTTGCTCATTCTATTAACATCCTTAAAGAGGCTGTACATTATATTAATATAAATCAGATAAGAAATAAACGACTCGCGGTCGTTGTTTATCGTTCGATAAAACACTGCAGGGAGAATGAACCATCCTGCGCCCTTCGTGGTTTATTATCGCTGCAGTGTTTTATTTTATGATAAACAACTCCCACTTGTCGCTTATTTCTTAATTATACTGATGTGAGTATTCGAACCCGGGCCTTCGGCGTGACGAGATAACGCTTTCACTACTAGACTACTCCACTACCCCATAAACATCTGAAATGTTGTTACTAAGCTACCCATACTGACCTCTAATTCCTGGACAAAAGCCGATGTGAATAGTTGGTAAGCAGCATTAAATTGCATTTATTCGTGCCAACTATTGTGAGTAAGCTTTAAACAGTATTGCAATTATATCACGGAGTGTCTGCTTAATGTGGGAGTGACGCCCTAATTATAATGATGGTGAGTGGGGTTTAACGGCGTGCGTGTGCGTGTGTGTGTGTGTGTGTGTGCGCGTGCGTGCGTGCTTGCGTGCGTGTGTGTGTGTGTGTGTGTGTGTGTGTGTGCGAGCCAACTGAGACACCATGCCCCAGTTATAACATGAATACCCCACTCAGACACAGTATACTATCGATATAGCGAGAACAGCGATAGCGAGAACAAGGATCAGATTTTAATGAGATTGCGCCTATCCCTTTACGCAGAATTGCTCTCGCTAATGAGATTTGATTGGACGACTATGTTTTACCATCGAAACTATTCTAAACGAGCTGAAAACGTAGCTATGGTAGCGAATGGGTCCACGGTATTTATCGTTGCAGAATGGATAATAATATATAATACATTGGATAATAGAGGATAAATATGTCTGAATCACGTTTTGTATATTTCAATACAGGTATGAATTCTTCTTCAACCCAGGGGTCTCCCATGACTACAGATATACAGTCTACAGGGCTGTCGTCTACAGATGTATTGTTTACAGCTCCTCTGTCAACAGTTCTACCTTCTTCAGCTCCGCTATCAACAGTTCTACCGTCTCCAGCTCCGCTATCAACATTTCTACCGTCTACAGCTCCGCTATCAACAGTTATGCCATCTACTGCTCTAACGATAAATAGCGCGTCCCCTTCAGAGACAACCATTTTCATTTTACCAAAAATATATGTTGACAATCTCAACGAAGACACAGCTATTAAGCTTGCTGTTCCAATCATTTATGTCGCCATCATGATGCTTATCGGCGTCTTCGGCAACGTCCTAGTCATCTACATATACGGCTGTCGGTGGCACCGCGCCACAACCAAGATCTTTGTTACGACCCTTGCCGTCCTTGACCTTGTTAACTGTATCATCACCATGCCAACAGAAATAGTTATCCTCCGGAACTTCTATTACCTTGATACTCCTGTATATTGCCAACTCTCCCGTTTCTCCACATTCTGGATGAACAACAATTCAGCCATCGTTCTCCTCATCATTTCTATTGATCGCTTCATCAAAATTTGTAAACCAAACAGAACCTCTTTTTCATACAAAGGCGCAAAGATGGCATGTGGGGTTGCCGTGCTCATTGGACTGGCGGTATCGTGGCCGGCGTTGGTCATCTATGGCAAACAGACTGTCTTCCATCCGACGAAGAGAGGCTACATGAAATTTGTACTGTGTCACGTGGATGACTCCGTGAAAGATAAATGGTACTCGGAGGGCTATTACATATACCTGTGGGTTGGCTTCATTGCCACAGCTGTGGTCATGGTAGTTCTATACACCCTAATTGGGGTACAGATCTGGATGAGGAAACTCAGGAAAGACAAGAGAACTGAGTCCGTGAGAACCACTTCGTTCCAATTCAGCACAGCTGAAGGCCGCAAGATCTATAAAGGATCGGCGGAGAAGAGATCAGAGAGTGGACACAAAATAGCATCGGACGATTCCAGCGTTCAAGAAATGGCAGATGACGTTTTCAAAAGCAGTGACAGTTCCAGCGATGCCGTACCCCAGCCACGTAACAAGCGACTTCCAACACTTGCTTCTATTAAGTTTACTAAGCATGGAATTCAAGCAGGGAGGGCAACTCTGATGTTGGCGATTATTACAGTGGTGTACGTCATCAGCTTTCTACCGTTCTTGGTAATCTCGATGATTCGAACAGTTTTGGGGGATACCTGGTACCCCAATCTCTCCGATGGACAGAAGGTGGCGGTCAACTTGTTTCTGAGATCTTACCTCGTCAGCAACACTGTCAACCCCATCATCTACGGCTTCTGCAACGTCCAGTTCCGACGGGAGTGCATGCGTCTGTGCAGAAGGATGGCTTGTCGCAAAACGTGAGACACCCTTGTAGCATGGTGAGGTTGTTTTGTGGATAGCAGCGACTGTTGCAAGGAATGAGTGGGTTTGGTGTAACGCTGCAGGACAGTATTTTAATCATACCCGACCCGTGAAGATCCGGGGTAGAATGGGTGTTCGGGAACACATGCTTGCCATAAAAGGTGACTATGCTTGTCGTCAGAGGCGACTAACGGGATCGGGTGGTCAGACTCGCTGACTTGGTTGATGCATGTCATCGTATCCCAATTGCGGGGATCAATGCTCGTGATGTCAATCACTGGATTGTCTGGTCCAGACTCGATTATTTACAGACCGCCGTCGTATAGCTAGAATATTGCTGAGTGCGGCGTTAAACCACAAACAATCTAACAAACAAACAATTATATCTGGGCGTGTGAGGTTGATATTGGCAAACTCGACGTGATAGCAAAAGTAGTGGCCAAATGATTTACTTTCGAAACTGTATTCGTTTCCCGCTTATGACCTTGTCATTCATTCTATGCTCCTATCACGAGTCCCCTGTATTTAGGTGTACATGTAAGTGTTGATGCTGAAAAAGATATTACGAGGTATATGTTTTAGTTTTCGATATTAAGAAAAGTTAATTCTACCTACATTGTGTTGATCGGTTGATAGTTTGTATAGGTACGCTATTGTAAAACAAGGATGATAATCACGGCAAGTTCGGGTCAAGCCCCACCGTAGATGCAGATCTGAGAATGATTGCCCAATAAGTAACTGAGTTTCGCTTAACGCCGCTTTGAACAGTATTTCAGTTGTATGTCGGCCTGTCAGCTTGATGTGGGAGGAAAACCCGAAGTGATGCAGGTCTTACACGTTTACTACGTTTGTGAAACCCACGAGTACGGGTATGTTCTGGCCAACCTAGAAATATAATCGGGATAAATGTTTCACCACGCCTAAGGGACGCAACTCTGAACAGAGAATTGCGGCGTGTCAGACCGCTGGGCTTCCAATGGCCGCGTCATCAGCAAATGTACACAGATGTAAATGAGCTTCACTAATTAACAATGATCGACATGAACAAATTACTTAAGGAAGTTAATCCTTTACGTCTTGTAATGGTAGTCCAGAGCTGTGGATCACCAGTAATTATCGATTTATCACCTTTCTCTTCGCCTAACAGAATATATGAATACACGATGCAATCTACTCTGTCCGTTACAATTAACCCCTTTTCCTTTCTATCCATTTCCGTAAATATAAAACAATTTCATAATTATAATGTGAAGTCTGATATTACGAATACCAGCTGTAACGAACTAAAATCTAATCCAGGAAAATAACAAACGCAACAAACTTCGCATATTACGACCATATTGTAAATGATATTTGGAGTTCGTTAAATTACATCTGAATTGAGATAGGAATATTGCCTCATCCAGTACACTGGTCAGCAAGCCATACCAAAACTTTTCAAAACTTTGTTTGGTTGCAGAAATCTCCGAAGTCAGGGGAGTTACTCAAGTACATTCGCAGCTTCTGGGACACGACCCAGCTCCTAGCTGAGGCGAGACATGGAAGTAGCCACTTATCTGATTGTGTCGTGACAAATCCCACTCAGAGTATTTACTGTGTCATCGTGTGCGAATGCGGGCACTGTCTTGTACATGTGTAAACAACTGCCATGATTTAATCACATCCTCGCGAGTACTGTCCGCAGGGCAGTAACGCCTCTTGATGTCGGCGGAAGTTGTTTTAGAGAAAGAAAGAGACGATTGTTTGTGTTAATATATCTTGTAATTTTCAAGTGATTTTCAAAAAACGCGTGATGATATAGAATAATTTAGAATTATATTGCAAAAAAATATACGAATCCTAAAGTGTTGGTAAATCATTATACATAGGATTGTAACTACTACTAAAAATATGCATGTGGTTTCTTACAAATACTTATCTGCTCTACATGCAAGTTTACATTGTCCAACGAGTCTCTTTCACCTACTGTCCAGTACTACATTTCAATAAGGAATCTTCCAACAGAACTCGCAGTGTGGCACTGGCAAATATTGACATTACACGTTTTTGAACATAAAGGGGGTCACCAAGAAGGGTAATTCACTTAATTCACTTTAAGGGTATTATCATTCATTTTTCAATCCCCAAACGTAGACCCACGTAGGTGGGTCCGAGTATCAGGCAGATTAGAAATCTGAAAGCAAAAAAGAACCTTTGTTGGTGAGATCTACCCTCAGTTTCCATGTCAGTTTCAATGTGCGAGATTAAAGTAAATCAAAGGCGAAGAACATGAGCTGGCACTCCATTATCTAGGGGATCCCTTGAGTTTGTAGTCACAGGAATAACTGTTGTTGGTTTGTTGTTTAACGTCTCACTCAGCAATATTCCAGCTATATGACGGCGGTCTGTTAATAATCATGTCTGGACCAGACAATCCAGAGATTGACATCACGAGCATCGATCCACGCAGTTGGGATACGATGACATGCATCAACCAAGTCAGAGTCTGACCCCCCGATCCCGTTAGTCGCCTCTTACGACAAGCATAGTCACCTTTTATGGCACGCATGGGTTGCTGTAGACCTTTTCTACCCGGATCTTCAGGGGTCAAGGAATCACTGTTCTCAGGCACAGAGAGACCGACAGCCTAGCTGGGATTGGCAAACTGATGCTGTAGGGCCACCACTCCCATGGTAATCTGACAGGGCACATTGTTGTTCTTGTATATAGTTGTTTATAATGTAAGTAAAACTCTGTATTCATAACACTCCTGTTGCGTTGTGTTGTCTTAACTATAAATATTGAATCATAACACCAATATTAAAACAATTGCATATAAATTATAACATATAAAATATCATTAATGAGATAAAAGTCCTGTGCAATCTATCAATAATAATGAGTTTGTTGTTTAATGCCATAGTCCAGCTGTAGCATGATAGCCTGTCAATAATCCAGACCAGACAAACCAGTGATTGATATTGTGAGCAACAATTCACACCATCAGAGAATACACCCAGTAAACCGTGTCGCAGCCTGACCATGCTATCCAATAAGTCTACTGACAGGACAAGCTCCTGGAAACCCAATTCAAACCCAGAATCCCCATGAAGTTGGTCCATTATTAACAGTTTGTGTTTATCACCACTTTGAACAGTATTTCAGTTAAGTGAGTGAGTGAAGTTTCACATCACTTTTAGCAATATTCAAGCAAGATCACAGAGGGGGACACCACAAATGGGCTTCACACATTGTACCCATGTCGGGAATCAAACCCGGGTCTACGGCGTGACGAGCAAACGCTTTAACCACAAGGCTACCCGATCGCCCCACAGTTAAATATCACAGGTGTGGGTAAGGTGATGACAAACCTAGGAACATAATCAAGACAAACCGGGATTCAAACCAATGAATTATAAAGCTACTTGGCCACCTGTGCTCCAGTATTTAAAGTAAGTGCCTACCTGTAGGCCCATGGCAGGTAGATTTCACATCGGCCGTAGTTTCAAATTTGTATGGCTCCTTATGGCCTGCAGTAAATTTACCTCTCGTATATGTCACAATAAGCTGCAGGTTTATTCAAATGATTGAGTGAGTATGGTTTTACGCCGCTTTTAACAATATTCCAACAATATCACGGAGGGGGACACCAGAAATGGGCTTCACACATTGTACCCATGTCGGGAATTGAACCCAGGTCTTCGTCGTGACGAGCGAACGCTTTAACCACTAGGCTACCCGACCGCCCCTTATTCAAATGAGGGCCTGCAGCTTCTAAAGTCTGTGGGTCCTTGTGGCAGTCTGCCATTTTTTAGTATTTTGAACACTACTTTGCCCCTTGGTCCATTATGATTTTTGTTGTGTTGTTGATTGGATGATGAATGGGAGAATAAAATAAACTCACAAAAAATTAAGCATACACATTAAATCTTTATTCTTGATGAATACACATCAAACTCACAATAAACATGGTAAGTCAAAAGATGTAATACACATCAGATATCTTTCACTGAAAACTCAGTGACAAAGTATGGTACATTGAAGGAAGTCTTTCAAGCAATGTTAAAAGACAAACAGGAATTAAAAGTCAACTCTAATAGTCACCTGCAAGGTGTTTTCTTGAATACTACTGGATCTCCTGTGTAGCAAAATAGATAGAAAGGACTGAGAAGGATAAGGACCATTTTGGAATATTGGTATGAAAAAAATTTAATTGCTGATATGAAAATTATCAGACATGACAACTAGCTTTTCTACTTTCTGACATTTGCAGGCTTTGGGCATCTGGCTGGATCAACTACATAAGTATGGACAAAAATGGTGAAAAAGAATGATTGTTTTTTAACTTCAAGAAAAGCATGAGCATGTCTTGGAGTCCCCACAAATCTGTCCCCATTTGTTTGTACTGTCTTTGTGAACATTTTAAAAAATCAGTTTGGTTATCAAAGACTTGCACATGATCACATGCTGAATAAACATTCCATGGACACAACTAAAAATTAGCCTTCAGACATCTTAGTAACACCTATACATTCAGTGTTGTGAAAGGTATTGAAACATACAAAGTCTTAATCTAAATAGGATCATATCTGGTAATATAGGGATAAGTGTTTGCTAGTTTATTTAACATTTGATTAATTAGGCAGATACCCTCATTGTGGACTCTCATAGCCCTTTGTCTTTTCATGGAGTAAGAACTTTACAAGGTTTGACAGTCAAGAGAATACATGATGAGTGAGTTGGGTTTTAACACCGCTTTTAACAGTATTCCAGTTATATCAGGGCGTGTCAGCTTAATGTGGGAGGAAAGCCCGAAGTGACGCAGGTCTCAGACGTTTACCACTTGGGTGAAACTCACAAGCAAGGGTATGGTGCTGACAAACCTAGAAACATAATTGGGGCGAACCGGGATTCTAACCCACAATCATAGGTTTCTGGCGTGCCCAAGGGACGCAACTCTGCACAGCAAATTATGGCATCTTAGACGACTGGGTCACCCGAATACATGATGAAGTGTTATCCCAAACATATAATTTGATTCATTTCACCACTTTCTAAATGGCATTTGGTATCCATAGTTTTTAGCCATGGGACCCATACCAAATTACACTTCTCAGACGGGGACACAAAGTACATGAACTCGACTACCAGACTTTCATTTTGTGGAAGCCTCGGTGGCCGAGTTGGTTGGATTGCTTTGGTGGTTCATTCTGGGAGTGTGGGTTCGAATCCCGGATGGGACTCAACCCCCAAAAGTACTCGAATTTCTACTTTACTGAGGAAGCGTTATCTCAAATATAAAATTTGTTACAGGTCTAGAGAAGCTAAGACAAAAATAGATTTCTTACATTGATTTAAATATTCAGTTATATTCAGCGATGACTTTGTAAGGTTTCTGATAGCCACCACATTAATAAGTTTCACGTCAATTCATAGGTGAGGTGAAATGGGGCATAATGTCACTTTCAAAATTATTTCACTTATTTGACCATGTGCTTGCTAGTGTGTGTGCATGGCTGCTTGTACTAGTACAGATTGATACTGTTCTTATTGTGCTAGCCTACTTAGGTACCATGCCGCAGTTTAACACGTTTAACACCACTCAGACACAGTATACAGACTCTGAAACAACTTGTCCTTGTTTCATCCCCTTAATGCAGGGTCAGTAAGGGTAATATCAAGTACCATCTTTTAAGGTCTTTTGGCCAGGGTTCGAACGATCGACCTTCTGCTCTCAGGGCAGATGCTCTTTAGACCATGGAAGCAGATGACAGATTATAGAGATTCCTCTTCTCTGAAAAGATTAAGATTCTGAAAACCAAGTTAAAATCATATATAATACTGCCAACTTCACAAACAGAAGACATCTCTGCTTAGCAAGTGGTTGGTCGCATATTGCACTGGGTGGTTAGAAAATTGACAAAGTGGGTGCTTATTAAAACTGAATTCGATTTCAGAGACTGAGCAAGAGACAACAAACTAACAAATGTT
The DNA here is from genome assembly GCF_022045235.1 of Haliotis cracherodii. Lineage (NCBI taxonomy): Eukaryota > Metazoa > Mollusca > Gastropoda > Lepetellida > Haliotidae > Haliotis > Haliotis cracherodii. The sequence goes on from NW_027266264.1 coordinate 30,814,107, forward strand.
GATGAAACTAAACTTTGACATTAATAGGACACTAGACAAGTTGATTGAAAATCTGTCATTATTTTAGGGGAAATTTAGATATGGATCAAAAACAGAAATACATTACCATTGAAAACATTTGAAATAACTGCATAGTTTCTAATAAAAAAATGGAATAGTCTGACGAACCACCATTTGACATAGAACAATGAGTGGTGGCAATTAGGGGAACTTACTGCTATTTCCTGTGTTAACATGTCAGTGATGTGTTAGCTTCTTGAGGAAACTCCATGTCTCATGTATTTAATATGCACCCCCTTCAACACAGCTGTATATTCTGTAAGAAATGGTTTCCGACACAAGAAAATACAGACTGTGAAGAAAACAGAGCCCTAATTAAATGATTAATCACTAGCAGAATGGTCTTGAAGTTGCTCATGGGGTGCCAAGTGGACATAATTTGAACTGTGAGTCATGTGGGACCAAATCATGGTTGGTTTAATCATTAAATTTATCAAATTGTAGAATGAATGTTACACATAACTGACAATTCTATTCTGGTATGAAACACTCAAGTTCAGCATGTCAATGGCTGATATTCTTCAGTCTAAAAATCAGCATTCCCATCATTACTGGCTCCAGGTTTCTGAGCATGTGCTATAAAGCATGTCACTGGTCACTAGCCTGGGACCACCATATTTATGTCTTGGCCACCACGTAACACACCCAATATGTACTGCCAACAGTCCCTTGTACTGAAAAACAGATGGACCCTGGTAAATCCCTGCTTCACAAACAACTTGTACTCGCATTCACTCCTGTCATTGTCAATATTGGTAGTTTTATTTTTTTATCGAATATTTATAACACATAGGATCTAACTAATGTGGCATTTTCAAGGAGGAGACACTTGTAGTTACGTTTCTCATGTTATATAATGTATCATAAATGTGTGTATTGATTAATTGGTATTACGAACAGGTGATTGAAGGATGGAACCATGTTTTCTCCTTTCCAGTACCCTTAAAAAGGCTACTCTACACAATCATTAAATGTTGGTTGGTTGGTTTGTTGTTTAACGCCACACTCAGCAAAAATCCAGCTATATGACGGCGGTCTGTAAAAAAAAAATCGAGTCTGAACCAGACAATCCAGTGATTGATATACCGGGGTAATGAGCATCATTCAAAGCAATTGGGATCGATGACATGCATCAGGGAGCCTGACCACCTGATCCCGTTAGTCGCCTCCTACAACAAGCATGGGTTGCTGAAGACCTATTCTACCCCGGATTCATTACATGTATCACAGCAAATGTCCCATGTGTAGATACTACAGATAATGTACAGGTTGAGACAGTCAAACAGAGAGTCATGGATACTGTTCCACACAGTCATTTCATAGAGTGAGGGCACAGTCATTTCATAGAGTGAGGGCCAAACATTGTATGAACGTCGTCGCAAGCGACAACATTCATACAGTTTGGCCCTCACTCTATGAAGGTTCATACTTCCATGAACTCACACAAAGTGAAAGTCAATTCTTAGAAATTCCCCTCTTATACACTGAAATTCCATTGATGACGCCATAGTTTGGCACAACCCTGATCGTCCGTTGACATGAGTCAAAAACGAAAGTAGACAATACATGAACAACACATAATAAATAACAAACGGAAACTGGGAACAACATTGAACTTTTCAGCTGTGGCAGCTTCGAAACGGATCAAGTCATTCAAATTGCACATTATTATAAGTCAATGGCAGTTGTACAGTGCAACTGTTGGGCCAATATCACAACCTCAGGATAGACATACAACAGTCATGTGCCTTTATAGCTTTGTGCAAGACGCCAAGATATCTGGTAAGGTGGACACACTACAACAACACTGGAACCCGTGCGAGGGGTGTTGCCCATACAGTGGGCATGAGCACAGGTATGGTGATGACAAACTAAGGGTCAGAATACAGAAGCATGACCGGATACATTCACAGATTCCAAGACTTACGATTTTGGAGGAATTATTACAATATTTTGATCAATATTCTACTAATACAATGAGGGGGAAATTATACAATTTTTGTCCAAAAACTTCAGTACTATATGCTAGTTGTTGACCTTGTTAAAGGCATGTAACATATACATAAAAATCCCACGTTTGGCTTTTGATGGGAAGGTTTACAGACTTTGAGAGGTATGGTTACAAAATGCAAAGAAAAAGGAGATTCATTTTCATCAAAACCATAGTCAGTCATGCTCATAATAATTATTTATTGTTTTTTAAAGTTAACTCAATTAGGGGTTGGTATCTCTACATTATACCATGGCCACAGCGAGTATTAACATCGGCTTAATGTTGTAATCTTTTGTGCATAGAGGTAACTTCAAGTTCAAGGACATATTCTGCAATTCTTATACAGAGGTTAAAGGGCATAACCTTGAAGATCAATAGACTGGACACTCTATCAATCTAGTCAGAGTTAAAATGGACGCACTGATATGTCATTAGGTTCCTGCTTGAAGGAAAGTACCGATGTAGTTCAATGTTTCTAGTTGATAACAGCCTGTGCATTATTGAGATAGTTGACGAGGATTTACCAGGGTTCAGATCCAGGATTTTTGAAAGGGAGGGGTCCAAAATATCAAAATCCTCTCTGATAATTTTACTCCCTCTGGATCTGCCTATGTTTACTGTATATGATAAAAAGCAATGCCAATGTTTTTGTTTGTTACGAAACACCACACTCAGCAATATTCCAACTATGTGACAGTGACCTGTAAACAATCCAGTGATTGATATTATGAGCAAGCAACTTCATATAAATATGAGTATGATAACATGCAATTAACCAATTCACCGAGACTGACCACCAGCCCATTACGACCGGCATGGGTTGTTGGGGACCTATTTTTACCCAGAATCCCTATGGGGATGTGATATTCAGTATTGCTCCCTTGAATCACGACGAAAAGTAAGCAATTACTGGCCTATGATAATTACAGCTGACAGGCATCTAATATTTTTAATATGATCGATTCATCACAAAATCTAAACATACATACCATGCAGTCACTATGGTCATTAAATATTCTTAACATATATATGTATATATGCACCTTAAAGTGGCATACAGATATCAAAAGAAATATGTAAAACCACCAAAAAAGGAGAAGCAGGATATATGAAAGCATATCTTGGTCCCACGCCATAGCAACAAATGGTCCACACTTAGCTATTCAACATAATGCACCAATAAAAAGACTCAATCTCATTAAAATCAGATCTAAGTTTTCGTTGCTGCTAAACCAAGATCTGAGGAAAATTTGACCTTTTGCAAACTTTGACCGACCACTGAAACGACTTACAAGAAATCGACATCAGCCAATTGGAAAGCAGCTTTCTCAATCTTTACAGCACTCCTTTTAACCTGGAGACTTCCCTTTCAGTCTATGCTTCAAAAATATGTAGACACAGTTCTCGATTAAAATTTGAAAACTGAACAAACAAACATTCCGGAATGTCTAATATATGGTTGTGATTGTATGGTAGTGCGTCCCACGTGCTGTGCAACGCCTCCTCCGTTCAAATGTCAATCTCAGTAAAATCAGATCTTAGTTTTCGCTACCACTAAACAAAGATCTGAGGACATCCCATGAGGATGAACGGCCTTTCATCCGACCAATCAGAGTGTCGCTTACCAGATCATGAAAGTGACAGATCACACTCGTCACACTAATATGAAACGACCAGTCACAATATCACAACTGTGTTAGTATTAATGATATTTATACGCTACTGCATGGCTGATATGTAATAATTGATTCAAGGTTAACCTACAACTTGGAAAACGTTTTTTGCTGCTGTAAAACTGCCCCATCTTTGGCAGCATACTTGTAGGAGTTTTGTAGATCTTATTCCAATTTCTTATCATTTAGTCTTTTGAATGAATATTTTGTACATGGCTATGCTTCAGTATAAAACTGTTGATACCGTTGTTTCTGTAATAAAATTATCTTACAAACAAATAATGCGGAGTATCTCGAACTAGTACCTGTGAATAATTAATTAAATTCAGTATACACCTGTCTACACATCTACTCCCATAGCTATGAGGAGTCTGCTGAATGTATTGCATCAATTGTCTGGGTGTGATGTAAGGTGAGATGAAATGGGCCTTAACATTGTATGCATGTGTGGCTGCTTGTCCTAGTCCGGTTTTATAGTGCTAGCCCACTGAGATACCATTCTGTAGTTCAATATTGATACCCCACTTAGACACAGTATACCGATTCCGAGCTGACCAGTTCTTGTTCCGTCCCCTCAATGATGAGCACCTGGCACAGCAACAACAAATACCATCTTTTATCATCTTTTGGTATAGTGTGGCAGTGATTGAACCACCAACTTTCCGCCCTCCGGGCAGACAGTCTATCTATTAAACCAAGGAGGAAGTCTCAAATGTCAAGAGGAAGCCTCTCCTATTTAACATGTTCAAGAAGGATTGCTCACAGTCTACTGCTTTCTAAATAGTCAAACCCTGTGGTCCTAAACTAAGACGGGTTTGTGGTCTAAGCGAATTCTTACAGTACCCAGTGTAAAAAAATCCGCAAAATGTAAGTCAGACAACCAGACTGGCAATGTAGAAAAGTTACCAGATCAGATAAAATGTTGCCAGAGCAGAATTTTCAAGACTAACTTGTAAAAGTACAAAAAAATAAACACAAGAAAAGTATGAGGACAGAAACCTATATCAACATACAGGGAAGTGACTGAATAATGTGTTTAATATTGACAGTTAGTTTACCTCTTACATGAATGCTAGAATGCTTACGCAATTTGGGGAATACAATAACAGCCTGACCATCGGGCGTGCAACTTTTCAACACTGACCGTCCGCCATTAAAATAGACCGCCTCGGACTGTCGGGCAGGCGGGTATTTTAACACTGCTGTACCTACCACAATCTTAACCTAAATGTGTCAAACTGGATGTGTCAAATTCCTGGTTGTCTCAAACTCCATTTACAGTCCAAAGAGTAAACAATAAGCTTACATGATAAAAAACACAGCTTCGCACAAGTTAGCATTTGTAAAATTTGATTAAAATGCACACAGATGCATAAATGTAGATATGACAAAAACTTGTTTTATTTCTAATTATAAAGGGTTTTTTTACATAATATGCACAACGTAGTTGATTCGCCTCCTGCTTTCTGATGGCTAGGTCAGATGGTTATACGGTCAAGCTGGACAAGTTGAACCCCGGAGAAGTCTAACTATTTATCTGGTCCCCAGGAGTCCGAGCCAACAGGGTTTGACTTTACATGTTTATGTTCAGAATCTAGGAATTTGAATACCGTATTTGACGTAATAAGCGCCAAGAGCGCTCTCAAAATTAGAAATAGGGACCACTTGTTTCTATATTATTTTGGTGAAAAATACAGAGTTGAAAAATATATTTCATGATTTATGCTGACAGCCTGAAATGTTTATATTTTTCCAGAATGTAATTGCCCATAATTAAGTGCATATTATACGCAAATAAATAAGTCTTGTGTACATTGATCTGTCGGAAGGGGTGATAGTTGGGATTGTTCACAAGCCAATATCTAAGCAAATGTCGCCATGGGCGCTTATTAGAGTGGGGCGCTCATTATGTCGAATCCGGTAACTTTAAACAGACTGAGTTGGAGCTAGATTGTTTGAAAAATTTTGCATAAAACTTATGATGAAATATTGTTTCCTGAAATACTTGTCTGGGAAGGGCTGGGCAGGTTTACAGGGACAGGTTTTCAAGGGGCTATTTCATCAGTTTCATGATACCTTATTAACCCATCCCTAAAACCTACACTGACACACTTTGAAAATACGCACTCGATGTTTTTGTAATATTTGGCAAAATAGCCACGAAAATCAAGTTAAGTTGTTCTGGGTAATTAGGCATGAGGTAACGACAATGCTTTCGTATGGGTTTGACTCTCAGTCCATGTGTTTGGAGTTGGACTTGAGCACAAAAACTCATCTTTTCTGTTTTCGAGATAAAGTTTTCATTGTTTCAGCATATTTCTCAAAAGAAAGGAGACATGTTTCTTTAATAATCACTAGCTACTTTTCACAACATGAAAGGTGTAATAAACATGATTTGTCACTGGGTGATATGTTACACTTGAAACAAAGTCACGAACACAAATACTGGTAATTCTCTTAGTAAAAACAAGGACACCCCATTGTGAGGTAATCTGTCTGGACTGACGCTGCAGGCCGAGATCCAGTCAGGTCACTGAAGGAGGCGGGTCTGATGGTCCTTGTTTTCACAAAATGACCTCACCTCGCAAAGTGTAATTAATGTTTTTTGTTCTACCGAAATTCTTCATAAATTGAATATTTTCACCATTTTTGCAGTCTTCCGTTTTCTAACAACTTCAATTCTGTTGAGACCTTCCATTAGTGCAATGCTTCATATCATGCACAGTGCTAGGCATTCTTACAAACGCTTGGAAAAATGAAGAATAGTGTATGTCACATTGAAAACCCTTGGCCCCTCATATTCATCCTTGTGACATGTTCCTGAGAATCCACAGGACACACAAATCGATACACCCAGATAAATCCCTGAACTACTGTGGAGTGATGCTAATCACGCTCGTTATCCCAGGAGGCAAGTCTCAGCCTGCGCCCTTTGGTCTTCATGGGGATGCCTTTGAGTGTGCTGCGTCTGTCTGGCACATGATGCACATGACCGGGATGATCACAATGGCCATGGGCATTTGATAAAAGGTCCATCCTAGGCGGCGGGGGTAGCTTGTCCTGCACAGGAGTCTTGGGTTCCACTCTGAAGAGTAGCGGTATGGAGATTCGGTAGCTGAAGACCAGGAGCAGCAGCACTAGAGCCAGGAGCAGGAGGAGGACCATGATGATGGGCTGCCACTGGGCAGGAATCTCGGCGAAGAACACGCGAAAGCTGCGGCCTAGTCCAGATGAGAGCTTCTCCATTGGATGGAGTATACACCTTGTCAGAGCTGATGACAGAACCTAAAACAAATGTATAAAAACTGGGAATTTAAAACCAGTGGTCCCCTGGTAATTGCCAGTCTTTTACCGGTAAAATTAGGCTTGGACCGGTAATTCATCTGACTGCCACTCCCTGTGGACTGGCAAACAAAGTACCTCATAAATCTGAACAAAACATTGGCAATATTCATATAAGTATATGTTTTGCATGAAGACAGCTAGTCTGTTACCATCACGGTTTTCCATTGTCTATTTTTAGAGTAAGGAAATAACATTTCGCTTTGCTTCGAGGTTACCTATATATTTGTAGCAACTTCGGCTTGAAATATTACCAAAAAAGCGGGAGAATTGTGATTGTACTTTGTGTGAATGATGTGTAGATTTAACTAAGTTACTTCAGAGATACTTACCATGATGGGAGTGAGCTCCCACAGTGGGTCCAGTAAAGTGACTTACCATGAGAGGAGTGAGCTCCCACAGTGGGTCTAGTGAAGTAGTGACTTACCATGAGAGGAGTGAGCTCCCACAGTGGGTCAAGTGAAGTGACTTACCATAAGAGGATTGGGCTCCCACACTGGGTCTAGTGAAGTGACTTACCATGAGAGGAGTGAGCTCCCACAGTGGGTCAAGTGAAGTGACTTACCATGAGAGGATTGAGCTCCCACAGTGGGTCTAGTGAAGTGACTTACCATGAGAGGAGTGAGCTCCCACAGCGGATCCACCAGCATAGTGTAGTAATACTTCTCACACGGATCAGTGCTTTTGTCCCAGGAGAAGTGGCTTTTCACCCAAAGCCTGAGACTCTGAAAGACTGACATGTCACTTGGAAAACATTCAGGTGGCGACCCCTGCAAGCAAACACATACATCCAGTCTGATTTCAGTATCACACAGTTCATCTATTTGTCTGTTTGCTGTTTTACGCTGCACTCAGCAATATTCCAGCTAAAGGGCGGCGGTCTGTAAATATTCAAGCCTTTTACGACAAGCATAGTGGCCTGGGTTGCTGAAGACCTATTCTACCCCGGATCTGCAGGGTAAAAATTGATAGAGTACACAATGGACCACAAAGTGAGTTCACAAAAGCTATTACTTCGTTATTGACCTTTTCCACACTTCGCTACTTCCGGTTTGAAAGCGAGGCTTGGAGAGCAGAAGGTGAAGGCTGGAGAGCACATGAAACACATGGAGATGTCAACAAGACACGCAATCGGGACAAACTGTGACAATTTAACCATTCCGGTACTATCGCGGCAACAGTACATTTATCATAATTATTGAACATTATTCTTATTCTTGTCATTGACAAACTATTCTACTCTTATCTGGTCTCCTTATTGATATAAATTTAGCAAGTGAGTCTGGCCCTTCTGTTGTGATTTCAATTGTAAACTTAAAAGTATAAACAGAATTATTTTTAATTCCCAAACATATTGCAATCATAACTCAATTATTCCCTTTGTTTAATTGTGAAACCCATCTGGTTTTATGTCCACAAACATGTTTTGAAACTTTTAAAACAAAATAATTTCTTTTGTGCAAGCAATTGCCATGTGATGTGATCATATCAATTTATATATAAGTTGATAGTTGTGCATACTGTGTCAGTGTGCAATAAGTCTTATAATATATTGTGGTGATGTAATAGTTTGCTATTGTTAACAATCTTTAGAACTTTAGTTTATTTCAATCAAGTCAAGTGGTGTGATAATTTTGATAATTCAATCAAGACAAGAAATATAAAAAAAATAATTACACAGAGGAAATTTGTTTTCCTTGTCAAATAATGATGATAGCATGAATTTATCTAAGATTGTTCTCAAGTAGTATGCAATGTTGACACTGTGATTAAGTTTCCTTAAATTTCTCTGTATCAGAAGAATGTTGTTTTCAAAATAAGCAATATTTTGAGAGAAGGTGAATATGGATCGTTTATAAAAAATGTTATCAGATTATGAAGTAAAAATATTATTGCTGACAGTAACACATGTGTGCTTCCTGTCACATTTCACTAAAATAGGACGGGGAAGTGAAAAGCCTTATTCACTCACTAAACAACATGGCCAATAATTATCAGACACTAAAAAAACACATTGTACCATTTGTTTACAAGCTAGAAAATTATTTACTCCTGGAATTTAATTAGGTGCTTTTGACTGACAAAGACACCCGGTCCATGTTACGTTTTGAAAAACAAGCTTATATTGTGAGAAATAAAGACATGAAAATTTATTGTCCAGATTGTTCCATCAACATAATTTGTACGAGTACATTTATTTTATCTTGGCTTGATTACCAGTTGAAGTTGATTCCTTTTCATCTTTTGTTATTTTATCTGTACTCATATCTGCACCAGACATTTTCAAACTATTCAGGATATAAATGTATTAGTAGCTTCCTTTTGATATACAATTACCTATCATCATACAGGATTAGGTGAGGGTGTTCAAGAAGTTGGTGTTTGTATCAATTCTTCTATTTCTTCTGTTTCATGCATTATTTATATTTATTAATTTTAAGTCTCCTTTTTACTTATTTCAAACATTCCACACATTATTACTCTTGTCGTGCACGGTGCAATCTTAATCAGCAATAATCGGTTAAATAAGTGGTTTTTTAAAGAAAAAATAAAGTACCCCGGGTATCATCTGTCATTGTACACAATGAATAGAGTTATCACCCCTTTTGAATATATATTTTGACACACGAGTTATTTTGTGAACTAATCTCATTTAAATCGTAATATGTTTAGATTAAAATCATAGCAGAAAAAGTCTATTATGTCAACTGGACTCATGGCAAAACGATAGTGTGTGGTGCAGCAAACACAACTATAAAACGTGAAATAAACATGATCGACAATCTCGAGTTCGCCAAACCACGCATTGACTGAGAAAATTTGCAAAAATACACAGACGTGTTTCATGCTATGCAGTTCTGATTGAGTTTGACCAGATTGTTCCCCAGGAAAATGCATATTGAGCTTTAAGTCTGTTTGGGAAGAAAAATCACTATAGCTGTTAATTCATAATACAGAATTTGTTATTCGTGCGAATTATATATATAATATATGTAACCTACCAAGAGAAAAAGGGACCTTATGGGTGCTAGAATACAACTGTGATGTCACATCATTAAAAAAGACATTGACGTCAGCTTACTTCAATATAAATGAGTTAGTGAGTGAGTTGGGTTTAACGCCGCTTTTAACAGTATTCCAGTAATATCATGGTGTGTCAGCTTAATGTGGGAGGAAAGTCCGAAGTGATGCAGGTCTCAGACCTTTACCACTTCAGTGAAACCCAGTAGCACGGGAATGGTGATGACAAACCTAGAAACATAATCGGGGTCCAACCGGGATTCGAACCCACAATCATAGGTTTCTGACATGCCCAAGGGACGCAACTCTGCACAGCAAATCCGTGCACCCTACTACTTCCATATAAATTGCCATGTGTGCGAACTATACAAAAATATCTTATTTGTCTCTCATTAGTTCATAATGTAATCAAAACATTATTTCAAAACATTTCATCATTCATGCCTACTTTCAATTAATCAGACAATATATTTATATACTGCAATCATTACAGAAACAGTTATATGTCTGAAAATGGGACTTTGCAGAAAATGCATCCATATGCATATGTTCGATGCCATGTATCTGTAAAAAATACAAATTGAAGCTTATGAATTGAATTTTGTGGTCCTAAGATACTGTAGTTTTCAAATATAAGAAGTCAAAACGTGATTTTTCACCCATCAGGTCCCTGATCTCATGGTTGGTCACATATAATAAAGCAATAAGGACTTTTGAAATAGTTTGTTGTGACCATGTTATGTGTTTGTTATCACCATGCTCTACCATCATGACCATGTCTACTGTACCACATGTACCAACAAATGTGGCGGTAGTATTGACAAACATTCTTGCTGAGACTTGTTTAAATCATTTTCTAGTTGACAGCCACATTGGGACGACCCTTTTGTTTAACTTATCACATATATTTTGAAGTAGAAGACACCAGGTTTTATATACAACTATTCCACAAAAACAAATGATTTTAATGGCATGAGCAAGTCCAAGTAACATAGCCTTTACTTTCCAGCTCTCATACTTAATTCCACTCCCCCTTCCCAAATAGATAGATAGATAGATAGATAGATAGATAGATAGATAGATAGATAGATAGATAGATAGATAGATAGATAGATAGATAGATAGATAGATAGATAAATAAATAAATAAATAAAATGTTGATTCTACCATGTCTCACACCATCATGACCATGGGGAATTCTGAGTCTTATGATGGTGCTACAGATCCTGCTCAAGCATCTGGTTCATCATTCAGCCTGGTGGAAAGCGGAAAGCTAGCAGGCAGACAGACACACAAGACAAATGGGTGGTGGACAACAGACAACACACAAGAAAGATGGCAGATTAGTCTGTGTAAAACAGGGGTGGTCGGGTAGCCTAGTGGTTAAAGCATACGCTTGTCACGCCGAAGACCCCATTCGATTCCTGACATGGGTTCAATGTGTGAAGCCCATTTCTGGTGTCCCCGGCTGTGATATTGCTGGAATATATTCAAAAAAGCAGCGTAATACCATTTTCATTAACTTACTGTGTAAAACAGATTCTGAGTTATGCTCCAGGCCAACAGATTGATGGACGAATGATCAGGCAGCCAATGCACAGTGAGACTAAGAGATGGACACAAATGCTGAGCATATTGGAACAAAAAATAGGTACTGGCAGTAACCCTGCAGGCTCAGTGGAATTGGTAAAATTCTACAAAATGGCATGTTTTCTCCGGCTGTTTTCTTACATATTTTAATCAGAGCTCAAGATAAGCTTTTGGTGTTGTTGGTATTTTACCCTTGCATTTTAAAATCATTGGGTATCAGTAATTCTATCTGGGTATTCAAATTTCTGTTACCCACTAGTTTTTACACATGTGGGTATTTAAGTTAAATATCTAAAAACACTATTCATCTGGTCCCTGCAAACTAGTGTCGTGTGGGTTCGAGAGCTTTAAACTAAAAAATACCACGATACTTCCACAAGAAAGTGTGATGTCAAATGATAATGATGTAACTGTCATCGTGGAGTTTGGCAAGGTTGACGGAATGCCCGTTTATATTTTCAAAATAAGTTGCTGATTTGCTAATCGAATACGCAGGGTTACTTCACAATATTTTGATGATTCGCACAAGTTTTATATTTGTTGCGTATCTGTAATGTTCGTTGTATATTTTATATGCTTGGATTTTATTTTACTGCGTATTTCTGCATTTCTGATGCGTATTTTACACAGATACGCAGTTTATCTGGAGCCCTGTTAAATACACATTTGTCATACAAATAATAAAAGATTGAAGACTATACATAATTCTATAATATCATAATATGATGTCTACATTCTGGACAAGAGAATGGGGGCATGCGTGGCCCAATCGTCTGAGGCGCCGGAATTCGCTGTGCAGAGACACGCCAGAAACCTGATTGTGGGTTCGAACCCCAGTTCGCCCCGATTATGTTTTTAGGTTTGTCAGCACCATACCTGTGCTCATGGGTTTCACCGAAGCGGTAAAGACCTGCATCATTTCGGGCTTTCCTCCCACTTTAAGCTGACATGACATGCCATGATATAACTGGAACACTGTTAAAAGCGACGTTAAAACCAACTCACTCACTGAACAAGAAAATTAATAAATTAGCACCACAGAAGACTGCCCCACAGTTCTACCATCATGAACATGTCTATATGATCACCAAAAGAAAGTTTAACTTCACATCCTCTGTACATATACTTAGAAAAGATCTCAAAATAGTTACTGTGGCAACATATTGACAAAACATCATTAATATACAATAACCACAGTAAAAAACTTACTAGCGATGCCTGCGCTGCCCTTTTAGATACCTCTTTCTGGAAAAGTCTAATAAACTCCCATGGTATGCTGAGAATGGTAAGGACTGCCAATATGACACCCAAAATCTTCCACACATTCCATGACCGACACCCTTCCTCTCTCCTGGCTGATGGGTAGCTCGTTGAACTGTCCCCTAAAGAGTGTGATATATTATGATTAACTTGCTTGAAATCTGAGATTCGTTGGCTGGCTGAAGGCTTGTAATTTGAGTTCTCAGATGCTTTTTTATTGAGATTTGATTGGATTGTCTTTTCTTCATAATCATCATCATAATGAAGTTCAGTTGCTGTCATCCATCTGCAGAAGTTGCAGAATATTGTCAAAGACACTAATCCAACCACTACCAGAATGCGAAATACGAATTCACGAAGCTCTGGATCCTTCTCCCAGAATTCTACTAGATAGTATTTGGCATCTTGAGGTAACTGTCTTGTGAGAATGTGCATGCACACTTCATTGATGTCTTTGCCACACAACAGTGATTTCTTGTCACTGCCCTCTGTCTCAGTTCCGAAAATAAGCTTCTTCAGCATCAGGAGGTACTTCTGGAAGGGTAGAGGGCCGTTTTTGGCTGTGCATTCTAGCTGACCTGGAATACAATTCATTGTTTCATGAAAGCACAAATAGATTATGTACAAACAAATTTATATGTACCAAGACTCCTGCCTCCAAAATAAAAAATTGTAAGAATATATACAATCACATTAAGATCACATCACAGTGCTTGCTACCATCCAAAAAGCAATCACTGAGATCTGATTTTGATGAGACTGGAATTTATTTGAGGTGATTTTCTTTAAACATGTTAAAACCAAATTGAAATATGAACTCACCACAAAACCATTACCAAGGAAATGATTTAACCACATGTTAAAACATTCATTCTTAAAATTTACAATAGTTGGAAAACACAGGAATCTTTTGTATTTACCCTCAACTGGTACACGCTGCAGTTGTGGAAACCAGCATCACTTTACCGTGGTGATACATCTACCTAGTTCAAGTTCACTCGAATCGATCCTTCATGTCCTTGTTTTAGTAAACGTTAATTCCTCATTTCAGTCATGATTGTTTGTCTTCACATTGTATCATGTTAAATTGCAGATTTTGCTTCCTAATAGTTCACACATAACAGGAAGGGGTTCAGGCATTTCCCCACATGGACATTTCCCAACATAACTGTTTTTCAGAACTTGTCTAGATCATGTAGATAGAGATGGAACTTTAAGAATAAACTTTGGCTTTAACAGTTCATTCCAGAATTAATCTTGTTTAAAAAGCATTCGTCCACAACATCTAAAAATGCTAATGAAAAAGGAAAATAGACAATGATCATGATGATATTCATAGAAGAAAATTATTATTTAAATTTCATGTATTTACATTACATGATCATAAAATATATAATCAGTGTAATTGTCAGATAGGATTTCCTAATCATATCTTTCAATTTCCATAAATTCTGCAAGCGATGTATTGAACATGTTGAAATATCAAAATACGACAGAAGCTGTAAGTGACTTTCATCAGTATCGTGATCACATGTGTCATTTTAGGCATACAAAAGAGTGGATGGTCACAAGTAACCAACAATGTCTCAAACTTTCAAAGTACTACAGCATCATGTAGCAATGACTACATAGTTACGAATATTACTGTTATACAATGGGTTTTCGCTTAATGGCCTAGCAGCTGTCAAATGGTATGTTTATTTTTCATATTTTAGGTTTGAAGATCATGAAGATAGATGCAAATATCAATGTATGATATACAGAAAAGGGACCAGGAACAATTTCATCCATCTAATTATCCATCCAATGCCCACTGTAATTTAGAAATAATAATAGAACCTGTGTCAAATAGCTCTCAGAAATACAGAACTGTCTCAAAGTCACTACAGACGGTAGCCCAGTCTGTTGTCACCCACAGCCACAAAAGCCAACAAAATAACTCATGGCAGCTTAAGAGCCACAGTCAACAGAGTTAGATAGCAGGGGCAGAAGCCCCAGCCTTGTGCTCCTTTAAACCTTTAATATAATTAGGGTGGTGAAAACTAATATATAGCACTATAAACTTGGCAGCTTAATCACGGTAAAATATCATCAGGTTCGTTCTGCCGAATATTGCGACATTAAGAAGAATAGGCAACAAAGCAGTTTACCAGACGCAGCCTGAGCTCTACAATCCGCTCAATTACCGCGCTATAGTGCCACCGATGTCTCGTTATACCGTTACCGTGCCTCACGCTCACGGTGACTCTCGCTTCACGATCCAACACCCGTTTTCGGTCTTGGGGAAGCTTACACATCTTTACAATCGAACACCCGTTCTCGGTCTTAGGGAAACTTAAACATCTTTACGATCAAACACCCGTTCTCCGTCATGGGGAAACTAACACGTCTTTACGATCCAACACCCGTTTTTCGTTTTTAGGGAAACATACACGTCTTTAGGATCCAAAACCCCTTTTCGGTCATTAGGGTTAGTTTGCTTTGGGCAAGGGTTAGCCATAAATTCTTACCTTTTCAAGCGTTAATCCGGTTAATCCCATTGGTCGGTCATGTTGACATAAACAATTGCGGGTGTGGTTTCAAGAAAAGATGAATTTAATTTAATTTACTGAATTACGCATGCATGTCAATGGGGATTCTAATGACCCGTTAAACTAGCACTGATTACATGTGATAGCGCCTGTGGTCCAGTGGTAGAACGTCGGCTAATTAATGCATTAATTAGCAGAGCCGGTAAGCCAGCGAAGCGGGTTTGAGCCCCCACAGCACTAATTGGATATGAAAAAGTGCGCCCAATGGAGTGCACTACTCCCGCAGAATATAGCATGTTTATGCAAGTGGGGTGGCGTTCCCATCTACAGCTAACAACTGTTCATATCATCTATTGAACTGAAATGTTAACATGCATTTTATCACAATGTAAACGGTTCACCTAGCATACCAAGGATTTATTCTGCAAACATGACAAAGTGCATGTCGTGTTTATGTCAGTTCACTCGACAAATGCCAAGCTGCAGCGGATATTGGAGCCGCTGGTGTGCAATTGCATGTAACCATGATGCTAATCAGAAAAGGTGCATGTGATCAAGCTGACACTTTTCATGAACATACCTCTAGCACCATTCAACAAGAAAATTGATTTTTTGGAGGGGTTCGTGGCACTGGCATTACCAGCGTTAAACAGCCCAAACATTCCAATATTGTTGTCTCTGATTACACACATTATACGCACGTGACTCCGTTGATACCTTACCTAGTTTATGCCTTAAGTACAGAACCAGGAACACAAACAAAATCGATATTGTTACAACAAACAACCACAAGAATTTCCGTCGTTTCATTTTTGCCGCCATTTTGTTTCTAGCGTGATGATCTGTATTTGTTAAATAATATTTAGTCTTATTATTGTTTTGTCGACTTATTATCGATATATAGTCATTCTTGTAAAGTGTGTTAAACAGATCTAATATAGTTCTGTAGTTTATGAAGCATGTATATTGAAAACATTATTGAAATCATTCACGAGTGCATTAAGCTTATTCATAGGCAGATAACTCTAATGCAGGTCTCGTGACTGGGTGCAAGGGTAAGCCAAAGCCGAAAGGAATACTTGAACTCAACTGTAAATACAAAACTTGTCAGGGAAGCAAATACTGTCAATCATCTACTGAAAGTGGGGAGATCGACAGGAACTCTTGAGATTTTAATTTTTCAGTTCAAAGTAGCTGAACAAGTAAAGCGACTTTGAAAAATAAATTTGGGATTATTCATTTTTATTCAAATTTCATTTCTCTTCTCATGTCTCGTAGCCATTGATCTGTTCTACTGTCATTGATGATTGTGTAACGATATAGAAATCTACAGTTATTTCATTATAGTTAGTCATTTAAAAGAATTTCCTTTAAAACTTATATTTATGCTCATTGATAATTGTTTAATGTGTCCTGTCATCGTAGTCATAATAATAGTCTTCAAAAACAAAACTAGGTACCAAGTTTTATATCAACATGCATTATAAAATGTTTAATATTTTATTCCAGTAGCTTGCATGTGAAGAAGATCATGGCATGCTCATGCATTGCTGCAATTGTTTCTCAACACATTGTTTCAAAGACAACATGAATCTGACAGTAGGATTCTATCACTGAGTGGCATCAGCGTCGACGATAACGGTACCAGCCAGCAAAAATAAAACATGGCTGCACTTAAAGATATGGATGATACCGGCTGTGCCTACAACCTCTACAATAGATTTGTGGAAGTGATGATGGTTGTTGGCATTGATGAAAACACAGGACTCGTTCCAGCGGACAAAGATGCAAAAGTATGTCTATGTGAATATGTTCTTAAAAAATATGTAGCTCCAGAATATTCTTATTTTGGATATACTTGATGTTCTAATCATAGTACTTGATTACTTAATCTT
The DNA here is from genome assembly GCF_022045235.1 of Haliotis cracherodii. Lineage (NCBI taxonomy): Eukaryota > Metazoa > Mollusca > Gastropoda > Lepetellida > Haliotidae > Haliotis > Haliotis cracherodii. Next base: position 30,831,472 of record NW_027266264.1, read on the forward strand.
TTTATTGTTGTTGAGTTTTCCCAAAAATATGCAAATTGGAAGTTGACCTTAGACATGTTAAACATGATGTTCATTTATTCATTCTGTGTTGATTAACGTTGATCATGGTCAAGATAAGTAAATTGCGTTGTAATTATTTATTTGTCCATGTGAAATAATTACCAGTTTCTTTAGTTTAAAAGAGCTTTATGTACATTAGGGCTGTTACTATTCACTTGCGTATTCAGTGAATCAAATCGTATCCATTCATGAATTGAATTCGTTATTTGTGGACACTAGAATCAAATACATGTATTTATGAATATGCAGTCATGTGCATTAACATACCGTGACCCTTAAAATATCCATAAGAACATATCATATGCATAGATTTCTTCAAAGACAACACTCTTTTATATTTAATTTGACAATATTATCATGATTATAGTCACTGGTCACTGTCGCATTTGAGCAGATACTAGTACCTGGATAAGCATGATAAGTGCAGTAAATAGATGTATAATAAATTAATAATTAACAAACCATGTCAAATAATTTATTTTCTTATTGTTTCACTGAATATCATAAATAATACATCAACTGCTGACTTGTTATTGTATTTGTGAATAAATATTCGTATTCGTTACCCTATATTCATGATACAAATCGTATTCGCCTCATAGTGTATTTGTTGCAGCCCTAATTTACATACACCACACTTAACCAAGAGCCTTTAGGTTACACACAACCAAATGTTTTCTCATAGACTTCTATAGTAACGTTATGATTTTTTTTTTAAATAACTAAGCATTCAACAGCTATTACCTGTATGTGTGTGCACAGTTTGGCCTTAGAGCAGCAATAAAAAAAATAAAAATGACTAGCTTAGTCAGCTCCTTTTCCGAGTACCGGAAGCTAAACACACCTATGATATAGTATAATCACCTATGATATAGGCTACACACACCACCCCCAGTTTCGCACCTACTTGAAAATAGCTGTGGTCACATTCAGCATAAGTCATCATGTTGAAAATGACAGTACTAAATATAGAAAAACATGGTCAGTTTTAATAACTGGATGGATGTACATTTGAAAGACATAAAAATCTTACAGAATATCCTCCAATCACAGCCTGCAGATATCTCTCGATCTACACTGAATGCTCCCTACGAAAACCGCACTGTCCAAAATGGTTCTGATTTGGTGTAGTAGAACCTGTAGACAAATCAGAATATATTTGCACTTGTCAAATCTGTGATTTATGTATTGTATATATATGTAGCTTCTCAGAAAAAAAATGGAAATTGGATTAAACTTCACTACTTGTTCCTATCCAGCATGTCTATATGACACCAGAATACATAGTTTTGATGCACAGAAAGAGTTGTGAGAGTTTCAGGATGTACACTTCATCAATGTTTTACAAAAGGTATTTCTGTATTAATACAGAAGTTTCTACCTTCATGCACTGACCATGGGAGTTAATTCATATTTAAAAAAAGAAGGGGGTCAAGGTCAATTCTATAAATGATCTTTAAACCTCAAAACCAGTTACAATACATATTTAAAATTGAGTAGTGGTCTGTTGTTTGCCCTACTTTGCTGACATCATCAGAACATGTCTGCTACATTCATGGAATATGGTTTTGACACTCATGACATGATGCGATTGATATTGTTTGAGATTGCTCGAACTTACACCATCCATTGTTTATATAATTAAACACTCAAATGGCTGTCAGTATTTGGTAAATCATCTATGGAGGGGCTATCACAAATGTTTGTGCTTTCATATACTTCAAAAATCAAAAGTATAATCACCTATGATATAGGCTGGTGACATAAGTACACATGGAAAGGAATCAGAAAAAAATCTCAAAATTGGACAGAGAGCATGGAATTCTGGCCAACAATAAGCAAGGGACTCATTAAGCAGCTTTAAAGTCATCATATATGTCAGGCTGGATAATGAGCTTTACCAGAAAATAGGAAGTAAAAGGGTGCATTGTTGCCAGCAATCTCAAACGCCGACCAGTGAACCATACCGCCTATTAAAGCCGAGAAATGGAAATGGACCCTCAAGTAGAAGAAAGCTCTTTGAGACCACAACATGGAAGGAAATTACACTTAACTCTATTGATTTATTTAGTTAAGACTTAAAAATACTCATAGGACATCAAACATCCTTACTGTTTAATGTTTCAAGGTGGCTAAACTTGCTTATTTCAGTTATTTGCCAGTTTCAATGATACAAAGTTAATAGAGCGCAGCGAGGCAAAACAAGGCTTGTCGATCACACACTGCCAACACTGGACTTCGGATCAGCTTCTCCAAATGCCAAATTCGATGTCGTAACTCCTACTTCTTCTGCATGAGTGCACATATACCTCCCCAGTCAACATCAGGCATGCGAAAAGCTGAAAAAAGTGTTCAGACAATATCAAATGGCAAACCAGTTTGGATATAACAGCCAGGAGTCAGTTCTTGAGGGGACAAAATAATATTTGAAAGTCATATGAGTGAAAAATAAGTCTGTTTTAAGAAACTTAATAGAAAAATAGCATCATTCATTCACACAAGAGTACCTAACAGAAAGATATATTGGTATGCTACATTGTTTACTGTAAATAAGAGGATGTGTGACATATTCTGCTGTCAGCAGTGTACATGCTTCATACTCAAGATAACGGCATCGCGTAACTTGACTGGCAAGCGATTGACATAAGGCAGAAATTGTTGTGGCAGTGGTGACTTTATCCTAATTTGTTGTCAAATTCATCAGTTTCAACAAATTCAGAAGGCAGGAGGAGGGCTTGTTGGACAGAGGTACCCTGGGGGGTTCATGCTGAGTTCGACCACAATACGAAGCAACATTCATTTCCAGGCCATCCAAATGCTCCATTCAACCCAAAATGTCCCCAACTTCACTGTCATTATTTTTTAATTTGCCTCCATGGTGTATCCATGGTGAAATATAAACAGAAAAGCGTGTAAAGTATGAATTACTGTAAACATGTTAAAGATGACCACATTATGTGCAATTAAGATATTTTGTTGCATGCGATAGTATTTAACATGTTTAAAGAAGTGATTATTCGGTATGGAAAACAGGATAATAAAAACAATAAGGTATATCAGTAAATAACTTGACATACAGCAATAAAATCACACATAATAAACCTTTAAAAGTTCTGTTTTAAAAAAACAAAGTAAAGTGAAATGAAAAGATATTGTGAGATGAAAAGATCAAAAAATGTTACAGTGATGCTTTAATCATGTTAATATCTGGCATCTTATTTCAATTTCAATTTATTTATTCAGTATAAAGGCCACAGGCCCATGTGCAAATAAATATTGACATATAGAATCTACATATTGGTGCAACATTAAACAAGTATTGCAAATGGGATGAACATAATACAATAGCCTCTTTAATATATTTACAGCATTGAAGTAAATCAGTTAGTTTGCCTGAGCTTATATATGCTTAAATAACTGATATTTACAATATATATTTGGAATGTGTTTCTGTCTGATATCATCATATAATGGACATGATAGCATAAAATGTAATATTATTATGTGTTATTTCAGCAAGATAGTGACAGCCTCCTCCTCAACCTGTTCCACCAGGACTATGAGCCACAGGTCATTGCTGCAGTATCCTCAAGTAAAGCCACACACTTCCAGCCATTCCTGAAAGAGGATCCCAACTACCCTCCTGTCACTTGTGGTTCTACAGGCAATTCACTGGACGGTTCAGGAGAACACTTGAGTCTCCCATCACGTTCCAAGAGTGTACGTGAGGATCGCACACGTCGCTTCAGTCCCACCAACACTCCGCTTCTCAAGAGGCACTTTCGACGGACTCATACTGTCAATTATCGCTCAGTCACAATGACCAACCTTCCCTTGTCAGAAGAAGTTATTCGTTCTGTTCCTGTGTTCTGTTTTCCAGGTAAATTAGTAATTACCGTATTTCACATAATAGGCGCCTAGGGCGCTCTCAAAATTAGAAATTGGGGGCTCTTATTAGAATATTATTTTGGTGAAAAACAACAGAGTTAAAAGATCATAAATTTTGTTGTTTATACTGACAGCCTGAAATGTTTATATAT